>NC_090436.1:642471872-643713969 GCF_031143425.1 Pleurodeles waltl | reverse complement strand
ACGCTTTCAACAATCTCTCATAGTAAGCATGAATCGACTCTTTGGCCTCCTGTGAGGTTTGATCGATTTTCTGCCAATCAGTCACTTTCAGCGACACTTTCTGCTTCAAAAACTCAATCACTTTATGATAGCATTTCATCACCTCCTCAGATGGTGCTCCAGTCACCTTATCCCTTGCCGGTTCCTGCGTTGGCCAATCCACACCTCTCTTGCACTCAAGCCATAAATCAGGTGGCACAATAATCTCCAACAGGGTATTCAAATCCTCCCAAAGACATTTCGCAAGCTTTACAAATCTTTCCGTCTGCTGGTACCACTCTATCGGCTTCTCCCTCAACCTGGGATAATCATTTGTGAATGATAGGATGTCACCTCTAGGCCACGGTACATGGGCTGGCACCCCTCCGGCTGTTTCTCTCATTGGTAACATCTTTACTGTCCCTGTGTCCGGAGCGGCTTTAGACTGCTTTGGTTCCGGACTATCACTCTTTTCTTTATCCCTTTTCTTCGCCCATCTGCCTTCCCATTTCTCAAAGGCTCCCCAGATTTGCGCACTTTGCAATATTTCTTTAAGATGCGCTTTCATTCCGGTAGACCTCATGTGATCAAAATCTTTAGAGTCGAAATCTAATCTGTAGCTTCTTTTCAAATGTTTAGTATTCTCAATGTCTATGTCATATTTGTCAGCCAGGTTTGTAACCTCTGATGCACTTTACCCACTTCTTTAGTGATTTTGGGGCACAAATACCTAAATTCTGCTTCTGTGCATGACTCTAATCTGTTCACTCCCATTGTCCCTTGCACTAGTTCGGCAGCTTCCATACCCAGTCTTACAAAGTTTAAGTATTCATCCCTCTCTGAACCTCTCTGCGGTCGCTGCAGTAGTTTGTGAAGCATTGGTCTTTTCTAACTACTCATTTAATTGTTGTACGGAAAAACCTTGCAACGAAATGTTTCCTGACTGCATCAATGGTGACTGTGATGTATCTGCACTCATTGTCTGTGGAGCTAGCACACTTAACCCTGCTTGTCTCATTGCCTCTAAAGGAGCTCCAATTGGACTGAGGTCTAGCAAGGATCTGAGTCCTTCTGCTGCTTGTTCTCTTGGTGTCATTGGTTGGGGAGTTCCTGTGAACCCTCCTCTTATTATTTCTTGGGTCCTCACTCCCTCATCGCATGTGCCAGGCTTACCTTGCACATACAGCGGTACTGGTGGACCAACAGTAATTGGTAATGATATGGCAGCTGGTGTCTGACCTGGTCCCAAACCCCGTGGAGCAGTAACTCCCAAAGCTTGACTCACCGTAGCCGGTGCAGGTATTGACTGAGGTCCTGCTATGGATTATAACCCGGAATCAGCTGTTGCTGCGGCTGGGGCAGCAATTGCGGAGTTGGCTCAATCTGCACTAGCTTTGATCTCGTGTATATCGGATCAGGGGCACCATTAGACTTGTACTTGTCTCCAGTACTGGGACGTCTGGATAGAGCCTCTGTATCGGCGGAGGTTGCAACTGTATCTGCGCGTCCGGTGCAGTGGGTACACTGACACCATTTTGTATCAGAACCGTCTCACTTGTCTGCACTGTACTTGTAATTCCCTTACTCTGTGCCAGATTCTAAGGACCCCTACTAGTGCTTGGAGCAGTGTCACTTATAGCATATGGTGGCGGGCGGTCATGTAACAACTGATTAAGAAACTCCTCATCGTCAGAATCATCTTCATCTACCCAAGATCTCTTAGTCTCCTTTGGCTTGCTAGAGCTCTTGTCTGTTTTACAGGTGGCTTTCTTTCCCTGTGTCTCATCTTCCTGCGTTATTGCCGGGAATAGTTTAAGTCCGTCAACTATCCCCCTTCTCCACATCCTGCTCTCATTGTCACATCTAGCCTCCGCTAGAGTCTTTTCTGCCTTTTTCATTCTCCTTTCAAATTTTTGCTGTCTTTGTCATATGGCCATTAAATCCCAAACTGCTAATGCCTCATACTGAGCGGGTCTCGGAGGCGGCTTTTGCACACTTAACATCCACCTCAAGTTCTCTAAGATTCTTGTATTGAACGCCCCATGCTCTGCAAACGCTAAACGTCCCTCTTTCTCTGCATCTTTTATTTTGTTTAGAATCTAATCAGGAAATGACTTTAATTCCCAGAACACTCTTCACCCACCTTTCTCAATCTATTGCCTCTCACGGACGGCTGCCAATCCGTGCGTGACCCCTCTCGTCAACTGACCTATCCCAGCGCTGCACCACTGACGTCACACTCACAAACACTGCAACTGACAAAGTCTTGCGGTTTGTCCTCCTCACTCTGGATTCACACCAAACTAATGCAATATATTGCGAGCACCTTTAATAACAACAACAACTCAAATGTGCCGGTTTACTACAGGAAGGGTACACAATCGCTTCAGAACTTTACAGAGATTTCACTTGAAGCCTCGGCCGCTACTCTCTCCTTTTCAGCTCCCGCATACGCAAGCAGAATTCGACCCGCAAATCCTACTCTCGACTTGTCAATGGTTTGTTCTAGTGCACTTTAGAACTTGCCAAATCTCCATCGAAGGTTTCTCTCACACACTTTGACTCAAACTCGACTTGTCAACCACGTCCGATTGACCTATTAAACCGCACAAATTACAACATAAACCCAAGTGTCTCCTACACTTGTCAATATACTCCGGAGTCTTAGACCACGACGGGTCTGTACATTACCAACCAACCACGTGGATATTTTTTACGGCACAAGGCGCCACACTCACATGAAGTACGCCGACTTCCCTACTCTCATACTGCGGAGTATGCCCACTCCTACTAAAACAACATTACCTGGCCTAAACACACAATCCTCACAAATCACCTGCAATGTGGATAAGCTGAGCAAGCGCAAATTCTACACCACACATGCTAAAACGCCAAGAACATTCCCAACTCACTTAGGCTGGCTCTGAAATTCCGGTAAAGTCATGGGGAATTTAGAAACACATCATACCTCCAATTTGCATTTTCTCTAAAAATAAATCTAAACAATGATTCTCCATCCCAGGGCCCCAAAGGGCCAAACTGTCGCTCTGCTACCAGAACTGGTAACGCGTCCCTTTATGATTAATTTATACACACTGGGACTCGTTTTAGGCGAATGAATCTTTTGACCCTGATTGAAGACACCTTAGGACGAGATAACTAATCAACATGCCAATCAATACGTCAATAATACCATCAATATTTATTACCACAATGCACTTCACCTTGGTCAATGACATTTAATAAAACTCAAGACACCACCATGACCTTTTAGTCATGAACAATCACAATTCTAATAGCAAATTTATTAGTCTCAATAGCAAACCACTAATCAACATTGTCATAATTTGGCAACCTGAACAAGACTTCATCAAAGCAAGAATCACAATTATTAGAATATAACACGGCGTCAAAATAGGTCAATCTCAGCAGGGTATCATTACTACGTCAGTTCAACAAAGCATAGGTTCAGTCATTTGTCTATTTGCGTCAGTTGTGAACCCCCTTCCTAACCTCGAATTAGCATTGGCATGTTGGACTTCATGCAAAACAATTTAGTAACAATCATTTGGAAAAACATCTAGCTAGGGTCTCTGTCAAAAGAAAAGCAGCTGGTACCTAGAAAGGAAAAGCAAACAGACAATCACATTTTCATTGTCATATAGTTACCCTCCAAGTTTGGGTTAGCACTCAGGTTCGGTCTTCGTCTTCAGGACATCAGTTGATTCGCCATCAGTCAGGAACTCAGCTCAGGCAGAAAGGGCAAAAGGGTACTTCCCTCATAAGGAGGTAAAGTATAAACGGGCAATCTAAGGGCAAGGATGGTTCTAACTAAAATGATCAAGTCACTAATCAAAGTGACAAAGTGTCTGGATCATAGCAAATCGCATCAGCATCTCCCCTAGTCTCTCTCCTATCCCTCCAGTTCTCCCTTACTTCCTGGTGTCAAGGGTTTTTATCCCATTTTCGTTGTTCATTCCCCTAAATTTCGATTGGACAAGGGGTTGCACCCCACTATCTTTAACCAATTAACTTTTGCATTAGGTCATTGAATTTGTCTCCTCATAACAGTTCTCACACATTGTATTGGTCCTTCTGATTGACGTCTTTAGAGGTAGAATGTCCGGTATGATTTCATCCTTCTGCGATTCTTTGCGCATCTTCAGTCAGTAGCTCCATTGTCCGTACCGGTTTAGGCAACCTTGTACCTAGCGTTAATCTACACTGTTGCATTTAGCTAAAATGTTCTACAAGCAGGATGAACTTCATGAGAACGGATCTACTATAGTTACATTCAGCTTCTAGTTTGGAAAAAAAAACGAGAGTTCATGTCCTTTAGCAAGTCAGCACACTGCAGGTTCGAAAAACACAATTAATATGAAAGTCAGGCAGCTAGGCCCCGCATCATGCTAACTAAGGCCTAAAAGATTTATTAACAAAACTTTAGTAACTTAACCTTTAATAATTAGCATAAAACTATCTTCTAATATAATATTTCATCAACATTAGTCATTTTCATTAGTCCCCGTGTACATTGGCGGCCACTCACCGTGGGCACTTTTCAAGCGGCGTTTTAGCAAAACATATTAATACAGTTTCTATGCAGCCTTATTGTACATTAGTTCATAAACATTTCATGTTAATATTAATTATATAAGCTGCGCTCCCTCACCTGTATTCGCTGCAAAGTCTCCCTCCTGAACGTCCTGAACAAGGAAAGAGAAATGTATTTTCCACAAACCCTCTTGCTTCGCTGTCTCCCGTGTACTCAGCAACCATCTGTGTGTCTAATTGTATTCTACATTCTGGTTCAGCATTCCTGCACAGGACTAGGGGACAGTCTAGGATACAGATATCTTAACTGTCCAAAATGTTAATGAGCACCATTACGTCACTCGCTGCTGCATTATTTTGATATTTTGGGATCCTGGTGTTTCACTTCTAAATGTTTTGCTGCAGTTGCCGCGCAGTGAGCATTTTCGTTTATCGTTTCACGATGCAATGCTCTGTTGACTGGTCGGCTTGAAAGGCAGTGAGAGCCCAATTCCTTGACCTTAGAGAGCTGTTGGAGCAAGGCGCGCGTGATGCCAGACTGGCTACTTCCTTCCCTGTTCACAACTGCTCCTCAGAAGGCTCAGCAGCTACCATGCATCTGACCACCAGGTTATTTCAACAGCAGACCAAGCAACTAATCACTTTGTGGTGCATGTTCCATAAATGCTCAGTGATAATAATAACAGTCTGCACATGGAACACTAGTTATCACAGCCCTAATTCGCATATGTCTTGTGCAGCTTGAAGAGCAATTTAGACTACAGTGTTAGAAAAACACAGAGAACTCTGAGTAGAATTCACTGAGTAGAATTCACAGAGAACATTGTGGTGGCAGAAAACCAATAACAGAAACAAACCAAGTGCTAATTACATAACTATGTATAGGTTTGAAGAAAGACTTTTAAATTGCTTCCATGAGAAAAAAAAACACATGAAGAATATTTAATTTACATCAAGGAATCATGGTCAGTTGAAAACAGGTTTGCCTAGGACATAGAATATTTTTTGTTAGGTCAATTAATAATTCCGGCACTAACCTGTTTCCATTCTATCTGGTTAAAAAAGATGTCAGGTTGACCTGGAGAAGCTAGCTCGACTTTGACTTGTATCACAGACCACTCAATAGTGTAAATTATGTGGTAAGCCCCGATGGTTTTATGGGTTTTTCTCAACTTTACTAGGCCAGTTGATCAAGTCCCTAGGAAAGAACTGCAGATTCAGCTCTTACACAAACATGTTCACATGTTTAAGTCTTTGGCCCATATTTATACTTTTTTAGCGCCTCATTTGCGCCGCTTTTCGACACAAAAGCGGCGCAAACTTACAAAATACAATTGTATTTTGTAAGTTTGCGGCGCGCGCAAATGCGGCACTAAAAAAGTATAAATATGGGCCTTTGTCTCTTACCAATCTGCTACAGACCCTAGAGCTTGTGTGGAAAGTGGAAGTTAAGGAATTACAAAGGAGGGGCAGCATTGCCGTTTACCAGACTTCTATTATGCATGTGCCATTCACGGCACAAAATCAGCTTGACTGATATTTGGGACTCTGTCATATGGAAGCTTATAACCATTATCTTGTGTTAATATTGGATTTATGAGACTGGTTTAAAATCATGGGCCATTACCCATCGTATTCCGTTTTGAAAGTGAGGGACGAAATTCTCTGGCTGCAGTTGATGTTCCGGTCCTGCAGGTAGTTAGGTTGTGTGCTTTTGAGAATTTTTAGATTTACGCATGGCATTACTCATTGTTTGCTATTGTAACACTTGCTGCTGGCCTTGCATTTAAATATTCGTCATCCACTCAGGTCACTTACCTGCGAATAAAACAGATTTACAGCATATCACTGACAAATGTATGCATTTTCTTGGGACCAATGAATAGTTAATAGCAACTTCTGGTTGCAGCACATTGCCTTTAAAAATAAGCATTTTATTTTTAGGTCCAGAAATTGAGAGGAAGGCACCAGCATCAAAATTACTAGGTCTTCCTCAGTTGTCTAGTTTTGAAAATGCATCTTTATTAAGGACAAGGTAAACAGATGTCTGTAATTCTAATGCACTGGTTCTTAACCCCTGCAGTGCGGGCCAGTAACAGTCCTGCCATTGACTTTTCAACTGTAAAGCTGCCTGCCACCGTGATGGTCTGCCCTCCCTTTTTAGATGTCAGCGGGAGCATAGACGAAAGACTGCCAACGGTCCACCGTCAATGCCAAGAAACTTCACCCACATCGACTGTGCCATAGGCAAAATTGGCTGGCTGTAGTGTGACAGACCCTTTCACTGCTGAGCCAATCACGATGTGCATTCCCACCATTGTAACTGTGGAGGCTAAACTCCACACCTGAGTTGGAGTATTGGGAGCTAAATAGCCTTTCTAATGCTTTCCGCATTACTTGCCACCATGAACCCGCTCCTACCAGTCCCGCCATTGCACATGGGCCAGCTCTAAGATTAAATCAACCCATTGTCACTGGAACAGAAGGTAAGTCACGGCCATTCCTGTTTTCCTCGGAGATGTAGCTTTACAGTAGTACTGGACTCGTGCATGAGTTAATAATTTGTGCAATGCTTAAGTGTGTGATGTAGTCAGAAAATGTATCAGAACAGACGTCAAGATATAAGTAGCACCCACCAATGTGGTATGAACTGCCTTCATGGCAATTGACACCTTCACAAAAGTCTCAACATTAAAAAATAGAAAAGTATCCTCACAGGTGTGTGCAATAATGTCCCCAAAACATTGAAACCATTAACTGAAACCCTATACACAATCTAAACCAAACAATCCCATGATAATGTAGCAATTACACTACAACATGCTACAGGAGGGCATACACAGAATGTAATACCAATTTTATTGGCAAACTGTAAACATGGCAGAGATGTATGAAGGCCACATGTTCCTTGGTGTGTGCAATGTACCACAAACATAAGATCCCATTTAACTGTAAAGCACCAGGTTTCCTGTCTAATGCATATGTGAATACTATTGACACATCATGTCAAAATAAACATGCACGCATTATCCAGTCACAAAAACAGAAACATGCATAATTTTGGTGTAAGTGTCCAGTAACAAGATGGGGGCTTGCACCAAAATTAACATGTCCATTACAAATATACAAGACTAATCTATGTTTTGGAAAAAAATCTAAATTATACAACCTATGCTTGAAACTGTCACAAATGAGAGTAAGTGCACGGCACACACATTAGCAGAAATAACATCACCAGCAAACAATTAGAAACAATAGCAAAATAAGGCCAGGGCAAAAGGATTTTCAAAATAGCAATCATTTTAATAAATGAGATACCTCTCTCATAAATCAATTCAAGAAAATAACAAATAAACATATAAAGGCACTAGGCCATGAATCCATCGTATGGGTGTTTGCCCACAAGTTGCCTCCTAATGTCATTGTTAAAATAAACCTCCTCTGGAAGGGGCATCTGTGAGGCAGAGAACAGGCACTTCAGTTATCTTAGTGGGGGGGTCCGTGGGTTTAGGAGAGGTGGTTTCAGATTTGGGATGGGTGGCTTTTGGTTTGGGAGGGTGGCTTATAGTTTGGGAGGGGTGGGTTTGGATTTGGAAGGGGTATAAAGATGTTTGTGTGGAGTGGTCTGGGATGCAGAAGGTATCAGGGGTAGGGCAAACAAGGTCTTCTTTAGGAAAAGAAGGAGGATGTTTCAGAAGGAGTTGGGATTGGGAGGTAGAGGGAGTGGTTATGTCTGTTGTGTATGTGTATGTGCTGGAGGGTCTGGTGTATGTCCTGTATCTTTAGATTTGTGTCTCCTGCTGATTGTCTGTTGGGTGGGTGAGTGTGGGCATTTGGGTCAAGTATGTGTGTGTATGGACATTTGCGTAGTGGATGTGGTATGTGTTGGTGTGGTGTCTGTGGGTGTGCTGGTGCATGCGTGTGTGATGGTGGGTGCATTGACTGGAGGTGTGCTTGTGGTCTGTATGGGTTTTGGTGTCATGTGTGTTGTGTCAGTGGGTGTAGTGGTTGTGGGGTGTGTTTTCCTGTCATGGTGGGTGCACTGACTGGGTGTGTGTTTGTGGTGTGTGTGGGTGTTGGTGTAGTGGTGAGAGGTGTGTTTGTGGGTGTGCTGATGGTGGGGGGTGTCTTTGTGTTGTAGTGGGTGCACTGACTGGGGTGTACTGGTGGTGTGTGAGTGTTGGTGTAGTGGTGGGTGTTGTGTCTGTGGGTGTGCTGGTGGTGGGGGGTGTTTGTGCCATGGTGAGTGTGATGCCTATGGGTATGCTTGTGGTGGTGTGTGTGGTGTTTGCATATTTGTGTCCATGCCTGTGGTTTTTGCTGTGTTGGTGTTGGGATGTGCTGTGTGTGGTTGTTGTTGTGGGTGCATGCATATTTTTGTGTGTGCTTTGGATGGAACTTGGTTTATGGATTTAGGATGGGGAAGGGGTGGGAGTGTGTGCATGAGGCTTGGGTGGATGGGAGGCTGCACCCAATGAGGAGGCCACAGCCTGGAATGATCACTGTAGGCCAGAAAGGACACCATGAATTTCATCCAGGTAAGCCAGTATCTGGGTGTTCTGGCCACCCAGCCCCTGGATGGTATTGAGAAATGTGGTCTGGCCTACAGCAATTACCTGTAAAAGGTCTACAGCCTCCTGACTAAGCGCAGCCTGGGACACTGGGGCAGGGGCAGAGATGCCTACAGCAAAGGTGATGCTGCCCCTTTTAGGGGGATGGCTATGGCTAACTGGGGGGGACAAGAGGGAGGGTGGAGATTGGAATGGGGCAGACAAAGACGCAGGTGTCATAGTCGCTCAAGGGTCCGCCCCCACTAGTCACTGGTCTTTATTGGAGGCCTCCAATGAAGATGTCAAATCACTCATTGCCTCCTCGCCAGTACCGTTACTCTCTGGGTCCCTCTGAGTCGGTGGTGTTCACACCTGATCCCCAGTGGCCAGCTTCATCCCCCGTTGTGGCTGTTGTCACCTTTGCCTTGCCCAGTTGATGCTGAAAACACAGATACAACACTTTTAGGATATCTGTGAAAATACAACTGGACGTCAATGTACATCACACAACATTTTCACTAATTTCAGTAATCCTTCACAGCACCCATATCATGTATGCCTTTGTCAATGATACACTTGTAGTTCACTCCATGACAAAGGGTTTCTACAGCAAGAGTAAACACATAGGCCTGGAAACACCTCTGAATCACTGCAGTACAGAGCTAAAATCGCTTCCCTAAATTGACTGCTCAAGATGGGACACCACAACATCTTTGTGATATAACCTTCTTTATGCAAATGTCCCTTTCAGTATCACATTGTTCTACACCATCAGTTTCTCCTCTGGGCAGAACTAAGCACACCAAAATTTTGTCTGTGGGACGTACAACTCTCTCACCAATGTGGACACATTCCTGTCTGTTGCAATTAGTACATTTTGCAGACACATTCACGTTGGTAATCACAAACTAGTTTACATGCACATTTGTGAAGGACTCAGGTCTACCTGCTATTGTCTGCATTAACTTAATAGAAGTTTGCTGGCCAAACTGCTTTTAAGCATGTGTCAGATGAGAAATTATGCCACTGTACACAGAATCCCAATACATTTGGTGGGGATGCACATTCTCATATTGTCATAAAACCAACTTACCAATGTCAACTCTGATATATCAGCTGCATTATCATTGCACAGTTTGCCAAAGTTCCCAGTAATGGGGCCTACATTCACTACACACATTTGTGATGTACCATCGCTCCTGACTCAGTCATAACATGGGGAATGTTTTGTGAAACTGTCCATCTTGTCATTGAGAAAATGCTAGCAATCCCTTTGTGTGTATGTAGCAATGTGTCTGCCCACAACAGTACTTGCCTTGTGAGGAGGAATCTAGTGGCAACCTTCAGCACAAAGCAATATACCACACACAACATCAGACACTGTCTGATCAACTTATATCTCCGGAAATCCTCATGGGCTTTGGATGTGTGCCATCCTCAGTGTTGATGGCATACAACATAGCTGGAAAGTGAAGAGGTCAATTACAACAATATCTACAGACAATGACTTACCCCCCCTTTTTTCAACTGCCCATCAAGCTCAGGGTGAGCCACTGCAAGGACACAGGACTTTAGCAGGCTCAGGGTGTGGCACACCCATCTGGATAGCTAGGAGGACTGCCCGACTTGGCCCTCAGCAGACTTCTGCGTTGCGCGACATAGGTCCTCCCACCTATTCCTACAGTGAAGGCTTCATCGCTTGTGGATCCCCAGAGTCCACATCTTCTTTGTGATGGCCTTCCAAATCTCCCACTTCTGATGTGTGTTGACCTATATGGGTGACAGAAAAGAACAAGAAAAGACATTTGAGTGTTTCTGTTTGGGAGTACTGCTATGACATTCAATTTTGGATATTCACACGTACGTTTACCAAACAAGAACTACATTTTTTTCCCAAAAATATTAAAGGTAGCTCGGAAATACTGATTTGCAGTGATCTCCTGAGCACCATAACTACTTGAAAGCTCCTTGTGTTATCTAATCAGGTCTACAACATCATCCTGGCCAGAGCAATGCAACCTATCCTGTTTACTCACAATCATTGTGAGCTACTAATGGCCAAACCTCCAGAACAATCCTTGCATATACTCCCAAGCACAGCTACATTCACTTACTGCAGAACCCATGGTCTGCATCACAAATAGTGACAAAGGACAAGGTAGAAGGGCTGCTATGTGTTAGTGAAATGACAGATTTGTGAGATATATGAACAAAAAGTGTGTGTTGAAATGGGACAGACTGGGATGCCAGTATCATCTCAACTTGCTTCGCGTAGACTAACTTTACCAATATGTAGCTCCATGACAGGTTTAAACCATGCAGAGCAGCCTAATACACATTGGCCCTCATTACAACCCTGGCGGTCGGTGATAAGGCAGCAGTAATACCGCCAACAGGCCGGCAGTCACCAAAATGGAATTATGACCACAGCGGAAACTGCTCAGACAGCCAGCCACTTTAACACACCGACCGCCACGGTGGAATCAACAAGCACCACGGCGGTAACCGCCAACAGCCAGGCAGAAGACAATGTATTGCCCACACTATTACGAACAGCCTATCCGCCACCTTTTCCGGGGCGGTACTAACGACGTCAAAAGCATGGCGGAAACACTGCACAGAAGTCAAAGGACTCACCTGTGGAGACTCAGGGAACAACCACGAAGCCATAGAGCCTGAGTTGCACATATTTCTGATGCTCATCTACCTTCTGCTGCATTATGAACATCAACGCCGGCGAAGACGACCACAGTGAGTAATGCCGCCTAGCACACAAGGGAGGTGAAAGGAAACAAAGAGTGACACACACACGCAACACACACACACCCACCCCCAACATCATACATACAACCAGATGCACAAACATTACATATTCACACCGGACCCCTCAGGAATAATGCAAGGACAAAATGATTTGAAGAAAGTGAGTGTAATATGATAAAATAACATGAATAAGTCCATCAAAATACAAACGTATATACATATTTACAAATAGGGACACTGCCCAGTCCTCAATGTCCGTGGGCCACAGGGCCACAACACATAGGCCAAGACCCCACCTCACTCCTGCAACAACACGGAGAGAACACTGCAGGGGCATCAGGTCAAAAATACACAGGCACCTCAGGGAGATGGGGAATGAGGGGGCACCTCAGCCGGAAGATGGTACAACACCACTGGTCCTGGAGGGGCAACATGCCCTGTGCGCTGTCCTGGGGAGTGGAAGGCCACAGTCTCTCAAGTGGGTGGTTTGCCCACTGCATTGGTCCTGGGGAGTGCAAGGCCACAGTCTCTCAAGTCGGTGATTTGCCCACTGCTTGGTCCTGGGGAGTGCAAGGCCACAGTCTCTCTAGTGGATGGCTTCTCCACTGGTTCTGGAGGGGGCATTGTGCCCAGTGTGCTTCATCCTGGGAAGGATGGGGTGAGCGGATGGCTTCTCCCACTGGTTCTGGAGGGGGCATTGTACCTAGTGTGCTTCATCCTGGGAAGGATGGGGTGAGTGGAAGGCTTCTTCCCCTGAGTCTGGAGGGGGCATTGTGCCCTGTGATGCAGATCTTGGGGAGAGCAAGGTCACAGTCTCTCACCTGGGTATCAGACCCACAGGATTTCCAGGGGCCAGAACGCACAACATCCCATGGAGGCAGGACTACACACTATCGGCATCGGTGGCGGCTGCTCAGTGGTGGCAGTGGCAGGGCTGGTGCTGGCAGTGGTGGGGGAGGCTCCAGCCCATCCCCTGCAGCCTCTGATGGCTGCCCACTGGGGCTGCTGCTGTTGGCAGTGGTGCTGGTGGCAGTGCTGGTGGTGGTGCTGGTGGCGGTGCTGGCAGTGGTGGGGGGAGGCTCCAGCCCTTCGCTTGCAGCCTCGGATGGCAGAACCACCATGGTTGGTGGTGGAGGATCCAAATGAGTCCCAGTACCAGGCCTCCTGTCCTTCTTGCCTGCTGGTAGAGGCCCCTTGCCCTTCCTGTCAGTAGCCCAGGATTGCCCCTTGCCCTTCCCTCCTGCAGCTGGTGGTGCCTCCTTGCCCTTCCTAGACACTGCTGGTGGTGCCTCCTTGCCCTTCCTTGAAGCACCTGGTGCAGGCACCCTTTCAGTGTTGCTTCCTGGTGCCTGGGATCCTCTCCCACCTGCAGTAGCTGTCGACACTACTGTGGCTGTGGACTGGGTGGCTGAGGTGCCAGCCTGCGTTCTGACCACCGTGGCCCGACGTGAAGGACGAGGGGAGTGGTAGGGAAGAAGTCAAAGAGAAAAAGCTTCTTAGGGACATTGGGGCTGGAAAAGGAAAAGCTTCTTAGGGACATTGGGGCGGGAAGGTTTGGGAGTGGAGAAAGAGGAAGTGGTTGTAGGAGGTGTCTGTCTGCTGTGTTTGGGTGCAGGTGCATGGGCTGGATGCTGTTGTGAGGTGGATGGTTGTTGGGAGTCTGAGTGCTTGCGTTTGTGTACTTTGGGAGGAGGGGACACAGACACAGTGGGAGAGGACACAGGGGACGTGTGCATGGATGTGGGGTTGGTGACTGCCAGTGAGGGGCTTGTAGTGATAGGCTGGTGATGGTGGTAGTGGATGAGGATGTAGTGCATGCAGGTGTGAGTGTAGATGCAACTGGGAGGGAGGTGGATGACGAGGAGGAGGGGGACACAGTGGAGGCAGTGGATGTTGGTATGTCTGCATCTGGATGGTGTTAGTGTGAGTGCCTGTGGGATGTGTGGTGCTTGTATTTGCCTGAACCACTCCTGTGTGTTGTCTTATGTGCATGCTGGTCTGCCTGTGTGCTTGGGATAGATTGGGGTTGAGGGGAATGGGATTGGGTAGATGAAGTTGGAGGGGGGAGGCTAAAAACAGGGACAATGGCTGCCATCAGGCAGGAGGCCAGAGCTTTGATTGATCTCTGTTGGGCCGCCATGCCATAGTGAATGCCCTCCAGGAAAGCATTTGTTTGTTGCAAATGGGCTGCCAGCCCCTGAATGGCATTCACAATGGTTGACTGCCCAACAGAGATGACTTGCAAGAGGTCAATAGCCTCCTCACTCAGGGCAGCAGGGCTAACTGGGGCAGGGCCTATGGTGCCTGGGACGAATGAGATGCCCACCCTCCTGGGTGAGCGGGCACGGGAAACACACTGAGAGGCTGCTGGGAGGGCAGTGCTGGTACGGGGGTGGCGGCTGTACCTGTAGTTGGGGTGGGCACAGAGGTGTCCGCCACCACCAGTGTGCTTCCATCGGAGGAGGTATCAGTGTCAGAACTGTCCCCTCCAGTCTCTGCTGTGGTGCTCCCCTCACTCTCTGTGTTACTGGTGCCCTCACCGATGGGGGATTCGGCCTCCTGGGCCCTGTGGGATGCAGTTCTCTCCGTCACCGGTGCCTCTGCTCCTCCACCAGATGATGCTAATGCACATAAGGACAGGGTGACAGAACAAAAAGGGGGGGTAGAGACAAAGGATACCCTTGGTCAATGGCGGCAACAACACCACCGTTGGCGTACACGACACGCACACACAGGGAACAGCCCTACGCACTAGGCAATGCACTAACAGTCACAATGCTAGTCACCAGCCCATGGACAGAGATACTTAATGCCAATTGCAGCATACCTGAGACCCCAGACCCCTGCCCAGTAGTGGATGCCTACTACCTTGGTTGGAGGAGGTTTACATCAGACCCTGCCCAACATGGGATCTACCCTGCAATGTCCGGCCTGGCCTAGGGGCACCCACAGGCCCATATCCCCACCCGCGCAAGTAGTATATTGGGGCACGGTACTCAACCCATGTGGCTACTGTGATGCCCCCAAGCGCCCATCCAGGTCCGGATAGGCCACCGCTAGTATGCGGGTCATCAGGGGGGTCAGGGTTCGACGGGCACCCCTTCCTCATTGGGAGGCCATCCCCAGCTGGGCCTCCGCAGTCTTCCGTGCCCAGCGTCTCAGGTCCTTCCACCGTTGCCTGCCGTAGACTCCCAGGGTAGACTCCCAGGGTCCGCACGTCCTTGGCGATGGCATGCCATATACCCTTTTTTTGATGGGCGCTGACCTGCAGAGAAATACACATAGGAAAAGGTATCAGTCAGACCGTCCTGCCTGTTACACTCATGGCCCACCATAGCCCTCACATCCCCTTATGCACAGACATTGCCCACCATACATGCAGCACGCTGCCCAGGGCCCTTCCACCAACCCCTCCTACATGAGGCCCTCATACACAGCGACCCATGCATTCATGCCCCATGCATCGTGCCCACAGTGTACTCACCTATTGGTCTGGAGGCCCATACAGCATTTGGTACTGGGGTAGGACCCCATCCACCGATCTCTCCAACTCCCCAGCAGTGAAGGCAGGGGCCCTTTCCCCAGTGACACGAGCCATGGTTGGTTCCAGACACAAGTCACAGCAGCATTTGCAGTGTAGGTCCTCTCCTGTTGAAGGGCTGGTAGCAAGTGAGTGAACAGATAGAAAATGGTGGTCACGTCCGCGGCTATGCGTACCATCACTGCCGGCGTACATCACCATAGGGCCCAATGGTATCCAATGAGGAGTTGCACGGTGGTTCTCGACCGCCTCCCGCAACGGCGCACAACATCAGCGGAATTTCCTCATTTCCACATGTCCCTCCATACAGGGCAGGCAGATGCCATTTCAGGGGGGGAACAGGCCATGGCACCTAACTGCATCACAGTACACATAGGCACCATTTGTTCCTATCCACCAATATACTCTTACAGTCACAACATGCAATGCAGTGTAGTGCTTGGAAATATGGAATACTGACCAGCTGCTCACCATTTTGCCCCCTAGATTGCATCTGCTGCGGATGAATAGGAGATGGAGACATCCCCCCGTGTACAGGCCCCTGGTGGACCTGGCAACAATGGGGGACAGACACATTATTCTCACCTATAGACTGGACAGGGCCACAATCACAGAGCTGTGTACCCAATTGGAGCCTGACCTGATATCTGCTATCCGTCAGCCCACCGGGATCCCCCCTCTTGTGCAAGTCCTATCTCTGCTCCATTTCCTCGCAACTGGCTCCTTCCAAGTGACAGTGGGCTTGCCAGCAGGAATGTTTCAGCCAATGTTCTGAATAGTGCTGACCAGAGTGTTGTCTGCCCTGATTAAACACATGCGCAGCTACATCATTTTCCCCCAGGTGGAGGATTTGGCCACAGTGAAACCTGATTTCTATGCAATGGGACATATCCTGAACAGTATTGGGGGTATTGATGGTACACATATTGCATGTGTTCTCCCCCACCCCCCCGGGGAAATGAACAAGTGTTCAGAAATCGAAAGAGTTTTCACTCCATGAATGTGCAGATAGTGTGCCTGGCGGACCAGTACATCTCCCATGTCAGTGCAAAGTATCCTGGGTCTGTGCATGATGGCTAATAGGTGAGCCCTGGTTCCCACCCAGTAGGTGTTGGTGTATAGGTATGGTGTGGGCCTTAAGGGTTAGTGTGTGTCTAACAGTTGTCCTTCGATATTTGCAGGTGACTCTTGTTACCCCAACCTCTCATGGCTACTGACCCCTGTGAGGAATGTCGGAACAAGGGCAGAGGAGCGTTACAATCAGACACATGGGTGAACAAGAAGAATCATAGAGAGGACATTCGGACTTCTGAAGGCCAGGTTTCGGTGCCTCCATCTAACAGGTGGATCCCTGTACTACTCACCCAAGAAGGTCTGCCAGATCATCGTGGCATGCTGTATGTTGCACAACCTTGTCTTACATCGCCAGGTTCCTTTTCTGCTGGAGGATGAGGCTGGAGATGTCCATGTGGCAGCAGTGGACCCTGTGGATGGTGAAGATGAGGAGGCCGAGGATGAGGATGAGGACAACAGAAGTGCAATAATACGACAACACTTCCAATGACACACAGGTAAGACACTGTAACTTCACTTTTCATTGACAGTTTTATGTTTGACATTGTCACTGGCAGGCTGATTTTCCCACTTCAATGGCCACTTACTGTACTATTTGGCATCTCTATTTTCAGATATTTGTGCCCCACTATCACTCCTGGTGTGTTGACTGCAGCCAACTACCAGTCATTCCTATGTATACATTACTGTACAGTTGTATTGCAGTGTTTAATGTGTGTTAAACAAATACATAGTTCAATTATTTGACAGACTCAATATTTGTACTTATTAAAATGGTGTTTATTTAAGTGCCAATAAGTAGTGTGGGACGTGCAATGGGCTGGGGTGATGGTAGAGGAATGTCCAGAATAGAGTCCAGTCTATGCGGATCACAGGTGTATTGTCCAAGGGGGCATTGGAAGTGGAGCAATGGCAGTTCAAGGTGGACAGGGTGACATGGTGGGACACAAGGGTGACAATCAGGAGAGTCTGATTTCCTGGTGGGGATCTTGGCAATAGTCTCTGGCTTCTGCCTGGATTGCAGGGACCGTTTGCGGGATGGTTCTCCTTCTGCAGGGGGAGGGGTGCTGGTGGCCTGTTGGTTCTGTGGCAGGGCCTCCTCTCCACTAGCGGCAGCGGAGGTGGAAGGCTGTTCATTGGTTTGGCTAGTGTCAAGGGCCAGCTGGTGTGCCACTGCCTCCCTCATGGTGTTGGCCATGTCTGCCATTACCCCTGCAATTGTGACCAGAGTGGTGTTGATGTCCTTCAAGTCCTCCCTGATCCCCAGGTACTGTCCCTCCCGCAGCCGCTGGTTCTCCTGCAACTTGTCCAGTATCTGGCCCATCGTCTCCTGGTAATGGTGGTGTGCTTCCAGGATCTTGGTGAGTGCCTCCTGGAGAGTTGGTTCCCTGGGCCTGTCCTCCGCCTGTCGGTCAACAGTCCTCCCAGCTTCCCTGTTGTTCTGTGCCTCTGTCCCCCGAACCGTTTGCCCACTGCCACTGATCCCAGGTCCCTGATGGTCCTGTGTTTGTGGGGTGGCCTGTGGTCCTTGCAGTGGTGGACACACTGCTGATTGACATGTCCTGGGACAGAGGTATGGCCCCGCTGGGTGGGTGCTGTGCTGGTGTTTCCTAAGGGGGGAGGCCCTGTGGTGGTATGGGACTGTGCCTGGGTAACCGACTGTCTGGAGGTCCCTGATGGGCCAGGTTGGTCTTCCAGATCCAGGCGGCCAGAGCTGCTGTCATCACTGTGGGCCTCTTCTGGGGGGGACTGGATGTTGCTGGCACCTCCTCTCCGGTGACGTTGAGTGGGGGACCTGTGGGGATGTAAATGCAGTGTTATTGTTTGTGTGTGTGACATCTTGTGCATGGGTGTGTTGCCCTCAATGGTTGTTATTGCCCTGGCAGCTTTGCCTTATGTGAGTAGTTATTTGGTGGGCTAGGTGATTCTCTCTAGTGTGCATGTTTTAGTGATGGGTGTCCATGCAGGTCTGTGATGGGGGTCCGTGCATTGGTGTTACATGCTGTGCTTGGTATTGGGAGGGGTGGGTTGTGATGGTGGGGTGTGTGTGAGGTGGTGGGGTGATGGGAGTGAGGGTACGGGTGGGGGTTTACCAGAGTCCAATCCTCCTCCTACTCCTGCCAGGCCCTCACCTGCATGGATGCATGGATGCATGGATGCATGATTGCAGGATGCATGATTGCCAAGACTTGCTCCTCCCATGTTGTTAGTTGTGGGGGAGGAGGTGGGGGTCCACCGCCAGTCCTCTGTACAGCTAGTTGGTGTCTTGCTGCTGTGGAACGCACCTTCCCTCGTAGGTCGTTCCACCTCTTCTTGATGTCATCCCTTGTTTGGGTGTTGACCCTGTCCAGGATTCTCCGCCATAGCTCCATCTTCCTTGCAATGGATGTCTCCTGCACCTGTGACCCGAATAGCTGTGGCTCTACCCAGATGATATCCTCCACCATGACCCTTAGCTCCTCCTCTGAGGACCAGAGGTGTTGTTGTGGTGCCATGGGTGTAGTGTGAGTGGTGTGGGTGAGGGTGTGTGGGGTGATGTGTTGGGGTGTGTGATGTAAGGTGCGTGGATGGTGTATAGGTGATGGTGGTGTGTGGCTGTGGTCTTGTCTGTGGTCTTGCTATCTCAATTGTGGCAATTGTTTTTAGTCGTAAAGGGTTGTGGGTAATGTGGGTGTGTGTTTTATAGTGGTGTGGGTGTGGTGTGTGTATGGGTGTCAGGTGTTTGTTATTCAAATTGTCCAATGTGTTATTGTTTTGTTTGTGTGTGTCCATTTTGAGTGTGGCGGTATGTACCGCCAATGGTTTAGCGCCATTGAATGTCTGCTGTGGTGAGTTGTGGGTCATAATGCTGTGGGCGTAGTTCTGTTGGCGTAACCGTGTGTGTTTTGCTACCACCAGTTTATCACTGACCTTTGGGCTGGCAGACTTGTGTGTGTGGCTGTACAGTGAAGGATGGCTATGTGTGTGTCATAATATGGCTAGCGGCAATCCGCTGCAGCAGCGGTATGTTGGCAGCAGTCAGCATGGCAGTAAGCAGTACTTACCGCCAATGTCATAATGAGGGCCATTATGTGATAGAATGCCATTTGACACTACAGCATCAGACAACTCCAGACCCTCAAACTATATTTTACACATCACAATAATTTTAACAGTGGCTGCATGTTTTTAGTCATAGTAGTAGTACACTGTCTACTGGCTATTGGTAGTCAGTGGCCTGCAGTTTGTCTGATGAAACAGGAACTGTGAGTTATATGGACACATATTACAGGTCCTCATTTCAGATGACTTAACACTCCCATGCACAGACATTTCAGATAGTGGCAGAAATAAATTTGTCCCAGCTAAATCATTCTGTCAACTCAAATCACAACTTCCCCATTAACAAAAAGGATCAAATTAGCCTGTGGATAGAAAAGGAAGAGGTTACTCGGTCAGGCAGTCCCCAATCAGACATGTACCTGTTACTCTGGGGTCCTATCGCGCTGGTGGTACAGGGACAGGACCTCCCTGGCAAGGAGGTCCAGCTTCTCCATGCTGAAGGCAGGGGCCCTGCCACCTGCTCTGCCCAGCATCCTGGGTCCCAAAGGTTGGTTACAGCAGCAAAAAATCAAGGAGGTGTTGTTGGCTGCAGTATTAGGAGGCAAATGAGATTTTTTGCACTACACAGCATATAAGTACATGGCAGACGCAATACGTGATGGAGACGGACACAGCCATCAGCTTTTATGGATAGCCCTCACACATGTTAGCCTATGGTAGAGACCGTCGTGGAGGGTGCCACCTACTACGCAGTCAACTTCTGCCAACAGCCATCAGGTAGCCAGTGTCCGGACGGCAAGGGCAGGCAGCTGCCATTTTAGAGTGAGAAGCTGTGCATTTTTCAATTGTTAGTGCATCACCCGTACTCAAAATGGAGGCTTGTGTATTTCTAAATGTCAGATATGAACAACACTGTTCTTGGCAAGAAATGACACATTAAAATATGAACTGTGACTGTGTTTGACACTGATAGTGCTGTGGGGAAAGTACTACCTCCGTTGAGAGTTAATCTAAGGACTTTTAAAAAAAAAGACAAATATGTGCAAATATGAATTTATTAAATATTAAAAATAATTAATTAAATATTAATTATTTGCACATAATCAAAACCAAAACAAATATAAACAGTAATGTGGACCAAAAATGTGGTGTTACTGTGCATACATGCATTACTCAATGACATTTCTACTGTTACCAAGAATTCAGATGTGTGTTAACATTAAAAGTATGGTGTGACCATTTCAGCTGTTATTTTCTTTCCCATACATTCAGAGGTTTAACCTAGCCATGGGTAGGAGGTGATGGGCTCAGGTGTTCCGGCCCTTTCCAGACCTTGCCACTATGGAGAAAAGAGTGGTAATCAATAAATTTTGGCTAAATAGGCACTCTATCCTGGATTTGTGCCAGCAGTTGGAGCCAGATGTCCTCCCTCACAATATGAATCTAACAGCCATGACACCAATATAGAAACTCATGGCAGTGCTATATTTTGTTGCCACTGACACTTTTCAATACACTGTGACGGTACCTGGGGGTATGTCCCAGCCAACTTTCAGTGGTGTGCTACAGGACGTCCTTGCTTGCTTGATGATACACATCAACAGCTACATCTAATTCCCACATTCACAGGACTTGGACACTGTGAAGGGGCAACCTAATGCTTTAGGAGGACTACCAGATGTGCTTGGGGCAATAGATGGCACGCATATTGCCTTGGTGCCACTACATGCAAGGAAGAAGGTCTTCTGCAATCAGAAGAGCTTCCATTTCATCAATGTGCAAGTTGTCTGCTTACCAGACTTCTACATCTCAAGTGTGTGTGCCCGCTTCCCTGGGTCAACACATGATTCATTCGTACTACGGAACAGCACAATACCCTAGGTAAATGTCACAACTTGGACTGGAGAAGGCCTGGCTTGTTGGTAAGTACAATATAACTTTATGATCTTTTGCCTGAATCCTGATACGTAAGTAATCTGTTGATGTGTTGCTTCCGTGCCGGATACTCAGCATATTCTAATTGGCCATGGTTATTGGCACTGCTGAGGACCCCAACAACGCCAGGGGAGGTCCATTTCAATGAGGCCCATGGAAGAACACGGAGACCAGTGGATCAGGCTTTCAGGCTCCTGAAGGCCAGGTCTGGGTGTATGAACAAGACCGCTGAAGCCTTCCTCTACTCACCCGATAAGGTGTGCCAAACCACTGTTGCCTGCTGCATTTTCCATTACATCACCCTGCAGCAGCACATCCCTGTAATTTCAGAAGAAGGAGACCGTGATGAGCCCCAGGGTGAGGATTTTGAAATGACCAATGAGGATGACAGGGGTGAAAAAGAAGGAATTGACTTATGTCAAGATGTGATTTGCCGCTTCCTCACCTGAGTGTAGGTTTACCCTTTCAAATTGTAACCTGCAATGTCAGAACAACTTATGACATAGGAAACATATCAGTCTGCTATGGTAATTTGTTAGGAATGGTCAGTGCAGGAAAATCCAAGGCAAAGATGTTAGTGGATCAGAATTTCCCTACATTGAGTACTGTGGTCAATCACAGAGATTAACTGTGCTTGTGCTAAATATGTGTGTCCTCATAACATGCCATTTGAGTTGGATTTAATATGTGATAAAAATTAATTACCCTTTGTTATTCTGTTTCAGGGTCCTTCACTGTGACATCTCCAGCTGGACATTTCAATGTCCTGGCATTTGCAGTGATATGTTGCTGTTTGAAAGTACAAAGTGAACATGTGTTGATCCTGGGACGGACACCCTCTTGGGATGACACAGCTTCTACAGAGACAGCATGAACTCTAATAGTATGAAGTTTAGAAGATTGTATCAGACCTGTTTTCTGTGTGGTGCTGCCATCATGGCAATTTGCCCCACTTGACTTGTTCAATCCACATGTGTACGTCAAGCACTAGCATACTGTTCTTCCTTCACATTGCCTAAATCTTCAATTTGTGGACAGTGGAGGTAGCTGGTGATGTGTCTCCTCATAGTTGATAGAACCTTTTGTTAGCACACCAATGAATGATTGATGTATCATTGTACCTGATACTGCCACAATGTCCTGTAATGGTCAGGTGGCCTCAAATGTTGTTACTGCCATGATGTAGTCTTTTGGTGTTATTGATCTAGGATTCATAATGTGAAGGCAGGATGTATGGCTCCAACTGGAGGTCATGCATCAGTGATAACTTTCCTATTTAATTTGATCCCATCGCATATTCCCTTTCCTCCATGGTGTCAAGGTCGTGGAGCGTATAACCCTGAATGGCACAGCCTGGTTATTGAAACCCAGATTTCATTTCTTCAAGGACTTGTTGCCAACATATGCAAGTTCCAAATACATTCTGATTTGAGTTTGTGTTCTTTGAATAAATACGATAACACTTTACCTCTTTGTCATTTCTAATTTTTTTGGCAAATAAATGTTCAAAGATTTGACAACATGACAGTGGAAGATGGACATGACAAATGAAAGACCACACATAATCCATCAAGAGTCTTGTAGTCTGTGTTGATACTATGTATTTGCATGACACTAAAGAACAGAAAAGTGAATTAAAAAAAGATTAAATAAAAAATTAACTCTATCATGATGGATGGAAACATGGCAGTAGAGCCAAAAACTGTTTGGAGTCCAATGTCTGTCCAAAAACACAACTGTCCTCTGGAAAAGGTAAATATGTCCATGAATAGTCCACAGAGTGAATGGCAGACACACACTGGAGGAAATTAGGATCAGTGTCTCTTGGAGATGGTGGTATTGTTCCTGCCATCCTCTCCTGCTGGTCTGGATGACGGTCCTCTCTGGGGGAGGGGGGGCACAGTTGCAGGGACTGGGGTGGGAGGAGCAGGATCCTCATTTGGCAGAGCCTCCCTGTCTGTGGCTGGCAGTGGTGGTCCAGGTGTGGAGGGACCACAGACAGGGACACATGGAAAGGGAAAAGTCCTGCACATATGGTGACAGATGTCAAAAAGTACCCCAGTCAGGAAGCTCATTCTTTCATTGTGATTTCATAGTTCCAAGATGTGCTCCCTGTGCATCTCCTTGATTGCTCAGAGAATAGTTACAACCTGGCACTTCACATCTTTGGACTGTTGTACTGATCCCAAGACTTGACCAATGTTGGTCTGCTGACAAAGACATCAGTAGCCTCCCTTGGCTGGCCCATAGATTCCCTCCCTTGACCCCTACTACCACTAGCCTGTGCCCTTGAAGCAGTGTGCCCCATCCCACTGGGTCCTCGAATAACTGGGAGTGTTGTGGTTGTTGTCTCAACAGCAGCCAGGACTGGGGAACACAGGATTGGCGTGTATCTCCTTGGCACACAGGTGTGGAGGTATACTCATGCTGAGGTGTTGTTACAGCTGGGGAGGGAGATGTGGGCGTGCATGTGGGCTGAGTGCAACTCACTGGAGCTGTCTAGCCAGACAGACCAGATGGACCAGCTGGCTCCTGATCATCCGGACTTACAGCAGTGGAGCCCTCACTGAGGACTTGCTCTTGGGGTGAAGTGGAGGTGTCTTGGCTGGCAGACAGGGGTCCACTGGGCCGGGTAGTTGGACCTGTGAAGGCTGCAGAAAATATGTTATTAATATATAGTTTGTGCATTTTATGTGTCTTTGTCTACAAAAGGGTCATCCTAAAAAGCTAGAAAGAGAGTGATAGACTGATTAGGCCTTTGTGTGATTTTCATTATTTAACACATGCATCCTGATTTACGTAGATGGCAACTCCAGTGCTGACCTTGTAGAGATGTCCCGAAATGCTAAAGTGTTATTTATGATTTGTAGGGTTACATGTGACAGGCATTCAACCCAACACAGTGATGAGTAGATTGGAGTACTGAACCATTCAAAGGCCTAGCAGGCTGCAATACTTTGGATTCAAAGTGATCCGTATTGCAAATAAAACTGTAATTGGTCATCGTATGGTGCAAATGTTCTTGTCTGTTGCTATTCAGCATGGCACAGCACATTTTGGGACAGCTTGGATTCAAAAGAGAATTAATTATGTAAGCATTTTCATCAATTCAATGTAGCTATGAACAGGTATCAACATGGTTGAGATACACAAGAAGTGACATTTTAATCCATGGAATGACATGGTGACTGTGAAATGTACTAGTTTTTTAAATGTGTGGACAAATGGAAATAAAGGATGGTGGAACAATATTACATTGCACTGTTGTTTTTCAGATCCAAAAACAGAGCATCATGGTAGTTGTAGTCATCTTTTGACACCATAGACTATACTTGTTTGAAAAGTAAGCTACACGTATCACTTTCAATGGTTATATTGGAGAGGAACACACATTTGCAACATGTACACGCACATATGGGTATGATGTGATGGGAGAAAATACCACTTAGAAGCATTATACTTTCCTGTGAAAATGGATGTAGTTTTGGGCCTGTTTTTTGAGGAACAACATACATTAATATAAAGCAAGGGGCAGGGCCAAAGCAAGTGATGATTGATGGGAACTACACACAATCTGACTATACATATTGCATATTGTTAAAAGGAGAGCTACAACCATGATGCTAGTAATTGGTATGACACAAGGGGCCTCATTTAGAAGAGTCTGATGCATTGTCATTGATGGGTCAGATTTCTTACGTCTGCCGCACATCCTCTAACGATGTCATGGATATGCTGTATTTACAATACAGAGCTCTGTGGAACTCAGAATTTTTGATGCATCTGTTGATGCTAAACTGGCACATTGCTGGAGTTCCTGTTTGTTTATATTGATAAGGGGAGTGACCCCTTATGCAAGGGTCGCTCCCCAGGTGGCAATTTTTTTATTAGGCCTTTTCTGCTCCCCCTAGTGGCAGATAGGCCTATATTAACTAGGCTGATATGCCCCTAAGGGGGACAGAAATCAACATGCACCAGGGATTTTGATTTTGTTTGTTTTTTTACAGATGGAGAGCGACCTCTTAGGCAAGGGTAGCTCCCCTGGGGGGGGCAATTTTATTTTAGGTCATTTCTGCCCCCCTTTGGGGCAGATTGGCCTATTTTGGTAAGGCCCACCAGAGATCAGGGAAGATTTTTTTTCAAAAAAGAGGGTGGGGGTATTGCCATACCCCCATCCCAAATAAATGGGGACAGTTGTTCTGGCCACCGATGGGCGGATGGGGCAATTTCCCCAGATGCACTCCCCAGGGGGGCAGAAAGCCTACTAGATGCCAGGGAATAAAAAAATAAAAAATAGTGGGGTGGTGGCTACCAACCAGTATGGGCATGGTTATGCCCCTACCCCAACTGAAGGGGTAACAGTCTTTCAGCTCTCCCCCGCACACTAAAGCATCTTATCCCACGGCAAGCAAGAGGAGATTTGATTATCTTGGGTTTTGTTTTTACATTTGGGCCAAGAGAGCTTATCTAACTCTCAAAATTGTCCCACTTGGAATGGTAAGGGCTGAACCTTTTAAACTTTGGGACCCTGGCATCTAGAAAGAACTACGAGACCTAGACACATCTGAAAACTAAACATCTGGGTCTGTCCAGAGTGGTGTGTTTCACATGCACCCTGCATCATTTTCTTACCCACAATGCCCCGCAAACCTTCAGCTTTGCTTGAAATCACACATTTTTCCCACATTTTTGTGATGGAACCTTTCGGAATCTGCAGAAATCCTTAAAATTCCTACCACCTAGCATTGTTGCATCTAGACCGATAAAAATTCTGACCCATTTTGGTTCCCCCTCATTTGTGACATGTTTTTGGCTCTTCCCTATCACAGGCACTTGGCCAACCTACACAAGTGAGGTATCAATTTTACCAGGAGACTGAGGGGAACATTGGCTGGTAGGAGATTTGTGCCGGAGCGGTGATCCCACACAGAAATGTGGGAATTTTTTTTTTTTTCTGAGCTAAATTTGAGGTTTGCTGAGGATTCTGGGTAAGAAAACATTGGGGGATCCACGCAAGTCACACTTCCCTGGACTCCCTCGGGTGTCTAGCTTTCAGAAATGTTTGGGTTTGGTAGGCTTCCCTAGATGGCTGCTGAGCCCAGGACCAAAACCCAGGTGACCCCCACCCGCAAAAAACAGGTAGGTTTGTATTTGATAATTTTAATGTGTCCACATAGTGTTTTGGGGCATTTCCTGTCGCTGGCACCAGGCCTACCCACATAAGTGAGGTACCATTTTTATCGGGAGACCTTTGGGAATACTGGGTAAAAGGACGTTTGTGGCTCCCCGCAGATTACAGAACTTTACAGCATTGAAATGTGAGGAGAAAGTGTTTTTTTGCCTAATTGTGAGGTTTGCAAAGGATTCTGGGTAACAGAACCTGGTGAGAGCAGCACAAGTTACCCCCATCCTGGGTTCCCTTAGGTGTCTAGTTTTCAGAGATGTCCAGGTTTGCTAGGTTGTCCTAGGTGCCAGCTGAGCTACAGACCAAAATCCAGAGCTAGGCACTTTCCAAAAAACACATCAGTTTTCTTTGGGAAAATGTGATGTGTCCATTTTGTGTTTTGGGGCATTCCCTGTCGCGGACACTAGGCCTACCCACACAAGTGAGGTACCGTTTTTATCGGGAGACTTGGGGGAATGCTGGGTGGAAGGAAATTTGTGGCTCCTCTTAGATTCCAGAATTTTCTATCACCGAAATGTGAAGAAAATTGTATTTTTGCTAAAATTTGAGATTTCCTAAGGATTCTAGGTAAATGAACCTGGTGAGAGCCCCACAAGTCACTCTATTCTTAAATTCCCTTGGTGTCTAGTTTTCAAAAATGTATAGGTTTGCTAGGTTTCCTTAGGTGCTGGCTGAGCTAGAGGCCAAAATCCACAGCTAGGCACTTTGCAAAAAACAGGTTAGTTTTCTTTGGGAAAAAGTGATGTGTCTACGTTGTGTTTTGGGGCATTTCCTGTAGCAGGCACTAGGCCTACCCACACAAGTGAGGTACCATCTTTATTAGGAGACTTGGGGGAATGCTGGGTGGAAGAAAATGTGTAGATTCCAAAACTTTCTATCACCGAAATGTGAGGAAAAAGTGTTGTTTTTGCCAAATTTGGAGGTTTGCAATGGATTCTGAGTAACAGAACCCGGTGAGAGCCCCACAAGTCACCCCATCCTGGATTTCCCTAGGTGTCTAGTTTTCAGAAATGCACAGGTTTGGTAGGTTTCCATAGGTGCCGACTGAGCTAGAGGACAAAATCCACAGCTAGGCACTTTCCAAAAAACACATCAGATTTCAATGTAAAAATGTGATGTGTCCATGTTGCATTTCCTGCTGTGGGCATTAGGCCTACCCACACAAGTGAGGTAACATTTTTATTGGGAGACTTGGGGGAACACAGAATAGAAGAACAAGTGTTACAGCCCCTTAACTTTCTCTACATTTTATCCTTCCAAATGTAAGACAGTGTGTAAAAAAGACGTCTATTTGAGAAATGCCCTGTAATTCACATGCTAGCATGGGTACCCAGGAATTCAGAGATGTGCAAATCTCTGCTTCTCAACACCTTATCTTGTATTCATTTTGAAAATATAAAGGTTTCTTTGATACATATTTTTCGCTCTTTACATTTCAGCAAATGAATTGCTGTATACCCAGTATGCAAAGAAAACCCATTGCAAGGTGCAGCTCCTTTATTGACTCTGGGTACTTAGGTTCTTGATGAACCTACAAATCCTATATATCCCCGCAACCAGAGGAGTGCAGCAGTATATTGCTTTTGAAAATCTGACATGGCAGGAAAAAGTTACAGAGTACAATGTGGAGAGAAAGAGATGTTTTTTTCACCTCAATTTCAATTTTTTTTTTTTATTTAAGCTGTTATTTCCTGTAGGAAAACCTTGTTTGGATCTACACAAATGACCCCTTGCTGAATTCAGAATTTAGTTTACTTTTCAGAAAAGTTTAGCTGTCTGGGATCCAGCATTGGTTTCTCCGCCATTTCTGTCACTAACTGGAAGGAAGCTAGAAGCACAAAAAGATCGTAGAAATGGGGTATGTCCCAGTAAAATGCCAACATTATGTTGAGAAATTTGGTTTTCTGTTTCAAGTCTGCCTGTTCCTGAAAGCTGGGATGATGGTGATTTTAGCACTGCAAACCCTTTGTTGATGCTATTTTCAGGGGGGAAAAAACACAAGCCTTCTTCTGCATCCCTTTTTTCCCATTTAAAAAAAAAATGTTTGCTGTATTTTGGCTAATTTCTTGGTCTCCTCCTGGGGAACCCATAAACCCAGGGTACCTCTGGAATCCCTAGGATGTTGGAAAAAAGGACGCCGATTTGGTGTCTGTAGCTTATGTGGACAAAAACTTATGAGGGCCTAAGTGCAAACGGCACAAAATCCCCAAAACAAGGCCTGTCACCTGAGGGGGAAAAGGCCTGGCAGCGAAGGGGCTAAATATTCCAAGTTAGTATAACTGTTATGTTCATTTATATTTTGTACCATGCATTTACTTTACTATACATGTTGTAATTTGCTTTTCCTTTCGACTTCGTTTTGCTGACCTCCTCCAATCCCCTCTACCTTCCCCTCTCATTGCAATAGGAATGGTTGCACGAAGCTGTGATTACCCCTTACCATTAATCAGTGCTCTGCGGTGCCGATCTTTCGTTGAACTCACATTTAATAAACCCGCTTCCTCGCACTTTTTCCTTATTGAAGTTCTTAACATAATAACCACCACTGTAGGAAACAGATTTAAGTACTTAGAAACGATTTTGTTCGGGGCAATACGAAGTGAAAACACTGAGGTACATCACATTAAAAGTAAATAGGAAATACAATCTCCTTTTGATTACCAATTTTTTTGTTTACTAATCTTTTATTTCATCTTTTTGCACCAGATTATTGTTTTGTATATGTGAATATTCAGTAAAAACATCCCAGGTGTAGTACACATTAACTAAAACCTCTACTATTAATCAAGAGATAAATATATCAACTTTGGGGGAGTGGCCGGCAAGATGGCTGATTGGAAGCACTAGAGGAGTGCTCTCGGCCCTGGCTTCTTAATCCTCCATCATCCTGCCGACCCAGGCCCGTGGACCCAGCAGAAAGGTTGGTGGAGGCTTCGGGATGGAGGTGGGGGTGTGAGAGGCAGAGGAAATTGACGCGATCAAGCCGTAAGGAAGCGCTTGTGGAGTGTACCTGGCCGACAGCTGCTGAGCACTGCGCCTGTTCAGTGGAGCCCGAGACAGTGTGGCCCCGGTGAGGGATCATCTGCGGTGAGATTGACGCAGCTTGTACACCGCGTCCCCCTTCACCCGCTGAGCAGAGGGAGCTGTGCTGGCAGTGGGCACCCGGGCTGGGGTGGCCCGCAGAGGAGGCCTAGAGACAGTAGGTGTGTGGCTTGGTGGAGGCGGGGGTGCCCCCGTTGGGATACCAGCCCTGTGGAGGATAGTGCCTCGAGGTGGGTGGGGCATGCCTGCCCTGTTGATTGTCTTCTGAGGTGGGCACCTTGGCTGCAGGATTCTGGTGATTGCGGAGTCACACCTGAGTTGCGGGGGCAGCTTAGGCCCATCGCTGGACCGGTGATATGGGCGCAGTTTCCCGGCTGTGCCCCCCTGGCTGGATAAACCTTTGCTGATCGGTCCCTTGGGTGCGGGGCTGGCCGGCTGGGAGGACAGCGGCACGAAGAACGCCAGCGCTGGTACAGCCCATGCTGGACCCTGACTTGGAGTGGTTCGGAGGGAGCTAGCCCCTTGGTGACCGTGATGCGGTGAGTTGTGAGAGTGCAGAGATCGAGTTCTTGAGCTGCTGCCAGCATTGTGCCCCCCAGTACTCTGTGAATTCGGTGGCTGCTGGCGCTTCACACGGTGTGCAACATGGGCAAAAAAAAAATCCAGCAAAGGAGCGCAGCAAACCCGGATGGACCAATACACACCCCAGAATGCAGGAGGGAGTCTGCAAAAGATTCCTCTGGTCCCACGGAAAAGGGAGCTGAGCCCACCGGGGCACAAATCCTGGCTGCAATTGAGGCATCTGGCCAAGCAGTGCAAACACAAATTGCGGCCATAGCGGTTGATATCAATCAACTGAGAGCTGACTTGAGGGTAGTGACAGAACGCTCGGTGGCCACTGAGCAACAGGTGACACGTATGCTGTCAGATATAGATACACTGAAGGCCTCAGTGGCCACCCTCGATGTTAAAACAAGCAAACTGAAGGCGAGGGTCGAGGATGCGGAGGGTAGGGTGAGAAGATTTAACCTCCAAATAGTGAGCTTCCCTGAAGGCGTGGAGGGGGCGAACATCGAGGCCTTTTTTGAAGACTGGATTAAAAAAATGCTACCTGCCACCCCCTTATCATCTGTGTTCATGGTAGAGCGTGCACACAGGGACTTAGCCCCGCCTCCGCCACCAGGAGCCCCTCCAAGAACGATTATAGCCAAGATTTTCAACTATAGGGACCGAGATGTTATCTTACAGGAGGTACGCAAACATGGAGACCCTGCCTATGAGAATCACACCATTCGCTTTTTTCCTGACTACACTAGAACGGTGCAGCTCCAAAGACAATCATATGTAGGTGTTAAGCGACAATTAAAAGAACTGGGTTATACCAATATGCTGCTCTATCCGGCTAAGTTGAAGGTTCTCCATGCGGGCCGCTCCCATTTATTCCAGTCTCCTGAAGCAGTATGGGACTGGTTGGAAAGGAGTGATGAGGCAGGAACCCTGGAATCCCCACACGGGGAAAGACGCAGGAGAAATCGTGGGGCAGAGGAGGTGCAAGCCACTGCATGCAGAAATAACAGACGCCGTCGCACCGATCGTGGAGACAGAGTGATAGTACGCCCTGATGGCACCCTGGGTCTTGACCGGAGAAAGCAGGAGCGCGAGGAGGCTGGGCTGCTAGTACAATCTGTCACGTCGGAGGCATCCTCGCGAACCAGGTCAACATGTGGCACAGATAGACTATCTCCAGAAACTGATAATGCTGACACCTGAGGGATTTTTGTGGAAGCTCAGTTCATGTTCTTCCCGCTTTTTGCTCTCCTTCTTCTTTCTTGGCCCCTCTTCTCTATATCCTGGTGCATTTTGGTGCTGGGTGGAGCGGTGGTCTGGGACAGCAACTAGACACAGGGCTGGGACAGTGTGGTGTGTTTGCTATACCCACCCTGTTATTGTTCACGATTAACCCTGTTTTTCTATCCTCTTTTTCTAAATGCAATGTGATGCTTGTTGCAGTTTACACATTTCTGTAGTGAATAATTCAGCTCTTTGGGTACAGGGTGTGTGTGGTTTGGATGGTCTGCGTGAGGGGGGATTGTGTTGGTGCACTGTCCAGACCAGAACCTGGCCATCAAGCAGGGACTGCGATTGCTTTCCCTTTCTTCTGGACACTGTAGGAGATAGCGGGGTGCGCACACGGTTTGGGCAGACACTAGTTGCGGGAGGTGTATATGCGGGTGGGATGGGGGAATTGTTTGTGGATTCTAATTGGAGTAGGAGTTCTGTTTTTGACACTGTGAATACTGTATGCACTATAATGAAGAAGAGACATGGAGCTACACTATTGCAAGTACACCAAGCCAGTGGGCTGCTATGGGGGGGGGGCTGCAGTTGTGGGGGGTGGTCGAGAGCTGACGAGATGGGTGTGTGTTAGCAAACATCATGGCAGGTACCATAACGCATATAGTTACATGGAATGTGAGAGGGATGAACTCCTTTGTGAAGCGCTACATACACATATTAGGCGGCTTGGTGTGCATATTACTTTCCTACAGGAGACACACTTGTTGGAGAATGAAGCACAGAAATTACAGAAAAAGTGGCGGGGTAGGCTTTATTCTCCGACAAATTCATCCTATGCCGGGGGTGTCTATTTGGGTTGCCCCTTCCAACTAAAAAGTCTAGCGGCGGATGAGCAAGGCCAATGCATATTCTTACACAGAGTATTAGATGTCCGTGAGATCTGCATTTGAAATATTTAGGCCCCTAACTCAGATGATGCGGAGTTCTATCAACGGCTCCAACAAGAATTAATACCTTACACAGTGATGCCCATCATTTGGGCGGGGGATTTTAATTGTGTCATAGTCGTCACTCTAGATAGAAACCCGCTGAAGTTTGCCACTAAAACGCATATGACTGCCAAGCTCAGGGACGTTATGAGTAACCTACACTTCGTAGATGTGTGGGGAGAAATGCACCCCACCTCTAAAACATTTTCTTGTTACACACCTACACATGGGGCATATAGCAGACTAGATAAATTTATCCTTGCTAACGATGGCACACTTGATATCTGCCGGGTTGTCTACCAGGTCAGATTCCTATTGGATCATGCCCCCCTGCTATTAGAATGTGAGACACACACACCCAAACCAGCGATCCCCCTATGGCGAATGCGACATGAATTACTTGGAGACCCTGAATATAAAAGGGACATTCAGGATGTAAGGAATGGATATTTTAGTGTAAATTGGGGCATGGCCAGGACCCGTGGCATAGAATGGAAGGCCCTAAAGGTAGTCATCAGAGGCGAAACCTTAGTAAATCATACGGTATCAGGCATAAGCTGGACCGAGAGCTTACGCAGCAGGAAGACGCCCTATCGGCCCTCCAGCATCAAGTAGACAACAGTGACGCATCAGAGTCTGACTGCCTCGCGGTGCGTGGTAGAATAGAAGACCTTTGGGGTAGGCTGGATAATTATGTCCGTTGGGACTTTAGGCAGTGGCTGTATCGCGAGGGGGACCGTTCGGGCATATGTTAGCTTGGCTCCTCCGGAATGAATGCCCCATCTCCATCATCCTTGCTCTTCGTGGATCTTCTGGGGAAAAGATTATAGGACAGTTGCGAGTGAACTTACATCTGTGAGAGCACTTAAGGAATATATATACCTCACCGAAGAGCGTAGATAACTCTCAAATGCAAGAGTACCTAGATGGACTCCGGCTACCCCCCCTTACTGAGGCTCAAGTTGAGGAGTTAGAGGGGGAGGTGTCGTTGGAGGAGCTACAGAAGGCAATGGGGGGTATGGCGTCCGGGAAATCACCTGAACATATCCTGCAATGGTTTTTCCCCGTTTGTTGGAAAAGCTTCATGAGTCACGTAGTGAAGGCTTTTTACCAACACACATGCGAGATGCATTGATAGTTATGTTACCAAAACCAGGGAAAGATGTTGAAGACCTGGGCTCCTATAGACCGCTGTCCATGCTTAACGTTGATGTTAAATTGCTAGCTAAGGCACTGGCAGCTCGATTAAGTCAAGTGGTGACAAATTTAGTGCAGGGAGATAAATGTGGATTCATACCGGAGAGGGGGACCCACATGAACTTTTGGCACCTATTGCATATAATGCACAAGACTTGTGATTCTGCACTCCACACAACACTGGTGTCCTTAGATATAGAGAAAGCATGTGATACTTTATCCTGGGAATACCTATGGGAGGTGCTGCACAGGATGGGCGTAGGTCCTGACTTCTTATCATGGATGTGTCTGTTATATGCAGCGCCTCTGGTGCGGGTGCGTACGGAGGCGAGAGTGTCAGACTCCTTTACTATTGAACGGGACACGCGGCAGGGATGTCCCTTGTCACTACTGCTGTTCGCGTTGGCCATGGAGCCCCTGGCCATACAGTGCGGACAGGCCTGGATAGATGGGGCATCTGAGTAGGGACAAGAACACACATTATATCATTGTATGTATGCAGATGATGCTCTAGTGTACGTTACAGACCTGGAACAATCGGTCCCTCTCTTGTTAAGTATGATGGATGTTTTTGGTCGGGTATCAGGCTTCCAGGTTAACCATCAGAAGACGGTGTTATTCTGTTGATGGTGGCGACATCAGAATTACCACAATTGGATCTGGCTTGCGAGACTGAGTCCTTTCAGTGTTTGGGCATACACGTAGCGCATTCTCCCCAACTACAATAGAACTTAAACATGGAGAGAGTGATGGAAGGCCTCCGTGCCTCTATCCAATTTTGGACCACCCTCCCGCTATTGGTTATGGGTAGAATTGCACTTAGTAAAATGATCTTGCTCCTGCGGTGCCTGTAGGTTATGCAAAATTCACTCTGTGAACTACTCCCTTTACTGTTTTGACAGATAGATAAACTACTACTATCCCTAGTTTGGGCAGGTAAGAGATGCAGAGTCCACATGGAGGTATTGAAGCTGGTCCTAGTCGATGGGGGCACAGGGCTACCAGACCTATATTTATATTACTTAGCTATGTTGTTACAGTATGCAGCCCGGTGGTGTGAAGATGCCCCCAACTGGGAAAAATAATTGTTAGGTGGCTCAATATGTGTGTTGCGTCTACCGTACCTTCTAATGGACAGCTCTAGGCTTCCGCGGGAAGCCCCCTACCTGGTGGAGCAGGTGTCGCGGGTCTGGGAGTGGGAGGTTGTGCGGGTTCTGCACAGAGCACCATTCGCACGCCTGCTTCCGCTATGGTGGATCAGGCCCTTTGCCAAAGTTACTGACATGTTGGACTTTGTGCAGTGGCATGCAGGGGACTGTAACAATGCAGGGGATTTATATAAAAATGGCACGTTTATTACAAGGGAGGAAGCTGAATTCCTTTTTGGAATCGATTCCTGTAATATGCAAGCATAGAGCACACGGCCCAGGAGATTTGAACATCCTTTCCTGAGGGACCTGCCGAATCCCACCTCGTAGTGACACTTATTGACCCTGGCGGTGACCGCGGTCCCCTCTCTTGAACATATAAGTCTCTAAAAAGAGATAGGCTGATAGACATACAGGGGACTAGGGACCACTGGGATGCAAGCCTGGGAACGCCACTTACGGATGGGGAATGCAATAGGACTTGTTCCCTGGTATGGGATCAGACTAGCAACGCTGGATTTAAGTTGACACACTTTTGTTATTTGCATAGAGCATACTTGACATCTCAACGCTTGTATAGAATATTCCCATTAAGACCTGACAGCTGTGCTCACTGTGGCGAGCCTTCAGCTTCTTTTGAGCACATAACGTGGATCTGTGGCTCTATCCAACCCTTTTGGCGTCGGGTGGTGAAGACACTGAGGGAAGTGGTGGCTGTTAGAGTGAAGGTCACAATGAGACATTGCCCGCTGGGTCTACTCCCCATTCCCAAAAAAGGATGCAAAATGGCATATAGATTTGTGTGGCTGGGGCTTATTTTGGCGAAGAGATGCATTGTGAGCCGGGGGCCAGCTCGATACCCCCACTGCATATTACTTGGCTAGGTGATTTCATTAAATGGGCGACTGAGGAGGAGTGCCGCTTACGTGGGTTTCGTGTGGATGAACACACTGAGTGAGATTTGGAGATCTGGCGGAGTATGATTGATGGGCTGCCCGGAGAGCATAAGGGGAGGACTCCTTAACAGATGCTTCCACTAGTTTAGCTTTGACCCTGGTTAGGCTGCTCGGGCAATGCGTATGTGAGCTATGGGTGCATGGTTGTGAGTTTTTGAGGGAAGGGGTCCTCCAGCCCCCTCCCTCTTGGTTTCTGTGTCCCCGTGAGATGTCCCTCCCATCTCTCACCCTAGGTGTAGTCCCTGCTTGTCTGCAGGCTGGTGTCCTACTCCCCCACCACCCCCCGGGTGCCTTCCCCGTATGTACCCGATGGTTTGGATGATTGGATGTTAACCGTTGCTCTCTCTTCAGGTTTGTCTCTGATAAACAAAGCTTACATTATTAATGTTCAATAGTTAAAGATTTAATGTATAATGCACTACAATCGTTGTAGATAATGCCGCTAGTCTCTATGATTTCCGAGTACTGTAAGTCTTGAGCTAGCCTATCATATTGCCATCATTGTGTTGACTCTCCATACACACTATGTTGTAGCATTATATGCAGAAATGGAAACTAGGACACTAAAATGGATTGGACATTAGGCCTGTACGGCTGGACTGGAATGTAGCTCAAAAGAAATGTAGTTACAGTACAGTGCAATTTTGTATACATTCTTTTATATTGTATAAGTACAATTAAAATATATATATATATATATATGTCCACTTTGAGTTCTTATAGAGGTTCATATTCAGCATGGCTGAAACAGTAAACTCTTTCTACTCATCACATACCTGTGTCATATCTGAGGAAAATACACCACATACTGTTACCACTGAAATCAAGGCACTATAAGTGCCATGATGTTATTACACTAGGATTCTGGATCCGTAAAGATAACTACAAGAGACGCCATCAGCATCTCATAGCCATTTCTAAACCTGCAGGGTAAAAAGCTGATGCAGCGCAGCAAATATTACAGGTAAAGCAAGGATTATATGAATTCAGTTGCTTTCTTCTTGCCTGTGAAGCCAGCAGTGGTACACACACCCAACAAAAAGTCTCACAGGTGCCACCTTCCCACTTCAAATACAAAGAAGGCTGTGACGTTGCGCCACTTTTTCTGCGCCCCCTAACAGCACCTAACGACACCATGGTTGTGCCGTATTTAGCATACTGTGCACAATGGTGATAGAACAATAGCGTCAAAGGTTTTGACGCTATTGTGGTGCTTTGCTACACTAGCATCAAAACATTTTACACTAGTGTAGCAAAGCGGAAGGAGGCCCATAGATTTAAATGGGTGCAAAATTTTAACACCTGATGTGAGCAGGTGTTAAACATTACAGAAAAATTGCGCCGTGAAATCTGTTAAATTTCACTGCACCCTTTTTTCGGGCCTCCAATCACCTGAACGCCACCCTTGCATACATTATCCCTGGTGCAGGCACAATGTGGCGCAAGGGGTTACAAAGTGGTGCAATTCATGTATTGCACCACTTTGTAAATATGGTGTGGTGGAAATGCCACCTTAACGCCACATTGGTGTCACACGAATTCTGCAAATGTGGCGCAAGGTGGCGCTAGGGGGTTCTTAAATCTGGTCCATAATGCTATGCTGTTTGACCAGATAGTGTGGCCGGAGGTAAATGTCTCATGTAAACACTGACCAGGGGTTCTCAAAAGGGAATAGTGGGAAATCTCTGGAATCTCCTGACTATTGCAAAAAGCTATGAGCCCCATTACGAGTCTAGTGGTCTCTAGACCGAGCGCCATATTATGACCACAGCTGTCGAGCCGAGGTCGGACTGCCAGCACTGCCAGGATCAGAGATCCTAGCGGTCTGGAGGTTGCAGCAGTTCTAATCCTCCAGGGATCCCTGGGGATGACGACCTCATTCTCTGCCAGCGATTTCATGGCAGTAAAAAGGCTGGTGGAGAACAGGTGCAGGGGGCACAAGAGGGGGCCCATCACTGCCCATGCACTTGGCATGGGCAGTGCAGGAGCCCCCCTGGCCAGCACCATTGCAATGTTCACTGTCTGCTTTGCATTGCAGACAGTGAACATTGAGTGGGAGCTGGTGCACCCTGCATCCTACAGCATTGCTGCTGGCTCGTTTTACGAGCCAGTGAACAATGCTGTAGGTTGTTTCCTGCTAGGCCAGCAGGCGGAAACTCTGGTTTCTGCCTGCTGAGCTAGCGGGAAACTCTTAATGGGCCTAGCGGGGAGGTAGCCACTATGGCAGCAATCTCCCTGTCAGGAATTCGGCAGATGGTCTAAACCATCTGTCGAACTTGTAATGATGCCCTATATGTCTAATTTGAGTTCTCATACCAAGAACTCTGGAAACAGCAACTGCCTTACTTGTACAACCCACTACAACTGTCACAGGTTTTGGAGAGTCAAAAGGGCAAATGCTTATATAAAATTCCTGCTCTGACCTACAAAAACAAACACAGTAGTTGATGATGGGATGTTGTGAAGCTGGCATATGATGAAGGCTGTACACTTGAGGCACACAAAAAGATGATGGGAGAAATGCTTGCAATAAGTCTCACCACTTGCAATTTCCTGGGACAGCATGGACTGGACCAGAATGCGCCCCCAAGTGATTGCCAGTGGCTGAGATTAATTTAAGCATTCCATAAATTACTTGCAGATTATGTCCTAAATGTGACAGATATACCCTGGTCATTTGCACAGTGTGCCGTAGGACTGAAGCTATACTTCAATGGTGAGACCTAAATTGGTTGAAACTAGTCTGGGGTTCTTCCTGGGATACATTGTCTGCCAGTTCTGGAAAAGCTGAGGAGCAGTGTCAGTACTTATTTGCATATGGTAGGACTTTGTCTAGAGTGATACAGTGGGGAAAAATAATACTCTGGAATGAGACCTTGAGCATTTGCCAGTGGCTGAGATTAATTGAAGCATTCCATCTAAAACCTTATTGTTTTTGCAGTTTATGTTGTTAGTGTGATGGATATGTCCAGAATTGGGCAACATGCTTACTGTATAGTAGGACCCAAGCTATATCTCATTGATGAGACCTACGTAGGTCAAAACTGGTCTACGGTTGCTTGTGGTTCTTTCTGGAGGGGGCCCTGCCTCACAGTTTGAGATGGACTGTTTCCATGAGAAGCAGCATCTGTTTTGATTTGCATCGGGTGGGTCTTTGTCTAAAGTGGCACAGTGAGCGAAGAACAATAGACTGGAATGAGGGCCAAGGGGTTGCCAGTCGTGGTGATTAATTCACACATTCCATCCATCATCTTATTGTTGTTGTTGCAGCTGTACACAAGGGCAATGCATCCTAACCTTCATGCACAGAACAACTATGCATAGTTCCAGAGGTGAATATGTCCACGTGGAGCATTCTGTCAGTCATACAAATAAAGTTGATCAAATTTACAAAGTACAACTCCAGATAGGGGGAGATAAGGAAAGACTCATAAAGGTTATTTTCTGGGGTTATATGTCAAAACCATGAGTGCTTCAAGCACCCATGGCTCAACAAAGAGTTCGGAACAACGAACTTGTTGGTATCACTAATGCCTTTACCACGAATGCCTTTACAACGATTTTTCGTTGTAAAGGCATTCCTGGTAAAGACCTTAGTGATCAGCATGCACGGTTCCAGCATGCTTCTCTCTTAGCCCCCCACCCCTAAAAATTACTGTGACCCTGTATTCCAGGTTGAGTACAGGATGGCAATATAGTTTCCTGTAGGACAATTAAACTGGCTGGCATAAACATGTCGCTCCTCATGAAATATTATTAGCAGATCAAATCCAAGAACTTCATCCCTATAAGCCACAAGGGATAGTAGACAAACATGAAATAATTATATAGCTCCTGTCCCAATTCGATTATGTCAGGATTCAGGCTTTGCACAGGCACAAAAAGAAATATCAGGTACACTGGATCTGGAAGCAGGTAAGTGGAAACTGAAGACTACAAACTACACAATAATTAGTCACTCAATTCATAGGTCTGGGATCATTGTTTGTTTTAATGGTCATAAAGCCATATTTAAGCCTACTAGCTTCAAGGCTTTTCCAGGAAGCATATCATTAATTGCATTGGCTTTCTCTTTTTGAACTACTTCACCCTCTTTTTCACCTCTCATGTTTGTCATTTTCCTCACTCTTGATTCCCTCAGTTCCCCAGTTACTTCCTCCCTCACCCCAGTTTTAAAAGTTGTATGCTGTCTCTCTTCCTTTGTTGTAGTTTTTATCCAGCTTGTTTTGGTAGTAATCTGGGGCTCTCAGTCGAATTCCAGGTCACTGTATATCCCAGCAATTCCAGCTGCTGAAACTGGTAAGATCTGTTAATCAATATGCATGTTGTTTTGTTCAACTAACTGGTCATACATACCTACCTGTACTCTTTTGTTTTTCAGCCAGTTCAGACATCTCTGTCTCACAAACAATAAGGTAGAGTTGTGTGGTCTCTTGACTAAGTCAATACCATGTTGGAAAGTAAGCTTCATTCTGGTGTTTCTATTTCTCTGACTCCCCTTCCCTATTTTTCCCATGATTCCCACCGCTGGCAGCAAGACCATCTCTGCTCACTAGTCTTGGTAGTCAGGGATGGCAGGGGCTTTCAGAAGGTCTACATCTCTAGAAATGGATACTTTATTAATCCCTGCCAGTCCAGCATGATCTGCCCAAAGGTCTCAGTAGATAAACTGGGTAGTACTTTACTGGCACAATTTTATCAATTATACTCAAAACTGAGACTGTACAAAATGGCCATTGCACAAGCCCAGTGACTAACAAACTAATTTAGGTATATAAAACCAGTCTGGACATTTCCAAAGAGTTATTTGCTCAAACACCTATACCAGAATTGTAATCACTGACTGCATTCACATCTGGTGGTTTTCAAAACTGCTTTAAAAGGTGACCTCAGGGGTATTAAAATAGCTCTGTTGTGTTTGTATCAAAAGTACTGGAACTCCTACAGAAATAATCAGATGTGGTCTTCTATGCAGATGGTATAGATAAGACAAACAATGAGTTAAAACCCCTCTTGAAAAAGATAGATAAAGTAGTAACAACTCTGGCAAAAGTACGCTAAAAAATCTAATGAAAAAATCTTCAACTCTTTATTCTAGGCTCTTTCTCACTGGGCACAAACTTTGAAATGAAGAAAAGAAAAAGGATTTTCACTTTATGTCCTATAGGAATACACTGCACTGTGACATGTGGCAATCCCACATAAACTTCAAGACTTGATGGGAAGCCAGAATTTTAGCTGAACCACTACACAGAAAAAGTCAGGTCACTTCACAATCTAATGCAGCCATTTCAGAAAATGACTGTATGTGGCTCTTGGTGGGTTTCCAGGCTGACATCTTTAAATCACAATATATGCAGATCGGAATAATATTCTAAAGGTTTTATTTAAAGTTTGACACTTGCAGGATATTTGCCAAAAAGAGTCTGATGTCCTATCCACCCTAATTCGAATGCATCATTGCCTTATATGCTCTAAACAAGGTAAGTGAAACATCTGCCACTGTATGACAGATTTGCCAAACTCTAAATAGAGCCTTACAAACAAACATATAGGGCCTCATTACGACCCTGGTGGTCTAATGACTGCCAGGGTCACTGTGGCAGTCAGACCACCTCCAATGTGACGGTCCGAGTGCCATATTACGACCGAGGCGGTAGTGCTGCCGTCGGACCGCCAGCACTACTAGATTATGACTTAACGTCGGCCTGGCAGTGCTGGCGGTCCTAATCCGCCAGTGCAGCACTGCAAGCAGCACTGCCCTGGGGATTATGACCCCCTTCTCCAGCGATTTCATGGTGGTAGCACTGCCATGAAAAGGCTAGCGGAGACGGGTTGCAAGGAGCCCCAGGGGTGCCCCTGCACTGCCCATGCACTTTGCCACCACCCTCACAATGTCCACTGCCTGCTTTGTAGATAGTGAACATTGCGATGGGTGCGGGTGCTGGTGCAGCCTCTGCACTACAGCATTGACGCCAGCTCTACTACGAGCCAGAGACAATGCTTTAGGCCATTTCCCACTGGGCCAGTAGGCAGAAACTGAGTTTCTGCCCGCTGACCCAGCGGAAAACTCGTAATTGGCCTGGCGGGGAGGCTGCCACACTGGTGGCAACCAACCCGTCGGGACTTCGGCGGACAAAAGGCCTGTGCCATTTTAAATCTGTTTAGGGATGGCTAGGGTATGCTTGGCATCTTATGTAGCCAGTCCCCTCAACCCAGAGTCAACTGAGCTACTTAATTTTGGTCTTCAGTGCCAAGACTTGTTCCCTCAACAGTACTGCAATACCAGCAACTGAATTTCTGACATTTTGGTTGCATTGGCTGCATGTGGATTGAGACAGTGAGCCTTTGCAAGTAACCCTCATAGGGTCACCACTCTGTTACACTTCTGCTGCATAATACTCATGAAGATTGTTTCACTTGTAACCAGCATCCTGGATGTGCTTGTGCACTTAACACTCATCAAGTCTGGACTGTTGTGCCATACAGAAGGCTTCTTTCGCTGTTGAGTCAGTATGGTACTTCGATATTGAGTTGTAAATCCTATGGTACAAGAGCATCCTGATAAAAATAGCATGACAGCAACATTTCATGACTCAAAATATCATTTTTAATATTTAGATATTGCATATTTTGATTCTTTCCAAATATATTGTGGATTAGAATATGATTTAGTATGTAGTACACCTAAATATTGTGACATTTCATGTAGTTTGCATTAATATCATAATGTGTATGCTTTGTATTTTAGTATTTTTTCAATATTTCTTTTTTGGTTTTTGATTTATTCTATCTATTATTTTCATCAGGATATAGAGTTCATATGATTATGTGGTGTGTAGCTTTTTAATATAATTCTATTTTGTATTGTCATTTTTTTCAGTGTTTAAATGTAATTGGATTCTGAGTAATGACTTTAAAGGGTAAATTTTGTAGCTTTTGTTTAATTTATAATTTGAGGTACATTTTTGGGAGGCTCATATATTTTAGAATGTATTTCATATTTTATCATATTTTTTAACAGGATTCAGTTTAAAGAGCAATTTGGGAGTGGTGACATGTGACTATAGAAGTCTATTTATTATATTTGTGGTTATATTTGTGGTTCAAGTGTTAGCAATGGGAACAGGTGTGCTTAATGATTACTTCTGAATATATTATTACTGTGGCTCGTGTGGTACTTTTAATATGATGTGTGTAAGGGTTACTTTGCAGCACATTATTGCGGTTCAGAATTTCCTTTTTAGTAAATATTTTAACATATTGGCTTTTTTGTTATGCACTTTATTTTACAAAATGGGATTTACATATGTTGTGGTTAAATTATTTTGAATAGCAATGTATCCTATGTTTAGAGTTTTTGGTGGGTAATTTATTTTTAAGTAATTAAATAAAAATGAAATGTTGGTGTGTTATAGTTAAGGAGTTTAAAGGTTGTAATTTCCATGATACTGGGTGTTGTCTATTATTTGGTTGTTGATAGTAAATATTGTGGGGTACGGGGTTCAGATTTTATGACACTCTAATTTGTAATTTTGACAACGTATGTGGGACTGGAGCTTGAATAGTAAATTGAACAACTCCATTTCTGCAATTTCTCAAATGTTTGTGGGACTGTAATCACAATAGTAAATCCTGACACCCGCCAATGTATACACTTCCCTCAATGTTTGCGGGACTGGAGCTAGAATATAAAAATTTCCACTCCATTTATAAATGTTCTCCTATGTTTGCGAGCCTGGAGATAGAACAGGAAGAGCCTAAATGCGATCCAGGCAGTGCAACCGCTGGACAGCTAAAACGGTGGTGGGGAAGCAGCCCAAAATCCAGCGGCCTCCCCACCTCTGTATTATGACTTCCCCACCAGGCTAGCCATCACCGACAGTGGGGCAACATTGGCCTTGACTCTCAATGAAAGCTGAGGCCTTTGCTGCCGCACTGTCGGTGCCGGCAGAACATCTGCAATGTGCACTGTCTGTCATGGCAGACAGTGCGCATCTGAGAGTGCTGACAGGGTGGCCCCTGCTCTGCCCTTGACATGGTCAGTGCAGGGGCCCTCCTGTGGCCCCGTTAATGCCTTTCTGCAAGCCTTTCCATGACCCTGCCATAAAAAGCTAGCAGTACCGTCATGCTTGATCACGATTTGCAGCACTGCCCACACATTGGGATCGATTACCCTGTGGGTGGCGGTGGTCTCCTGTCAGTCCGACCGCAAGCATCATAATCTGGTGGTCTGACCGCCATGATTACAGTGGTCAGACCTCCACTAAGAGTACAGCGGTCTTAGGACTGCCGTACTTGTAATTAGGCCCTAAGCCTTCCAGCCACCTCCATGCTCCAAATGTATTCCCTTCACTATGATGTTTGAAGGACTGCAATTGGAATTGCAAATCTGTCTTTCTTCATTTATGTACTTTCATCATTGTTTGTATGATCGCAATTTGAAAAGTAAATTTGACTCTCACCCATGTATGCATATTCCCCAATGATTGTGGGATTGGTTTTGGAATAGTAAATCTGACCCACTTGTTCCATCACTTTCCCCATTGTTTGTGGGACTGAAGTTAAAATAATAAATCTGATACCCCCAATGTATAGAGTTAGCCTAATATTTGTAGGATTGGGTTTGGAACATGAAAACAAACCCATATTTATACACTTTATACAATTTGTGGGACTAAAACTAGTATATAGTAAATGTGCCCCCCACCCAATGTATTCAGTTCGCCAATGTGTGTAAATGTGACTGAGAATAGCAAATCTGACCTCCTTCATCTATGTGTTTTCCACAAGCTTTGTGGGACTGGATTTCGAATAATAGTCCTACCTTTCTGCAATATATGATAACCGGGCTTAGATAAAAAAATCTATGCCCAACCGTGTATGCAGTTGCCACCGTGTTCATGGAAACTAATTTAAAATAGTAAATCCAGCCATCTCCATTTATGCAATGTTCTCAATTCTAATGGGAGTTAGAATAGTAAATAAGAGCCCTTCCATTCATGCATTTTCCTCAATATTTGTGGCCCTGGAATTAGTAAGTCTGATCCTCACACCCAGTCTATGCATATCCCCAACATTTGTGGGACTGCAGTTAGAATAGTAAATCTGCCTTCTTCAGTTTATATAAATTATCCGATATCTTAGAGACTAAAATTAGAATAGTAAATCTTCCCCATTCTGTTTTGACTCTCCTCAATGCTATTGGGAGGTGTTAAGTTAATGTAGATAATATAGTCATCCAATAGGTGATCTTTCACAGTGTTAAATGGATTCCTGTTAGTATGGCAAAGTACAAGTGTATATTTATCTATTTTTAGAGGAGTTTTATACCACAAGATCAAAACCCGTCAGGGTATCAGAGCCCTGTACAAATAGCAGACAAGTTGAACACACAGGGAGAGATGCAATAAGGAAACGGTATGCAGCAATACAGTTACAGTACAATATACGGCCGTCAGATTCAAGATCCGGAGGAGTCTAACAGTAAAATAGTCAAGCTGAGGGGCTTTAAGGCTACTAATGAAATAATCTATTTATTACAAGCATTTTAAGGGTTTTTTTTTAGGAGGAAGTCAAAAATGGTGATGCTAATGCAGCAAAGCACAGAGAGGCCCATTGAATAAAATGGGCGCATGATTTTAATGTGTGCTCTGAGCAGGCATAAAAAATTATGGAAAAAATGGCACAGTGAAATGTTGTAACTTTTGTCCCTGCTCAGAACACCCCCTTGCATCCATTATACGTGATGCAGGCATAATGTAGTGCAAGGGGTTGCAAAGTGGTGAAATGCAAGCATTGTGCCACTTACAAATACAATGTGGGGAAAAAGCCATCTTAGTGCTGCCATTAAAAAAAATGATGCTAAGGTGGCGCTAGTGGCATGTACATATGCCCTTTGGTGCTGTAGCCACCTTATTTCAAGGGACGGTTGGTTGCTGATTGTGATGAGTAAGCAGTGAGGTATATGTGCAACCCACCACTCTTGATTTGACTCACATGTTGATTTGTGATACAAGACTGGTGCAGCAATGGTTTGCATCAGTAATCCTTTAATACTAATACATGAAGGTCGACACATTTTGCCGAGAGAATGGGCTCCATCTGAAGCAATGTCTTACAAAAGAAAGAAGGAATCCAGAAAAGGATTGTAAAACCCCTGTGCAAAATATTTCAAAACTGTATTATAGAATATATATTCTCCATCTACATTTCCGACCAACACCGGTTTGCTCCCATGGTCACAAAAGATCCCTATCACCTGTGGACTTCCCCAGGGTTTATACTGCCTCCTGTCATTTTATACATGGAGCTGCTTGGTGATCCACTCAGAGATAAGAGCATGAACATTCACCAATATGGTGATGATACACAACTCTATTTGAAAGTCTCCTCTGCTTCAAACCTCCAATGCCTCAATGCTGCTAGCACATAATCCAGACCTGCAAATCCAGCACCTACCTGAAGTTCAGCATAACCAAGACACAAATCTTGTTATTTGCCAAAAAAAATAAACAAAATAAAGACAAACCTGGCTCAATGACATGTACCTTGACGTCTTTGATGCCCAACTTTAACCGAATGCCAATCACTTGGATTCACCTTTGGTACCAACCTCACCCTCAGGGAACACATTGCCAAAAACAAATGAGGCCTAATATTACCTTTCTCTTTTAAAGAAAGTTAAACCATTTCTTCCAGAAAGCAACTTCAGAGCTGCTGTTCAAGCCCTTACAATCTCACATGTGGATGGTGGCAATGACCTACTCAATGTCTCCCAGACTCCACACAGGCTCTTCTTATTTGCACTCTGAATTCTGCAGCACGTTTCATCCATGGCCTGAAGAAACATGATCACATCACCCCCATCCTGATGGAACTCCATGGGATACCCTTCCAGCCTGCACCATTTTCAAAATCAGCTGCATCATTTCCAAAGCTACCACAGTGAGCACCCCCCCCCCTCTTATCTTGCAGACAGGTTCACCATTTCTGGTGGATCTAAGCACACACACACAGCCAGGATGTCATCACAGACAGCAGACTACGAAGTGTAAAATAAGTTGAGACATCAGGCCTTTTCATCTATGCATCAAATATCAGGAATAACATCCCTGTATTCATCAAGACCACCCCAACACTGCTCCAATTTAGGAAAGAATTGAAGACTCGTCTCTTAAAAAAACACTACATCAGAATGCATGAATCATCCATAACTCTCTCATACTCGCTGACTTTACGCGTGCCTTTGACCATGTAGAGAACTCCTCTGCCTTTTGACTTGCTTTGAGATATAGAAATAATATATAGATACATATATAAATACATTGAATAGCAACAAACCTTTTTAGTCGTGATCACTTAAACGCTTGATATATGGAGAAGTTTGCATGGTAAACGAATTTACCTATGACACGTATTGAGTGATTACAGTTAACACACAGAAATTCACTTTATATGTTTAATTGAAATTAATTCAATTATTGTTAGAATGTCAAGAACTAAACTACAAAAATGTAGTACACACACACACCAAATACTCATGACTGTTATCAATGTAGACTTCATGAATTTGAATCCTGCTGATGAAAGAGTGTACAAGCATGATATCAAGTCTGCTGTGTGGAAAGAAACAGTGAAATGTCCATATGCAGTTGATGTATGTTTGCACTGCAAGCTAAGTATTATTTTTCAGAGACCTCTCATGGTCTTGTTTTACTAGTCTTTGAAAAGTGTCAGCTTTATGTAGGCTGTAAATGTGTTACACACTCATTTGATGGTTAAGTCAGTAGGTTGGCATTTTGGAATTATGTTAGGTGTCTATGTCATTTCTTGGTAGGCTCTGTTACGGTAAAGATGAACGTCATTGAAAGTAACATAATTCTGAAGCATATAGTGCTACACCAAGTGGCGCTAGAAAATAGATTTTATTTAACTTTCATTCAACAATCCTTTATGCCAAAAACCTTAGGATTAAAGTATATTTCAATCTTTCTGCTGCTCAGGCCCCAACTGTGAGTTTTCAACCTTCCTCCAAGTAAGGAAATAACATAAAACTGAACTATGTGGAAACTTATTTACCATAATCTACTCCTTTGGTTATTACAATCAATAAATGACTGTTGATGGCATTGACCTCATTCTTCTGGACTTTAGCGACTTACTGGGGCCAATTCACAAAGGTAAGTCTAAACATGTAGACTTACAACAAGTCAATTTACTCTTACACTTTGAGTAACTTTACTACTTTTGGCTGTTCACCATTTACAAGTGAAAAGTTACACACTAGTGTAAACTTACATGTTCCCACCTCCTTAAAATGGGGTTGATGATTCTAAAAGCATCATACTCAACCATAAAGCTCCTAGTATTGACTTTATGGCCATATATGACATTTTCCACACTTGACAGAGACTCAACAATGGAGGCAGAGATCTTCCTATGGTAAAGATTAGAGAGAAGCGTAAAAGGTCATTAAACTTTAAACAAATGGAAAAATATTTTGATGTTGACCCTTAATTCTAATTAATTTTATATATTTATTTTAAGTGCACATCAATATAAAAAGGTTACAGCGTCAATAACAATAACTTTAAATTAAAATTTTAATATTTAGAGTACATAAATTAAAATACAATAATTTTTTGAAGTTTGAATTTAAAACAATTACCACCTAACATAAAGAAAGTATTTTTCTTATGTATTAAAATTTATTAAACGGAACAAATAAAATTAATTAAATGTGATTTAATTATTGTTATTATTAATAATAATGTTAGATCAATTCTTAAATTAAAAAAGATTAATAAGATATTTTTAATTAAATAATATTCATTTTTACTTTTTTAAAGCTTACATAAAATTAATTTATATGGCTGAATTATTACATGTGTTCCTTTATTCTCTATGTGACGGTGTCGCAGTACCAATGGTTGGCCATCTGTGGGGCTGGACTTACTTCAGTTCTGAGGGGGAGTACAGTTACAACTGTTTTGATTCTTTTTTGGCTGTAGGAATGATAAAAGTGCAGTTTGTGAATAGCTATGGGCTTACTATTTTTTTCCTAAACCTCTCCTCGACCATGCCCAAAACACTCCTTACTCCTCCCTTAACCCATATCCTTAGTACATATTTCCCATTTTCCAGCCACACCTCCCTGTCTTTATCACATTTATTTCCAAAATGTATACTTATGTGTGTGCAGAGATCTCTGCAGTCAGGGCGGAGATCTCCACATGTAAAAGATGGGAGAGTTCAAGGATTGGACCTCTGCATGTAGGTAGGTGAACAGCATTTTGCAGTGTTATTTTAGCACTGCTACACATACTACAAAATGCAGCTAGTGAATAGGCCGCACTTTCTTTTGTGCATTGTTTCCCTTGTTGTGGTTCCTGTACAAAAGCACCACAAAGGTATCCTAAGATGATGACCAGTGCTTTACAAAAACTCCTTGATAAATAAAAATGTGTATTTCTCACAAAACATTTCTACTAAAAGATCTAACCACCATACACACTGCAACAGAGGTACACATTTGCACAAACTATACAGAATGTCATACAGACTATTTATTTTGACATTGTTTATGGAGTGCTTTGTCTTGGCGTGAGATTAAACGTTAGCATATTTCACTTCTCACTGTCTACTCTGATCTAAGCTGAAGCATAGCACTCACTATCAATAGACAATAATAATGTTTGAACTGTTGGGAGATTGGCGGTGGACCTAAAACCTGGGGCATTGTGGGTGTTTTTTCTAGTGTTAAAGAATGCCAGTTACACCAATCACTAGCAGCTTACAACTGGCAAAGTATGTTTCAGGGACAAGTCTAGATGTACTCTCATTATAGTTGAATAATTGGCAGGGTTTTTTTTTTTTCAAAACATTTTGCATATTTAAGTTCAAATTAGATGCACATAAGGAGAGATCTGCGGGCACAAGGGGCGGATCCTGATTCATTGAATCAGGACATGCTTACATTTAGAGCAAACCAGCTTGGTTATGAGTCGGGCAGGAGGAATTCCCGAGTGGAAATCTGTTCCACCCACTCAAAAACGGGCCAGTGTTTTCTCACCTGGTTTTAGTGGGTGCAGAAACACTACACCTGATTTTACCGAGCCGCAAAGTCCAGACAAATAATTCTGAGACTCTGGTTGCAAGATCAGTCAAGCCTCAGCCCCCACCATGCCACATCTCTTTCTATGGCAATGGGGCAGAATGCAGTGCTCCCCCCTGCCAGGGCATCTGCGCAAGTGGTTCTGGGAGCGCTGTGCAAAATTCTGAATGGTGCCACAGAATTACTTCCCATTCTTTGGGGTCTAACTCGTATTAGGTTGAACTTCATGTGAAGATGCCAGCTGGTAACAGTAATTCTCAGTGCCAGGAATATCCGCATAGAATTCTAACCTAATTGTAATCAGAACCAAAGACGGTCATTGTGGCATTGGAAAACCTGCAAGTATGGCTGGCTTCCTGCAGATGTATAATTAGCTGTGGGAGCATGGGCATTACAGAGTAGAACCAGGGAAGTGGGTATTGTGAAGGCAACAAACTGTGACAATGTTGAAATTACATGGATATTGAGGGGCATATTTATGGGCCCCTAGTGCCACCTTGCGCCATATTAATGTCATTTATTTGTATGTTAATGTGACCCAACGAGGCCAAAATCCCCTCGCCGTATTTACAGAGTGGCGCAATGCATGCATCGCGCCACTCTGTAAGCTTTTGCCCAACATTATGCCTGCACCCAGCAAAGGGGGCGTTCCCCCATTGGGGGAGCCGGACAAATGGCACAAGGAAATCTATCAGATTTCCTAGTGCCATTTTTTACGTCACTTTTAACGCCTGCACAACAGTAGGCTTTAAAAGGGGGCTTCCATTCTTTAGATTGGCCCCTATGTACTCTGCAGGAGTAGCAACAATATTTTGGTGCTACTCCTGCAGAGTACATCAATAATGTCATAAAATATTACACTATAGCTCCCTACCCTGAGCCATGGTGCGCTCTATTTTAAAAACGGCACACACATGGTGGTGGTAGGGGGTCCTAAGGGGCGCAGGGAAAGTGGCACTGCACTCAGTGCTGCGCCACTTTCCATAAATATGCCCCTCAGTATGCTTCTCATTGTTTTTCACAACCAATTTGTGAAAAAATGGTTGCTTTAAGTAAGCTCAGGTGACATTTAAATTAAGTCTGCATCATTTGTGTAAATTCAGGAATTTCACATCACATTTGTAAGTCGAAATTACCCATACTGTGCTATTTTGCCACCTCAATTAACTGCATCTTCCCTCATTGGAAAATCATAGTGCAACAGTGCACAAACAAAGACAAAATGAGCGTGGCTGCTGTTCACAGCTTTCCGTGCTTCCCTTTAGTGCAACATGCACCCTTGCATTTTAAAATTCTCCTGTTTATGGCTAGGCCTAAGCAAAGAATCAATGTTTTTAGTAGAAATGGATGGGTGCACCAAGTGATTTTTAAGAATACATGGGGGCTTATTTACAAGCCCCTTGCTCCGTGGTATCGTCACTTTTTTAGGTTGCAGTGGTGCAATGCGCCACATTTATAAAGTGACACAATTGGACCTTTGGACCAGTTGGATCTTTGCGCCAGTTTGTAATGCCTTGCACCACATTATACCTGCGCCAGGTATAATGTATACAAGGTAGGCGTTCCCTATTAAAAGCCACGCAAAACTGGCGGAGTGAAATCTACAAGATTTCACTGCGCCATTCTGCGCCTTCAGGGTGTCAATTTTTAAATGCCTGCTCAGACCAGGCGTTAAAGTGATGGCTTGCTTTTTAACATTAGACCCCCTTTTGCATTGCTGGTTAGCATAATTTTTTTTACGCTAGTCCAGCAATGCGTCGGTTTAGCGCTACAGATGTGTCAGGATTTCTCTTGTATCCGTAGAAACGTGCGCCATGGGGTGCTGTATCACAAACTGAGTGCTACCATGGCATTGTTAGGGGGTCAAGAGCTTGTGCAAGAAAAGTGGCACATCGATTCCGGTGCACCAGTTTCTTGTAAATGAGACCCTAAAAATAGTAATCTTACAAATTTCCTTGGTGGCAGACTACTATTCATAAAATTACTGGTTTGTTGTGAACCGGGCAATGTTCCAAGGATATGCGCTTAAATTCACGCGCTGCTTCATCAGTAGTTATATGTTTGATCTTCAAGTGCCACAAGAGAGGGATTAATCGTTGTTCCATTACGGCTTCTGTTTTATGTTGTACCAAATTTAATAACGCATTTTACAGAATGTGTCCCGAGACATTTTGCTTGTAACAATCTGAGATGGGCTGTGACAAGATTTCCTCTTGCTTTTCCATCCTGTCCTTTGTCAGAAATTCTGAACTTTAGATAGAAGCAGCTAAAAATACTCACAGGAAAAGCATGAATGAACCTTGCTACTGTTCTTGTACGGTATACTCCCTTCCTCTCTTTGAGGCATGCACGTGCTTTTTTTTTGTGCTAATAATTGTCACCCCCCAAAAAAGAAATGTTACATTTATATGTGTTTTTTCCATGTCATTCGTGAAACCTATGGCCACGTTTGAGTTGCCATACGAATTGGTAAAACCGTGTCACATCTGTCGCGGCTTAAGTCAGGGCAGTGGTGGCGGCGGCATGGCATTTTAATTAAAAGGGGCCCGACCCATTGGGGACGGGGGCGGAGGTTTCGCCACAATAGCGAGAGCTTGGAGCCTGAATCTTCCTCTAAAGGCAGACTGGGAGCTTTTCTTAACGTTACATTTGTTCCCCATCCAAGGTGCTCGTATTGTGCTAGAAATGAAAAGTATCTTTATACTGTCCTTTGCAGTACGTATTTGTTTCAATTTTATGTTATATATTTTTATTAGTATTGCGTAGCGCTCTTGCAGGACGGCCCAGATATTCATGGGACCCCATGGACGGATCTAAAATGGCCCCTCTTTATCACAGCTGCATCTGTGTCCTGGAATAATGTAGGCCGGGCGATGACTTCACAACGCTCCTTCTTGTATTGTTCCACAGAGAAAATAACTGTTTACCTGCAGAGATTGTATGGGGACATGGAGAGTGTGTGTGCTGCAAGCTGGGAACCCACGTGGATTCCTAACACTCCTGAAGTACAAATATTGCACTGGGTCATCCTTCCACGTGCTCCTTTGGAATCCGTGAGAGGCAGAGGGTGATTGGTTGTGTCAGCGCCCACCCATAACTTTGCCATTGTTAATATGAATAGACCAATCAGACCTTCACCTGGCAGAAAACATAATTTGTGAAGTGGGAGAGAGGGTGGTGAAGAGTGAGTGAGACGGTGACGCACAAACAATAACAGTGCCAAACATGTTGGCATTTGCATAATGAAAAATTCTCGTTATTTATCACTAAGCTCACAAAATAGGTAGAGCAGAGCCTGTGGCAGTGCACGTGTACGTCACAAACAGGATAGGAACGCTTTTAACACCAGGAACAATAACTACCCATACAGGGAACGCAGGCACAGCCCAGCAAGCAAGGATCCATCACACACAAATGCCCGCACGCGCACACACACAAATGGATAGCAGCAGTGTAGCTCTTGCAGAAAAGATGTTTAACATTGGCAAAAATCATGCAAAAATCACAGCCAAGGCAGCAGTCTAATGCTTGCGTACTGTATCACTACTGTAGGTGTGTGCATCCTGTCTATGAAGTATAGTGGATGGAACTGCTGACAACATGAAACAATAAATACGCTTTAGGGTCCTTCTGGCGTATGACACCCTTTTTCTGCTATGTTATGGTATAATAGACTAAACAGTAGAATAGTTCCTCTGCTCCCCAAGCTTGGTAGGCCTTACCAATTGGGTTTCATAAATGGAGAATACACGTCCCAAACCCTTCAAACTATTTTTGCTGTACTCCACTAGACTGACCACCAAATGAGGGTGGCAGCTGTGCTCTTAGGTGCCACTAAAAGCTTTGATTCATTGGAATGGGGTTATCTATTGCTGCTGAAGACCCTCTGCTTCAGCAGGAATTTTATTGCATAGATAAAAGTGCTGTACAATCAACCGACTGCGTGTGTTCATCAAAATAGACTAACGTCCCCCATTTTCCAATCTTCAGAAGAAACCAACAGGGATTTAACGTATCCCATATCTTTTTTAGAACACAGCCTCCAGGCTTTACCAACACCACTCTCCAAGGGTGCTAAGCTTTACAGACAGATGACAGTTTCAGTATATGCAGGTGATGTCACTCTATACTTCAGGGAGCCTGAAATTAAACCTCACATATGATAAAAGGCTTGAATCAGATTTGGCTAGTCACTGACATCATGATTAACTGGTCCAAATCAGTAACATTTGCTCTGACCCAGGTCACTACTGAACCCCCTCTTATATACCCATTAAAGTTAACACGTTCTCAGTGAAATACCAGAAAATCTGTCCCAGTAGCGATATTGACATTATCTGGCACGAGAAATATGACAGAAAAAACCTTAAGGTGTATGAGTAAGTAAATAAGTGGTGCTACCTACCTTTAACATCAGCTGGTAGAATTGCTATGGAAACAATGTTTTACTCTCCAAGTTTCTTTACTTATTTTTGATTCTTTCTCTCCCAATCACCAGACATTTTCCTAAGAGGATGAGTTCATGTATGGTTAAAATGGCGTCTGCTGGAAAACAACCCAGGCTGAAGTGGGAAATATTAATGCTTCTGTTTGACCAGGGTGGCCTCCAGGCACCTTACTTCGTTCTCTACTACTATTGCACCCAAGCCCATTAAGTGCATTAGTAGTATTACCAACAATGTTCCAGTCACTCACAGTGATTGAGGCAGACACTACACACCCATGTCCACTCAGCACTGTATTTCGCTCCCCCGCTCACTACATACAGACACTTTTAAATGCACAGCCTAGGCCTGGGACAACCTTAACCACTAAGCATGAATGGATCAATTATATATGGCAAACATACCACTTGTACAAAACCCCATGTTTCCCTTGACAGTTGGTCAAAGGTTTTTGCAGACAACTTCAGTATTTCCAACCGCAAAAGCTCTGTGACCTGTACCAGAAGATATTTTTTTCCTCCTGCAGCTATTCAGGAAATTACCAGCTGCACCCTCTCGATTTGTTCATGCTTTTCAGACTCTGGGCCACCTGTAGGGAGACTAGTAATACATTTCACATCACCTCTCGGTCACTTGCTGTGCTGATGAATGTTCTGGAGTACCCCTTCTTCATCTATCTTGTTGGTATCCAAGGATTACTGGATGATGGTAATACAAATGGTGATTACAGTGAATGGATTGACCATGCAGTGGACACCACTTAAAGTCTTGCTGCGATATGCGAGGGATGTCCTGTGTGGGCTTGAAAAGTGAAGACTATGATGCTTTACTTAGAGAAACTCAGAGAGGCTATTCAATGGGTACGGGGCATCCCCTCTGGTTGGAGACTGGCCGTGTGATACAGCATACTTCCATAATCAATTGGAGGCTTTAGGGGAACTGAAGTTGATTAAAACCAGGTCTAGAGACATTTAGAGCAACATCAGGGACAGTTTTCTGCTAATGGATGACAAGGAACGTTTTGATAGCCCATAGACGCATTATCAGAGTAAATCCAAGATTCCCACATGAATGTTGTGCATAAATGACTCCATCAGTAAGGACACTTACAGCAGTGCAAAGTAAGGTAGTGAATATATCCTTCTGACAATCTTGTTGGTGTCCCTGTTGCCTGCTGAAGATCTCTGTTATCAGGTACTACAGGGTGATATCTGTGAGAGATCAGGCTTAGCTGAGGTATCAGAAAGGTCACCAACAGTGCAAGCTTCTTCTACACTGAGCAGGAAAAGAGAGACTTCTTGTCTGGTGTTTCATTTGGACTACAGAACCAAGTGCTCAAATGCCTTACTTAATATAAAGTCTCCACATAACCAAAACCATGTGATATTTGATATACATAAAGTAGGTAAATATCACGTTTATTCGGACCACAGTCCATAAAACATTCTAAAAACAGTAAAAACAATATAAACATTATCCATTTTTTTTTATAAACAATAAAAATGGCTTAAAACCCACCAGACCCCCCCATGGACAATCTGCTCAACTGTACACTGTCCTTAAGACACTGTTTGACAGTTCCTATTAAGCGAGCAATTCCTACTGCGACAGCAGCTATATTGCCTGCACCCTTTGTACCATCCTGTATTTTAAAAACAGAGGTCTTAAATACTTAGGCCCTTATTAAGAGTTAAAATTTTTGGGTCGGAAAACAGCCACTTTGGTTTTCCACCCGCTGGCCCTGTTATGAGTTTTCTGCTTGCCCAGTGGGCGGACACAGCGTTTAGCCAGTGGCAATGTTGCAGTGCGTTGGGTGCGTCGGGTACTCCTGGTAGAGTGAGACCGCTGGCACCACCAGTCTGTCATCTGGCAGCAACCTGGTGGTGCTGGCAGTGGGACCGTGGCAGGTCCGCCAGGGTCATATTGTGAAGGCCGGACCGCTGAATTGGGTCAGACCGCCACCGGGAATCTGGCGGTCCCATGACCTCCAGACTCGAAATGTGGGGCTTAATCTGGCAAGAGATTAAAAAAAACATAATCCACAAGAATGTGTACAGAGGAACATTTGATATTTGGGTCAAAGGTAAAAACCATTAGTATTTGGAATTAGAATACTGCGGCTAGTAAATAGGGTTACAACCCACCCTGACCCTCAAAATGTCATTCCTCAAAGAGGGATCCGGTTGCAACATCAGGTAAGGAAAGACAATGTCAAAACCAAGGGTACTTAATGAAAAGCTTACAGACAGGTTCTTTACCAGGTACACCAAGCCAAGAGACCCAGCAACCTTTGCCACAGACTCTTTCAGAACTTGTTTATTGGGAAAGGCCCACTTAGTCTGTTCCTTACTTCTGTTGTCCACCTTCTTTCACTACCTTGAATCTCATCCTAACAAAGTCTGGAGACCTTAGCCACCCCACATTCCTCCAAGATCATATTTTGAAATCTTAAAACTCTGGAGAACACCAACAAATTCCATGGGGTTAGGTTCAATTCCCTCCTTATAGTCTGTACCATGGTGCCAGGTGGTAAAGACCGGAGTCTCATTAGAACCATACCGTCTATTTGGTCCAACTGACAGGAGAAGTCAAGTGAGAGAACCTGAGTGCAAAATAGGTTGCCTGAATAGCCCAAAGGGGGTATTTTACCTTCTTATGCAGATAATAAGGGGGTAAGAACCAACCCTCCGTATTTCCCATTGAATCTAGCCAAACAGCTAGCTTGCAACAAGGATCGCTGCTTAGTACTGAACATATGCAAGTCCCATTTTAAGTTCTTTCTAAAGGTCAGGCCCAGATACTTGTAGGAAGTCACTATTTCCACCTCTTGAGCAGTCAAGAACCATCTGAAGGTTTTTACTTTTTTTCCAAGGACTAACACCTTGGTTCTCTACAAGTTAACCTCAGCTGATTCTTCAAGGGCATGTACTTTCCTCTGCAGGCCAATTGAAGTATAATCCAATAGCACCAAATCATCTGTATAAAGAAGGCAAGCAAAGAATGTGCTGGTTCCCAACTTTAGGGGAGAAGCACTTTGCATGGATTAAGGAAGTTGGATAGTTGGGTAGAAATATACTAACGAGCCAGGGGGCTAAAACACATCCCTGTCAAAGGCCATTCTTAATGGGGATTTTCTGTGAGAGTCTACATGACTTATCTGGCTTGATCTGGGCCCAATTATCCATATTTAACACTTGCAAAATGCTAAGGAGGTCCATGGGAATCTTCCAGGTATTGAGTTTGCTCCATAACATTTCCCTGTCAACTGAATCAAAGGCTGTCTGGACGTCAACAAAACAGCATCAAAGTCTTTGATTCACTTCCAGAGCCTTTTGGATAAATTCCCATAGAGCAAAACAATGGTCTATAGTTGAGTGCCCCACCCGAAAGCCCCCCTGCTCAATTGGAATAACTTTATGTTGAGTAGCCCAAGCCTCCAACTTGGATAGAATCTTTTTTGAGAATACTTTAACCGCAATGTCCAGGAGGCTAATCAACCTGTAATGAGAGGGCGCTAAACCATTCCTTTTTTTTAGATAAGTTTCACAATTGACCCTTTCCAAGATGGAGGGTGGATGCCAGTTAAGGCTATTAATAGAACAGAAGGGAGTACACCAGTCACTTTTTGATTTAATTATCACTGCTGGGATATTATCCTGACCTGCAGGTCTTGAGAGCTTTAATCAATTGATAACTGCCTTTACCTTCTTTCCAGAAAACCAAAAGAAGGGAGCTCTTTAACAGCTATACACAAAGGCCTAGCTAGAGAGGAAGAACTACCATACAAATCTTTCAAATATTCTGTCCATATGTCCTCAGAGATCATACCAACAAGGGTGCCCTCAGTCAGAGTACTGGACTCATTCACTTTTTTTCAAAACTCCAGTTGATCCCCTGATTGGATAATTTCAGGCATCTCTTCTGACTTCTTATAATAGAAGGATGCTTTTTTCTCTTTATCTGTTGTTTATATAGGAGCTTCAGCCTATTCAGTTCTTGGGGTGGTTCACTTCTTGGCCTGAGCTTGGCTAGTTTAGCAGCCCATCTCAGCAGGCTCTTAATTTCCTGGGTCAAACCATCCCTTCTCTTTACCATGGGAATTCACCACTGATGCATGAGTTCTAACATTTGTATCAATACAGCCCAACATATTTGATATACACAAAGGTATTTCTCTGTGGCCTATAATTCATGTTGCAGAGGTACTAGCATTAATTCATAAATAAAAACAAATATTTATGTGTCAGAATATAGTAAGGATGTGATCTTTCTGTGATGTATCACTGTAAAATTTGCAGTTTCAGGTACATTCTCAATTGGTTGAAATTTTTCAAACTCAACAGGAAAAAATGTGTAAAAACTGACCAATTTTTCCAGACTCAGTGATCATTAGATGCTTCTCATTATTCACATACTCCCAATGATTTTAACTCTCACCCAGAATTATGGATCTAATTCCAGGTCTACAAGCGACAATTCAACAACAAAATGTTCAACTGGATGCTTTGCATAACAGGAATGCTGGCTGAGATAGTCTTTGGTGACTCATTATTCCTCTGACCAGTGGTGGTGCCAGCCAGTATGATACATTTTGATGGAAGTTCAGAAAAGGTCTCAGAATTTCTAGATGCTATGGCCATTCACTTCACATTTTGACTTTCTCAAATTGCACTTGATAAGACCAAAGTGGGCTGTCTGATCAGTCACCTCACCAGAGATGCTATTTCTTGGGCAATAAACTTGGTCATGTCTTCGGATCAAAATCTGGGCAATTATTCACTTTTTCTCGAGACATTTTTGAACAGACCTAATCAAGAATATTCAGCAGAAGAAACTATTTGTGATATCCAGCAAGGAACAAAAGAAGCAATGGCATATGTGACTTATTTTAGGTGATTGGCAATGGAGACTCAATGGGCAGAGTGAACTCTTCTTAATCTATTCCAGTGTGGATTAAAGGAAGAAATTAAAGATGAAATGGTTCATTTTACTCATCATACCAGATTGAGTGAAGCAGTAGAAACCACCATGAATATTGAGCCCTGTTTAAAGGAGAGGAAACAAGAAAGAAGGGGTTGATCAAAACAATTTCCACACCTGCTTCTAAATTTCTTCAAAGATCAAAGAAGGTCAAGAATGCTGAAACTCCACAGAAGCCTAAGCGAATTGGCACAATCGGAAGGTCCTTGTCAGAGAGTGAGAAACTGAGACATCAGCTTAAGGGAATAAGTATGTACTGTGGAGAGAAGGGGCATTTAATCAAGTATTGTCTTGTTTATCCTTCTAAGCTGACTGGAAACAACTGAGTCCAACTCTTGAGAGGAAGGAAAGATTAGATGTCAGCAGGCTTCCTCAAATATTGACGTCAAGGTTTCTACCAGAAACTGGGAATCAGTTATTATTACTTTCAGATGTCTTGCATCTTGGACCAGAGAGTAAGGTTTCTACTATGGCTCTGTTGGACTCTGGAACCACAAGAATTATTTTAAGCTCCAACTGTACCCCGAGTCATCAAATTCCCAGAGGTCAAAAGGGGAAAGCAGAATGAATTCATATGGTGGGTGAAACGTCTTTAGTGTCCGGTCCTGTAGTGAAGTGCTTTGTCAATATTGTTATAATGATATTTAATCACCAAGACAGTCTGAACTTTGACTTTACCGTCTTGTCAATCATGCTGTTACTTTGAGTGTTCCTTGGCTGTGTCTGCATACTTCATATCTCGACTGGCAACTCAGGCTATCTCTTTAAGTTCTGTCTTCTGCAATAAAAATTTCTTGGAAGATTGTGAGAAATCGATAAGGCACTTTCAAGGTGAGAATAAGGGAGGATGATCTAGTGTAGTTAGGACTATGGTTCCAAAACAATATAATGATTTTTTTAGATAGTTTTAGTCTTTCACATTTTCAGCTCCCTCCATATGGCCCTGTGACTGTGCCATCAACTTGAAACTGTGGTGGCAATTCCCTGAAGCAGGATGTACTCTCTATCTGGATCTGATAAGAAGGTTCTACATCAATATCTTGATGCAAATTTAGAGAATGGTCTCATATCAAAATCTCCATCACCTACAGGGTGCCTCTATTGTTTTGTACCCTGTATCAACTTCCAAAGACTAAATTAAGTCATCATTAAGGATTGTTATTAGACCTGGGCAGAATTTTGATTACACCAGAGTACTCAGAATACTTTTGGTAACTACGTGTTACTCTTTGATGCAGAATTACAATAATTACGTGATTACTTCTGCTCACATAATTAAGAGTAATTTGGGAGAAAAATCCTACTGAGAGAACATCTTTAGTGAGTGTGAGTGGCTGCTCGTACTCACTAATCATGTTCTGTTACGTATAGCACTGCTTATTAGCGCAAAGTGCATCTTCGCATCTATTTTGGACTCCAGGGGGGAGTTTTGTGTTACAAAATAGCAATAAATGCAGAATTACTCTTTTTGCATAATTTGAGCATAATCTTGTGGAATTCTGAGTTAATTTCCCATGATTACGCTACACAGAATTAAACAAGTTATGCCCAATCCTCAACCCAACCCTTATCCGCTTTCTCTGATTGAAGATATTCTAGACTCAATGCTTTGATCTGTAGTATTTACTAAACTGGATCTTAAAGGAGAATATCGCCTACTGTGTTTTAAGAAAGGGGATGAATGGAAGACAGTGTTCTGTACTCCATTTAGGCATTTTGAACATAGGGTCATGCGCTTTGTGCTCAGCAGTGCCCCTTTCTGTCATTCAAAAATGTATCGACAGAATGTTTCTAACATCTTGAACCTGTTTGTTATCATCTTCTTGGATGAGATCTTAATCTCTTCAGCAATTTCACTGCACCATCTTACTCATGTGCTTGAGGCTTTATTCAGATTTCGAAAGAATCACTTGACTTGTAAACCTGAAAAATGAGTCTTTGGAGCTCTGACAGTGGAGTATCTAGAATTCATATTACATTTCAGGGAAATGCTATGGACCCCAAAAAGATAAGAGCAGTACTACAATTAAGGACACAATACTTTTGGGGGTTCTCCACATTTTTGACAATTCATCAAGGACTTGTCAGTATATTCAAGTGAAATCTGAAGAAGGGACAATTGACTAACGGATGTTGCTGTGATTCTCATGCAGAAGAAGCATTCAATAACTTGAACTCTGGATTTACTAATGCCCCTATTCTTCAACATCAAGATCCTAACAAACAATTTCTTGTAGACACCACATATCAGAAAATACTGTGGGTGCAGTTATTTTACAACTAAAATAAGATGAGCTATTAGAGCGCCATGTCTTTGTTATTATCATTCTCTGTTTCCTGCAAAAATTAACTACTCCGGCCTAGAGTGCGAATGTCTGTCCATGAAAGAAGCATGTTCTGTGTTAAGTCATTTATAGCTTGGAGCAAGATATCCCTTTGAGATCAGGACAGATCATTGAAGCCTACAAGCACCTGAAACCATTCAATGTAGAAACAGTCGCTAGACCTTTTGGGTGTAATTGTTTCCAAAATGTGATTTCACAGTAGTCTTCTCTCCTGGGGTTTCAAATAAGTTGGTGGACGCACTTTCCCGTTTAGTACCCTGATGAAAGAAAAATCAGTCTACAAACTATTCTTCCAACTGAATGTATAATTTCTGTGTTAACTTCATTTTTAGATGATGTTCATACAGTCCAACGGTCACTTAAACAAGAAGAAATTAAGCTGTTTTCCTTAAATAAGAAGGAAGGATTATATTTCCATAGAATTATGTTTGACATGCCTAGCAAAAACTTACAAAGAACTATTCTTCAACCTTGTAAGATTCAAAATCAGTTGGTCACAGGGGAACAAAGAATACCCTAGAATTGATATATCAAACTTTTGTGGCGTTCTATGAGGTGCACTGTGAAAACTTAAGTTAAAAGTTGCCCCATTTGTGCTTAAACCAAAGCCTCTCACCAAATTCATGTAGGCCTACTCCTACCCTTGAAAATCGCTCCCAGACATTAGCATATGATTGGTATAGATTTCACTGTGGAATTGCCTCCTTCAGAAGGGAAGAGTACTATTATGGTCACACTGAATAGATTTTTTCTTCCTGAGAGAAATTACCTAGTGCCAAAGAAAAATAAATATATTTCATTCAAGACATGTATCATCTCCATGGATGCCCAGAGAAGATTATCTCAGACAGAAAACCACAGTTTTTTCACATTTTGGAAGAGCTTTTGTGCTCCTTTGGGAACAGTGAGAGTGTTACTCTAAGATTTTCATCGTCAAACTGATAACTCATGAAGAAGACAAATAGTGCCACTGGTGATAAATGGATAGCATTGCTTTCCTTTGTTAAGTTTGCCTTCAATAATAGCGTCCATAGTGCTGTGATGGTTTTTCCTTCTTCCTGCACAGGGATTTCATCCTAAGATTTGTCCTAAAGGTGTTTCTTCTCAACTGAACGTTCCAGCAGTTTCAGATTTAAAGCCTGATTGCGATCTAGGTGGCAACTGCCAATATAGCGGGGGTGAGGCTGCCATCAAGCCGGCAGCTTCACCTCTGTCACACCACGATGTTTCCACCGGGCTGACCCAGGCATGCAGCTCAAACTACACAAACAAGGATGAAAACAAATATGCACCATTTGCAACTTCTCCACACCTTAAGCATGTGTTGCGTAGATTTGAGTATTAGAGACCAAGTGGCCAATGTTTGAAGTATCATACATATCTCTTGTTACCTGTCATTCTTCCAATTGTCTCTTTTTATTTGATTGTCTTTGTGACCTTGGCAAAGTGTTGAAATTCTGCACCATGAAGCAATTTTAAACTATATGATGCCTATATTCGTTGATTTGCCAAGAAGTCTACTATTAAGGTGCTCAAACTCTGTGACAAAACGCAAATCAAGCTTGACAAGATGAGTTACAAACCTGTTAGTTATGGAGAATACCATTTACATATCTAAATAATTCTAATATGGTCAAATTCAAAGGTTTTCAGTAGCCTACTTGGCATTCTTTTGTACATTTTGTTGTACAAACAAATGAGCTGATATCTGTGACACAGCACTTTAGAGACATCTTCCTGCAGCAAACTTGCCTATAATTCTTCTGAATATGGCAGACGAGTTTATCATACTTTATTATTAAAGCGTATTTCAATATCTCTTTGTTTTTGCTCCACAGATAGGGAGGGGTAAGAAAACAGAACTTAAATTCCCAGAATCACTAAAATGAAACCTGTGTTAATGTTTTTAAGTCTGAAAAGGCATTATAGGCAGATGATCAAACCCCTAGGCACAGATGTACCTACCAAGCTCTCATACATAAGTGCAGGGTTGGACTGGCCTATAGGGCAATAAGGCAGTGGGCTCTAGGCTGGTTTGACATTTTAGTGTGTGGGACGGCTTTTAACAGTTTGTGAGCCTGTTTTATGGCCAGGTTGATTTCTCTGATTTTATCAAAAATATTGCCTGCAGCAAAGACAAATTCTTTCACCCTCCCAGACCTTGCAAAATACCCATGTATCATATCTTTAGAAGTTCGAAACTGACCTGATTTACAAGTGTGGGCCACTCTTTATGGCGTGGGGTGAAAGCGCAGCTGTCGCCAAAAAATTATAAACCAACAGGAGAGAGGCTTCACCTCCACCCAGGAGCCAGGAGTACGTGTTTTGATTTGGCAGAAGTTGTGTGCTACCACACAAAAAGGGCTTCCCTTCCACACAGCTGTGATTATTTTATTTATTTATCCAGCTTCCTGAGCTTGAATATTCTGGGGAACACACATGCCATTGTAATGCTATCAAAGTGTCTGAGATAAGTAGATAAGTTATATACTTTTTTCTGCGGCAGCACAGATGAGAGGACGAAAGTCATTAGCAAACATGGATTTTTAGGTCTGGCTTGACAGTGCATTCGTAAGCTAGACCTATTGGCATTGCCAATGCTATCTTGTTCACATACAGGGCACTTTTGTTTTCGTACCCAGGCCGATTCTTTTGTCCCAGGCTCACCCTGCATGAGTGTACAGAAAAAAACTCAAATTTGGAGGTTAAAAGTTCCCTGTTTTTCACTTTAAAAATCCCTCTTTCCAAATCACTGAATTTCACACCCATTACATTCCTTGCTTTGAAATCCCTGAAAGAAAAATGTTTCTCTTAAGATCTCTCCACCATATTGTAAACTACTATGTAAGCACTTCTTTTGAAAAAAGAACAATCCTTTTATTTCTTTTTTTGGTAACTAAAGTACATCCCTCAAAACATGAGTGTATGTTTGCTGATATTCTAAGATCAAGCCTAAGTCAAATATTGCCCTACCTAATGTCTGAGATTTTATTTTTCTTCTTAGAAAAAAACACTTTTTTATCTCCAATCAAGTGTCTCCTTTCCTCACTGGTACCCTACACACGCTCTGCAATATGCCCTCTTACGTATGTGTTTACTTGTTAGATATGGTGCATTGAATTCACAACATTTGACCATGCTATATGTTTAATGAATGATTATTTCGACCGGTGAATGTGTGATATTTTTGCGTAATTATGTCAATTTTCTTCACCTCTTATACTCATCATTGCATTACAATGTCTGATGGTCATGACTCGAGATAGATTCACAACCCAGTAGAGGTGCAGTAGGTTTAAAGTTAGTGGTGGGCAGGACACTGTGCCAACTATTCTGAGCTGTAAGTTCCCACCCCTTCTGCTTTCTCAGGCCTAATGTAAAAGCTGCCAGGATGTTAAAATGTGCTGTGTGAAGTGGCATTTAAAGCTTTTCCAGTGGCATGTAATAATTCTGTTTACAAACAGCCAGAGGAGGAATAGGGGCATCCATTGTTGCAGTGTAGGAATTAGTACGCTATTACACCTTGCAACACTCTTCATTATGGTTTCTAACCAAAGCAATACCCAGCATGGATGTAAAATATAGAATCCTTTTGTGTGCTCTTATTTGTCTCACAATTCAGTCAGTGTGTGGTTGATTGTACTCCTCCTGCATGCTCATTGTAATCCACAGTAATGATCAAAATGGTGGAAACCACATTATGTGAGAGTAAAGACATATAGTGGAAAATCCAAAATGAAGAACTGTGAAAATGAAGAATTGTTTCTGTAATAACAAAGCAAAATAGACATCATTGATACAATGTAAATTTTTTATATTTTTAAAACTATAAAAATGACAATAACTATAAAGTAATAACGGTTGATGTTAGGGTTGAGGTATAGATTATAAAAGCTATTAAATTTAGAGTGAGAGAACAGGATTTGGTTCGGCTATAGTGAGAGCAATGATCAAGGTTAGTGTTAATTTTGGGTTAATGTTAGGCTATGGCGGGGGTTAGAGTAAGGTTTAATTTAATGCCAGGGTGAGGACCAGGGTTATTTAAACCATAAGAGGTAGGGTCAGGCTTATGGGAAAGATAAAATCAATTGTAAAGATTAAGGTCAGAGTTCTGGTTAGGGTTGCTTTAAATTGTTATTATTATGACATTCTTCGTCATGTTTGCCATGATTGTCACCCTAATGTAATACATTCTTGAATTTTTGACAATCTTTCATTTTTTATTTTAGCATTCTTCTTTTCACATACATTTAGTCTAAACCAGTTATATGTACACTGCCCTGATCCATAGTAGAAGCATGTCACAAAAATCCAAAATAACTTCCAACGTACAAATATGAAATCCATCTCACTAAAACAATGGTACTCTATCTTTTCAGACTGTAAGTATCCTGACGAGGGAGGAGGCTGGCACCATGTTCATTTGGTGTTTACTGAATGTATGCAATAGCACCTTTAAACCACTGTCCATAAGAATCTTCTGGCTATTCTGCTGGAGTTTTTAATACTGTAGACAAAATATAGACTACCATATATATATATATATATATGTGTGTGTGTGATTGTGTGTGTGTGTGTATATATATATATATATATATATATATATATATATATATATATGTATATATATATATATTCACTGAAAAAAACAAAGGGTACAAGGGTGGTATAGTTAGGCTCAGATTGTAAGAGTACAAAACCATAGATATTCATCTTTCATAGTTAGAGTTATCTCAAGTAACTATAACTCATGCCCTAAAGTAACTATAACTCATGCCTCGCCATGCACTTATCACCCCACAAATTACAGCACTCATGACATCTTTGATAACATCACTGATAATATCAATGTAGTAGTTGCAGTAAAATTTTTAGGAAAAAACAGTGTCTGGCGGGGTGCAAGTTATTGTTACTTTAGGGCATGAGTTATAGTTACTTGAGATAACTCTAACTATGACAGATGAATTTCTATGGTTTTGTGTGTTTAAAATCTGAGCCTGACTCTAACGTCCATGTAGCCTTTGTTTTTTTCAGTACATTTCTCTATTTGTTTTTAACGTATAGTAATTTTCATTACTATACATTAATCCAACCACCACCGTGGGGTTGCCACAGGGCCTGGTCACTGAGTTGGTCTGTCACTGGGTGTGTGAGGGTCTGAGTGGGTCTGTAAGTGGGTGCGTCAGTGTCTGAGTCATTTTGCGAGTGGGAACATTAGTGTCTGAGTGGGTCTGTGAGTGGGTGCATGAAGGTGTGAGTAGGTTTGTGAGTGGGTGCATCAGTGTCTGAGTGGATCTGTGAGTGTGTGTGTCAGTGTCTGAGTGGGTCTGTGAGTGGGTGCATGAGGATCTGAGTGGGTGCATGAGTGTCTGAATGGGTCTGTGAATGGTGCGTGAGGGTCTGAGTGGGTCTTTGAGTGGGTGCTTCTGTCTGAGTGGATCTCTGAGTGGGTGCATCAGTGTCTGAGTGGGTTGCTGATTGGGTGCATGAGGGGGCATTTGTGAGTGGGTGCATGAGTATGTGAGTGGGTGTGAAAGTGGGTCTGGGAGTCTATGAGTGGGTCTGAGTGGGTGCATGAATGTCTGAGTGGGTGCGTGAGTGTGCGCATGAGTCTCTGAGTGCATTTATGAGTGAGTGAATTAGTGTATGACTAAGTGTGATTTTTTTGGGGCTTATTTGTGATTAATCTTGAATAATCTTGATCATTCGCAAATATTATGCATGGTGAAGAAAATTCATTTTAGACCCGTAGTTTGACCCTCAAACATCCCTATATTATACTCCTGGGGTCAGGATACATCTACCCTGGATTTACACCAAATAAGAGAAAGCGTAATCTGCATACTGAAAGCTAGCGTTCTGCTAAATTTGGAGCAATTCCATCCAGTGGTTCGGGCTGTAGTTGTGCCTACAGGTCCTATGGGAGTTAACATGGAAACACAACATTTTTGACCCCCCCTTTTTCTCGGCCCTTGCTTGACCGATCATCCCGAAGTTTTCTGTGTGCAACAAAAATTACTAGGGCACTTGTTTTGAAACATTTTGGGAAGATTCGTCAAATGGTGCTAAATATATAGGCAGGTCAAAAAATGCTTTTTCTATGGAAACATAATCCTAACTATAACTACCTAGTGGCCACAGGCGACCACCAGTAGGTAAAACTATATATATATTTTATCTATTTATATATATATGTTCACTTGAAAAAACAGAGGTTACAGGGACATTATAGTTCTGATTTTACACACACAAAACCATAGAAATTCAGCAGTTATAGTTAGAGTTTTTTTAAGTAACTATTACTCATGCCCTAAAGTAAATATAACTTGCGTCCTCGTCATGCACCGCTAATTCCACACATCTTACATCACTCATAATATCTCGTATGACACCATTGATAATATCACTGCAACATTTGCTTTAAGTCAAGGAGACGCAAAGAAAAAAGGGTGGTCCTAAAACGGTCTTGAAGTCCAATGCATTGCACATAGATTTTTGTATCTCACATAGCACAGAAACAGCCAGACAGAATTCACTGGAATTTGGCAGCATTAGAGTTTAGGGTGCCCAGATGATTCTTTTGGGTACAGCGGGTACGTAGAGTACGTATTTCTTAAGTTATAATATTTTTCAACATAGTGAAATCTTGTAGCACAATACTTCTACAAATAGCAAGGAGCTGAAAAAAATTATCTAGATTGCATGTGTAAAATTTCAGATTTACTACATGAATAACTGAAAGACACATTTATGTTCACATGCTAATCAAAACCTGTTAACAAATACATAATGAATATAAAATAAATTAATCTACATACATTTTCTTTGTGTGCTCTCTGTTTCACAAAATAAACGAGGCCCAAAAAAACAAACAAAAAACGTCTTTTCGATGCACCCCTGTACAAAAAAAAATGAAACAATGCCTTAGCTTTGAGCCACACGAACTACTTTTTGCAAGATATGTTAATTGCCCACTAGGAAAAAGATAATCTGCATATTTACAACAGTAACAATGATTGTCTTTAATTCAAAATAAACTACACTGCATACGTAAAGTTTTAGAATTACTGCTTGAGCAACTAAAATACACATTAGTTGGTCACAAGTCTATGTAAACTGATAAGCAAATACATAACAAATCCAATAGATAAAAAGCCACTCTGTAGTTACAGTTAGAATTCCCAAAAATAGGAATTCCTTAGATATTAGCTCCCTAAAAACTTTCCACCTGTTTGATGATTCACCACAAAACTTTCTAGACCTTTAGCATTTCTACATTTTGAGATGATGTAAATTTTTGTGGTGACTCCTTAAGGAAGTGCAAAAGATAAAATGAGGTTCCAAAATGTGTTTTCCCCAATGCATTTTCCATACACTATTGTAAATGACATAGCACGGAAATAGCTGAATTAATTTACATGAAGTTTAACAGGATTATTTATACATTATGATGCAGAGATGATGCCTTTTGGGTACGGCAGATTTGTAGAGTAAGGGGGTCATTACAACTGCCGCCCGCCAAGTTGTAACCGCCGTGCAGCCGCCAATGCGGCCGCACTCCCGCGGTGCCCATAATGACATCCCCGCTGGGCCGGCGGGCGGAAACAGAGTTTCCAGCCACCGGCCCAGCGGGGATGTGGGCCGCAACATGGGAGCCGGCTCCAAATGGAGCCGGAGGTGTTGCAGCCGTGCGACGGGTGCAGTTGCACCCGTCGTGCTTTTCACTGTCTGCTATGCAGACAGTGAAAAGCTGCACGGGCCCAGTCAGGGGGCCCCTGCACTGCCCATGCCAGTGGCTGCCCGTGCCCATGCCTGCGACTCCCCGTACCGCCAGCCTTTTCCTGGCAGTTCCAACCGCCAGGAAAAGGCTGGCTGTAGGGGAACTCGTAATCCCCTGGGCAGTGCTGCAAGCAGCGCTGCCCTGGCGGATTATCACCGCCGGGGCAAATGTGCCGGGAAACCGCCGGCCCCGGCGATGCGAATCCCCTCTGAAGCACCGCCAGCCTGTTGGCGATGCTTCAGCCAAAACAGCCCTGGCGGTCTTGAACCGCCAGGGTTGTAATGATGGCCTAAGTGTCTTTTTTTAAGTTATAAGGCTTTTAAACGTAGGGGTATCTGTCACTGAATTTCACAAAACTTTTGTGTAACTACCACAGTGCATGGCCAGAAATGTATTTAAAAATATATTTAAAAAAAAAAACGTCCCTACCTATTACCACTTAAAAAGTGGTAATAGGTAGGGACCTACTACTTACTTACTTACTTACTTATTGAAGGCCCTAACACCGAACACAACCACTGTGTAGTAAAATCAATATGGCTGCCTTTTCATTCTCTAAAAACAACCATTATCCAATCATATACTGGCTTGTCATCACTACGTACCACTGTATACTGCAAAGTTATCACAGTATACCTTGGCCCAAAATATAACTAAGGAGTAGCGGTATTATTGGATGCGGTACCGTTGTGCCACTCATGGTGACGCATAGGCAATGCAATACTTAAGCCTGATTTAAAAAGGAATTCAAAGCCACCATGCATAGCCCTGCTCCAGGGTATGGCACTCCACTCTATGCCACTTCATTCTTCGTTTTCTGGTTGGAACCCACTCCAATGTACACCACTCCACTGTATGCTAATACACTCTTCCCCATGCCACTATATGCCAATTTAGTCTATAGCACTTCATTATACACCACTCAACTGTACGCTACTTCACTATGCACTATTACACTCTGTGTCACTTCACTGTACAGCAATTTACAACACTCTGCTCTCCTCTCTACAACACTCCACACTATGCTATTAAACAGAATATAATTCTACTCTACACAAGTCCACTCTCTGTTATTACACTCTACGCCTTTTCATTGTACAACACTCCACTGTATGCCATTCTGCCATGCTCTACTTCAGTATATGCTATGCCACTCTACACTATTCCACTGTATGCTATTCTACTGTATACTGCTCCACTGTATGCTACTCCACTCTATGCCACTTCAGTGTATGCCTCTTCACTCTATTCCACTTCATTGTACACTATTTCATTGGATGCTACTCACCTCCATGCTATTACACTCTACCCCATCCAGTGTACGCTACTCCAGCCTACACCACTTCACTATATGCCACTGCACTGTACACTAATCCACTGTACGCTATTCAAGACCATGCCACTCTCCTGTACACCACTCCGCTCTATGCCACTCCACTGTATGACAATCTGCTCCACTGCAAGAAACTCCACTTTACAATACTGTACTACACTCTATGACAGTCTACAACACCCTACTCTATTGTTCAGCACACAATTCCACTGTACAACTCGCTGCCCCAGTCTTTACTTGACTCCATTATGTGAGACACCATGCCACTACACTTAATTATACTTTACTACACTGTACGATATGCTATTACACCTTACTCTACTAGATTCCATTCTACAACTCTCCAGTCTATGACAATAGACTTTACAACACTCTCCTCCACTGTGATGTACGACACACCACATAACAACAACTGTCCTCTTGTGACACTTAACTTATGATTTGAAACACATTTTTATTAAAAAATGTAAAAACATTGACATTCAATAAAAAGATCAAAGGTTAAAGCTTAGTTATAGTTAGAAAAATGTGTTTTCCCAATAGAAACCTAGTTTAAACTACACAAACCTTTAAAATACTAACGTTATAGTTATAACTTTCTTTTACAATTGATTCACCAACTTCAAATCATTATAAGTAGCGGACCCCTTTACACAATCTTTTCAGTAGCTAACCAGACAACACTTACTATAACTCACCACTCTACCATGCACTGTGTTCTCACAAATAATGACACTCCTCTGTACAACACTACTCTGTATGAGACTCTCAGGTACTGTACTAAACAACACTACACTCAACAACACTGAACTTTATGACACTCTACTTCACTGAACTCCACTCTACGGCATTACACTCTACAAAACTCTAATACACTCTATGCCACTCTAGGACACTCTACTCAACAACTCGCCACTCCACCACAACCATTCCATGACATTCCAGTCAACAACACTTCATTGTACAACACTCAGTTATACTGTTACACTCTACAAAATGCTGCTCCACTCTACGATACTCCACTCAATGATAAGAATTACCACTCCACTCCTCTGTATAGCATTTTACTCCACTGTAAAGCATTTCACTCTTCTATAATCGATTCCACTCTATTCCACTCTGCAATAATCTACTCTACAACACTAGACTGAATGACACTCTCTTTCACTGAACTGTACTACACTCCACTTTATGACACTCCAATTAATGACACTCCACACTACGATTTGAAATACATTTTTTTTAAAATTTTAAAACCATTAACATACAATGAAAAAAACAAAGGTTAAGAATAATTTATAGTTAGAAATACCTAATGCATTCTTTGTATATAAACCCCATTTAAAATACACAAACATTAAAAATTGTAAAGTTATAATTATAACTTCAATATATAATTAATGCACCACCTTCAAATTACTATGTCGTACGTTTCCAAACACAATCTTGTCACCTCACTCGTCACACTACATTAATTTTAACTCATGCCTTTTCCATGCGCTATTTAGACCCTTGCATAGCATGTGAAATCATAGCATTCATAACAGCACTTATAACTACACAGTGAATTGTAAAGTGGCGAGTTATTTTTGGGAAAATACTTTTTCCTAACTATAACTAATCTTTAACCTTATATATATATATATATATATTTACCTTCAAGATATTGTGTTTGTTAATATTTTGAATTCAATAGTTTGACAATATTTTTTTTTTTACTAGTTATTCTGACATACAACAAATCCTCCCTAATTTTACCGAATCAATACCATTATACGTGAGCCACCAGCCTCCAACTTGCACCTCATGTTGGCTTTTCAGTGTGCACAGGTGCAAGTACAAACTGGCTGTGTTCTCATTATTGTAGTAAGAGAGTGCACTCTGTAAGGCAATAGACTCCACGTAGACAGACCACAGACTGTTTATAGTGGCAGACCTTAATGATCTGTAAGAATTCCTTGAGCAGGGTCAAAGTTGTTTGTGGCAGTGAAGTCCACATTATTTTGAAATTCAATGAATAAAATCAATGGTTAAAGCTTAGTTATAGTTAGGAAAATGTAAACATTGTGATTGTTCATTGATGGCTAGTGCCTCCAATTTGTTGGAGGCTGGTCAGGGAGCTATGAGTAGATGGCCCTGCAAGTGGTTAGCGGATACCAGTGGTGGACGGTAATTTTAGGAGGGAGGGGGTGGGCAGGAAGCACACTCACACTCACACTTATTCATTCACACATGCACATCCATTCACAACTCTCATCAACATTCAAACATACACACACGCACCAAACATTCATTTAGAAAACACACACACACACTTACCTTCAGCTTGGAGGTCCCAGGAGGGTTGGGACTGTTTCCTTCCCTCACTGGCTGACCTTAGGTCAGCCAATGAAGGAAGGCAACAGTCCCAACTTTGTAACAGAGTGGGATGGGGTCAGTGAGACTTCTGGCCCCTCCCCACTCTGTGACGAGGTGTCACTGATTGACACTCACCCGGGGTGCTTCAGGGGTTAAACCTGAAGTGCCCAGGTCAAAGTCAATCGGTGATGCATCCCCTCTTTTCTGAGGGTAAGGGCCTCGTGGCACCTTTGCTGAGCTGAGGAGGTCACGCCCATAGGAGCTGTGACCTCTTCAGCCCAGCAAAGTTTAGCTCAGGCAGCCAGGAGTCTGCTCAAATCGTGCATGTCTCGCTCCTGGCTGCCTGATCCGAACATGAAGAGTGTCTGTCAGGCTGATATTGGCTCAGCCTGACAGACACACTCCATGAGGGGCAAAAGGTGGAGGGGGGGTCTGGCCCCTCCGCCCTAAAGGACGGGCCGTGGATGGTGGATACAAAAAGTACAATGGCAGACATATTGTGGGTGAATAGAACGCCTTGCTCATGCTTATTTGGTGAATTATGTCACAGAGGTGCAGGGACGGTAGGGATTTTAGCATGATGTAGTAGTGTCAGGGTGGTGGTACCTAGCATGAGAGAGGACTACAAAAGATGCCTTACCTGAATTTGTTAGTATCACAAAAAAAGGTCATTGCAAATTTCTCTTTGCACATAACATTAGAATGCAATGATGTAGGATTTCATTTACATGTCTCTATGAGGTAGCGATGGAGAGAGAGGTTAATAGAGATCTTAATACCCCACAGCATTCCTTCATAGTGGCACCTATTGCCCCCCCAACCCCTTCGGCTTCAAAGAGCTTGGGCCACGATTCAATTGGTCATAGAAGGTTATTTTGTCTGGGCCAGAAGAAAATCAAGAATAGCCAACAGAGACTCACACATTGTCCCCTTTCATTTTCTGAGGACCATGATACACATTGTTGCTTCAGTATCTGAGGATATTACCAGTTAAATCACTTCATTTTTCTGCCACTAGTATTATTATTAATTAAAACATCTGCGGGTTCCATTCTTCCCAGCAGCAAACTGCATGAAGGCCTTCAGTACATGGAGATTGACAAAAGGATTGTTCCCTCCTCCTTCTGCCATTGAGATATTAACATTGCAGGCATTAGGCAAATGTTTGCTTCTAACATCTGTAAAAGACAAAATAGCAAACGAAGACTGCTGCAAAGTTAAAAACTTTTCTCTGAAAACGTGCGATTAATTATCCCTTGCTAGCGGCTGCCCCTCATTTGTTCGCGCTGCTTACCCCACAGTGGCAGGCTTCCAGAGCCACTTTTCAGACGCTTTGCAGCAGATGTGATAATTACAAGATGCGCCAACCAAGGATTTTGGCGTTTTATCTGTTTTTCTTAATTTCATTTTTTACTACCTTTCTGTTAAGGGCTGCAAAATGTAGATTGAAACCATAAAGTCCCGGAGTAAATCGTGCGCGCCTCCACATTCCCAACAATAGGAGATGATTTAAATGTATGCTTAAAGAAAAACGCGACTTCTATGAAAGCGGCCGCAGATCCAAAACATCCATTTTTATTAGCAATAAATCTGGAGTTAATAATAAAATATGTGGAATCTAATAAGCCAAACTAGATAACGGTAATATGATTTTTGAATAAAGAGCATTAAATACAGATTTGTATCTCATCGGTGATGCCCAGTCCCCTCGGGATTTATACTGCAGAGCACAGTTTGAAGGTGCGATACTGTGCTGCTCTTGGTAGCTGGATGGTTAAGACACACGATAACCGAAAGGAAGTTTTAGTCTTTTAAGTGGTGACCATTTCGAAGAGATTAAAGTGCTCCAAAACTTGAAATTTGGATTTTAATACATGGTAATGGGCAAAAGAAAAAGGACAAGGCAGTATGGTGACAGTGACAGATGGTAATGTACTCTGCTGATGAAACATAAGATGAGTGCAGAGCCCGGGGGATAACAAGACTTGCCACATAATACGTCAGTGTTACATGTCCTCCGTAGGCTCCAGGAGCAGAAGGGTGCCAGACGGGGCCTATGGTTCCAGTCATCCTTCCACCAGTCATGCAACTCTACAGCCCATATAATGAGGCAGTCATTAATCCAAGTACTCAGCAAAGAACAATGATCCTCGCATTTAAGATCTATAGACGAAGATGTGTGCTAAAGTTTCAACTGTTTGCAGTTTGTGTGCTTTTTCAAAGCATATGACACTCTCATAGTTGGTGCAAATCAATCTCATGATTTATTTATAATAAGTATAATAGCAAACGTGACAATAACCCTCATCAAATGATCAACCAAAGATAGAATCTCTCTGAGGAAGCCAGTTTTGAAGTCATCCGAACACCAAATGGTAGGCTTAACTCGTTAACCATTGCTACTTTTTGGTAGCCAGCTACCAGCCAGGTTAGGATTATGAATGCTGTGTCTGCTTTGGGGTAACCCTACCTGTGTCCATTTTAGCTGGTACTGGCAGTTGGCATCCCAAGGCCTGCTCCTTTAAACCATCCTGCCCCACTGGACCAACGTTCTGTGCTGGGGACTCCCATTGTCATGAGCTTGATCAGTATTGATTACCACTCATGTCAATGACTTATCCTTTTTTTTGTTAGGCAAGGAGGTGGGACGAAGTTGCTTGCTGCTACTGTGGTTCCTCCGTAAAGGGGGGGGGGGGGTTCATTAGCCCACTGGAGGGCACCAACTGGGTAATACAAAGTACATGGACCAATTATTATCTTCTGGGCTTCTCCACCATTATTTCCACTTCTGGCTGGTGACCCTACTTTGGTGTGGCGCTCTTGTGTTGTACACCAATGTGTTCTCCCCTTGAGCACCTGTGCCCTCGGCCTTCCAAGTCGTTTGTTGACCCCAGCAATCACTAGGAGTGAGAAAGCAACTGCAGACGTCGCCAGACTCAGGGTGGAGCAATGTTTTAACCTGATGAAGAGAGGGAAAGGGTAAGGCTAGCTACTGACACTGTGCATGGCTTCCATTGACTGAATATGGGCAGCAGAACCCTGAGTGATGACCGTCAAGCGTGTAAAACTGGAGTTTCATGCTAAGCAGATGCTACTGCCATTCTGCAAATAACAGACATTGATTATTAAAGGCCAGCAGGGATCTCAGAATAACACAGCACATAGCCATGCTAATAGTTTACAAGGCAAAGGGAACAACTAGTCTGTACCTAATAAAACACACAAACCTGTCCGTCTTCGCATCTCGTTAATTAGGATGTCTGGTTAATTTTATTGGTCAGGGAGCTTTTATTGCAGTTTCACATCCCCAAACAAGGTGCAAAAGGCCGTAAAACCCCCAGAGGGTGGATAAGGGAGAAAAGAGGATGACATTGAATCACAACTTGAGCCAGTAGGCGCGTGCTTCACAGTCCTGGCTGCCTGCGAAAACAGGACATTGCACAAAAAGTGTAAGGGTGTCTGTCAGAATGGTGATGTGTTCAGTGTCAGCAGAGCACAGGTGTGCTCGACAGACCACACAGCCTTTCCTTCACTTCCGCAAAGGTTGGTGGTCCCAGTGGGTCGTGCAGTTAACGAGTGAGCCTGGATGCGTCTGGCTGCGTGTAGGCGCTCTGGACTGTGAGCCCTATTTTCATTAGAGGCCACTCTTAATGACCCACGCGGAAACAGGTCGCACTGCCCTAGATTTACAGACTGCTCTGTGTTCTGCGGGGGGCAGCTTTACAGGGTTCTGTGACCCTTTAAAACAGTTGCTGACTCGCTTTTCAGTTCACATACAGTATTCACATTGTATTGGGCAATGTAAATAGTGCGTATTTTGATGGCAAAACCCTTTTTAAAATACGAGGGATGGGAACTCACCACCATGCTAAGTGCAGTGTCTGCTTCCAAACCAGTGGTGTAATCTAAAGTAAAATTTGCTGAGGAACCATATGCATTTCAGTGGGCTAGCTTCTTACATATATTGTAAGGCTTTGGGCTGAGCACAGTAATCTACCACAGTCCTGACTTTTTCTTATCAATCTGCATTTACATCGACTCCACAATATGAACTACCACCATATAAAGATGTGGAGGTAGAATAGGAGATCTGTGGGTAACCTGACAGTATTTATTCGTAATCAATATTGTTTTGTATTGTAATAGTATTTATATAGCGCTTGCTATCCCTGACGAGGCGTCGAAGTGCTTTTCGGCGAGTAGCACGCTACTCCGGAGCCCAAGAGGAATTAGTGGTGGATTAGTATAGGGAAATATGAGTCCAGTTTTAGTATTTTTATGAGTTAATTTGAGCAGAGGATATGTGAGTTTATTAGTTGGATTGACTAGGGTAATGGAGGGATAGAGGAGGGAAGAATCCAAAAGTGTTAATTGGGAGTTTATAGTAATAGGATGAGGCTTGGGATGAGTAAAGGAGAGATGGAGGATGGAGGAGTCTATGGAAAGGGTTGGGGAGATCATAGTATCAGGAGGGGTTTTGGATGAGTCAAGGTGAGATAAATGAGATAGAATTTATTAGGGTTGTTTGGGAGATCATGGTAGTAAAGTGAGGTTTGGGTGAGCTAGATGTGGAAGAGGAGCGAAGAGCTTAGGCAGTGTTATTTTGGAGATGAAAGTAGTAGAATGGGTTTGGGATGAGTCAGAGTGGGGATGGAGGCAAGATTGATAGAGACATGACATATGGTGATGGGTAGACACAGTAAAGCTTACAAGAGAGTACATTTATAATATGTTTATTTATTTATTATTTTATTTATATATATATATGTATATATGTATATATATATATTTATCATTATTTAATTTTTCTTTAATTTATTTATTGACTATTATTTAATTTTTTTACTTTAAGTTACTTATTTATAATTTAAGTTTTATTTATAGATTTTATTTTATTTATTTTCATTTATACACACACACATACACACACACACACACACACACACACACACACACATATATATATATATTCACATACATATACATATTTAATTGTGAGTAAATATATATTTGGTAAACAGGTTTAAAGAGTATGGGGGGTTATTACAACTTTGGAGGAGGTGTTAATCCGTCCCAAATGTGACGGATATACCACCAGCCGTATTACGAGTTCCATAGGATATAATGGACTCATAATACGGCTGGTGGTATATCCGTCACTTTACCGTCACTTTTGGGACGGATTAACACCTCCTCCAAAGTTGTAATAACCCCCTATGTGTGTAATTTATTGTTATGAGATAGTAGTGATACTTATTTCCTAAAGAACTATACATATCTAGAACATACACATATTCAGATTAAAAATATTTATCAACACAGGCACACGCAGTCCATTGCTGTTTGAGTATGGTGGTTATGAAGAAAAGAGCCAACTCTTGAGTAGTCTTCTGAAGACAAGATAGTTATACTGTACGTGGATCTTATATTTGGGGGTAACGAATTCCATAGTTTGGCTGCTTGAACGGAGAAGGATGTACCACTTATAATCTTTTTCTTGCATGGTGGTGTTCTAAGGTGGGTGCCAATCTTGAGCGGAGATTTCTTTGTTGAATGTATTTGGTTATTTTGTTCCTAATAAAAAGTGGTCCTGTTCCATGCATCTTGCACTGATTATATGCAGATCAATACATTTGACCCAAATATTATTTCCCTGTTACAGACACGCAGACCTGTGAATTGAACTGGAATTGCAAACAGTCTCAGTGGTCACTACTGTTTCAGGGGCCAATTATTGTTCGACAGACATGTATACACCACTGCCTGCGCATATCAGGCAATCAGGTGGGAATCATGCAGCTGCCACTGAACGATGATTGAGTAACTATGAGGAATAATTATTCCTACCCTTGAGCGTGGACACTATATATTTCCAATTGGTGGGCCAGCTTGTAATGTAAGTCTATTTATTAGTGAATGGTACTGTGATGCTCATTGGTGACACATTCAATTTTACCTGATCCTATAAACATTTTCTGAGGTTGAAGGGAGACAATGTGTGGTCCCTATCAATGCAGACTTAGAGCCTGCATAAAAATCAGTGAAAGCGTAGGTACTTTCTTTTTTGAAGAGACAGAAAAATGGAAGGGATTTCCCCTACACCACTTAACCCAGGGTCTGTTATGCATTAACTTGTTTCCTGAAATAGGCACTTGCCTTATGCATTGTTTTTCATGGTTTACTTGTGTTTACAGGCTTAAGAGGATATTGCATGTGTGAGAAGACATTGAAAAGACAAAAAAGCATAGTATTGACCTGGGAATTCACAAAAGTTCAAAATTATTGAACGTGGTCTCACTTTACCACATTTCAGCTGAAAATTATAATAAAGGCAACGGAAGCTGGGTGAGTTTTAGAAGTGTATGTGAATTAATGGGAAAAAACAGGAAAGCACATTGTAGGAATCCAAATAATGGAAATCAATTTTAAGGAAATACAGTTTTAAGGAAATAGAAGAAAATTGAGAAATAAACAAAGTACTTTAAAGGAAAGATTATTTTCTGGTGAGGTTTTTAAGGTTCAGTGATGGGTAGAGATTAGGGGTGGTGAAGGTTTTTTAAGGTTCAGGAGTGGGTTGAGTTTAGGGGTGATAATGGGTTTTAGTGGCCAGAGGTGGGTGTAGTTTATGGGCAGAAAGAGCTTTAGGATTCAGGAATTGGTGGGGTTTAGGGTGGTGAGGAGTATTAAGGGTTTAGAGATGTGTGAAGTTCAGGGATAGTTAGGGGCTTTTAGGGTTCATGGATGGGCTAGGTTCAGACATAGAATGTGTTTTTTAGGTTTAGGGAATGGGTGGAGTTCAGGAATGGATGGTGTTTAGGGGTGAAAGTTGTCTCAGGAAAAGGTAGGGTTTAGGGGCCAGGTATGAGTGAAACTTAGGTATGTTGAGGGGATTTCTACGGTTCAGGGATGGGTAGAGATTAGAGATAGAAAGGGATTTTAGGGATCAGGGATGAGTGGAGATTAGGGTTCAGAGAAGAGTGTAGCTTAGGCGTGGTGAGGGATTGTAGAGGACAGGAGTGAATGGTGTTTAGAGGCTGTGAGGGGGCAGGAATGGATGGTGTTTAGGAGTGGTGAGGGGTCAGCAACTTAAAAGAATCAGAATTGTTTGACAATATAAAATATGTAAATCTTTATTAATGTCCCCTGAATCAAAGTAAAGCTCTGATACAAACGACTCTGACAAAAATGTTCTGGAATTAAAACCTACAACCATTGCACTTGCACCTAAAGCAAAGTAAGCATGCAAACATCAATTTAAGAAAAACACATTCTATAAATTGATTTCTATGAACTGGTGAATGCCATTCATCCTGCAAATTTTTATTAATCAGTTTAGGTGAGATGGTTAGTTAGTAATGGTACCAAATGAAATAGTTTCTTTAATTAAATCACATATGACCTGTTTTACAGGAATTGGACCTCATATTGAACAAGCATGTGCATGCATTGCCTCATTTGAATTCCTCCAAATCAGTGGTGGATCAGCAATCAAAAAGTGAAATCTACTCCTGAATTCTCTACATCATGTGGAGAGTAGGATTGTGCAGTAGTCAGACTCTCTTGGGATTGAAATGCATGCATTTCCTTGGATTGATATTCCTACTGAATGTCATCTTGGAGAAAGAAGTGTATATGTGGATCCTATGGAATGGTTTCCTTTTATTTTCCTGATGGTGCACCTGTACTCAACCATACAGGAGATTTGCTGCTGCAAGACTTGATAAGACCAAGGGTTCCCCCTAGGAAGACTTGGCCTCTCTGGGTACATTTCACAATGAACCTGTGTATCCTCAGGGCCTACAAACTAGAAACCACGGGTACTTCACTGTGTTTTGTGCAGTCTACACAGTATTAGTGTAGATCTGCTTCTGTGACTGACTGCATGAGTAGGACAGTTTTGTTTTTTCCTTTGTCTCCTGAAATGCCTTCCCTCATTGCCATTGCTTCTCCCTCCTTCTAGCTTCTTTGTGAGCTGCTAGAGTTAATACCTCAAACTCTTCCACATTTCTTCATTGGAACTTGGCAGACCTGCCATGTGCAACATCTCTTGCCCCTGGCTGCTCCATCCTGCTTGGATCAGAGCCTAGACTGGAACCATTCATTGGCTTCCATTGACTCAGCCCCTGCTGGCGACACAAACCACACACTCTATCTTGAATTCTTCTTATTCCTCCGGATCAATACACTTTCCTATAAAGACCTGATTGTGAACACCAATGTTTTACAACACCATGAAAAGGAGTGCACTGTTGGGGAGGGAAACATGTACTTTTGGCCCTTAGTATGTTTGTAGATAATTTACTGCACTAATGCTGTATCAATTGCCTCCCCAAAGGTCGAGACAATAAATCATTGTCGCCTCATACTTAATTTCTTCACCTAATTTGCCCTAAATACATTGTTCTGCTGGTTTGTTCTACCAGTGTTTAGCGCGTCATGTTTGAAATCCGCTTTCAGTTGTCTGCTGATTTATTTGACCACAACTAATCCACTTGGCTGTTGGGACATTATCTTTGTTGGTGAAGCACAATCTCCTTATGCATCCATCAAAATAGTGGAAACTTTTGCCTAAACTCCTCTGGAGATGTTCTAATTTCTGATAATTTCTCTATTACTTACAACATCTGCCTCTCTCAAGGCTTATTCCATCTTCAGGACAACTGTCTGAAACTCTTTTTTCTCTCTGAGCATCCATGAACTTTCACATCCTGGTCCTGATTTACTGCGCACTTCACAGCGGGGCATGCCTCCTTACCTCTCTTTCTCAGACAAGATTTTCCAAGATTGTTCAGTCAGGCCTTGGTGCTACTTTCAAGGCTTTGAAGAAGTCAGAAAGCAGATGAATTAGTAGGTTGAAGACAAATGCACAATTAGGTACTAAAAACATAACAATTCCTTTTTCTCATTTCTACCATGCATAAAGTGGCCCAACAGGGGGAGAGAGTCTTTCACCAAATAACTGTCTACAGGGTGAGTATTTGGAGAACTTTTTACAAGGTGTTTGAATTGATGAACAACGCATTGCACCCTGCACAAACAAGTCATTTTCTCTGAATTCCTTAGTAGCTCGGTGAATGGGATAATACGTTGATTTCAAAGTGATAGCTTCCAATTATTTTGCAGGTTGGTGTACATTTGTGATTTGCATGGGCACTAATTCTGGTGATGACTCAAATTAGGGTGTGTTGGAAAATGATAGAAATGGCGTCTTTTGGCGTGCTTCCCCTCTCTTTTTGCCTTCTGACCTCCTGTTTTTATGGTATGCCAAACTCTGTTTGTGCTGGTTTGTCTCTGTGCAGTTTACCACTGTTGATCAGTGCTAAAGTGCAAGTGCTACTTGTGTAAATTGTATTGGTGGTTGGGTTATCCATGATTGGTATTTCTGATTTACTAGTAAGTCCCTAGTAAAGTGCACCAGAGGTGCCCAGGGCCTGTAAATCAAATGCTACTAGAGGGTCTTCAGCACTGATTGTGCCACCCACCTGAGTAGCCCTGTAAACATGTCCAAGACCTGCCAAGGCAGTGTCTGGGTGTGCAGTTTTGCACTGCAAATTCGACCTGGCAAGTTTACCCACGTGCCAGTCCCAACCCTTCCCTTTTACTACATGTAAGTCACCCCTAAGTTAGGCTCTAGGTAGCCCCATAGGCAGGGTGCAGTGTTTTTAAAAGGTAGGACATGTGCTGAGGTGTTTTACATGTCCTGATAATGAAATACTACCAAATCTGTTTTTCACTATTGCAAGGCCTATCTCTCCCCAAGATTAACATGGAGACTGCCTTTAAATATATTTTAAGTGATGTTTCCCATTGGGAGCAGGTAATATATGGTGTTTTGGGGTCTCTGAACTCACAATTTAAAAGTATATATCTCTTTGTAGAGTTGGTTTTTATGTTGTCTGTTTGAAAATGCCACTTTTAGAAAGTGGGCATTTTCTTGCTTAGCCATCATTTGGCTCTGCCTGCCTGTGGAATGCCCACCTGGGTCAGACTGACAGTTGGACAGTTTGCGAATTCCCTTTAGACAGTGACACAAAGGGAGATGAGGTGTGACTTGCATACCCTGATGAGTCTCCCTGGGTTAAAAGTGGTGAGAGAAGCTTACACCTGCACCTGAATAGGGCTAGGCCTGCCTACACAAAGAAGTCTCCCCCTTCTGGAGAGTGTCTGGGACAGAGCAGGACAGAAATGGATCTTGAGGAGGAATGATTTGCCTTTTAAGTTTGCCTACTTCAAAGGCCTAAACTAGTATAAGATGTAGACCCAAAACCTCAGGCTTTTAGAACACTTCTGAATCAACAGGACCCTCTCAGAGTTGGAGGAGGAGTACTTCGCCTTTGCTGTGTTGCTTTGCTGGGTTAGCCTGCAGTTGCTGCTTCTGCCTTAAAGAGGACAAAGACTGGACTTTGCTTTGTTTTCTGCTTGTTAAGATTCCCCAAGAGTTTGAAGTAGAGCTTGCCTGTTGTTAGAAATCTCAGGGATATCAAATACTTCAGGTTCATCTGCCTACAGCACTGGAAACTGTGTGTTTTGTGCTGCAGCAGAAGAAAAACCACCATGACGCAGTTAACAATGCTGCTGCCTTCATGTGACCTGATGCCACCGCACAGAGCTGTGCCCCGCTTGGCACCGCAACCCTGGTCACACCGATGCCACCACCTGATGCCGTCACCGAGCCACTGCTTGCACCGTGATCTGTAGGCCACGCACTCCGCATCGCCTCTCTCACAGCGCAGCCTTGGTATCCCCAATGACGATGATTTATGTTGACACCGATGCCGCTGTTTGCACCATCGCCTGAGGAAGTACCATCCTGTCCCACACAGCAGCCCCAGCCCACCGACGCCAGAGCCATTGACTCCAGCATCGATACCAGATGCCCCTGTCTGCATCACGGCCCGTGGGCGTCACATGGAGCCTGCCCCACATTGTACCACTGCCTTGAGCCTACCGATGACAGCACTTCAGCAATGACGACATCGCTGCCTGCACCGTGACCTGGAGACACCGCACGTCGCACTGCCGCGCTTCACACTGTAGCCCTGGTCTCACCGATGCCGCAGGATGCCGTCACCGAGCCGCTGCCTACACAGTGACCTGTGGGCACTTCAAGGGCCCGATGACCCCTGCACTGACCTCCAGAACCGACGCCCACGACTTCTGTGACGCCGCACTCCTGATCTCATTGTAAGGGTCACAATGCCCTACATTTCCAAGGTACTGTTCGTGGGTATTCCCAGCACCGTAGCTGGCCTTCCACCCCGCGGTCAGCCTGAACTGTTTGATTTGTTATTCACAACACCGTGATTGCCCCAGACAGAGCTATTGCCTTCAAGGAACTGTATTTTGAAGTAATTCTTTCAAAATCTTTATTACTGTATGTTGGATTTTTCTCATTTTGGTCTTGTTTTACTAAGATAAATATTGACTATTTTTCTAAAACTGGTGTAGTGTCCTTCTGTAGTGTTTTCACTGTATTACTGTGTGTTATGTGCAAATGTTTTTCACATTGCTTCTGAGATAAACCTGACTGCTCATGCCAAGCTACCAAGGGGGTAAGCAGGGGTTATTTGAGCTGGGTATCTCACTTACCCTGACTAGAATGAGTGTCCCTACTTGGACTGGGTGTAAACCGACTACCAACTAGAAACCCCATTTCTAACCGATAACATTTTTGCTTGAAAATGCTTTGTCTACCTTCACCTATAATACTCTTGCAACAGACAGAAATATTGTACAGCATAAACAATTTTTCCTCAATATCACTCCACTCCATGTAGATTTTCTATTTTTACCTCGAATTGGGTAAACATGTTTGTAAATGATTTTTATGACCCAATATTTAAGTCAGATAATATTCTGACTGCAATATTTTGTTACTCGCTGATCTGCTGACAGACAAGCTTCCAGCCATCTACTGAAGTTCAAAGTGCAGCCATCCATGATCAGCCTACAGTTAGAAATATTTATAAATCCACCACAGCAAGATTTTTGGCAGAGATCATTTTGTGACACCTCACTGGCAGGCAGATCATGAAAGACTGATGGAATGTAATTAAGCCAGTTGACCGTGCAGTATAACGCTGCTGGTGCGCCTTGAAAAGAAGAGGGATAATATCATGAAAAGGAGCTGTCTAACCTCAAGGCAGGCGTTCCCGTATTGCTTGTGACAAAGCTGGAGTTATATCACTTGGGAACATCTCTGAGCCCAATGTTCTAAGACTGGATGGGGGTCTACATTCACAATATGGGTGCAGTCATGAGTATGGCATGCAGAGGTTCTTCCGTGTGGCTCACTCAGTCATTTTGAAGAGCCCCTTAAAACTTCTTGCTAAATGAAATTTGTAGCTGGATCCCGAATACAAGATAAGCACTATTGGTCAGATAGGCCTTTTTCTTCTTGATGCTGTTGGTTATGACTCTGAAAGTGCACTGGAGCCTGTTAACTAGGCACCAGTGCCAGTGATCTCTCCCTAAATTGGTACATGTGAATTGGTATCCCCGATTGGCAAGTATTCTAATCCCCTAATAAGTCCCTACTATATGGTACCAGTGATACCCAGGGCATAGGTCTTAAAGGGGTCACCAGGGCCTGAAGCACAGTTTCTGCTACCCTGAGTGACCCAAAAAAACTAATGACAGCAGGCATGCGATTGTAGTCTGCAGGAGCAGTGCAAACTGCTTGAACTTGACTGTGCCCACACAATGTGTGGCAGAGCCAAAGCACTATCTTTAATATATGTCAATCATCCCTAAGGCAGGCCTCCTGTGCCCAGAGTTTGCCTGAGTCCATTCCTATTGAACATGCTTTCTCACTTACATTTCTTTGTGCAGTCCAATTGCTAATAACATATATTGTGCTGATTGGACTGTGCATATGGGTATGATTGTTCTCCTGTATGTGTAAATATATTTTTTTCATCTCTTAATTAGGGACCATTGTTTCTTTAATAATTATATGTGAATCCATGGTCCCTTGTTGTCCATGAGTTTCCCTTGTTGTTTATAACCACACCATGTGTGGCACAGCCAAAGCACTATCTTTAATATGTATCAATCACCCCTATGGACGTCCTCCTGAGCCCAGAAGGCAGAGTGCGTTATCTTAAAGGTGTGGACATAAAAGTGCAAGATTGCATGTCCCTATCGTGGCAATTTCCATTAAAGGCTACCATTAATTATCTATTGTCCATAAAATAACATGAGCTGGCACTCAGGCAAACTTGAGGTCGCTATCTCCATTACGGTACCACCGAAGTGGGTCATGTTTGGTGTCAAATAACTTGGCTTCTCACCCCTGACCTGAAGCTTGTGTTGAGGGCGATGTGGCATGGACCCTGAGAGGAACCTTAGAGATTTCCCACACATTTGCCCCATTCCTGTGCTCTGGCCTCCAGCTCGCAGCTGTTGTCTCCAAGACAGGATTCTGCCCGCTGGGCTGGGCAGAAGTGTGAACACTCCCAGGAGTCAGGACAAAGGCCTGGATGGGAAGGAGGTCACACCTCGCTCCTTCCCAGGAAGATTAGTGAAGTGGCACAACAAGGCAGTGAGCTTCAAAGGGCACACCACCTCTGATATGCAAGCAGGCAGTCCCCCCAGTGGTGAACAAAGCCATCTTCCTGCCACAGACACATTTGCACCTGAGCTGGTGGGAAAATTAGTTACACAGGAGGCATACACTCCAAGAAGGCTAGCCATGCTTCTAGGGTGGGCTACCTGGTCTGTAGCAGAGGAAGACTTCTGTCATCTTGAAAAGTGGCACAATAGAGGGTTATGCGTAGACAAGGTGCACAGTCCTCTGGATGAGGCACCTCAGGGGCAAGTTAGCCGCTGATGCTAGCAGCCCATTGGCTACTTGTATCCCCACCCCTAACATCCCAAAATCTAGGATTTAGAGGCATCCCCGGCACCAGAACCTCAGATCTACAACAACTTGTGAAGAAGGGACAAGAGAAGACCCTTATCGATGGCAACAGGAACCTGCATAAACCAAAGGCATGATACCTTGAACCTGTGGCAACCTTCTTGGACCTGTCGACTGTGGCTTGTCCTGGACCAAAGACCAATTCCGCTTGCAAGAGGGAACTCTTTGTGAGCCAAAGGCAAGATCAGACTCCCTTGGACTAGTGGCACTAGTCCCCTGCCCATCTCAGGAAAAAGCACCTACTGGAACTGAAGAAGACTGGCCATTGGGCCCTCTGAGGGATCACCCAAAATCAGCTGTTGCAGTGCATTGCATGAAGTGTAGTACAGCTCCTCACCAAGTTACAGCTGGCTACCTTTTTCCCCAACACCCCTGGAAGAGGAGCTAGCTTCTCCTCTACCTTAACGAACATAGCCCTGCCAAGACTTTTTGGTGGCCAGTAAGGTAATCACCACCTTTATTTGACACTGAATCCGATGGCACACTACAACACCTGCATCCGACATCACTAGTTGCTCCGTTGTTGACTTTTTACATCTGTTTCTTCACTTGCACCATCACAGTGGTAAAACCAACTGCAGCTCCCATTAAGCACCATGAATAGCCAAGTACACCTTTGCACCTGAGATGCCCAAGCTAGGTGGAGTTGTTCTGCCTGGTGAATCCTGGTCTATGTGCCCACACAAGCCTAACCACTCGTGAGCTCCCCCGAACTGACCAAGTGTCACAAGTACCATTTTTCAGCACCCACGGCTCCCGCGTACAGCACCAAGGACAGCCAGGAAACCTCTGCACCCGGGCCAGAAGAAACCAGGATAAATTGGTCTGACTATTGCAGCTTGGCCTTGGGACCCTAACAACCTTAACTACAAGTGGCTTCCTCTGAACTCACACCCTATGTGACCGATTGTTACTAGTGATTTTCCACATTGACCGCAAAGGTAAAATTTCGACAGCTTGAACTGCATTGAATTATTTTTCATTTGAAAATTCATAACTCCGGTTATACGTATCTGATTTACTTTATTTTGGTGTCTAAATTAATATAAAAATCTGATTTATTTTTATAAATTAGTGTTGGATTTCTTTCGAGACGTGCCGATTACTTATCTTCCATGTTGGTACTCCGAAACGCTTAACACATGTTCTTCTAGTAAAGCCTGACTGCTCATTCCACACTACCAGCACTGAGCTAAAGACTTATTATTGTGAATCCTAATGGTCTCCTTTGGGGTATTGTGAGAGTATTACATAGTGAAGCCTAACCAGCATCACTGCATAATACTCCACTTTCCTATTGTTTCATAGTATTCTCCACATGGCCAAAACAAATATTGTTTGGACTTCATTTTTCTAATGATATGAAGGGTTGAATCCCTTGACAATTTTTGTTGTCTCACACATAATAAAAACAAATGTATATGAGAATAAATTTATGACATCAAGATCACGGACCTTCTCAGAAAGGCTGTGTTACTTTTGCTATGTGCTTTGATGCAATAAAGGTGGAAACAACAAAGTGGCCATCTTTTGAAGTCAATATGCAATGTGAGAGGCAAGAGAAAAGGTTATTGGTAGTGTCCTGACAGCAGTGGAGTCACTACAACTGAAAAAGCGGAAATATATCTGTAGGGCCTGAAGACAGCAGGCTGCAAAAGTGTCTGAACATTTTGTCCATAGCCCAGAATACAAGACCTACGATGGCACCAAATGTCCCCTTCTCCAAACTGAAGTTTACTAATAGTTTCTAGTAGTAGGCACTCTAAGACAGGCTAGTTACCTCTATCTTTCCAAACTGCGTACATCATATTGACCTTTTCACATGTAGGCTTTACCAAAACCAACACCTTTTTCTACATTTACCTAAGATGTGCTTAGGAACTCAACAAAAAGTAAATTGCTTCAGGGCCTCCTGTGGCTATGAATGCTGTATAAATTAATCAGAGGTTGTACCTGCTTATTCGTCAATCTGAAAGGGCTTTACACCACCAAAGTGGTATGGAAAGCCCTATATAAATAATCAATAGAATATTCAATCAAACCTTTAAATTGGCCGATCTCGTCTCCATCAGAGAGGCTTTTTAAACATACTAGCAAGACAAGTGGACACATCAAGTTCAGTCTCATTGAGTGAACTTTAAATTCAGTTCAATAGAGTAAGTTATACACTGTTGCTGTTGTTCACGGAGTTGCCTTTCGCAAAGTCTGCAAAAAAGAGAGCACAGTGAAAAAAATACCAAATATAATCTGATGAACCACTTGCTATGTTTTGAAAGGTATTTGTACATTTATTGGCATGGTTACTGGTGACAACATGTGTACTACATTCAGTGAATATTTCACCACTACTAGTAGTGTCAGAACCTGTTAGTAGCCATACCAGTATTGTTATCAGTAGTCCGCACTCCCTGTAACAGTACAACTGCTTGTAGTAGTAGTATTAATAGTAGTGACAATCACAGTGTTATCAGTAGAAGCAATAACTGCAGAAAAAGTCATAGTACTATTTCCATTATTATTAATGGTAGATTCAGTGATCTTTGACGTAAATATATTGATGGTAGGACTTAGCCCAGCATGGTCAGTTGTAGTTATTGTATTGTTGATATTTATAGACATAGGGGCCTATTCACATAGGTAAATTCAGTCATAAACGGACCAGACCAGACCCACCTTGTTTATGCCTGCCATGAATATACAAGTATGGACATGTTCTCACTCGTAACACCCACTTACGGAATAGGGAGTGGGTGATCCAAGGTGTTGCATGCCTTTTAATGTTTTTTCACTCCCACAAATATCTATGTTTATGGGCATTACCAAACTGCTCTCTATCCTCTTACCCCTCTGGAAATGGTCAGAGATGTAATCCACCCAACCAAGAGAGCGCTGTCTCTGTCCCAACCTCCATTCCTTTGACTATTTGGTGTCTGACCTCTTCCATCAAGCTTGCAAATTTCCTGGAACATGTGCCAACATCAATTCAGAGAGGACAGCAGATGAGATTCAAATGTTGGTGTTGTTATTCTTGACGAATCCACCAGGTTGAGACTAAGCTTAGACTCCTGAAAAGTCCTGCTACTGTGACCTAGTTAGAAGACTGGGAGCTGAACTGCCCTAGAGAGGAGAAGAATATTGCCCAGCTGACAGGAAGCCTGCATGGATGACTACCTGAAAAGAAGAGCCCACAAAGGTGCCTAAAGAAGCTGCAAATCATCTGACCTAATCTAAACCCAAGAACCTCCTATGATTTTTTTTGCATCACCACAGAGTCAATGAAATATTGAAAATTCAATCTACTGCACATGTTTGTGAATCTGTGAACCACAGACTTCCTATCTTAGTAGACGCCTATATGAACATCCTTTTCCAGCTGTTAGGGATACAAGAGTTTGTTTTTTTCATTTGAGATCCTCCAGATTTACCCCATTGAAGGAGGCTGCTTTCCCTCAATTCAGAACCAGTTCTAGCATATCCTTAAAACACATAGCTCCAGCGATAACCTAATTCTTAAAGGTGTGGCAGAATACTAAAACCCCAAATTCCTGAGTTGCTTGTGGGAAGCAGTGGATCCATTCAGAGCCCTACGTTCCATGGGTATCTGGCAGCTGTTAATTTCAAACTTCAATCCCCATAATCAGTGGTTTGTAAGATATAGGCCCCCGTAAATATGTCACCCCCTGGGACCTAATTTTGGGTGTGAAGTTCATTCCTTATCACCAATGATTCACCTGTTGTAATGTTGAGGCCAAAGTCCATTTGGAACTGTTGCTGGCCTCCTACTTTCACTGACCAGTGAATCTGTCATCACCCAATTAATGCCATAATCTAAGTATTTGAATACGGATTGTGGGTCCAGCTTCTTTTTCCTATCAACGTTGTGGACGGGGAAAACCAGTTCACTTTGGATGATTGGGTTTTGGCTGTTTCAGGGCTGTTTGAATGACATATTCCACAACCTGGTATAAAACGTAAAGAGTTGTCTCCCATGCACCCAGAACAGTGAAACGACTGCACGCAACAGACGTGCCATAGCGCACAAGATGCTTAGTAATATTTTGTCTAAAGGTCAGAAGCCTTGCTTAGACTAATACCGTAAAGCTGGAGATCATCAAAGACTTGCAAGCTCCAAACCATAACCCTACATTAAGCACTGACTGTCCCTATCACTGGAGAGAAGACCCGACATTCGGTAACATACTGTCCCGTTGCAATCCAAATGCTGCTCCTTATGTGAAATTCCCACTACAGATTAGCTTCACTAGCTGCCAGTGACTTGTATTTCAGGGATGCAGCCAATATATTTCACTCCTTCTTTATAATCACGCCTCAGTTCATTAAAAAATATTGTTGCCTTTTCATATTTGTTTTTATTGAAAAATAAAATAGCTTTCAAAAGTGACTTCCCAATTGTGCACAAAGAGAGAACTAGCTGCAGAATCCTGAATACCTAGTCTGATGATTGACTGCTCTCCGTGAGTTCTGTGCTCAAAGACGACCCCCTGACATTATCACGAAACAAAATATGAAGACAAAAAATAAACAAGCCTTGCATAGCCAATGTTCTGGTGCCAGCTGTCAAACGTTTGGCTTTGTCAATGCATGTTTTGTCATGTCTTTTGTAAAAGTTCATTGTTGAGGGAAATGTCACGCCCTTGTCAATATTAAAATTTTACCTAAAGGAAAATAAATCTTTGGTCTCAAAAAATACAAATTGACATAGTAGCCCTTGACACTGAAGAGAACTACTTTGTTTGAGAACCTGCTTTTTGTGAAAAAGCAGAATGCCATCATTCACAGTGAAATTATCCTATTGCTGACATGGGCCAACCAAGTGCCCGCATGTGAGTGCGATATTGGGTGGGAGAAAAATATGAATGGCATCTGAACAGAGCAATGGATGAAGAAGGCTGGATGAAAGTCCCTATAGGTAAGCACATGACATATAATTTTAGTAAAACCAAAAATTATTGTCTAAGGCCATATCTAAATAAATATTAATAATCCATGAGAAACACTACCTCACTGTTTAATGGTCGCTGGCTGTCAGTGGCATCAATCCACCTAACCCCCGCTTCAGGATCTTCCTGTGCTGACGTAATTGCATGTGCATGGTGTTCGCAAGAAGAAGGACATTTTCAGCCCTGGGATTCAAGCGTCGGAGGCCTACGAGCCTCTGAACCGCCTCAAAATTAGTATTTGTACATTTTCTCGTAGTATATGTATCAGGGGTTCGCCTACTTGTAGCGCAATAAACACCTGTGTGTAAGAGGTTTAAAGCTAACATGGTTTGCACACGATCACCCACTATGTCAAAGGGAAGCCACGTTTTCAAGGGAAACCACGTTTTCACAATAGGAGACATAAACTGAAGAGTGTTGCATTATCTATCTAGATCCTGTCCTCCACCCTAAACAGATTGTGTAAAACCATTGAAGCGCTAAAGTGTTGGAATAACGTTGGTTTGAGACAGAAGCCCCAACATTTGTTTAACAAGCGTCCTATGAACATGAGTCCAATGTCACAAAGCGGGTGTGGGGGGTGATCTGTTTCTGAAAGGAGGAAAGCAGTAGCGTAACAAAGGTCCCGCGGACTCCTTAGCACAGTACACTGTGACCGAGCGACAGGTCCCTGGCTGGGTCCAGGGGAGAGGGGTGTCCCTGTAGGGACATCACATTTGGCCCCCTCAAGTTTCGTCACGCCACTGGAGGAGAGATTGTGCACATGAGAAAGTGATACTAGTTTGGGAGTGGGAAGATTTCCTCAGCTCTGTAATTGTGTGAGTTAAGTGTTGCTCTGGACTCTTAGTTTGAATTAATTCCAGTCACATTGTGCAATCTCCAGCATTGAAAAAAATGTCTCAATTTGAATCCTGTATCAGTGCTCTTTGCACATTCTTGCCAAGTACACCTCCCTTTTTCTTTGCCTCTGCTCCATATTTATGTAATGTACCCTGGTCACATACTAACGAGTCTCCAATTGCTTACCGAGGAATCCTGCTGATAAATACCATTTTCGGCCATTGAATGGGAAATCAGCCTGGCAATTTGTCTGCTTTGCACACTATATGAAAATTCAATAGAAATTGGGTATTCATAAACATAATGCAGTTACTGACTATCGCGCCTGTGAGCAGAATTTTAAAAATATTCATTTTCTTGCAGAAAGAAGAAAATGAATAGCGCATCAAATCAATACATTAAAATTGCAAGATTTCTTTGCAGATATACGCGAAAATTCATGGGTTAATATTCTTCCTCTTCCACTCAAAATAAACTCACATGCTGCAAACATAAATGTAAAATATTACAAAAAATAAATAATCTTTCTTTATTAAGTCATCCATCAACCTCGAACATAATTTACCTCACACCATTTTTAAAAGTTTTTAATCTTGCTTTACGCTAAGATACAATGTACCACAGAGGGAAAACTAAAGGGCTGCTTTAATAAAGGCTAACTTACTGCAGATATTTAGGGGCAAAAGCATTAACAAGTCAAAAAGACCCTCTACTTGTGGCCAAACTCACTTAAACTCCATAAATAGAGTTTGGCCCCCAGAGGGACTGTACTAGGAAGGATTTGCGCTTGGCTGGTGGCTTTCTTTGTCTCCTACCCCTCCTAATTGTTAAAAGCGCGCATTTTTCAATGTACTTCCTGGTTTGTTCACCTCTCCATCTAATTGTCCAAATGAAATCTTTTCGCGTCCCTCCATGTCTTTCGCTATAGCTCAGGGCAGGCTATGAGTTGAAAGATAGTGTCACACCAGGGACTGCCCTTCATGACATCCCTAATTTATTTAATCTCTCTCCCTAGGACATCCAGCATGGGCATGCTGATAAAGAGCAGAGAGGTTAATAGAGTCCTCCTGTGGTGTCTTCCATATTTGGGCCTGTTAGGGCCTGGAAAAGGACTAGAGCCTAGGGACAAATCCCTTGTACAGTTTACCCCAAGCTGCTTCATCACTTGTCTAAGTGTAGTATTTGAGTTTTTCCAGAATCATCAAATACACCCCAACCCTTCCCTCTACTTATTCTATACCAACCACACTAAGAGGCTGCTATTAGTTAATCTCACAGCCAATACTCTACTGAGATAATCTCACAACCATAGTCACATGGTGGAATCTTCTGATTATCCACTTCAGCAACCCTGAAAATATTTACCTTTCTTATTCTTTGACAGATTGTGTATCATTTGTTACACTCTGTCACTTCATGGTGTTTCTGTGGTAGCTTAACTAAAACTCCAGAGATTGGGCCTCAGTTGTTAATTGGTAAAGACTGTATTACACTTCTTTGGTAGATTAACAGTGCCATAAATGGATTACTCCTCTCTTGCTACTGAGAAGACTCCATATAATAATCCTGTGTGATTTAGCAATGAGTTACCCCTTACACTATACATCTACCTAAACTAAGCCACTGGGTACTGAAGAGGTGAGGCACCAATGTTCAAAGAAATCTTCTACATACATCAAGCATCTTGGAGGGCTTTAATACAGTTTACCGATGCAGTTTCTCCCACTTTCCCTTACACGTTTCAAATTCCCATCATGTAACCAATCAATCAATCCTACTCAGGAGACAGAGATATATAAATACTGCCCAATCAGTCATCCTATTTAGAAAGTTTCATGTGCAGAAAACAGTCATATCACTAGTGATGGACAATATTTGCATACTTGCACTGTACGAAACTGGCATGTGGCTATATTGGTGGGAAATGCGTGCATACATCCAAACTTATTTTGAGCATAAAAATAGCAAAAAAAAATGAGCTCTGCAAATAGCATCCGCTAGCGTTACAATCATTTATGTTGTTCACATGTGCACAGTAATTTATTTCCAAGAACGGCGCACAATTTACACAGCATGGCGAAGTAGGAAATTTTGCCTGGTCCTACATAACACCTAAAGCTGATATTTAAGAAATAAAGGGGCTCATTTGCAAGCCCCTTGTGCCTCCATATCGTCATTTTTTTAAGCTATGGCGGCGCAGAACAGTCTCCCACCCGTGCTATATTTACAAACTGGTGCAATGGTACCATTGCTCCGGATTGTAAACCCTTGTGCCACATTTACCTGCACCAGGTATAATATATGCAAGGGAGGCATTCCCCTGCTAGGAGGTCCGCAGGAATGACTCGGTGAAATATACAAGATTTCACTGCTTCATTCCAGCATAATATTTTAAAGCCTGCTCAAGGGCAGGCGTTAAAGTGATACTAGGGCCTCCCCGAGCTTTGCTGGACTAGCGTCAGAATTTTTTTATGCTAGTCCAGCAAAGCACCACAACTGCGGTAGAAATTCTGATGCAGCTTTGCTAACGAGGACCATGGTGTGCTGTATTGTAAATACATCGCTACCATAGTGTCGTTAGGGGGGCACAGGGTGGTGCAAGCACACTGGTACATTGTGATCGATGCGCTAGTTTGTTGCAAATGAGGCCCACAGTTCTAAGGATATAAAAAAAATCCTTATCTGTGTTGAGTCCAATATCGAGTCACCCATACTGTGGAAACAACCTGCTAGCCAGACTCTGAATTCTAAAATATGGTTGCTGCAAGACAAAAAAAATATGATCCAAACTCAAGAAGACTTGGCCTTATCAATGCTTTAATAAGGTTTCTCTTGGTGATATTCCAATGGCAGATGGCAGGCAGCTGGAGCTTTTAGCTGTTTCTGTACCCTACCTTTTTCAAAGGGTTAACAAGATTTATCTTGCCAGAGCTCCAAAAATCCTTAAGGTGACACTGGTTTGGATGGCAAACCATTGTTATTGTAGCAGGTATACAGAGGGCACTCTCAAAACCATTCTGAAAACATGCCAACTCGAGGGAATAAAGCAAAGGAGATGCATCCTTAAACTTTTTAAGTAGGAGAATCTGATGTTTATTTCCTCTGGACATGCAAAGGACATGCACGTCTTGCCCTCTGCATTCTGAAAGACAATCCTATTGATGCAAGCCCTAAAAGGATTTTCTATTAAAAAAAAATAATTTCATGACCTTGAGGTCTGAAATAATTTCTTTGTCATTGTTATGCACAGCGCACGCAGCGTGCTGATGTCACAGTGACTAAAGTAAAATTAGTCAACGCCATTGGGCGCTGAATGGTTTTACTTTGATCAGTGCTCAGGGGACATAATTTTTCCACAAAAGACACAGAAGTTGATAGGAGGCTGACATATGTTTTCCCCATGAGAACTGATCAAGAGAGGAGAGGAAGTTCAGGACAGGGAACATAGTCCTCTTCCCAGCACTACCTCTCCCTAGTGGATACCTGCTTGGGCATAGGTTTAAGTCCCTGATCCCCAAGAAGAGTTTCAACCACAAGTCACCAGAAGAAGGTTTTTTGGGGGGTGGGCAGCAACCGTGTGAGTATGGGCAAGTACTCCCAAATGCATAACAGCCTTTCTGCTCCTTCTGGTGTGCATATATGTAATGCTTATGCCCATTCTGCATTTCAGGGGCAGACAGCTCATCAGACACTAGGGACAAGTCTACCAAAAATGAGCAGTTGGATGGCCTGTCCCACCCCATTCCTCACCCCTAAAATGGGCCCAGCAGTTTTTCTGCCACTGCTCTGGAGCAGATAGGGCGCAAGCCCACCCTATCTTTCTGCATTGGGGCAGAAAGCCCACTAGACACCATGGAAAAATGGTTTTAAAATGTTAAGGATAGGGTTGAGGGTAGGGGTGGGAGTAGGGTGTTTTGAAATGCCCCTTCTAGGAATCAGTTTATACCCCCACCCTAGAAGATGCCCAGCAGACCTCCTGAGTCCCCAGGCAGCAGTTTCAGGGTTTACCCCCAATCTGGAAAGGTCCGTTGTAGGTCCTTTCCTTTTGTGGGAGGGAGAAAACACCCAAGACACCAGGGATTATGAAATAAAATGGCATCAGGGCAGCCTACCCATGCATCAACACGTGACTGTTGCCCATAAAGGACCTCACCACTTTCAGAGGACACCCTTAATTGATCCCCTCGTAAGAAGAAGAAAGTGCTCTAGACACCAGGGAATTTTTTATTCGAAGTATGGGAGAGACGATCCATGCATTGGCCTTGACATCTGTCACTCAAAGGCCCAACTGTTATTTGGACCCCTGAGGGCCGGTTTTGGGACTTGCCACCAAAATGCCCATAAGGAGGCAGAAAACACACTAAACATCAGGGATTTCTTTAGGGAAAAATATGGAGTGGGGGTGGCACACTCAGGCATCATGCCTGCCTCCACCCCCAAATCCTTAACAATCTTTCTGTCGCCTTGCAGTCTAGAACATGTTTACCAACATTGCAAAAAAGAGGAAATTTTGAATATTTTGGACGAAATTTTGACATATGGGCCGGTGGAGGTGGGGGGCAATTTCCATTCATGTGCCATGGTGAATGGTCACAATATTCGGGCTCTGGGTCAGCTGGCAACTACAGAACCTTACAAACTACACACCTTTTTGAAAGCTAGAGACACAGACATATGCAAGGTGGTGTGACATGCATTGATCCTGCTACATTTGCTTATGCCAAATTTCTTGCAAAAATATAGCTTTGGGTAGAATCATGCATTTTCCTCACATTTCTGTGACGTAAAGTTCTGTTTTGGTTCCTTTCCTGTTAAAGGCGATAGAACACCCCTACACAAGAGGGGTGCCGTTTTTGACAGGAGAAGTACAGGCATGCTGTGTGGTAGGTATTTTATGGATCACTGCAGATTTCAGAACTTTTCCTCACAGAACTGGAGGAAAATGTGTGATTGTAGTTAAAGCTTACTGTTTACAGAACATTCTGGGTAGGAAATCTTTGAGGAATCCATAAAAACACACCAATATGGACCCCCACGGATGTCTATTTTTCAGAAATGTCTGGGTTTGGTCTGATTCCCTGGGAACCCAGACCAAACTTCCACCGCTACCCACATCACCAAAATTTGTAATTTTTTATGTGAAAACATAATTATTTCTCCAAATTGTGTTTTTGGGGCTTTCCTGTCAGGGGTGATAGGCCCACCCACACATGTGTGGTACCATTTTTATTGGGAGAAGTGTGAGAATGCTAGGTGGTTATACTTTTGTAGATCCCCAGAGACTCTGAAAGTTTTCCTCAGGAAAATGTGTGATTTTAGCCAAAGTTTGAAGTTTGCATGGCACCCTGGGTAAGAAACCAAAGTGGGTTCCGTGCACGTCACAGCACCCTGTACTCCCCTAAGTGCCCAGTGTTCAGAAGTGGTCGTGTTTGTAGGTTTCTCTAGGTGATGGCTGAACATGGGCCCAAGTTCTGCAACCTCCTACATTGCCAGAATGAGTCATCTTTATTATAAAAAATGCACTGACTCCTTGGGGGTTTTGAGGTCCTTCCTGTTGCAGGCAATAGGCCCACCCACAAACGTGGGGTACTATTTTTATTAGTAGAAACACAGAATCGTACAGCATTGTTATTATCAATTGAATTTCTCTCCAGTTTTGGATTCCAAATGTAAGCCAATGTGCAGGAAAGAACACATTTTTCAAAATGACCTTTAATCCCAAATCCAGAGATAAACATTATTCCTAAACTCAGGGTCTGTTTCACAAAGGTAAACTTATATGTTTGTGTAAGTTCATGATTATTTGCTAGTCACAAAGGAATTTACAAATAGTATCTTTATGAGAGGGGAGTCACCGCACATAAAACAACCTATCTTTTTATGTGCAGAGACTCTGCACTCGTAAACATACTACTAGTAAATCCCTTTGTGAATAGCAAACAACTGTAAACTTGCACAAAAGTGTAAATTTATGTTTGTGAATCAGGACCCAGGTGTCTACAGTACTGTTAGGACTCCTTTCAGAGTGTCACAGGGCATGCAGGTTTTATTGAGCTCAACCATGGGGGTTGAGGTCTTTTAGTTCCAATGTCCCGGGGCCTGACCTACAATGGATCCTAACTGGGCCAAGTACCCCTTCAGCAGTTGGCTCTCAGGAATACTGTGGTTCAAGCATTATAGGCCTTCCTCTGGGAAAGGAGGTAGATACAAGGGAGTGAACACAGGTTTACAACTCAAAATGCCCCAGCAATAAATCATTGTCAAGCCAAATGCTCACTTTTATGAAAAATGAGAAGTCTTTTCTTTCTACCTCTAACAACACAAACAAAAAATATGACATTCACAAACAGCTACAGATCCCTTGAGATCCCTTGAGGTCAGAGCTCTAGTGTTTCTTTAGGAGGTCAGCTGGGTCCCACTCATTCCTAGTTACTCCTAGTTGTCACTCCCCATTCACTATAGGTAGCATCTAGGGCAAACCCAGCTCAAGAGTCCAATCTGATGCTATTTTAAAGTTACCAGTGTTCCAGCACTAACAGGTAAGCAAATTCCCTCAGGACCAACTGGGCCCAAAACAATCTTACCCGCACCTGCAGGCTTGGAGCATCTGGAGTTCCTGAGTGTGCCCGACCATGGCCATATGGACCAGCAGCAGCTGAATCAGGTGAGTTTGCTTTATGAGGCTATGGCAGGCTGCACTCAGCAAACATAGAGTTCCTCACACCCGGTCACTCCATCGAAGCAGAGTTTCTTTGCAGCTTTTCCTTCCAGGGTAAGTGTCTGCTCTGTCGCACTGTGAAGGGACCTGTGATGAGATTATTCAGATGTTGGTCCCTTGCTTTTATGACTATGCGCAGGTGCTCCCACAGCAGCCTCACTTCTCTGATGGGAGATATTGATCAAGGCTCACAACTTGTTGCCCTCAATGAGTCCCTCAAGCATACGGGGTCACAGCTCTCCACAGCACAAGGTATATGGCCCTCACACGTGGCATTATTTGAGTGAGCTGGTACGCCACACTCTAGGACTCATGTTAAAAAGGATCTGTTCTCTCCTACTAGCATAAGGGGTCACATCTCACCACTGCAAAAGTGCTACAGCCCTCACAGCACAGTAAACTTCTTGCTGCATCCCCTCCTGGCATACGGGGTCACTAACTCCTCACTACATACGGGCCTAAGACTGATCTGTGCAACAATGCACACAGCTCAATTCATGGTGGCCGTCTTATGACAGACGAGGGTCAGAGACTTCATCCTACACACAGACAATGACCTAATCAGGGCTGCAGCTGTCTCCTCACACCTAGCAAAGGGAGTCCATTTAGCAGGGCTTCCCAATGAACCACGCTCCCTCTAATGCCCTCCTCTTCCTCACAGGGCACACAGGTCTTGGTAGCAGGTAGGCACTGGTACTCCTGACTCAAAGGCAGGTGGTTTTGGATTTTATGGGTGATGTCTCATCACTCACCAGAAAGACTAGCAGGCCTTGGCCCCAGTTTTGGTCACAGGCAGAAGTCTTGCAGAGCTTCACCTCTTCAAACAGTTCATCTAGCTGCATGTGAAATGAACATTTTTGGGGTTTCAATCTCCCCTTCTTACAGTCTATTTACAGACACTAAATGTGATTTAGAGTCTGAATCTTTGAAGTTTATGTTGGGAGGCTGCTTCTTTTGAAGTGTCCATGTCTCTGCCCTCTATTCATCTTGAAAGCAGCCTGTCATAACAGAGACGGCTCCAAGGCTGATAGCCTTACAACACAGGCCATGGGAGTGACTAGAGGTCACCCCTGTATGTCACCCAAAGTGATATTTGTATCAAAAGGTTAGCCCGGGGTCCCAACCCTACTCTTTATTATTCTCTTATCTTTCTTATCTCCTTCCTGAGATGTGTGCAGGCCCATGACTTGTGACCTCTCACTGAATCAAAGAGCATTCTTGAAGTGTACCAAGTGTGTGTCTCATACAGCAATACAAAAATCTTTTTGGGGGGGTTATCTACCTCTTCTCCTCAAGTTTCACCAGGCAGGCCTGGATCTCCAAAATGGAACCTATAGTCCTCCATGTATTATGCAATTCACAGGCACATCAACACCCAGTGCATGAATAAAGCATGCACACACTGCAGAGCATTGTAGCCTTCTTGTGCAGTACCACTCATAGGCACAGATAAATCCAGCACATACATTTAACATGCATGCACTGCACAGCGTTACAACCTTCATGTATTGTACCACTCAAAGGCCCACATACATCCAGCATGCACACAATGCACAATGCTGCATTATCCTGTATTGTACCATTCCCAGGCACACTTACACCCACATGCACATTCATGCGCAGCACTAGACACCATACCGATGCAGGCCAAGGGTGAGTTAAGCACACAGCAATAATTAAATGAGCTTGTAGGCCTCACTCTAGGACACAGGTTAAAAAGGACCTGTTCACTCCTACTGAGAACTACACGGTTTGTGTAACTCCTAGTAAAGGCAATAGACACTCACCACTATGAGAGTAGTGATTTGAGTGCCCCACCTAGTCCAGCAATACCATAGTCCGTGAGACAGGCCTATGTCATGGTGCACACTCATGACCCATGCTTCCTTATAACAACACAATCAGCATTATGGATCCAGACTTCAGTACAGTTGGGGCTCTCAAGGCAGGGACCTGCCTCTATTACTATGTGGAGGACTTTTCATTTCTGAAATGCTTAAATTTCCTTCATACCCATTTTTCGGTCACTAGACTTTAACATATAAATTGTTTCATAGCCATTGCACAATGAAATATCATTATAAGCTACAGCAGAGTGTTTAGCTCTAGGTAGTGTGTGTTTTTGGACAACCAACGAATACTATAAATCCCTGCCACCATAAGGTTCTCAAAGATGTAATTTTGCATTACTTGTGTAAATTGGGCATCTGAGCAAAAAAACTACAGATGAGAATGTCAGCTATTTCTATAGTTTTGTGTTTTTATACATTATCTTTGATTTCAATTATTATTTGTTTGAGTAAACCATGAGTGATCTACACAAATGACCCCTTCATAAATTTTTTATTCTGTCTAAGTTTTCAGAAATGTATGGCTTTCTGGATTTACATATGGGCATCATACTTGTTTCCAAAACCAACTGTAAAAAGATTGAAAGTTGAAATCACAAAAAAGGAAGCATGGGCTACCACTGAGAAAACTGCAATACACTGTGGTAAAAATGTTTTCAAATCTCCGCGTTTTTCTGAGCTCTGGAAAGATAGTGATCTTAGCATACAAAAACATTTCTGGTGCCATTTTTGATAAAATAGTAAAACTACATTTTTTAAAAAGCAAACGGTTTCTTGCACAGCCCTCTCTTCCCATTTTACCCAACCATGTTTTTGCTAGATTTAGTCTATTTTCTATGTTTCTTCCAGGGGAACCCACAAACTCTGGTTACCTTTACAAATCCGACGATGTTGGGGGAAACAGTGTAAATTTGATTGACATACCTTTTGTGGAAAACTTTATGAAGGCTTAAGCATAAAGTGCCCCAAAAACATCAAAAAGGGCCTCTACAATGGGGTGGGAAAAGCCTCAGGGGCTGCTGGATTAATAGCATACCAGTAAGCAAAAGAAATCCACGCTAAGTGAAGGATCTGCAGGAAACCTAAATAGAAAGGGTTACCTGAAAAGAGAGACTTAGGTGTTGGTGCCTTGCCCTTTTAACATCCACACTGCTAGCTTCAGGCATTAGACTGAGACCTATGTTAAATGAAGATGGTACAGTGAGCATAGGGCCTGAGCATGAATCCACTCTGGAGCTACTGACGTCAGATGCAGGAGCAGAAACAGCAAACTCATTAGATAACCTAAAGAACTACAGTACAAGAATTTCCTTCCAATGTATCCTTCCTAGGAGAAAGCGAAAGATGGGACTGAGCGGAAAGGCATAGAAACCTCCTTTTGGTTATTGATTTATAACTGTATCAGTACCTAAGGCCGTCAGATTGCGAAACATCAAGAACAGTGAACACAGGGCTTTGTGCTTGTAAGCAAACAGTTCTACTCTGAGTAGCCACTGCATCCTTGCTGCACCATAGGAACCAAAGGGAGGAAAAAGGCCTGGCGCTAGTTGATGCGTCTCTACATCATCTGTGCCCATCCCCCACTTTTGTAGAGCTTCAAGCACCAATCCAGGATAACTACCAAAACCAGGAAATGTGGGAGCTTGCCCCAGGTACATTAGTAATGAGGCAGTGCCAGGGGAGAAAATAAAGAAAAAGAAAGCTTGACAAGGTGTGCTGGGGGAAAGAGGTGGATCTTACTTCCCACAGTGAGGAATGAGAGGGAGAAGTGGAGAAGATGTAGTGTATTTTCCTGGTCTGACATGCTTTGCTATGAAAAATCTATTATCACAGTCACGTGCAGCATGTGGTCCTTATTGCATTTCTGTTTATAAGTTAGATTTCTTTCTTTTTGATTATTGTGCCATTTTTACAACTACAAAAAGTGTTAAAAAGCAGAAGTTAGCATAGTTCAAATGATCAAAACTGAGTGGGCTTCATTCTTCTGTACAAACCAATGGAACCCATTCAAATATATTCTAAGCCATCGCGGACGCAGTGTCTTAAATGAGCTGGTACTGTCAGACTCTGCACTGTTGCCACGTCTTGCTTATTTTTTAAACGAGTACTGTTGGCATTGGCAGGCGGGAGTGCACTGCTTTCAGTTGCACATATCAGTTTTACTCTGGTGACCACAACAGTAACAGAGTGGCGCTAAGGACTTCTCCCGCCCAGGAACCAGAAAGGGAGCCTTATCCACCCTTGGCACATAGCCTCGCTCTCTTACCATGTGTTTTTTATAATCGTCTCTGACACAAAAGTGCTAAAGAAGGTCAACGAAACGTGCATGTGTTTCTCTATCAGCTGCTAACATTTGTTGCAGTCTGGGTCCAGACGGCAGCGCACCTGCTCCCTGTGTGAGCTTCATGGCTGAGTGGAGACGTGTGCCGCAGGAAGGGAAGAGGGGGCGTTGGAACAGACGTGATAGGAAGAAACGGCAAAGGAAAATAGAAATAATATAGATCGGAAAAGTGAGATACTGATAACATAACAATAAAAGTAGTACAAAAAGAAAGCAATTAGACATCGCACGTTTGTGTGGCATCAGCAATCAGGAGCAAGTGTTAGCGAGAGCAGCAAGGGAATCGCTTTCCTGCAAAATAGGTACGAACGACAAAGACCAGGGCGGTGCACCGTCAGAAGGCGTAAAGTGACACCGACGCAATGGGACTGGAAAGGCCGAGGCCTTTATTTCACGCAGAATAGAAGCATGAAACATTAGAGTTTGAAAGGCTGGGAAGCACCTGAGCCCAAAAGGGCACCGAGAATCGCTCCTTTCTTTAAACTGTACATTACCCAAGCGGTGATGGTAATGAGGTGAAATTAACGAGGTTGGACGTCAGATGGAAACTGGATAGTCTGAAGATAAGGTTCACGAAGAGCAGGACATTTTCAAGCACAGCTTGAATCCCAGGGTTTTGCCTCGAAAATAGCCACCATTTTGTCAGCGTAATCATAGCCAGATCACGCTGCATTTTACACTCAAGAAAACCATCTGTGGTTTGTTTTGCGGAACAGAAGCCGGAAACGAACGGGTGGTGATCATTGGGCCCCAGGGGTCAGGCACTCGCTGTCCATCAGAGCCACGCCGTGCAGACACTGAGCACTTCTGTTGAACCCTTAGTAGGACCATGAGAACATGTGCACACTTTCAGAGGCTTGCAGGAACATAAGCCACTGCAACGCACTCAGGGCCAGATTGGTGGGAACTGACGCATCGCTGCAGCAATGCAACGAATCGTCAGAAAAAGTTGTGCTGCGGTACAACAGTTTGAAGCTACATGGATGCGCCGTATTTACCGTACAATGCACCATTCCGTAAGTTCCCAGTACGCGTCAAAAATTATGATGCACTGTGAGAAGGATGGCGCACACCGTTGTAGAGCTTCGGCTCCAAATGTGATGCGAAGCTCATTTGCTGCACGTAAAACATTTTTTACATGCCACAAATCAGATTTGCATCACATAGGAGTGCGTTATGAGCCGCAAAGCCTCTAAAAATGACGCATTAAAAAAAAAAAAAAAGTTTTGCAATTAAGCAAAAGCAATAAATGGAGGGAGCGTCAAGAAAAGGCGGTAAGGGCAACAACCCCCAATACTAGCCCAGATGTCCAGACATATGGGAAGAGGAAGAGCAATTTCAGTGAGGAGGAAAACTAAATTAAAAGCTGAGGTGACAAAAAAGAACACCTATCTTTGTCACTTCCAAATTGCCATAATAGCTGAGGTAACAAAAAATGAATGCCTTCTCTTTGTCACCTCTAAATTGAATTAGGGAAGAAGGAAGCCATTTTGCAGTCTATTGTGGATAAGATTAACAGTGTTGGCCAAACAAAAATGACAGTGTCTGAGCTGAAAAAATGGCGGCATAATTATAAACACAGGACCAAGGAGTAACTGGCCAAGAACCTGAGGGCAGCCATGCGGACTGGAGGAGCACCAGAGGAACAGTAGGATTTGGACCCATTCGAGTAGAAGGTGGCGTCAGGTATCCCAACAGAGGTGGTGGCAGGAGTTGCCAAAAAGGACAGTGCTGCAGTTGAGGACCATGATGATCTATAGGGTAAGTGTTACCAATGAACAATATGGTTAAACATGTCATGTTGCGCAATGCCGTAACACAAATTGTTCTGCTATGCTGCAATGTGTGCAAGGGATAAGGTAGGAATGTCTAATATGTAAACCCAAACATCATATAAATGTATTTATTTTGCCAAGCACCAATTTCTCCAGTCCAGTTCAGCCAAGTTTTTCTAGTCCATGTGTCATGTGCTGCCCTAGTCCAAGTTGTCCTTCGAATAAAGCAACTTGTGGTGTAATGTGTAAAATGAATGACCAGGACTACAAGTCCCACAATATAAAGTAAAATTCATTGACTGGAGCAGCACATAATGGATGGACATGAGAAACCTGCCCAACCTTACTGTGACAATATAGGTCCCTTTCCACCAGGAGGCTAATGTGTTTGTCTTGGGGCTACACAGCCAAAAGTGGAGTGTGAACTAATTGAATACAGTGGGTTTGCCAGAGGGCACATTTTTCACCTGAGAGGGTATCCTGGGCTCCAGTATGTAGAGTATCTTCAAGTAGGATCATGTGACGAGCCATGTCTACTATCACTCGCATGAAACCCCAATGCACACACCTATCCTGATGTGCTGGATCAGATCTCACAAGTCTCATCTGCCATGTTAGAGACAACACTGCCTCCTGTCTTGTAAAAATGAATAATGTGGGTGGGGGTGAATGCAAGTGATGCACACCAGACGCTCATGAGTGTTGGTCAGAAGTAGATTTAGAGAGAGCTTGGTGCTTCTCTAGTAGTGCAGTGCGATGTATTTCTGGTGAAGTTGCCCAAACGTGGTGGTGACATCTCTGCCATATTGAATAAGGAGGAACTGAAATGGATCCTTAGGACTGACAGTATTTGGTTGATTTCATGCTATGTTGCTTATTTTATTTATTTTGTGGTATTCCCTTTTTTATGTTATTAGATTGTCCTGCAAATTTGGAGTTAATATACTCTGCAGCCATGCAAAATCAGAAGTTGCTCTCCAGGATTGCTAGAGCTTTGCCCTTATTTGTTTATTTTAACCATTGTTTTCCATATCTGATGAGTGTTATGTTGCAATATGATGAACAAAATGTGTATATTTTTACCAATACTTGTGGCACTTCTTGATTGCCAAGCCTATATTACATGGCAGACGTTCATTTTATAGTTAGACCTTGAACTGACTTGGGCCTAACCTAAATACCTTCTTGGTCATTAGTATTGCCATTTTGAGCCGTTTCCTTGAACCTTTGGCTGTGAAATATTTTGATTATTTCTATTTAGCCTCTAGGTTAATCTTGGATTGTATTCTTACAATGTTCTAAAAGCTGACAGTGGACCTCGTGTTATTACCTATTCTTTTGCACCCATTATAACGATTCAGGAATATCTATGTAATTTTGTAAGTTTCAATGCTAACTGTTGCTCCTTCATTTGGCTGATGGTAGCGTTTCCACTGCTTTCTTTCTTCTTTCTTTCTTGCTTTCTTTCTTCATTTGTTTTCTACTTAATTTTTTGCACATCACTGCACTTGTGGTTAGGGAATTAGTATCACTTATCACTGAGGTTTCTACACATGAGTCACATTATCATGGTACACACCTCACCATAAGTTTATATGATATTCACCTTTCAAATATGTCCGCTACAATTTTTCAATAAGTGTTGTAGTCTTCTTCCTTCAGCTTTTATTCTCATCTTTAGGCATGGTAACCTTTATTCAGCTGAGCGTGTCCCTGCCCGACTATCTGATGGAGGTCGAACATGGCACTACTATTCCTATTACGGTAAGGTTTTGATCCCAGTCATCTCTTTCAGAGCTCCAATGTTTTGTGTTAGTAGGTAGTTTATTCCATCTTATTTTTCTTCCCAGGTCACACCCATAGGTAAAGCACTGCATGAATTGATTGAATATGGCCTAGGCTTTATAGATTTGGGCACTCAGAAGTCTCGACGTGCTGTGTATTCGCATTCACTGATGGTTTTATACCTCTGACCATGATCCATCTAAAGAGCCCCTGACTTACATAGCTTTGATACAATTACGGTGTAGTTGTTATTAAGTTTGACTTCTAGCCCAAGTTCACTATTGTCATGGTCACCTAGACTTTTACGGTCACCTCGATTTTTTAGTTTGCTTATGTACATCACCACATTCCGTGCATTAAGGTAATTTGGATGGCTCTTCACATTTGCAGGCAACATGTCACTTCTTTCGAAGATTCCTTTTCCTCTCCTCTCCTTTCTTCCCCTCTCTTTCCAATTCTGCAGGTCACCGCTTAACCGATTCTCTGTGGTCTAGTTAGGCAGCTCCAGGCAACTATTATGTTGTCCTGATGATGATCCTTACATTTATATGGATTGAAACGCTATCAACGAAAGCACCCTGACCCTAGTGCATATATATAAATGGTTATAAGGTGCAGTGGTGTGCTCAAGAATACTGTGTTACAATAAAAAGGAAAATGTTTTAAGGATGTTAATGTAACATTTCCAGCGTTATAATTATATCCCAGTACGTTAGTGATTGTTTATTGTTCACTTAGGGACCCCTGTTCCTTGTAATATGTAGTTCTGGCTGAGCACATTGAACTAGCAGTGGGTATGAATGGGGAGTCATTGGATCTGAAGGAGCAGCAAGGCAGCCTGAGTGACAGTCATGCACTGCTTCTTGTTGATAGTGTTGCACTTGTCTAGTAGCTGTGAAGGGATGGTGTAGAAGAGTGAATCAGTGTACTACACTTGGTATGTGCTGCGGGCCTAGCAGAAGGTGTCGCAGGTGTCAGGAGGGAGGGATAACTACAAAAGTCTGACTATGCTACATATGTCAGAGCAGGAGGGTGTTAACCAAAAGGGAATTGTGAAATGACAGAATGAGTCAATTGTACATGAAGATGGGCAGGTTTTGGTTGGAGGGTGATGTTTCTGGGCCTAGTTGTGCTGGCAAGCAGCATAGGGAAATTTTACAGATTATAATCACTGCTTTCTTATAAGGGTCAGCAGTAGCCTTAGTTCTGACATACAGGTAGGCATGTTGGACAATTGTGCGTCGTAACTAATGCTGGTTGTGTCGGTGTTTTTAGAGAGTCAATGTATGATTTGTGTGTCTTCAGTGTCTGAGAGTAAGTCCTGGCCTTTAGCCCAAATGATGTATGACAGACGAGTCATTTCCAGGTACAAGTGATCAGGGCTGAGTGAACAAGTCTCTGATAGTCCGTAGAGTGCCAACTTGGGTAATTACAAAATGTTGAGGACTTTAATGTTTGTATTTTTACAAGTGTGGTGGTGCATATCCCCTTCAGAGAGGGCCTATTGGTCTGGACTCAGGAAATGACTGTGTGTATTAGGGAATCACAGAAGTACACACAAATAAGTACACCATGGTAATTACATGTCCTTACCTAGTCCCGCAGTGTAGCAATGCTGTTTGCTGTGTAGAGTTGTGTGAATGTGTGTCAACTATGAGCCCTTGGCCACATGAATGTACAAACTGCATGCAATACAGCACTGTGAGGCAGATTTGCAAGCTATACTGTGTGAAAGACAGAGTGATGGACCAAAACTAATAGTTGACCAAACTAACATCATTTTGTCAGGAGCTGTGGACTAAGTAATGACTACAGGGAATGCAGGCACCCTGGTGGCAGGGTTCATTGTTCTCAGTAGCAATGTCACTAAGTGAATCTTACATCAATATAGCCATGATATGAAAATAAGTTTTACAACATGCTCAATGGTGTCTTTATATGCACTCAATCTTTCAGCCAGGACAGGCTAGCAAGATGTGTAACTGCCCTGCAGTGTGTGTAATGACACACAAATGACCCACTTGTCACAAGGAGGTAGTGTGAACAATGTACAGATATTGCCCCTTGGAAAGCATAAATAGTAAAACGTTGCTTCAGTCATTCTTAGTAACACATGTTCAACACATCTATGTGTAACATAAAGTGAATGTTAATAAAGTCTGTTTGTCATCAAAAATACTATTGGCAACATCTATCACAGATCATCATAAAAATAAAAATTATTCATTGCAAATGGACAAACAATACCTCCTGTGCAGCAGCCTGTCCTAGATGATCAACCTTTTGGTGATGAGCTCCTGCCTCACATGGACGATGACACCTTCCAACAATTTCTAGATTCCATAGAATCTCCTTCTCCTGACCTCAAAAGAGATTAGAGCATTGCAGGTTCCCCAGATGAACCACCAGCCACAGACAATGCCCCATCTGGCAGTCCAAGCTCAGCTGTGGATTCTGAGGATCCCCAAGTTGTCTTCCAACTGCAAGTGGTAGGAGTCCAGCAAAGATGGTTGATTAGCCGGAGGGGATGGAGACCATAGGGGATACCTTAGAAGGAGTCTGTAGGTGCCTCAGTCTAAAAAAGGCTACACCTGAGGCGATAAAAGGCACCTACACTTGCCTTCATAGTATGGGCTGCTGGTGTCATGACGCAGAGGCAAGAACAACGGGCCTCAACATTTGACACCAGTGAGGGTGCCACCAAGCTGGGGACCACCATTAATATCATGGCATCTTTGGAGCACAAGTTGGACTCCTACAGAGCAACAACAGGTGCCCTTCATAGAGACATTGTTTGCTGAGAAGCCATCAACTCTTGACAGTGCTTTGCTGCTTTCTTTTCTGGCGCAGACAAATTCTGCCGGGGCCAGGAGATTATCTTTGGTCCCTGATATGTTTGTGCCTCAGATAACTCTCACACAAACAACACCAACTGCAGGTGAGGTATAACACCTATCATAGGAGGAAGATGTGGACTTCTCCAATTTCCTTCGGAGAAGTGCTAGGTAACATTTGTCTGTGTCCTCTGGACGGTTCCCCAGTGGTCCTGTGTCTATCATCATGCCACCTCTTTTGTTTCCCAGAACTGCCACTTTTTGTCTGTGCACCTGTTAATCTTATCTACCTGTGGACTTGTGAAGGGTCCTATCTTCCCTAATGACAATTTGTATGTCCTCACTGAAATTCTCATCATCTCTACATGTCACATTAAATGTCTCCTATAAGCACTCTGTCTGAACATTCTTTGCTCACTTTCAATTTTGGTGTTGTCCGCTCAAACAAAGTAAAAATGCTCATGGTGACCAACCCACACATGTAAATAAATTCAATTCTATAAATCTCAGTGTTGTATGTCTGTTCCAGAAAAGACTACTTATATTTTTGTTTATGTATACATACAGAACCAGCTTTTTTGCATCTCTAGGAGATTGAGATGAAGTCACTTTCACCTGCTATTGTTGCATATGCCCAAACATCATGTACATCCGCTGCCATAGCATTATGTGGAATGCCTTTTCTACCAATTGAATGTCATGGTATGACAATAAGCTTCAATTACTGAACAGGGCCACTGTAAAAAGGCCTTACTAAACACAAATATGCCTACCTGCTCAAAATGGGCCCTGTAAGGCCTGTGAGTCAATAATGTTTCACTCATCAACAAATTTCTAGTTCAGTGAGTGTGACACTGTGATCAAGCACGTATGAAAGTCTCACTGCTTACACTTAACAGACCATAAAATACTAAATTTATGCTTGCACTGATAATATGCAGATACCCATTCCCAGACTACTTCTAAATTAGCATCAAACCTATGCACAAGGATGTACATGGTCAGTCCAACAACTTGGATGTCAGCATGCATGAAATCCAACAACTTATTTTTTTCCAGTCCAGTTTCAAATGATAAATGGTGTGGTAAAGCTCACTGGGATCCATAGGGTAAATGGGTTCCTCTGCCCCTGGGCGGCCTCATGTGTATTGAGTGTGAGTGTACCCACTCATGTCATCTATTGTTCAATATGCATACATATTAATGATTAGGAACCAGAGCCAAAAACCATGATCAAAGCATCACCTCTCTAGGGGGGAAGTAAATTGGAGAAATATATGTTTCAAACTGTGCAAATTCTATAAGAAAGTAATGTGCATGAAGTGCCACGCTTTGGAATTACTCAATGTCATTGATGATGGAGGTTCTTCAAGCAAGTGTAGACACAACCTTGATTTTTACCACGCCAAGTACAATGTTCCTCTTGTACAATGCTGCAAGGGTGTGTGGGGTAGAGGCAGTCACCAGTTTGTGCCCCTGCACAACCAAAATCTGTAATCTAAACTGACAAACACATCCTTATTCTTAACTTTCACACTGCGTGCAATACTAGTATGCTACCTCTGTTGTGTTAAGAGTAACAATGCAACGTGGTGTCTACTTACAGTGCATAAAGTAGGAACATGCACCACACCTGACTCAGATGTAAGGTAGATGAACATCTCTCCATAGGTCTCTGAGAAAGTAACATTCAACTACAAAGACTGCAGCAAATAGCTGCATCATGTTCTCATTTCACTCCAAGCTAAAAACTCATAATTATTGAAATGATGACAATGTTCTTAAATGTAAACAAAAATTGTTCTATAAAAATAACCTAACTACACCTACCTAGCCTACACTACCTAAGCTTAAAATAACGTTACACCATTTTAACTTATCTAAATATAACCTACCCTCTAAACACAAATGACAATGCACACAACTACCCCCCCTTAATACACATAGATCAACACAATGCATACAACATCCACATCCTAAGCATGCACTGCCTAAACATGTATTCCTAAACAAATATATATTTTAGTTTTTTTAATCTATCTGTTTATTTTTTTAAATACACTATACATTAACACCCGCCAACTTAATAAAGCAATACCATAGAAACACACTTAAATTTAACTATCTAATAACATATGTAAAACTCTATTACAACAACACTAAACCTATGCAAAATCCTAACTAACATTATACCTATTGTTATAAAACTAATAACAAAGCCGCTTCATGGCAGGGAAAGGGGATTGGGTATGGCTAGTTATTAAATTTGAATACTTATGAGGTCCACAGTATTCCTAATTTACATAAGTATGGCACGCAGTTTTGCCTGTTCATTGTCTATTGTCTCCATATGCGTTTTAAGTTCCCTTAAGTCTTTCAGAACCTGGATCTGGAATGTTGAGTCATTTGTAGGTGTCATCTGCATTAGATGATGGGCTGTCAAATGAGAGCCACTTGATGTTCTCGGAGTCGCTTTGCTAGTGTCTAGCTGCTGTTGGGCTCCAACCTGTGGTACACAGCCACTGGACCAACCTGTGTGTGCCTGCATTTCTGCATGCCAGGTACCCACCGACTATGCTTTCTCATATCTTGCACCCATCTTGCAAAATGCCTTGCCGACATGCCTGATGTGGAGGTAGTGCTCAAGTCGCGGACAGTATTGCATGTCCTCCTCTGCTGTCATGTTATCTAGAGAAGTAAAGAAATAACACATCAGATCCAGTTGAAAATGTACATGATGTCTGCAAGACTACGCTTACACTGTCATACAATTATATGTGGCAGCCCACACCAATCACAACTATGGCAAGAAGGATATGGACAATGTACCGTCTTAACAAATACATCTGAAATTCAAACAGCACAAACTGACTCAAGTACTAGCAGTGTAGGTATGTGATAAATATATGTAGTCTCACAATTTTACAATTGCACATCATTCATTACAGCAATTAGCAATCATGATGATGTGTACATAGGAAATAGAACACTTGGTCCAGTTCAGGACATTTGGCTATTGGTTTTGCATCATGCAAGTGGGTATGCAATTTGCTCATGACCATAAGTGAAATGTGTTAAGTTAAGCAGGCCCTTGCATTACTCATCTGGAGTAACCTAAGGTAACAGACATTGCTGTCTTGATTAACTCATTGCCAGATGGCATATACATAGATGGAGGGAGGTTGGCTACCACCTGCAAGACATAAATGTAGTACATCACCACAACAGAGCCTCAGGCTAATTCCAGGGAATCTGGCAAATAGCTTCAGGTATACAAGTGTAGCAATACCATGGTGACAGAGACCTTTACAAAACTCTGTACACACATTCTCCCAAGCTTGCTTTCCACCCTACACATTGTTTTCTTCCTAATGCATCTCCGAAGTGTGTTCATGTATGCTGGTGCACCCATCTGTATAAGAACAATATGGAGTATGATGCAGGCAACCGTGCACCATGAGTCAAGGTTGAATGCATTGCTGCTAGATAGTACAAGTTATCCTACCAGTATTTGAGCAGCGTAATGGGATGTAAGCTGCTGACAAAGGGCATCCCTGCCTGTGATTTTTTACATAGTGCATCAACATTGCTACATACCTTGCATAGAATTAATGCCTCTGTGAAATGGGACACAGGGTATGTAAGACAATGATTTAGCCTATTCAAGGTAAATCCAGGTGCAGACCAGTCATCTTTGCCCTCTGCGTCCCATGTTATTCTGGTTGCATTGAGGTAGGGAATCTGACATGTCCACATGACCTGGGAAGCCATATTTCCATAATCTAGTCATCTGGACATGTACTCTCACAATGCAAATCAGTCAGGCAGTGTGGTAATGCTGTGTCTAACACCATGGTCAAAAACAGTCTCAGCCCTACATCCTTACAGCCTCCAGTACTTCTGTGTTACTGTTCTGCTGTCACTCCTTTTCACATAGCAATGACATGTAAGGCTCTGAGGGCTGATCAAGTTCCCTTGAGGCTGTCCTTCAGCATTCATACCCCTGGTTAAGTTAAGTAAATGATGTGATCAATATACTACTCATTATGTGCTCACACCATTACAGATGCACATCTTGAAATGTTGTATGTCCTCTGGCATGATTCAAAGCCATTATTATGACTGAGATTGGCCTAACACAACAATATTTGCTGCATCTTTCATTGGAATAATGGAGTGTTTGTGATGAGCAGCGTCCTGACATGGTAATACAGGACTTTACAAATTGTGATGTTATTTTGCACACACATACACAAACAGGTATGTGTTACCAGACATTTTCTGTGTTTTTTTGCATAAATGTCTAACCACAAATATATTCATCCTCAATGCAGGATAGATATAACAAATGCAGCATGTATATCCATTGTATCGTGGAAAATGATACAATATATGTGGCATTCGGTCACACACATATATCCTTAGTCGATATTTTTTAACAATTGGTAACGCTGTCTGAGTAATGTGTTACACCTCATCAGCACAAGTGTCCTACTCAAAAATGGGCGTAGGCTGCTACTCCATGTCCAGGCAAACTAAGCCTAACCCTTTCTACTTTTGTGAAAAACCTATTGTATCATTGTATGTAAGGTCTATGCCACATGTCTGCAGTTAATTTTAGATAGTGTTGACCATCTCCTAATTAAGGGACAGGTGATGGGACATGTCAAAGGTATCAAAACTGTATTTAAGGAAACATCACCACAGCTGTTAAATATGTATGCTACTTGTGTGCCTGCATACATTGCCCCTACATGCATGTTGCCATCTTTCATTGGCATTTTACCATTATTGTGGGTACAGATTCAGTTCTGTTGATACACTAAGTATAATTATTTAGCAGATGATTGATACCTACACTTAGACATCACAATGTTATCACAATCATGGATCACACATAATTCTTACTGAGCAACCACTATACTTATCACACTTACCGGTAGCATTGGGATCCCGGAAGGTTTCAACCTCAGCTCTTGTGCATGGAGCAGGACCACCTAAGAGACAAATATTTGAATATTGAAATAAAGTGAAATCATACACAGTGTACATTCCATTGGTAGTACTATCATTTCCATGTGAAGTGGAAGATTCAACACGTTGGACACAGATTTGTATTTGTTGAATAGGAGGTGCAGGTATTCAACTTACATGACAGAGGTGACTGGATGTTGAGGCTCAGATGTAGCTAACATTGCATGCTTGTAGCATGTCTCAGACTGTTATGTGTACTGGTGGGCAGCATCACATCAGGTCCCCCTTGCACCATGACACATGGAGAAAATATTGGCTCTAGGAAGAAGAAAGTAGTGCAGCAATGGAAAAGGACTGATTTACACCATTTTTAATATGGTAAAGGCTATATCAGACTATTAATGGCCACCGTGTCAATTTTGACTCGCAGCAAATCAGGCTCCCTTGCAACAAGGTTCAGAAGTGCATGGCTTGGAATACGTGTACATGTTTTGCAAACCTACATGACCAATTACACTTGGCCGATGATTTTTCACCTGTATATATGAGCTGAATAATGCAGTACACATGAGAAAATTCACAGTAGAGGAAAATTAACATTGCATTTATCATTTCCCATCACATGTTTTTGCTTACAAAATATTTGGTTCATAACCTGCACAAGCACATACGTGAATTCTGGCTACATATACAAATACATGTATTTTAAATCTAAGAAACACATTGACAACCCACTGAAGAGGCCCCTGGGCCGCCAGGCATTTTCAATTGTGTTGCATTTCATTTGAATATTTTAACCAGTACAATAAATGATCTGCTCCTTACATGCTTACACAGTTTTAAAAGTGATACAAACATATCTACATGCCGATGGTACATATACTGTATACATACGTACCTACCTATGGGTCCACCAATCTCGAGGCCAATATGGTTGACCAGATCACCCTCTCTGGAGACCACTTCAGCCCAGCGTTGTTTTAATTGGTGGACAGTGCGCTCTGTTCCATACACTGTAGACATGTGCCACCGCACCATCTCCCACCTTTCCTTCCTATCCTTTGCATCTTAACCTTGGCTGCACCTGCCTCCTGATGAAAAGCATGTTCGGCAGGCAATGGCTCAGGAGCCATAGCAGGCCCTCCAGCTCTGCTTCTGGCAAAATCTTGGACCTACCCTTTTCCTGACTTGGCCCATTAAACTTAACAATCTAAACCCCCCCCCCCCCAAAAAAAAATACTTACTATCCTTAAAATATTAAACCCCAAATTTACAGACACCCAACAATACTATGACAAACCAAATATAAATGTATCTTCATTTGGTGTTTTGTAGTATGTTTAGATGGATGCAGGTAGCTGCTATGATATGGAAATTAGGTCATACTCATGCATTACTACACCTATGTGCAAAGGTACTGAATCCCCTATTCTGCCCAATATCTTTATTCAGTAAAACGGTCAGGATTCATGCCATAAGATGTGTGATGGATGCAACACACACTTAGGGGAGCACAGACACAGGCTGATTCACCCATTGTACAGTGTATGTGCCAGTCAGCCTACAGATTTACTGCATTATTCAACAAGCATTTGCAATGCAACGGGTCTTGTGTTTGCTTGTGTTAGAGCTAATAGCGTTGTAAACTCCTAACCGGACTTTTCTTGCCACATAAACCATGTACGTAACCGGAAAATGTGCAATTAACTATGTAACAGGGTCGATATTATGCAAAGCGCTCGACTTCTGCCAAGCTAGATCGTGCTGCGAAAATTGAGAAAAAGAAGTCCTCGAACCGGATGGAAAACAGCGAGCCTCATAAGTTTTCTGTACTCGGTCGATGCGCTCGAGGAGGGCTAACCACCAGAAAAGGCATGATGTATGCGTGCTTTCCACTAATGAAATCAAGCAGATTCTAACAGGCAAGCCCACGAACCAATGAAAGACACTGACGTGACGTGGACCGGGCTCCGACCCCTTTTTAATTCCTAAAGCGTCTCGCTAGCAAAACACATGCGCAATCGCATGCGACGCAGGCTCGACCCTAAAAAGGACATGGTGTTATTCCAGTATTTGCACACAAAGCTATTCAAGTTCCATCAGGTAATTTGTTGTTTTAGACACATCTGCACTCAGGGCTATATGTCTGCACCAAAATGTGAGTGGCTTGCACTATAGTAAATGTGTTTTGTAAATCTGTTTGTCTATTGTTTGAAGCTAACAAGGCTAGCTTGAGGAGCAAAGGCAAGTGTCATTAAGCACGAATAGCACAATAAAATGCAAAACACTGCATTTGCTCACTCTGCATCAGATAGAGGTTCCTTGACTGTTGCATGTAGGTAGCCATTCACATCTGTCGTAAGAAATGCATTTACAAACATACGACATCAGGGAAACCTGCAAATGTGTCAGTAAGTAGTACCTCACCTGGAGTGACATTATATGGAGTTAGACCTTAACATCTCCTCGGTACTTCATTTTTCAATGTGTCCTTTGTACAGCAGCACTAATAGATGGTGGAATATGGCTGACAGGATATATTGGTTAGGAGTGAAACACACCTTCATGCTCACATGCATTCCTGCAATAGTTGCAAAAGTTGCTCCATGGTGCTAGTGCATCAGCACATGGGAAAAGGCAAGATATTTGGTAGTTGAGTTAGAAACAGAAAATGTCTTGCAATTTGCTTTCACACATATTTGTGGGATAGGGAAACTTTCTGTGCTGCACTGTGTGGGCATGCTCGTTATATGGCCATTTGTTTACAATCCCAGGACATTATCGAAACTATACTATGAACTACATTTGTAAGATGGAAACAAACATGAGGTGTAGTCCACACACTTAGTTATCACACACTGTTTTGAACTACACTGACTTTGGACTGTGCTAAAGAATATGAAGGTGAACACACTGTAGCAGCACACACACTCTAAGCATTGGTACACTCTTCCACATTGCAAACTTTCTATTGTGTATGTTTTGCACAGGCACATGTGTTCTGCATGTGGTGTTATCATGCACACTTATTTCTGAAAACATGATGTTGGTCAGGGGTGAGTATGTCACACAGCAACAGACCTTTGGAATAGATGAGTGAGCCATTAGGCATCACTGCAGTTAAACATGGTCAAATAGTCAGTTTAACTAGTGATGTTCAATTACCATAATTCTGCCAAACACACATGAGCTCTGTCTTACTCCTGTCAACATTAGTAGCGATACATCTGCTCTGAGGGTAGGCCTTTGTGTGGGCCTCCTGGCTCAAGGATACCGCATTCTCTGACACAGGCATATGTAATGGCACACACTCAACTTACATTTCCCCTTTGGGATGATACAAGATTTGTGATCCCCTCAACTATACACTTTAAATACTCAAGTCAAAGGAAAACAACTCTTGCCATGCAAAGGTTAGTTTATATCCAAATTCCTCCATCAGACAATGTGCAATGAGTTAGTGTGTATGCACATACAGTTTTGCCTGACTTTTGACATAGAGAATGCACACTCTTGACAGCTCTGTATTCTTCTGGTGTTCAGATGTTTGCGGAAAACATATCCAATATTATACTTCTCTGACTACTTACTAACTTTCCAATGTTATCCCCTCATATTGTTTTACAAGGCTTTGTTCCTCATTGCATTGCTGTGCAATATATGGCAAATGTGTCATTTATCTACGGTAGCATGATGTGGTATATGTGACAATATAGCCAGGAATCGGGTCACATGTGCTGTGTTTTGAAGAAACCCACACGTGTATGTATGCATTCCATACAAGTGACAGCTTGAACACGTTCACATGACATTAGGTCTTTGTCCATGACACTGTCACTCATTATCTCTGATGGTATCTGCAACTGCATTCGTTTCTGTAAAATGCTGCCATTCTGCATACTACTGCATTGGTGAGACACACCACAATGTGAGGTTTGTTTCAGGTATGGTAGTTGGTGGTTTGTGTTCCATACTTCAATGAGTACATTTTTGCTGCACAAGGAGTTGTTTGCAGTAGGAAGTCTTTTTGGTCCTGAGACTTCAGGGAACAGGAGGCAAGCTCTATTCAAGCCCTTGGAGAGCCCTTCTCAGCAGAGCCAGAGAGCAGTAAGGCAGCAGGGCAACAGCAGGGCAACAGCAGGGCAGCAGTCCTTTGCAGAAAAGCAGTCAGATGAGTCCTTTGGACAGCCAGGCAGTTCCTTTTGGCAGGTTGCTGGTTCTGGTTCAGAGTTTCTTCACCAGTGTTATCTTGTCCAGAAGTGTCTGAGTTGGCCTACCAACAGGTCAGAGGCCCTGTTTAAATACCCAGATGTGCCTTTCAAGTGGGGGAGACTTCAAAGAGTGGATTAGAAGTGCACCAGGTCCCCTTTCAATTCCATCCTGTCTGCCAGGGTCCTAGTACGGGGTTTGACTGTCCATTGTGTGATGGCAGGCCACTGTCCTTTCAAATGTAAGTGTCAGGCCTTCTATCCTCTCAGCCCAGGAAGACCCATTCAGTATGCAGATGTGTGCAGGTGTGACTGAACATACTCTATATGGGGTTGTCTGAGTGAAATGCACAAGGAAGCTGTCAAGTAACCTAGCCAGCCATGGATTGTAAGGTATAGGAGTGTTTAGGTGCAGAGAAAGGCTCACTTTCTAAAAGTGGCATTTCTAAAATAGTAATATTAAATCCAACTTCACCAGTCAGCAGGATTTTGTATTATCCTTCTAGCCATACTAAATATGACCATGTTACCCCTTTCAGATCAGAATCTACCACTCAAACAGTATATGAGGGTAGCCCTAATGTTAGCCTATGAAAGGGGCAGACCTCACAGCAGTGTAAAATGAATTTAGGAGTTCTACACTACCAGGGCATATAAACTACACAGGTATATGCCCTGCCTTTTACCTACATAGCACCCTGCCCTATGGATTACCTAGGGCCTACCTTAGGGGTAATTTATATGTAGGAAAAGGTTTAAGAGTTTAAGGCTTGGCAAGTACTTTTAAATGCCAAGTTAAAGTGGCAGTGAGACTGCACACACAGATCTTCCAATGGCAGACCTAAGGCATGGTTAAGGGGCTTCTTATGTGGGTGGCACAATCAGTGCTGCAGGCCCACTAGTAGCATTTAATCTACAAGCCCTGGGCACATGTAGTGCACTTTACTGGGGACTTATAAGTAGATTAAATAAGCCAATTGGGTATGACCAATGTCAACATGTTTTAAGGGAGAGAGCATATGCACTTTAGCACTGGTTAGCAGTGGTAAAGTGCGTAGATTACTAAAACCAGCAAAAACAGTGTCCAAAAAGTGGAGGGAGGCAGGCAAAATATTAGGGGTAACCACCCTAAGGCTTTCGGGTCTAACAAGCATGTTTTAGTGTTGACCGTGTCAGAGCCTATTGTATTGAATTTTTAGAATGATTTTTGAAGGTTCCCACACTGACATATCTCTCCTTACAAAATATGGCCCATGAGTAAATAAATAATTTGTAGATGCTTGACCCCACAATTTATAATCACACCCCGTCTTCAAACTCTTTTAGTGCCACGTTTCTCCTTTTTCATGATTACTGGGCTTAAGTATCTTACAGAAGAAGGGTTCTCACTCTCTTGCCTCTTGGCGAAGCTGAGTTCACGTAAGTGAACTCAGCGTCAAGCGACCTTTGACCCTGTCACCAGGCAGGTCGCTCCCCCATCTGCCACGCAACCCCCTGTGGGTTGAACCTCCGTTGCTGCTTTTGCCGCCTGACTACTCGCTCCCTTTTTTCTGTACCCCTGCGCTTGGCTTCTGTGCCACTTCCTTTTTTAATTCTGTGCCCCTGTGTTTTGCTTCCTGTACCCCTGTGCTCTGTTGTCCCTCTCCCGCTGTCTTTTCCCGCCGTTTTTTCCCCGGGTTTTCCCCTGTGTTTTTCCCCGGGTTTTTCCCTTGCTGCTGAGCCCCTGCTGCCCCGCCCCCTTCACTCCCATTGGCCGCCCGCTCCCACCTCCCAGCTGCTCCTCCCTCCCTCTGCCCTCATCTGGAGGCTGCGAAGCGGGCGCGCCGCTGGCGTGCCGAAGGCACGCCTAAGGCAAGCCCGTCTGCGCCCGTCCGTGCCCGGACCGCACCCAGCACCAGAACCCCTGGATCCCGCACCCCCGCAACGCCAGACTGCACTACGACGCAAGCACCCTACACGCACTGAACACAAGACGAGACCACCCCTGCTACCGGGCCACCCCGAAACGCACCCAGGGGCCTTTCACCTGCCGGAACTGCAGATTCACCAGCATCCAACCCTCCATACCACCAGCCAGAGAACCCAACCACCTCCGCTGCATCCTCCTGAACACCCGCTCCGCTTGCAAGCACGCCATCGAACTTTGGCACCTCCTAGACTCCACCGCCCCGACGTCGCCTTCCTGACGGAGACCTGGCTGAATGCCACCTCAGCACCAGACATCGCCATAGCCATCCCACAGGGCTACAAGATCTCCCACAGAGACCGCACCAACGGAGTGGGAGGAGGAATCGCCATCATCCACAAAGACTCCATCAAAATCTCAACGAACACCGATGACACCCTCACCACCGCCGAGCACATGCACTTCCAGATCCACACCGACCCCAACACCACCCTCAGAGGAACTCTCATCGACAGACCTCCCGTACCCCGCCCACAGTTCAGTGACACCATCGCCGACCTCATCAGCACCCACGCCCTCGCTTCCACGGACTACATCCTCCTCGGGGACCTGAACTTCCACCTCGAGAACAACAACGACGCCAACTCCACTGCCCTGATCAACAACCTCGCCAACCTTGGACTCAAACAGCTCGTAACGACACCCACTCACGCCGCTGGACACACGCTCGACACCATCTTCGCTGCAAGCCCCCACGTCTCCTTCAACCACACCACCGAACCACACTGGACCGACCACAGATGCGTCCACTTCACCTTCAGAAAACCCACCACACACCACCGCACCCAACAGCTACCACGCCGCTGCTGGGGCAAGGTCACCGAGGACCAACTGACTACCGCCCTCGCCCTGAGACCACCCACCGACCCAGACACCGCCGTGACCAACCTCACACAGTGGATCAATGACTGCGCCAACACCCTCGCCCCTCTCAAGACCTTTACAACCAACCACACCAACAAGAAAGCCGCCTGGTTCACCGATGACCTCCGGATCTCCAAGCACACCTGTCGGAAGCTGGAGAAGAAATGGCTCCACGACCGAACACCAGACAACCACACAGCCCTCAAGAGCGCCACCCGCAGACATCACCAACTCATCAGGACCGCCAAGAAGACCGCCTTCAAGGACCGCCTAGACAACAATGCACACAACATCAAAGAGCTCTTCAGCATCGTGAAAGAACTCTCCAACCCCAGCTCCATGACCAACGACATCCCGCCATCTCAAGACATGTGCGACTCCCTGGCCACCTTCTTCCACCGCAAGATCACCGACATCCACGACAGCTTCAACCCCGACCCCCCCGCACCCACCACCGAGTCCACCACCCCTGCGACTACCACTCGCACCAGTCGCCTGACCGTCTGGTCCAGCGTCAGCGACGAAGACACCATCAAAACCATGAACTACATCCACTCCAGATCCCCATCGGACCCCTGCCCTCACCACGTCTTCAACAAAGCCAGCGCAGCCATCGCGCTCCACCTCCGGAAAACAATCAACTGGTCCTTCGAGACAGCAACCTTCCCAGAAAGCTGGAAACACGCCAAGATCAACGCCCTTCTGAAGAAGCCCAAGGCGGACCCCAAGGACCTCAAGAACTTCCAGCCCATCTCCCTGCTCCCTTTCCCGGAAAAAGTGACAGAGAAGATTGTCAGCAAACAGCTGACCCGCTACCTCAAAATCAACAACATCCTGGACCCTTCCCAATCCGGTTTTCGCAGTAACCACAGCACCGAGACCGCCCTCATCGCCGCCACTGACGACATCCGGACCCTGATGGACAAAGGAGAAACAGCCGCCCTCATCCTCCTGGACCTATCAGCAGCATTTGACACGGTCTGCCACCGCACCCTATCAGCACACCTCCATGACGCCGGTATCCAAGAGAAGGCCCTGGCCTGGACCACATCCTTCCTCTCCGGCAGAACCCAGAGCGTCCGCCTCCCACCCTTCCGCTCCAAAACCACCAAGATCATCTGCGGCGTCCCACAGGGATCCTCCCTCAGCCCGACACTGTTCAATATCTACATGTCCCCCCTCGCCCATGTCGCACGACAACACAACCTCAACATCATCTCCTACGCCGACGACACCCAGCTGATCATATCCCTCACCGAAGATCCCCACACCGCCAAAGCTAACCTCCACCGAGGAATGAAGGCCGTAGCCGACTGGATGAAGGACAGCAGACTGAAGCTGAACTCAGACAAGACGGAGGTCCTCATTCTCGGACCCACCCCATCAGCCTGGGACGACTCTTGGTGGCCCACGTCACTAGGCACAGCCCCGGAACCCACGGACCACGCACGCAACCTGGGCGTCATCCTCGACTCCACTCTCTCCATGACCAGGCAAGTCAACGCCGTCTCTGCGTCCTGCTTCAACACCCTCCGTATGCTCCGCAGGATCTTCAAATGGATCCCCCTCGACACGAGAAAAACCGTTACCCAGGCCCTCATCACCAACAGACTCGACTACGGGAACGCCCTCTACTCAGGAACTACAAACAAGCTCCTGAGACGACCCCAACGCATCCAGAGCGCCTCGGCCCGACTCATCCTCGATGTCCCCCGCCGCAGCCACATCACACTCCACCTGAGAGGCCTGCACTGGCTCCCCGTCAACAAAAGGATCATCTTCAAGCTCCTGATCCACGCACACAAAGCACTGCACAACACCGGACCCACCTACCTCAACAACCGACTCAGCTTCCACACCCCCACCCGAAGCCTCCGCTCAGCCAACCTCGCCCTCGCCACAGTCCCCCGCATCCGAAAAACCACCGCCGGCAGCAGATCCTTCTCCTACCTCGCCTCCAAGACCTGGAACACTCTCCCCACCATCCTACGACAGACCCAGGACCTGCTGCCCTTCAGAAGACTCCTCAAGACCTGGCTCTTCGACCAGTAGCACCCCCCCCCAGCGCCTTGAGACCCTTGTGGGTGTGTAGCGCGCTTTACAAATGCAGTGATTGATTAAGTTCTTTAAAAATAGATGGTTGGGTAAGGCTGTGTGGATAATGAATATCTGGACTTTCCCCTTTTGTCTTCAGCTGAATATGGATATACATTTGAAAACAATATCAAACGGTCATTTATTATATCTTCTAAGTGCTTTATGAACAGATTCATTCTTCTTACCTTTTGCAACATAGGTGAGAGCTCGTAAAGAAGTGCTGACCTCAACGTTCTGGGAGTATAATTTTACATGTCAAAGTCAACTTTTAAAATAAGTGTAAGTCTACGTAACTTCTGAAGTCTCTGTCGTACAGACATTCATAGGTCTGGATTTCATTAACGATGGGTAATGTGTAGTTAACTTTTCGCTCATAAATGCGTCTAAACCCCTAACTTATTCACAGATCCTTACTGACAGAATTTTACTTTGAATAACCATGGCCTAACCCTGCCTTGCAGTGTGATAGCCCTGGCAATGCCTTTGCTACCCCTGATCTCAGGAATCATGAAGGAAGTGACAGGAGCATTAAGACAACATTGCCAAGCCCTATTTGCTTTCTGTAATTTCCACACCGAATGCTTAACCTATCCCATCTATAGCAATGCAACCACTGGTGATTGAGTGGCCCCGGTTATGTTCACTGTTGGTCAAAGTGTGGGTGATGGCACTTTCACATCCCCTGCCATTTTTCTAAAGCAATGAGTGCTACATGGACATCAAGAATTCATGCTACCCTCACATAGAAGATGAGGTGCAACACCAGCATTAGGTAGGCAGAGTTATCTCTAATGCAAATATGGATGTCTTGATAAGACCTAGATTCACTCAGCCCTTTTTAGAGCCCAGTCTCACTTAACTCTTGCTAAACTGCAGCCCCAACAGCTATTGATGCCATCAAGATTCATTGAGCTCTTAGTGAAGCACACACTTAACCATCTGTTGACAAAGTCCACACGTACTTATCTGTTGATAAAGCCCGTACTCATTCAACTCATTGCAAACCCGAGTGCCAGTCTACTTTTGTTAAAGGTTTGATTTGCTACAGTTCTAATAAAGCACATTTTTACTAAAAACCTGATAAACCCCAGACTCCCAACTTCTGATATAGCTCATACTCATTTCATTTTAATCCTGTGTTGACAGTGCTCTTGATAAGGCTTAACTCAGTTTCATCAAAACACATTTGTTCTTAGTTGCAGAGAATGACCCAACTCACTTCCTTATAAGACTAGACTGACCTAGATTAATGATGCTGCACAGGCACGCTTTGATTAATGTCAACATGACAGTGCTCTTGGTAATTGTTTCTCTGGAACAATGAGTACATAGGAAACTATATTCCCTGGACAGCAGAGCACGGAATCGTTTTTACATCCATAATATAATTCATTCATTTAAGCATGAATGTTGTTCAGTACTTAGATTCCCTAATAGTAGCATTATCATGAATTCAATATGCTTTAATGTAAATATTTGCTAATATATACATACACACAATTTAACACTACTGTACAGCCCTCCTTATTATTTTTGTTTTTTCACTATTTTTTCTCCTCAATTATTGCAGTTGCACAATCCGTAGTCCCTCCATCAGGACAAAAGTATCTTGGAGGTCAAGGTAAGTATATTTCTCTTAATGATCTGAGTTTGTATCTACTTTCCCTTTTCGCACGTCTTCTGTAACTTTGTCAGACTTTTTCTCACATCAAGAAAGTGGAAGGAATAAGATACTGTTTTCTGTATACAAGTAATGTGTGGAATCTGTTTGGATCATTCTGTAGTTCGTTTTCCATTGGCTCATGGGAACGTCAGTTTTCATAGCTTTTTGCTTTATTGTTCACCAAACTATATCCTTTTGGTAACTGGCTGCTGTGGAAAATAAAGCAGGAAAGTAAAGCATGTTTAATTAGATAATATTGAAACCTCTTGACATAAGCTTTGAGAAAGCCTTGAGTTCAAGAAGATCTACCCACGTGATTCCCAGAAAATCTGTAATGCCGTTCTTAGCAGCTATTCCCATTCTATTCGAATGGAAGGACCAATAAAAACAGGCACTGATGGTTGTAGTCTTCAGCAGCAAAATGTTTCTTCTTCTGGCGATGCTAGTGAAGAGTGGAAAAACGTTCCATTAACTCAATTACCTGTTTTATTTTCAATCCACTTCTACACATTCCCCACTTCTAACATTATGGCCTTTAATCCTTTTAAGGATGAACACTGAGTGCCAGTAACTTTTTTTCTATGCTTTTTTTTTTTTTTTTTTTCTTGTGGTCCATACTGTGCACATCTGAATATTGCAGTATTGTGATGCAGGTCAATTTGGTCAATATACCGTGTGCAGCACCACATCCACGTATTATTGAGTGTCATCAGCTTAGCATAAAGTAACAATTAATATCAACCGAAATGCAGAAATGTGGCAGCAAGTGCAAAATAAACTAAGTTATTCTAAAGTCTACCCTGTAGCCCATAGGTAACCTTATCCTTTCTCTTGCCTACTCACACAATGAAGCTTGCTTAAGTTAGGGTCATTACAAACATTCTTTCTCCTAAAAAAATGAGAAAGCATAGGCAAACTGCTGAGCCACTGCTCACCACACACAGCTAAAGGCAACCCATTCAGTAGAGGGTCTTCATGTCTTTTGTCCCCTCGCACGCGTTATGCTTTTCTCTCCAGTTTCCACTAAAGCACAACTTTACATATGATAACTAGAACAACACAAACAGTGACAAACATCCTCTCACTGTCACTTATTTGTTGTTGACCCCTTGCCCTTCCTCTTCCCTCATCTAAGTCCGCTTCCAGCAATATGCCTGTCTTTTTCCTCTGTCTTTCAGTTTGAGTATCCACCACTCTGTCTGTCACTCAGCCGATCTTTCTCTTGTCCCATGCCGCTTCTCTTCCTAGCCACCTGTAGCCTATCTTAGACTCCTGGTTCCTATAGCTGTGAAATGTGCATGGGTGCAGAGACAGAATGAATTTCTCTTCCTCATTATGAATACCAAATTGAGGAAGATGTTTGAAAAATTGCAGCCATTTCAGAGAGAGATGTCAAAACTGCTGAAAATTGCTAACAAGTTATGGAGACTAATTAGCTAGAGAAAGACCTAGTTAGGTGATGTCCATATTAACTGAAAACCATTACCTATAACCTGTTCCATCGTTCATAGGTTTAGACTTGAGATTTTGTTGATCAGCAACAGAAATAATCACTGTGGCATGTGCTGTCCAGCAGCAAGAAGGTCCCTCCTTTCACCGTCTCTACTCGCCCAATGGGCCAGTTGAAGGAGTGTGAGCAGCAGGCAGAAGAGGTGTGTCAACTGTCTGGTGCTGCTAATGTAAATGTGCAGGCCCCCCTTTTGTACAAACAGCCTGAGGGGTGAATGCCAGTGATCACGAACAGTAGGTATGTGCATGATGCAGCTTCTTCTGTCACTACACCTCTGACCCTTGTAGTAACCTCTCTCTTGTGCACGCGGCAATAACCTTTCGACCTCCCCTACCTCCATTGCCTCAAGTCACTTCTGATCCCTCCGTGCACATTCCTGTATCTCCAATGGCTTCTCTCTCCACACTGTACCTTGTCTCCTGGGTGCCAGTCCACAGGTCTTCAATGGTCTTCCAACCCAATGTCCATGACTCCCCTGTCCCCATGCCTCCTGTTACCCCTTATTGTTCCCTGCTGCCCTGTAACTCCTCTGTCACGTGTCACCTGTGTCACCTGCACTCACTTCCTCCCACAACACATCTCTTCCCTCCTGCCCTCATAACATTTTTGGCTCCATTACTGAATGCCTCTTGTGCTGCCCTGTCACTACTAGAAAGCAGGTTATCTTATGCCAGAGAGATCAGAGCTTTCAAATTGAAATCTGCACTCTCTGGCAACACACGTCTTCCTGTTCAGGGGTGCTGCAAGAAACTGTGCCAGGTCACAAACTGTATCGTGGCAGTGTCTCCATCACAGATTATTCAGACCAACATACGCAGCCCTACCTAAAAAGAGCCAGGGCCATAACAGAATTCTTTGAAAAACAGTGGTTTTATCGTGTAATAAATGAATATTGAATCAAAACAAAATGCAATGGTATTAATATCACAAAAGTAGAAAGACAAGGGAAGTCAGCCTCAATAACTAATAAAAAGAAGAAGGTTAAATACTGAGACCAGTCTTTAAACCAGTATATTTGTACGTGGTCGATATATAATTTTGAAATGTCCCAAAAGACATGTAACCTACAATTTACCAAAGAAACACACATTTGCACATTTCAACAAACAAAGGTTTCCAAAATTTGGCAAAACGACCTAGTTTAATCAATGCCCATGCACATGACCCAATTAATTTCAAAAGGTCATAGTATTAGGTTTGTTAAAAGCAGAGTAAACGACGTTGCGACCCGCTAACCAATATGGTGTCTTATCAGGACTAAACAAATAAAAGGGACACCTAAAAGAAAACACAATCATTTGCTAATGAACATACTGAAAAATGTGAAAAGAGCAGAAAGGATCCAAGTGTAAAAAATGTGATGACACACACCTGATATAGAACCAATTCCCAAGTGCACAACACCATCGGTGCAATCATATAGAACCTACTTACATGGGTACCTTTGTACTGTATACAAACACAAAATAAAGAGAATAATTAGTGGTCAAATCCTTGTCTATAGTGAAAAAGACCCATTTTGAAAATAAGGAAGAAGCAGTTTACACCCAGATACAGAAGCCAAAAAACATATTGTCCTAGCGGCAGTGTAAATATCTTCTGTCCACTTCAAATCTATTTATAAAAAGGGAAAATATGTCAGTGGACATTACATGGTCACAATAACTGGAGAGTGGTATTGGCAACTTAAGGGAACCATGCAGACAGGGGGCCAGAATAAGTTTGCTTCTCACCAGAAAACCTACAATGGATAATACTATGCAGTGGGCTGTGGCATCTGTGTTCAACTTAAGCCTCAATGGCAGAATGGAGGGGGTGGCTGATAATTAATTTGCTGCTTACAGCGGGCTTAGTGTCTGTAGTAAATAGAAACACATCAAGGCGTAATAGAAATGGTGTGCAATAATGGCCCTGCCACATCCACCCACGGGAACACCCTTGATGTGTGGTATCCCGTGGACAAGATAAGGATGGCTTTTGAAGCAAGGCTTGGAAGGCTTACGCCAACCACAGTACTTCTGAGGGGGGGGTGGTCGGTTTATTAATAGATGAATAAAGGCTTGTGCAGTCTCTTAAAATGAAAAGTGGTTAAGGGGTACAATCTAAAATAAAGAATTTGTACAGCAAAGAAAGGGAATGTCTACCTTCATAATAAAGTCTACGATAGGGAAAGAATCTACTAAATGGGGGCAAGGCCCTATAATGTGCAGTCTATAAGAGAATATAGACCCCTTAAAAAGTATATTGTGAGGAAATAGCAGAGAGAGAGGGATGAACTCATAATTTACATGCATAAACAAGACATCTGCTTAAGGAATAAGGTGTCCACTGAAAAAGTGAATTACTCACATTGCCCTTAGTCACTTGATGAAGGAAAATCGTAATGTGTGAGCAAGCTTACAGGTGGAGAACAGTTAAATATTTCATCCTATTGGCACAATGGCTGCAGTCAATGGTCAAGGCAATGGGAGCCTTATGGATACATAGGCCAACCAACTAACCATAGTGTAGTGAAAAGTGCTAATCAGACCACTTGTAAAATAAATTAACAAAAACAATTTGTATATAAAATGGAGATCTGACATCATAAGGGAGACTAAACTCAAAAGGCCAGGATTTGTAAGAACGAATCAAAACAGTATTGCACTGCTATACATCATAAATAGATAACATCTAAAAAAAATCCATGGTTAATGTTTAATCAACCATCTCAGCTACATATCCATCCCAGTCTTCTGCAGTTTTCAGTCATTCGTTAATTGATTTGAAATGCTCAATCCACCTCACCTCTCTTTTCTAGAGGATCACTGTAGTGTCATCACTTCTTACTGGGGTTGTAACAATATAGACTACTTGCCCTTTGAAGCCATCTGCTTAATGATTCTTCTCTTAAAATGAAATACCATTGGACAAGTAGTGACTGAACACCTTATCTGGCAAATGTGAGTCTTAATCAGCGGTGATGTTTCACAAATGTAGATAAACAAACAAGATCACCATGTAGCGTATACAACATTTATAGAATTGCAATTGGAGAAGAATTTAAGGTCTATTTTCAATGATGCATGTTCAAAAGTCTTAGGCCCTCATTATGACATTGGTGGTAAATCCCGCTTACTAGTGAAGGCCGCCAACATACTGCCACGGTGAAGAATATCTGTTTCCCATATTATGACACACACACCAATCCGACAGAATACAACCCCATACAGATCTCCGCCAGCCCAAAGGTCAGTGACAAAGTGGCGGTCCCAACACCCATTCCGTTACACCAACAGAACAACGCCCATCAGATTATGACCCACAAATCACCACGGCAAACATTTAATGGCAGAAAACCATTGGCAGTACATACCGCTGCGCTCAGAATAGACACCCACATACAAAACAACACCACATTGTCCAATACTAAAGAAACACACCTGACACTCATACACACACCACACCCACACACCTACACCACTATAAAACACACACCCACATTACCCACAACGCTTTTTGAATACAAGCATTGCCACCAGACTGACACCAAGACCACTGCAACAACTAGACACACACACCACTTACACTCATAGATCCCTCACGCACCCCACACATTACTCATCACACTCTCACCAACCCACACCACACAATACCCATGTCCCCACAAAGCCACCCCCGTTTCACCGATGAGGCGTTAAGGGTCATTATGGAGGAAATTGTCAGGGTAGAGCCACATCTGTGTGGAGCACAGGTACAGCAGATATCCATTGCAAGGGAGATGGAGCTATAGCGGAGAATCGTGGACAGGGTGAATGCCGTGGGACAGCACCCAAGAACAAGGGACGACATCAGGAAGACGTGGAACGACCTACGGGGGAAGGTACGTTCCATTGCATCAAGGCACCAGCTCACCATACAGAGGACTGGCGGAGAAGCCCAACCTCCTCCCCCACAGCTCACAGCAAAGGAGGAGCAAGTCTTGGCATTACAACATCCTGAGGGACTCACTGGTGTTGCCGGACGACTGGACACTGGTAAGCCAACATTTACCACTTATCACCTCCCATACCTGAATGCCATTTCACACCCTCACCCTCACTCCCATCTCTCCACTCCATCCCACACAGTGCACCTACACATATGACTTACCCCAATGGCAAGCCCTGCATGCCATAACAATGCATGGACAGCCCTCCCAGCCCTGCATGGTCACCCATCACCAAAGCATGCACAGCATAGGGAAACTAACAATCACACAATACATCACCATACACAAGCAAAAGGTGGCAGGGCAACACCAACAATAGAGGGGAAGCCAGGGATGTACAATATGTTACACACATGAAGCATAAGACATCCCTTACAACCCCACAGGTACCCAAGCCAATGTCAGCGGAGAGAAAGTGCCACGACTATCCAGTCCCCCAACAAAGATGCCCCCAGTGATGACAGTCTGTATGCAGGGACAGGTGGAAGTGAGGTAATTCCACCGACGTTGGGCATCGTGGCGGAAGGAGGTCTTGCACCACCGTGCAATTCCTCATTGGATAATATGGGGCGCTATGGAGTACAGTGGCCAATGGGGACCTGCGCTGGCGGTGATGGTGTACGCTGCCGCAGATGTGACCGCCATTTTCTATCTAATTCCTCACTTGTTTCCTGACCTTCAACCTGAGAACACCTACACTGCGTGTGCTGCTGTGAACTGTGTCTGGAACCCACCATGGCCCGTGTGACCGGGGAAAGGGCCCCTGCCTTCACTCCGGAGGAGTTGGAGCGACTGGTGGATAGGGTCGTGCCCCAGTACGGACTGCTGTATGGGCCTCCAGACCAACAGGTGAGTACACATTGGCCACAATGCATGTGAGAAGGATGCATGGGGATGTGTGTGCAAGCATCATGTCATCGGGGGCGGGGGATGTCTTGTGGGGGTGTACATGGTATGCGCCGGACGATGTGTGTGCCAGTGGTGATGGAAATCGGGATGGTGGGCTATTTGTGTGACAGGCTGGACTGTTTGTTTAATGGTGTCTGTATTGCCTCTGCAGGTCAGCGCCCATCAAAAAAAGGGATTATGGCATGCCATCGCCAAGGAGGTGCAGACCCTGGGGGTCTATGGCAGGCGGAGCACCCACTGTTGGAAACAGTGGGAGGACCTGAGGTGCTGGGCAAGGAAGACCAGAGAAGCCCAGCTGTGGAACAGCCTCCCAACGAGGTAGGGGTGACCGTCAGACCCTGACCCCTCCTAATGGCCTGCATTCTGGTGGTGGCCTATCTGGGTTTGGATGGGTGCTTGAAGGCAGCACAGCAGCCAGAAGGGGTGAGTACCAACACTGTTGTGATGCTACTATGATGAGTGTAGTCAGGTGCTATGGGGTGCATGCATTGTAGTGCCAGGCCCATAGACAGGTATGTTCCTGCAGTCCTGCCCCCTGTACATCTGTGGGATAGTGTCCTTAGGTAGATATGGCTGGGTATGTAGGCCTGTGAGGGGTCCCCTGTTTAGGCTGTTTATTTTAATGTAGTCTCATGGATCTGAGCTGGATGGGCGCTTGAGGGAATCACAGCAGCCACAAGGGGGTGAGTACAGTGGGTATAATTCCAAACTTTGGAAGGTGGGGTGGGATCCAGGTGGTGGATGTGAGTTAGTGGGTGCCCCTAAGGCCAGGCCAGACATTGCAGCATGGGTCAACTCTATAGTAATGGGTGCATATCAAATACAGGTAACCTAGCTTGTTAACATTCCATTTCAGGTAGAACTTCGTGGGTACCAGGAGGGGTGCAGTTGGCGGTGTGTGGCCCTCATCTTGCCTTAGCATCTAGCCATATCACTGGCAGTGCAATGCATAGTGCTTAAGCCTATTCCCTATGTCTGATGGTGCTGTGTATGCCAACTGTGGTGTTGGTGCAGTCATTGACCCAGTGTTTCCTTTGTCTTTCTCCCCCCCTTTTTTGTTCTGTCATCCTGCCCTTGTGTGCATTAGCATCATCTGGAGGAGGAGCAGGGGCACTGGTGACAGAGGGAGCTGTATCCCACAGGACACAGGAGGCAGAGTCCACCGACGCCGAGGGAACCAGTGGGATGGAGGGCGAGGAGAGCACCACGACGGAGACAGGAGGAGAAAACACAGACTCAGATACCTTTGCAGATGGGAGCTCCCTGGTGGTGGTGAACACCTCTGTGACCACCCAAGCTGCAGGTACAGGCAACACCACCGTACCAGCACCGCCCTCCCAGTAGCCCCTCATTGAGTTGCCCATGCCTGCTCACCCAAGAGGGTGGGCATTTCCTTCGCCACAAGCACCTCAGGCCCTGCCCCAGTGAGCCCTGCTACCCTGAGTGAGGAGGCTATTGACCTCCTGAGATCCATCTCTGTGGGGCAGTCAACCATTGTGAATGTCATCCCGGGGCTGGCATCCCAGATGCAGCAATGCAATGCATTCCTGGAGGGCATTCACCTTGGATTGGTGTCCCAACAGAGATCAATTCAGGCTCTGGGTTCCTCTCTGGTGGCAGCCATTGTCCCTGTTTCTACCGTCCCCCCTCCAACTACCTCTTCCCAGTCTCCTCAACCCCAGCCCATCCGAGGCACACATACTGACGAGCATACACACAAGAAAACACCCAAGAGAGGGACAGGCAAACACAAGCACCAAACTTCGTCCCACAAGCACTCATGCAAACACCAGACAGTTGCAGACACAACAACATCCACTGCCTCCACTGTCTCCCCCTCCTCCTACACATCCCTCCCAGTCACGTCCACACTCATACCTGCATGCACTGCATCAACATCCACCACCAGCATCACCACACCAAGCAGCACACATACCTCACTAGCAGACACCTCCAAAATCTTCCATGCATGCGTCCCCTGTGTCCTCTCCCACCCTGTCTGTCCCCCCTCATAAAGGACAAAAACACAAGCACTCAGACACCGAACAGCCATCCACCTCACATCAGCATACTGCCCATGCACCTCCACCCAAATCCAGCAGACATACACCTCCTACAACCACTCCCTCAACCTCCACTCCCATCACTCCTCCCTCCTCCCACCCCACTGTCCCTAAGAAGCTTTTCCTTGCCCAACTTGACCTTCCCCCCCCGTCCTGCACGTAAGGGCAGGGTCCCAATGAGTGAGCCCAGCACCTCAGCCAATCAGTCCACAGGGACAGTGGTGGCACCACCTAGTCATGGTGGGAAGGATACCACACCTCCAGACAAGATGGGGTAGGAGCCTGCACCTCCAGCCAAGAAGGGGAAGGAGCCTTCACCTCCAGCCAAGAAGGGGAAGGAGCCTGCACCTCCTGCTTTTAAGGGGAAGAAACCCTCGACTCCTGCCCGGAAGGCTAAGGACCATGTACAACCTGCCATGAATGGGAAGAAGCCATCAACCCCTGCCAGGAAGGGTAAGGATTCAAGCCCTATGTCATGGAGAGGAAGAAGCCCTCTGCTCCAGCGGAGGCTGTCAGGGTGACACCTCCACCACCACCAGCGGTTACAGGACCCCCACTGCCAGCTGAGGAAGTGCAGCCATCACCACCTGCAGAGGCTGCCCAGGAGGCACCTTCATCTGCCACCACACTGCAGCCATCACCACCTGCAGAAGCTGCCCAGGAGGCACCTCCATCTGCCACCACAGTGCAGCCATTGCCACCAGCGGAATCCATGTAGATGGCCTTGCACTCCCCAGGGCAGAGTAATGGGCAGGGAGCCCCCTCCTGAACCGGTGGGCAAGTCACCCACTCCAGAGACTGTGGCCTTGCACTGCCCAGCAGAGACAACTGGGCATGGAGCCCCCTCCAGAACCAGTGGACTTGTTCCCGACTTCGGCTGAGGTGCCCCTGCCCCTCTGAGGTGCCTGTCCACTTGCAAACTGATGCCCCTGCAGAGTTCTATCTGTATGAGGTCAGGTTTCAAGTTGGGCCTTGGACTATGCCCTGTGGCCATGTGGGCTTTTTGAACATTGGACTGGGCAGTATCCCTTTGTGCACATGTGTACATATCTATTTCACGGACAATTCGATTATTTATTAGCTGTTGATAAATACATTCACTTTGGTGCACTCCTGTTGTCCTTGCATTATTCTGCTGTGTATCGGGTGCAAATTGGTTTTCGTGTTGAGCTGGACATGTGTATGATGTGTGTGTGTCTGGTTTGTGTTGTGTGTGTGTGTGTCACTCCTTTTCCTCCCTCCCTCCCTTGTGTGCTAGGGGGCTGTACTCACCATGGTCGTCTTCGTCGGCGTTGGTGTTCCAGGTGGAGCATAATGTAGAAGATCATCGGAAAAACTTGCAGTTTGGGTTGCATGGCGGCGTTGTTCTTCCCTGTGTCTCCGATAGTGAGTCTTTTCCCTCCAGTGATGTGTTTCCGTCAGGCTTTTGATGGCATTGGTACCGCCCCGAAAAAAAGGTGGCCGATTGTAGGGTCTTAATATTGTGGGTGGTACTTTGTCTTCTGCCTGGCTGTTGATGGCGACCGCCGGCGTGCGTGGTGTTTCTGCCCTGGCGGATGTTGTGGTACACTGCCTGTCTCTGGGAGTTATCACCGCCATGGTTATAATTTGGCTGTAATTACTGCCAGCCTGTTGGTGGTATTACCGCCACTTCATCACTCCGCGCCAGGGTCATAATGAGGCCCTTAGTGTCAGATATGAAAGCACACACTACATACTTCCCATAGCGATAGTGATCAAAGAGTGGTGGGAGGCCACAAGCCGTGTCTAACCTTAGGAATTATTTAGGGGTCACATTCTTGTTGGCTGAATGAACAAGGAGATCCTTTATTGTCTTGCCTTTCTTAAAAGCAAACATCAGTGGTTTCAATAAATTTTGGATGTTCTGTAAAATGTGCCAATTACTGTTCACTAATTTCCGAATTCTCTTGGTTTGTGGGCAGAACGTGGTTACACATACAATTCTCTACCGGTGTTTTGGTTTTAGTGCATAATAGTTCCTCTCTGGGGCAGTACCAGGCTCATTTCATGGCTGCCTTTACAATTTTTCTAAGGTATCCTGTAGAGAGAATCCCTTCCTGCAATATGTATGCTTCTCTAAAGTAATCTTCCTTCAATGAGTAGTTTCGACGGTGACACAGAAACTGACCAAATAGCAGACCATCTCTAATGGCTCTCAGGTGGTGACCATTGTAGGAGAACAAGGTATTCCTATCGGTTGGCCTACGACATAGAAGTGTATAGTTTACCTTCCGTGTTTAATCATGAGATCTAAAAAAGCAATCTCAAAATTACTGATGGAAAAAGTGAAGCGGAGATGTTCCTGAACATGGTGCAAATATGTTACAAAAAATTGAAGTTGTAACATATTTACACCAGGTTCAGGAGCATCTCCACTTCACCACTGTTTTTCAAAGAGTTGCACCACAGATTAAGCACTATTTTTGTGATGAACATATTTTCTGTCTACCGTAACAATACTGCAACTTTTGCAGGACTGGGCTGTGCACTTTGCTTCTTTTTAAAACAATTTGCCAACTCAGGCCGTAAAAACCCTTGGAGGTTTGACAGCATTCTTTAATATTTACCATTCATCACTACATTTGTTAAAGAATGATTAGGAATAATGATCTTTTTGGGAGGAATCCTCTCAAATACTGACCAACGTTCTTGGATCAATGCTCTTTACAATATTTCTAATTTTTGTGTTACACATGCATCGCTAGCACATTAGAGTGCATTAGTGATCGGAGACACCATTGTGGTTTAAACAGTATTTTCTTAGGTGTTATCTCATTCAGCGCATGTGCTGTCTGTTGCAAGTCCTCTTTCAACCCTACAGAGGGCTTAAAGTCTGCCCATTGCTTACCATTGGTTGGCTTCATTATCACTCTTGATTGCTTCTTATTCATCATCTTCTGTAGGCTTACTTCCTCTTTGTGTGTTTGTCCATCACTGGTACATTGACTCATTACTTGTGCCCGTCTATTGCTTATTTTTTCAGGCTCTACCTTTTTCTTTTTGTTTCAGCACTCTATGATAGTGCATGTTCTTCAGTACTCTTACTCGTGTGCTTCTTCCATGTATTGTTTGGGTGGTTGCCTTACCCCTGTGACCCACTCTGCATTGTCCATGTGGATGCCCCTAGCCCCTCCCGCCGACTCTCTGTTGAATACCTGCTTGTCCCACTACCCTCCACTCTCCCTCTGCTTGAACCCAGAGCCACTCCTGGTGCCTCTGCTATTTTCCCTCAGTCCCTAAGGATAATTGCAGCTAGCACAGAGGTCTTCAACAGAGAAAGAGAGGGAAGAAGGAGGAAGGCTGAGAGAAAAAACTATTAGAGATAAAGAGAAGAGCAAAAGAGGAGAATAGAGAGAATGGGTGGAAAGAGAGATAGCAGCAAGGTTGCTTTGCTTCCCCAGTCTGGTACTCCCCATTGCGTCTTGCCTGTTCTTCCCTCCCTATATCCCTCCATCCATGTTGCCTTGGGGGAGCACCTCTGCTAAAAACAAAAAAAAACGTATGATGATGTGGCTAGCACTGGCTGTGTCATAGTGCTTTTTGAAATACTTTTAAACATGTTGTACTTGTCTTTCTGCTTGACCGCTCCAATCTGTTGTCCTCTGACTAGTTTTGCCCATGTCACAGCACTTTTTAATTTACTTTTAACTGTGCTGCACAGCAGCTGCACTGCTGTACATTATGACTTAAAAAAATTAATAAAGGCAATAGCTCTCATAGGCAAAACCTGTTGGCTTTCTTACTTAATGAAATTGAGGATTTGTTTTGAGTTTTCTTTTGGAAGACTAGTTTTTTTTTTAAATTTCAAATACCGGCAGTTCTGCTCACTGACATACATTTCTATTGCTTTCTTTTCGGCTTTTCTCATCTGAAAATGCTCTGTGATACGTATGCTGCACTGCACACATGCTGTGTTTAAGAGTCCCTCAAGAACAGAAGGAGGCAGGAACGCCTGGCCGAGCATGGGTTGCAATGGGTGATTTAGTGCTGTGTCAGAGCAGGCTGTCCTAGTTGCGCGCCTACAGAGGTCTGAGTAGAAATGGCTCCCTCCGCGGGTGGCCGCGGGCAGGCGCGCGTGGGTGTCAGATGGCGAGGAGCGTGATGTCTCTGAGGGGGGAGACGTTCCTCACACCCCTCCAGAAGTGTGGCAGCTTTGGGAACAGCTCCTGGGAGAAATTCATAGCAGGTTGTTTTGCGAAGTTAATAAAAGCTTGGCATCATTAACAGTGAATCATTAATGACAGACACAATAACGAGTCTTTTGTATGCATATGTTTGCGTACGATATGAGTTAGTGGCTGTATCCTATGCTCAGAAGAAAACACTGCTAGGATATTTGGGAAGCTCTTTATCAAGTTGGGATCTTCAGAAGCAAAGCAAAAATGTCATAAAAGTAGACGTCGTTGTTGCTTGGTTTGTTCACAACGTTTAGGATCTGCTTAAGAAGACCTTCTGGCATCTAAATATTCTCACGGGAAAGTGCTGTTTGTTGACTCTCACTGGCATCCTCTCGTTGAATTTCTGACACCGTACCTACTTTGTTTATCTATAATTTTATACATGTATGTATTTGCATAGGTAAATAGATAGATAGATAGATAGATAGATAGATAGATAGATAGATAGATAGATAGATAGATAGATAGATAGATAGATAGATAGATAGATAGATAGATAGATAGATAGATTGTCAAGATGATGCAGTTGAAATATTGCTTCTGGCAACGAAAAGGGAGTCTGTGAAATTATACCGACAAAGAGTGTGAGCAATAGATCTTAATTAGCGCAGCCATACTATTTCTAGTGCAATATTTTTCAGCTATTGCTCAAAATAGGAGCGACTGTTAATTGCTCTGTTATTTTGGTTTCCTATTAGCACTTGCATATGCATGGAGCTTCTCTGTTTGGCGGCAGCAATAGGGCACAGCCCTGAGAGAGAGCTTTAATGAGGCTAGGAGCAGGGGGTGCTTGTTTTGCTAGAGTGCAGTGTATCAAGCAGATTGGGGTGAGTGATTTGTTATGATTACATCACCCCAGGGAGTTCCCCTTGCGTGCGCCCTGAAGGAGCTTCAAAGGAGAGCTTATCGAGATTTTGCAGGGTTGTGGCGATTGTCTGAGTTAACAAAAGCAAATGTGAAATAAAACAAGAAGATGGAGGAATACGCTTAGATCAACTATAGAATTTGCAACAAACTGATGGAAAAGTGGAATCCGAATCGACTATTCCTTAGGCACTATTTATACGACCGGCCACTAGCAAACTGGCATTTCTATGTGCAGAATTACTATATTTTTGCAGGGGAACTCACATGATACAAACAGTATGCAAATGGGAGAAATGGTCAACTTTCTGGTGATAAAGTCTTTTAACTCTGAAAGTTGACGCACGCGCAGCACTAAAGCACAATGCTGCAGAGCGGCAACGTCCTGTTCTTGTATGGAAATGGGGCTTAATGGCACAGCAACAGTGGAAAACCTCCTTGGTTGACACAAAGACAGACCTACTATCCTAGTCTCCCATAGCTTTGCATCAAATATTAAAGCAAATGAAACCAGGAGCAAACAAGGGGCAGCCCGATTTCACATGATATTTCCATAAAATTGCACAATTTATACAGGTTTAACCTTTGACAGTTGTCAATGCATTGAATTTGTACTGAAGACTTTCCCTTGAGTACAACTTTCACTCAAGACATTGTTGGCTCGGCATTGTGCTATCACACAATGCGTACTGTTTCACTAAACATGATTTTTTTAACAAGAGCGTGGCTGGTTCAGAACCCAGTAAATTTGATGCTGTGCAATATGTTAACATTGCTGCATTCTTTCACTGAGCACTGCATTGCATGAATGTTAGTAGATCTAGGCCTTAATCTTGTCTTTTGACATCATGATACAAAATATTCTGTTACATGTAGCACTCAGCACACCACACAGTGATGCAAAATGTGGCTTTGTAACATATTCATGCTCACCTTGAGTCAAGCAGGACCAAAAAAGTGGTTAATTCCAATAACAGTATCAGATGCAGAATATCAGCTAGCATGGTATCATCAAGGTAAGTATATATAGGGAAGTATGGATTTAGTATTTCTAGTGTTTTATCTATGTACCTTGACAATATTTCCATAGTTACGCAGTTCTGGAGTCACAAATAGTAAATCATCATTTAATTATACATACTACCTAAATTATATATTTGGTAGTAGGTGTCCTGCACCTCAAATTCTTGCAGGATCCTATTTTGTTACTCAGTATTTTGTCATTGTGACGTTATGAAATACAACCTCTTCAGAGCATCTCTATATGTGTTATGAACAGGGTCAGACTGGCCTGTAGGGCAGTCGGCAGTGCTAGAAGGCCTGATCGGACAGGTCAGTTTGTGGGCCCTTTTTATGGTCCAGCTTGACAGCGCAACTGTCACCAGACAATTATGTGAGCGTTACTCGAGAGGGGCTCTGGCCCTGTCCACATGTTGGGAGCCAAGGATGCATGTTTTGATTGGGCAGAATTTATGTGCGTCCACAAAAAATGTGCTTGCCATCCCCACAGCCATGATCATTTTATTTATCCAGTTGCCTGATCTTGAATATTCAGGGGCACACACATGACATTGTAATGCTTTTAAAGTGTCAGCCTAGATGGGAGGATGACAGTCATTAACCTACATGGAACTACAGATCTGGCTTGACAGTGCAAATGTCAATTGACCTTGTAACCTACATCCATATTTTTCTTCAGTTCTTTATTTCCAAAAACGACATATTCATTACCATGCTATTTACTTCCAATGCTTCACATTATCATACAGTATTCTTTTAAAACCAGACCTATTGGTATTGCCAATGCTTGTTTTGACTGTTTCTTGGTCTGTTTTATGGTATGGTGGGCTGGTGTTTCTGTTGGCTTTCTGGATATAACCAGAAGCATTGCCTTCAGCAACCACAGATGCATGCAGTCTTCCATACCTTGCAAAACACTCAAAGAACATGTCTTTTCAAGGTCCAAACTTCCACAATTTTCAAACAAGGGTCACTTGTTAGGTCTTACCTGAGAAAGTCCTTGTGCTGCTGCTTGCAAGATATTTTGTTTACTTACGGGCTGAAAGCCTGTTCACTGCCTACCATTGTTTGGCATCATAACTGTTAAAAATGGGGTCTCTAGTTGGCAAAGGTATACATCCTTGTCCAAGTAGGGACCACAATCCTAGTCAGGGTAAGTCACACACAATCCAAATTATCCTGTGCCCGCCCTCTGGTAACTTGGCACTGAGCAGTCAGGCTTAACTTAAAAGGCAAGGTGTAAAGTATTTGTGCAATAAATTATACAGTAACGCAGTGAAAACACCACAAAAATACCGCACACAGGTTAGAAAAATAGATAATGTTTATCTGAATAAAATAAGGTAAAAACGACAAAGATCCAATAAGCACAAGTTGAAATATCACTTTTAAATGGTTTAAAAGAGTCATAATCGTTAGAAATAAACAGTTGCCTCTTTGTTACACACAGTACCTAGTATGCATCGAAAATAATGACGCACGGAGACCGCAGAGAAGGAGATGCGTGGAAAAATAAGGTGGTGCATCGAATTTTCTGATGCGGCACAGACGATGTGTCATTTCTTTCCACGCTGCAAGGGGTTGCGTCATTTTTCACTGCAATGCAGGGATATTTTGATGCCCAGGGATGATGCGTGAAAATCCTTGACTCGCTGGACGAAGGCACGGGCGTTGCATCAATCCAGTAGGTGATGCATCAAATTTTTCTGTCGCAAGGCAGGCGCAGCGTCGAATTTCCACTCAGGAAGTTGGGCTGCGTTGTTCCGGTCGGCTGTACGGCAATTTCTCAGTTGCAAGACAGGCTTTGTGATGTTTTTGGCTGGCATCGCGTTAATTTCTGATGCACAAGGAGTTCCCTAAAGAGATGAAGTGTTTTGGCACTGAGACTTCAAAAAACAGGAGGCAAGCTCAATCCAAGCCCTTAGAGAGTACTTTTGGGGGAAGAAAGAGCCCTTCTAAGCAAAGTCAGAGGCCAGCAGGGCAACAGCAGGGCAACATTCCTTCACAGCAAAGCAGTCCAGATGAGCCCTTTGGGTAGCCAGGCAGCTTCTCTGAAAGAGTGCAGGTCCCGAAGTTTCTGGTTTGGTGGAATCAAAGACACAGTTTATATACCCAAAAATGACTCTGAAGTGAGGGAGACTTTAAGGGGTGGTTTTGAAGTGCACAGGTTCGCCGATCAGTTCTGTTCTGTCTGCTAGGGTCCCTGTAGGGGGTGTCAGGCCCTCCATCCTTCCAGCCCAAGAAGACCCATTCAATATGCGGATGACTGCAGGTGTTACTGAGGCCCTCATTACGAGTCTGGCAGTCCTGGGACTGCCAGACTTGCGGTGGCGGTCGAACCACCACCAATGTGGCAGTCTAACAGCTTTCGCCACGGTACGACCGCCGGCCCCACCACTTTTTCACTAGCTGACGGCCTGGCTGTGCCGGCGGTCTTAAACCTCCCGGGCAGTGCTGCAAGCAGCACTGCCATGGGGATTACGACTCCCATGTCCTCAGGCTTTTGCATGGCGGTTCCACAGCCATGCAAAGGCTGGCGGAGACGGGTCCCCCCATGGGCAGCCCCATTGTGCTTTTCACTGTCTGAATTACAGGCTGTGAAAAGCACAACGGGTGCTGTTGCACCCGATGCACTGCAACATTGCCACCGGCGCGATTGCGAGCCGCCGTTAATGTTGTGGGTAGTTTCACACTGGGCCAGCTCTTTATCCACCTGCTGGCCCAGCAACAAACCCAAAATAGGGCCAGCGGGCGGAATACCAAACTGGCTGTCTTCCAACCTAATGAGTTTGGCAGACAGCCTCTGCCGCCCGCCACACTCGTAATAAGGGCCCTGAATGTCCTGTGTTTGTGGTTGTCTGGGTGAAATGCACAAGGGAGCTGTCAACCAGCACAGACCAGACTTAGATTGGAGACAGGCTGTAAGGCACAGATGGTCTTAAGTGTAGAGAAATGCTCACTTTCTAAAAGTGGCATTTCTAAAATAGTAATATGAAATCCAACCACACCAATAAGCAGGAGTTTCTATTACCATTCTGGCCATACTCAATTTGACCTGGTTACCCCTTTCAGATCAGAATCTACCACTCAAAAAGTATACGAGGGCTGTCCTAATGCTAGTCTATGAAAGAAGCAGGCCTCACAGTAGTGGAAAATGAATTTAGGAGTTTTTCACTACTGGGACATATAAAACACATGTGTACATGTCCTGCCTTTTACCTACACAGCACCCTGCCCTATGGGTTACCTAGGGCCTACCTTAGGGGTGACTTGTATGTAGAAAAAGGGGAGTTTAAGGCTTGACGAGTACTGTTAAATGACAAATCGAAGTGGCCATGAAACTACACACACAGGCCTTACAATGGCAGGCCTGAGAGGTGGTTAAGGGGCTACTTAAGTGGGTGGCACAATCAGTGCTGCATGCCCACTAGTAGCTTTTAATGTACAGGCACTTGACACATGGAGTGCACTTTACTAGGGACTTATAAGTAAATCAAATATGCCAATTGGGGATGAACCAATGTTACCATGTTTAAGGGAGAGATCATAGGCACTTTAGCACTGGTTAGCAGTGGTAAAGTGCTCAGAGTTCTAAAACTAACAAAACAGTGTCACAAAAGTGGAGGTAGGCAGGCAGAATGGTGGGGGGTGACCACCCTAAGGCTGTGAGGTCAAACATGTGTGCCCGAGCTGAAAGTGGGGCGAGCTACCCAACCCCCTGGGAGCTCTCTTCACTAATGCAGAGGAATCTGGAGAGACCATCAGCATTGGCGTGGTCAGTCTCCCGGGAGATGCTCCACTGTAAAGTCCATTCACTGAAGGGAAATGGACCACCTCAAGAGTTTAGGATTTTCACCCCTCATCTGCATGAGCCATTTGAGGGGCCTGTGGTCTGTCTGAACCTGGAAGTGAGTCCAAAACAGGTACGATCTCAGCATCTTCAGAGCCCAGACCACAGGAAATGCTTCTCTCTCAATAGCCCTCCACCTCTGTTCCAGTGGTAATAGCCTTCTGCTAATAAAGGCTACTGGTTGGTCTAGGCCCTCCTTATTAAGCTGTGCTACAACCACCCCTGTGCCATGCTCTGAAGCATCTGTCTGCAAGATGAACTTCTTGGAGTAGTCAGAGGCCCTGAGCATGGGTGCCGTGCACATGGCTTCCTTTAGGGATTCAAAGGCTTTCTGACAAGCCTCTGTCCAAATCACAAACATAGGTTGCTTTTTGGAAGTTAGTTCTGTTAAGGGGCCCTCATGGTACCGTAACCCTTAACAAACCTATGTTAGTACCCAGTGAGGCCTAGGAAGGCTCTCACCTCTGTTTGGGTTCTAGGTGGTTGCCAGGACCTGATTGTCTACATCTTGGCCTGGAGGGGCTGCACCTTGCCACCACCCACTAAGTGTTCCAAATGCACCACGAGACCCTGCCCAATCTGGAACTTACTGGACTTGGTTGTCATGCATGCCTGTTGCAGAGTTTGAAGCACCTCTTGGTGGTGGCGCAGGTGTTCCTCCCAGCTGGAACTGTAGACAGCAATGTCGTCTAGATAGCAGCGCAGAACGCATCCTTACCAGTCAGGAACCCGTTGACCAACCACTGGAAGGTAGGGGGGGGAATTTTTCAAACATAAGGGCATCACTTTGAACTGGTAATGACCTCAGGCATGGAAAAAGCAGATCTCTCTTTGACCCCCTCAGTCAAGGCGATTTGCCAGTACCCTGGTGTGAGATCAAAAGTATTGAGGAATTTGGCAGTGCCTAGCCTGTCTACGAGCTTATCAGCTCGGGGGATGGGGTGAGCATCAGTTTTAGTGACTGAAATGGGACCCCACTGATCCACACAGAACCTTAGTTCTGGCTTGGCACCGGGTGCAGCAGTCTTTGGTACCAGCACCACAGGGTTGGACCAGGGACTGCTGGATTTCTCATTTACCCCTAGAGCCAGCATCTTGCCAACTTCCTCCATGATACTGGCATTCACCCTGTCTGACAACCTGTACATTGTATTCTTTTACAGGGGGACTGCCTCCAGTGTCTATATCTTGGACACACAAGTGTGTGGGTCCAGGGGAGAAGGGAAAACAAGGATGAGTACTGCTCCAGTATCTGGTAGCAGTACCCTCGCTGGTTCAGGGTCAGGGAGTCAGAGGGATTGACACCTTCCACTGACCCATCACCTTCATGGACAGAGAGGAGGCCGGGGAGAGGTTTACTCTCCTCCTCCACATCCTCATCTGTCACCAGATGCATGTTGACTTCAGTCCTCTCAAAATGAGGCTTCAGTCTATTCACATGGAGCACCCTTAGGGGGCTCCTAAGGGACTGGAGGTCCACTAAGTAAGTGGCCCCCTCTTTGTGCTTTTTTATCTCATAAGGGCCAGTTCAGCAGTTCTGGAGAGCTCTATGCTCTACTGGCTTCATCACCCATACTTTGTCACCAGGCTGAAACTCTACTGGGGTGGCCTTCTGGTCATACCAGTGTTTCATAACTTCTTGACTGGCCTTGTGGTTGCTCTTGGCCTTCTTCCAAAAGCTGTGCATCTGGTTGCGGAGGGCCAACATGTAGCTGACCACATCCTGGGGGGGTTTCTTGGGAGCTTTCTCCCACCTCTCTTTGACAATGCTTAGGCATCCCTTGACAGGGTACCCATGGAGAAGCTCAAAGGGACTGAACCCTACCCACTTCTGGGGAACCCCTCTATAAGCAAAGAAAAGGCATGGCAAGAGGACGTCCCACTTATGCCTCATGGCCCCAGGGAGGCCTGTGGTCATGCCCTTCAAGTTCTTGTTGAATCTCTCCACAAGACTATTGGATTGAGGATGATAGGGTGTGGTGAACTTGTAGGTCACCCTACATGCATCCCACATGGACTTCATGTATGCAGACATGATGTTTGTGCCTGTGTCAAAAACAATCTCTTGTGGGAATACCACAATGGTAAAGATCCCCATCAGAGTTCTAGTCACCACCAGTGCAGTCATCGTCCTCAGAGGGATTACCTCTGGATAGCAGGTGGAATGGTCCACCAATACCAGGATAAATCTGTTGGCTAGGGTAGTTTTGGGGTCCAATGGACCAATGACATTGATGCCCACTTTTCAAAGGATGTGCCAATGACGGGGAGTGGGATCAGGGGGGCCTTGAGCCTTTTCCCTGTCTTCCCACTGGCCTGGCAGGTAGGACAGGACTCACAGAATGCATCTGAGGGCGTCCGCATTCAGGGCCAATAGAAATGGGTGACAAGCCTGGCAGAGGTCTTGCCTTGCCCTAAATGTCCTGCCAGTATAATGTTGTGAGCCAGGCCCAGTAGGAAGGCCCGGTAGCACTGGGGAGACCACCAGCACACGTGCTGGCCCAGCTCACTCTAAAGGTCATCATTCTCCTAATAGATATGGTGATCACCAGAGGCTTCACCTGCGGCCTGCCCCTTCCCCTACTGTTCCTCATGTTGATTTCACATCCTGCCCACCTCCCACTGTCTTCCATCTTGCTGCCCCCCTCCTGCCTCCTCCCACTGTCCGACATGTTGCTTGCCCCCTCCTGCCATTCATAGAATTGCTTGTCACCTTCCTCCCGCTGTTTGTGGTGTAACCTGCCCCCACCCAGTATCCCTCATGTTGGTTGCCTCCTTCTGTCATGCTCCCACTGTCCATGTAGGCCCACTCTTAGCCCCCATAACAGAAACAAAAGCATTGCCAGGGCTGGCTGTGTGATAGCTTTTTTATTTTTACTAACTTTATTTCTTTTTATTTTAAATTATGGCATCCTTCTGTGCTCGCCCCTTCCCACACTGTTCTGTGTTGTTGCTTGCCCCTTCTAAATATTCCTCCCGGGGTTCCTTGAGCCTCCCGCCCTACCACAAAAAAAACATTGACAAAGCCAGCACTAATCATAACGCGTTTTGTTTTACATTCAGCCATGCTGCATAGCAGCCGCTCTGCTTTACCAAATAGCTAAAAAACATATTGACAAAGCCAGTAGATCTTGCATAGGTGAGACCTATTGGTTCTGCCAATGCTTGTTTAGCTAGTTGATTCACTAATGAGGGGCCTTTTCATTTTTGTAATCAGGCCTATTTAATGTCCCAGGCTGACTCTGGTCATGTCTGCTAAGCACTTCACGTGAATCAAACGGGTTTTAAAGAACAATTGTTTTTAAAAATTGATATCTCGTAAGGAAAAAAAAACACTCATAGGTGCTCACAGTGTGGAAAAAGTGAAGAAGGGAGCTAACCTTTGGCCAGTATGGTTCATCTTAAAAACAATACAGTGTGGTCTGAATCCCCAGGACAGTGTGAGGATATTTAAATCAAAGTGAAAGTGAAACAGACGCACAGACTCCACGCCAGTGTGAAGGCATTGTTACGTCATTGCAAATTAGGCTGCTGAGTTTAGAGCACCAATACTGTAATTTAGACCAAAAAAAATGTAACTTATTAACAGACACAATAATAGAATGCTTCATAAAACAAAATGTCCAGCAACTACCAAACGTCAATAGTAAGCAAGTAAAAAACAACAAGGAAAGCAATCGGATGAGCATGGTGTGGATTTAAATACTTTACAATTTCACTCCAGCTTCCCAGTGCTGGTCTCAAACGGTATGCTATCAGAAAAAATCCACTGTTAGACACTATGGTGGTCATTATGAACCTGGTGGGAAAGACCGCCCCGCCAGCTGACGCAGTAACTACCGCCAATAGGCTTGCGGTCCAGACCGGCATATAATGAAGTACATGAGAAACAGCCAGCGGCCCGTCCACTCACCATTATCTTGGTAGTGCCACCGGTGATGGCGGAGGCCATCTTCAGCCTGGTGGAAAGGCCCTAACTGCCCACCATATAATGAAACACCACACCGCCATCAGTTCCAGGGCAGGAACTACCGCCACGCAAAGCTTGGCGGAAACGACCCATATAAAGGGAAACACTCACTGGGGGCACACAGAACATGCCTACGCTGACATGGAGCGAGAGTTGAAAATAATGCCAGTGCTTCTCCTTGCCATATTTCTGCAGGATCATGACCGCAGACGAAGATGACAACGATAAGAACCGCAGCCTAGCACACATGGGAGGAAAGGGCACAATTACACACACACCCACACCGCAACGCACACCCAACCCCTCCCACCACCCCAAGCCATACATACCCTAACAAAATGTACTTACCAGACACAAGCCAACAAATACCTGCACCATTGCACACACCTGTGCACACCACACCCCCACAATGAAACGCTGCACAACGGCTCAATATAGCACCAACAGGTCTGCTGGGCACAAAAATTTATTGTTAAGAACCATAATAAATGTCCAAACAAGGCCATAGGCCAGTCCATATTGAAAGTCCTGTAAGGGCAAATATACCCCACACTTGACTCCCACCATGAAAAAAATCCTCCACTGAGAAGGGGCAACAATGGGGCAGCCAGGCACCTCAGGGATCAGGGGCAGGAGGTGGCGGGGGTGGGGACTCAAGTTTGAAAGTGGGGTCTTCGGCATAGGTTCTGGAGGTGGAGAGGGTTTGGGCTTGCTCTTTAAAGGAGGAATAGTGGGCCTGGACCGGGGTGTGGCAGAGGGACCAGGGGCAACATGGTCCTTCTTCCTCCCTGCAGAAGGGGCATGGGAATGGGGAGGGTGGACTGGGGAAGACTTTGAAGAGGAAAGAGTGGGCTTGTGGAGGCCAAGGGAATGTTTAGGGACAAGACGGGGTGGGCCAGTGGGTTCAAACAGGTCAACACAGGAGAGGAAAAGCTTTCTAGGTGCAGCTGCATGGGTTTTGGAGACAGGTTTTGGAGTGGGGTTTGAGGGAGTGGTGGTACGAGGTGTATGTGTGCTGGACTTGGATGCAGGTTCCTGTTTAGTATGCACAGGTTTGGTGGATGTGTGTGGAGTGGATGAGTGTGAGCTTTTCTGTGTTTTGGGAGGGAGGTGGACACAGTGGGTGAGGTGGATGTTGGTGTATCTGCTTTGGTATGTTGGGTGTGTGCCTGCATGTGGTGGGACGTGTGGTGCTTGTGTAGCTCTGTGTGCTTCTTGTGTGTTGATTTGGGTGCATGGCTCTCTGTATGTGTGCTTGAGATGGGTGAAGGGAATGGGGTTCTGGTAGGGGTAGAGGTGGGGGAGGGGGACAGAAAGACCAGAGACACTGGCTGCCGTCAAAGAGGAGGCCAGAGCCTGAAAAGATCTCTGTAGGCCAGACATGGCACCATGAATGCCTTCCAGGAACTCATTGCATTGATGCATTTCAGATGCCAGCCCACAGATGGCATTCACAATGGTTCTCTGACCTACAGAGATGTTTCTCAGGCGGTCAATATCCTCCTCAATAAGGGCAGCAGGGCTGACTGCGGCAGAAGAAGAGGTGCCTGGGGTGAAGGCGATTCCCACCCTCCAGGGTGAGCGGGCACGGGCAACTCAGTGGGGAGTTACTGGGAGGGTGGTGATGGTATGGGGGGTGGTGGAAGATGGCAAAGAATGGGTGGGCTCAGTAGGGTCCACCACCACCAGGAAGCTGCCATTGGAGGAGGTGTTGGAGTCACTACCTCCAGTGGTAGTTGCCTCCCCGTGGGACTCCCCTCGCCCTCCAACCCACTGATCCCCTTGGTGTTGGTGGTCTCTGCCTCCTGGGTCCCATGGCCTGCAGCATCCCCACTCACTGGTGCCTCAGCTCCCTTGCCAGATGATGGTAAAGCACACAAGGACACAAGAGCACTGGGACAAAAAAAGAAAGAGGTATGTCAATTCAAGGAAAAATATACATGTTGGAACACATACACTCCCACCCATCTCAGGCACTAACCCTCAGCAGACACAATATATGATATTAATGTGCCTCTGACTGGTAGGCGTGAATCCACAGTACACTACATTACCATCCTGGCCCTCTATTCTCCTACACTTTGCAATGGGAAGCAATGAGAGACTGTGCCAAGACAACAAATCTGCAAATCCATGAGGCTACATTAAAAGCAACAGCCCAAACAGGGAACCCCTCACAGGCCTACATTCCCAGCCATATCTACCTAAGGACACTATCCCACAGACGTACAGGGGGCAGGACTGCAGGAACATACCTGTCTATGGGCCTGGCTCTACACTGCATACACCCCATAACAGCTAACTACACTCATCATAGTAGCATCAGAACAGTGTTGGTACTCACCCCTTGTGGCTGCTCTGCTGCCTTCAAGCACCCATCCAAACCCGGATACGCTATACCACCAGAATGCAGGCCATTAGGGGGGTCAGGGTCTGACGGTCACCCCTCTCTCATTGGGAGGCCGTTCCCCAGCTGGGCTTCTCTGGTCTTCCTTGCCCAGTGTCTCAGGCCCTCTCACCGCTTCCTGCAGTGGGTGCTCCGCTGGTGGTAGACCCCCAGGGTCCGCACTTCCTTGGCGATGGCTTGCCACAATCCTTTCTTCTGATGGGCGCTGACCTGCATGGGACACACACAGTAAAGAAACAGATGTCAGTGTGGGTGCCACATACACAAATGCCATGCCAGTTCAACCTGACATAGCCCATTGAGACAATAGCCAAGCCAAAAACTGGCAGACACACTACAGGTGTTCAAACAGCCAACAAAAATGCCTACAAGCATCCGTCACATTCACACAAATTCAAGGAGGACAAACAGCAACTCACCTGTGCCTCTGGTCACCCATACAGCTTTGCATTCAGGGACAGGACCCCGTCCACTAGCTTCTCCAGCTCCTCCGTGATGAAGGCCAGGGCCCATTCCCCTTTAGAACGTGCCATCTCAAGGACCAGAGTCAGGACATAGCAGCAGACACAGTGGAGTTCTTCCCTACTCGAGGTGCAGGAGTCAAGTAGCATGGGCATAACAAAATGATGGTATATATGGCGGCGGTGTGCACCGTCACTGTCGTGGTGATCATGATTCGCCCTGCTTCCCCATTGACAACAATGTTATCCAGTAATCAGGTGCACAGCGATGAGCACCACCTACCGCCATGACGACTAACACCAGCAGAATTAAGTCTCTTCCTACATTACACTACCTCTAGGGCAACCTCTAGGGCAGGGGGCCTCCATTTTGCATCCACCACGCCTTCATAGTCTGGCCAGGGTCCTAGTCCATGGCTCCATGCCCTCTCCCCTTTGTCGAGTACTGTTATGATTACTGTTCCTCCTCATAGAATCATGGTGGGAAGTATGCCTACACTGTGATGCAATAAAGCATACCCACCTCACCACACAATACCCTGACAGGATTACCATGTTCTTTGTGTCTGTGTGAGGGACATTTGTGTGGCATGTACAACATGAATAGTGGAACCTTGTTATGGAAGTGTATGTCCCAGCTCAATGTGTCTCTCTTCCTCCCCCATAGGTACAGACCCATGTAGCGAGGAAGGGCCCCATCTGTTTACAGACCCCTGGTAGATCTGGCCACCACAGAGAAACATCACATCATCATCAATTGCCACATGAATCGAGCCACAATCCTGGAACTCTGTGCACAAATGGACCCTGTTCTGATGCCAGCTAATAGGAATCACCATGGCATACCTACAACTGTGCAGGAACTACCTGTGCTACATTTTCTTGCCACGGGCACATTCCAAGTGACAGTGGGCATGGCAGCTAGTGTATCTCAGCCAATGTTCAGCCACATCCTGTCTCATTTTTTTTATTCATTTGTGCAACACCTGCAAAGTTATTTCCAGTTTCCCCAAAAGGGCTGATCTCACCACCATCAAATCAGGATTCTATGCTTTTGCAAATATCCCCCATGTGATAGGTGCCATTGATGGTACCCACATAACCCTCATATCCCCAAGAGTAAATGAACAGGTGTTCAGAAATCGTAAAAACTTTCACTCCATGAATGTCCAATTGGTGTGTTCTGCTGATCAGTCCTTTTCTCACGTCAATGCAAGGTTCCCAGGATCAGACCATGATTCCTTTGTCCTGAGCAACAACAGTGTGCCACACATGATGGGACAACTACAGTGGAACAGAGCTTGGCTCATAGGTGAGTGTGTATGACACTGTATTAGTTACATACCTGACAGGCAGGCTGATTCCAAGTAGAAAGTGTGTGCTTCAACCCTCTTTCACCCACATTTCTAGGGTATTCTGGCCACCCAAACATGCAATGGCTCCTGACACCTGTGAAAAATCCCAGGACAGATGCAGAAATCCATTAAGAGGCACATGGTCATACTAAGAGGGTGATTGAGCGAACCATAGGACTCCTGAGGGCAAGCTTTTGTTCCCTGTATCTCTCTGGAGGATCCCTGTGCTATGTCCCTGAGAAGGTGTGTCAGATAGTGGTGGCCTGGTGTATGCTGCACAACTTGGCAGTGAGGAAAGCTATCCCACTTCTGGAAGAGGAGGATGCTGTCCAACCACCCTGCCACCTCAGAGGATGGATAAGAGTGATGGAGAAGAAGAGGGGGAAGACATCAACTCCAGAACCCAGCTAATCCGGCTATACTTCCAGTGACTCTCAAGTACATTTTCTATTGTGCAAATGGGTTTACTGCATTGTTTCAGGCTGACTAATGTACTAAGTGTGGTGGTGTCCCTTACCAGTGGTGTGGCAACTTTATGAATGAAGAAACAGGTGTGTGTTACAGCAATGGAATATACAGTGTGACATACTTCAAACACTACAGTCTGTTAGACCCCCTCCTGCAATAAAAGCAGCATTATGATGGAAACTGGCTAATACATACACATTAACATTTGATTGCTTATATTAAATAAGGACAGCTATGTTGTGTGTACAAGTGTATTTATTTGAAGATAAAACATACATAAGTGATAGGACAGTGGAAGGGAGTGGGCACATTGTGAACCATATACTCAGGTAGATTTCCACAGCTGTTGGTAGCACAGGGGCATAGTCCAACAAGGTAGCTTAGTGGCACACAAGGGAGACAGTTCAGGGCAGAGTCACTTCCTGGCGGTGGGCTTTGTCTTGGCTGGTGTTGCACTGGGATGTCTGGGTCTGAGGCCACGTTTGAGAGGAGGAACCTGGGATGCAGGGGAAGGGGTGCTGGTGTCCTGTGAGTCCTCTGACAGTTCCACCAGTCCACTAGCTGCTGCAGATGTAGATTGCATTGCAGTGTCCTGGCTAGTGGAAGGGGCCTGCAGGTGGGTGGAGGACTCAGGCTGGATGTTGGTCTGGCGCTGCAGCACCCCTGCAGTGGAGACCATGATAGCATTGAGCTGTTTCCATTGCTCCATGGCTTCCTGGTGGTGTGCTACCTGCAGCCTCTGATTCTCCTCCGACGTGGCCAGGATCTAGCCCATTCTGTCCTAGAAATGGTGGTATGCTCTGAGGACCTCAGCAATGACCTCCTGGGCAGCAGCATCTCTTTTTGGGCCACCCCCCTGTGCCACTGATACCCTCCCGCTGGCCCTAGCCCCCTGTGCCTGTGTCCCCTGCACAGGTCTGGCAGTCCCACTTGCACTGGGCCCTTCATCATCTTGCCTGGTGGTCGGTGGAGACTCGCCTCTGTATATGTGGGCAGCCAGTCCGAGGCCTGGAGACACTGGTGTGGGGCATTGGACCAGAGCTGATGGTGGTGGCTGAGTGGTAGGGGTGTCAGTGGTGTCCTGGGTGGGGCTTCTAGAGGGTGGCTGTCCAAGACTGTGGGATGGCCCAGGGATTTCCTCTGTGTCTAGACATCCCTCTGCACTCTCCTGAGTGGGGCCTTCATCTTCAGGTGGGGGACTGGCACTCCCTGACGTCTCCGTCCAGGTGGCATGGGTGGTGATGCCTGTGTGTGAGAGAGTAGAGATGTGAGTGTCCTGCACTTTCCTTTTCCCTTCCAGCACTGCTCACCAGTAATTGGTGGTTACATTCACATGTAGTAGCATGCAGGGTCCCTTCTTGTTCTTTTTGATGCATTTAGTGAGGGGGTGGTGGTGCATTCTGGGGGTTGTAGTGCTCTTGACATTACATACATGGTTTGGGGACTGTGTACAGGGCACTGGATAGTGATTTGTATGGGGTGTTGTGGGCATGCAGCTAACATGGATAGGAGTGTCTGGGTGTTGTGGGCTGGGTAGGGTTGATGGTGGCATGGTGGTAGTGAGAGGGATGGGGTGATACATGTCAGTGAAGCTAGGGTACTTAGGGGGTGCCATGGTGTGAGTTGTAGGTGGTGTGTTGTAGGTGAGCTGGTGACGGTGCTGTTGTGTGGTTGGGAGTGTGGTTTGTGATGGTGGGTGTGCAGTGTTTGAGTTTTGGTGGTGGGTTTGTGTGTGTGACTTGTGCGATGGTTAGTTCAGTGTATGCGTGTTGAGGTGTCAATATCTCTCGTGCTATTGAAGTTGCAAAGGATTGTGAGGTGTGAATGTGTGTGTTTTATAGTGGTTTGGATGTGTGTCAGGTGTGTGCTTTTAAAATTTGCCAATGTGTGCATTTGTTGTTGGTGGTTCCCAGTACTGACCACAGTGATCGGTACTGCCAATTGTCGTTCGACATTCACTGATCGCTGCGCTGATTTGTGCATCATTATTTTGTGCGCTGGGTTTGTTAGCATGGCGGTGGCAGGGTGATGTGTACTGCATTTCTGCCATCGTTGTCCCTGGTGGTGGGTGGAGGTTGTAAATTTTTTGGTGGGATGTCCTTTTGGCATCATTATACGGTGGTGTGCAATCCACTGCCACTGGCGGTCTTTTGTTGGCCGTCAGCATGATGGTTGGTGGTGTTTGCCTCCAAGTTCATAATGGGGGCCTGCGTAGTGATGATCTAGGAACCATACTTTTCAATTGTTGTTCGAGACTGGCGTTCCCTATGAAACCATGTTACCATGGCCACAGTGACTAAACCACAATAAGATCAACATATCCAATGTTTCCAAATGCAGATTTCAGATCAAGAGGTTGTCACGAATAGATTCAAAAGCATCAATGCAGTGACAGCGCTAGTGGCTTAACAGGGGACTCACGTGACCCAATTTAAAGTAGGAAAATAGGGTCCTCTTTCTCCACTTTCTTAGTAAAAGAATATTAGTGATTGGGGTGAACTGGAACCCTCTCACCTCAGGTTCCCCGTGCTGCTTCATCTGCTGCACTATTGATAGCTATGCCTCTAGAGACCTCCACTCTTAGTTGCTATCCAAAGGTTGTCCAGCCAGAGATGAGGAGAACCCTGGTGCCACAGTGTGGTGTAAAACCCACATGCAAACTCATTTAGACAGCTAGATACTCAGAAAGGTCCAGGATTGCAACACTGACAATTCTGGTAACAAAGAGAGGCATACAGATGGACAGCTTTCATGATTCCTTTACAAATAAGGGAGCTATGAAGCATTGAGAATACCTGTGGTCGTAACCACAATAGGATGGCTTTGAATTGTGTATTGCAATTAAAGTATGTAGTTTGTCAGCACACCAGATGTCAAAGGGGGAAAAGGGTGCTGTAATGTTCACAGTGCATTTTAGAACAATTTTAAGGTTTGTGTTACTGTTTGGAAAGACCTACTGTTTTTATTTCACCCTTGCAGTACTTCAAAGAAAATTCATTACCCAAGAATATGTGACAATACTTCCAGCTGCCATTGGGAGTGCAATGAGTACATAAGGAGACACAGCTAAAACTTTGTGATTGGCCACATGAGTTAGGACATGACAGTGACAAGACAGTGGTCCTAATGAAGGACGGTAAGGTTGCCATTAGTAGGCTTTATCCATTCATAGCACAAGTCTGTGTGCATAGAGAAGCTCATCCTGAATCAGCATGTGTAGTAGAGATCTTGCTAAGAAACATTTTGCATACCAAGGCAATGAGCCATCATGGTAAATCATTTGATCAACTCTTATTAGTTGACAGTGTTTAGCCAAAGATGATTGCAGAATATAACCTTAAGTCAACTTGAGTGAACTAAGAGTAACTAGATGTTAAATATGTGTATTCTTATATTTTCATTTGAAAAGTTAAGGCATATTTTTGAGTTTGGCTGACAGGTCTATCACAAACATGAGGGATATCCTGTTTGCATTGTTACTAGTGCATTAGGATATATTGCACTTGTAATAAAGCGGACAGGTTATCTGTCATGTTTGTGACAGAGTATCCCTACACCAAACTCTAAATCATGCCTTTCGTCGCTATACTGTAAAATCCCTGTTGGAACCCCTCCGACTTGAATGGTTGCAAAGCCCTCTAGGCATTCCCAATTTCATGGGATGAATCCCAAGAATGTAATCTTAGTAAACAGCACCATGGGGCTTTTTATAGTACAATTTGAAGTACTTACTACCAGAACGGATGCAGAATGCATAGTGACTGCAATTGACATATGCAAACTGGATTGGCAGTATCCTTGCCAAACAACTTTGTGTTTAAATGTTCAACGTGACTCAAAAACAACCAAAAGCCCAGGTAGAATTGAATTGTTGTGCTGTGGTCATGATCTACAGAGAAGATTCCATGTTTTGTAACTGGGATAATCCGATTTCTGATTAACTGGTTTAAACCAGGCAATTGAACGCAGTCCTCATAAACTGAAGCAGGGCCTTATGCTGTTCACTTCAATTATCTGTTTTTTTTCAGCACTGAAGGAAAGGAAACTTCCAACACTTCTCCATAAAGAAGAATGTGATTACTGTGAGAATCTTCTATTACTGAGTTACAAGTAACTATGTACAGAAATAAGATTAACTTCATCTTGAGACACAAGCACAATGTGGAGGCAAAACAGGGAGAGAAAAACAAGTAGGAAAACAATAGAATGAGTAGGAGTAACCACACAAATAAAACCACAGACAACTAAAAGTGAACAATTACAGACTACTAAATAGGCGACACAACCCAATTAATAAGGGGGAGGGTGGGCAAGTTGGGGTTAAGGTTTGTCATATTTACATGACATGCCTATTGTTAATAATACATACTATGTGTTCCCTGTATGTATATTACTGTCAAGATAAGTCAATGTTTTGTATGGACAAAATATGACTTAATCCTTTTGTATGGCAAAAATGAAATAAAGTTTGTGTTAAAAAAACTGAAAGTGAACTAATCCTGATTGGGTTGTGAAAACAAAGGAATATATTCTCAAGTACATCAGCGTTATTTTATGTATGCACATAAATCTTCATATCACTGAGTTCAAATATTTTTATTCAAATATGGATGCTGTTTCTTATAGAGCTGAAGGGTCCTTAGGAGAATAATGAACTCAGTACTGCATTCGAGAATATCTTCTCCTCCAGGACGTCTTACCCTTCCTCGGGGAAGTCCTGCCACCTGCTCATTAGAAATGTTTCAGGTGAAAGTAACATGTTTTTGTCACGTGACTAGATTTCTTAGACTTGTATTGAGAGAAACATCTAAACTTCCATAAAGGTTATGTATTTTAGTACTATATGCTGCAACTGGCTATTTTTGAGTGGGAGTTCTGGTCAGTTGAAATTACAATTGTCTCTTGATTTATTGCTGTGCTACTTGCTATTTTTGCATTAAACACACATTAGACTTTTGGCTTCAAGATGTATTTTATTTTGACAGGATGCATGAGGGTCAATAGAAAAATGGGGAACAATCAAGCCAAGGATTAGTTGACTCAGTTTCTTTTATGTGAAAGCAGAAATCTTTGTGCAAGGATCCACTTTGAAAACTAGGAGCCATCAAATCAGGAAAATAGCCTGCTTAACCTCAGCGGGAGATGTTTTGTCAAATCCAGAATGATGAACTATCCTTAAAATTGTAAAATTAGAGTGTATCCAGTGGGTCACATTAGCGGATAGTTCTAAAAACATTAGGGCAGGGCCGGCTTTAGGGTGGTGTGAGCGGTGCGGCCGCACCGGGTGCTGACCTCAGGGGGGAGCTGTGTTTAGCAATAACTTACGAAACTTGCAATTTAAAAGCACCTGCTGAAAAGACTCTTGTGTGTGCAGCCTTTAGGAAGCAATTAAAATGTCAAGATACCTCTTGTGATTAATGTTCCTGCTAGGGAGAGAGATCGGAGGTTTGTCTAGTGGCAGCTTTGATTTGCCATAAAGTAGCGTAGAGGGTTAATGGGCCTGCTGCAAAGACCAGAATGATATTTTGTGTTGATAGCTAAGTGGATAAGTAAAGCCAGCCTTTCCAAGCCCTTTAAAACTAACAATGTATGTGAAAGGGGGGCTATGGAGACATGAGTGGCACATTTGCCAGGTGGTAGTGAGGCATATGAGGAGGTGGTCATGGGATGGGGCGCCAAAAAAAAGACTGTCGCACAGGGCGCCACCAACGCTGAAGCTGGCCCTAATTAAAATTGAGTTTTTAAGCACTCTTGACTCTCAGGGACCGATCAACAAGGGAAAACGTACACTTATGTGTAAGCTTGCTCTTTTTCGCTATTCACAAACAAATGATTTAATAATACGTTTACAACAGTGGATGCTCCACAGTTGGGGCGAAGATCTCCACACTTAAAAGGATAGGACATACATATATCTCTTTTTTCAGAGTTATTCACCCTGACTGCTTAGTTTCTGTAGTGTAAACTTACTAATAAATCATTTGTTGTGAATAGAGAAAAAGAGTAAACTTACACAAAAATGTAAGTTTACCTTTGTGAATCGGCCATGGGTGTATAACTTAACACTGTGGTTGCTGTACCTGGGCTTCACGTTTGCTATAGTAATTGATATAAAGTAGTTAAGGGAGTCAGAATAACGGATAGCATAAATACATTTACCTTCTGTCTCTATAATCTTCCAAATTGAAACTTTGATAAACTGGTGAACATAAAATAATCCATTTCATTTCATAGATGCCTCCCAACTATGTGTCAATCCAGGAATGCCTTGGCTGATGGCTCTTGATCCCAAAATTGATTGGCACTAACCAATCACCTTGCTTTCAAAATATTGTCATACTCTCTGCTGATCACTTCCTCTGTCGCAGGAGGGACCCAAAGAACTTTTCAGCTCATGCTGATACAGGGTCATGTTAAACGCATATGTTTTCAATAAAAGGGACCCCTTCCTGTGGAAAACACTGGGAGTTCCAAAATGTACATTCAGAATCAACAAGGGCGGGAGAAGTTTCAGCAGAGTTAGTCATCTCGTCTTGCCCAGACAGTCACTTTAGTATCTACACCAATGGGATACTGAGGGAGAACTCATACTCTCCATGCACATTTGTTTCTTAGGTCAAGCGCACAAGCATTTTGACCTGTTGCAAGAATTTTGGCTTTTAACCATACCCACTGCACGCCCATCACTGTCACTCATTTGTGGGTTTGCCTTTCAAAAGTCCTTTGTTATCATTGGTAATTGCTTTACGGTTGTCCCTCCTTGGGGAGGTTTTGTTACTGCCTTGCAGACTGCCCCTGTTACATGGATAATTGCTTGATTGTCAATATGTTTGGCTGTGAGCGAACTTCTTTTTCTTTTTGTCTCTCCTTCGTGCTCATGCTCATGGCGGCCGTGGCCCTTTGAATCGGCTTGCTTATGTCAACTGTTTTACTTTTCATTTTCAATTTAAGTGGCAAGAAAAGTCCAGTTAGGAATATACAATGCTAATAGCTCTAACTCGAGCAAATGTGAGACCCATTGCATTGCAAATGCTTGTGTTTTTAACCTGCCAAGTGTCTCCTGATATTAAAAGAGGAGAAAAGGGAGTTACCCTTAGGCAATTTTAACCCACAGCAGGGTCCCAAAAAATAGAAATGCTCCCTTGATAAGTTAGGCTAAGCCCGCCCTCAGGATTTAGACCTAGGCCCTCATTTTTAGTCTGGCGGTCCTACGACTGCCAGAATTGCGGTGGCGTTGGACCGCCGCCAATGTGGCAGTCTGACATCCACATTATGACAGCCGGCACTGCCACTGTTTCGCCGGCTGACAGCTTGGTGGTGTCGGTGGTCTTAATCTGCCAGGGCAACTCTTCAAGCAGCGCTGCCTTGGGGATTACGAGTCCCGTGTCTGTCAGCTTTTGCATGGTGGTTCTACCACTATGCAAAGGCTGGTGGAGACGGGGTGCTGGGGGCCCCATGGGGGCCCCTGCACTGCCCATGCGCTTGGGCACTGTCTGAATTAAAGGCAGTGAAAAGTTGGACGGGTGCTGTTGCACCTGATGCACCACAACATTGCCGCTGGCTCGATTACCAGCTGGCATCAATGTTGTGGGTAGTTTCCCTCTGGGCCAGCGGGCAAAAACTGTGTTTCCGCCCGCTGGACAAGCAGGAAACTCATAATAGGGGCAGCAGGTGGAAGGCCGAACTGGCAATCTCCCGACCTAAAGAGTTTGGGCCCTAGTGTGTGAGGACTCAATAATGAAGCATGCCTGCATTCGCGTGGGTGGGAGTCCTTTGAAATATATGATGTTATCCCCTGCTTGGGACGGATACAGGGTTACAACAATTCTGCTAGGAAGGGGAAGTGCTCTCTTGTTGAAAATACTAACGTTCCAAAACACACTGAATTAACTGAAGCATAAACACTTCTGCATTTCAGTCTCAGATTGTATGTGGAAACTTTGCATACATAAATATTGTCTGTCATAAGTATGATGCCCGCATTATAATTGACAAAAATATTATGCCATTTTTTATGACAATATATTTATATCAGACGCTATTCTGACAATAACAACCTGGTACAATACCCAGCCTCAACTAACATAGAGATGTAGTACCTTGCAGGGCTGCTCATTGCAGGATGCACATCTTTACAGTAGTTTAAAACGATCATATTATAGCAGACATGAATAAATATTTAAAACGTTGCTTTATCAGGCTCTGTGAATCCATGGAAGCCTCTCATTTGTTCTTCTTCAAAGAAAATAAAGAATTGTACACATGTGCAAATTGCAGGGCATTCAACAAAGTAAATGTGAAAAGTTGATAAACTGCACATTAATTCAGTTATGTTGAAACAGGTAATATACGCAGTGAACTAAACTAAATGAGACCTGTGCTAGCTTTACCAATATAACAGAGGCCACCAATAGAGAACTGCATTCCGTAGATAATTTATTTTTCAATACTGTTCTGTTATGTTTATGAGATTCTACAGTTTACCAGAAGTGTATCACGAATACATCAATGAAGAACCTAAGTGAATTTATCGACCCTTGAGTCTATGTACATGTTCTATTATAATTTGTTCAGTACCTTATAAGGAAAATACCCAACATGTGCAGGAGTGTTAACTACCCTACAATACAATTTTTACTTAGCCAAGTCAGTCAAGTGACACTCCTATGTTGAAAGAACGAACTTTGTGGGCAGTGATTTTAGAACGGATACTCAAAAGAGAGCTGTAAACATACTCGGAAAGGCGCAACCATATATTTGAAGTAAATTTCTGACTATTTTGTAATTCATAAAGATTTTCAAGAGTGCTGCTGGGATTCTGTGGCAATGAAAGTGATCCATCTCTACTGCCATTCTAATGGTATTTGCACTAAATTGTAGTTGTACTTTGATTATTTTTTTAACTCAAGGGTCATTTTCCACCTATGGGAAAACCATTTGCCTATACCTCTACTACGTTTGGGACTGTTTCAACTCCTTTACTCTTGTCCTACATAGAAGTAGATCTCCAACAGTATCAAGAGTGGGAGTTGTGACTCGCAAAGATTTGTGAATACCTACAAACTAACAAATCATGGAACTGCCTGCCTAACCATATGAATTGATTTAATCAAATATTAATATATATTAAGTTGGTGTAGTTTTACATGTGTGTAAATCGACATGTGAGAGTAATTTCAAACATTGTTAATATGAAACATGAATTTACCCTTCTAAACTAAGCCATTCTCATAATAATGCTCTAACGATCGAACCCTTTTTGACTTAATGTGCTAAAAATGGATCTCAAAAAGGTATCTTCTATTATTGAGTTTCCTATGATATATATTTGCTTAGTAAAGTGCAACAAATCACACCCGAAGGTGTATCTCCGCACCAGGCCTACAAATAAATCGCATCGAACACCTAAAACACCTTTGACTTTGGCGAAATCAGAGCAACGCCATAGATAGAATGGAAGCTGATTCCTTGTTTTTAGTGCAGTGTATAAGACCTCTCTGCCACCATATCTCGAGGCACAAATGCTGCTAATTGTCAGAAGTGCCTTATCGCTGGATCTTAGAGGGCAAGTAGGACAATAATAGTGTAATGTGTCTTTCAAGTAAAAAGTAGCATTACCCATCAACGCTTTGTGGGTAAGGATGCATATTTTGAAATCAGTGCACTTTCTAACCGGAAGCCAGTGAAGGGCTCTCAGAATGGGCGCAGAGGGAGAGCCTTCCGGGAGGTTACAAACTAGGCAGGCAGACGTATTTAGCACCCTCTAAAGTTTGGACAGAAGGATCTCCTTCAATGCATAAACAAAGCATTGCTGTATCCAAGACGGTTGATTACCAGAGATTGGACTAGCATTGCCCTTGCTGATTATGGAAGACAAGAAAAGACTTTCCTCAAAAGCTTCATGGTAGCAAAGCAAGTTCCTCTAATAGCAGTTAAATAACTTTTCATAGACAGCTTCTGGTCTAATTTGACACCCAGATTTTTTGCAGACAGATTTAGGCAGGATGCGAACCCCAGTACAGGAGGCCACTAGTTAGGGGTCAGAGGTTTTGGGCTTTGCAGAACAGCAGAATTTCAGTTTTCTTGCTGTTCAACTGCAGACACAGGGCCAGATTTACAAGGCCCTAGCACCTCCTTGCACCACATTAGCGTACTTTTTTTTTACGCTAATGTGGCTTAATGAGGCAAAAATCTCTGCACCATATTTACAAAGTGGCACAATGCATGCATTGCTCCTCTGTGCGACCCTTGCGACACATTATGCCTGCGTCAGACATAATGGCCCTCATTACTACCCTGGTGGTCCGAAGACCGTCACATTATGAGTGTGGCGGCCCCGCTGGTACCGTCAGAGCGGTTGGACAGCCGGGCTGGAGATCAGCAGTGGTATCACGATTCCCCTTTCTGCCAAGGAGTTTGTGGCGCTAGCACCGCCATGAAATCCCTGGCGGAGAGGCTACCGGCATTCCTGTTGCCAGTACATGACTTCCCCACCCCCCCATCTACCCAGGAGCCCGCACCCCCTTCCCATGCAACATTCCCACCCCCACCTCCCCAAGCCCCCAGTAATCCCCCCACCCCTGCTCCCAGTAATGACCCCCACATATATGTACTCACTCCCTACCCCGCTCCCCGTACTTACCCCCACCACCATGCATACATACACACACTCACAGACACGCACCTACAGACACTACACCCTGACACTCACTCACTCACAACACCCTTCTACTTACACACACACACATGCAGCACCCCAAATCCATACACACATACACGCACAACACCCCCACTCACACACGCACTACATTCACCCCATTGACACACATTCCATCCCTCACCCCTCCTTTCCTCAACATACATGCACACACAACTCCCACCCCGTCTACATACATGCACACACACGCCAACCAAGCATTCACATTCACCCACACACGCATCGCCATCTCCACATTTACACACAGACATGCACACAAGCACAAACACTCCCCCCATACATGACACACATACACACTCTATCACAGTGTCCTTTCCTCGGGATCTGCACGTTGCTGAACAAAAGGCCCACCTTCCGGCGTCACCAACTCAGAAAGCTATTATAGCAAAGAGTTATGATGAAGCCAGTCGGGGGGAAGGGAATTAGGGTAGGGAACAGCAGGGGAGAGAGATCTGAAAAGAAAAAGTTAGAACAAATATGCACTTACTCATTCATCGAAATATAACTCATCAATAGACTCTTGACTAAATGTGTCTCCGTGATATCAGATGGAGACCCCTTTTGAAATGAGGGCAAAGCCCCTTCTTTGAATCATGGAACAAGAATAAATCATGACCTCAGAACCAAGAGATGGCAAGAGCTTTGGACTATGAATATACTCAGAATATCAATCCTGTGACATCTATGCATTCATAACATAAACCTTTGATCATGACCTGGAAAATCTCAAATAATGAAATATGCTTTTCACATATTATGCTTTCCAAAAAACAATGAAAACTATGATTTGCTTATCTCCAAAAATACTTTCACATTCACAACTATAAAGGCTGAAAGGATTTTACTCATTGAACTTGAAACGCTTTACTTATAATACCAGGAAGTGTTTTTACTTGTCTTGCCTTAAGCGCTATGCTCGTTATGCTAAGGGGGCGCTTTACTCATGTGTCCTGAATCCCTTTGATTGCCGTGCCAAGAGCGTTTTACATCTGAGGATTGAAGCGCTTGAATTGCTGTGCCAAGAGCGCTTTACATCTGTGGAATGAAGCTCTTGAATTGTTGTGCCAAGAGCGCTTTACACCTGTGGACTGAAGCGCTTGAATTGTCGTGCCAAGAGCGCTTTACACCCGTGGACTGAAGCGCTTGATTTGCCGTGCCGAGACTGCTTTACATCTGTGGACTGAAGTGCCTGAATTGCTGTGCCAAGAGCGCTTTACACATGTGGACTGAAGCGCTTGAATTGTTGTGCCAAGAGCGCTTTACACAGGTGGACTGAAGCGCTTGAATTGTCGTGCCAAGAGCGCTTTACACCTGTGGACTGAATCGCTTGAATTGCCGTGCCTAGAGCGCTTTACATCTGTGGACTGAAGTGTTTTAATTGTCGTGCCAAGAGCGCTTTACACCTGTGGACTGAAGCGCTTGAATTGTCGTGCCAAGAGCACTTTAAACCTGTGCTCTGAGATGCCTTTGATCATCGCGCCAAGGCCGCTGTACTCTGGAAACTGGAAACACTTTGCTCGTTGTGGTAAGGGGCGCTTTACTTCTGGAAGTAACGACTTCCTCCAAAATTGCATTCATCAAGGCCTTACCGCTACGAGTACGACCTACTCGTTTTTGAATTCACCATGGAAACACGGATACTTCGATTGGATGTCACTCTGCCATGCAGGAACTCTGCTCTTCTTCAGAGAACGTGGTCTGACTGCATCAAAGTCTTCAAAATAGTGAGCAACGTTCTTGGGTGTGGCTGGGCTTTATAGGCCTGCCACACCCCAAGATGAGCGCTGCCTCTAAAAACATTGGAATTGTAGTCCCTTAATGGAATAGCACTGATAAGTGCATCTTGTCCACCAATGTCCTGAACCTGCAGCTCTATGAGCTTTGCCACAGGGCAGACAATGCTGACGGCCACCTTTGGAACAAGAGGGGATGACAAGTGGTGTGCATAAAGCGCCGCAGAGCTGCGCAGCGGAGTTTCGGACAGGGCCTGGACCGCGCATGGCCTTATTCCGGACACACTCACACACATCCATTCACACACCCCACCCACCTCCCTTGCAGAGGACACTTACCTTGTCCGATGAGGTGCTCCTCCCTGTGGGGACGGGATCTGGCACTCCCACCGCCAGCAGCAACCCGCCGTCAGGACACCACCAGGCCATATTACAGGTCATAGTACGGCTGGCAGAGTCCTTTTGACGGGGCAGGGCCAGCGGTGGAACCGCCTCTGCACCTCCGACCACCAGCACGACTACTGGAGGATTTCCGCCCAAATTGTGGTGGAAATCCTTCAGTACACGTGATATGGTGGTCGGAAGACTGTCGGCACTGGCGGTCTCCTGGCACCCAGGGCTTTGACAGTCTTAAGAAAAGACCACCAAAGTCATAATGAGGGCCAAGGTATGCAAGGGGAGCATTTCGGAGATAGGAGGCCCACAAAAATGGGGCAATGAAATCCACAAGATTTCATTGTGCCATTTTTGGCATTATCTTAGCGCCTACTCCAAGCAGGCGTTAAAATGATGCACCCGTTAAAGTCAGTGGGCCTCTTTGCACTTTGCTTCACTTTTTGATGCTAGTGCAGCAAAGCGCCACAATAGTGTGAACAATTTTGACGCTATTGGCCTAACGAGTGCCATGGTATTGTAAATATGGCGCACCCATGGTGTCATTAGGTGGCAGTGGGTGGGGCGCAAGAAATCGAGCATATGAGTACTGATGCACCAGAATCTTGTAAATTGGGGCCACTGTTTCCTCTGGAAATGAAATAAGCCCACTCTAAAGAAAACAAAATGTTCCAAAATATTTCTGCAACTGAAAGTATTGCCCCACTGTTTTACAGTTGGCCCCTGGGTGATATTGGTCTTTGTTATGGTCAGAGTCCTTTTAATTCTTTGTTACTGTGGGTTTCTGTTTTCCCCTTTTCTAGTGCACTTGACCTGTCAGATCTTTCTGCCACTCATCCCTTGCCTCCTATTACAAGCCTGATAATTTCGAAATGAAGCCTTTGCCACCTTCTGCAATCCCTTGCTTGGATTTTGCAGGCCCAAGGCCACCACGGCATACAGCTGGGACGGCATGACCCTCCTGTGAGTTGTGGTGGGGCCTCAATGTGAAGAGGTTGAGCCTCAGTGCCTGCCTCCTCGTGGACATCTTGGCTGCTGATGACCCACAGTGGTGATTCTTCATCTCTCCTTTCACAGTATCTTCAAGTGCTCTTCTTTGCTCCATGGTGGTATTTCAGGCTCAGCTTGTTCTAAATCCTTCTTCTGAGTCCTTGGTGAGCTCCACGGGTTTAGGTGGTTTGAGTACTTTTCACTTTCTTTCCTTTATCTCTCCTCTAGTCTATCTTCCTTTTCTAACTTGCTTTCTTTTCTTTTTCTAAGAGGTAGTACATGTGGAAAGCTCTGTATTCAATGTATCTTGCCCATGTGCAGAAGGCACAGAGTATCTATTTATAGAACAATTGTCATTTCTTCTGTGTCATTCTAATAAATGGTGCATCTAATCACTTATAGGTAAATAAAATTTTCACAGAGCCCTTACCATTCTACTTTGAAACTGGAAACTCATTCAGATCCATCATTACAGAAAACCACTGCAACACTCATCACTGATGAGAGTCACTTTAGTTCAGGTCAGAACTATCTGGAGGTGGTTGCATTACTAACTGGAGGCAAGTTGTTCAGCAAATTAAATACATCTGCGTAGGGAATTGAAAATGTGATATCGCCTGCTATGGAAGGCACTGCCTATTTTGCACTCCATTTCATAGTGCTTGAGTGAGGGTAACATAGAGGATGGTTAACTGGAGTGCACAACCGGTCTGGGGGACTTCAGTACAGGGGAAATGCACAATTCCTGGAAGTCTTGGGATATATGGTGTAACCAGGGAGATAGTCTGCCCTCTCACTAGTCCCTAGATGTAGAAATTGTTTTCCACAGCCTTGTAAGTTTTAAGTGGCATGGCAGTCTCTAATGAGTGACCAGTGTGGACACCAACTGACTGAGAGTCTGGAGTGGACCCAGTGTGACAGTGCAGCTCTCGATGACAGTGCTAGGTTCCTGGTGCTGTGTTGTCTCCTGCACAGGTTTTCAGTGCATGGATCCCGGAGCAACAGCAGCAGCTCTTGCTTCCTGCTACTGTTGACTGTTTGAGTCTTACAGCTTTGCAGTGTGGTCACCCTTGATGGAAGGCCAGAATCTCGATGATGAGCTGAAGGGTATTTGATAGGAAACAAAAAGGTTGTGTATTCAGAGGTATGGCACTGTGGATGTTTCCAGAGTTTTATATGCACTTAAAACCATGCACAATATGCCTTAAAGCAAGCTGTTGCACTGCACCAGAGTCCTGTGCTTAAACTACAGCCTGTTTGCACCCTGGCACTAGGCCCATTCTCTACTAGTGAGGTGTTTCCCCTTACAAAGAGAGTAGTACTAAGCAGTGTTTGAGGAACTTCTGAAAGGACCTATGCAATAAAAGAAACTCCTAAGTACCCCACTATGTTGTTCCTCTCCAGGCAGGGGCTTACCTTAGCTGACTTCTGATCTGTGCCAACTCACCAAAACAGCACTTGCCGAGATAGCTACATGTTTGAAATTGTAATGTATGCCCCTTACACCGATGTGGGCAAAGATATCTAAGTTCTAAAGGAACTGTGACTTGTGTGATTATACAGCAAAGAGCACTGGTCTTATGGGAAGGATTTGAGAATGAGCATTAAGAAAAACACAAATATTTCTGTGGCAGTGGTACTTAAACACAGTTCGGCAAAAGCATAGAGAAGTGAATGTCATTGCAGTGCTGTGATACGATTCCTACTAAGATAATAAGACTGTGTATTTAGGACGACAGAACTTCAGAATGTGAGAGACTAAGTACATCACCACAATCAGAAACTGTCAACCCATTTCCTGGCTAGCTCACAGTGCCTGAGCCGAACCCCTGAACCTACTGGGGTGGAAGGTGATTACGGCAACCTGAACATGACACTCTGACTCTCCAAGGAAGCCATTGAAACAGATCTTACCCAGATCTTCGTCGGATTACTCATGCATGCGCAGGCGAAAACACAAGAGATATACAAGATACATTTTCAGTGCATTTATTGAAGCAATCACAATCTTGTATATAGAGAATGAGCTGGGATAAGTGGGCAGATAAAACAAAACAAAATAACCAGAATTATGACCATGGTAAAGACAATGAAAAATCCAACTATGGTAAGTGAGTTCTAGATATTCTAGCGGTTCCTACCGAACCATAAGACTATACTGAGAGCTTGGTGGGTGTACCCTTCTATCTGGTCCGATCTAAGGGATTAGCCTTAGTCCCATACCTGGAGATAGTGTCCGGACTCAGTGTGCAGTGTGTAAAGCAATCCTCTCGGAGAGCTCCAGCAAAGCTGCATGTCAGATACAGCATTTATCCCAGGATGGTCGCAGCTGGAATGCCCCTCTCCCACTTCCATGTCTGTTTATCACTTATATAATAAACCCACACTGTGCTAGAAACACAGTTCTGATGTAATGCTATGTCTGGATGTTAGAAGTTGTCTCCTGAATGGGTAACACAAGAGCCAGGATATTGTCTACATTGTTCTTAGCCTTGAACAAAATGTTCCAGAAAAGGGTAAATAAACAAATGTGTTGTACAGCATCTTTCTAGAAGAATATCAAACAGAGAAACATATGAAATGTCAATTTTGAAAGCGGTGCATCTAAAACGTGTAAAATATCAAATATAAAATGAAGCTACTAAGACAAGGGAACCAACTCGGGTACAAGAGGTCCTCATGCCAGTGCAAGAGGAGCAAGGATTGGCCCAAGTTTATACCTTCAAGAATGCATTTGGTTGGTTTTATTGGAAAAGCCATCTCAAGACAGTTCCAGCATTCGGTAAGTAGTTCCTATCACTTGCTGCTGCTCCCGAAAACAATGTACCTCTGCACTTTAATGGAAGCACGCCATGGGATGCATTCTACATAATTGATAATACATCTAGAGCTGATAACATGAGAATGAAATACTTCTCTGTTCTGATCCAAGTTACAATTGACACTGTGTTAAATGAATAGCTGAATGTGGCTGATCTAAAGCAGCCACTGGTTGGAGGAGGCTGATACAAATCATACTACATGTTTATTTTTTTCTAAATAAATCTTCTTCCCTAGGAATAGATTTGATAGGCTGGGTGTCAGTCAGTCAAACAAAACTTTATTAGGCCAAGACCTTCAAAGCACAACAAATATCATAGATTACGTTCCCATTTCAACATTAAAAAAGAAAAACAGCTATCAATAAAAAACAATAAAATACATTATACAATAAAATTATACAAATTTCCACAGATTGAAAATTAAAACAAGAACCTCATCAAAAACACCATATAACAAGCCAATATAATAATAAATAGGTGACTAAGATTCATATCTTTTCCGAATACAAAAGGCTGACCCAAAGTAATTTAAAATGGCACAACCAATTTTAGGGGTCCCTAAACGTTGAAACTACCTCTTGTTGTGACACCTCAGACGTGTGTAACTCAAAACAGGGAACAGGGAAGTACGTCTAAATTCAGAGTGCAGAGTACAAGACAGCATAAAGTGATTTGTGCATTGCGTGGGGAAATTGTCTCTCACACACACAGGGTAGGAGAACCTGGTGCCACGTCTCTGAGAAGGGACAAACAAACTTACGATGCAGCGTACCCATTCTCAGTAGAGTTAGCTAGTGGCGATGAGTAGGGCTCATAATCCAACCTCGGTACGGCTAGGTAACACATGTTGTAGAAACTGTTGCATATTTGACAACTGATTCCTTTGCCTGGCCACTTCAATTCAAATGTCCCTACTGTATACCAAATAGTGTTCTTTGACACTTGCTTTATGGCTGGGCCGAATAATGCAGGAGTTTTCAAATAACTTGGATAAACCTAGTTTTTTAAATGAATCTTTGAAGTATGAAAACCACAATATGCAGTCCTTCCTATCTAATGCCAATCAGTCAGTAATACATATTCTAGATGAACTGGCTTCCTGTGTACTCCAGATTTTAACCCAAAGGATTAAGGGGGTCAAGCCCGTCAGATCTTCCAAGAATGTTAACCCTAGTTCTTCACAGCATATTAGGATGGTGGTTCCTTCTGGTACTGACATTAGTCTGCGGGTAAAATTATTTTTTGCTCTTTGAAGGACGTCAACATTGTTATAACTCCATAGGCCAGTGCCACATGTTCCCACCGCTATACACTTACTCCTATGAAGATTCAGCATCATTAACTAATTGCTTGACAAGCACCACATATAAGTGGTGAAGGTGTCTCACCTCCTAGCTACAGCAGTTTGAATGCTCACCTTTGCTTTATGTCACAGTGATTTTTCTAAGGTAGATGCACGGCCATCATGCAGATATCAATGATTATCATTGGACTAGCCTGACAGAAGACCCTGCTGGTGGTTTGACCATCTTATGAATCATTTTCCATAACTATTTTACCGCCTAAGTAAATATTATTTAAAAAAAGGAAGAGGGTCCATCAATGTGTGAAGTGAGTGAGAAAGGATACATTTTTGCTATTCCTTTCCTTATACCTCCATCATGCATCAAAGGATTTATATAGTGGGCCTTTAAACAGCCCTAGACCAGTGGTTCCCAACCTCTGGTCCAGGGACCCCTGGGGGTCTGCGAAGTCTCCTCATGGGGTGTGCGACTGCTTAGAAAATGAAATAATGTTGACAGGTTAGGTCTCCAGCTTTAAGTAATAACTCAGTGGGGGGTCCCCGGATTCCAGTAATGATTCAGTGGTGGTCCCCGGGTTCCAGTCATGATACATTTGGGGTCCACAGAAGTCAAAAGGTTGGGAACTACTTCCCTAGACAATACAGGACAGAACACACATTGGCTCCCAATTACAATATAAACAGCATGTTGCATCTCCAGTCAATGGACTTCTTAATGCTCCATCACCAAAACCTAACAAAAATTAAAAATGGTACACTGTAACCATGTTCATGGAAATGCAATCCAAGCAATGGCAGAACATGAAAATGATATGAAAACCAATGGTTGAAGAGAGTAGACCCAAGGCTTGCTCTCACTCTGTACTTTATAGTCTATTTGAAATCAAAATTATGACATGAGGACCTACAGACATCTAATGCTCTCTATAGCCCTGCCCATAACAGTATTCTTAAAAGGGACTAATGGCAATATACTATATGAAACATTACTAATTTTTATTGCTCAAGGAGGTGAGCTTAATAAAACAAACAGGAGATAGATAAAAAAACGTTCGAAGATATATGTTTTAAAACTCAACCATTTGGTATCACTTACGTCCCCTTGAAGGAAAGTGGTTACATAGGTCAAAAACGGTTCATAGACAAAAAAAAATGTATGTAAGTTCGCACATATTTGCTACAAGTGTCTGGAAATTGGATTACAAAACATACATTCATTAACATGCATGCACGCATACACATTGTTCAAAAGCAAAACAGTGTGTTTTTCATATTTATGAACTACGCTGCTTTCAAAGATCCCAAGTAAACTACTCTGAGAGTATCTGAGTACGCTTAGTCGTGGGATGACTATTCCCCACATCATTTTCTCAACTCCCACGTTTTATGTATTTATGAATGTAAATCCATGACAGCATTCGGTTTGAGAGGCCCTGAAGGTTTCGTCTCACTGCTCACTGGCATTCCTTCAGTATATTACAATTCTTCTTGCTTGCCCTGATATAAGCCTTTAAAAACAATGGCTTTATTTTTCAACGCCAATGCATAAACCAAATGTGAGGTAGGTCCTTGATTAATAAGGCCTTGGATGCTGCACTGGCTGTATTCCAGCACACACTCGTACCACAACCTTGTCCCTGGAGCTCCTGAGCACTGACCTTTGGTGTGCCTGCTCCACTGGGAGTTTACTGAAGAAGCATCATGAGTTAATCGATGCCTTTGGGGCCTATTTCCAGGAGATGTGTTAATTGAAATTGATAAAGCTCTTGGCTTCGTTGACACCACAAGCCCCAGCTGGATTAGGAGGCGATGCTGCTCATTTGTGTGGTCATTGCTCCCTCACAGATCTGGGAGAGTCTGTGGATCCTTAAAAACAGCACTTTCTCCTAATTAGTTAGAGAACCTACTCTGAGGATCCTCTTCTTCTAACCTAAATAACAGTAGGCTTACTGTCTCAGTCACAGAAGCTGAAATAATGCCCACAATACCACTCTTCCTACAGTGGCTGCCACGTGAGTGGAAAGTATTCGGATACAGGGTTAAAGCTGTATGTTTTGCAATACAGAGTCGCCCTAACTGGTGAAACCTTAACCAGTGAAGTATGCCTCAAGGTCATACCTAACTACCATTAAAGCATCTGAATAATAATTAGCCTAAATTTAACAAAGATTCTGTAACGCCACACAACGCTGGAGAGTGGTGGTACTGTTCATCAAATGCTGCCAAATGACAATACCACAGAAGCAAAGCCACACACCAAGAAGAACCAAGCAAGTGACCAGAGCAGCACATGACCTATCCAGCTACATAAGATAATGGGAAGAGTTGTGGTCTATGTGAACAAATTAAAGACAGCTACAAGTTGCACAAGAATGATACATCATTATGCATAGAACATTCTCTTGAATGTATGCCCAGGACAGCAGTGGCTGGAACCATCCTAAACACAGTTTTGCAGTAATGCCTCTGTCATCATTGTGACAATACAGGCTAGCAATCGTTTGATAGGCACAGAGGAACAGATTTTCTTTTCCTGTGGAGAGGTGTACAGCAAAAGGGTACCCCAGTGAACTGAGAGAAGTGTGTCCAGAATGGTATTTCCAAATCAAGGAAGGTCAGATATTTGCAGAGGCTGAATGCATCTTTATAATTACTTAGTCATGGACAGACAATTTAACTTCTTTATTCCTATGCTGTTACAGCTACCTATAATACAAGAATAACTTGTTAGAGCTCACTTAAAAGTGTGGTTAGCAGTACATCTATTAGAATCAATTCTTTCAAACATACATAGAGTGGGTTTTGGCTCCACTCACCTCATGTTATTGACTGTGTCATTCCACCTACTATGGAGTGTTTTAAGTGCAGCACACAAAGGACTGTTTTATCTAAAAATACACTGAATTCTCAGAAATTAAATTATTTTTCTAATCTATGCACTGTGTATGGTACGCATTATTTTTTTTGTTTGGCATTGTAGCAGGATGTTTTAAAGTTTTAGACATTACTTTTATGCATGTTTCCTCGTCTGCATTCCCCATTGTCCGTTGTCTTCCGCGTATTTCCAATTGACTTGCTATGTTTGTTTCTCTCTCATAGTTTTCCCTTGTATAAATGTTCCCAATGTTTTCTCTACCTGTCTTTTCTTCATTTTTTTCAATTCAAAAACCTTTTGCCAAAGACATCAGCCGTGGCTTTAAAGCCAGACATTTTGCTATCTCTGTGTGGTGAAAGGATCCAATAAGTCAATGGTGTTAAATTTAACAATATCTGTAACATGGAAGAGTGAAGTAGCCTTACAGACACAGGAACAAAGAGTGCGCGGGTTACAGTAGATATCAAGAGGAAGTGCAAATCTCACTGAGACATATTTTCATCTAAAATGCTGAGGTTGTGAATTAAATACAATCCTGTGTAATCTGCATCACGTGTTTATGACCAAAAGGGTATGTTCTGGTATCCTCAACTCCCCATCCACACAAATGGCATGTTCTGCTCTGAGCAGTTGATAAATGTATGCATCAACCTGAGGGTGAGGGGGTGGAGAGTGTTTCAGGGAAGGGTAAAGTATGTTCTGGTAGGGGAAGCATTGTATGCTGCCTTGTCAATAAAACAGGGATGAGAATTAATTGCCCCTGCATCCAAAATGTCATGTGATTTTTTTCTGGCCTGTTTTAACAGATGGAAAAATTGAGCCACCTTCTCTCACGCGGGGAAAAATGGGTTTGTAAACCTAACTACTCGGAATCGGGTGGAACGGAATTCTAAACGAAATTTTGCTTCACCCGACTGATAGTCAGGCCTAATATCTCCTGTGTGAGAGAGACACAAGGAAGTGGATGTGAGCATGAGACGAGTGGGTGCCTTGAATGTAAGATGTGGCACTGGGATGATCACACGTCTTCAAATGGTGAAAAAAATCCCACACTGTGGCTATGACATCAGAGAATGATTCACCACCATGGAGGGCTGATCCAAATGCACACTTGGTTAAGGAAGGAGTAGCCGAGTACATGGCACCAATGGGGACATGGACAGTGACTGCAGTGGTACCAACCAGGATCTGTCAGAGCAGTGGATAGGAGTAAGTGTACTGACCCATTTATGACATATGTTGATAGAATGCTTTGTTCTATCAGATGCAAATAATATGTTGTTTGGCATGGCGCAGTATGCACACTATATTATGTACCTATTGAAGACATTTTACAGGCTTTCATGGAGAGTGTGCTAGGCAGTCCAAGAAGTCACATGGTTCTTGGACATGGTGTACAAAGTCCAAAAGCCTTGGGATTTTGGAGGAGATGACGGCTGCCTTGGGCCATTAGCCAATACATGTCACCGCATGAGCTGCACATTGTAGCGCTGTAGTATCTTCTTGCTGATTGGACATAAATGGGGAATCACATGCAGCCACTACTTCCTGTTGCATGTTCCAGTTGGAAGTCAGCTGACGGCCAGAATGTATGTTTCATGCAATATTTCAATGGGCCATTTTGCATATTCAATAAAGCATCCAGGGGTGTTTCATACCAATTGGATGTTGACGCTTATGGGGCTTGTCTGTAAAAGGCAAAACATGATATTTGGACAAATGTGTGCAATAAACGGTGCCTATACCCTGGGATAAGCCCTTTATTTTATAGAGTCTTCCTTTACCCTGTCAGAGTACTTGTGAGACGTAAGAAAACATGACTCAGTCTTTTGCCACTAAGGATCGGAAAGCATCTGTAATCGCACATAGGTGGTGGTGAGAGGATGACTGTGTCTCTGTACCCTCTAAAGAGAAGGTGTGGCAGAAAACCTAAGTGCACCTTATGGAGCCGTGACCTTATGTCCCTTCTTTTCAAGCTATACGATTTGTTTTGACAAGTGCTTGGTGCGATACTAATGAGGTGACACTTCAGAATCTATTCCCTGTGAGTGAAACAGGATTGTTTTTTCATTGTTTGCAATACAATTTCCTGGTTGCCTTCCTCCCGGTGCTGTGTCCAGTCAAGTAAATGTGATTCAATTGTTTCTTCCTGTGGGTGTGATTTTAGTTGTCCTCGATGCGGTGTCCTGTTTGAGAGATGTACTTGACCAGAATAAGGTGCCAATATTCACTTAACCCAGCCCCACTTTCTGGGGATTATTGTTCAATCAACTTCTTGAATACTTTCTTCAAGCAATATTTACGAGAAACTATAATTATTTTAATTTCTTTTTTATTTAAGTTCTGTTTTCGGTTTCTGGATTTCATTTCACACCAATTACTCTGATATATTTGCTTTAAGGTCCATTTGTCAATTTTGGATTTCCGGTTTTTCCTGATTATGCCTATGATCGATTGGATCCATCGAATTTTACAGCAGATAAAGAATGGCAGTATAATCCATGCATTTCCTCCTATCATCCCTCTCCTCTTCCTCTCTCTGTTCATTAGGAATAAGGAATATGACATGCCAACAGCTCCCTATGTCAGGTGCCAGTTTTTCCGAGCTCATTTTGCTTGTCTGAGTGGCTGTCCCTCCAAGGTCCCACCATCTTCTGAAACCTCTAAAATAGGGACTGACCTACCTGAGCACATCCTATGTTTTGTGCCAGACAGTTTTTTTGTTGCCCAAACATGCTAGACTAGTGGGAAGGTGGTGTACAGGAGTTGGGATTACAGGTGTGCTGTTCTGTTGGAAGCCTCTTCATAATAATTCTGTGCTCCAGGCACTGATGTGGTAATATTGTGGGCCTATAGAATATAGACCTCAGGGCGGCTGGTAGAAGAACTGGTGGAAGTAGGCCTCTGTCATGGACAATGATGTGACGGTGGTGGCTTTAATGTCATACTGCCATGTCTGCTTTGGTCCTCACTGTTTCTAAGTGATCCACTGTTTGCCTGCAGTTTGAAGTGTTTTGCCAAAAGCAGGTTTGTACCTGGCCGTATCTGTCTCCCCTTACCTGTTAGCCTGTATGTCCTAAGCTGAACTGTATGATCCATTGTGATTGAGAATACTCCAGGATGCCAAAAACTGTACTTTTTTGTGTCCTCTTGGGGCAGATGTCAAGCTGTCCTATATAGTTTGTTTTCAGAAACTTTGCAGGTGGGCTTGTGGCCGTCAGTTGGATGGGAAGCCATGTAGGCATTCCATTGAGAAGTCTTTTATTTCAGGGGGTCCATTATGCTCAGTTTGCCAATTTTTAAGCCCAGGACCATTGATCTTTATCTGGGTGCTCTCATGAGTCTGTTTCCAAGGGACGTGAAGTGGAGTGAAGGGGATGCCTTCACTCAACTCATCTTGGCTTTATGGTGAGTTCGTTGGCAGAGGCTGCTTGGGTCAGTGACAATTGAATGTGGCTAGTGGAGGTAGGTATCCCTCCTTCTTTGTTGTGACTAATGTAACTACTTTAGTTCCTCTTGACAGCACGCATCTTCTTCAAAACCAGCTGCATCATTTATAAAACCATCACAACCAGATCCCAAGCTTATCTTGGAGACAACCTCAACACCATCTTTGGTGGTTCTCAGCACTTCCTGCAGCTAGGACACTATCAGGCTGCTGACTTAGAGGTGTAAAAAATGAAAAACCAAGTCAGCAGGGCTTTTCACCCCTGTACCCAGGAAATGGAATACAATTCTTATATCCATCAGGACTACCCCAAGGCTGCTCCAATTTAGGAAAGAGCTGAAGATTCTCCTCTTTATATAACACTGTGTCACAATGCTGTAACAGTCCACAGACTATCTATTGCTCCTGTTACTCATCAGCCTTATTCTTGTCTTTGACCTTTAACGGTACTCCAGTGCCTTCGGTTAGGTTTGCTCTATAGAATTACAATATACATGCATGCATACATACATACACCTAAAGATAGCTACATAGATATTTGACGAAAGGGTTTTATTTCACTCTAGATCACCTCTTTCTGTTTGTAAAAGCCATGTGCATCCGGTTGTCTTCTACTTCCTCTTTTACTCAGCTGATTGAAAGATGCTGGGCCTACATGTGTGGGGTCACATTGTGCTGGGCTTTCCTTCTACACTCTAGGTGGTATTGCAATGTCAGTGGCATGGACTGTGCCTGGAGTGCTGTTTGATATGTCATTGACTCAGTTTGCCTGTGAGTTTTCACTCACTGTGGATCATGTTGGCTTGTACAGGTTTAGTTGTTTATTGCTGCTACTTAGCATTCCCTTGGGGCTTTTCTGTGTTTGTTCTTTCTGGGCTGGGCTGTTCTTGCTTGGGTTTGTATCCCAGCTTTGTTACTTGCCTGTTGGAAGTATTCTAATGGCTTTCTATCTGCTTGTGATAGAAATTAGGATTTGTATTATTTCAGCTGTTCTGTAGGACTGCCAATGAGCTCAGTGGATCGTGTATTGTGTAGAGCAGGTGGTGATTGTGTGAAGTCTGCACTGACTGTTATAGGAGATGCTTCCCGTTGCATGAATGCATGGCTTTTTCTTTCTGTAATCTGCCTTCACCCATTCCGCCCGTTCCTGTATCCTGCTGCTCTGATCCTTGATTTTCAGTAAACCTCCTTTGGGGCTTAAGGGTGATGTGGATCTCTCAGTAGACTGTGGTGTGGTCATAATCGTTTGTCACTCTTCTAAAGAAATGGGTCATAGCTAACCTTGTTTTCATGCAATCTCTGCAGTAGTACAATGTATTTGCTTACATGGGCAGCATTGTTTAGTGTTCCTTCTGCTCCTGCTGCAGTACTGACTTTGACATGTACTGATTTCATATACAGTCATCTGTAGGTCATGAATTTGAGTCTGGATGGGACCCATTCACCCTTTCTCTGTGGGGTCAAGCCGTTGACCTGTACAGCTCTCTCTTGAGGGTTCTCTTTTTACATTTCACCATACTGTTGCTTCTTGCAAGGATTTGTGTGTAGTATATGGTATGGCTGTGGGGCCATATAAAGGAATACACTCGTAAAAATTGTCTTGAGTCCAGTCAGGCTCATTTGAACAACCTTGAGCCCGAAGTTATGGCTTCAAGCAACAAGTCTTGAACAAAGGAACTAGTGTAATGTATTTAAAAGTACCAAACAATGAAAACAGAAAGCCACCCAACGTAAAGAAACACAACATCAATTTATAAAAATGGATTTTATTGTAATTAAATTTTAGAGTCCAAGTTGAGCAAAATCCACCAGAGGGTACAGAGATTCTGGTTTTTAAATACATCTTAATTTTTAATCCAATCAGAAACAATTATTGGCAACTGTAAAGTTTGAAAATGTTTAAAAAGATTTTAAGTTAGTTTGGATAATCCGACCTGGCTTGGGCAACCAAATACGACTCAGAGAAGGTCTGGGAGACTACTGGGGTAGATATGGACAATACCCTGGCCACCAGAGGGTTTTCCATTCCAGTTCCAAACTTTACAGCACAACCACTGTAGATTTCAATTGAGTAGTTCTGAATCTGAGGATACAGGAGAAGAAGGTGCTCAAGGATGCCCCAAGTGCTGTTCAGTTGATGATGGTGTCTTTGTGGTTAAGTCCTCAGTCCACTGGTCAGGTGGGGTGACTTTGGCCACAGAGGTTGGGGTCTCTTGAAGTCCTCTTTGAGCCAATAGAAAGCAGATGCGGCTTGACCACTGATCTCTATACACAGCAGTCCCAGTGGTATCCTTTTGTGGAGGCTGGTGTTCTTCTTGGGTGACCACTATGGACTCAGACAACACTCCCAGGTTTAGCTGACTCTGGTGCAATGTTTGGCCATCGAGGATCATTCTCTTGGGGCTCATAGATGCGGTCAGTAAGGATTCTTCTGAAGTGGCTAAAGATTGCCGGATTGGGCTTCTTCCGCTTTGATGCCCTGGTGCTGATTTCAGGAATTCAGCCAAATGACCCTTAGAATCACTTCTTTGGTCTGGAGCCCAACTTTTCCCTAAGACAGGAGCCACAGGCATCATCCTTTCTTCACTAGATCAAGTTGCAGTAGGTGCAGTCTGTAACACAGTGCAGCCTCTCTTTGCACGGTCCAGGGGTCAGCAGGGTAGTCCTTCTTTGGACTTTGTTCCAGTTCTAACTTGAGCTGAGGTTCAAGGTCCCAGGCATGCCATACTTATTACCAGAAAGTGCCCTATGGGGATGATGCGTCTCTAGCCAGTGGGCTACCAGGTCCCCTCTTTCTTGGTGATGACTTTTGGATATGTGGGGTATCTTACAATTCTAGAGTGCACAATTCTGCACACTCCCAAGATGTCTGCATCCTTCCTTGGCAGTTGCCAGCTTGGCAGCCCACCCTAGGGGTGTGGCTCCCTGTGGGTTAGCCTCCCACACGAAAACCAGTTTGGGCACTAGTCTCCCCTCTCTGTACCTGTCACCAGACCATCTACCTGAAAAAAATGGTAGCCCCTCAGGAGTGTGATCACCATTTACCCACCAAAGGTGGCTTCGCCTTTGAAGTTCGGCTTTTAGGCTAACACCCTAAGGGGCAGATTTAAGGAAAGTGGCGCTGCACCCAGTGCATCGCCACTTTCCTTGCGCCCCTTAGCACCCCCCTGCCATCACCATGTGTTCGCCATATCTAAGATAAAGCACTTCATGGCGCAGGGTAGGGACAATAGCATCAACATTTTTGATGCTATTGATGTACTTTTCAGGGTTAGCGCCACAAATTTGGCACTAACCTTTAACCCCTTCGCTGTCAGGCCTTTTTTTGGCTATTTGGGGCAGTTCGTGCTTAGGCCCTCATAACGTTTTGTCCACATTAGCTGCCCAGGCCTAATTTGTGTCATTTTTTTTCAACATCCTAGGGATTCTAGAGGTACCCAGACTTTGGGGGTTCCCCTGAAGGAGACCAAGAAATTAGCCAAAATATAGCAAAAATTTCATTTTTTTTTAAAAATGGGAAAAAAGAGCTGCAGAAGAAGGCTTGTACTTTTTTCCCTGAAAATGGCATCAACAAAGGGTTTGCGGTGCTAAAATCACCATCTTCCTAGCTTTCAGGAACAGGCAGACTTGAATCAGAAAACCCAATTTTTCAACACAATTTTGGCATTTTACTAGTACATACCCCATTTTTACTATTTTTTGTGCTTTCAGCCTCCTTCCAGTTAGTGACATCAATGGGTGTGAAACCAATGATGGATCCCGGACAGCTAAAGATTTCTGAAAAGTAGGTAAAATTGTCAATTCAGAAAGGGGTAATTTGTGTAGATCCTACAAGGGTTTCCTTCAGAAAATAACAGCTGAAATAAAAAAGATGTTGAAATTGAGCTAAAAAACAGCCATTTTCTCCACGTTTTCCTGTGATGTCAGATTTTTTAAAGCAATATACCGTTACGTCTGCTGGACTCTTCTGGTTGCGGGGATATATAGGGCTTGTAGGTTCATTGTTAGACTTGGCATCCTTGGCGTGGTCTCCCCTAACTTTTTGTCTCTGTTTCCCAGGTTGTTTATATGTGCTGGACTCTGTTTTTGCTGTTTTTGTTACTCTGGGCACTTTACCACTGCTATCCAGTGCTAAAGTGCAAGTGCTCGTACACAAAATGTGTATGTAATTGGTTCATCCATGACTGGCATATTTGATTTACTAGTAAGTCCGTAGTACAGTGCACTAGAGGTGCCCAGGGTCTGTAAATCAAATGCCACTAATGGGCCTGCAGCACTGGTTGTGCGGTTGTGTGTCGGAACAACGCAGGCATTTACGATGCCTGCCTTAAGAACGTGGCCCAAACCACGAATGCGTCCCTACAACACATTTCTTTACCACGCAAGTCATTACAACGACTTGCCTTGGGGAAAGAGCTGGAGTTTGGATAGTATAATTTACTATTGCAACTCCAGTCTGCGTCACAGTAGGGAAAGTGTTGGACATAAAGTCCAACATCAGTCCAACAACACTTTCCCTAAGGCAAGTCGTTGTAATGACTTGCGTGGTTAAGGAACATTGTTAAGGCTGTTTCCCCTGATTGTGCTACCCACATTAGTAGCTCTGTAAACATGGCTCAGACCTGCCACTGCAGTGTCTGTGTGTGTAGTTTTAAACTGCCAATTCGACTTGGCAAGTGTAGCCACTTGCCAGGCCTAAACCTTCCCTTTTCTTGCATGTAAGACACCCCTAAGGTAGGCCCTAGGTAGCCCCATGGGCAGGGTGCAGTGTTTGTTTAAGGTAGGACATATACTTATGTGTTTTATATGTCCTTACAGTGAAATACTGCTAAGTTTGTTTTCCACTGATGCAAGGCCTATCCCTCTCATAGGTTAACATGGGGGCTGCCTTTAAATATGATTAAAGCATAGATTCCCTTTGGGAGCAGATAGACATGTGGAGGTTGGGGTCTCTGAGCTCACAATTTAAAAATACATCTTTTAGTAAAGTTGGTTTTAAGATTGTGTGTTTGAAAATGCTACTTTTAGAAAGTGAGCATTTTCTTGCTTAAACCATTCTGTGACTCTGCCTGTTTGTGGATTCCCTGTCTGGGTCAGTTTGACAGTTGGGCTGGTTGCACCTCCCACTAGAAAGTGACACAAAGGGAGCTGGGGTATAGCCTGCATATCCTGATGAGCCATCTGTGCTAGGAGAGAGGGGAGGAGTGGTGACTCACACCTGAAAGGGCTGTGCCTGCCCTCACACAATGCAGTCTCCAACCCCCTGGTGTGTGCCTAGGGCCTGGCCTGGGCAAGGCAGGATTTCACAAACAAGAGAGACTTTTCTTTGAAGTAAGCCTACTTCAAAGGCCAAAATGGGTATAAGAAGGGCACCCAAAACCACAGACATTAGATCACTCCTGGACATCAAGAGGAACCTCTGCCTGGAGAAGAGCTGAAGAGCTGAGGAGAAGTACTTGCCTCCCTGTGACTGTGCTTTGTGGAGCTATCCTGCAGTTGCTGCTTCTGCCTGGTGAAAGTGAACAAAGACTGGACTTTGTTGTGCATTGCTGCTTGTGAAGAAATCTCCAAGGGCTTGTTCTGAGCTTGCCTCCTGTTGTTGAAGTCTCAGGGCCATCAAAGACTTCTCCTGCCAGCACCTGGACTCTCTGCTGAGACTCCTGCCCTGCCAAGTGGTGCCCTATCCAGTTCCTGGGGCCTTGACAGATGAAGCTGGCAGGCCAAGCCTGAAAACCCACGCACAGACCACCGTGCAGGGAAATTTCCGAGAGTGGCTGAAGAAACGACATGCCACCGGCTCCGCGGCTGAAATCAACACAGCGCTTGCAATGCCACTGGGAGATCGACGCACGCGAGTGGAGGAACGAGGCGCCGCATCGCTGACGGAGGCTGGTAACATTGCAACCCACACAGCGCTGTTTTGCTATCACTGTGCGGCAGGATTTCCGACGCAAACCTTGCTGGGCGTGGGAAAAATGACGCAACATCTGCCTGGACCTGAGTGCTGCCCGGATCAACGCATTGCTCCCCTGCGGGAAGGAAAAACAACGCACGCCAGTCCGACCGGAGAAGGAGAAACGACACACGAGCTCGCTTGTGGGTGAGAAATCGACGCACCGCTTACCTTTTTTCGAAGCCCACTCGCCCGTGCATTTTATTTTGACACGACCCAGGTACTTTTCAACGCTAACAGTGTTTTATCTGTTTACCAAAGGCTTTATGACTCTTTTTGCTTTACTTGTGTATGGTGGATTTTTGTTGTTTTGGTCTTGTCCTGTTTAGATAAATATTTTCTATTTTTCTAAACCTGTGTTGTTTCATTTTGTAGTGTTTTCATTAAGTTACTGTGTGTGTTGGTACAAATACTTTACACCTAGCACTCTGAAGTTAAGCCTGCCTGCTCGTGCCAAGCTACAAAGGTGGTGAGTGGAGGTTAGCTGAGGGTGATTCTCCTTTACCCAGACTAGAGTGAGGGTCCTTCCTTGGACAGTGGTTAACCTGACTGCCAATCAAAGACCCCATTTCTAAAATTCATCAAGAACCCTAGGTACCTAGAGCCAATAAATGAGCTGGACCTTGCAATGGGTTTTCATTCTATACCGGGTAGCCAGCAATTCATCTGCTGAAATATAAAGAGAGACGAATAGGTTTCAAGAAAACCTTTGTATTTAAAAAATGGGCACAAGATAAGGTGTTGAGAAGCAGTGGTTATTTGCACATCTCTAAACTCCGGGGTGCCCATAATTGCATGTGAATTACAGAGCATTTCTCAAATAGACATCTTTGTAACACACTGTCTTACATTTGGAAGGAAACAATGTAGAGAAAGACAAGGGGCAATAACACTTGTTTTGCTATTCTGTGGTCCCCCAAGTCTCCTGATAAAAATGGTACCTCACTTGCATGGGTAGACCTAATGCTCGCGATAGAAAACGCAACATGGACACATCACATTTTTACATTGAAATCTGAAGTTTTTTGCAAAGTCCCTAGCTGTAGATTTTGGCCTCTAGCTCAGCCGGCACCTAGGGAAACCTACCAAACCTGTGCATTTTTTTAAACTAGCCATCTAGGGGAATCCAAGATGGGGTGACTTGTGGGGCTCTCACCAGGTTCTGTTACCCAGAATAGTTTGCAAACCTCAGAATTTGCCCAAATAAACACTTTTTCCTCACATTTTGGTGACAGAAAGTTCTGGAATCTGAAAGGAGTCACATATTTCCTCCCATCCAGCGCTCCCCCAAGTCTCCTGATAAAAATGGTACCTCACTTGTGTGGGTAGGCCTAGCACTCGCGACAGGAAATGCACCAAAACACAACATGGACACATCACATTTTCCCAAAGAAAACAGAGCTGTCTTTTTCAAAGTGCCAAGCTGTGGATTTTGGACTCTAGCTCAGCCGGCACCTAGGGAAACCTACCAAACCTGTGCATTTGTGAAAACTAGACACCTAGGGGAATCCAAGATGGGATGACTTGTGGGGCTCTCACCAGCTTCTGTTACCAGAATCATTTGCAAACCTCAAACTTTGGCCAAAAAAACACTTTTTCCTCACATTTCGGTGACAGAAGTTCTGGAATCTGAGAGGAGCCACAAGTTTCCTTCCACCTAGCGTTCCCCCAAGTCTCCCGATACAAATGGTACCTCACTTGTGTGGGTAGGCCTAGTGCCCACGAAAGGAAATGCCTCAAAACACTATGTGGACACATCAAAATTATCAAATACAAAACTATCTGTTTTGGCGGGGGCACCTGCGTTTTTGGTCGTGGGCTCAGCCGCCATATAGGGAAACCTACCAAACCCAAAAAATTCTGAAAACTAGACACCCGAGGGAGTCCAGGGAGGTGTGACTTGCGTGGATCCCCCAGGGGTTTCTTACCCAGAATACTCAGTAAAACTCACATTTAGCTACAAGATCACATTTTTCCCATATTTCTGTGTGGGATCACCGCACCGGGATGAATTTCCTACCACCCAACGTTCCCCTCAGTCTCCCAGTAAAAGTGATACCTCACTTGTGTAGGTGGGCCAAGTGCCTGTGACAGGGAAGAGCCAAAACTGTCAAAACTGAGGGTGAACCAAAGCGGGTCCAAAAGGGCAGTTGGAAAAAAAACATTTTTAGGATGACAAGTGGGGCACAATGTTTATCAGTATAGATGATACAATGTTGAGTGGTCGGAATTTTGTGAATTCCTGCAGATTCCGGAAGGTTCCATCACAATAATGGGGGAAAAATGTTTGATTTCTGGCAAAGTTGGAGGTTTGCAGGGCATTGTGGGTAAGAAAATGGTGCAGGGTGCATGTGAAGCACGCCACCCTAGACCCAGATATTTAGTTTTCAGATGAGTCTAGGTGCGTCCCAAAGTCCACAAAGTGCAGCCCTCACCATTACAAGCGGGAGGATTTTGAGAGTTAGCCAAAGTCTCATGGGCCAAATGTAAAACCAAAACCCAAAATAATCACATGTCCTCTTGCTTGCCGTGGGATAAGATGTTTTAGTGTGCGGACGGGGAGAGCTGAACAACTGTTACCCACTTCAGTTTGGGTGGGGGCATAACCGGGCTCATACTGGTTGGGAGCCACCACCCCACTATTTTTTTTTTTTTATTCCCTGGCATCTAGTAAACTTTCTGCTCCCTTGCCGGGGTGTGGATTGGGGTAATTGCCCTATCTGCCCACTGGTGGGCAGAACAACTTTGGCCCCATTTATTTGGGGTGGGGATATGGCCATACCCCCACCCTCTTATTTTGGAAAACAAAAACATCTTCCCTGGTGGGCTTTCTGCCCCCCTTGGGGCAGATGGGCCTTCCACAAATAGGCAGATATGGCCAACAGTAATGTGCCCCCATGGGGAGCAACCCTTACCCAAGGGGCTGCCTCCCCAAATAAAACACCCACAGATACCAATCCCTGGTGCCTAAGTGGTTTCTGCCCCCGTGGGAAGATCGACCCAATAGAAATAGGCTGATCTGCCCCCAAGTGGAGCAGAAATGGCCTAAAATAAATTTGCCCTCACCAGGGGAGTGACCCTTGCCTAAGGGGTTGCTCCCCTTGCGTGAAATTGGCACAAGAAAAATTCCTTGTGCGTAGTGTTTTTTGCCCCCTTTGGGGGCAGATTGGCCTAATAAAAATAGGCCGATCTGCCCCCAAGGGGGGCAGAAAAGTCCTAAAATAAATGTGCCCCCACGGGAACGACTCTTGCCTAAGGGGTCACTACCCTTGCGTGAAATTGATGCAAAAATATTAAAATCCCTGGTGTCTAGTGGTTTGATTGGCCTAATAAAAAGAGGCCGATCTGCCCCCAAGGGGGGCAGAAATGGCCTAAAAGTAATTTTTCCCCTCGGGGAGGGACCCTTGCCTAAGGGGTCGCTCCCCACATATAAATTTTTTTTTTTAAAAAAATGTATCCATGGTGTCTAGGGGGTTTCTGCCTCCCCTGGGGGCAGATCGGCCCAATTATATTGCAGAAATGGCCAAAAAATAATTTGGCCCCCTGGGGAGTGGTCCTTGCCCAAGGTGCCGCTCCCCTCATGTCAATAACTTACAAAAAAATAATCCCTGGTGTCTAGTGGGCATTTCTGTTGCATCGCGATCAGGCAGCAGAAATGCTGAGAAAGACATCAAAGGAAAGGAAAAGCTTTTCCTTTCCTTTGATCACTTTCTCGGCCCCTCCACGTGATCAGAGGAGAAATGCAAGAGCATTTCTCCTCCGATCGGCACTGGAAGCTGAGCTTCCAGCGGGGAGTGACAGGCCTCTGATGAGGTCAGTGCGTGATCGCGCACTGGTGTCATCAGACGCCACAGGGTGTGGTGGTGGTGTAAGGAGAAGCGATTCCCCTTCCACCCCTGCAGTGGGGGCACTGAAGCTCGGCTCATGGGGGGAGCGTCAGTCCAAGGACGCAACGGTTATGTCCTCGGCGCCTCAGCGCCGCAGCGAGGGACGTAACCGTTATGTCCTTGGCTGCGAAGGGGTTAACAGTACATACGGGCCCATTGTAAACAATGGTGTTCCCCCTTTTAACTCTGAGCAGGCCTTAAATGTGCAGAAAAAAATGACGCCCCCTTTACATACATTATGTCTGACGCAGGCATAATGTAGCGCAAAAGGTTACAAAGTGGCACAATACATGTATTGCACCACTTTGTAAATATGGCGTGAGGAAAAGGATACCTTAGCACTGACTTAGCATCAGAAAATGATGCTAGGGTGGCGTTCAAGTGTCCCTAGGCCCTCTTAAATAAGGGCCTAAGTGGCTACCTGTGATGAGGAGGTAACATTGTGCCCTTTGTTCCTAAGCCTGGGAATCATTCACTTCCCTTCCAGGTGGGCAGAATGCTATCTGATGGCCAGTGATCGTTTAAGGCCACTGGGCACTTGGGTCACAAAGTGGCTAAAAGTTGCATTTCTTTAATAGTGACATTTAACTCAACTTGGTCATCAAGTCAGCTTTCCTTCCAGGATCAATTTGATACTTTACAGTACCCAGCTAGGTAGTCCCATTCAGAAGTTAGCCGAGTTGAGGGAGGCAGTTGGTAACCCTTTGTTAGCAAATGATGTTACTAGCCATTCCATAGCAAAACAACAATCTAGAGGTGTTGCTGCTAAGCCATACATATAAAAATACATGTCCTACTTAATAACATACAACTGCTTGCCTTACAGCTCCATAGACATTCCTTAAGGGGGGCTTACATATTTGTTAAGGGAATTGGGGGCTATGCCATTAGTTTGAATGGCAAAGTCAAACTAGCAATGTGACCACTGCTCTTCCAGTGAGCAGTGGCAGGCTGGGATCCTTTGTGTACTTTGTCACACACAGTGTGGCCCAATCAGTGCTGCAGCCCTTGATGGACACTGCCTTAAATGCCCTGGGTACCATATACCAAGGACTTATAAGTCAGTCCTTTCCAAGTGGGGATATACAATTCAACGTACAATTTACAAGGGGTTAGAACAGTGGCACTGTGGTCTGGTTAGCAGGCCTCAGTGCACTCTCAGAGTAGAAAAACCTGCAGCATCAGCCCAGGAATGTGGGGGTGAACATGCAAAAAAGATGCATTTCCTTACACTACTTTTCTGGCTAATTTTGTGGCTCACACTTCATTTCCTGTTGCCTGGATACACTTTGCTCAGCTTGGAAAGAGAGTATTGTCAATCCTGCTCTTGCTGGTCCCTCTAGCTTTGGCATTTATTTGGGAGGTGTGAAGAATGACACTTCTGCCTGTGGTGCTTGTGCAGGTGGTGAATCCATAGAAGGAGCTTCAGTCACTGCATTTTGCTTTCTTTCTTCTGCATTAGACTGTGTGCCTATAGTTCGATCATCAGGATCTAGGTTCTCTTTGCTTTTGAGGAAGACTATGTGGTGGCTCAGTTTATTCCTACTTCCTGGGTCCGCTTCCTGGCAGGGAATTAGTTGACTTCTATCAATAGCTGACCTGCTGATTGCTTCCCCCTCCACTTCTGTTCGAGCTATTACAGTGAAGTTAGGCATTAGTTCTGTATTCTCTGGGGAAACCCAAAGATTAGGAATTTCCTGATTCACATTTTGCCATTTGCCGGGTGACATGTCAGTGTGTAAAAGTGACAGTTTTGGGGGTGAGATAGTGCATAGAATCATTACCATGAAGGCTCTATGTAAAAGGTCAATACAGAATAATGGGCTAAATAAAAAAAAAGGAGCTGACTGGAGTACTTTACTCTTGCCATGTTGAGTGTGGTCTGCCCACCAAATTTAGAGATGTCCACTGCCCTTGTGGACATCTCTGGCATTTCCAGTAGCGCCGTCATGACAGTTCTTGGAAATGCACTGTAAGTTTGACGGACGCCGTACATCAACACAGTGGAATTTTCTTTTGGGAAAAAAAACAAAAAAACAATGCACCCTCACCATGGAAGTTTCTTCCCGTGGGGACGGGAGCATAGAGTACTTTTCAGTGCCCCTTACCGGCAGGTTTTTGCTGGCTGTGATGGGCAGTGAAAAACAACTGTATGTCTGCCAATCTAAGTTAGGTGGGTAGACATATCTATACACTAAAGGTCTACAGAATTCTAGGTGAGGCAGGTGGAACTTCAGGTTGGCAGAAAGTGTACTCCCTCACCGTTGCGACACAGTATCTTTTCTACCAACAATTAAATCAGGACCTAATTCCCAAACATGCAGCCACGTCCATAAGATGTTGGACACCATCCCGAGTAGCATAGAAAAGGTCTCAGGCTCACCACCAAAATCAAGGGTTTATATAGGAAATCTCCTCACAGAGGAGAATGAAAATAGCAGAACCATTCTGTGGTGTTTTCTTTCAACAAATCAGAATATGAATTTTAAAATCGTCATTGACCCCTACAACCTAAGCATTAACCCACTACTTAAACATTGATTCAGTAGGGGTGAAATAATGTCATCCAGCTGTGTCAGAGCAAATTGGTTACATAAACAACAGTGAATCAATGTGAATAAATGTTGATACTGCATGCAAGCTGAAGTCCCTTGGAATAATGTTGCATTAGCGAGCTCATGCTAGAGATTCTTCTTGGAGAACAGTGTCATTCAGAAATAAACAAAATCTGCCTTGCTTGACTACAGGAGAAATAATAACAAGTGAATGTGACATTCATTTTGAACACGAAGGTGTTGAGGTATAATTGCGGCCTAGTAGCTTAAGCCAGTAATAATGCACTTTAACAGGTCACATCCGAAGTGTTTTCAAAAGCAATACCTCTGTCAGTGTACATGTCAGTGTAGATTACTTGCTCAGCTGACTACTAATAATGCACATACTTGATTAATACATCAAAGCTTCCTCAGCTGTATCATTGTTAACCAGCACTTAAAGTGTTAATGTTGCTGCATTGCATAGGAATCCCAAAGAGTGCTAGTTCATTTTTCCCAGGTGACTCTCCAAACTTCAGATCACATCTCACCAGCCTTGATCACATGTTTTCGAATGATTGCATGCCCTACATAGGCACAGCTGCTGCGCAACGTGCTCCATCACATGCTCATTTCGATTTACTTCGGAGATTATTTTTTTCCAATAACCCAATTAGGTGTTTCAGAGATTGTTAAGTAACATCAAATTGTAAATAGGACGCCGAGGAGTACTGAGAACAAACAGCATTGAGATTATTGTTAAAGGTTCTCAGATGCATTTACATGCTGAGAGGTAGCTTATACAGGTAATACAAGCAGATATACGTTAGGTTATGGTGAAATCAATCAAATACATTCTTACGGGGTCAGCAGAGAATCATAGTGAGTTCAGATTAATTCTATTCAAAAGTAATTGAATCATAGTTTATATATTCACTTATATAAGTGAAAAATACAGCTTGAAGCAAAATGTAATCGAACCACAAGCATACAAGCGACACAGTTTGACCCCATATGTGCAAATGTTGGTTCTATAGTAAAATGTTGGCTTGAGAACGTGCCAACGGTAAAAATGAGAATTATCGTGTGCCAAATTATTTTGGATATTTTTATTGGCTGGGGTGACGCTGTAAAGTTTTTCTTGTGCACTTTTTCCCATGCTTGTGTTTGACGATGGGGGAGCCCCTATGCCAACAACCGGAATACATGTATTTTTGTCTTACATGGTTACTTGTTGGTTTCTTGCTGGTCCGTCGCTGTCTTGTTCTTTTTATGCTTTTTAATTCCCCATCTCAAACCACATCTACCACACTGTCCAATGAAGAGAGCTAACCAGCATTTGTATGCTAAATTACGGCAGTTTCTGTGCAAACTGTATTACCAAAACTAACATTTTTGCCATAGGTTTTATATTTTGATATTAGCAGGATGTCTAGTTTTTGACAGACTTGCCACACTCGTCAGGAAAGGACCTTTTGTAGAAAGGAGACTGTATTTTTGTATATAAGTATCTGCTCACAGGCAGCAGTGGCTGCCACAGATCTCAAGGGGAAGGGCGGGTGTGTGGGGGAGGAATGGGGAAATATATATATTTTTTTAAACTTACCTTTCCTCTTCTCTCCTGGTGTCCCAGCAGCCCCTGGGAAACCATCACAGGCTCCCCATGCAATCCCGGCGCTGCTCCCATGTTATACCTAGCATGACAGCAGCATCAGGATTGGTCTGAGTAGCTTGTTCTGCCGTGCAGACACTGCCTGGGAGTCTGTGCAGTTTCACCAGCAACACAATCGGGTTACAGAAACCTAAGTGTGCATGTCAGTTTGGCTGGCCTGAGGTGGCTGGCCAAACTGACATGAGCACTTAGTGCACAGACCCTGCCATCCCCTCCCATAGACCAGCCCCGCCCCTTCCTGCACCTACTGGCTGAGCAGTCAGCTGAAAAATAAAACAATAGTACAATAGTGTTTCATTTTTCATCTGCTGGCTCTTAGCCACGGGGGCAATGCTCCTTCGCCATTGTGACAGAGGCGTCCCTACTCACATGTCTGATTAACATAGAAATTCTAAATTAATACCACTTTTGTTTTGCTTATAACTTTGCCAATTACAACCAGTCTTAACGATATCATGACATGGGTGCAGAGTTGTCAATAGTTTGTAGTCTTCTGGTGAGTGTCTTGGTGATCGTGATGTAGAGGATGTTCCCATTGTGTAACATGCTGGTGACTCGGTGTGAGAAACAATGTTTTGAGTGTTGTCTGGGAGCCCTTTGAAGATCTTTCTTCAGCATCTTCATGATCTGGAAGCAAGATGCAGTGACAGTATTGACCTATGCGGTCATGTCCAGTTTGCTGTTGATGATTATTCCAAGGTTCCTGGCATGGGTTTTGAGTGAGAGTGTTGTGGGTCTGAGTTCAACCGGCCACTAGTTAAGACCCATGGTGAGGTGTTCATGATTAATTCCGTCATGTGGTTCTTGAGCTTGAGAGTGTTGGCTTTCGTCCAGTTAGCGACTTTGGTCATGCAGGGAGTGTACTGTTTCTTGTGTAAGAGGTCTTGTCGAAGATGGAGATTATGAGCTGCATGCCATCTGTGTAAGAGAGGATGTTGATGTTGTGTTTGAAGATGACATTGGCCAGAGTGATCATGTGTGCCTTGAAGAAGATGATGGGGCTGAGGGATGAGCCTTGAGGCACTCCTTAGATTACAGGCTTCGAAGGAGGAAAGTGCCAGGCTGACAGCTTGTTTTCTGTCAATTAAGAAGGAGCAGATTCAGCAGAGAGCGGGTTCTTGGATGCCAATCTCATGCAGGTGACTGATGAAGATAGGGTGTGAGTCTTTGTCATTTTCTGCAAAGAGGTCCAGGAGAATGAGGATCTCCTCTGTCAAGGATCATGCAGATATCATCTGTGGTGTTGATGAGTACTGTGTCTGTACTATGGTTGGGCCTGAATCCAGACTGCATGGCGTTGAGGAGCAGGTGGATGCTGAAGAGCTTGGTGAGGCATATGACTGTGGGTCAGATCTCCCAAGCAATGTAATTAGGATTTTTTATTAGTAAATATACTGAGTTGCAAACTATGACTCACTATATGCATTAAATTAAGTCTTTTTTCAATTATTTGGATTCACAATCACAATTTACCAGATCTCAATTTGTGATCCAGTAAATTACAAAGAGAGCTGCAACTTGCAAATGGAGTCACATATTGCAAATGCCTCTCTGGCAGAGTTTGATGATAGCCATATTAGGAAACACATGTTCAGTGTTGCCACTACACACGGGTCAATATAGGACAGGAGGAGAACTGTTTGCAAACTCAGAAAGAGAGGGAAGAAGGAGCCAGGAAAACAAAGCACAATATCAGTGGGAAGGAATTGGAATTGGAGATCCTTCTTGAACTTTGCGTTGCCCATACTGATCACCCTTTTGAGAAATTATATTTGTCTGTTCCAAAGTCCCAAAAAAATAAATGTGGCAAAATATTGAGGAATGCACTGATTTGGTCAGGGTCACACATCACACCATTAACAAAATCCAGAAGCAATGCCCAAAGGGATGAGACCAATTCTACTAGAGGTGGTCCTTCAATTGCATAACCATCCAATCCAATGGATTAAATAATTAAATCCAACTGAGGCAGTGTCTTTAATTACCATCATCCATCACCTACATCTGTTCCTCCACCATCATCCTCAGATAAATGTTCATATCAATACATTTTCATTTATTCATGTATAAACATTTTTAAAGTTAAATGATGCACCATATATTGTAATGTTATATGGGCATGTTATATAACTATTACTTTTGTAATAGCATTAATGCAAATGTAAACAATGCATTAGGAGACATTTCGGCCCTCATCATGAAAATGGTGGTACTTTCGGAATACCGCTGTGGTGATGGCTGCCAATATACAGACAACATGCAGACAACACGCAGAGGCGAACATCCGTCTGCCAGATTATGACACACAAACACAAAACTGACAGAAATGAGCTACAACCACAAATCCGCCAGACCCAACAAACACGAAAAACTGTCGGAACTAGCACCCATAGCGTTAGGCCAGGAAAACAGCACCCTCCAAATAATGACCCACGAATCACCACAGCAGAATTCAACAGTGGTATACCATTAGCGGTGCACACAGCTGCGGGGGAAATGGCCACCCAAAACCAAAACAAGCCAACATTGTCCAGTCCAAAAAAAACACACCTGACACATACATACCCCACACACACACACCAACAGCACTATAAAACACACACCCATATCACCCACAATCCTTTACAAACACAAGAAGACCCTAAGAAGAAAGTCCCCCCCAGCCCATTACCTCCAACTCCCATTCAGCTCCTGTTCCTCCCATAAGAGTTCCCCTGCACTAAGGGGAACAAGAGTGGCACTTTGGACTCCCGTCCCAAGGCCACTCCTCCCCCCTACCCAGAAGGGCAAGGACCCGCCCCATTCCAAACCCAAGCCCAAGGACCCCCTCACACACCCAACCCCCTGAGGTGCCTGTCTGCCATCTCCATGATGCCTTTGCCCAGAGGAGGAAATCAAGTTTGACCTTGGACTTTGCCCTGTGGCCATTAATAACTTTAGACTGGCCAATGGCCCTTTCTGTATGTGTATATATATATATATATATATTTATATATATATATATATATATATCTTTTTAGAAGTGAGGTCACTGTTCCCACCTAATTACAGTAGTTTGACAACAGGTATGTGTCCTGGCTTTCTTTGCTCCTGGGTTATGTTGCTGTTGATTTACTCTGCAGATTGTTTTGGGTGTGTGGCATGTGTGTTTGGTGTGTGTTGTGCGTGTATGTGTGTCACTCTCTCCTCCCTCCCTTGTGTGCTAGGCAGCTATATTCACAGTCGCCGTCTTCATCGGCGTTAGTGCTCCTGGACGGCCATCGCGTGGTACAGCATCGGGAAGACTTCCAGTTCGGGTTCTATGGCGGCCGCGGACTCCTCTGTGTTCCTGGAGGTGAGTGTCACCTTTTATATGATGTGTTTCCACCAGGCTTTTGGTGGCAATGCTAACGCCCTGGAAATTCTGGCTGTCTGCTATGTCATAATATGGTAGGTGGTTCCTTGTCTTCCACCAGCCTGTAGGTGGCTACCGCCGTGGCCAGTGGCCATACCGCACTGGCAGTTGGGGTGGTACATTGGCTATCTATGGGGGGGGGATCACTGCCATGGTCATAATTTGGCAGTCATTACCGCCAACCTGGTGACAGTACTACCGCCATTGCCGGCGTGGGGGTCACCTGACCGCCTATGTCATAATGAGGGCCTTAGTTTTCTCCTATAAAAATAAGATTAGAAAATTCTAATTTTATTATAATGGGGGATGTTTCTTTTATTATAAAACATTCCTACATTTTTCTTGAACAAATATTCTTCTGTTAATGCATGTATGATAAAATATTCCAAAAATATTTTTCAATAGATACTATTTGAGGAAGTAGAAGTGAGACGGTTAGTAAAAGAAATGTACACTATGGATTCTGTTGACATAAGACAATGTGCAGACAACTCTATTCCAGTTGAAGATGCTGGATCAACAAGGCCCAGGCAACAGCAATATGCCAGATCTCACAGTTGGAGTCCCAGACACTTGTGAGGCAAAGCTTATTAAGAAGAAACCTTCTTCATACAGCTCTGATTAGTTCACATGCCTCAAAAGACACTGAAGGTGAAGGTGCAGTGCATACTCTAGGACAATGTAAAGAACCTTGAACAATCAATGCTGTCCAATGAAAAATCATCTTAAGGCCTTTAAGCTTATATCTACAAAAATCGGTGGGTTGACTGAGGAAATTAATCAAACTTATAAGGCTATAAGTAATACCATGAAGGAAGATTACCAGTCATTAAATTACAACATGGGGGCTTTACCTGAAGCTGTCACAGTTTTATGCAGTAATATGCAAAAGTACCTCAAGGCCTAAAAGGCTATATTTACAAAAATAGGTGGATTATCTGAAGAAATGAAAACAAGGTTACAAAGTCACATGTAGCACCATAAATGAGGGGTACAACAACATAAAGAACTTAACTGAAGCTGTCACAACTTTATGCACTACTGTGCAGAAAGAAGGAAGATCACAAAGACACGGACAGCACCAACTCAGTTGCTATATAGAAGTATTATTACATTCGGTTAACCATCTTGACAATGCCAGATCTATATTATCAAGGCTCACAAGTAAACCTGAAGGTGGAAATGGGCCATTACAACAAAGATGTAACACGTGGGTTAGTTCAAATCAATACTACACTTGATAGTTTACAAACTTTACAAATCCTTGCTACTGTAATTGCAAAGCCCCCTTCCCTGAAAATGAGGAGGACTCCAACCAAAGTAGCAGATCTGTTCCAGTGATACACAGTGTGCATCAAAAAAGGAATAGAAGTAGGAGACGGAAGGTGCTGATCTGTCATTATCTGCCTGGGGTCTTTTGTCAGAAAAGGAAGGAGAAGCCTTTAAAATCACTTATATTCAATTTCTTATGTGTTTATTTTGTCTTTAATAGAGATTTAAATACATTTTGTATTATGGCTTTAAAATATGCCAGGATTGTCAATGATATTTATTGTTAATTAATAGGGTGACCAGCGATAGGGGTTTTGGGGATTTTTGTCCCTTAATAACTATGCTCTTGTTTGACAAATATCTGCAAAACTTTGCAACCCTGCTGCACCCATTTAATTGTCAGAGTACTGAAAGTTTTGCGCTGTTTGGTCAAGGGGGGTGCAAAGAAAAAGGGAGGGTGGTCTCAAAACTGTCTTTCAATGCATTTTCATAGACTTGTGAACAGGGTCAGTGGGATTTTGCTGAAATTTGGTAGCATTAGATATTATGGTGTGCAGAGGATTCTTTTGGGTACTGCAGGTAAGAAGTGTAAGTATTCTTTTAAGTTATAAGGTTTTTCCACTTAATGGTACCTTGTAGCACAATATTACCAAAAGTAGCAAGGAAGCCTAAATAATAAACTAGACTGCACATGTAAAGTTTCAGATTTACTACATGAACAACTAAAAGTCCCATTACTGGTCATATGTTAATGGAAATCTATAAACACATGTATAAGGAATAGAATACATCTTATTCTTCATACGTTTCTTTGCATGCTCTCTAGCTCCCAAAATAAAACTGTGCCCAACAAGCTGAAAAAAAACTGTCTCCTTAATGTACTCCTGTGCAATAAAATGGAAAACTAGCTCAGCAGTGAGCTACACAAACTACTTGGAAGAAACGATAATTGGCCATAAGGAAAAAAAAAAATCTCAGTTTTTAGAACAATGATTGACTTTCATTTACATTGGCCTTCATATGTAGCACAATCCTAGTCAAAGTAGCAAGCAAGCCAATCGAATAAACTAGACTGCATAAGTAAACTTTAAGATTAACTACATGAACAACTGAATGACCCATTTACGGTCACCTGATTATGTAAACCAATAAACACATACATAAAAAATACAAGATATAAAAAAAACATACATCACAATAAATATAATTGACTTTCTATTGTTATAGATACTATTCCCAAAGATAGGAATTTACTGGACATTCGCTTCCTTATAACTTTCCACCCATTTGATGAATCACCACAAAACATTACAGACCAATAGCATTTTCTATATTTTTGAGATGATGTACATTTTTATGGTGAATCCTTAAGGGAGTGCAAACATAAAAGGGGGTCCCAAATGCATTTTTTAACCAATGCATTTTTCATAGACTATTGTATTTGATGCAGCACGAAAACAGCTGAATGGCTTGACATGCAGTTTGAAGGATTATACAGGTGCAGAGATGATGAATTTTGGATACTGCAGTGAAGTAGAGTAAGTATTTTTAAGTTATACGACATTTAAACATAGTCATATCTGTCACTGTAGTACTTCCACAGAATTTCACAAAATATAGTAAAACTACTGTGGTAGACTAGACATTTCCCTACCTCTTACCACTTAAATAAGGCCCTAACACCGAACATAGCTGAAGTGTAGTTAAAACAATATGGCTACATTTTCATTCTCTAAAAACAGCCATTACCCAATTCTTTGTTGACTTGTCATCAACGTGTACCATGGTATACTGCAAAGTTATCGCAGTACACCATAGCCCAAAACATAACTAAGGACTAGCTGTATTATTGGATTGTGGTACTCTTCTGTCGCTCATGGTGTCGCATAGGCAGTACAATTCTTAAGGCAAATTTACAAAGGAATGTAAGACCATCATGTGTGAACCTACATTGATTGGTAATTGTGGAGAAATGCAAGGCAGCACAATTTACAGTTTTGCATTAATATGCACACCCTAATCTATATTGCTGCCAAATTTCACATACATCTGTATGCCACACCACTCTAGCCACCCCACTATAACTTTTCAACTCCACACCACTCCTCTTTATGCCTCTCCAATGTACGAGACTCCACTCTACACCACCGCACCCTACGCTATTCCACTGCACGCAACACCACTGTACACCACTCCAGTCTATGTCACACCACTGGACGCTTCTCCACTATACATTATTCCACTCCATGCCATTCTACGGTATGCCACTTCACTCTATTCCACGGTATGTCACTCTACTCTACAACACTCCACTGTGTGCTATTCCTTGGTATGCCACTCCACTGTGCACTACTCCACTCTGCGCCACTCCAGTGTATGGAACTCCCCTCTACGTCACATAATCTATGCTATTTGACTGGACCCCACTCCAAGTATGCTATTACACTCTACCCCACGCCACTGTATGCCTCTCCAGTCTACACCACTCCATTAAACACTACTCCACTTTACGCTACTCTACCACACACTATTACACTCTATGCCACTCCACTGTACAACACTACACTATGCTATTACACTGTACACAACTTCACTCTACACCAGTCCAGCGTACGCTATTGCACTGTATGCAACTCCACTCTATGCTTCTTCAGTGTACCCCACACCACCACATGCCTCTCCACTATAAGCTATTCTAATATGTGCTAATCCACTCTTCTCTATTTTATTGTATGCCTCTCCAGTGTACGATACGCCACACTACCCCATTGCATCCTACGCTATTCCATTTGACACCACTCCACTGTACATACGCCACTGTATGATAATACACTCTATCCTATTCCAGTGTACAACACTCCAGTCTACAACACACCACTGTACTGTACTCTACTACACTGTATGCTATTTCAGTCTATGCCACTCTACCGTACATTACTCCAATATATGCTATTCCACTGTATGCCACTCAACTATACACCACTCCACTCTATGCCAGTCCAATGTACACCACTCCTAACTAGGCACTCCATTGTATGCTAGTCTATTCAACACCAGTGGACTCTACACCAATCCAATCTATGTCACTCCATTATATGCAACTTCTCTCTACCACTCTCCACTGTGCACTACTCCACCCTACACCACTCCACTGTAGGCCACCCCACTCTATGGTACTCTACTTTACGCTATTCCACTTTCTGCTATTGTACTCTATGCTACTCCTCTGTACTCCACTCTACGCTATTAAATGCCACTCATTTTAAGCTATTATACTGTACACAACTTCAATCTTTGCCCTTCTACTGTATGGTATTCCACTCTTCCCCACTCCACTGTATCCTATTACACTCTACCCCATCCCACAATACACTAATCCAGTATAAACTACTTCACTGTATGCCACTCCAGTGTCTGCTATTATGCTTTACCCCACCTCACAATATACCACACAAGTATAAATCATTTCACTGTCTGCCACTCCACTGTATGCTACTGCACTATACACTATTATTCTTTACACCACTTCAGTGTACCCTACTACACTATATGCCATTATACCCTATGCCACTCCAATGTATCCCACTCCAGTTTATGCTACTCTATGCTATTCCACTTTATGCCACTCCACTGTACTCTATGCCACTCCAGTGTACTCTCCTCCACTCTATCAAACTCTGCTGTACAAAACTCTATTACACTATGTGCCCCTCTAATAGACTCTACCCCACTCTATCCCTGTACACTCCACTGTCCAAATTTGCACTCAACTTTATGCCTGTACCCTCTATTGGACAACACTCTACTTCACTGTATGACACAGTTTCCAACACTCTATGACACAGCACTCCACACTACTGTGTGAGACGCCACTCCAATTTATAACCATTTCCTCAACTCTACGCAAGACCACTTCAATGTATGCCACCTCATTATACGCTCATCTAATTCACTGTACCCTACTCCACTCTACACTACTCCACTGTTCACCACTCCACTCTACGCTATTCTACTCCACTCTTCTACATTGCACTATACAGTATTCAACTGCACGCTATTCCACAGTATGCTACGCCACTTTACAGTAATCCACTCTACACCAGTACAGTGTACGCCACTCCACTCTATGCCACTCCATTGCATGACTCTCTCCTTCCCTCTATATAACTCCACTCTATAAAAATCTGACACCCTTCATTGCACTCTATGACATTCTACTCCACTCTACCCCGTACACTCCACTGTCCAACTCTGTACTCCACTCTATGCGTATGCACTCCAACGGACAACACTCTATTGCACTATACAACACTTTTCTATATGATAAAGGCCTCCACTCTACTCTACAAGACTCTATTCCAATTTATAACAGTTTACTACCTATGCTATGCAAGTATATCCCTTGTCATGCCACTCTACTGTACAAAACACCAATACACTTTATTGTAGTTTACTCCACATTATGTTACACTACTCCACACGACTCTACTCTACTGTACAAGACTTTACCTTTATCTATGCTACTATGCAACAATCCACTTTACACAGCTCCACTGTTTCACACACTACTGTATGCAGGTCCACTCTTCAACACTGTACTACACTGTATGCCACTCTCTGGCCATTTATTCCTTTCCATGCCCCACTGTACACAACTCTTTGTATGCCACTGGACCCCACTTTACTCTACGCTGACACAGTAATCCACTCTACTCCATTACTCCACTGTATGGCACTCCACTCTACGTCACTCAATGCCATGATACTCTATAAAGCTGTATGCCAATTCTCTGTACAACACTCTACAACACTGTCCTGTACTGTAAACCACTCGACTCTACAAAAACCAACTAGACTGTATGCCACTCTACTCTACTGTAGTCTACATCATGTTCCAATACTGGTCAACACCACACTACACTGTACTGCACAACACTGTACTCCAATTTATTATACTTTACTCAAATCTATACTATGCCACTCCACCCCACTGTACTCCATGCCACTATAGTCTCTAACATGCCTCTATAAAACACTTTGCTCCACTCTACACGACCCCACTCTAGTATACTCCACTTCACTAAACTCTACTCTACTACACTTTATCCCACTCTAGGCCACTGTACTATGCGCTGATCTATGACACTGCACTGTCCAACACTCTACTCCACTGTATGAAACTCCATTCTATAACACTGCACTACACTCTAGGGCACTGTACTGTACTCTATGCCTATCTAATCTATGCCACTGTTCTACACTTTATAGTGCTCAAAGACATGTCACTCAACTTCTCTCTATGATATACCACTCTATTACATGACACACCACTCCGCTCTATGACACTCTCCTCCACAGTACTATATAACACTTCACTTGATGATACTCCACGCTGTGACACTCTACTTCACTCTAAAACACTCGACTCCACTCTGTGATAGTCTATGATACCCTACTCTACTGTTCAACATGTCATTCCACTGTACAACTCGCTGCTCCAGCCTATGATACTTGACTCCACTATAACAATAACAGCTCTACTGTTTGACATGCCACTACACTGTACAACACGCCTCTCTCCACTCTATGATACCCCACTCCATGGATCAACACACCATGCTAATCCACTGTAGAACACTTCACTGTATTCTAGGTCATGCCACTCTATTTGACTCCACTCTATTACACTCTACAATACTCCACTTTATGACACTAGCTTCTACGACACTGCCCTTCCCTGTACTGTACTACATTCCACTTTAGGACACTCCAATCAATGCCACTCCACACTGCGATTTGAAACACATTTTTAATAAAAAATAAAAACCATTAAAATACAATGAAATAAACACAGGTTAAGGATAATTTATAATTAGAAATTCTTTTTGTATTATTTTTATACAAACCCTACTTCAAATACACAAACATTAAAAATTGTTATGATTATAAATTCAATTTATAATTTACTCACTGCCTTCAAATTAGTATGTCATGCACCTTCTAACAGTTGCCACACTACATTAACTATACCTCATGCCTTTTCCATGCACTGTTTAAGCCCTTGCATAGTACATCACTTATTGCATGTGAAATCATACCATTTATACCAACACGTTTAACTTCTCAAATTACATTATTTGTATCAACACAGTGCATGGTAGAGTGGCGAGTTATAGTTAGTGTTGTCTGGTTAGTGAGCTGAAAAGAGTGTGGAGCAAAGTCCGCTACTTATAATAATTTGAAGATGGTGAATAAATTGTAAATTAAATTTAAACTATAACTTTAGAATTTTTAAAGTTTGCATAGTTTAAACTTGTATTTAGAGGGAAAATGGGTTTCATAACCCACAATGGATCCGTTGATCCAAAGCAGACTTTAAAAAAACATTAATTAACTCTCACCTTTCACTGCTAAAGGCTGTGCACAGAGTGGGGTTCACAGCATGTGGAGGGGTTGGCGGCAGGGTCCGACCGCCCTGTGGCCAACCCATGCCGCACCCACCATCAAAGGCTGTGTGTGGTGGTGGTTGTATTGACATACGGTAATTATGTATTGCTTTATGTTTAAAAAAAAGGAATTCACTGAGAAAACCCAAGGTGATGTTATAGTTAGGTTCATGCTTTACCCTTACAAACCCATAGAAATTCAGCACTTTTAGTTATACTTATCTGAAGAAACCATAACTCATGCCATTAATTAACACCAAAAGTTACAATTTAACACTAACTACTGAATATATATATAAACTCAGGATTTAAAACATAACACTGTGGTTGGGGGTTGGCTTTACCAATAAGAATCAATTTCATCTCAAATTAACCCTTTATAGAAACATTAGGATAATGAAAGTTATGGGTAAAATCATAACGCTCTAACCTACACCCAGGGCCACTGGAATCATGTGATTGTGCGGCTGCAGCATTTTTCGCATTCTCATAGATTTGCTGCATTTGCCACATAATTCATTATCTACTGCATAATCTGCAGATTTTAACAAAAATCTTGTGCTAGCTCAAACGGTTCAAAAGTGCCTAAAAATGCAGCAACATGCGTTCATACACAGTTAAATGCCATTTGCAAAGAATGAGGGGTCACCTTTCTGTAGCTTATTGCTATACTAGGGTGTTAAACTGATGCTATTGAGGTGCAACCAATACTCAGACACTGTTAACAAGTATAACAATGGCAAAATAATTAACTAATACTGTCACAATATGTGTTGTATTAGGCCATATAGGCTCTCATTACAACCCTGGCGGAGAAGTGGCGGTCTTACCGCCAACAGGCTGGCGGTAAAAAAATTGGAATTATGACCATGGCAGCTACCGCCATGGTCATCCGCCCCTTCTCCGAACCGACCACCAGGGCGGAGATGACCGCTGGGCTGGAGACTTGGGTCTCCAGCCCTGCGGCCGTCACAAGACCGCCGGCAGTATCATGGCCTGGCTGACCGGCATTGGGAACCGCCATGAAATCCATGGCGGTAAGCACTATCAGTGCCAGGGAAGCCCTTCCCTGGCACTGATAGGGGTCTCCCTGACCCACCACCCCCACCCGAGTCCTTCCCCGACACCCCGAACCCCCCTGCCACCCCCCAAAGGTGGCAGGACCCCCCTCCCCACCCCTACCCCCGACATCACTACACAGATACACATTGACACGCATGCAGACACCACCAACACACATACCCGCACACACACAAACAAACATGCCAAGAGACACACACAAAGTCATACACGCACACCCACATTCAGACATACACGCACACATCCATACAGACATACATTCAGGCAGACACGCAGACATTTCCAAACACACTACACCCCCCGCATGCATACACGCACTCACCCCCCTCTTCATACTCACACGCACACCCCCATGCACGCGCACAACATCCCCCCACCCCCTCCCCTAACAGATGATCAACTTACCTGGTCCGTTGATCCTCGGGAGGGGACGAGATCCATGGGGGCTGCTCCGCCGCCAGCACCCCGTCAACAGAGCACCGCCACGCCGAATCACGTAACGTGATTCGGTGGGCGGTGTTCTGTTGACGGGGCGGTGGAGGTGGAGCAACCTCCACTTCCCCGCAGACCGCCAGTATGGCTGCTGGCGGCTCTCCGTCCGGAAAAGGACAGAGGGCTGCCAGCAGTCATCATTCGCCGAGCGGAAAACCGCCAGCACTGGCGGTCTTCAGCGCGGCGGTCCCTTGGCGGTCTTGTGAAAAAGCCGCCGAGGTTGAAATGACCCCCATAATGTGTTTGCTTGCCACATAATTTACCCAACCCTGCTGCATAATTCAACCCTTGTCTGCCACATAAATCCAGTGGCGCTCCCTATACCCTGCAGGTTGCATGCAGTTCTTTGATGACAGGCTATAGCTAAGTGTGCTATATTAGGATTGTAATTTATAAATTGCAAGTAACAAAAACTTCTCTCTGACAAAAGCAGTAACCCACTGAAATATCTATATCATATGCACTTTTATGATTTGCATGGTACACAGGTTTTGCAGCAGGCATATTAACTCTCTGCACTACCTTATGACGTCAAAACATTCACTAGACAAAGGTCCGATCTCTCTCCAGTGCGTCATTTAATCACCAGAGTAATCTTGAAATTTGTATTGCTTAAAATCCAAAATATATTTGAAAACTATGTGCTCCTTGAGGTCTTCGCCTGGTGCAGGTGCACCAGTCGCACTGCCCCAAAGCCGGCTCTGCTTTTAGGTATTCGGTATTAGGAAATGCAGCTAAAAAAACACATCAGCATTTAGTCAGCTCGCTACGCTATTTTAGCGACCATACCTAAATATACTTTGATATATTCAAAATACCTGTTTGTGCTATTTGCAAACCAGTTTGGGCCTGGTTGTGGAATCACAGATCTTTTGTACATCTTGCCCTGTATTTCCAAAGCTTGTATCTTTTCTTTTCAAGAAGGTGATTACAGCCTCTGAAAAGGCTATCTGCTTAGGGATCAGTATTTTGTTTTGTGTTTCAATTCTTTATTACATTTTTATAAACAAATATAAACATAAATTGTTCATTGAATATATAAAGTGTACATCAAATAACTAAAACAAGAAACAAAGTGCACTAATGAAGAATTCACATAATCTTTCCGTATTAAATAAGAAGAGAAAGAAAATACATGACAAATTATTAAGAAACATTTAGATAATTCTCTGTTCAATTAACCTTTCCCAAAATGTATTAAAAAAAGAAAAACAAGAAGAAGATTAATATTTTGAAAAGGAAAGTAGCCGATTAATTAAATTAAATTACAAGAAACTTGTTTATCAGTTTAATGGATAGAAACTAAGAGAGAAAGAATATGAGATTTTTCTCAAAGAATCATCAATAGAAGATAAAAGAGAACACACCTATTCTAGGAAAGAGCTCCAGATATAATCAAATTGTTTTAAGTTGTCATTTAGTCTGTATATCACTCTTTCAAACTGCGCAATTGCAGATGGAGGATCCCCCCAATAGGGATAGGAATGTGACCCCCTCCCCTTGGGAGGAGGCACAAAGAGGGTGTAGCCACCCTCAGGGCTAGTAGCCATTGGCTACTGCCCTCCCTGACCTAAACACACCCCTAAATCTTGTATCTAGGGGCTCCCCTGAACCTAAGAATTTAGATTCCTGCAACTTACCGAAGAAGAAGACTGCTGAGCTGAAAACCCCTGCAGAAGAAGAAAGAAGACACCAACTGCTTTGGCCCCAGTCCTACCGGCCTGTCTCCTGACTTCCAAAGAAAACTGCTCCTGCGACGCTTTCCCTGGGACCAGCGACCTCTGAATCCTCAGAGGACTGCCCTGCTTCCAAGAGACCAAGAAACTCCCGAGAACAGCGGCCCTGTTCAACAAAGACTGCAACTTTGTATCCAGAGGAGCAGATTTAAAGACCCCTGCAATCCCCACAAGAAGCGTGAGACTTGCAACACTGCACCCGGCGACCCCGACTCGACTGGTGGAGAACCAACACCTCAGGGAGGACCCTCCGGCGACTCCGAGACTGTGAGTAACCAAAGTTGTCCCCCCTGAGCCCCCACAGCGACGCCTGCAGAGGGAATCCCCAGGCTCCCCTTGACCGCGACTGCCTGACTCTAAAATCCCGACGGCTGGAAAAGACCCTGCACCCGCAGCCCCCAGCACCTGAAGGATCGGAACTCCAGTGCAGGAGTGACCCCCAGGAGGCCCTCTCCCTTGCCCAGGTGGTGGCTACCCCGAGGAGCCCCCCCCTTGCCTGCCTGCATCGCTGAAGAGACCCCTTGGTCTCCCATTGAAACCTATTGAAAACCCAACGCGTGTTTGCACACTGCACCCGGCCGCCCCAGTGCCGCTGAGGGTGTACTTTTTGTGTGAGCTTGTGTCCCCCCCGGTGCCCTACAAAACCCCCCTGGTCTGCCCTCCGAAGACGCGGGTACTTACCTGCTGGCAGACTGGAACCGGGGCACCCCCTTCTCTCCATTGGAGCCTATGCGTTTTGGGCACCACTTTGAATCTGCACCTGACCGGCCCTGAGCTGCTGGTGTGGTAACTCTGGGGTGGCTCTGAACCCCAAATGGTGGGCTACCTTGGACCCCAATTTGAACCCCGTAGGTGGTTTACTTACCTGCAAGAACTAACATTACTTTACCTCCCCCAGGAACTGTGAAAATTGCACTGTGTCCACTTTTAAAACAGCTAAATGTGTTTTATGTAAAAAGTATATATGCTATTGTGATTATTCAATGTTCCTAAAGTACTTACCTGCAATACCTTTCAAATGAGATATTACATGTAGAATTTGAACCTGTGGTTCTTAAAATAAACTAAGAAAATATATTTTTCTATAACAAAAACCTATTGGCCTGGAATTGTCTCTGAGTGTGTGTTCCTCATTTATTGCCTGTGTGTATGTACAACAAATGCTTAACACTACTCCTTGGATAAGCCTACTGCTCGACCACACTACCACAAAATAGAGCATTAATATTATCTCTTTTTGCCACTATCTTACCTCTAAGGGGAACCCTTGGACTCTGTGCATACTATTCCTTACTTTGAAATAGTGCATACAGAGCCAACTTCCTACATTGGTGGATCAGCGGTGGGGTACAAGACTTTGCATTTGCTGGACTACTCAGCCAATACCTGATCACACGACAAATTCCAAAAATTGTCATTAGAAATTGATTTTTGCAATTTGAGCTATTTTTCTAAATTCTTAAAAGTCCTGCTAGGGCCTTGTGTTAGTCCCTGTTTAGCATTTCCTTTTAGAGTTTAAAAGTTTTGTGAAAGTTTGAATTAGAACCTAGAACTAGTTTTAGATTCTTAAAAAGTATTCCAACTTTTAGAAGCATAATGTCTAGTACAGATGTGAATGTGATGGAACTCGACATCACCCCTTACCTCCATCTTAAGATGAGGGAGCTAAGGTCACTCTGTAAAATAAAGAAAATAACAATGGGCCCCAGACCTTCCAAACTACAGCTCCAGGAGCTTTTGGCAGAGTTTGAAAAGGCCAACCCCTCTGAGGATGGCAACACAGAGGATGAAGATAGTGACATGGAGGGAAATTCCCCCCTACCAGTCCTAACAAGGGAGAACAGGGCCTCTCAAGCCCTGTCTCCAAATATAGTAGTCAGAGATGCTGCTTCCCTCACAGGAGGGACCAACATCTCTGAAATCACTGAGGATAACTCCAGTGAAGAGGACATCCAGCTAGCCAGGATGGCCAAAAGATTGGCTTTGGAAAGACAGATCCTAGCCATAGAAAGGGAAAGACAAGAGATGGGCCTAGGACCCATCAATGGTGGCAGCAACATAACTAGGGTCAGAGATTCTCCTGACATGTTGAAAATCCCTAGAGGGATTGTAACTAAATATGAAGATGGTGATGACATCACCAAATGGTTCACAGCTTTTGAGAGGGCTTGTGTAACCAGAAAAGTGAACAAATCTCACTGGGGTGCTCTCCTTTGGGAAATGTTCACTGGAAGTGTAGGGATAGACTCCTCACACTCTCTGGAAAAGATGCAGAATCTTATGACCTCATGAAGGGAACCCTGATTGAGGGCTTTGGATTCTCCACTGAGGAGTATAGAATTAGATTCAGGGGGGCTAAAAAAACCTCGAGCCAGACCTAGGTTGATTTTGTGGACTACTCAGTGAAAACACTGGATGGTTGTATTCAAGGCAGTGGTGTTAATAATTATGATGGGCTGTACAATTTATTTGTGAAAGAACACCTGTTAAGTAATTGTTCAAATGATAAACTGCATCAGCATCTGGTAGACATAGGACAAATTTCTCCCCAAGAATTGGGAAAGAAGGCGGACCATTGGGTCAAGACTAGGGTGACCAAGACTACCACAGGGGGTGACCAAAAGAAAGGGGTCACCAAGCCTACCCAGGGGAAGAGTGTTGAGACATCCAAAAACAAAAATAGTAAAGAATCTTCTTCAGGCCCCCAAAAACCTGCACAGGAGGGTGGGCCCAGAGCCTCTTCACAAAACAATTTTGGGTACAAGGGTAAAAACTTTGATCCCAAAAAGGCCTGGTGTCGTAGCTGTAATCAGCCTGGACACCAAACTGGAGACAAGGCCTGTCCCAAGAAAACTACCACTTCTAACTCCACTCCAGCTAACACTGGAATGGCTAGTCTCCATGTGGGATCAACAGTGTGCCCAGAGCAAATCAGGTGTCACACTGAAGCTACATTAGTCTCTGAGGGTGGGATGGATTTAGCCACACTGGCTGCCTGGCCTCCTAACATGCAAAAATACAGGCAGCAGCTCTTAATTAATGGGACAAGTGTAGAAGGCCTGAGGGATACAGGTGCCAGTGTCACCATGGTGACAGAGAAACTGGTTTCCCCTGGTCGATACCTGGCTGGACAAACTTATCCAGTCACCAACGCTGACAATCAGACTAAAGTACATCCCATGGCTATGGTAACTTTAGAGTGGGGAGGGGTCAATGGCCTGAAACAGGTGGTGGTCTCCTCAAATATCCCAGTAGACTGTTTGCTTGGAAATGACCTGGAGTCCTCAGCATGGGCTGAGGTAGAACTGAAAACCCATGCAGCCATGCTGGGTAGCCCTGAACTGGTGTGTGTCAAGACAAGGGCACAGTGCAAGGCTCAGGGTGAAAAAGTAGAGCTGGAGTCTGGAAAAAGGGCCCAGCCTACCAAGAGAAAAGGAAAGCCAGCTGGGAAACCAGCTGCAACACAACAACAAAAAGAGAACCTCTCTTCTCAGGAAGAAGTTCTGCCCTCTGAGGGAACTGAGCCTATGGAGTTAGAACCTTATCAGGTTGAGCTCTTAGGCCCAGGGGGACCCTCAAGGGAGCAGTTGTGTAAGGGGTAAGAAACCTGTCCCTCTCTTGAAGGCCTTAGGCAGCAAGCTGCTGAAGAGTCCAATGGCAAGAAAACTGGAACACATAGGGTCTATTGGGAAGATGGGCTCCTGTACACTGAGGCAAGAGATCCCAAACCTGGTGCCACTAGGAGAGTGGTAGTGCCTCAGGCGTTCAGAGAGTTCATACTGACCTTAGCCCATGATATTCCCCTTGCTGGGCATTTGGGACAAAACAAGACATGGGAGAGACTAATCAACCACTTCTACTGGCCCAACATGTCCCAGAAAGTTAAGAAGTTTTGTGTCTCCTGTACCACCTGTCAAGCCAGTGGTAAGACAGGTGGACACCCAAAGGCCCCCCTCATTCTACTTCCAGTGGTCGGGGTCCCCTTTGAAAGAGTGGGTGTGGACATAGTGGGTCCACTTGAACCTCCCACAGCCTCAGGAAATATGTACATCCTAGTAGTAGTGGATCATGCTACTAGGTATCCTGAAGCTATTCCCCTTAGGTCGACTACTGCCCTGCAGTAGCCAAGGCCCTCATTGGCATCTTTACAAGAGTGGACTTCCCTCTGACAGAGGTACCAACTTCATGTCAGCATACCTGAAACACATGTGGAATGAGTGTGGAGTGACTTATAAATTCACTACACCCTATCATCCACAAACTAATGGCCTTGTTGAGAGATTCAACAAGACATTAAAGGGCATGATCATGGGTCTCCGAGAAAAACTCAAAAGGAGATGGGATGTCCTCTTGCCATGTCTGCTTTTCGCTTACAGAGAGGTGCCTCAGAAGGGAATAGGATTCTCACCCTTTGAACTTCTGTTTGGCCACCCTGTAAGGGGACCACTAGCTCTTGTGAAAGAAGGCTGGGAGAGACCTCTTCATGAGCCTAAACAAGACATAGTGGACTATGTACTTGCCCTTCGCTCAAGTATGGCAGAGTACATGGAAAAGGCAAGTAAAAACCTTGAGGCCAGCCAACAGCTCCAGAAGTTTTGGTATGACCAAAAGGCTGCACTGGTTGAATTTCAACCAGGGCAGAAAGTCTGGGTTCTGGAGCCTGTGGCTCCCAGGGCACTCCAGGACAGATGGAGTGGCCCTTACCCAGTGCTAGAGAAGAAGAGTCAGGTCACCTACCTGGTGGACCTAGGCACTAGCAGGAGTCCCAAGAGGGTGATCCATGAGAACCGCCTTAAGCTCTTCCATGACAGGGCTGATGTGAATCTGTTGATGGTAACAGATGAGGATCAGGAAGCTGAGAGTGAACCTCTCCCTGATCTCCTCTCATCAAACCCTAAAGATGGCTCAGTGGATGGAGTGATCTATTCAGACACCCTCTCTGGCCAACAGCAATCTGACTGTAGGAAGGTCCTGCAGCAGTTTGCTGAGCTCTTTTGCCTAACCCCTGGTCAGACACACCTGTGTACCCATGATGTGGACACAGGAGACAGCATGCCTGTCAAAAACAAAATTTTCAGACAGTCTGACCAAATTAAGGAAAGCATCAAGGTGGAAGTCCACAAGATGCTGGAGTTGGGAGTAATTGAGCACTCTGACATCCCCTGGGCTAGCCCATTGGTCTTAGTCCCCAAACCTCACACCAAAGATGGAAAGAGAGAGATTAGGTTTTGTGTGGACTACAGAGGACTTAATTCTGTCACCAAGACAGATGCCCATCCCATTCCTAGAGCTGATGAACTGATAGACAAATTAGGTGCTGCCAAATTCTTAAGTACCTTTGACTTAACAGCAGGGTACTGGCAAATCAAAATGGCACCTGGAGCAAAAGAAAAGACAGCATTCTCCACACCTGATGGGCATTATCAGTTTACTGTTATGCCCTTTGGTTTAAAGAATGCCCCTTCCACTTTCCAAAGGTTGGTGAATCAAGTCCTTGCTGGTTTGGAGCCCTTTAGTGCAGCTTATCTTGATGATATTGCTGTCTTTAGCTCCAGCTGGCAGGATCACCTGGTCCACCTGAAGAAGGTTTTGAAGGCTCTGCAATCAGCAGGCCTCTCTATCAAGGCATCCAAATGCCAGATAGGGCAGGGAACTGTGGTTTACTTGGGACACCTTGTAGGTGGAGGCCAAGTTCAGCCACTCCAGCCTAAGATCCAGACTATTCTGGACTGGGCAGCTCCAAAAACCCAGACTCAAGTCAGGGCATTCCTTCGCTTGACTGGGTACTATAGGAGGTTTGTGAAGGGATATGGATCCATAGTGACAGCCCTCACAGAACTCACCTCCAAGAAAATGCCCAAGAAGGTAAACTGGACTGTAGAATGCCAACAGGCATTTGACACCCTGAAACAAGCAATGTGCACAGCACCAGTTCTAAAAGCTCCAGATTACTCCAAGCAGTTCATTGTGCAGACAGATGCCTCTGAACATGGGATAGGGGCAGTTTTGTCCCAAACAAATGATGATGGCCTTGACCAGCCTGTTGCTTTCATTAGCAGGAGGTTACTCCCCAGGGAGCAGTGTTGGAGTGCCATTGAGAGGGAGGCCTTTGCTGTGGTTTGGTCCCTGAAGAAGCTGAGACCATACCTCTTTGGTACTCACTTTGTAGTTCAAACTGACCACAGACCTCTCAGGTGGCTGATGCAAATGAAAGGTGAAAATCCAAAACTGTTGAGGTGGTCCATCTCCCTACAAGGAATGGACTTTATAGTGGAACACAGACCTGGGACTGCCCATGCCAATGCAGATGGCCTTTCCAGGTTCTTCCACTTAGAAAATGAAGACTCTCTTGGGAAAGGTTAGTCTCATCCTCTTTCGTTTGGGGGGGGGTTGTGTAAGGAAATGCCTCCTTGGCATGGTTACCCCCTGACTTTTTGCCTTTGCTGATGCTATGTTTTGATTTGAAAGTGTGCTGAGGCCTGCTAACCAGGCCCCAGCACCAGTGTTATTTCCCTAACCTGTACTTTTGTTTTACACAATTGGCACACCCTGGCATCCAGGTAAGTCCCTTGTAACTGGTACCCCTGGTACCAAGGGCCCTGATGCCAGGGAAGGTCTTTAAGGGCTGCAGCATAGCTTATGCCACCCTGGGGACCCCTCACTCAGCACAGACACACTGCTTGCCAGCTTGTGTGTGCTGGTGAGGACAAAACGAGTAAGTCGACATGGCACTCCCCTCAGGGTGCCATGCCAACCTCACACTGCCTATGCAGTATAGATAAGTCACCCCTCTAGCAGGCCTTACAGCCCTAAGGCAGGGTGCACTATACCATAGGTGAGGGCACCAGTGCATGAGCACTGTGCCCCTACAGTGTCTAAGCAAAACCTTAGACATTGTAAGTGCAGGGTAGCCATAAGAGTATATGGTCTGGGAGTCTGTCAAACACGAACTCCACAGCATCATAATGGCTACACTGAAAACTGGGAAGTTTGGTATCAAACTTCTCAGCACAATAAATGCACACTGATGCCAGTGTACATTTTATTGTGAAATACACCCCAGAGGGCACCTTAGAGATGCCCCCTGAAACCTTAACCAACTACCTGTGTAGGCTGACCGGGTTTGAGCAGCCTGCCACACTCGAGACATGTTGCTGGGCACATGGGGAGAGTGCCTTTGTCACTCTGTGGCTAGTAACAAAGCCTGTACTGGGTGGAGATGCTATCACCTCCCCCTTGCAGGAGCTGTAACACCTGGCGGTGAGCCTCAAAGGCTCCCCCCCTTTGTTCCAGCGCCACAGGGCATTCCAGCTAGTGGAGTTGCCCGCCCCCTCCGGCCATGGCCCCACTTTTGGCGGCAAGGCTGGAGGAGATAATGAGAAAAACAAGGAGGAGTCACTGGCCAGTCAGGACAGCCCCTAAGGCAACCTGAGCTGAAGTGACTCTGACTTTTAGGAATCCTCCATCTTGCAGATGGAGGATCCCCCCAATAGGGATAGGAATGTGGCCCCCTCCCCTTGGGAGGAGGCACAAAGAGGGTGTAGCCACCCTCAGGGCTAGTAGCCATTGGCTATGGCCCTCCCTGACCTAAACACACCCCTAAATCTTGTATTTAGGGGCTCCCCTGAACCTAAGAATTTAGATTCCTGCAACTTACCGAAGAAGAGGACTGCTGAGCTGAAAACCCCTGCAGAAGAAGAAAGAAGACACCAACTGCTTTGGCCCCAGTCCTACCGGCCTGTCTCCTGCCTTCCAAAAAAAACTGCTCCAGCGACGCTTTCCCTGGGACCAGCGACCTCTGAATCCTCAGAGGACTGCCCTGCTTCCAAGAGACCAAGAAACTCCCGAGAACAGCGGCCCTGTTCAACAAAGACTGCAACTTTGTATCCAGAGGAGCAGATTTAAAGACCCCTGCAATCCCCGCAAGAAGCGTGAGACTTGCAACACTGCACCCGGCGACCCCCACTCGACTGGTGGAGAACCAACACCTCAGGGAGGACCCTCCGGCGACTCCGAGACTGTGAGTAACCAAAGTTGTCCCCCCTGAGCCCCCACAGCGACGCCTGCAGAGGAAATCCCCAGGCTCCCCCTGACCGCGACTGCCTGACTCTAAAATCCCGACGGCTGGAAAAGACCCTGCACCCGCAGCCCCCAGCACCTGAAGGATCGGAACACCAGTGCAGGAGTGACCCCCAGGAGGCCCTCTCCCTTGCCCAGGTGGTGGCTACCCCGAGGAGCCCCCCCCTTGCCTGCCTGCATCGCTGAAGAGACCCCTAGGTCTCCCATTGAAACCTATTGAAAACCCGACGCGTGTTTGCACACTGCACCTGGCCGCCCCAGTGCCGCTGAGGGTGTACTTTTTGTGTGAGCTTGTGTCCCCCCCGGTGCCCTACAAAACCCCCCTGGTCTGCCCTCCGAAGACGCAGATACTTACCTGCTGGCAGACTGGAACCGGGGTACCCCCTTCTCTCCATTGGAGCCTATGCGTTTTGGGCACCACTTTGAACTCTGCACCTGACCGGCCCTGAGCTGCTGGTGTGGTAACTCTGGGGTGGCTCTGAACCCCCAACTGTGGGCTACCTTGGACCCCAATTTGAACCCCGTAGGTGGTTTACTTACCTGCAAGAACTAACATTACTTTACCTCCCCCAGGAACTGTGAAAATTGCACTGTGTCCACTTTTAAAACAGCTAAATGTGTTTTATGTAAAAAGTATATATGCTATTGTGATTATTCAAAGTTTCTAAAGTACTTACCTGCAATACCTTTCAAATGAGATACTACATGTAGAATTTGAACCTGTGGTTCTTAAAATAAACTAAGAAAATATATTTTTCTATAACAAAAACCTATTGGCCTGGAATTGTCTCTGAGTGTGTGTTCCTCATTTATTGCCTGTGTGTATGTACAACAAATGCTTAACACTACTCCTTGGATAAGCCTACTGCTCGACCACACTACCACAAAATAGAGCATTAGTATTATCTCTTTTTGCCACTATCTTACCTCTAAGGGGAACCCTTGGACTCTGTGCATACTATTCCTTACTTTGAAATAGTGCATACAGAGCCACCTTCCTACAGCCAGGTTGTGCAGCATACAGCAGGCCATGATTATCTGGCATACCTTCTTCGGTGAGTAGTATAGGGAGCCACCTGTAAGATGGAGGCACCGGAATCTGGCCTTCATGAGGCCAAAGGTGTGTTCTATAATCCTCCTAGTTTGCCCATGTGCCACACTGTAGCGTTCCTCTGCCCTTGTCCTGGGATTCCTCACTGGGGTCAGTAGTCATGACAGGTTGGGGTAACCAGAGTCACCTGCAACTGTAGAGGGACAACTGTTAGACAGACACTAACCCTTAGGGACAACCCCATACCCAGACACCTATGTCAACAGTGTTGGGACCTTGGCCTCACCTATTAGCCACACACGGTGCCTCAGGAGTTGTCCCATCACATAAGGGATGCTGCTATTCCTCAAAATGTAAGCGTCATGCACAGAGGCAGGATACTTGGCATTCACCTGGGAGATGTACTGGTCTGCCAAACACAACATCTGCACATTCATGGAATGGTAGCTTTTCCGGTTTCTGTACACCTGTTCATTCCTGCGGGGGGGACAACTGCTACATGTGTACCATCAATGGCAGCAATGAAGTTGGGGATATGTTCCAGGGCATAGAATTTACCTTTCACTGTGGGCAAATCCTCCACCTGAGGGAAAATGATGTAGCGGCGCATGTGTTTCAGCAGGGCAGATAACACTCTGGACAACACGTTAGAGAACATTGGCTGGGACATCCCTGATGCCATGGCCACTGTTGTTTGAAAAGACCCACTGGCCACGAAATGGAGTACAGACAGGACCTGCACTAGAGGGGGGATTCCTGTGGGATGGCGGATAGCTGACATCAGGTCTGGCTCCAACTGGGCATACAGTTCCAGGATTGTTACACGATCAAGTCTGTATGTGATTATGATGTGTCTCTCTTCCAATGTCGACAGGTCCACCAGGGGTCTGTATACCGGAGGATGCTGCCATCTCATCACCTGCCCCAGCAGACGTGCCCTATGGAGGAGAACAGCGAGCAGAGAGTCATCCAACACTGAGGTATCACAATGTGATATTTGTAGAAACGTTTGTAATTCACAACAAATTTTTATCTATCCCATGTGGCCCCTTGAAATGGTGGCTGCCTGACCTGTAAGGTGGGATAAGGGGAAATGAGGTAACTGCGCTGGCGTTGTACACTGTCGCGGTGGGCGGTTGAAGACTGTGGCGCAATTCTGCATTGGTTAACATTGGGCTCTATGGGTCATGCATAGAGCCAGGATACTTGGCATTCACATGGGAGATATACTGGTCCGCCAAACACACCATCTGCACATTCATAGAGTGATAGCTTTTTCTATTCCTGAAAACGTGTTCATTTCTCGGGGGGGACAAATGCCACATGTGTACCATCAATGCCACCAATGATGTTGGGGATATATCCTAGGGCATAAAAGTCAGCTTTCACTGTGGCCAAATACTCCACTTGGGGGGATACGTTGTAGCTGCGCATGTGTTTCAGAAGGGCTGACAACACTCTGGTCAACAGGTTGGAGAACATTGGCTGAGACATCCCTGATGGCATGGCCACTGTAGTTTGAAAGGAACCACTTGCCAGGAAATGGAGTACAGACAGAACCTGCACCAGAGGGGGGATTCCTGTGGGATGGCAGATATCTGAAATCAGGTCTGGCTCAACTGGCCACACAGTTCAAGGATTGTTGCACGATTAAGTCTGTATGTGATAGTGATGTGTCTCTCTTCCATTGTTGACAGGTCCACCAGGGGTCTGTACAACGGAAGAAGGCCGCCATCTCATCAGCTGCCCCAGCAGACGTGTACTATGGAGGAGAACAGCGAGCAGAGAGTCATCCAACACTTAGGTATCACAATGTGTTATTTGCTAAAACGTTGGAAAATCGCAATGTGCCGGTATCTATCTGTATTCCAGGCCTAGATAGGTGTGATGCAGTTTTTTCCAATCCCATGTGGCCCCCTGAAATGGCAGCTGCCTGACCTGTAAGGTGGGACAAGGGGAAATGAGGTAACTGCGCTGGCATTGTACACCGTTGTGGTGGGCGGTCGAAGACCGCGGCGCAATTCAGCATTGGTTAACATTGGGCCCTATGGGTCCCAGGAGCCAATGACGATGTACGCCAGCGGTGACGGTACGCACCGCCGCGGACGTGGCCACCATTTTCATACTGTTCACTGACTTGATACCTGACCTTCAACAGGAGAGGACCTACACTGCAAGTGCTGCTGTGACCTGTGTCTGGAAGCGACTGTGGCTACAGTGGCTGGGGAAAGGGCCCCTGCCTTCACTTCGGAGGAGTTGGAGAAACTGGTGGATGGGGTCCTCCCCCAGTACACGCAACTGTACGGTCCTCCAGACAAACAAGTGAGTACACTGTGAGCATGGTGGATGGCACCTGAGTGTATGGAGTGTTGTGGGTGGAAGAGGGTGGGGAGGGGGACAGGCCAGCATGTCAGGATTGTGTGTGTATGTATGGCTGGGCCAGGGTGGGAGGTGTTTGGCAATGCGTGAGATGAAATGTACAGGCTAGAAACATCAATTTTTACTTAACTTTTCCTCCAGGTGAGCGCCCACCAGAAGAAGAGTATTTGGCATGCCATCGCCAAGGACGTCCGGACCCTGGGGGTCTACCATAGACAGAGAACCCACTGCTGTAAAAGATTGGAGGACCTGCATCGCTGGAGCAAGAAGATGGCGGAGGCCCAGCTGGGGATGGCCTCCCAACGTGGGAGGGGTGCCCGTCGCATCATGAACCCCCTGATGTACCGGATCCTGACGGTGGCCTATCCGGAGTTGGATGGGCGCTTAAGGGCATCACAGCAGCCACAAGGGGTTGAGTACACTCTAATTCAGCTGACTCTGTGCGGTTTACGAGGTGTCTTGGTGGTCGAAGTGGGCTGTGGGTTCCCCTAGGCCAGGGCGAACTTGGTACGCTAGGTCCCTTGTTAGGCAGGTTCTATGGCACCCCAGCCCCACTACTAGTAATAGCCATCTACACTTAGTCAGGCTCCTGGGACTTCCAGGTGTGCAGCAATTGGGCTTAGGCCTCATCCCCCCTGGGCATGTGAATTTGCAGGGAACTGTTAGTGCATGGCTTAGTGCAGAGGGCTGCTCCCTGTGTGTTGTGTCCGCCAACGGCATTGGTGTTGCATGCACTGAACATCTGTTTCTTCTGTCTTCCCCCCCTTTTTGTTTTGTCTCCCTGTTCTTGTGTGCAATAGCATCATCTGGCGGAGGAGCAGTGGCACTGGAGCAGGAGGGAGCTGCAATCCACTTGGCCCTGGAGGGTGAAGCAAAGGAGTCTGAAGCCACCAGTGGGACGGAGGGCAAGGGGAGCTCCACGACGGGGACAGGAGCATACACCAGCGACAGCGAATCCTCCTCTGATGGAAGCTCCCTTGCGGTGGCGGGCACCTCTGTGCCCACTGCATCAACAGGTACAGCTGCCACCCCCCCAGCACCGCCCTCCCAGAAGCCCCTCAGCGTGTGTCCTGTGCCCGCTCACCCAGGAGGGTGGGCATCTCCTTCGCCCCAGGCACCTCAGGCTCTGCCACAGTCAGCCCTGCTGCCCTCAGTGAGGAGGCTATTGACCTTCTGAGATCCCTTACTTTTGGGCAATCTACCATTTTGAATGCCATCCAGGGTGTTGAGAGGCATTTGCAACAAACAAATGCATACCTGGAGGGCATTCATTCTGGGCAGGTGGCCCAACAGAGAGCATTTCAGGCTCTGGCCTCAGCACTGAAGGCAGCCATTGTTCCTGTGTCCAGCCTCCCCCCTCCAACTTCCTCCACCCAGACCCAATCCCCTGTACCTCAGCCTATCCCAAGCACATCATCAGACCAGCATGCACACTCATCAACACACAAGAGTGGACATGGGAAACATAAGCACCACACATCCCACAAGCACGCACACAAGCACCATCCCCATGCAGACACAGCAACATCCACTGCCTCCACTGTGTCCCCGTCCTCCACGTCCTCCTCCTCCCTCCCTGTCTCGTCTCCACTCACACCTGCTTGCACTACATACTCAGCCACTACCTCCATCACCAGCATGCCCATCACCACTCACCGCTCACTGCAATCACCACCCCCACTACCATGCACACATCCCCAGTGTCCTCTCCCAGTGTGTCTGTGAGCCCTCCTCCCAAAGTACACAAACGCAGGCACACACCCACTCAACAGCCATCCACCTCACAACAGCCTCCGGCCCATGCACCTTCACCCAAATTAAGCAAACGTACACCTCCTACAACCACTACCTCTTCCTCCACTCCCAAACCCCCTCCATCGTCCCATCCCAGTGTGTCTAAGAAGCTTTTCCTGGCTAACATTGATCTCTTTCCTACACCTCCTAGGGCCAGGCTTTCCAGGTCCCAGCCCAGCACCTAAGCCACCAAATCCCCAGACACAGTGGTGCCAGCAACTGAGGGGTCATCGAGTGACCCACCCATCAGGGCTGCCAGTATGCCATCTTGCGAGGCCAAGGACATTCCGCCACCTGCCAAGGTGAAGAAGGTGCTCACATCCTGGAGGGAGAAGCCACAACTACCAGCTACCAAGGGCTCCACCAAAACAAAAGGGGACAGTGGCAAGACACCTGTGGCACCATCAAAGGTGGGGAAGGGACGAACGCAGAAGAGCAGGTCAGGACAGGGCACGGTGGCACTGACTGAGGGACTAGTGTCACCTCTTCTGTCAACGACTACACCAACCTGTACGGCGGCGAACACTGCAACCTGCCCCGCCACCAGCACCACCACCTGCACCGCCACCAGCACCGCCACCTGCACCGCCACCTGCACTGCCATCAGAACCTCCACCTGCAAAGCCACCTGCACCGCCACCTGCACGTCTGCAGCCTTAGCATCAGTCCCCAGCATCTTCCCCAGTGGGCAGCCGTCAGAGGCTGCAGGAGACGTCCTGCTGTGTCCTCAACAGGTGCTGACACATACACCACCGCCAGCTCCGCCACCAGCCGCGCGACGTGCTCGGACAGTGGAACTACAGCTGACATGGCTACCATCTTCAGTGGGCAGCCATCCGAGGCTGGAGGAGACTTCCTGGACCCTGCCCAGCTTCCATGAGGCATGACGTTCATCACTGTTTGCACCTGCAGGTGGAAGGCGAAGCCACAGCAGGGTGGGGTATGTCTCTGCCTCCATGGCGTATCATGCTACCTGTTCCTAGGCAATCTCGTGGCACACACACCCAGGTGAGGGAATGGGACTGGCCACACTGCATGTGGTGCACTCTGGGCACAAAGCCCCCTCCAGAACTAGTGGAGAATCACATCCACTACCTCAGTCCTTGGCAGGATGAAGCACTCTGGGCACAAGGACCCCTCCAGAACTAGTGGAGAATCACATCCACTACCTCAGTCCTTGGCAGGATGAAGCACTCTGGGCACAAGGCCCCCTCCAGAACCAGTGGAGAATCACATCCACTACCTCAGTCCTTGGCAGGATGAAGCACTCTGGGCACAATGACCCCTCCAGAACCAGTGGAGACTGTTATCCACTTGAGAGACTGTGACTTTGCACTCCCCAGGATAAACCAGTGGTCAAACCACCCACTGGAAAGACTTGAGAGACTGTGGTTTTGCACTCCCCAGGATACAGCAATGGGCATGGAGCCCCCTAGAGGAGCAGTGGCGTTATGCGTTCATCCGGCTGAGGTGCCCCCCCCTCCCCTCCCCCTGAGGTGCCTGTTTATTTTCGATCTGATTCCCCTGCAGTGATCTCTCCGTTTCAAGTCAGGTATCTTGTGTGGGCTTCGCCCATGCATTTTGGGACCACTGGTCTATGGACAATGATTGGTACACTATCCTGACTTGTGTAGTTGGTGTACATATTTGTATCTACTGCTTTTTTAACTTTCACTATCTGATTTTTCATGATTACAATTGTTACAATCATTTAATTTTGTCCTTGCATTCTTCCAGGGGGTGGGGGGTGTATATGTAATGTTGCTGCATGTATTTGTGTGTATGGTTTTGTGGGTGAGGGTGGGGGTATTGCGTGTTGCTTGTGTGTGTCACTCTCTTTTCCCTCCCCCCTCCCCTGTGTTGTAGGTGCAGTACTCACCATGGTCGTCGACAGCGTCTGTCCTGCTCCTGATACAGCAGGAGGAAGACCAGCATGGGCAGTACGTGTAACTCGTGCTACATGGCGTCCTGGTTCCTCGTTGGGTGTCAAGAGGTGAGTGGTTTCCCTTCTGTGTACTGTTTCCGCCATGCTTTTGATAGCGTTGGTTCCGCTCCGGAAAAGGTGGCGGATAGGCCTGTTATAATACAGTGGGCGGTACTTTGTCCTCTGCCTGTTTGTTGGCGGTTACCGCCGCGGTGTTTGTTTCTACTGCCGTGGCAGTCGGAGTGTTAAAGTGGCTGTCTATGTTGACGGTTTCTACCATGGTCGTGATTCCATTTTTTTTTCCACCGGCCTGTTGGCGGTATTACCGCTGCTTTACCACCGTGCGCCAGGGTTGTATTGAGGGCCTTAGTCTCTGTTCTTTGTTTATTTATGGGATTTTTAAATTAGTGAAAAAGTAATCTTCCTCTTTAGTATTATCACAGTTCAATGATGTAGAAAGTGTTTCATAATAGTTCTGAAATTGTGCCAATATATCTGTTGATAGTGTAAGTAATTCATTTGAAGAATTTTTAATAGCAGATATCCTTCTAGAGGATTCTTTTTGGCGTTATTGATATGCTAGAAGTCTTCCAGCTTTCTCCTCCCTTTCATAATTATGTTGGCGAATTGAGGCAGCATGATGGTAGTCGCCTTGCGAGCTGTTTTTCTCCTCTCCTTACATTCTGGCATTTTCTGTCCTTTACTACTAAGTAGGTTTTCCATAGTTATTATGTAGACACTAGATAATGTTAGTGTCTTGATGGTCCACATGGTTATAATATGTAGGTTTCCTCAATACCAGCTTTCTGTATCTTATATGGCGTATTGTTTGATAACAGCAATAAATCTGCCAATTGTATTATGCATATTATGTTTCTAACATGTCATTCTAGAAACCACGATTGAGCGTTAGCTTACGCCTTCTATGACCACTTTCCCTAATCAAGAATGGTAAGCATTTCTCTATTTATTTGATATATCTTCCTTATGTTACACTGCCATTATGACCATCATCATCACAGTTTTTTTATTCATCATCACTAATGTGTGTAATTCCCCCCAAAATAGTTGGGATATATGTCATTTTATGTCATGGCATTCTTCTCTGTGTTTAACTACAGGTATGGTTCAGTTCCTCTATACTATAGTCTCACTGTTATGTATGTTTTGTTATAAATTTTGACCATGGAGTATCTTTTGGAGAAGATTTACTTAGTTCTGATGAAGCGCCAAGTGATCCCTTTGGACGTTGGAAGGCGTGAAACATGTTGACTTTTTTTGGAGTGGCCAAAGTAATGCCTTTCCAACCACCTGTTTTTTTAGAGTAAAGGATCATTATTCCCATTAACTCTATTTTTGTTTTCAACCTTGACCAGCGCTTCCTTGCACTAATAAATTTGGTTTCTCAAGGGAGTGTCAGAGCCAATTTTAAGACCTTTTCTTTTCTCTCCAACTTTGCTTCACCCTTCAGACTCGTCGTATAATTTTGGCTAAGTGGCCCCCATAAGGGTCCCGTCAGACATTGCAGTGACAGTCTGACGTGGAGCAAGCCCGATGATGATACATGAGGGCCCTTGCTTCTGAATGAACTCATACCTGAGACCTCTAGAGTTTTTCCGTATTGTTTTGTAATTCTTGGAACAGTGTACCTTTTTGATTGATACATTATGAAAAGGGAGTATGTACACTGGACTAGTTAATCTCCCAGTCAATCCTTTTTTTCGAATTAAAAACAAACACTTTTCAGCGTCAGAAGTATACAAATTGTTGAGTTTGAATTTGGCTGAAAGTAGTTTTTTTTAAATCTCTGGCGATTCGTTTTTACTATATTCTTTTGAGAGTAACATAACCTCTTTTTCCAATAATACCCTTTCATTATTCAGTTGTTTTTTTTAAGAATTAATGAGTCTCCCATAATCATTCCTCTAATGACTGCTTTACCAGCAACCCAAAGTATACCAGCATCTGTAACTGAGTCCTTATTTTCATCAAGAAATTTTTCAACGTGTTGACATAAGTTTAATTTGGCTTGAGGTGTTTTATATGAAGAGATGTTAAATCTCCAATTAGGTTTAGGAGTCTGTGTTAATCCAATATTAATATGTATTTCAATTAAATCATGGTCTGAAAGGCTACATGGAGTAATTGCTGCATGTGATACTGATTGTAACATTGTAGCTGAGGTTAAAAAATAATCTATTTTAGAGCAAATTAAATGTGAACAAGATGTAAACGTGTATTCTTTGTCGTTTGGGTGTAACAAATGCCATGGTTCCTGCAATGCAAAATCTTCTACAAGATCTTTTAGTATATGTCTGTCACTTGTATGGTAAATGTCTGGGTTGCCCGATCTGTCGATCAATGGATCTATAGTAACATTCCAATCCCCCCCAATTATTACTTGTGTAGGTCCAAAAGAAGATAGTAACCTATTAATCTTAGAAATAAAGATCATTTTGGAATCATTGGGTGCATATTTCGAGCCTATGACCTTAAAGGAATTTCTAATATGAATTTTAACAAATGCATATCTGCCATCATCATCTAACCATGTTTGAATAATTTTATATGGTAAGTATTTATGAAAAGGAATAGCTACCCCACATTTGCGGATAGGTGTATCAACATTATTAGAATTACTCTGGGTTATACTAGCATGTATAACTTGACCAATCCAATCTCTCTTCAATGTATCACTTTCAGGTTCATTAAAATGAGTTTCCTGCAATAAAGCAATGTCTGGTTTATGTTGTCCAAAAAAGTTGATTATCTTCTTTCTCTTAATAAAATGTGTCAGACCATTAACATTCAAAGATATAACATTCAAGGGTTTCAGCCTATTGATTGACATACGTAGACTAAAAAAACTATATCAATCCAATTTACAATGAGAGAAGATAAAAGAAAGATAAGAGATAAGGTTAAGAGAGTGTATGTTTCCAAATGTGTCAGTGCATCTGAATGATGTGAATGGAATATCAATTAATTTACATTTTGATAATATATTCAAATAATAAATGATTATTTATAGGTAATATCACAACAAAATAATTGTCTAACACTAGAGATAAGACAATTTGTACACTTAAACAAATAAAACTTTAAACTGGGGAGAAAAAAACAATGTGTCCCGAAGAGGTGAGCAGAGAAGAGGATATTAATGCCATTTCGAATATAGACAATAAAATATCCGATAACATATACAAACATAATTATAAAGAGAAAAATATGGAGAGTAAAGAAGAGATATAAGTTAAGGAGGATAGAGGCAGAGTATCATCATACATAATTAATACTTCAATCTTAATCAAGGTTGCAAAGGTGATCTAGATTTTTCCCTTAGGTGATATTTTTTCTAGGCTTTAAGTTTACCACCATGTGACCAGTGATGTTGAACAGTCTCCCATTCTCCTTGATCCGCATCATCCGGAGTGTTAGATGGAGGAGATTCTTTTATTGGTGAAGGAGAAGAAGTCTTATGTTCCTTTTCTGAGTCCCTATCATCTAAATCATTCAAAGAAGATTCCAAGTCATGAGGATCTAAGTATCCCTTGGTTTTCCCTTGAAAAGTTATAATCATAGTAGCCAGTTCCAGAAGGCCATACTTTATGTCTCTTTTCTTCAATCTAGTGCGTAGATTTAAAGATTGTTTCCTTTTGAGATTAGTAGGTGCTGAGAAATCTGCTGTGATGATTACTTGAGGTTTTTCATACTTGTATGGCCCATGCTTTTTTGCTGTCATGATAATTTGACGGGTTTGTTGATGCCATAAACAACAGGCAAGAATATGTCGAGGTCTAGTAGAGTGGTCTATTCCACGTGTTTGGAGGCGATGAGCTCTCTGAAATTCCAAAGGCGCTGTGAAAGTGATGTTCGTCAGAGTTGGGATTAGAGTGGTCAGAAAGTCTAGTATATTATCTTTCTCTACTTGTTCTGGAAGACCTATGATTCTAAGATTGTTCCTTCTACTTCAATCTTCTAAATCAATCATCTTTTGTTATAGAAACCAAATATTCTGACCTGTATCAGTTGTCTTGTCTAGAAGGGATTCAATATTTGTAATCCGACTGTCCATTGTCTGTTTGTGGGATTGAAGTTTGCTAACATCATTCCTTAGTCCCTGAACGTCCGTAGTATTAGTAGAGACTGTATTGTCCAAGGTCGCAATAGAGGATTTTGGGGGTTATTACATCTTTGGAGGAGGTGTTAATCCGTCTCAAAAGTGACGGTAAAGTGACGGATATACCACCAGCCGTATTACGAGTCCATTATATCATATGGAACTCGTAATACGGCTAGTGGTATATCCGTCACTTTACCGTCACTTTTGGGACGGATTAACACCTCCTCCAAAGTTGTAATAACCCCCTTTATGTCTAATAGTTCTTTCAAAATTGTATCCATAGCTGCTGAGGGTAGCTCAGTATAATCTGCCATATTACCTTTGGAATCAGTGGCGTCAGGATGTGATAATAAAGCTGCGCTATATGACAATTGCCTTAATACGTTGGGATCTGACATAAGGATTAGATCAGTTATGTTCCAAAGTTCTATTTATAATGGGTGGCTAGTCACTTGATATTTCAATTCTAGCAAAAAGCGTGATTTTGAACACCGATGTATTACCTACATTGCAGCATATATTCCATTTCCATTTAAAAATAAGATCCACCTCGATGACTTGGTATATTTAAGCATAAAGACTTTATAAGAGGAAGAGAGCGATAAGTTACTTTGACTTCCATCTCCTTATGCAAGCATGGTAACCACCATGTAGATAGCAATCAGCTCTTGCCAAAATTATGTGAATTTTATGAAGCCATGCATTTGCAATTTTTGCATTTTCTAGATTGAGTTGGTGCTATTCAGTACGATGAGGTAGAGCGCGGTTACATTTTCCTGATTTTTCTGGGCCTAGTATGTGCTATCTCGTCTTCTTCCGTGACGCGTTACAGTGCAATGTAATCAGTCCAATAGTAAAAAAAAGGAAAAAAATGCATTCAGAGACGTTGCAAGCGAATTCAATGCATAGTACAGCAATGTCCAGCGCGCACACATTTGTCAATTACCGCTAGGCCGAGGGCATGATCTCTTGCCGTATTCCACATCGCGCTACGTAATAATGTAATCAGGCACGTCGAAAGTTATCAAAAGCATCATGTGGCATTTCCGAAGTTAAGCGGTGTTACAAAGTTAGTAGCGCTCACATTTTAATGTTCCATACTGCATAAAAAAGCGTTCCGTACCAGTCGGGATTTTAGATAAAGTTCACGCTGCCATTTTGGCCTCAACGACCGATATGTTATGTTAATTCAATTGCAGATCGAGCTGATCGTTTATTTTTAATCCTGCTGATATCAGACATGTATTCTCCCACTTTTCAGGTAAGTAAAGGTCGGAGAAGTGTTGTTCGGCCTGTCTTCCCGTCTCCACTCGTTCCGGCTCTAACAAAGAGCCGCCATCTTCCATGGCACTTGGTTCACTTTTTTGCAACTTTGTGGGTGTTCTTTTTAAAACTATTTGTAGCTCAACAACAATAATAAGGCCCTTAGGAGGTTAAACTGTTTGTGCAGTACTGTGACTGAAAGTGTTTGTGTGTTACTGTCATTGAATCGGTTTCTGCTTCACTGTCACTCAGGGCCGGCTTTAGCGCTGGTGCCTCCCTGTGTAACCGTCTTTTTTGGCACCCCCACCCCATGACCACCTCCTCGGATTCATTCTCTACCACACGGCAAATTTGCCCCTTATCTCTCAATAGCCCCCATTTTCATATGCATTAATTTGTTTTAAAGCACTGGCTTCACTAATCCACTCAGCTATCCCCATAAAATATAGTTCCATTCTATGTAGCAGGCACATTAATCCTCTACGCTGCTTTAAGTCAAAGCTGCGCTAGACAAAACTCCCATCTCTCTCGCCAGCATGAACATTAATCACAAGAGTTATCTTGACATTTTAATTGCTTCATGAAGGCTGGAGCAGTAACTTTCCAGCAGGTTCTTTTAAATCCCACATTTTGTAAGTTATTGCTAAACACGTCGCCCCACCTGAGGTCAGCGCCCCCCCAATCCAGGTCAGCATCCGGTGCGGCTACAGGAGGGGCACCCCTGGAAAAGTAAAATGTTGCAACTGTGCTTTCCTGTCAACTTTCATGTTGTGGAGTCAGCGCCGTATTGAAGACAAATAGCAGCTGCTAGTCATCCTTGGTATGCCATGGTCTTTTTTTCTTTTCTTAGTGGTGTAGGGAAGCTCATGGAGGGAGGCTTTGGCCCACAGGTATGGCACAGGGTTTTGAACTAATTTGTTCACTGGAAGGGTCAGACCCTACAAGCAAAAACCACTGCTGGCCGAGTAGCTGAGTTCCTTCTCAATCATCCCAGTCTTGCTGTGCTCTCCAAGCAGAAATCTATTTGACAGAAGTATCCATATAAAGAAAAGACTCTCCCATTTCCCATGTGGCCTTTCTCAATTACCTACATGTCAGAGCGGTTGCATTATACTCCATGGTGTGCACCACAAGCCAACAATATAGCGACTGTCATTTTGTCCCAGTGCCTTAGGAGGTTTTTTTTACATTACATTCGTGGGGGATGGAGCAATCAAGGAGGTGACTGGTTCCCATTCACTCCCCAACTCCAAACAGGGCAAAGAACATTTAAAAAAAATATTAAATTACTCTTGTGGGGTTGGGCCCTATGCCAGGAAAGGCTGCCCCCATTTCAGATTCCTCTGGGACAGTGTAGGAGGATTCCCACTCAGGGATCACTACCCAGAGGCAATCCTCAAGCAGACATCCTTTGAGGCAGGATTCCATTGGAAAGCAGAGACTCTCTCATTTTCTGTAGTGTGTCTCCTACGCTGTGAGCTGCATGGGGGTGGGGATGATCTCCTCCCCCAAGCGTAGACCACAAGACCAACTTGTCTCCAATGGCCATCTCTTCCTGGCAATTGATGACATTGCGCTCTAAGGGTGTGCTTATGTGATCAGTCTGACACAGGAGGGATTAAAGGCTTCCACACTAGTACTTCCTCATCAGCCCCTGTTGGAGGCATGGAGGGAGGAAGTCACAAGTGCAAGCACCGGAGTCTTCCCTGACCCATCTGATACATTCTTCACACTGGAAGGAAGTGCTGATAAGGGCGAGGTCATGTCCTCTGTAAAGAGTATTGCATCCCCTTGTACACATTAGGTCACATATCGAAGAGCTGCAGTAGTATCCTGTTTTGACAGCTGCTATTAAACAATAAATACACACAAAAAACATGACTTAATTGTTTTGCATTTCTGAGCAGGAACATCAATTTTATGTCTCTGAAAGTGGCCTCATTGTGGACTATTAAATGGCTAAGAATTTACTTGTAAATGAAGATGATCAGATGGTGTCCTTGAGAAATCTGCTCTTAAATCTTCAGGAGACCTCCCATGAACATAATAAAGTATAAGCCCCTGTTTAAAGAGACGAAACAAGGAATCTTTTAAATCGTGGTGCTCATGAAAAATGAAACATGCAGATCCGTCTGTCCCCAAAATGCTTGCATTTCAAGACCTTAAATCATATTAAGAATTAGAAGTACAATAAGCTTGCCATATACTGGCAACAAGTAGAGCCTAACAATGCCTACATTCATCGATTTACTAACTGCAGGTACTGCACACATCTGCTTTAGATGATACCGAGCTTAGGAACATTATTAAAATATCTCTAGATGTATGATGCTGTTGCTGGAAATATGTGTTCCACAGACTGTTGTCTGCACTGAGCACAGCTGCCCATGATTCATAGTGACAGGAAAAAAATGATAACTCGCATTCCAAGTCAGAAAACTTACTGGTGGAGCTCGCTCTTCATTGCCACATGTTTTATTACATCAGAGTACCACTGAAACAATCCAATAAAAAATAAAAAAATAAACATTTCATTATCTGTGCTTCCCCAGAAAGCCTTCCATCAAAAATTAAATTTAATGTCAAGCGACTTTTTTCTTTATAATGTACAAGGAATAGAGTGCTAAACATTAATTAAAACATATACTTTTTTTCTTTCTTTTCCACCACAACATATTAAAAAAACACAAATCAAGCATTAAACAGTGTTTTCCTGCAAGCATATACTGCTTTACCTCAGAGACTTCAAAAGTTTTTTGTAAATTATTTTCTGGTTGCGAATTATCTGTACTTACCATTAGGGAGCATGTGGCTTTACTTGACGAACCAGCTTTTCCTTTATTATTAGATAGATACCGAAGTAGACTAGCTTCCAGAGCTCCGAAAAAGATATTATAAAGAATATTAGCATGGAATTAATAAATAATCTATTAATGTGTGTAAAACAAGGTCTGGGTGTGTGATGGGCAAGCAGAAGGGTTGCCACCCTTCTGCAAAGGTACTGGGCCTGAAACACTGAATCCAGTGCTAGCCTCGTCTCTAGCGGAAAACCGTGACCAAGTCGAGCACGCCCTAAAAGACGTGCAGAAAAGGTTTTATATTGCTATGAATTGAAACAGATTGGCAAATAAATGATGACTGGCTCATGAAGGAAGAAACTTAATTTGATGTTTCAAGCAGAAAAGAGAGTTGGCATTTGGGGAAAAATACAGGTGTTTTACGAAAAGCATTCCTGACAGCATAAATGAAATTATATATTTAACGTTTAACAGTTCTGAGTATAATAAAAGTCAATCCATTTTCATTCTGAACATTTTGGTCTCTTGATGGTGGTAGAAAGCATGATTATTTGACAGAAATCAGAACATTGCTCAGAGTGAATTGCCAGAAGGCTAACAATGGACCACTGGAAACAGCCTAAATGTGTCGCTCCCCTTGCCAGCCAAAGCGAGTCAACCTTTAATGTAATTTGGCTTGTACTTCAATTGAAAGTACTGTGTTTTTCCTTACTTTCACGCTTTTGTGCATACAGGCTTAGTGAGGCATGGTCTTCAAAGGGTTATTGGCTGGTGTGAACCCTAAAAGCAGCGTCCTAAGGAGCCTACTTCCTTTACTAAAAAAGCATCCGTTCTAACAGACAACAAGCCAGTCACACACGACAAAATCTATATCGAATATATCATCCTTGCTAACAGGACCCTGCACTACCCACTCATACCAACAGTCAAACCCCGCACCAGGTCCCTCTGTGAGGGATTTAAAATGTCTTCTCCAGTGGTGAAGTAAATTTCACTACAACAGAAGGTGAGAGTCTGCATTGGAGGGGTTTAAATATTTTATACCAAGAAACCTGATACATGGCAGAACTAAACTCCATTGTTTTGGGGCATCCTTACACAGAGCTCTCGAGTTACCCAGTTCCACACGTGAAAAGCTCACCCAGTTCAGGGTTTTATTTGCATTCTGAAATGTGCAAATACAAAGAACAATTTTGACACGATGAGATTGTCACACATTGGCTAGGAAAATTGAACGTTGTGACGCAAGCATTATTTTTAAAATATTGAAATAACTTTGTGATCCTACTGTGCACAAAAACTCCATCACCCATTCTCTCAAGCTCTGCATTACTTTATCTACATTTTAAGAAATAAAATCCAGCAGATTTGTGGGTCTTTCACTTTACTTCAATTTAGGGAAAAACCACTCAAAACCGTTATTTTAACTTCTTAATTTGGTTCTCTGCTTGAACTACCGGCGTCTCCTTTAGGCCAGGATTCCTTAGCAGCTAACACTACGATGTACAAGTTACATTTCATTCATTCCTTATATTGTCATTGGCAAAATATTTGAGCACCCCTCTTTGGCATAAACCTGTACCACATCCTTAGGATGCACCTACCATTAGGCTAAAAGTGGATATCCGGTCCTGCGGCTTTCACCCCATTATCAAATAATTCAAGCAGTAATGACTACTAGGATGATACGTTTTACAAAGTACACTACATATAACTGTGTATTGTCAAAAACAGCCAACATTGAAAGCAAAGGAATGCAGAGTAAGGAAAGTATTCCAGTCCTTTAATGATGTGACATGATTAAAATCAGACAAAGCCTATATGTTTTGAAAAGGGTTTTTGTGAGACCCCAAAGGCATGTTGAAATTGTTGTTGCTTGCCCTGGCCCAAAGAACTGTAACACCACCTTGACAGAATCTATACATTTTTTACAGACCAAAAAACGCGTTGAAACTTTCCTTTCATCTCCATTCAGTGAGGTAAGGAATGCAGTGGTGTTTTATTGAAATGCTCACACTTAAGCAAGCTGCCATGACAACTGTCCAGAAAGGCAGCCATGGAATTTCTTGTCTAGGGCCTCTTGTTAAGTTGAGTGACTTTCCCCTCAGGGAGTCTAATCCAACCACAGTTTGCAAACTGAGATCTGGACCAGTGACCCTCAATTGTTGAACCATAGCTCTTGGTGCCCGTTTATTTTCTGTGATCACAATTTAAATATTTGAAAACAAAACAGCACAAAAACAAAATACATGGGGCCTGTTGTGAGCTTAGTGGATGGGTACTCTGTCATAAACATGACATATAACCTTTCCACATTTGCCATAGAAAATAATGTGCTTGTAAGAAGATGGATGGTACATGGGTGTTCTCACTCAAATGCCCATGATTTTAATGCAAGCCCTATCTATTTATATCTATAGACAGTGCTTTGTGCTACAAAATATCCCTCCTTAAGGCAGATGCTAAGTTGAAGACTTGCCAAGCTTTCAAACTTTGCATATGTGCTATACCATACAGCACACACATAAAATGCGAAAAGTTTACATTATGCCTAAGCATAATATTTTGTACTAGAAGGGTCGTTTTCTAGCACAAAACCTATGATGGACATCATGAATACATTTTCACTCTGGTGCAAAGATCTATGCGCTGTACAAGACAGCCTAATTGTGCACCAGCACTTGGGAAGGGGGCGCTCTCTGTCTCACCCAAAGCAGCACAGCGGCTATGACTTCTGCCATGCATTGCTCACATTTTTTAATTAACGGGGCCTAAGATAGTGTTCTCTTGGTCATTACCATAGCATTCCTAATTGCCTAGAAAAGACTTTGAAAAGTTGCTGACCTTGCAGGCACCTGTTTGAATAAAGCGGGGGAAACTCAAGTCACCATCATCATCGGAGTGGCAAAGACTACACAATTCTCCTGATCAATTTGCAGAAACTGTAGAAATACAGCAGTTATAAAGGAACCAATAAATTAAAATACCCATTCAGTTGTGTGCAAATATTTTCAGGCACGAGTGCATTTCACTACTACAATCATCAGATGGCAAAATATTTGAATTGTGAATATTTGCTAAGCTGCAAAGTTATTGAAGAAGACAGGAGTCTACAACTTATTTTTCCACACAATTAGTGATAATAGTGATAGTAGTAGCTGCTATTGATTTTGATCATTTTTCAAAAACGAAGCACAGTGTTGACCAAAAAAGTGTGTTGTGAATGTGGACAAACTAAACAGCATAAAATATTCAGCCATCGATTTGCCCTTAAACAGTCGCCCTGGTTGATAGAAAGAAAGCCCACTAGACAACCAGGATTTTATGAGCAAACTTTTTGGAAATGGTGGGAGCAGTCCACCTGATATAAGGCCATGCCCCCACCACCAAAGGAGGCAATACAATATTTCTGCCATCCCTGGAGGGCAGGATGGTTTTTTTTCCCAGGGGTTTTGAAAGTCGCCATGGTATTCCTTTCTTAGAAAGGGTTGCTGGCATAGGGAAAATATAGTTTTTCTGTCTCCATGTAAGGCGGATTAGGGGTTTGCCCAAGTCTGTCCCCGGGAGAAGTATAAAGCAAATTAGATACTAGGGAATGTTAGGCCACATTTGTTAAAGAAGCAATTGAACCAAGTCATTAGGCCATACCCCAGCCCCATGAAGGGTAATAGAGTATTTCCACCCTGAGGAGGTAAATAGAAAATCTCCTCCCCACGTGAGATAGAAGCCCACTAGACATCCGTGATTTTAAAGTGGGGCAAAAAAGGAGTGGGTGTGTTCCACGCTGGCTTTGGGCTATAACCATGCGCAAAAGGGGCAAACACAGACTTTCTGCCTCAAAGGAGCAGAAAGGAAATATGCCCAATTTGTGCCCCAGGGTGGCTGAAAGTCCACTAGTCACCAGGAATTTAGAAATAATGACAAAAACTAAAAGATGTGGAAAGCCCACCCTGGCATTGGGCCATACCTCCACTCCAGATGGGGGAGAACACTGTCTTTCTGCTCTCCCCTACCCAGGCCAGATATGACATTTCCCCACATTGGGAGTACATCTGAAATCTACCCCTGGAGGGATAGAATGCCCATTATACACTTTGCTGGTGAAAAAAGGAGTGTAGTTCCCACCTAGGCACTGGGTTATACCCCACCCCAAAAGCTGCACATTGTCTTTATGGTCCCCTGGGGGAGAGAGGGAATCTGCCCCCAATCTGCCCCAGGGAAAGAGAAAGACCACTGGATGCCAGGGTATTTTTTAAAGAACTAATGGGGTGGGTGTAAGCTCATACTGACATTGGCTCCACCCCCATGCTTAAAACCACAACTGTCTTTCTACTCCCATGGGGACCAATGTATGCTCACACCAATGGCAAGCAAGAGGAAATGTCTATTCTTCTAGGTGTTATTTTTGCATATGTGCCAGCAGAGTGGGGGCAAATTCAAATTTTCTCACATTAGCCATGCCAAATAGTTGCATTATTTCAGCTCGGGGTTAGCCACCAACCAGGAAAAACGTAAAAACCCAGCTCAGTTGTTGGCTCTGGATACTATGGGGGTCATTCCAACCCTGGCGGTCGGTGTTAAAGCGGCGGCTAACCCGCCAACAGGCTGGCGGTTAAAAAAAAGAATTCTGACCCTGGCGGAAACCGCCTACAGAGACCGCCACTTTAACACTCCGACCGCCACGGCGGGACAAACAAACAGCGCGGCGGTCACCGCCAACAGACAGGCGGAAGACAATGTACCGCCCACCCTATCACAACCCACCAATCCGCCACCTTTTCCGGGGCGGTAGCCCCGCCGATAAAAACACGGCGGAAACAGACCTTTCAAACCGAAAACGCGCACCTCCATACACCCCACGAGGAGTCTGGACAGCATGGAACCTGAATTACACATCCTACCAGCTATTGTATTCCTGCTCCTCTACCAGGAGCACGAACGGCGGCGCAGAAGACAACGGTGAGTACTGCACCTACGACACAGGGGAGGAGAAAATATTACGGGGACACACATACGCGACACACCCACCCACTACAACACACACATCAATCCATAGCAATACATCACTGTTACAACCCCCAAACCCCCCCGAAAGAATGCAAAGACAAAAGGAATAGATCATAAACAGGCGAATATATTGTATTATTGCCTTATAAAAATATCACACATTTAAAACTAATATATACATAAATTTTAAAAGTCCGATAATTCTAGCTGTCATTGTCCGTGGACCACTGGGCCCAAATCACATGGGCAAGGCCCACACAAGATACCGGACACCAACGGAGAGAACACTGCAGGGGCATCAGATAGAAAAACTACAGGCACCTCAGGGGGAAGGGAAGGAGGGGCACCTCAGCCACATGAGTACACGACGCCAGATCCACGAGGGGCCTCCATGGCCACTGTCCCATCCTGGGGAGTGCAAAGCCACAGTCTCACAAGTCTCTACAGTGGGTGGGTTGCCCACTGTCCCATCCTGGGGAGTGCAAAGCCACAGTCTCACAAGTCTCTACAGTGGGTGGGTTGCCCACTGCCATATCCTGGGGAGTGCAAAGCCACAGTCTCTCAAGTCTCTACAGTGGGTGGCTTGCCCACTGCCATATCCTGGGGAGTGCAAAGCCACAGTCTCTCAAGTCTCTACAGTGGGTGGCTTGCCCACTGCCATATCCTGGGGAGTGCAAAGCCACAGTCTCTCAAGTCTCTACAGTGGGTGGGTTGCCCACTGTTCAATCCTGGGGAGTGCAAAGCAACAGTCTCTCAAGTGGATAACAGTCTCCACTGGTACTGGAGGGGGACTAGTGCCCAGAGTGCTTCGTGCAGCCCTGCCCGACACAGATGCGGGCCTGCCCCTTCCACCAATGGGCCAGCGGTGCTTGAGATGAAGGGCCCAGTTCAGCGGTTCTTGAGACGGCGGTGCCCAGCGGAGCGGTGCTTGAGATGAAGGGCCCAGTTCAGCGGTGCTTGAGACGGCGGTGCCCTGTTCAGCGGTGCTTGAGACGGCGGTGCCCAGCGGAGCGGTGCTTGAGATGAAGGGCCCAGCGGAGCGGTGCTTGAGATGAAGGGCCCAGTTCAGCGGTGCTTGAGATGAAGGGCCCAGCGGAGCGGTGCTTGAGATGAAGGGCCCAGCGGAGCGGTGCTTGAGACGGCGGTGCCCTGTTCAGCGGTGCTTGAGACGGCGGTGCCCAGTTCAGCGGTGCTTGAGACGGCGGTGCCCAGTTCAGCAGTGCTTGAGACGGCAGTGCCCTGTTCAGCGGTGCTTGAGACGGCGGTGCCCTGTTCAGCGGTGCTTGAGACGGCGGTGCCCAGTGGAGCGGTGCTTGAGATGAAGGGCCCAGCGGAGCGGTGCTTGAGATGAAGGGCCCAGTTCAGCGGTGCTTGAGATGAAGGGCCCAGCGGAGCGGTGCTTGAGATGAAGGGCCCAGCGGAGCGGTGCTTGAGACGGCGGTGCCCTGTTCAGCGGTGCTTGAGACGGCGGTGCCCAGTTCAGCGGTGCTTGAGACGGCGGTGCCCTGTTCAGCGGTGCTTGCTTGAGACGGCGGTGCCCAGTTCAGCGGTGCTTGATTGAAAGGGCCCAGTTCAGCGGTGCTTGTTTGAAAGGGCCCAGTTCAGCGGTTCCGGCCCAGGCATGGGTGTCACTCGCAACCTGGCATGTGACTGGCAGGGTCTTCCTGCCCATCTGTCCGTTGGCTTGCAGGGCCCTCCTGGGCTGTCGTACCGGGCCTCTGGGTGTCCTCCTGCACACCTGGGAGGGGGCTGGTGGGGCACTCCTGGGCAGCTGGCCTGCTGCCGGACTTGTCGGGCGTGCTGCCCTTCCCACCCTTCCCTGGTCGTCTGTGGCCCTTTGACACCTTTGGCGGTGTGCCAGGTGGCACCCCACTTCCAGACGGAGCCGGGGTAGGGATTTTGGTCCCTGGTGTCCGTGGCCTCTCGTGCCGGGCACTGCTAACTTTTGGGTGCTTTTCCGGGGGTGGGCTGGCCGTGCCTTGGCTCCTCGCCAGAGTTGTTGCCCTTGAGGGTGGGGGACTCCACAGTCCTTGGACAACAGTCCTGATAGGTCCTGGTTTGGTGGTGACTGAGGTGCTGATTGCAGTCTTTTGAGATGGACGGGGTGGGGGAGTTGTTGGAAAGAGGTTAAGGTTGCCAAGGAAAAGCAATTTGGAAAGAGAGTGACGGGTAGGTGTAGTGGGTATGGGAGTGGAGGAAGAGGATGTGGTTGTAGGAGTGTGAAGTCTGGTGTCTTTGGGTGCAGGTGCTTGGGCTGGAGGCTGTCGTGAGGTGGATGGCTGTTGGGTGGGTGGCTGCTTGCGTTTGTGTGGTTTGGAAGAGGGGGTGACAGACACACTGGGAGAGGACACAGGGGACGTGTAAATGGTAGTGGGGTGGTGACTGCACGTGTGCGGAGTGTTCTGGTGGGTGTGCTGGTGATGGACGTAGTGGCTGAAGATGTTGTGCATGCAAGTGTGAGTGGAGACGTCACAGGGAGGGAGGAGGGAGACGAGGAGGAGGGGGACACAGTGGAGGCAGTGGCTGTTGGTATGTCTGCATGTGGATGTTGCTTGTGTGAATGCTTGTGTGATGTGTGGTGCTTATGTCTGGATGAGCTTCCCTTGGGTGTTGAGGTGTGTGCAGGCTGGTCTGATGGTGTGTCTGGGATAGGCAGAGGTACTGGGGATTGGGTCTGGGTGGAGGAAGTTGGAGGGGGGAGGCTAGAGACAGGGACAATTGCTGCAGTCAGTGCTGAGGCCAGAGCGTTGAACGATCGCTGATGGGCAGCCTGACCCGAATGAATGCCCTCCAGGTATGCATTACTCCGGTGCACCTCCCTTTCTACACCCTGGATGGCATTCAAAAGGGTAGACTGCCCAACAATGATGGTCCTCAGGAGGTCAATGACCTCCTCACTGAGGGCAGCAGGGGTGACTGGGGCAGGGCCTGAGGTGCATGGGGCGAAGGAGATGCCCACCTTCCTGGGTGAGCGGGCACGGGGCGAAGGCTGGGGGGCTGCTGGGAGGGCGGTGCTGGTGCGCTGGGTGGCGGCTGTACCTGTTGTTGCGGGGGGCACGGATGTTGCCGCCACCACAAGGGAGCTCCCTTCAGAGGACGAGTCGCTGCCACTGACATCAGCACGAGTCCCCGCTGTGGAGCTCCCCTCGCCCTCCATCTCACTGGTGAAATCCGAGTCAGTTGCATGGCCCGCCATAGCCATGTGAGATGCAGCTCCCTCGTGCTCCGATGCCACTTCTCCTCCGCCTGATGATGCTGATGCACACATGAACAGGAAGACCACAAAAAAGGGGGGGGGAGAAATAAAGACATGTTGAGTGCATGGATTACCGCTACCGTTGGCAGACAAGACAGACACAGAAGCCCCCTGCACCACGCCGCGCACTTGGGGTCCACTACGCAATCCGTGGGACATGGCCTACAAGCCTATCGACGACAACTGCACACATAGATGACACAGGGCCATGGATACCTGAACTTGGCACCCTACAGAGGTGGGGGGCGGGGGCACAGGGCCATGCCTTACGGAGGGGCCTAGCCTACAGAATTCGCCCTGGCCTAGGGAGACCCACAGCCCTCCTCCCCCACCCAGACACCTCCACTGCGCGCAAAGTCACCAGAATGAGAGTGTACTCACCCCCTTGTGTCTGCTGTGATGTCCTCACGCGCCCATCCAAATCGGGATAGGCCACCGCCAGGATCCGGGACATCAGGGGGGTCAATTGACGACTGGCACCCCTCCTACGTTGGGAGGCCATCCCCAGCAGAGCCTCCGCCGTCTTCCTGCTCCCGCGGCGGATGTCACCCACCTCTTCCGGCAGTGGGTGCCCCGTCTGTTGTGGACCCCCAGGGTCCGGACGTCCTTGGCGATGGCACGCCAAATCGCGATTTTCTGGTGGGCGCTGACCTATGTGACATGTACAGGGAGAGAAAAATCGTCATCACCTTCTGCATGCTCGATGTGAGTGGCCCCCCATCCCCACCCTTGCCATGTGGCACATGCTCTCATCTGTCGTCTGATGCATGACTCAATCGCTCCCCTCCCCACCATCTTTCATCCACCCGACTCAACCCAGGCATTGCCCACAAAGCATGCTCCCAGTGTACTTACCTGTTGGTCTGGAGGACCGTAGAGTAGCGCATACTGGTGGAGGACCCCATCCACGAGTTTCTCCAATTCTTCAGAAGTGAAGGCAGGGGCCCTTTCCCCAGTCGCAGCAGCCATTGTCTCTTCCAGACCGAGGTCACAGCAGCACTTGCAGTGTAGGTCCTCTCCTGTGGAAGATCAGGTATCGAGTGATTAAGCTGATAGAAAATGGCGGTCACCGCCGCAGCGGTGCGTACCGCGACCGCCGGCGCACATCGTCATTGGCTCCTGAAACCCATAGGTTTCAATGTTAACCAATGTTGCTTTGCGCCGCGGTCTTCAACCGCCTACCGCCACGGTGTGCCACGCCAGCGCATTGACCTCACATCCCATTGTCACACTTCACAGGTCAGGCAGCCGTCATTTCAAGGGCCCACATGGCTTAATTTCTACTGCGTCACACATACCTAGGCCTTTCCTCAACACTCATACACACCATTCAATGCATAGTGAATCGTGTTGCGTGCAAGCTGTGGGAACGTACCTGTGGGTTGATTGAATTTGTGCTCGCTGTTGTCCTTCCTAGGCACCGTCCGCTTGGCAATGCGAGGAGATGGAGGAATCTTCCCGTGTACAGACCGCTGGTGGACCTGACGACAATGGAGGAACGACATGTCATTCTGACATACAGGCTTGACCGAGCCACTATACATGAACTTTGTGCCCAGCTGGAGGCAGACCTGATGTCACCCATCCGCCAACCCACAGGGATCCCCCCTCTAGTGCAGGTGCTGTCAGTACTCCATTTCTTAGCAAGTGGGTCATTTCAAACAACAGTGGCCATATCATCAGGGATGTCTCAAACACATGCGGAGCTACATCGTTTTCCCTGAGGTGGGGGATTTGCCTACAGTGAAGGGTGACTTCTATGCCCTTGGACATATCCCCAACATCATAGGTGCCATTGATGGGACCCATGTGGCTTTGGTACCCCCCAGAGAAAGTGAACAGGTGTACAGGAACAGGAAAAGTTATCATTCGATGACTGTACAGATGGTCTGTTTGGCAGACCAGTACATCTCCCATGTTAATGCCAAGTTCCCTGGCTCTGTGCATGACGCCTACATCCTGCGGAATAGCAGCATCCCGTATGTGATGGGTCAACTCCAGAGGCACTGTGTGTGGCTATTAGGGGACTCTGGTTACCCCAACCTTTCCTGGCTATTGACCCCAGTGAGGAATCCCAGGACCAGGGCAGAGGAACGCTACAATGAGGCCCATGGGCGGACTAGGAGGGTGATCGAACGCACCTTTGGCCTCCTGAAGGCCAGGTTCAGGTGCTCCATATGACAGGTGGATCCCTAATGTACTCACCAAAGAAGGTGTGCCAGATCATCGTGGCCTGCTGTATGCTTCACAACCTGGCTTTGCGCCGCCAGGTGCCTTTTCTGCAGGAGGATGGTCCAGATGGTGGTGTTGTAGCAGCTGTGGAGCCTGTGGAGAGTGAAGAAGAGGAAGCCGAAGAGGACGACATAGACAACAGGAACACAGTAATAGCGCAATACTTTCAGTGACACACAGGTAAGAGTAGACACCGGCATATTACATTTACTTAAAGACTCCTACCTCTCTACTGTCTGACTTTTTCCCCCAGTGTATGGTAACTGTGTTGTGACTTTCTCTTCTGTTTTCAGAGCTGTGGGCCCCACTGCGTGACATCTGCTTAGTTTCCACATGGACTACAGCTGTGTGACAGCAGTTTTTTGGCATCACAATGTGAATAACAATTTTGGCACTGTCATGTCTAATACATTTGTTAAAATCACAGACAGACTCCAGATTGTTTATGTGCAATAAGTGTGTTTATTCAAGTGCTCTAATTTGGATGGGTGGTTGCAAATCGGTGAGGGGTGATGGTGGAGGATTGTCCATGGCAGAGTCCAGACTATCAGGTTCACAGGTGCATTGTCCAAATGCCTGTGGGAAGTGGAGCAGGGGCAGTTTAAGGTTGGACAGGGTGACAATGTGGGACAGTGGGATGACAATCAGGGCGGTATCCTTTGCTGGCGGGGGTCTTGACATTTTACTCTGTCTTCTTCCTGGATCTCAGGGCCCGCTTGCGGGGTGGTTCTCCTTCTGCAGGGGGTGGGGTTCTGGTGGCCTGTTGGTCTTCTGTCGGGGCCTCCTGTCCACTAGCGCCGGCGGAGGTGGTAGCCAGTTCTTGGTCCATGCTAGTGTCAGGGGCCCTTTGAGGTGCCAGAGTGGTCCGCAATGTGGAGATTAACTCATTCAGGGCCACTACGATGGTACCCATGGCGGTACTGATGTTTCTCAGTTCCTCCCTGAACCCCATATACTGTTGTTCCTGCAGAAGCTGGATTTCCTGAAACCTGGCCAGGACCGTCGCCATCGTCTCCTGGGAGTGGTGGTATGCTCCCATGATGGAGGAGAGGGCCTCGTGGAGAGTGAGTTCCCTTGGCCTGTCCCCCCCCTGTTGCACAGCTGCCCTCCCAGTTCCCCTGTTTCCTTGGGCCTCCGTCCCCTGGACTGTGTGCCCACTACCACTGCCCCCAGGTCCCTGTTGTTGTTGGGGTGGTGGGTTAGCCTGGGTTCCCTGTAGTGGTGGACACACCGCTGATTGACGTGTCTTGGGGACAGAGGTATGGGCCCGCTGGGTGGGTGCTGTGCTGGTGTTCCCAGAGGGGGGTAGGTCTGCTGTGGCCTGTGCCTGTCTAAGGGGAACCGACTGTCCAGAGGTCCCCGATGGACCGGGCTGGTCATCTAGATCCAGGGAGACAGAGCTGCTGTCATCACTGTGGGCCTCTTCTGGGGGTGGAGGGGACATTTGTGGACCCTCCTGCGTGGTGACCTGGCGTTCGGGTCCTGCAGGGGTATAAAAGTATGGTTATTGCTTCTGTGTGTGCCAATGGCGTGCAATGGGTGGGTGCCCGTGTACCCCAGTGCTGGCATTCCTTTGTGGGGGCTGTTGTGACTGTGTTTGGGGGGGGGGGTGATGGGTATGTGCATTGGGCATGCTTTGGTGATGGGTGTCCATGCTTTGGGGCTGCATGCAGGGCTAAGTTTTGGGATGGGTGGGTTGTGATGGTGAGACATTTGCAAGGGGTAGTTGTGAAGGGGGTGAGGGATGGGGGTATGAGTTGGCATGCAGGTGGGGTGGGGGGATGAAGTAGTGAAGATGAGACTTACCAGAGTCCATTCCTCCAGATACTCCAGCGAGGCCCTCAGGATGCAGGATGTTCAAGACTTGCTCCTCCCATGTTGTAAATTCGGGGGGAGGAGGTGGGGGTCCGCCGCCAGTCCACTGTACCGCGATGTTGTGCCTTGATACCATGGAACGCACCTTCCCCCGTAGGTCGTTCCACCTCTTCCTGATGTCATCCCGATTTCTTGGGTGCTGTCCCACAGCGTTGACCCTGTCCACTATTCTGCTCCATAGCTCCATCTTCCTGGCAATGGTGGTGTGCTGCACCTGTGTCCCGAACAGCTGGGGCTCTACTCGTAGGATTTCCTCCACCATGACCCTGAGTTCAGCATCTGAGAACCTGGGGTGTCTTTGAGGTGCCATGGGGTGGTGTGGATGATGTGTGGGGTGGAGTGTGTAGTGATAGGTGGGGTGCTATTTATTGGTGTGTTGTGTGAGGTGCGTGGAAGTTCTGTGGGTATTGGTATTGTGTGCCTGTGGATGCTTGGTAGTTGACTGTGGTGTCTCTCTCTGGTCTTTGTTCGAAATTTTTGGCCGTAGGGGTTTGTGGGTGTGTGTTTTATATTGTATTGGGTGTGTGGGAGTGGTGTGTGTATGTGTATCAGGTGTGTGTATTTCGAATTGTCCAATGTGGTAGTGTTTTGTAGGTGTATGTGTATTTCGACCGCGGCGGTGTGTACCGCCAATAGAATACCGCGGTTGAAAGACCGCCGCGTGGATTCGTGGGTCGTAATGGCATGGGCGTATTTCTGTTGGCGTGACGGTGGAGGTTTGGTCATCGCCAGTTTATCGCTGACCTTTGGTGTGGCGGACTTTTGTGGATGGCGGTATTTTGGCGGTTTGCCTAGTGTGGGTCAGAATGACCGTGGCGGTTTACCGCGACCGCGGCTGTGTTATGGCGGTCTTCTGTCTGGCGGTAAGCGCCTTTTACCGCTGAGGTTGGAATGACCACCTATGTGTTTTTTTGGATAACTTATAAACCCTATGCATACCTGTGAACAGGAGGGTCAGTCAGATGTAACATTATGTAGCTTTTGTATTTCCCACCGTGAAGTAAAATTATAGATGAAAACTTTGTCACCAACAGCTGTTTTTCCAACTTCTTTTCAATTTGTTTTTTTAATTCCATGATTAGTTTCTTTGGAAAAACCTGAAGGGATCTAGCCAAATGACTCATAGCTGAACTCAGAAATTGTTAACTTTTCCGATATCACCCCTTGGTTTTACACCAGTTTTCACCACAAAGAACAAGTAGGTTGAAGCCACACAAATAATGACAAACGTAATACCTCTTAGAAAAATGCAAAAACTATGATACAAAATACTGTTTAACACAACTCTTGTTTGTCCTGAAAGCTGGAAAGAAAGTGATCCTAGCACAGCAAACTTTTATTGATGCCATTTTTAGAAAACAAAACTACATGCTTTCTTGTACAGCAGTTTTCCCCAAGTTTCCCCCCAAAATTAATAAAAATAGCTATATTTTGTCTGTTTTCTCTGTGCCCTTGAGGGGGAATCCTCAAACCCTGGGAACCTTTAAAATCCCCAGAACGTTGGGGGAAAGAGAATGCACATTTGATGTGGATGCCATATGTGGAAAGCAGTTATGAAGGTATAAAAATAAAGAACCCCAAATATAAAAAAAGCTTTGCTAAAGCCACTAGTTACATCTAGCTATAGGCCTTTCCAATGTGTTTTAACAATGTTGTGCACCAACATAGATGCTGTTTGGCATGGCTAAAAGTTAGTGGTGTAGAGTGAAGTGGTTTAGAGTGGAGTGTAGCAAAGTAGAGTGGAGTAGAGTGGCGAAGAGTGGAGTAGAGTGGCAAAGAGTGGAGTGGAGTATTGTGGAGTGCCATTGGCTGGAGTGTTGTGGAGTATGGTGGAGTGAAGTAGAGAGGAGGGGCATAGAGTTGAAGGTTGTACAGTTGAGGGACACAGAGTGGAATAAAGTGTTGTAGAGTGGGGTGTTTTACAGTAGAGTGTTGTACAGTGGTGGAGAGTAGGGTGGCATGGTGTGGAGTAGAGTGTAGTAGAGTCACAGAGTGGAATGGTTAAGAGTGGAGTTTCAGAGAGTGGAATGGAGTCTTAGAGTGGAGTGGAGTAGCGTAGAGTGGAGTAGAATGGCATAGAGTTAAGTGCATAGGATATAGTGGAGTGGCGTGGCATATAGAGCAGTAGAGTGCCATAGAGTGTAGTATAGTAGGGTGGTGTAGAGTGTTATAGAGTGGAGTTGCATAGAGTGGACTAGAGTTGACATAAAGCCCCTAAGGTCTGACTCTATCTTTTATATACCCCGACTCCATCTTAGCTAATGGAGTTCACCATCTTCTCACTCTTAAACAATGGAAGTCACCATCTTTCCCAATTTATGCAAAATCATTGTCATGTCTGCCATTGGAAGCAGATGTCGTCTGACCTTATTTTTCTAAGAACTGTGAAAGTGTCAAGTCATTCGATTGATGACACACTTAATGTGACATTCATCTGAGTCAAATGTTTACTTTCCACCACGTCAAGGTTAACTAAAACACATACAGGCATATAGTCAAACTAATACCTTCAAAATTGATGTCCTTTTATCCTTATGTTCATAAGGAAACATTTGGGACACACACCTTGATGCACGTAATCTATGACCAATATTCCTAAAGTTATGTCATTAATTCCAATTTCTGATTAGATTAAGTATGTAAGGACTACCACTTGACCACTTGTCAGGAGAGGTCCTTCTCCCAGACTATCACCCGAGATTCTGCCCGAGACAGTCTCACCAACTGCCAGAAATGGTCTCACCTACTACCAACACACTTTGCAGATGCTACGTCTCACCTGAAGCTAGAAGCTGATAAAAATGAGTCCCATAAGAAGACAAAACTACTACTGCAATGTGTGTTTACCCTTTGCAGGGAACACTGTCTTCATGCCTTCGCTACTAAAGACAGCCTCTGTGGTCAACAAAGTATGCAGTGTGTCTCTTCTCCCCAAAGAAACTCTAGACTGCAAGTTGCTTTGCCTTCCATGCGCACTCAGTGTAGCGCATAAAGTAGGTTTTAAGGTGTTAGTGTTAAGATGACATTTTAACCATATTAGAAATGTTCATTATATTCTTGTCATTTATAATGTGTCATCTTGCTGTTTTTATAATATTCTTTGTGGCTGTTTTAGATTACTGAGAGATAGATTATTCCTGTAGTAATGAATACTTTTTACATAAAAGTGTTAATTCTTGGTAGTACAGTTGGTTGATACTGTGAATAACAATATAAGATTTTTTACTGCTACCACGGTGCCCCTGATCTGTTTAAGGGATTGCTAGTACTCAAAAGCAATACTTCTATTTCAGTTAAACATTGAATGGTGTTCTGCAGGTTACAAAAACCTGTCTTTCACATTCATCACTGGTGCATTAAACCAAGTTCACCTGTTTCACCTGTAGGTGGGAAAGCACACCTTGTAGAGTCACGCCAAAGTCATAACATATGCATCAGTTGACACCCAACATGGGGCTCATATCTTACGTTTACGCCTTGAACCGTTGTTTTCACTTTTCACATAGATGTGAACTAATGTTCCCTCTAATTATATTTTTCTGTGTATGGCACTAGTATGTTTGCAGGTGCACTCTTCTTGACTGTGTGAGCAATCAAGAGTAGTGAGGAACCATTATAATAGAAATGCTTGTGAATGAGCTTTCACACCTCATGTGGTTGGAGGTGGGGGGAGGGGTCTTAAAAGATAAGAGGCTGAAGAAGGTCAGCCAAAATAATCAAGATCCCTATCTAAAACTCTCCCCAAAAGAGAATCAAACATGCCCTCTGCTGTTTCCAGAATGGGTACAGTAATAAAATTTGGACTATTTTTTGGGTAAAATGATCTTACTGTAAAAGAGTTAGTGTTCCCTCAAATACCTGCAGATATGTTGCACTTTTGAAAGATTCACAGACACACATAAGCATGTCCAGTCATCCAAACAAATGTATATAGTCAGACAACAAATACCAGAGGGCTGCAATAAGCAAGCACAAGGTGCACACACAAGAATATATAACACAGACAGAAATGGGGTAATCCCAGCACCCCCACCTGGCACACATAGAACACATAATGGAAAGGAGGCAGAAGTGCAAACCACAACACATACACAAAAGTGAAAACAAGCACAGGTGTGAACAGATCAAGCCTAGCTCACACAAGCAAGATATTGATGGAACACTCATACACATTGAAGGTACACCACATACAGCAGCAATTTTAACTTCTCTCATCATTTCATGACCACACTAGAGGTGTATAAAATCTGTGTAATTTTCTTTTGCGTGATCACATGAAATTTAAAGAAAATTATGTGCAGTTGCAGGTAATAATGCTAAATGCAAATTGGTTACTTAGCACCCCATGTTAGTGCAAAATGCATCCTCAGTGTGGATTTTGTTGCAGAGATGTATTTTGTGCTGCTTTTGCTGTAAGCAATAACTGCTCGTATTCTGGTTGTGTGCATTGTTCCCTTGCTCTCATTCTCTATTTTAATGGCAAACTGTGGTGTAATTACATGACTGGTGTAATAGCTTATACATATATATATATATATATACACTCACAAACACACACACACACTTTATCATTATGTATAGCACAGGCATTTTCAGTGCACGTATTTTCTTCCATAAGGCGTCATATAGATTAGCTTGAAAAAATGTGTCTGCAAAAATTCTTGAACATAGTGGTGCACAAAGTTTCTCTCATGACTATATCAAACATGTTTTCAGTGGACATACTGTAATGCACATAGGTATTCAAAGATTGTCCTGAACCTTTTGTCTAAAATATTCTGCACAAGTTCTATCAAACATGCCTCTTCGCATTGGTATTTATTGGCAGGCACGTTTGTGTAGGCCTTGGGCGCATATCCTTTAACAAAGGAACAAAGAGATAAAATCCTGCATTTATGTATTTTCTGACTGTCTCTCTAATGACAATTAACACACATTAGGCGATTTATTACATTGTAGTAAGAGGCTAGTGTCTGCGTAGTTTACTGACCTGGTGCATTTTACTCAGCGAAATTTTACATATGCATTGAATGAATAATGTAGCACAGCACCGTGGTCTTGCTGATTTTATTCAACTTTTCCTTGATTCATATTTTTATTTTTCAAATATTCACATGCTTTAAACGCAGTTCTTATCAATGACTTGTAGAGTCTTGACTAACATATTTCTAGTTTCTGTTGAAGGAGCCATGTTTACACTACACCCTCATTTAGTTGCTTTCATTGCTATAGTTTTGATTAAATGGCAGTGAGAATACATTTAATTTTATTACATTTATGTAATTGGAAAAAAGAAGAAAATGGTTTCAATCGACATTTGGTGCACACAAATGTCAGGCAATCGACCGCTAATGATTGACATGTAAAATCCTGCAGGGAAACCGCACTAAAACTGCTTTGGATCAGTTCTAATCTCTGTACTGTAATGAATGTTTTAAGCATGTGGGAGCTCCACACCTGGATGGTGATAATGGATGCCTTTGTTTTCCCAGGCATCCGAGTGAGGCACTCAGAGTCTGTGTGCGTGGCATGGAGACAAATGGTGGGCAGGTACCCAAGTGCTCAGCTCGAGGGAAGAGTGACATGAACCGTTATTACATCATTACAAAGACATCTGTAGTAATCATGGTTACCTCCTACTCGGGATAAGAGAGCACCTATTTCTGTTGGTTTGTCAAGCTTAACTTCTAAAAAAGTTACTCCCCATTCTGTGGGTTTTCAAATTCTTTGTTTCCAAATTTCAACTGAATCCATTTAAAATGGCAGCACCTATTGCCAAAGGTGCCAATTACAGAGAAGCAGTTACTCTGCAACTCAAGGCTTGAGGTGTTCCGATTAGGAGGGATGGTTACTCTTGTAATAGATGGGCATCCATCATATACCTTTCAGACATTTAACTCATGGGTGAAGTTTGAGCCTATTGATGCTCCCTCATGGCAGTTTCATGCCTACAACCGCAGACCCACTGGCACATTATAGGGCTTACTAAGATTTTTTAACTTACTAGAAACACCAGAGAAGTGCCTGTTTGGGGCCCCTGAGCAATGAACATGCTGTGGGACCAGTTTTGTCTGGCTCCCCTCTTGTTCCTCGCTCCGACAATTTAATACAAGCTGAGGTTGGGTGCTAAATTTTGCAGTCGCCTTATTTCGGAAGCTTGTACAGTTTGAACAACATACAGTGAGCTTCAGATCTGCCGTCACAGCAGGAACTGCTGCTCCTGCACAAGTACAAACTATTAGTCCACAGACTGTTAACGCTATCTTGCCAAAATGTGCCCAGGAAGTGTGACAAAATGGCTTTCTGGATTGCCTAAAAGACCAATCAGTTAGAAGCAGTGTATCCATACACTATGCCTCAGGATAAACAAAGAATGCTGACGATGTGTCTCCCTCTTGGAATGATGCTTCTTGTACCTACCTGGGGAAACATATTTGCATGCATTTACACCATATGCATGGTAAGCCTTCCTTCATTGGCAGTCCTCCCTGATGTACTTAGACAGCTACAGAATGAGCATGGAGCTGCACCAGCTCTAGATTAGTTGATGGGGAACTTCTCCACAGTCTCCTCCATCATCCTATGCAATAGCAAAGGAGAGACTTCAGTTCTAGCTATATGTCAGAGACTGGAAGCAGTTCCAATTCAAGCTTGTGAACAGGAACCACCAAAAATAATCCCGAACTTTACAACTCTGTAGGTAAGCATAGTTTGGGTCCTTGACTCGCTAAGCCACATTTAAGACAAAAAAAATTACACTGAGGGTTCCGTTAAAGATAAATTTGCAACGGAGGGGAAGAAGAAGCAGAAAGACAAAGTTAAAAAACGGACTGGATCATCTGCTTCTTGGGAATCCGGCAGGGGTGGTTATAGCTTTAGAGACCCCGAGAACATTTAAAAGAAATCTGAATGGCATCATGAAAAGGGAAGCTGGAATTTCTAAGAAACATGATGGTCCAGCTACAAATCCGCCTGTGAAACAGGACTTGGGCAAGAGCACTCCTAGACAGTGCAGTAGAAGTCACTATAGTCCATCAAACGATTCAGAGGTTTCCAGCTGATGAGTTTATACAGATCAAGCCTCCAGATAAACATTAAAATCCTCCTGATAGGTTTACAACCTGAACCTACAAATTGAAGGGGCCATACCACATATCATTAAAGCAGTCTTTTGGATGCAATTATCTGATGATTATGGCATCATCTTAGTGGAAAAAGACTGGCCTCCAGTTTTTATTAGGGAACCGCCCCAAGTAGAGGAAGTTATAAGGGTAGTCTTCTCTCCCATAGTAACTGAGGATATCAGGTAAATAAATACTAGTGAATGGGCTGTGAGACAAGCACCAGCCCTCTACAGAAAGCAAGTGGAGTGGCAGGAACATTGTAGTCCACATGTAATTCCCTTATGCAGCGAACCATAAGCACAACACTCTTTAAAGCCAGAAGATAAATGTAGTATAAAAGCAATATGAGATGAATTGCAATATCAGGACATATTAAAGCCCTGTTTGTCACCAATGAATACACCTCTTTTTCGTGTCTCTATGTCAGATGGCTTCTATAGAATAGTCTTTAGACTATAGAAATTTGAATTCACATATGCAGACTTATGTAGTACAAAATGCACACAGTACAGTTTAATGGCCAATCTGGCGTGGAAAAAATTACAAAACAACCATGAACATTTCCAACAGGTTCTCTAGTCAAAACATAGCTTCCGAGAGTGAGTGTATAATTGCTTTCAGTGTCAATTGAGTGCAATTTTCATTTCAACACTCACCCGTTGGCTATAAGAACACTTCTGGCGTGTTTTCAGTGTGAATCATGGAGATTTTACAACCAGATCCTAAGGTTTTGTCATACTTTGATGATATCTATCTCATTGATGATTTGAATCTACACATGATTAGCGTAGACAGAGTGGACAAATGGTGACAAATTAATTTAAAAAAATCAAAGATCGCCTACCTGACAGTGACTTTCTTAGGATACCCAATATCCAGCTAGGGCAAGGGTCTTCCTTCAGAAATGCGATGACTTGCAGCCTCCAATACACTGAAAACATTGTAATCCCTGCAGGGATTTCCTAACTTTGGGCATTCTTATTTGACTCACTATTTTGACTTGCATTCTTATTTGACTCACTATTTTAAGATAGTGAAGCCCTTGTATGCCAATGATTTCTCCCATGTTTTCATCTAAACAGTGGCTGAACAAACACACTGATATCTTGTTTGCTCTGCAATCAGTCATATTTGAGACTAAATGGTTGCAAACTAAGGATAACAAAACCAGCCTAGGTATTAGAGTCATACCCAGGCACTATGGTTATACCTGTGTGACTTAGGATGAAAGATTAACTGTCCCAATTGCTGAAAAATCTCACTTGCATTCCCTGGTGGAAGCAGTCTTGCTTCCATGGGAAAAAATCCAAATGGCTGAGCAAACAGCTATTCTAAATGAGCACCCTTTGGCTCAGGGAAAACACATTGCTGTTGTTTCTCCCACAGCAGCATTAGAAGCAACCACTAAGGCAACCATTGATAGTACAATACAGTGGGCCTCTTCCTCAATTGCAGTGGATATAAAGGTTCAGTATGATCCCTCTCTTGTACACAAGCTTTTCTCCAATATCAACAGGATGTTGTTCCAACCCTAGACACCTTACCCATTGAGTCTTGCCAAAGCATATCCTATAGAGATAGCTCAGACCAACCTGCAGTAGGAACAAAATACAAATATTCTTTAACCTACTTGACAGTACAAGGTCCAGTGCAGGATGGTGAGTTCATTCTAGAGGGCACCCACAATAAACGTTTAGGTGACAGTACAGCACAACATACAGAATTACCCTGTTACTTGCTTTCCAATAGTCTGACTCATTAGTTACCACACTTATTTTGTCAGACTCATCCTTTGGTGTGCAGGGTTTCAATGCTGATTTGCAGCATTGGTGGTTAAATGGATTTAAGGATTTAAATGATTCAAAGGGAAAACCAATAAAGAATAAATAGCTTAGGAGAAAGGTAGTTGTCTTACAAGATAAGCTTTCAATGGTTCATACGAGGCACAATTTGGGCCAGCAGCATGTTGCATGCACGCTAAAGGAAATTGCAGCTGATTTAGCAGCAAATGCTGCAATTGAGACTGTTAGAGTAGCAGTTCTAACCAGATCGCAAACGAAGATCAACACATATTTTAACAGCCATAAATACAACCAAGCAAGGAGGGAAGCCTCCTGCAGGCATTCCCCCCAAATGCTCCCACACCCATAAGTCAGATAACATTCCTGAAATCATGATCCTATGAGTGAGAGACTGAATAATACCTAAAGGACTGCCAAGATTAGATTTAATAAAAGAAGCCCATGAGGGGATGGCATCTACCCATGCAGGAATTAATGTAACCTTAGCAATGCCACAGCAACCCTATTGACGGGCTAGTTTATACAAACAAACTAGGGGCTATCTTAGGCAGTGTGACTGATATAAATAAATTTTGGTGGCTATTGATTCATGTTCTTGATTCCTATGGCTTTGGCCAAAGAGAAATGCAAGCATATCAGCACTAGTAAAAGATTTTAAGGGCCTGATTTATACTTTTTGGTGCAAAACTGCTCTAACGCAGTTTTGCACCAAAAAGTTTAGCACTGGCTTGCACCATTTCTATGCACCAGCCAGGCACCACATTTATGGAATGGTGCAAGCCGGTGCCAAGGGTAGGCCAGCGTAAAAAAATGACATTAGTCGGGTGGGGCTGGCGGTATGGAAGAAGTGGGTTTTGCACCAAAAAATGACGTTAGACAGGTTAGAGGAAAAAAAATGACTCTAACCTGCCTAGAGTCATTTTGTGATGCAAAATGATCCATACCACATGCCTCCTGTCTTAGAAAAGGCAGGAGTCATGCCCACCACCCCAGTGGCCAGCCCAGGGGACCTTGGTCCCCTGGGCATGACCATTGCACCCAGTGCCATGTAGGGGGCCCATTTCAGGGCCCGAATGGCACTTTAAAAAACAAAATACTTACCTGTACTTACACTTACCTGTGATGGTTCCTCTTCCTCCGCTGTCTCTCTGGTGTGGATGGGGGTGTCCCTGAGGCCTGAGGAGGGCACCTGTGGGCTTATTCCATGAAAATAGGCCCACGGGTCCCCTAACGCCTGTCCTGACCCAAGCTTTGCACCATTTTGTGACCCCTCCTCCTTCTTGTGCGTAATTTTAGCACAGAGGATAAATATGGCGCTAAGGCCATAGAGTCATTTTTTGCATTGGAACGCCTAATTTGCATCTCATTGAGACCGGTTCAGAAGAAAATCCATGACAAGCAAGCTTTTTAAACATCTTATGGACCACCAGTCACTGTTCTTGTGGTAAACAGAAACAAAACTGTTATTCTACCTCCTCTACAAAACAACAAGGTACACTGTTCCGAAATAGGGGGGATCAATTGGACCCTGTTACTTTACAGAGATCAAATAGGCACTTCTATAATTAGAAGCAGGAGCCATCACACACCCAATAGGTGTCATGCTTCATCCTTGAGCCAACTCCTCATCGGGCCAGCAGTGCAATGCCTAACAGGCCCCTCAGGGGGCTGTTTGCCAGAGATCTTTTGATAAGTACTGTAGTTAGTAGTAGGAATAGACTCAAACCTACAAGTGAGGGAATTGAAGGACTGGAAATAGTATGTTAAAAATAACTATAGGCCCTAAAACATGTGTTTATTTATCCCTACAGGGTTTATGTCAAGGTTGAAAACATACAGAGGGAGTGACAAAGGAAATAATGTTCCCGCACTTGCCAAAGGAGAAAAGGATTGGGAAAAAGGAAAAATAATCCTTTAACCTTCTAATTATAGAAGTGCCTAGTTGACCTATGTTAAGTATCGGGGTCCAATTAATACCCCTTATTTCTGAACAGTGTTCCGTGTAGTTTTGTATTAGACTGTCAGGAAACTGTACACTGGACTGGTCAATTCTCACAGTCCCTCCATTGTATGAAATTCTACCTCCTCTGCCTGGTTCAAGGAGAAAAAGACAGGTGTCTATTGACCACATCAAAAAGCCATATGTGGCCAGTCCTTTACAACTGACTGCCACAGACATGAAGAAGGATTCAGAGTAGTGCCTCCCGACCTATCCCTGCTCTGAATACCCTAACACCTGAACAAAGCAGTGACATTTCTACCTCGAGTTCCCAGCCAGGAATATTTGAGCTTAACACTCTACACAGAATATTGAATTCAACAAACAAAGCTGGTGCTGCCAATTTTGACAGTGGCTACTGTCCAGCGCTATTCCATGGTTTACTATGAAATTCCACTGGATGCTACGTCATTTGAACTGGTACACTTTTGAGAGCCTCAAATGACCAATGGCAATGAAAATGACTCTGGATAGTTCACAGGAGACTTTTCAACCCCTTCTACAGTCACTCATCACCAAAGACTGTTTTGCGCTTGTCAGTGGTTTCATGACAAGTATTTAATTCCTCTGTGGTCCTACGCCTGGATCATTTTGGGAATTTTTATTTTCTTCATGTGTCAATGATACTTGTCATTCTACTGTTATTGAATGGATATTTTGTCCCTGCAATTTCAATTGCCTCACACACACTATTCGTGCACTACAACCACACTCCTCATCCCACAGAATCCAAAGAGGACTCTGCGCCGCAAACATTACAGCTTATCCTGTACCCAAGGGATAGCCTGGAAAAGTTCCATATCAAATTATGGGACCCACCAAGAGATTGCAATTTTCATATGTGATAAAGTTTTCAATGAATGATGTTATAATACCTGTTTCTATTTCAGATGATTGGGACATTGAGACTGTTAAAAGAATTATGTTGTATTTGCAGGTATGTGCCACATTGAATAATGAAGATCCTTACTTGAATTCAGCTAATTACAAGGAAATTTACTGTTTTCAGCACTATGCACATTATTTCATACATATTCACCTTTTTCAGTCTTTTGTTTCATTCAATAGTCACAGCATCTTCCAAAAAATCTAATCACTACCAACAACCTGATTTACTCTACTGAGTTTAGTCAAAACCTGTCAAGGATATGAGTATTGGAAAGCAAATATTGATTTAAAAAAGTATTGGAGGAACACATTTTTGCAGCTTGAAGGCAAAGATGTCTAGTTAGAAGTCTTATTTCAGGTTGTTTAATACAGAAAGAAATCATCTTTCTCAACAAAACTATCCAGCAGACTACGAGTTTGGGATTTGAAACAATGAGGAACTTAAACATTCTATACCAAAAGCAAAACCATGTTCAATAACTGGCAATTCCAAATAAATATGTCTTAATCAGACAGAAATGATATGACTCAAAATAGAACCAATTCTTTATCTCAATATCCTGTTAAAAGGTTTGGCCTTATGATTCTGACACCTGTTATGCAGCGTTTCCTTTCCAACACTCCTGGACCTAAAATTAATCTTTCTGACCCATGTTATAATACACAAACACTGTAGTAGTTACCATACAGAGGCCCTCATTACGAGTTTGGCGGTCTTTTGGCAAGGTCGCCGTGGTTGCGGGTGGCAAAAGGCCAACAGTGTTGTCGGCATTCCTCCCGCGTATTAAGAGTCTAAAATGAAAACCTCCAAAATACAGCCACAAATCCGACACCGCCAGGACAACTGAGGGCGGGATAGAGGCGGACCCAGCACCGCCACGCCAAACACATTCCGCCCTCTAGATTAGAAGCCACAAATCAGCACAGTGAAAAACCATTGGCGGTGCTAACCGCTGTGGTCAAAAACTCACCTCCACCAGAACACAGCACCACATTGGACATTATGAATTCCCCACACCTGATCACATACACACACCACACCCACCAGCTTACTGCACTATATAACACACCCTCACACCCCCCCACAATCCTTTGCAACCACAACTACCAACACAGACAGTGAGGAGCACAGCAGCGGAGGACACTGCACATCAATACCATATTTACCATCACACTTTGCATGCATCACACACCACACAACTGCACCAGCAACACAGTACACACATCGCCACTGCACACACAAAAACGGTTGCCCCCAGCGCACACAACCAAACACTCCTCACCTCACTAACCACCCTATACTGCACCCTTGCACACAGCACACACCACCACCCACAACGCAACCATCTTGACACTTCAAAAGCATTCACGCTTTATAGATGATGAGTTGAGGGTCATGGTCAATTAAATCATCAGGGTAGAGACACAACTGTTTGGAGCACAGGTCCAGCAAACATCCATAGCCAGGAAAATGGAGTTATGGCAGAGAACTGTCGACAGGATCAACTCAGTGGACAACCATCCACGCACAAGGGAGGACATCCGGAAGAGGTGGAATGACATACGGGGGAAGGTGCGTTCCATGACATCACAACACCAACTTGCCGTACAGAACACTGGCGATGGGCACCCACCTCCTCCCTCTGAGTTTGCAATGTGGGAGGAGAATGTCTTCGCAATACTGCATCCTGAGGGCCTTTCTGCAGTACCCAGAGGATTGCACTCTGGTAACTAACTAACATTCGCATGGCACCAAGTACTACTCCCCAGCATGCTTCCTCACCACCCTATAACTCCCCAAGTCACCCAATCTACCACTCCACCTCACACCCCTCCCCTGCATGCCACACCACGACCCAGCCACAATGCCCACACATTCCCTCCCAAGTGCACGGATAGCACTGCCAACAACAATCACTACAAATCCCACACTGCACCAGCCCATCTAAAATTAAACCTGCTATATCCACTGCACAGTACCACTCCTGCATTTATTACTATTGCACCTGCCACACCAACTGGATGATTCAACTGAGGACCAATACATGGCAATGACATAAATGCAATTCCCATTCCTCAAACCCCAATGGAACAGGGGACCTACTGCATAATTCACTATCCACAAACAATGCCTGCAGTGCTGCATCTGTAATTGATATAACTGGGAACCAAGTCAAGCCACTGTATGCATCAGACAAAGAGACAACCAATCAGACCTGCACCAGGTAACACTCTTCCACTCCATCCACAGGTACCCCTGCCACTGTCACCATGGAGACTGTGCCAGAGAATGCCGGCCCACTCCAGGATGAAGGCCCCAGTGAGGACTACACCTCAGGATGTCTGGACATTGACGACTTACCTGGCCCATTGGGACACCCGGTCAGTCCACCACTCCCAGCCTCACCCTGCCCATCCGCCCCCACCCCACCTTGTGGCATAACAGCAAAGCCAAACCTCGTCCCCAAACCTGTGTCACAAGGACTGGTCAATCTGTAGTGTGCCCCACAGTACAGTGACCAGAGTCTACCCCTCACACCCAAAACAATGAAGGGCCTGGTGACACTGGGAGTGGGCACACCATGCCAGTGGCACAGGCGTAAGGGGTGTGACAGGGCACCTGTGGGCCAGAGGAGAGGGCAGTCAAGGAAGCCAGCTGAGCTGACCAGGACTCCATCACCCAAGTTCTGGGAGCATATCACCAATCCTAGGACAAGATGGGCCAAATAATCGGCATCTTGGGGAAAAACCAAAGGCTGCAGATGGAATACCACCAGGAGGCCCTGCAGCAGTATCAGACACTCAGTGCTTCCATGGCCACCATTGCAGGGGTGCTCATGGATCTCCCCAACATCCTGCACGCCATCTCCACCCAGCAGCAGGCCCTTTCCACTAGCGACCCCTTATCTGAGCAAACTAAGTCAGTGGAAGCCAATTAACTAGAGGCCCTGCCAGGGGAGCCACTGACACCCCTCCCTCTGTAGCTGAGGACCCCCCACCCCACAAACATGGTCGTCCATCCAGGCATCTGTCTGGAGCAGATGCCAAGACCAAACCCACTGCCAGGTAGTGACCCCCTCCTGAAAATCCTCCCTTGTGTGCCACTGACATACCCTATTGACTGTTCAATGTCACATCTAAATTTTAACTATGGCCCTTGGACACTATACCTGTACTGCCTATAGCTAGGCCATCCACTGCAATGATTTCATCCACCATGACCCCACTCATCAACTATTGGACAAACTATACACAATAATCACTGTAGACCATAGCAAATGCATTTGTGTCTTTATTGTTTGATATTCAAATGGGTGTTCAGCTAAATGTTGTGTGTAGTAATACCCCTTAACCAACAGCCAGTGCAAACTACAGTACAGGGAGGCATCCTCTGCAGGGGACCTAGTACATTAGAGATGTCACAATAGTCAGTTGAACGAGAGACAGTAGTCCAACCACACACCAGAGTAGATTCAGTAATCAAATCTGAAAAAAGCACAACACAGGGACGCAAATCAGGATGTGAGGCATTGTAGCACTGTAAGTACATATGCAGTCCATCATTGTGGTGGCCATTGTGGATTGGCAAGCCAACAGAGCACAACTGATTACACTTCTAAATCAACAGACACAATAAGTACATGACTAAATAGCTGTAGCTGACAGCTGGAATGGGCTCAGTGCAACAAATTCAACTGTTAGCAAAGGCAACTTGACATGAATGACTCAGGCAACTGCTAGAGAGGAAAGGATATGCTGTACACTGTCCATAGCTGGACTCACATCTGGACATGATATGTCAGAACACATAGCACACTACAGGACTGTCCTCAGAAGATGTTTACCTAGCATCCTGCATAGGGGACATATGGCTTGGAGTTGAGACCAATTACTCTGCTCCTGACATACAATCAGTCATCTATCAACACATAGGAATGGATAAATGATCCATCTGCACTGATGTAAGTGGCCAGGAGGGGCATTGTCATTTATCCAAGTGCAAGTATATCACCTGGTACAACACAAACAACATACCTGTATGTCACTGGAAGTACTGATTAATCAGCTCCATCCTAGAGTGTGCTGCACCATCCTCATCACATTCCTTGTCACCATCACCACCACTGGTCCATCTGCCACCCCTAATCTGCTAGTAATGGAATGTGATGTTGTAGGGCCAGATTGTGGAGTATACAGCAGGCAACTATGATCTGGCACAACTTTTGTGGACTGTAGAGGACGGCATCTCCAGAGACATGGAGACACCAGAATCATGCCTTAAGTAGGCCAGAAGTCCTTTCAATCACACACCTTGTTCTTCCGTGTGTCTCATTGTAACGTGTCTCGGCATCTGTGGCAGGGAGCCTCACTGGTGTTAACAGCCAGGGAAGGTTAGGATAGCCTGAGTCACCTCTACGAATAAAGGCAGGACATGTTACAAACCAGGGACAGCCACAGAGAAGAATGTGTTGACAGGTGCTATAACAGAGACACACATCCATATTGATACCTACCACTGAGCCAAGCCCTCTCTCTCTGTAGACGTGACATCATCTGTGGGATATTGCTGTTCCTCATTATGTAGGCATTATGTACAGATCCCGGAAACTTGGCAGTCACTTGGGAGATGTACTGGTTTGCCAAACACACCACCTACATGTTAATAGAGTGAAAGTTTTTCCGGTTTACAGTGGGAGGAACCAAAGCAATATGGGTGCCATCAATTGCTCCTATGATGTGAGGAGTGTGTCCAAGTTCTAGAAGCCTGCCTTTACAGTGCCCAAATCCACAGTTTGGGGGAATCTGATGTAGCTGTCCATGTGTTTAGGAAAGCAAACAGTACATCCTTCAAAACTAAACTGAACATGGGCTGTGATGTCCCTGTAGCCAAGCCCACTGTGACCTGAAAGGACCCAGTGGCAAGGGAGTGTAGTACCTTCAAGACTTGTACTGTGTGAGGGATGGCATAGGGTTTGCAGAGGGCAGGCGGTAGATCTGGCTCCAACTGGGTACATAGCTCCATGATGGTGACACATTAGGTCTGCACAATGTGTCTCTCTTCCAAGGTAGCGAGGCCAACTTGTGGACGGTACACAGGTGCATTTCTCATTCTTCTCATTGGATGGTATCTAGGATGGAGAGGAGAGAACGTAGAATGTGATTATCACTCCACACATGTTAGCTGTTCAAAATGTTGTGCCACACGTGTGATGTCCAATGTTGTGTGCACAAATGGGTCCTGCATGGGCCATGTATGTAGATGTTACAGTGATCTAGGGTGCAACACCACTTACGAGGCAGCTGGTAGGTGAACATGCAGTTTGTGTGACCTCTGCACATATTACAGCACTGTGCGTTGAATGTGAAATGTATGTGCCAATGCATGATGGTACAACATGGGCCTGCGCATCATTCTGGACATATAAGTTCCATGATGCACCTATTTTTTAGCAACAAGCCATTTACTGTACATAAAATAGCAGGCACCATCCCTGCAGCACAGGACAGATGGAAGTGATTGAAGTCCGCCGGCATTTGCCTTCATAGCGGTAGGTGGTCGCAACCGCCGTGCAACTTCTCATTAGTTAACATTGCTGCCTATGGGGGACTGAGGCCAATGATGATCACCGCCGGCGGTGATGTCCATGTATGCAGTGGCCGTGACCAGCATTTTCTACGGCTTAGCTCACTTGACTCCTGATACTCCTGCAAGCAACACCTCCACTATGTTAGCTGCTGTGCACTGTCTCTGGGAGCCATCATGCCACATCCTGCAGGTGATAGGGCCCCAGCCTTCACCCAAGAAGACCTGGAGAAGCTGGTCGAAGGAGTCCTACCTCTGTATGGACAGCTGTGGGCCTCAGTGGAGCAGGTGAGCCCCATGCCATTGCGTGTGGAAGAGGTCTGTGTCATTGTGAATGGTGTAGGCATACCAGCCACAGATTACATGCATGCTGGGGGCATTGATATTAGGAGTGTGACCCATTATGATGGATGTGGATGGCGATGTGGTGTGTCTGATGTGTGTAGACCATTGCTGTCTACTTTTGAAAGTCCTACTTTCTCCTCCTGTCTGTGTCACCCCTCCAGGTCAGCGCCCATCAGAAGAAATGGATTTGGCATCCCATCAGTAACCAAGTACAGACCCTGGGGGTCCATAGCCAGCAGAGCCCCCATTGTCGGAAGCGGTGAGATGACTTGAGATGCTGAACCCCAAAGACCGTCGAGGTCCAGGTGTGGATGTCCTCCCTATGAGGGAGGGGTGCCCACCGGACCCTGACACTCCTAATGGACCGCATTTTGGTGGTGGCCTACCTTGAGGTGTATGGGTGCTTGAGGGCAGCACAGCAGCCACAAGGAGGTGAGTACTGACTGTTACCTCGTCCTTGTCAGGCCTTGAGTGGGATTGGGTGGCCTACTACTGGAATACTGTGATTGTGGACAATGGTAGAATCACAACAACAATGGGTATCAGTGACCCAGACAGGGTAAATATGATTTATATGTGACAAGACAATGCTGTCACTGGATTGAAATGTCACAGTTCCCAGGGTTGCAGCAGTTTTGTCAACCTAAGCATTGTGTTTGCCCAGCTCCAACCATCGGCATCAGTGTATCAAAGGTGTAAGTGCAATCCCATCTGTGTTAGTCTCCTACATGAACTGAGAATGTCTTGGTATTGTACAGTTCCTGCCATGGACTGATTGTGGGTCTGGCTTCACAGTTCCACCAAAAGAAGGGCCTCAATGGGACAGGAGTATTGACCTGATAGGCGAATGTGCAAACATATGTCACCTTTAGAGTGTAGGGATCTGTAGGGAAACAATGGGATACTGCTACATGGGATTACATGAGGGCAGATGGTACACCAATTCCTTCTATTGTAGAAATCATTGTGTGGTCTTGGCCTTACAACTATGAGATGGTACGTGATGTGGTACGTGCCCTGCGAGGTCCCTGAAGTACCAACATTGTCATTTTTAGATGTCCCTGCCATTCCTCTGCTGCTGCAATAGTGAGTCACTGCCTTCTTCATGTCCATATCTGTACTTGTGTACACAACTGATGTTAACTGTCCATTACAGCTTTCCATGGGTAATACGTATTATCAGACTTGGAGTGCAATTGCAATGGCATGCCAGGCCATGAGAAGTTATGTGAGAAATGCACATGTTCATATGTGTATATGGAAGTTAGGTGTTGACCCTTTTCCACACTATCTTCTCTCTCTCCCTCCCTCTCTTTCTCTCCCTTTGTGTGCATCTGCATCATCTGGCGAAAGAGAAGGGGCACAGGCGAGTGGGGAAGTGGCAGCCCACGGGACCCAGAACGCTGATTCCAGCGAGGCCGAGGTACCCAGTGGGACAGAGGACAAGGGGAGTGCCATGGGGGAGACAGGATCGTCTACATCATCCTCTGAGTCCTCCAGGGGACAATCCCTGATGGTGGCAGACCTATCTGGGATCACCTCAGCACCATCATTGTCCACCACCAACCTTACTAACACCACCCTCCCTGTAGCTCCCCACCCAGTTGTCCGTGCCCGCCCACCCTCCTTCACTGCAGGCACCTCTGCCCCAGCCCCAGTCAGCCCTGCTGCCCTCAGTGAGGAGGCTATTGACCTCTTGAAGTCCATCTCTGTGGGTCAGACCACCATTGTGAATGCCATCCAGGGACTGGTGGCTCAAATACAACAGAGCAATGCATACCTTGAAAGCATTCACGGTGCCTCAGCTGCCCTGCAGAGATCCTTTCAGGCTCTGACCTACTCCTTAATGGCAGCCAGTGTTCCTTTGTCTACAATCTCCCCTCCACCTACCTCTTCCCAATCCCAATACCCTCTCCCCACACCTATCCAGAGCACCCCTTCACACATGCATGCAGCCACTACAACAGACAAGTTCCACATGAAGAACATAAGCCCCACAGGACCCACCACTGACATGCACACAGACATCACCCACCTGCAGACACAACAACATCCACTGCCTACACAGACAAGCCCCACCCCTTCATGACAGACACGTCATCACACACACCTGCTGGCATGACATCAACACTCCCTGATCCAGTCATAACTCACATATTACCCACAGTCACCGCAATAGCTGATCCGCAGACATCCACCCTAGTCACCATATCTGCACTCACCAAATTCACAGACACCCCCATATGCAGCACATCCACATTCCTGCAGCCACCACCCCAACACACAGTCACCCATCCAGCATGGCAATTCCCAGCGCCTCCTCCCTTCCTCCTCCCAAGACACCTAAACTTCTACACTCACTCACCCAACAGACACCCAGCACACACAAGCATTCCAATCAACATGTCTGATTTGTGTATGTGGGCTTTGGTTGGTGGCTGTGTTAGTTGTGTGTGTTGGCAGTGCTGGCTGTTGTGCCTGGAATGCATGTGTTTGTGTGTGGGGGGGGCTGCCATTGGTCCAACTCCTACTGATGAGTTTTGTGTGTGTAAAAAGATTGTGTGGTTCCATGCATGTGTGTCGCTGAGTTGAGCATTGTACGTGGTGTGATGTGTTGTGGTGGTGTTGTGTGCCATTGTGTGGTTGTGTGTGTGCCTATGTGTGTGGTGATGGCTATGTCATCTGCGTTTTGTGGGTGTGGTGTGACATTTGGTACATTGTGAGGGTGTGTGCTGTTGTTGATTGGTTGTGTGTTGTCTTTGCCTTTGTTGTCGGTATGTGTTGTCATGTGTAGGTTTGCTGTGTAATGTGTTGGCATTCGTTTGTGTAGCTGTGGTTGTGATGTTGTGTGACTCGGTGGTGTTGTGTATATGTGTATTGGCCTGTGGCGGTGATGTGTGTGTGCGGGGTAGTGTGTGTATGGCACATGTGTGTTGTGCGTGGTGTGTGTATTGTTTTGTGCATGTGCATGTGTTTTCTGTGTGTGTGTGTGTGTGTAGGCAAGTGTGTGTTGGGTGGTTGTGTGGTGGCATGTGTGTGTGTGTCCGTTGTTAGCTCTCTTGGATGTGGGTGTTGTGTATGTGTTCTAATACTTTTCCCCCCAGTGTGTGCTAGGTGTGTGTACTTACGGTTGCTGTCCTCTTCGTTGTCGCTGGTTCTGAAGACGCAGGATGAGCAGGAGCATTGAGAAGACTTCAAGTTCTGGTTCCATGGCGCCTCCTGACATGTCTGTGTTCCTGAAGGTGAGTGTCTCTTTTTATATTGTTAGTTTTCACCAGGGTTTTGGGTGCGGTGGGACTGCAGCAGAAATACTTGAAGTGTGCAACTTCATAATACGCTCAGCAGGAACATGGTCCCAACCGGCCTGGAGGTGCCTACTGCCGTCAGCCACGGTCCGTCTGTTTTGGCAGTGGATTGGCTGTGTTCGGTTCTGAAAAGTGCCATGGTCATATTATGGTGGTCTTCTCTGCTGGCCCGGCGGTGGTGTGACCGACATCGCCACCATGGTGGTCCTCGCACCGTCAAACTCGTAATGAGGGCCATAGTGTAGGTAAGCCATGTCAAAGATCGCTAGCACATTCCACTCTTTCAGCTGTAAAGGTATACATTTCCTTAATTATTGGAAATATCAATTTTTCCGACTTTCTTCTGGGACTGCGTCCTCAAAGAAATACTGAATTACTTGTCACTGGAATATATGCATCTAAAATGAATTAAACAAATATTCAGAGTAAGAAACTGCAGAAAGAATTAGACAGATCCAGAAAACTTACAAACACCTTTTGAAGTTATTGACAGTGGAATGCACACTCGTTAAACCACATTCTGTCCTCCATCTTAGACCTCATAAAGGGAGACCTCGGCTTATTACAACATGGGCAAACTCAGCTATGAGCAACTATACAACTTATTTGGGTGCTACAAACACTAAGATCAGGTTGTGTGCCTTGGAAACTTCTAAATGAAACAGCCCAGTTTGAACAATATACTTTAACACTCACACAAAAAACAATGTGTTAGACTTTTCATCCTTGGTGTGGTCTCCCTTAACTTTTTACCTCTGTTCCCCAGGTTATTGAGGTGTGCTGGACTCTGATTTTGCTGGTTTTGTTACTCTGGGCCCTTTATCACTTCTAACCAGTGCTAAAGTGCAAGTGCTCCTTTACAAAATGTGTATGTAATTGGCTTATCCATGATTGGCATATTTGATTTATTAGTAAGTCCCTAGTACAGTGCACTAGAGGTGCCCAAGGCCTGTAAATCAAATGCTACTAGTGGGCCTGCAGCACTGGTAGTGCCACCCACATAAGTAGTTCTGTAATCATGTCTCAGACCTGCCACTGCAGAGTGTGTGTGCAGTTTTAACTGTAAATTCGACTTGGCAAGCGTACCCACTTGCCAGGCCTAAACCTCCCCTTTTCTTACATGTCAGACACCCCTAAGGTAGGCCCTAGGTAGCCCCAAGGGAATGGTGCAGTGTATGGTTAAGGTAGGACATATAGGCGGTCATTCTGACCCTGGCGGTAAAAACCGCCAGGGCCGTGGTCCGCAGGAGCACCGCCAACAGGCTGGCGGTGCTCCTTTGGGCATTCTGACCGCGGCGGTACAGCCGCGGCCAGAAACGGAAAGTCGGCGGTCTCCCGCCGGCTTTCCGCTGCCCAGGGGAATCCTCCATGGCGGCGCAGCGGGGATTCCGACCCCCATACCGCCATCCTGTTCCTGGCGGTTTCGGCCGCCAGGAACAGGATGGCGGTATGGGGTGTCATGGGGCCCCTGGGGGCCCCTGCAGTGCCCATGCCATGGGCACTGCAGGGGCCCCCGTAAGAGGGCCCCACTTAGAATTTCAGTGTCTGCTTAGCAGACACTGAAATTCGCGACGGGTGCTACTGCACCCGTCGCACCCCTTCCACTCCGCCGGCTCCATTCGGAGCCGGCTTCCTCGTGGAAGCGTGTTTCCCGCTGGGCTGGCGGGCGGCCTTTTGGCGGTCGCCCGCCAGCCCAGTGGGAAACCCAGAATGACCGCCGCGGTCTTTTGACCGCGGTACGGTCTTCTGGCGGTTCCCGCTTGGCGGGCGGCTCCTGCCGCCCGCCAAGCTCAGAATCACCCCCATAGTAATTGTTTTATGTGTCTTGTCAGTGAAACATTGCTAAATTAGTTTTTCACTGTTGCAAGGCCTGTCCCTCTCATAGGTTAACATGGGGCTACCTTTAAATCTGATTAAAATGTAGATTCCCTTTGGGAGTGGATGGACATGTGGAGTTTGGGGTCTCTGAGCTCACAATTTAAATATACATATTTTAGTAAAGTTGATTTTGTGATTGTGTGTTTGAAAATGCCACTTTTAGAAAGAGAGCATTTTCTTGCTTATACCATTTCTGTGACTCTGCCTGTTTGTGGATTCCCTGTCTGGGTTAGTATGACAGTTGGGCTTGTTGCACCTTACACTAGACAGTGACACAAAGGGTGCTGGGGTGTAGTCTGCATTTTCTGATGAGCCATCTGTGCTAGGAGGGAGGGGAAGAGTGGTCACTCACACCCGAAAGGGCTGTGCCTGCTCTCACACAATGCAGTCTCCAACCCCCTAGTGCAGAGGTCTTCAAACTGGGGGGCGGACCCCCCTAGTGGGGCCTCAAGTGATCCCAGGGTGGGCGGCAAACTCTGGCCAAAATAAATATTATACAGATAACATGCCTTTGTTTTAAACAGAAGCATGTTATTGCAGTTTAAAAAAGGTAACAGAACTTAACTGCAATTTTTAAATAGGTTTAGACATATTTAAACATTTCCATCTTTCTAAAATAATTGTGAATAATTCTGAGGGGGGGCCCAATTAATTTTATTTTCCAACTGGGGGGGGGCGCGGCATTAAAAAGTTTGAAGACCACTGCCCTAGTGAGTGTCTGGGGCCTGGCCTGGGCAAGGCAGGATTTCACATTCAAAAGAGACTTTACTTTGAAGTAGGCCTATCTCAAAGGAGAAATTGGGTATAAGAAGGGCACCCAAAACCACAGACTTTAGAAACACTTCTGGAAACAAGAGGAGCCTCTGCCTGGAGAAAAGCTGAAGAGCTGAGGAAGAAGAGCGGCCCTGCCTGTGACTGTGCTTTTTGGAGCTATCCTGCAGTTGCTGCTTCTGCCAGAGTAAGAGGGCAAAGACTGGACTTTGTGTGCCTTCCATCTTGAGAAGAAATCTCCAAGGGCTTGATTTAGAGCTTGCCTCCTGTTGTTTGAAGTCTCAGGGACAGCAAAGACTTCTCTCTGCCAGCACCTGGAGTCTCTGGAGAGACTCCTACTCTGCCCTGTGGTGCACATCCAGTTCCTGGGACCCTGTAAGGAGAAGGTGGCAGCCTAAAGACAAGGACATCCACGCACAGAGCGCCGTGTGGTGAAAAGATCAACGCGACTTCGATCTGCGGCTGACGAAATGATGCGCCGCCTGCTCTGCAGCTGAAAATCGACGCTCTTCGGAAATGTGACCGAAGAATCGACGAACAGAGCAGGAGAAACAATGCGCTGCATCGCTGATGGAGGCTGGGAGATCACCACCCATGCTGCGTGGTTTTCGGATCATCCTGCGGTTGGATTTCCGACTCAAGTACCGCTGGGCATGGAAAAACAACGCAGGGCCTGCCCGGACCCGAGAGTGCTGACCGGATTGACGCATGGCTCTCCTGCGGAGAGAAAAAACGACCAGTCCTGACCCGACGAAAGGAGAAAAGATGCACGGCCCCGCTCGTGAGTGGAATCAACGCTTTGCAAGCCCATTTTGATGTGCACTCGTCCGTGCGGGGTTATTTTTGACGCACCCAAGGTACTTTTTCACGCTAACAGCGTTAGTGTGTGGTTGAAACTACTGACTCTTTTTTGCATTTTGACTTGTGTATTGTGGATTTTTTTGTCGTTTTGGTCTTGTTTTGTTTAGATAAATATTTCCTATGTTTCTAAACCTGTGTTGTGTCATTTTGTAGTGTTTTCATTAAGTTACTCTGTGTATTGGTACAAATACTTTACACCTAGCACTCTGAAGTTAAGCCTACTGCTCTGCCAAGCTACCAAGGGGGTAAGCAGGAGTTAGCTGAGGGTGATTCTCTTTTACCCTGACTAGAGTGAGGGTCCTTGCTTGAACAGGGGGTAACCTGACTGTCAACCAAAGACCCCATTTCTAACACAATGGTTAAAAAAACATCTACATAGATGCTGTTATGTATGCAACCAGTTGAAGACACACCATTTACAGTCAGTGACACTCCACCTATTACCTAGTTAATACACAGTATTATTTCATTGCACAGTAAAACTTTTAATTTTCACAACTGTCAAAAACAGCTTGGCTGTTACATTCCTAGGCGTTTCCTTTTTCCCACAGCTGTTTAAATGAAAATGAAGAACACCCTGCGTATATTAGTACAGCAAATTGCAGAAATCCCCTTGGACACTCCCTTTTGTGTGACAACATATCATTGCTCAGAATAAGTAATGCTGTGACACCAGGGTTAAGTTGTGTTTTATCTATTTTCACTTTTTCATCCATTCTCACTCATCATGAACTCCTGAATAATGGCTCCCATTTATTCCTAACAAATGTTATTTGTTGTTGGCTGGAACCTGGCAAGCCCTACTTGATAATAATTTCAGAAAGAATACAGTGTTGTGGAAGAAACTTGTGTTCTCCACCTGGAGATGTCATTAGGAACATCCCTCGGCCTAAAATAAGCATGAAATCTCTGTGTTTTGATAATTTCAATACATTATTGTCTGAAAAAGAAATGCCTTTGACTTCAGCGGCTAAAGTTGAATTTACAGACAGCCAGAACTGCTTCAGAAATTCAGAGGCTGTTACAGCGGCCATACCCAACACATTTTGCTGTACAAACAACGTTCAATTAATCTGTGACAAGTAGTGTTGTAAGTCTTTTTAAGAACAGCGGATCTGGTCTGGAGACTGGATTTAAAGCAGTATTTGGGCAGACTCTGAATTTGTTTTATTCTCTGTTGTCCAGCCTTTTTGCAGGATTTCTCATAATAATATTGTTAATGGGCTGTGCTATCATCTTCTTTCTCCTGTTCTGACAAGGAAATCAACAACATGGAATACATGTATCCAGCTGAACAAAGCTGAAGAGAGACTCCAGTACACTACATGGGGCATGCTTGGCTATCTGAACTCAGCGAGTATTGGGTGCTCATATTTCGCAAAATGGATGCTAAACCAGTAAAAGCTGTGTTCTGGTGCATAAACTGTCAGCCCATCCAGGTTTCATATCTGGAATAGTCCCTGGTGGCCTTTTTTGATGTTGAAACAATGATTCAACCTCCATATGAGTATCAGAAACAATGCATCTGTGCCCTCTACAGGATACTTACTACCCATGACTGAGCAACATCACCTGTGGCACTTTTCACCGCAGCTTCTGACTAGACTTGCTGTTATATTTCAAGCCCCCTGGAGAGGAGCTGCAATTACCACTGAGTACCTCAGAGGAGCAACCAATTGCTGGTCCATCAAATACACAAATGGTCACCTATGAACATGCTCTGTATGGTTTCCGTAAAGATCACACTTATGCTGTGTGTGTACCCGACGACGTCGACATGTCCTGTGATGAGGACTGAACTGGGCATGTGAGTCGACCAACAACAACATATATACCCCAAAGACTAAACAGACTACAAAATGAAAAAAATGCCTTCCTTTCTTAATAAGACTCACTTTTTACTTTTCTTTTTATACCTTATATTTTTAATCTGATCTACTTTATTTCATCAGGGATATGTTTGACCACCAACACAAATAAAAACTCTTTAGATAGATTTAATTACGTGGAACAATGCAAGGCTTAAATGTATTTATGCTTCACTTACTTTATATCATGTTTTCCATTTACACAGTCGGTTGCAGTCCTATGTTTTTTGCATCATTTTATATGTTTGATATTTGAATGATTGTACTACATTTTATAGTCATAGTCTAATTAATTATATGTTTACTCTAGATATTTTGGAATTTTAGACCACAGAAATTCGAGAGCATGGATTTCACTGCTTGATAAATCCCTCCTGGTTGCATACACCTCTATGACATCAAGCAAACTGTGGATGACATAAAGCCCTATGGTCTGACTCCATTTTATGTAGGCCCTGCCTCCGTCTTGGCTAATCGAGGTCACCATCCTCTCACTCTTAAACAATGGAAGTCATAATCTTTCTCAACTTATGCAGAATCATTGACATGCCTGCTATTAGACTCAGATGTCATCTGACTATATATTTCTAAGAACTGTGAAAGTGTAATGTCATTCAATTGATGACTAGGATACAACAATTTATGCAATATTTGTCTTAGTCAAATGTATACTTTCCACTATGTCAGGGTGCCCTCAAGTGGATCACCTCATTCCTCTCAGGATGCACCCAGAGCGTCTGCCTACCTTTTTTCTTCTCATGCCCCAAGGATCATCACTCAGCCCCATGCTGTTCAGCATCTACATGACCCCCTTACGGACACCGTCAGAACCCACACACTCAGCATCATCTCCTACACTGACGACACCCAGCTCGTTCTCTCCCTGACCAAAGGCTCCTCTAACAGCAAAACCAACCTCCACAATGCCATGACTGACATAGCAAACTGGATGAAAGACAGCTGCCTCAAATTGAACTCCAACAAAACTGAGGTACTGATCTTTGGAAAGAACACCTCCACTTGGGACCACAGCTCACTAGCTGTGGTCCCAAGCGGAGGTGTTCTTTCCAAAGAACTCAGACCCACTCCCACACCTACTGACCCTGCTCACAACCTCAGCATAATCTGGAACAGTCAACTGACCATGAAGCAAGTCAATGCAGTCGTCTCTTACTTTTTCCACACCCTCTGCATGTGCCACAAGAACTTCCAGTGGATCCCAGAAAACACCAGAAAGATCCTAGGACAAGCCCTTGTCACCAGCTGCTTCGACTACAGCAATGCACTCTACACCAGCATCCCCTCCCAACTCATCAGAAGACTCGAGACAATAGGCAAGGGGGATAATAGGAGGTCCTTATATTGATGTAGGGTTAACTCTGTCTTCTAATGGATCTGTACAGAATGATTTTATAAATGTCTTTTTTTGTTCTAAATAAATTCCTTTGACTGACATACAACGTGTTTCAATTGTGCTGACATTAAATCACACCAACCATAAAGTGCCAAAAAAGGTGATGTTTAAGAATTTATATCAAAAGTAAATACAGAATTATGTTGCAACTTTACATGTTGGTTATAAATGTTAATTATCAAATAGAATACTACTACACTAGAAAATGCAAAATAAAAGTATATAGCACAAAATCAAAATCACACAAAAGAGCAAATTCTCATTAAGAATAAAACGACAGAAGATATGCACTTAATTTAAGGAAGGCAACTTCAATAACAAATAGGCCATAATAGAGTGTTGTTAGGGTCTCATAATTAATTTGACAAGAGCACAACGTTTGTAAGGTCTTCTATACTAAAGCTTTCATAACAAGCGAGAATGATTTTACCATGTGTGTTTAAAAGGCTAAAAGACAATTTGTTGAATGCTAAACATCTATCAATTTAATCAGTTATTGAAATCGTTGTTGTTTTGATTAATTTTAAATGTCTGACACTACTTATATTACACAGCTAGATTCCCAAAAAACCTGTGTATCGAGAAATTAAAGAAATAACAGATAGGACACAATAAATAACGCTAACATGTCGATATGGCTGCTAAGAAAATGTATCAGTGGGGTCAGGATATGAGGCCCGAATCACAAAGAAAGAAGAAAATCTACATCGCCTAGATTCCCACCTATGTGTTAGTGTAGATTCACTACTTTCTGGGATTCAAAGAAACTCTCAAGAATCGCAGGATTCCAAGTGTAGTTCTGAGAACGAAATGTGACATTATAATCAGGATCCAATTGCCACAGTGGTGGAGTAAAAAGTAATTTTATCGTTTCCAGGCTGGAAAGGGGAACAAGACGAGTTTGTGTATTCCTAGGCAAAATGCACCTTAGAATACTAAAATTCCCAGCCATTGAGTGGGATTTACAGGTGGGGAGAACTCCATCTTCATAACTGAGATCTCTGTACACCAATTTGACTTACTCCTGCCAGGAATTCTTCTGGGAAGGTTGCACATCCTATAGTGCATGGGTGCTGACCAATTGATGTTTTTAAATGAGCACAAGTTTCTAAAAATCTAAATGTTTGTGTTCCTAGTAAAGGTTTCGCTAGATTGCATGCACATTTGAGAACGGCATTACATATTCCACGACATATGTTAGTGAATAACACTTCCTGAATGCCTATGCGTGTACAAGAACTGGGTTTGAAATCTTGCATGCACAATTCAGAATTATGTGAGGTGCTCGAGGATACTTGTGAGCTGGTGATAAACTTGTAACCACTATACATTTGAGCAGTGGGAGAGTATGATCAGGCATAACATTTCAAGAATTGCACAGCACATTCACGAATTCACATATGCATTAATGATAACTTGTTCTACCCTATGCATGTTCATTCAAAAACTGAGATTTGCAATCGTGCATGCACATTTGAGAATCATGAGCCAGGACTCGCAATTGCTTATTTGAGTATTGGTTTTTAAATACTGACAATGAGCATGTTCAGCCTCCTGAATGAACAATATAGCACAATGGACACCTGGGACTAATTTAAACAGAGCCCAATGCCAACCGGTCTAAGCACTCTGTAATAACTTCTCATATATTCAATTCAATTGGACAACTATTTTAAAAATATATCTATTAGAGTAAGCATAATCAATACTGCTGGATCCACACAGAAGTTAAATCACATTTATATTAATTTCTGTTTTGCAGTAGACAATGTGTCAAGGTGTGAGAAAATGAATAAACAGTGCAGACGGCGCAGTGGTCACAAATAATTACATATATGTACAACCAAACTGATAAAGTACACGATACAGTTCCCAAAAGTCTAAGGGGGTTATTCTAACTTTGGAGGAGGTGTAAATCTGTCCCAAAAGTGACGGAAAAGTGACGGATTTACCACCAGCCGTATTACGAGTCCATTCTATCCTATGGAACTCGTAATACGGCTGGTGGTATATCCGTCACTTTACCGTCACTTTTGGGACGGATTAACACTCCTCCAAAGTTAGAATAACCCCCTAAGTCTGGTAGATTGTGGGGAGGCCCCAAGTTCGGGACTCCACCTTTGTATCGTATCAAGTTCAATTTAACCAAATGTGAAAGTTCTGTCAACTTTTCGACCCCCTCTAATTTTCGATGTCTCTTCAGGACACCGTGATCTACCACTCACACCAGCATAAGTCCAGGTGGGTAGAAGTCGCAATCCTCATAGTGAGTCAAATCATAAGAACGATCCATCCGCTACAGGAGAGGTATATATTTTACTATCTAGTGTCACTCCAAACTCATGCATGATTTTGGCCCAATCCCCTGTGGCCTAGCCAATTGGACTAACGGAACATGCCCCCCCCCCTTCCTGACCTATGCTGTCCCTGAGGACCCCATCCCTCAGGACCCAACCAATTAGTATAAGGGGGTGCGGGGAGGCATATGGCTCCCCTCCCATGGCCGATTCAGTCACAGGGACCCCATCCCCTGGGGCCCAGCCACTCTATTCTGAGTGTCCTGGCCCCACCCAGGGCACCCAGTGTGCATTTTCAAAGGGAAAGTGGGTCTGCACAGCCCCCCTTCCCATGCCAATTTTGGCTGAGTTGCCTCCTTTGCAGTTAAAATGTGGCCGTGCAGCCCCCTCCCCCATTGAAATTGCCATTGCCCTGGGGAGATGGTGGTCCCCAGGGCACTTTGCTAATAATGAGGGGATCTGCGCACCTGGCCTCTTCTTTGAAGGCCAAACTCTGGAGAGCTGGTGGTCCCCAGGGCCATAAAAGGCCTACAGAGGGGGGTCGTGTGGTCCCCTCCTCATATTTACATGTTGGCCTGGCTCCAGTGAGGTGGCAGTCCCCAGGGTCCATATCAGCCTTAGGGAAGGTGGGCTGCATGCGCTCCACTCCCCATTATGTATATTGTAATATGCCCCCGGGATCTGGCCCACCCAAGGGCTCAAATATAAACAAGTGCCCAAGTCTGCCCTTTTCAAACAAATTTGGGTGTTCCAAAGATCCTCCACGTTTTTTAAATTATTTTTGGCCCTGATGAAGTCCCTGTGTGACCCCACTATCACGCCATGGGAGTCAGGGTATTCATACCCTGCCCCTTCCCTTTTTTTAATGTATTTTTGGGGACTCGGATGACGTGTCTGTAGCCAATGAGATCTCAGCATGAGGATCCGCTCCCTAGATACCTTTAGTATTGATTTACGCCAAATTACAAAAAACATGGGGCCGTATTTATACTCCGTTTGCGCCGAATTTGCGTCGTTTTTTTCGACGCAAATTCGACGCTAAACTAACGCCAACTAACGCATATTTATACTATGGCGTTAGAGGCGTATAGCGCCAAAGTTCCCGGAATGTGCGTCATTTTTTAGCGTGAACCCCTTCCTTGCGTTAATGATATGCAAGGGAGGCGTTCCCGTCTAAAAAATGACTCCCAGGCCTTTACGTGGTATTTATACTCCCGGGCAAAAGAGACGCCCGGGAGTGGGCGTGGCTAAAAACGGCGCATTTGCGCCGCTTTTTAACGCCTGGGTCAGGCATGGCGTTAAGGGACAAGTGGGCTCAAAATGAGCCCAGAGTGCCCTCCCCTGGCCCCAGGGACCCCCCCTGCCACCCTTGCCCACCCCAGGAGGACACCCAAGGCTGGAGGGACCCACCCCAGGGACATTCAGGTAAGTTCAGGTAAGTATTTTTTTATTTATTTTTTATAATTTTTTTTGGCATAGGGGGGCCTGATTTGTGCCCCCCTACATGCCACTATGCCCAATGACCATGCCCAGGGGACAGAAGTCCCCTGGGCATGGCCATTGGGCAAGGGGACATGACTCCTATCTTTACAATGATAGGAGTCATGTTGATGGGGTATGGGCGTCGTTAAAAAATGGCGCAAGTCGGGTTAAGACGATTTTTTTGCCTCAACCTGACTTGCCCCATTTTAAGACGCCCTAACGTCATTTTTGCCCAACGCCGGCGCTGCCTGGTCTACGTGGTTTTTTTCCACGCACACCAGGCAGCGCCGGTCTGCTTGCGCCGGCTAACGCCATTCCATAAATACGGCGCCCGCATGGCGCTTCAGAATGGCGTTAGACGGCGCAAAATTTTTTGACGCTAAACTGCGTTAGCGCAGTTTAGCGTCAAAAAGTATAAATATGGGCCATGCTATCTATCTATCTATCTATCTATCTATCTATCTATCTATCTATCTATCTATCTATCTATCTATCTGTCTATCTATCCATCTATACATACAAACCTTCCCAAGATGTGTTCGAAATGCATGACAACCAACCACTGTTAAATGTACAGCGTATGTCTCTCCGGCAACCTTTTTGGCCTCGATGTTTCTACTTTCATTGAGCTGCTTTCTGTTTATTTTCCTTTGCTTCAATTTGGCCCTCACATTCTTCTTAGATTTGGTCAAAAAAGTATTGCAAGGACACTTAATTTCAGCAAAAAAGGATTTTACACTGACCGTCTTGGCCCTTACTTAGCACCTATTACTTACTGGTTTCTTTTTCCCTAGCATAATTGTTCAGCGTGGTCCGTTGTGTTTTACGCTGTCACAGGGTAGGCCACACCTGAGGCCACTGGCGACGCCAATTTTCCATCATCAGACCAGCAGGGAAGGAAGCAGGTGCTAAAACCTGCTGCCAGTTTTGAGGGCATGGTCAGTTCAACGCTAGAGTTAATGTCTCGTCCGGTTGGCTGCTCCAAACAGTCTGCTTTCGGTTTCGTGCAATACCAACATGACCTGGGCAGAAGCCTCCCAAACAGAATGAAATATTCATCCAAATGTTCCAGCGCTGCCTGAATAAATTATCATTTAAATGCAAAACCAAGATTTTCAGCTGTTGAGTGGAGTTAGGTTTGAGATGGTTGCGCCTACATAAATCTGGGAAATCTGTAGTCAAATTGTGAAAGGACAAAGACACTTATGCCAATGCTGCATCATTGGCCTTTGTACGTGGTAACAGACTGCAGACGAAAAATTAAATTTTCTCTGCAATAATAACAACATCGTGGTCTATCACAATTCAGGAATGCCCACCAATAGCACTATACCCCTTAGTATTTTAACAGTGAGATAACATCAGAGCTGGGCAGGGTGCTCAAGGGGTCGAAGGTGAATACTGGAAACAGCAATGCTAGATTTCACCAAGTAATGAGTGTAGTGAACAATACGGTCCTATATGGAGATCACTGGAAGCACAGTGTCATCGGGTTCATTTGTAATCAAAGAAATGTTAAAGTGGCCATACAATTAACTTTTCAAATTATGTGGACTTGAAAGTGATTCATTCTATTGACAATTTCGAGGAACTCGTGAAATACTTCCGAGGAGGAACTCGTGAAGTACTGCAGTGTTTTACTGCACGGTACATTATCTGGTGCTACTATTTCTCTGCAGCAGCACATTTGTATACTGCCACTTTCTCTGTGCTGCTTCCAGAGCCCAGTGTGTCAAGAATCCCTGAACACACTCTGCCCTGACAGAAGTCCATATAGCCCCTGAATTGCCAGCGGGTTCTCTTTGCCCATACCGCCAGTCCAGCACTGGAGAAGAAGAGACTTTTTAGAGTCCATTAAATAACCTGAATTCCCTCCAGATATTCAGCATCACTGAGGCTTTGTGTCAGGAAACTGCCATCAACGACTCTGTACCCAGTGTGCCCCACATTGAGTCGCAGATGAAGGGCAGGTTCGTGCATTAGTAATCCCCTGGTTTAACAGGGAGCTTTACAGTATAAAAAGTCCCATTCACATGAATTAGTAACTGGCAAGAGTTGTTCGTGGATTTTTTCTTACACTTACCTAGGTTTGCACCTATTCTGGTGTGCCTGCACATTGATTTTGTTTTCACTGGGGAAATTTCTGCATTTAGGGGTAGATTTATAATTATTCTACACAGTGCAGCGCAGCGCAGCAAGCCACCTTCCTGTGCTGCAGTAAAGGGAAAGGGCAAGAATGCATCATATTTCAAATTACATGGCACATTCCTCTCCTTTCCTGGTGCTGGACCACAATGTGCTGCCTTGCACAAATGCAAGCAGGATTTTTTTGTGCAGGAAAGGGCACCTTCTTACACACAAACAACCCTCTAAGACATTTTCCTCTTTCTAAGTGTGCTGCAAAATGCAGCACACTTAGAAAGAGCAAACAGCGGGGAGAAATAAAGATATTTCTCCTTGTTGCATCTCTCATGGGAAGGCGTAGCACTTTGACACATTGCGGGTTTGTCAGTGTTGGTGAATCTGGCAATGTGGCAAAATCCATGGGTGGATGAATAGGAACACTCAAGCTCCACCAATGGAATCCCTCACTGGGGCAGAGTAACAGAAGGCAGAGATTTGCACTGCCTTGTGTTCCTCCATATTTATCAAGCCACTCAAGGCCATGGAATGGGGCCTTTCATGGATTGATAAATCTCACTTACACAGATACATTTTGCATCGTCTTTGCGCCTCCTTGCGTGGCACAAAGGTGACGCCAAACCCTTGATTAACATGCCCCTGAGGGTCTTGTACATTATAACTTTCTTTACAGTCTCATACTTATGCTCAGACTCTTCTTTAATTTTCTGAATTTAACCCCTCTTTTCATATGGCAGCTCAGCAGCAGTATTCCAGTTCTGCTTTACTCTTGCTTGGTTCTCAGTTGATTCTAGGTGGTTGTGGGACTAGTTACAATAACATGCAATATCTTTGTAAGTAAGCATAGTCATTCTTATTAACTCGCAATGCTGGCAGAGTGTTTCCTTTGTAATCTTGCTAGTTACCTCTCCTTATTTGCACTCTACACTGCTTGTGATCCCTGCTCTTGCGAACCGCTCAGACCATTTCTCTACTCCAAAGCTCCTGGGTTATTTCTCTCTCTTCCCAGTACCTCCTCTCCTCCAGAGATGCTCCTATGCCCTTGATTAAAACAAGCATTGGGTGTTGGCTAACAGGGAAAGTTTGGCATTACCGTTTGTATCAAGAGCTACTCATGAGTTCTGTTTGATATCCTAATACTTTGAAACACTATGTAACATCACCTCAGTTTTAAGGTCTTGGCCTCCTTACATTATCTTATTTTTTTTCTCTTGCAATTCTGTGGCACCATTGGACAAAAATTTACAAATATATCACAATATACAGAAAAAAACTGCATTAATAGAGAAAGGTAATTACAAATTTTGATATGTCTGAAAGCAAAAGGTAGCATGATTCACCTGACAGTGAAGGTAAGGAAGAGTTGGTTAAATTACAAAATTTGGAGACAGAGGTTTTAAAATGTAAGAACAAAATTAGAAAAATGAAATTGGGAAAAAGCCTAAAGAGAATGAAGAGAGAAAAATAGGAGAAGAGGAGAATAGGCTGAAGGTATAGCCACAGTTTGGGTCCAAGCGGAATCCAAATGAAGTGTAAAGTACACTGTTAAATATCTGAAAAAAGGGAACTGATAAGTGCCTTCATTTTCTCAAAGCATGTTTTAAAACACTTCCACTGATGAAATAAAAGGCCACAAACTACTTTCATAAAAAAACTGTTATAGGGACAAACTACTAAAAAAAATCAAAGGTTCTCAGGCAATTTTAATTCAATTTTATAGAAACAAGCATCTTCCTGTCCATAATCATTGTTTTACAAGACAGAAAGAAAGATCATGTTTTGCACCCCCGTTTCCACACAAATAGCAATACCTCACGAATCAGGTCTAGGAACTGATAACTGCCGTAAGTGGAATGATGCACAGCTTACATTTAACAATTGTTCTCCTCAAACTGTGATTCAGAGTGTCAGAACCCCGTTCATTGTGCCACAGTTATGGAGGGGTTGCTGGGCTTAACCAAAGTGGTTGTGGCCTTTTCCTCTTGATGTCCCCGGACCTTCCCTACTGTGGATCCTACTCAACTGGTCAAGCACTCTGTTCTGCACCAGACTCTTAGTTATGTAGTGTTTCATGAGCAGTCAAGGCTCCTTCAGTGGGAGTCTAGATACAGATCTGTGAACACAACTCATAACTCAACGTGCAAGCAGCACAATTTCCAATAAAATATTCATTTTGTGTAAAGGTATTTTAATGTTAATTCTGCACATGCAAAGGTAAACAACATTCAAGAAACAATAATACAGTCCCCCTTGAGGTAGGTACACTAATAGTTGTCAGGCCACCCCTGGGCTACATAGTTCCTGTGTAACAGGTGTGGTCTTATTCACAGTCACATGCGGCAGCATCTGGGGAATGTAAAAGCCCCTGTTTGCTGGGAATTCCACGCTCTGACTCAGTTAATAAAGTATATTCACTTAAAATCAAGTAGGGTTTCAAAAACCAAAGACATTATATCCCACAGGGCCCGGTTTCAGCTTGCCTGCTCTGGTGGTATGAAACCTGGCAGTGATGCTGTGTAGTCCTGGCCCAACATGGCAAAGTCAGTTTGCACATGTTCACATGCGCAGTTTCCGGCAGGCACCCGGCTCTCTCTCCTGAGCCATGTTTCTCAGCATTCTGACCATCGGAGTTGCCCCGACTCCAGCCACACATGGTAAGTCCTTTTTTTCCCTTTTTGGTGATAGTGCTGTCTCCTTGCTCCGGTTGGTCTCCAGTGGTGTCTTTCCTGTCCTCGGGCCTCCTTGGATACAATGCTTCCCTCATCTTGGTTGTTACAAAAGTTTTGGGGTCACAGGCAATGACCCAGAGCTCTGGCCTCAGAGCTCCAAGTGGCCCCTTCTGGCATAAGTGGTCCATGAGGCAGGTCTGTGTCATGGCACACACGCATGATCGCCTCTGACAATAAAATCAGCATTAGAGATCCAGACAACAATGCAATTGGGCACTCGGTGCAGAGGACCTTTCAGTCCAACACAGAGATTCCATCAAATTTTAATTCATAAGCCTGCACAACTCTTACAAACCTTACTTATAACTTCAAAAGGTGTAATCACATCTGTTGTTTTTAATGCAGTGAAATTTGAGTTACTACCAGCAGGTTTCGCACTTGAGGCTTACCAGTAAAGTTTACTAGCTGCATCTTGAACAATACATGCAAGCAGGGGCACCGCTTCAAAGGAGAATGGGTGTGTGGGATGTGAAACCCCCTAAATAAATGCATTCTTAGCTTTGTAGTTGACTTGATAGTTGGGTCTCAGGGCACTTACTAGGGGCTGCTATGTCTTTGTTATTTATTCGTCTCCCAATCGTATTAAGAGCGTACATTGTTTTTCGTTTCACCAAGAAACAATAACAGTGACTTAACACTGTATTTGGTACTCACACTTATTGTGCGTTAAATGTAGCTGCATCCTTCAAATTAAAAACGTAAGAACATTATTTTTCTCCGCTTCTTATTATGTAAAAACAGCAATAATAATATACAGCTTGTGTAATGCTCGGGTTGGTACAAATATCATTTGCTCCATTTGCTATTATTCAAGACGCCAAAAAAAGGTGCAGCTTCATTTGCCCTGTTAATTTTTTTAATAGGAAATTTAAAGATGTATAGTTGCTGATTTACAAAAAAGTAGTACATCTGCATCTATAGATAAACTTCTATGAACTGGTACAGATGTTTACCTTTTGAAATCCAAAAATATTGCTAGTAGTAGATATGGAAATCGCACCAGTTTCAGGTTTCTACATATACTTGTGGCAATGTCTTGTTATATTTTTGTAATGTAACATTTTTGTATGTTACTATTTCCAAAATGCAGATGGTGGGAATAGTACACTTCCGCATTGGGAAAACTTTGTAGTTGGACTTTTTATTTTCTCCCCAGGGAAAACATTTTTCTCCCTGGAGAAAGACTTTCATCCCCACAAAATGTTGGGGTTTTCATTTTCCTTCAAACCCTAAATGAGAATATACTCCATTGCTTTTCTGTGGCACATCTCCAACAATTTCCAAGGGGGGAAAGAGTCAGTTTACTGTCTTGAGACAGATCATGGTTGATCCACCCACTACACTGCATGGGATTAACTACTGCACAATTATACAGCTTTGTGATGTCCAATTATGCAGTAGTAAATTCTAGGTATCTTCTTGTAGAAAGGGTTTTGTGAATTGGTCATAGAATGGCAACATGGTATGGGAGAGTGCAATATAAATATCAATGGTACTTTTTTGTTGGTAGAATGTGATTTGGTAAACGTGGATAAAAGTACACAACATTAATTATAGTATTTTTACACTTCATATTGCAGAGCTAGACAGGGAGCTAGAAGCAATATGTTTTAAGCCTGTTCCCTTATGGTACTAAGAAATTGCACCAAGAGAGTCTCCCCCCGTCCAGAAAGGTTTGGGTTATCCCATCAACAAACTCTGAAACAAATTTGGAACCTAACAATTGAAATTGATTTGATCACAGAATTTTTACAAAAATATTTATTGGCTAAATGCTATATACTCAATTAAACCTCAGAAAGATGCACCTACGTGATTCCGACTTTTCATGGGTGCAGTATCCCTTAGCTAGCTCACTCCTCCTTCTAGCTGCCCACCATTTTGTTCCTGGGAATATGATATTTGCATTCCCTATATCCAAATCTCATCGACTAAGACACGCCTCTGCATGTAAAATGTTGTATTTTTAATCTCTCCATAATTTTATTCATGACTAATAAGCCACTCATATCAGCATCTACTCCAATCATACCAGTTAAACAGTCATATTTTGGATGTTTTAGAAACTGATGATATGATAGTTGGGGATTCATTAGATTACCTAAGACTGGACTTAATAAAATTGCCATTTACAGCTGAGTGGACGTCATGAGTGTTGCATTGGAGGCATAAGTGAAACCACCAGAGCTTAAAGAAGGGTGCTTTGTAGTGCTGCATAAGTGAATGGCATAAGTCCTAAAAACTTGAGTTTTCAGCTGTTGCAGCCCCATTCACTCCTCAATGGAATTATGAAACTTGAAGAGTTGGATTAACGTGGCCTGGGTGCTGCCGACATCAATTTAGTGTGATTGGCATGTGAGTGGATTGTAAAGTGAAATTGAAAAAGATTTTAAAAAATACACTCAAGTTTATTAATCATTAGTAGGGCCAAAAAACATTAAGCCGCAATTTCTAAACAGAAAAAACGGAAATATGACTAGTCTTCTTTAATAAATTGGACTGTACAGACGTTTCTGCTAGCTTTATTTAAAAAAACTCTACTTCATTATACAAAATAATGATATTAGTCATTGGTCATATATAAACTGATGATTTTGACTGGAATAATTGGCCCCATTAAATCAACAATGATCACAGTTATATGCATGTGGTATTTATGTAGGGCAAAACTAGCCGAAAGGTAACCAAACAGTATACCGTATCCAAGACAATGTGTGAGGGGAGGAGTTGCAGGTAAAGGGGAGAGTTACTTATGATGTAGTGTTCTTTAAAAACAGTGTGCCTTTCAACTGTTTCCCAAACTGGAGCAAGTTTAGAGCAATCCTACCAGGTATAGAATGTCATTCTATATCCTGGGTGCATAAATGGAGGAGGTCTATTGCCTGCTTTTTCATTTTAACACTTTTTCATCTTCTGTTTGATAGTGTCCTGGCTGTGTGCAGAGAGTCACTGGGGGTGGTAAGCTTGTGAAACTGAAAGGCAGGGGTGCTGGAGGCAATAGCTATGTAAATGATGCTACTGGCTTTGAAAATGTTGTGAGCTGACAAGGGCAGCAAGTGGAGTTCCATTAGGTAGGTGGTGATCTGATCATATTTTTTCAGGCCCTCGATGAGGTGTGCTGTTGCATCTAGAATGCATGTAGGGGAGACCAGTGTGAAGTCTGCGAGGATGTAGAGCAGGGCATACCTACGAGCCAACTTCAGCAGTACTAAGGCTTGAATGGCAGTTCTGTAGTCGCTTTCTATAAGTAATGTTTTATAATTAATTAAACATATTCTATCAGAAATGCGCTGTTTTGAACAAACATATTGAAGACATATAAATATATCCTATCCTATCCTTAGTCCCCCACCTCCCCTCCCAAGAAGAAAGTATCTAAAAGGACTATGTTGTTCAGATGTAGCCTAAAATGTTTTATTTCTCCTATGGGTGTGAAAATTAGGTGCTCCTCGCCAAAGTCCTTTGACATATTGAGTTCATGGTTGTAAAAGGAGAAATAAATGGAATCCAATCTTACTAAGATCAAAGTATTTAAATGCCAATGTTGTTTAAAAGAAGCAGCTCAACACTATGAAATCATTGTGCAGCAACAAACAGTCCCACAAATGCTCTTTAGTGGTGCCCAACATGTATATCAAGGTTCCATGCTTGTGGTGCCCAATATTAAAAGTCTGTACTGTAGTTAAAACTCTTTTAGACAATCCATCAGTAATTCAAAGTGTTCGACAAAAGTAATCAGGTTCTTGTTTCACGGTTCCATGCCAGCAATAATTTCACAGTTAGCACTCACATTCAGAACCGAAGCTCCATAACAACATGGAGGAACAGCTTACAGCTTACCCTTTCCACAGGGTTTCACTGGAGCATTCCATACACATTTCCCTGTTAGGTGATTTAATCAGGATGAACATTTTGCGCATTTTCTTTTATTGGCATGGAACCGTAATATACATTTTGGGCACTGCTAAGGAGCACCGTTGCAAACCCTGTTTCTGCAGAACGCTCTCAAGCTGTCGAACTATGGCCCCGATTTATACTTTTTGACGCTAAACTGCGCTAACGCAGTTTAGCATCAAAAAGTATACCGCCAGCTAGCGCCATCCCAAGACACAGGCCTGGCATTATATTTATGGGATGACGGTAGCCTGTGGTAAGGCCCAGCTAGCGTCATAAAAAAGGAGGGGGAGGGGTAGGGGAAACAGGGGGTTTAGTGTCAAAGGATGACGCTAGTATGGGCAGAGGCATAAATAATGCCTCTATCAGACTAGCGTCATTTTCTGACATTAACACCCCATGGACATGACTCCTGTCTAAGTCAAGACAGGAGTCATGCCCACCACCCCAATGGCCATTGGGCCAAGTGCCATGTAGGGGGGCCCGAGTTAGGCCCCCCCCCATGGCACTACAGAAAATAAAAACATTTTACTTACCTCTACTTACCTATACTTACCAGGGATGGGGTCCCCATCCTCCGCTGTCCCTCTGGGGTGGGTGGGGGTGTCCCTGGGGCTAGGGAAGGGCACCAGTGGGCTCTTTCCACAGTCTCTGACCATGGAAAAAGGCCCACAGGTCCCCTAATGCCTGCCCTGAGCCAGGCGTTAAATAATGGCGCTAAGCAAGGTTGGCGCGTTATTTAGGCCCGTGTCCCTCCCGTTCACCATTTTTGCACAGGAGAATAAATAAGGCGTCTGGGCCTTAGGGTCATTTTTTGCCCGGGAACACTTACCTACTTACTTGACGCAAGGTAATTTTCTGCAGGCAAAAAATTACTTTAACTCCAATGTTTTGACACTAGACGGGTCTAGCGTCAAAATATAAATATGGATTTAAGTTTGCGCTGAAATAGCGTAAAAAAATGACGCTATTTCAGCGCAAACATAGTATAAATATGCCCCTATGTCTTTTAAATAACAGTGACATTTAACTACTCTGATCCCAGTAGGGTCGGATTGCATTTAATTCTGTGTATGCAAAGAAGAGCTCTGCATGTGAAAGGACATTGGGAGGAGTTACCACAGGGATCATATTTGATTTATTATGACTAAGCTTCTGATTTCAATGGTTGTGTCTTTACTTGTTCACCAAATGTGATTTTTTTACCCCCGATGGAGACATACAAACATTTAGGATACATCTGAACCACATAGTCCTTTTGGATACTTTCTTCAGGTGTGGCCGAGTGCAGTGAACAGTTTGATTATCTGAGAGGATAAGGTGTTAAATATATTGATTTTGTGGTTTTCACTTTAAAATAGCTTTTACTGGCACTGCCTTCTCATCATTGGTAACATCAGAATTGTTTTCTCTGTTTGAAGGTCATATTGAAGACACATGTTTAAATGGAGTTCATGGATCAATGTGGTGTAAAGAAGAAATTTGTCATTCTTATTTGACTGATAAGCTGTTGACTTATCAAAGTAAAGGTATATGATCCTTGAAGCGCAGGATTCCCAAAAGGAAAAGTGACCAGTTATATGAAAAGAAATTGCTCTGAAGGATAAAGGAAGACTGTGTCCAATAGATACCTTTCCTCAGGTTCAAAGCCTGCACCACTCTGCAGTACCTGGGCAGAGGTTTCAGGCTGTCCTGAGAAGGTGCAAACACTCAGAAAGCAGATGTTAGAATGTGACCAATTGAATCTGCATGTGGTTCAGGTTGCCAAAAGAATGTAGTCTAAGTTGCGGCAGATGATTGTTAGTAAACCAAGTAGAAGGCTAGTTTATGTTAGTGTATTTGAGTTATAGTAAACCAAGTAGAAGAGTGGTTTATGCTAGTCTATTTACAAAAGAAGAAGTTGATAGATTCATGCATAACATAAGGATGATCGGAATAGGGCAAGCGATTGAGGAATACTATGATATTTAAGGACTTTTGAGTAGTGAGAGGATGATTAAAGTGATAGACCAGATTCCTGCTGCTCGTTTCTTGTAGAAGAATGTTGCTGCTGGATGGAGTCTGTTGGTGATGTGCTGGGGATACTATGATTAACTATAAAAACCGGCAGCCTTGTTCCATGGTAAGGCTCTGGTGTTGTGACTGTTGGCCCTCCCATTGATATCTACTTCACCCCTAGGGTCAGCCTGGGTTGTAGGGGTGAGGGTCTGATAGAGCAGTTCTTGGTCTGCATGATTCACCTGACTCTTGAGTTCCTGCTTCATATTCAAGTTGTATGGTGAGAGTGGCTGTAGATCATAGCTACTACCCTTGATTTCATGGCCTGTGAAGTACATCATTTTCTTCTTCCCCCACTCACCAATGGACTAGTTAACAAATGAGACCAGCAAATGGAGTTAGTGTCTGATATCAGCTTCAATGACATTGTATTGCAGTGTTTCTGGCCTTGTCTCTTTTTTCACTTTCAAGATGCCATTAAGATCAGAAGTTACTTTTTGTCTTTTATGTTTTATTCGTTGTGCATGATTTCAACTGCCTATACTTACAATACATATTATTAACTGCTTTCATTCTTTAATCATGATTATTAATTCTCACTCTTTGTCCTTCATTTCTTGTTGTGCACTTTTTAGTTTAACACAGTTAATTGTAGCTTAGCATAGGCTCTATAGAAATCCTTAAAATTAATAAATAAATAAAAAATAAGAGGTAGAAGCATCCTTGATCAATCACTTTTTAAAGGGCGGAAAACCTTCCAGTGGTCTAGAGCTATAGCAGAAATGAATATAGCAGCTCCAGGAAATGGTAGCAGTAAGTAGACTGGCATATATAGGCCAATAAAGTTGGCTGGAAAAATACGAAAATCCCTTAATCCAAAAATAACAGTAAAATATATCAGAGAATAGATATGTGATTGGTGCAGCCATGGAGTAGACATATTTCTAGTTCCACCTAGCTCTGAAGAAAGAGCATCTAAAACCACTGAAGACTTCAGGAAATTAACCTCTATGTCTACAATAAGAAGGCAAGCCTAGTTGGAAAGGCAGATGTCAAGGAAAGGTGATCCCAGATTTGTGAGCAAACATTCTTACAAATCTGAAGCCAAAAAGTGTAAGTGCAAAGGAGAACACACAGTTCCTGAGAAGACGTTAATCTCTGAGACTAAATGTCCAGTCAAAGGAACAGGATAGATCAATCAATTAAAGAGCTCTAACAGGCCAAACAATCCAGGAAGAAGAAAAACTTGCCTAAATGGCCAGAGCTGAGCCTGAACAAGACTACCCTCAGTTAGAACTTGACTGATCAGAGGTCATGCAAGAATTCCTCCTACAGTTCCTCCAAAAACTGAAGTCAAATGCTGGTTTAATTAACTGAAAAGAGACAATACCTTCTTAGCTGTGAGAGTTAACAAAATGGAGAAAACCATTGACATGACATCCAAAAAACAGTACTACATGTTGGGGGACATATTGATGCCAAGAGATCAGACTAAGGACTGAGATGCTGAAGGAGCATCATATATATGTAACAGCCAAACTAGAACCCAAGCCTTTGAAAATGGACCACACACACCAGGTAGGTCCCAGTAATGCTAGAAGCCATTTTCCCCAGACATTATGAGGAGAATCTACTATGCAGACAAAGAAGAAAATATGTGACTCACCAGAGAAAGGAAAGACATCAGCAACCACGTCTATACCATTCAGTTTTCATGACCTGTTTGATTCTACTTTCCAGAGAAGTCACTCTTTTGGAGCAATCATAAATCACCTACAAAATAAACCATACTATACCAGTGGGACTATCTGCAATGCCTCGTTTTACTGGCAAGACAAAAGGACTATTGTTTGCATTTTGATGGAAAATGAAAAGCCTATCTATTGCAAAGCCTATCCGAAGGGGATATCTGGAACCCTAAACAAATCAATAGATCCTGACTCAGACACAGAGATCCGAGAAGACAAAGAATAATCCAAAGTAAGGGGTGATGCAGTTAAATGGAGAGGACATTTCCAGTGTTGAACTATCAGAATGAGAATTGTCCTGAAAGATATTAACTTGCTTGAACCTTTGCCTTTACTTGAACCCTTGACCAATAATAATCAGAGTATAGAAAATGCTTGCCAAAACAGAATTAATCACACCCTCTATGATAAAAGAAAGTGTTACAGTGATCCTGAAGCCACGGAAAGGTCAGTAGAGATGTGACTTATACCAAACGTTATCATTATTCAACACTGATAATAAAATATATTTATAGGAATTGTAGCAGTGCATAATATAACTAGACCAATCTGGATTCATAATGGGACACCACCTGGGCAGAGATAATACTTGAACGGTCCTATACATTTTAGAGAGCATACACAGTACGTATAAACAAACCCTGATACTGTCCCTTGACGATGAAAAGGCGTATGAATGAGTAAACTGGTCATTTTAAGGTTTTGTCACCTCACAAAATTTAGGAAAGGTATAGGGGTGAGTTATCAGGACCCTAAAGCTGGTACCTGGATCGCCATTGAGTCTTTTAAAATTAGACAGGGAACAAGACAATGTTGCTGTTTCCTTTGCCTTGATTATAGAATCATTTGCAGAGAAAATCTGTCACAATGCAAACATTAGAGCAGTACATTTCGGAAGAGATTAGTTCAAACTAACCATGTACACTGATGAGGTACTGGTGATGTTGATAGATCCGGCTGTTTCACTCCTCAGCATATTAGAAGAAATCGAAGACTATGGAAGTACTTCAGGATATTGGACCAATGTCTCTGTTGGAAATTTGCCTTTTCATCAGGGTCAACCTGGGTTTTTTGCCTTTTTGCTGATCCCTGTTTTTTGCTGACTGTAGAACTATGTGCACGTTACCCCTGCTAAACAGTAGTGAAGGGCTTGTGCTCCTCCTTTCAACACTGTATACACCTGATTGATTTATTTAATTTTCCTGTTGGGCCCTAGTATATAGTACCAAGTGCACCCTGTGTCTGTAAATTAAATGCTACCAGTAGACTGCAGCACTCATTGTGCTTTCCACTGCAGTATCATTGTAAAGCATGTCTCTATGCCTACCATTGAAGCCCATCTGTGCAGTTTTAAAATTGCAAATCCAATCTGTCAAAATAACGCATTTTGGCAAGCCTAACCGTCCTTTAAAATATTAATGTCACCCTTAAGAACGCCTTATTGCCTATAATCCATGTTTCATGGTGTTTAAAAGCAGGGTATGAAAAAGTTTAATGTTAAACATATCCTCACAGTGCCTAGCACCTCAAAGCTATTTTTACTGTAGCAAGCCTGGCTGTTCAATAGTGAAACACTGGGATGCAATATTATATACTAATTAATGCTGTATCTCAGAAATGGGACTAGTTTTAAAAACAATTATGAAACTATTTTAATGTTTTTTAAAAATCAGATTCAGTGGTGAATTGGGATTCATTCTAAAAAATACGTAAAAGGAAATTTTATACGCTTTCCTTTGCAGTGTCTGAACTCCCTGGAAGCTAAAACTGCATTTTGCTCCCCCTCTTCTGCCAACCAGTAATTAATATTTGAGGATTAGGGTGTGAACTTGCTTCCAGGAACAAACAATGGGCGGACCTGAATGGGCAGAGATGATTCATTTGAACATTACAGAATATGCAAGAGGAGGGGTGCTGGGAGCATTCTTTTTATCTTTTAACTTTTTAGTGTCAAGTCCTGCTTAAATGTCACACCCTTTTTGACAGATCTGCTGGGATTTTATCATATGACACTCAAGGCACACTTCAAAGAGGCCTCCCCTGTCATAGGCAAATGTTTGCTGACACTTAGGTAGGGACCTTTTTTTGTCCACCCAGCCAGTCAAGTCCAAAGCACAGTGGGTCTCTTGTGACATTACAGGGTCACAGCCTGTTTGAGAGAACTTCTGGGTTTACATATAATATTTGTGGTGCACTTCAAAGGAGGGACCCAGAATGCTAAAACAATGTGTGGGTGTGCTCACTGCCTGGTTGCTGGGAGCTCAGATTTGTTCTACCAAGCATCTATTTCTAAGTTTATTGGGGAAACAGGAATCGCCTACACCTGAATGTTAGTGTTAGAGATGGAAGGAAACTAGGATTACCAGAGTGCATGCCCCAAATACATCCCCAGCCCTCAGGGCTCATGTTTAGAGTGGGCAAACACTTTGGCCATCTTCCAAATGCCCAAAGTGGGAAGGATTAGCCTCAAGAGCATTTACCGCATTTGTTAGGCTATCCCCAGGGTCATTCCCCCCCACTGGCTTGTGCTAGGCATAAATGTGGCATCTACACAATCTTAAGAGCGTCAGGGAGATTAATGGTCCAGTGTACAGCCCCAACAATAATGATGCTAACACACGAGAATAAACTGTTCCAGAAAAGGTAAAAAATCCACTAGGCACTTCTGTACCTAGAAGCAAATGCCCTCACACATCCATTGGATGTCATGCTTCACTATAGGGCTTGCTCCTCATCAGACTGGCACTGCAATGTCTGAGAGACCCCGCAAAAAAGGGGGCTCTTTGATGGAGATATTCACTGGTAACCTGTGCCATGGTTTAAAGTGTGTAGGGATACATTTTAACCTACATGCAAAGAGAGAGCAGGAGAGATAAAGGGATAAAATTGGCTCAAAACCCTCCAGAAAAACTACAATTTATTGATCAAGGAAGGGTCAATGAGAGCTCAAAAGGCAGCCTCAAAGAGACTGAAATAGCAGATATAGAAATAAACTAACCACTGTATGGGGAGCTCGGAGAATGAGACTATCCTGTTGGTAACTACACACTGCAAATGTTGGATAGAGGGAGGAAGCTTGTACGAATACGGGTTTTCATTTTGCTTTACTCACCAGCCAATGCATGTAGGTGAGTCATTTGTAATTTATTTGAAACAATAATAAAGAGATTTTAAACAGGAACAAAAGCAGATTTGCTCTTGAGTGTATTCTCTAGACAACCAGGGGAGTACTAAAGCTAGAGTGACATGCATGAATTACCTGACATTCATTGTGATTCTGTAATTGTTGAACCCCAGCAGTCAGCGTAATCTTGATATCTTCCAAAATTTGAGTTCATAGACCAATTAGTTCCAGCAATAATTCTTTGTTGATGAGTTGAACAACTGTGATTCTCTCGGGATGCCTCCTCATGTGAGATATTTCAAGGCATGAAAGACATAAATATACAAATATAGCTAACAAAGCTGAGGGCTTAGTTTTAGAATCAGAAAATGGCACCAGTACAGCACTTTTATCTATTTACCTTGTGATTAAAAGAGTAAAAGTGCTTACTAGTAAAACATTGCCCTTTAGAATTGAGCACCCATAGAGAGCAATGGGAAATAAGACATGAAAGATCAGCATACAGTGCAGTGTTTGTTAACAACAGTACAATTTTCTTGTCATTAGTGACTCGAGCTATTGCTAATAACATTTTAGGTTGTGTTAATAAAATGTAAATATTCTCCACAGATGAACCCACAGATACATTAATTTGGAAACTGCTCAGTTACCAATAGGTACTGTTAGGAGTGATTTGATTCTGGTAAGGATCTCCAATTAAAAACGGCATCCGTGTAAAAATAAATAAATTGCAGAGTCAGAATTGTTGTTTTGTCTATCAGTTGTAGAAAATGAATGGGCACGTTAAGATAGGTGTGGGGAAGCAGGTATATTTGCTTACAAACTGGCGTTCGTTTGTATTAGTGCTCACTTTAGACTGCACTAATGGTGGCCCACTGGAAATCCTAGTTTTAGTCACGGGGCGTCATTTTAGCTCCTGTGTCATACATCAGCAAACACTAGAGTGGGTCTCGTGTGTGTGTGTCAAAATATGTAATGTGACCTTGTGCAAAATGTCGCAGGTCGTGCTGGAGAATCTCTCTTTGATGATATTTGTAAGTAATGTGGGCGTCAGGTCGAAAACAGAACTTTATTGTGACGGTTATAAGGAAACACATTCTTAATTCCATATGGCGTCCCGTATTGTGCATTACACATCAGAAAGCACTAGAGAGAAGCTCACATTGTAAAAGGCATAAGGTGACTACGGGTGCCATGTTGTGTTATCGCTAATTATGCTAAAACAGAGCTTTTCATGAAAATTGCATATTTAAGAAACAAGAGCACTAGGAGGAAATCCTAACTAGTATCACTCATGACCCTAAAAAGAAACAAATATTAAGAAACATATTAACAATATGTCATAAACAGGGGCGCCTGCACGAAATAGGCTATATTGTTAATTTATGCCGGTAGGAAGTGATGAAGCAGAAAATGAAGGTTTTACATTTATTAACGCGTAAACGTAGTGTGAAATAATCATGTGTGACTTTAACCGAACTAATAAAGATTGTACGGGGACAAAATGTGCCCTTAGAGTAGTTTGCCAACATATATAAGCGTGCTTTATATAACGTGGTGTATTAGAATTGCACTAATCCGACATAATTATAAACGTGTGCTACGATTTGCTTGCTTGAAATGTTTTAGCTTAGCATTACTTTAGTGGAGGCTTTGGCCTAATTGCCTGGTCTCACTGTTTAGATGCTCGTATTTTTCCAATGTGCTAATAAACGTGTATTTTTGCTTGAAGCTGTACTCTTCCACTGAGACCGTTCACATGCTTATCTTAAGGTTTCGTGCCAGCCTGGCATATTTTCTCTTTACTCCAAGGTCGATCTGCAGGTGCGGACAATGGAAGCTCTGAAAGTGAGTTAATTGGTATAAAATGTTGCAACTTGCGTACCCATCTTCAAGGATAATGTATGCTTAAGTAAAAGCTTGAGAACTGTCGTTTTTGATTGGACAATTTGAAGCTAACCTATGAACCCTCCAATGGAAGACCCTACTGGATTTGAACTGTTGTCTATAAAACCCAGGTGCACGAGAGGAAAGTATCCATTATTGGACATCCCACCATTTTGCAGACTTCGTAGCTATTATGGCCCACTTTGCTGCGACGCCATTTTGAAAGAGATTTTGATGCTTTCTCTAATCGAGAGAAAGAGACTTTAATGATTCTTGCCCTAGAGACTTTAACTTTGATCCCTTGCATGAAGTAGTAGTTTTACCTTGCCGCCGTGAGGCAATTGCCCCGTCCACCCCTGCCCCTTAGTCCCGACCCCTGCTGATCGAAACGGTACCCATGCTGACCGAAGAACGGTACCTGTGAGACGAAGACTTCCTTGATTGCTGATCGTAATTGGTAAATATGAAAAGGAATTGTAAAAATTGCATTGTGTTTCCTTTAGGTAACCAACTGCTGATTTTTGATAAGAGCCCTAGTTAGGAGTTTTCTAAATTAATGTTGCTAAATTGTTTTCGCATGAAGCCCCACATGCCGATGCTAATTTGAGGTTAGATGAGGATTCTTTTGCTGCACAATGCAATTTGAGACCTTGTTATGCTGACTAAATGTATGCAATTAGTTCATTACAGATTATCGTATTAGTGATTTGCATTGCCATTATCGAATGCCTTGTGATTCAAATGCTTCATAGATTGCACCTGTTTCGCCGATATGGACAGCTATTAATGTTCATTTATGTTTATCATTTGGTGTTGAGACACATTTATATTGTGCTAGCTTTGTTAATATAGGGAAATAAATTCACTAACTTTGCAATAAACTGGTGTGGTTATTCCTGACTGAAAGGTCAGGGTTCGCCGAAATGTATTCTGGATTAATTGTTAAGTGTTATGTTGATCAGGGCATTGCTTATGTTCGTTATTGATTATTGATTTGATGCAATTGATCGATTAGGAGTACAGAGAGTCCCACTTAGTCAAAAGATTCATCGGCCTAAAGAGCGTCCGAACACAGGTAAAATTATTAGTACGGACCGCTCTATCAGAAGCAATAACATAGACAATAAGTTCCTATATATTTACGAGCGGTCCTAGCACTGTTTAAAGTCAAGACCTGGTTTTTGTATAGTGTTATGTTTGGTATTGGGGTTATCCTCTATTATATAGTAGATTGGTACAGTGTTTTGTTTAGCATTTTAACATTAGATTATGTTAAATTATTAGTGCTATTTTAAACTGTATTCCTCGCGCTGCGTGGGTCTCCGATCTATCCTGTTCTGGAAGATTGCAATGTCCGTTCATTGGGATGGCAGTTGAAGGATGGCCGACGGGTCATCTGTTTCCTAATGGGTTCCTATCAACATGAATCCACTCTTAGTTTACCTCGGAGTCGGTGTACTTATTGACTGATTCTTGGTTGTCCACACTACTCCTTGATTCCCAGAATGTAAACAAGGGGAGGGGGGGTGTTCTTACTGTCTTATTTAGCATAGTGTAATGTTATCTGCTATAATTGGGAAGGCCAGTCAATTTAAAATGATGATTGAGCATTGGCATGACCTAGAAAGATTAAGGCCCTCATTACGAGTTTGGCGGTCTTTCAGCAAGACCGCCGCCATTGCGGGTGCCAAAAGACCACCACTGTTGGTGGTATCCTGCCTGCCGTATTGAGTCCACAAAGCATGAAGCCCAAAAACAGAGACAAATCCAACACCGCCAGGATGACCGAGGGTGGGATAGAGACGTTCTCACCACCAGCACCACCACGCCAAACAAATACCACCCTCCATGTTATGACCCACAAATCAGCACAGTGGTCATTGCACGGAAATCATTGGTGGTGTGAACTGCCGCAGCCAAAAACACACTTCTATTAGAACAGGGCACCACATTGGACAAATCGAATACCCCACACCTGACACACATACACACATTAGACACACCAACACACACCACTATAAAACACACAAAATACACTGACAGCGAGGACCACGCAAACCAGAGGCACTGCACATGTACACCATGTGCACAATCACACACAGCACTCAGCACACACCACACAAATGCACCGTTGACACAATACACACACTGTCGCAGCACACAAACACCACAACAACCAGAACACACAAACAAGCAACCCCCCACCCCACCAAGCACCCTACAATGCACACTTGCGCACTACACATACCCCCACTCACAACACAATCAACATGTCCCATCAGATACACCCACGCTTCACAAACAATGAGTTCAGGGTCATGATTGATGAAATCGCAGGGTAGAGCCACAACTGCTCGGAGCACTGGTCCAGCAAACATCCATAGCCAGGAACATGTAGTTACGGCAGAGAATTGTCGACAGGGTTGACTCAGTTGGCAACCATCCACGGACAAGGAGGACATCCGGAAGAGGTGGAATGACATTGGGGGAAGGTGCATTCCATGGTGTCCAGGCACCAAATTGCAGTGATAAAGACTGGCAGTGGGCCCCCGCCTCCTCCCCCAGAGTTTGCATCATGGGAGGAGAAGGTCTTAGACATCCTGCATCCTGAGGACCTGACTGGAATACCTGGAGGACTGGACACTGGTAATGCTCCCACATGCCCCTAGTACTAATAATCACTCCCTAAGACACCCTATCTCCCACTACAGCTCCCACACCATCACCTAAAGCCCTTAACCTGCATGCCACCCCACCACGCAGTCACAATGGCCAGGCAGTCCCTGGCAACTGCAAAGAGAGCACTGCCATACACCAGCACTATGACTCCCACAATGCACCTGTGCATCCATATGAAAAACAGATCTGTCCACATCACAGTGCAACACCTGCATGTACAACTATCGCACCTGCAACACCAACAGGATGCTACAGCTGAAGACCTATACATGACAATGACAGAAATGCAAACCTCATACAGCAACCTTCAATGGAACATGTTACCCATATCACTGTTCATTACCTACAAACAATGCCTGTAGTGCTGCATCTGTCATTGCCATAACTGGCAATCGAGTTAGGCCACTGCATGCATCAGGCAAAGAGAGCAACATTCACATCTCCACCATGTGATACTCTCCCACTTAATTCACAGGTATCCCTGCCACTGTCACAATGGAGAGGATGCCAGAGACAGCCAGCCCTCCCCTGGATGATGACCCCAGTGACGTCAATGCCACAGGATGTCTGGACATAGACAACGTATCTGTTCGATCTGGGAACCCAGGTCAGACCACCACTCACAGCCTCAGCCTGCCCACACCCAACCCCCCCAACCTTTGGCATCTACATCTCAGCCAAACCCTGCTTCCTAAACCTGTGTCCCAAGGCCTGGTCAATCAGCAGTGTGCCCCAAAGTACAGGGACCGAAGTCAACTCTTCACACCCAAGACAATGACGGTCCTGAGTTATTGGGGAGAGGGCACCTCATGCCAGGAGCACAGACACAGGGGTTAAGGAGTCTTGGGAATGCACCTGTGGTCCAGGGAATGGGGCCCCCAAGGGACTCGACTGGCCAGGAAACCATCTCCCAAGTCCTGAGTGCATACCAGCAATCACAGGGCAAGATGGGCCAAATACTCACAATACTGGAGGAAAACCAAAGGTGACAGAGGCAATTCCACCAGGAGGCCATGCAGCAGTGGAAAGCCCATAATGCCACCCTGGCCTCCATTGCAGGGGTGCTCAAGGAGCTCACAAGCATCCTGCATGCTACCTCCACCCACCAGCTGCCTCCATCTACTAGCCAGATACCAACTGAGCCATCAACATCAGCCTCAGCTAGTGGAATGGAGGCCCTGCCAGAGGAACAGTAGTCCACTGGCACCCCACCCTCTGCAGCTGAGGAACCTCCCTGGAACTGTGGTCATCCACCCAGATATCATGCAGGAGCTGATTCCAAGACCAAACCCACTGCCAGGAAGTGACCCTCTTCTGGACATTCTTCCTTGTGTGTCACTGAGTTACCTTGTTGGCTAGTCAATGTCATTGCCCCATTTTCACATGGCCCTTGGATACTGGACCTCTACTGGCTACAGCTAGGTCACCTACTCTGATGTTTACTCCAACAAAGACCACACTCATCAACTCTTCCACATTTTGTGCACAATAAACACCATAGAACACAGGAACTGTCTATATTTCTTTATTCTCAGATGTACGAATGTCAATCCTAGCTAAATGTAATGTGTGGTAATTGCCCTACACCAAAAGTGTGTCACATGGACAGCAGGGGGAGCCATTCCCTGCAAGTGACACCTTACACCAGACAGGGTTCGAATTCCAGTTGCAAGGGGGTCACTAGCCCAGCCACCCACAGGAGAAGATCCACAAATCCAACCTGCAAATAGACCAAGCCAGGAACTCACATTAGGAGAGTAGGCATGGTAGGAGCTACAGCACACATGTAGTACATTGTTGCCGCGCACAGTGTGGATTTGCAACTACACAGGGGACAACAGAAGACAATGTCACACCCACAAGATCAGGAATCAAATGACTATTATGCAATAGATCACAGGTGAAATGGTTAAGTTACTACACTTACTACAGTTAGGAAAGGACAATGTTTATGAATGCCACAGCCAACAGTTTTGATAGGGTGTGAGACATACTACACAATCTTCATTTATGAAAAGATCTGCACAGGTCCTTGCAGGACAAATGACACACCACATCCCTGTACATAGGAATTGTCAACCTACCAATCTGCATTCACCACACATGTCAGTAAGATTCATCAGTAGCACAGCTCCTGATAGGCTATCTGTCTCCCACCACAAGTCACACCGAGGAATAGGTACACTGAACACCTCTAATGGTGTAGCAGAGCAGACCATGAGCAGCACTTTGTAAATAATAAACTTGACAATACACACACAACATACCTGTATGCTACTGGAAGTAATACGTGATCTGCTCAGTCCTACATTGAGCTGCGCCTTCTGCATCAGCCTCCTCATCACTTTCCATGTCCCTAGCATCACCACCGGTCCAGCTGCCTCCTCCTCATCAGCCAGTAATGGAATCTGTCATCTCAGGGAAAGATTGTGTAGCATGCATCAGGCAACTATGATCTGGCATACCCTTAGGGGAATGTAGAGGAGGTTACCTCAAGCGACATCAAGGCACCTGAATATGGCCTTCAGGCGCCCAAATGTTCTTTCAATACCATGCCTCATCGTGCCGTGGGCCTCATTGAAAGGGTGTTCCCCATCCGTGGTAGAGTACCTCACTGGTGCCAGCAGCCAGGGAATGTTAGGATAGCCAGAGTCACCTGTGTGCACAAAGGAAGGATCTGTCACATTACCGGTAGAGGCACGGGGCTGAATGGGATGACAGTTGACATTACAGTCACACACATCTTATTGCAAACTTACCACTGAGCCACGCTTTTTCACTCTGTAGTTGTGCCATTATGTGTGGGACACTGCTGTTCCTCAGAATGAAGGAGTCATGCACAGATCCATAATACTTGGCCAGGACTTGGGAGATGTACTGGTCCGCGAGACACACCACCTGTACATTGATGGAGTAGTAGTTTTTCCTGTTCCTATAGACTTGTTCATTGGCACTCGAAGGGACCAAAGCAATGTGGGTGCCATATAAGGCCCCAATCTCATGAGGGATGCATCCAGTATGATGTAAGTCAGCCTTAACAGTAGGCAAATCCACATGTTGCGGGAACCTGATGTAGCTGTCCATGTGTTTCAGTAAAGCAGACAGTACATCTGTCAACACAAGACTGAACATGGTCTGTGACATCCCTGCTGCCAAACCCACTGTAATCTGGAAAGAGCCAGAGGAAAGGAGGTTTAGCACAGACAAGACTGGTATTGTGGGAGTAATAGGATAGGATTATGTATAGCAGGCAATAGATCTGGCTCCAAATGGGTACATAGTTCCATTATGGTGTTATGATTCCGACAATAGGTCTGGATGATGTGTCACTCCTCCAGGGTTGAAAGGTCCACTAGGAGGCTGTACACTGGTGCATGTCTCCTTCTCCCCAATACCAGGTATCTAGGATAGAGAGGACAGAATATACAACTTGATGACCACTCAACACATGCTACATAACAGGACCTTTACACACAACATACACTTGTGACATGACCCATTAGTCGTCACATACCTTTAAAGGTATATACAGGGTCCATGTAGACCAACCTAGCTGTCCATTACAGGGCCTGGACAACAGCATGTCACATACATCACGTCTTGTGGTCCTTGTAAAAGCTGCATCTTAGTCCAGCACATCCCACATATGTACAAATGCCACTGCATCATATGGTTACACCGCCTATGACGTACCAAGCCACTGATCATGCCCTGGATTTGAGACCCGCCCATCCTACACCACTGTGGCATGATTATCACATTCATGGGCCCAGCCATGATGACTGAACATAGGCCTACAATGCATTCGGTACATATTTCTAGCATGACGCACTTATTATTACTTTACAAACCATCATATGTGCCTAAAATGGCGGCTGCCTGTCCTGCGTACACTGGGCAGATGGAAGTGGCCTAATTCTGCTGCTGTATGTCGTAATGCCGTAGGCGGTCTCAACCACCATGCAACTCCTCATTGGATCACACTGCTGCCTGTGGGGTACTGGGACCAGTCCCCCACAGCCAGTATTGACGGTCATGTATGAGGCGTAAGTAACTGCCATTTCCTGCCACCTAGCTCCCTTGACTCCTGACACTCGTGCAAGCAAGACCTCCACTATGTGAGGTGCTGTGCATTGTCTCTGGGAGCCATCATGCCACATCCTGCAGGAGATACGGCCCCAGCCTTCACCCAGGAGGAGCTAGAGAAGCTTGTGGACGGAGTCCTACCCCTGTATGAACAGCTGTATGGAGCACCAGAGAAGTAGGTGAGCCCAATTCCATTGGCCTGTATGATAGGGGTGTGTGAGGCTGTAAGGTATTTCCACACTGCACAGGGAGTGGATGCATGCAGGGGCCATGTGGTACATGCCTTTGTGTCTGAAGACACATTGGTGTGGGCATGTGATATATGTGATTTGAGTAGTCCACTGCTGCTGATGTGTTGCCCTCTACATGACCTTTTCCTTCTGTCTGTGTCACCCATGCAGGTCAGCGCCCATCAGAAGAAGAAGGGAATAGGGCATGCCATTACCAAGAAAGTGCAGACCCTGGGGGTCCATAGCCGAGCACCCACTGCAGAAAGCAGTGGGAGGACCTGAGACGCTGGGCCCGGAAGTCCGCAGAGGCCCAGCTGGGGACGTCCTCTCAACGAGGGAGGGGTGATCATCGGACCCTGACCCCGTTAATGGCCCGCATTTTGGTGGTGGCCTACCCTGAGGTACATGGGCGCTTGAGAGAAGCACAGCAGCCGCAAGGGGGTGAGTACAGGCTCCCACCTCCCAGATGATAGGCCTTGTTTGGGATAGGGTGGGTTGCATGCAGGCAGATGTGCATGTGATCAGTGGTCGATGGACATCCACAATCGGTATCAGTCATGTGTGGTTATACACTACCGTAAGTGTATATCCAATGGACAATTTCGATGTTTGGGTGAGCATGGCACCGGACGCATTGTGTCAGACCAGCTTCTTCCATCTGCATCATTGTAGCTGAGGTGTAAGTGCTATCACATCAGTATGTGTCTCCCACTATGACTGAGGATATCTCTTTCTTGCATAGTAGCTGCCATGGACTGATTGTGGGGATGGCATTAGGGGTCCTCAACATGGATGGCCTAAATGTGTCCTTGCCATGCTGACACATGTTGCCCTAAGAGTGAAGGATATGTGTAGGGAAACAATCAAGGCATTCTGCTACATGTGACTCTATGTGTGCAAAAAACACAGCAGAATCTATTATAGCAGCTATCATTCTGTGGTCTAGCCTTTCCTTTTGTTATATTAGTAGATGTGGTAAGTCCCCTGGGAGGTCCCTGGAGGCTAACCCTATTGTTTAAATGACATGCACAACATCGCCCTGGCAGTCACAATATTGCTATGCAGTGGCTTAACTTTGCCAATTCACTCAGTCAAGATGTTTTCACAATAAATGGATTATGAGCATAGCATCTTGCAGTTCACAATGTGTATTAACTTAAATGCACTGTCATTGTAATGGTATGGCATGCCATTTGCAGATTGGTGAGATGTACATTTTGATCTGTGTTAATGGTTGGTAGGTATTGATCCTTGTCCACCCTTTTTTTTCTCTCTCTCCCTCCATCCCTCCCTCTCCTCCTCTTTCTTTGTGTGTATCACCTTAATCAGATGAAGGAGAAGGGGCACCGGTGAGCGGTGAAGCAGCAGCCCAGGGGACCCAGGAGGCTGACACCAGCAAAGCCAAGAGGACCAGTGGGACGGAGGGCGAGGACAGTGCCATGGGGGAGGCAGGATCATCTTCATTGTCTACAGATTCCTCCTCCAATCAAAGCTCCTTGGCGGTGGTTGACACATCTGGGACCAGCCCAGCAACATTATTGCCCGCCACCCTCTTACCAGCACCACCCTCCCTGTTGCTCTCCACCCAGTTGCCTGTGCCCACTCACCAAGGAGGGTGGGCATCTCCTTCACCACAGGCACCTCTGTCCCTGCCCCAGTCAGCCCTGCTGCCCTCACTGAGTAGGCTATTGACAACCTGAGGTCCATCTCTGTGGGTCAGACAACCATCATGAATGCCATCCAGGGACTGGCAGCTCAGGTAAACCAGAGCAATGCGTTCCTGGAAGGCATTCACAGTGCCGTGTGTAGCCTGCAGAGATCCTTTAAGGCTCTAGCCTCCTCTCTGATCACAGACAGTGTCCCTTTTTCTTTTGCCCCTCTCCAGCTACCTCTGCCCAATCACATACCCCTCTCCCCCCTCTCGTCCAGAGCACACAGTCAGACCACCAGTCATCCACCTCAACAGATACAGTTCACAGTGAAAAACACAAGCACCACAAGACCCACCACTAGCATGCACACAGGCAACATCAACCTGCCCCACCCAACCCAAGCTCCCGACTCCACCCCATCACCCTTGAGGTGCCTGCCTGCTCCCTTGATGCCCCTTCCATGGGGAGGCCACTTTACAGTCAGGAGTCAAGTTGGGGTATTCACAAGTGCCATATGTGCCTTGTGGCTCTTGGACTATTTGGACAGGCCAGTTGGCCTTATTTCTACTTTTTTGATATTTTTATATCTGTATTATAATAAATATGGGCCAACCGTTTGTTGGTCTCAACTGACACATACTTGTCCTGCCTTTCCTTCGTGATGTATGTGTTGTATTCGTGCAATTTGGTTTGTGTGTTTTTTGTATGTGTGATGTGACTGTGTTACAGCATGTGTTATGTGGTTTCCTTGGGCATTCAACTCATCGTGATGATGTTGGTGGCATTGTGTGGTTGTGTGTTTGTGCATTTATGTTGATGTGTGTATGTGTGTTGATATGGGTGTTAGTTTGCATGTGTGGCCGTCGCTCACCTTCTCGGATGTGTGTGTTGTGTGTGGGTGTGTACTAATGCCTTTCCCTCCAGTGTGTGTGTGCTAGGTGGGTGTACTTACGATTGTTGTCTTCGTCGCCGTTGTTTGTTCTGGAGTCATAGGGCGATGAGGAGCAGTGGGAAGACTTCATGTCCAGGTGCCATGGCGGCTCCGGACATGTCTGTGTTCCTGAAGGTGAGTTTCTCCTTTTTTACTGGCCGTTTCCGCCAGGGTTTTAGTGGTGGTCTGACAGCATCGGATATCCTGGCGGTGTGTAACCTCGTAATATGCTCGGCAGTAACATGGACCCTGCCAGACTGGAGAAGTCTGGAGCTGCCTGCGGCATTCTGTCTGCACTGGCGTCACCGACGGTCTATTGGCTGTGTCCCATTGGAAACACCGCCATGCTCATAATATGGCATTCTTGTTCATTGGGCCTGTGGCGGTGCAACCGCCACCTCCACCGTGGTGGGCCTTGGTCCACCAAACTCGTTCTGAGGGCCTAAATGTAAAAGCATTTTAAAGAAAAGTGATATGTGTTTCTAAAAACATTTATATGGGACTTTTTGACTCTGATGGCTTGTCTGATTTGATATGTCTTAGTGCAATCCAAAGTTACAAGGGATTTGTTCAGTATTGCATGCGAATAACTGTAAAAGAGTAAATACTCCCAAAAGCAGGAAAACATGTAGACTTTCAGCAATGATGCCCATTTCTGCATAGTTATGCCCCATTCTGTAGACTGTAACTCATAATAGCTAATGTAGGAGTGAGGATACCATTACAAATCTGATATTCTGAGCTCGTAGTATCCCTGCATCGAAATCTGTCAGACACGTAATAAAGGCCATACAAAGTTTAGGAACAGAGGTTTGACCATTTTTTTGCAGCTCTCAATTTGCACTTTTTTGTGAATCACAATTGTAGAGTCGCAAAATGTACAACAGTGTCTGAGATACTGTTAGTGATTCCCAAATGCGTCGCAAGGGACCTGCCTCATTAATATTCATGAGGCAGGTCACAATTTGCGACCCATTTAGGAATTGCCTGCACTCACAGGGATGGTGACTTGTTGGGTTCAGCAAACCAACATGTCTGTGACTTCTTTATAAATAAAATTTTTTTTTTTAAATGCAACCCATTTTCCTCAACCCCTTCGCTGCCAGGCCTTTTGCCCCTCCTGTGCAAAGCCTTTTTTTGGCTATTTGGGGCAGTTTGCGCTTAGGCCCGCAGAACTTTTTGTTCACATAAGCTACCCATGCCAAATTTGCGTCCTTTTTTTCCAACATCCTAGGGATTCTAGAGGTACCCAGACTTTGTGGGTTCCCCTGAAGGAGACCAAGAAATTAGCCAAAATACATTGAAAATCTTGTTTTTTTTAAAAAAATGGGAAAAAGGGCTGCAGAAGGAAACTTGTGTTTTTTTTCATGAAAATGGCACCAACATAGGGTTTGGGGTGGCAAGAACACCACCTTCTTAGCTTTCAGGAACAGGCACACTTGAATTGGAAAACCCAATGTTTTAATACAATTTTGACATTTTACTGGGACATACCCCATTTTTACTATTTTTTGTGCTTTCAGCCTCCTTCCAGTTAGTGACCAAAATGGGTGAGAAACCAATGCTGGATCCCAGAAAGCTAAACATTTCTGAAAAGTAGACAAAAGTCTGAATTCAGCAAGGGGTCATTTGTGTAGATCCTACAAGTGTTTCCTACAGAAAATAACAGCTGAAATAAAAAAATATTGAAATTGAGGTGAAAAAAACTGCAATTTTTCTCCACGTTTTACTCTGTAACTATTTCCTGCGATGTCAGATTTTTGAAACCAATATACCGTTACGTCAGCTGGACTCCTCTGGTTGCGGGGATATATAGGGCTTGTAGGTTCATCAAGAACTCTAGGTACCCAGAGCCAATAAATGAGCTGCACCTTGCAATGGATTTTTATTCTATACTGGATATACAGCAATTAATTTGCTGAAATATAAAAAGTGAAAAATAGGTATCAAGAAAACCTTTGTATTTCCAAAATGGCCACAAGATAAGGTGTTGAGAAGCAGTGGTTATTTGCACATCTCTGGATTCCGGGGGCCCATACTAGCATGTGAATTACAGGGCATTTCTCAAATAGACGTCTTTTTTACACACTGCCTTACATTTGGAAGGAAAAAATGTAGAGAAAGACAAGGGGCAATAACACTTGTTCTGCTATTCTGTGTTCCCCCAAGTCTCCCGATAAAAATGGTACCTCACTTGTGTGGGTAGGCCTAGCGCCCACGAAAGGAAATGGCTCAAAACACAATGTGGACACATCACATTTTTTCACAGAAAACAGAGGTGTTTTTTGCAAAGTTCCTACCTGTGGATTTTGGCCTCTGTCTCAGTTGGCACCTGGGGAAACCTAGCAAACCAGCACATTTTTTAAAACTAGACACCTAGGGGAATCTAAGATGGGGTGACTTGTGGGGATCTGACCAGGTTCTGTTACCCAGAATCCTTTGCAACCCTCAAAATTTGACCAAAAAAACACTTTTTCCTCTCATTTCGGTGACAGAAAGTTCTAGAATCTGAGAGGAGCCACAAATTTCCTTCCACCCAGCGTTCCCCCAAGTCTCCCGATAAAATTGGTACCTCACTTGTGTGGGTAGGCCTGGCGCCCATGAAAGGAAATGGCCCAAAACACAACGTGGACACATCACATTTTTTCACAGAAAACGAAGGTGTTTTTTGCAAAGTGCCTACCTGTGGATTTTGGCCTCTGTCTCAGTCGGCACGTGGGGAAACCTAGCAAACCAGCACATTTTTTTAAACTAGACACCTAGGGGAATCCAAGATGGGGTGACTTGTGGGGATCTGACCAGGTTCTGTTACCCAGAATCCTTTGCAACCCTCAAAATTTGACCAAAAAAACACTTTTTCCTCTCATTTCGGTGACAAAGTTCTAGAATCTGAGAGGAGCCACAAATTTCCTTCCACCCAACGTTCCCCCAAGTCTCCAGATAAAAATTGTACCTTACTTGTGTGGGTAGGCCTAGCGCCCACAAAAGGAAATGGCGCAAAACACAACATGGACACATCACATTTTTTCACAGAAAACAGAGGTGTTTTTTACAAAGTACCTATCTGTGGATTTTGACCTCTAGCTCAGCCGGCACCTGGGGAAACCTAGCAAACCAGCACATTTTTGAAAACTAGAACCTAGGGGAATCCAAGATGGGGTGACTTGTGGGGCTCTGACCATGTTCTGTTACCCAGAAACCTTTGCAAACCATAAAATTTGACCAAAAAAAAACACTTTTTCCTCTCATTTCGGTGACAGAAAGTTCTGGAATCTGAGAGGAGCCACCAATTTCCTTCCACCCAGCGTTCCCCCAAGTCTCCCGATCAAAATTGTACCTTACTTGTGTGGGTAGGCCTAGCGCCCACAAAAGGAAATGGCCCAAAACACAACATGGACACATCACATTTTTTCACAGAAAACAAAGGTGTTTTTTACAAAGTGCCTACCGGTGGATTTTGGCCTCCAGCTCAGCCGGCACCTGGGGAAACCTAGCAAACCAGCGCATTTTTGAAAACTAGACACATAGGGGAATCCAAGATGGGGTGACTTGGGGGCTTTGACCAGGTTCTGTTACCCAGAATCCTTTGCAAACCTCAAAATTTGACCAAAAAACACCTTTTCCTCTCATTTCGGTGACAAAAAGTTCTGGAATCTGAGAGAAGACACAAATTTCCTTCCACCCAGCGTTCCCCCAAGTCTCCCGATAAAAATGGTACCTCACTTGTGTGGGTAGGCCTGGCGCCCACGAAAGGAAATGGCCCAAAACACAACGTGGACACATCACATTTTTTCACAGAAAACAGAGGTGTTTTTTACAAAGTACCTATCTGTGGATTTTGACCTCTAGCTCAGCCGGCACCTGGGGAAACCTAGCAACCCAGCACATTTTTGAAAACTAGAACCTAGGGGAATCCAAGATGGGGTGACTTGTGGGGCTCTGACCAGGTTCTGTTACCCAGAATCCTTTGCAAACCTTAAAATTTGACCCAAAAAAAACACTTTTTCCTCTCATTTCGGTGACAGAAAGTTCTGGAATCTGAGAGGAGCCACCAATTTCCTTCCACCCAGCGTTCCCCCAAGTCTGCCGCTCAAAATTGTACCTTACTTGTGTGGGTAGGCCTAGCGCCCAGAAAAGGAAATGGCCCAAAACACAACGTGGACACATCACATTTTTTCACAGAAAACAAAGGTGTTTTTTACAAAGTGCCTACCTGTGGATTTTGGCCTCCAGCTCAGCCGGCACCTGGGGAAACCTAGCAAACCAGCGCATTTTTGAAAACTAGACACATAGGGGAATCCAAGATGGGGTGACTTGTGGGGCTCTGACCAGGTTTTGTTACCCAGAATCCTTTGAAACCTCAAAATTTGACCAAAAAAACACATTTTCCTCTCATTTCGGTGACAAAAAGTTCTGGAATCTGAGAGGAGCCACACATTTCCTTCCACCCAGCGTTCCCCCAAGTCTCCCAATAAAAATGTTACCTCACTTGTGTGGGTAGGCCTGGCGCCCACGAAAGGAAATGGCCCAAAACACAACGTGGACACATCACATTGTTTCACAGAAAACAGAGGTGTTTTTTACAAAGTAAAAACAACAAGTGATGGATGGAATGCTGAACATTGTCAAACACTCACCCCCAGTCATAGATCTGGGTTTAATCCATCGTTCTTTTGCTCACCATGCCACCCGAGTTTGGACCCAGCCATATGCAAATCAGTCTTGACCCTGTTCCTCATGGGAACAGTCCAGACCGAACTGCCAAGCCAGGTCCTCACTGGACCGGAAACAAGCATCCTGGGACCGGTTTCGGGGTTTCACCCCTCATCAGCCAGGCTAGCTTGAATCCAGTGGCGGCCAAGGGGGGCAGAAATGGTCTAAATACAATTGCCCCCCCAGGGGAGTGACCCTTGCATAATGGGTTGCTCCCCCTCTCTAAAAAAACAAACACACAAAAAAAATTAGCACTTGCGCCTACAGGTTTCTGCCCCCCCTGGGGGCAGATCGGCCTAATAACAATAGGCCGATCTGCCCCCGGGGGGGCAGAAATGGCCTAAAATAAATTTGCCCCCCCAACCCCCCCTGGGATCGACCCTAAAATCGGCCGATCTGCCCCCAAGGGGGGCAGAAATGGTCTAAATACAATTTGCCCCCCAGGGGAATGACCCTTGCCTAATGGGTCGCTCCCCATCTCTTAAAAAACAAACAAACAAAAAAAAAAAAAAAAAAAGGTTTTTTTTCCCTGGCGCCTAGAGGTTTCTGCCCCCCTTGGGGGCAGATCGGCCTAATAACAGTAAGCTGATCTGCAGAAATGGGCTAAAATAAATCTGGCCCCCCAACCGGGGAGCGACCCTTGCCTACGGGGTCGCTCCGCTTGCGTGACATTGGCGCAAAAAAAAAGATCCCCGGTGCCTAGTGGTTTCTGCCCCCCTTTGGGGGCAGATTGACCTAAAATCGGCTGATCTGCCCCCAAAGGTGGCAGAAATGGCCTAAATACAATTTGCCCCTCTAGGGGTCGCTCACCATCTGTAAAACAACAACAAAAAAATCCCTGGTGCCTAGTGGTTTCTGCCCCCCTTGGGGGCAGATCGGCCTAATTGATATAGACTGATCTGCCCCCCGTGGGGCAGAAATGGCCTAAAATAAATTTGCCCCCCTGGGGAACGACCCTTGCCTAAGTGGTCACTCCCCTTGCGTGAAATTCACAAAGAAAAAAAAAAACTCCCTGGTGTCTAGTGGTTTCTGTCCCCCTTGGGGGCAGATTGGCCTAAAAAAAATAGGCCAATCTGCCCCCCAGGGGGGCAGAAATGGCCTAAATATAATTTGCCCCCTAGGGGAGCGACCCTTGCCTAAGGGGTCACTCCCCACCTCTAAAAACAAAAACAAAACCAAAAAAAAAAAAAAAAAATGATCTCTGGTGCCTAGAGGTTTCTGCCCCACCTGGGGGCAGAAAAGGCCATAAAAAAATGCCCTACCTGGAAGTCACCCTTGCCCAAGGGGTCGCTCCCTTATGCCAATTTCCAAATAGAAAAAAAATCTCTGGTGTCTAGTGGGTGTTTCAAAAGCCGGATTGCTTTACAATCCGGCTTTTGAAACACTCAGAGAGACTTCAAAGGGAAGTAAATTAATTTCCTTCCCTTTGAAGCCTCTCCGGCCTCCTCCACGTGATTAGAAGAGAAATGCTTTGCATTTCTTTTCCGATCGCGCTGGAAGCTGAGCTTCCAGCGCGATGGAGGAGGCCTCTGTGATTGTCAGCGCGCGATGCGTGCTGACGTCACGGGGGGCAGGGGGGTCGGGGTGGAAGGGGAAGGGATTCCCATTCCATCCACGACTGGGGGGTATGGGTGGGGGGCCCATGAGGGGGAGAGCTAGCACTGCCCCCGGTTCCCGGCTGCAGGACGAGGTGATCTTGACCAAGGCACCCGGGAACCGGTGCCTTGGACGAGATCACCTCGTCCAAGGCACCCAAGCAATTAAAGGAAAACAGGATGATCTTCAAAAATAAAAATGAAAAGGTTCCATTTCATTTTTTCAGAGTAGGCAGTGGTCTGTCGGACCACTACCTGCTCTGAAGAAAAATTGGTGCCCCATTCACAAAGGGGAAGGGGTCCCATGGGGTCCCCTTTCTGATAGCAAATGGCAAAACAGCAGTTTGAAATTAGTGGTAATCGGCATATGTTTTGCGACCGCATTGTGGTCGCAAAACATTTGCACATACCTTTCAGGTTCAGTTTAAGAAGATATGACCTGAACACACCCCTTCCCAATACCGAATCGCAAAACCCGCATTGTGATTTGGTAACAAGTTACTGAATTACAAATTGAGCTTTGTACATCCCAAAAAGCATTTTTCTGATCGCAAATGGGACGATTCTGCGACCCAGCCCGTATGCAGTTAGAAACACACTTTGTACATGATGTCCATAGTCTGTTGCAGAAACATGCAGTGCTCTGTGTGTCAGAGCCTATTTAATAATTACAATGTATGTTTATTTGTTGTGTTTAAGTTACCATAGGAAGGTCAGAACATAAATTCACTGGGTCTTTTTCTGCTTGCTCTGGCAACTGAAGGCAAAGTGGTTATTAAAAGTTGCATGAAAAGTTTTCCATATGCATGTTTTTTCTCCATTCTGTATTTACTTTTCCGAAAATAGGTAGTTATAATGGGATTCATTCTGTGGTGAAGCTCACTTTCCAGGAGCCATCCCAGAAATGGTCTACAAATGATGCAAATAATCAAGGCTGTTGCTGTCTAAGTCACAAATGTGTGTTTATTAATTTAAACGACTTATTGTTTAGCAGTGCAATGTCATTTCCTCTGTTTATGGAGTAAATGGGGATTATCAATGATTAGTTCATCAGTAGACTGGCCTGTTTTTGTGTCTACACAATTTCTGCTATGTAGATTGGTTTATGTCATGTTGACTACTTCTCTGAACCTATAAAATGTACTTCCTTCTGGCAGGTGTGACACATTTCCTTGCCTTCATACTGAGCAGACATCGTGTCGGACTGTTATTTAACTTTGTAATTAGGCCACCTTTGATTGCCAGAGTGTTTTCTCTATTCTCCAGAGGCAGTCTTCACGTCAAATCTCTTGCTGGCTTTGTATTTAGATAGTTTATAGACTTCTTGCCCACTTTTACAGAGGCATCTCTTATATCGGATTGTCATTTAAATTTACACTCCCATTTTCCCTTGATTTCTGAGTATATTGATGCTTTCTGGCTACTTTTTTCGTATCTGTAATGATTCTTAATTTTAAATAAACCTTTATGGTCTTGACTTATTTGCCTTGGGGCGCCGACCTTGGGACTCACACGGCCCCAGTCCTGAGTATCAGCCTTTTGAAATTCATTTGGGCAAAGTGCTGAGACATGCATCGTTACCTTTTTACAGAGGCTCACCTTGAGTTTGCGTCAACTGCCTTAATATGTGTGGTGTAATTTTAATCTGGCATGTTGGCAGAGCAAAGACATGGCAGTACATTTTCATCAGGGGGCTGGCAGATTGACCACAGGAAAAATAAACAAATGTGAGACAGGTGCTCTACAGATGTTACATCTGCAAAATAATCACATCACCTAACAGCTGAGATTCCTAATTTCGATGGCAATTACTTTGCAATGACTGGTTTAGCCCTTTTGTTTTATTTAATGATACCCAGAAATGGTTGACTGCTTTCAGTGGAAGATATAACACAAACGCCCCTGCATTTTACCAACATGCAAACATTTTAACAATGTACTTTACTATCCATTCCATTGTTCAGTTTCTTTGTAGCTAATGTAATACAATTCCACCCATTCCCAAGATTTAATGACATTAAGATTTACTAAAAGGTTGTATTAAGGTTTGGGCTGTGGCCGTTTTGAATGTTGTCAGTTCCCGAAAGTGATGTTATCTTTGCACAGACCGTTGTTTTAAAATAGCAGTACTTTAAATAATTACCGTCAGATGCTATCTCCCCATCAAATTACTGTATAAATGGAACAGAGAAATGCTAGGCTGCTTTTTTAGGACTTCCTGTCTTTGTCAGCGTCATGTGTTGCCTAGCAACAGCCTGGCAGAGAACCAAAAAGCGGCATCTGATGCTAGACAATACATGATATTGTTTTTATGTATGATGTCTGGTTAATGAATTACCTATTGGTTAAATATATATGTATATAATATCTATCTATCTATCTATCTATCTATCTATCTATCTATCTATCTATCTATCTATCTATATATACATATTTATATATGTATATATATGGAAGAACAATTTTAATAAATTCTGTACTTCTATATTGCTGTACTTCTATATTGAACTGATTTTAATTAATCAATCATAAAAGTTCTTACTTGCTATATATATATATATATATATATATATAAATATTCACTAAAAAAATAATACATTAAAAAAAATATATATATATATATATATATAAAACAAAGGTTACAGGGACCTTATAGTTAGGTTCTGAATTTACTTGTCCAAATCCAAAGAAATTCAGCAGATATAGTTAGTTCTTTCAAGTAACAATAACTCGTGCCCTAGCCATGCACAGTTTTCTTATCAATAATTTTATTGCAAATGTTGCAGTGATAATATCAAAGATGCCATACAAGATCTCATCAATGATGTAATATTTGGAATAATTAGCTGTGCATGGCAAAGGTGCGAGTTATAGTTACCTTAGGGCGTGAGTTATAGTTACTTGAAAGATCTCTAACTATAACTATTGAATTTCTATGGTTTTGTATGAGTAAATTCAAAACCTAACTATAATGTCCCTGTAGCCTGTGTTTTTTCAGTGAATTTCTATGTTTTTTTAACGTAAAGCAATTTTAATTACTATATGTTATCCCAATACCCGCAGGGTGATGTCATCAGTGATGTCAATGACCATGTCATGAGCAATGTAGTATTTGCGGCCATAAGTAGTGCATGCTGGGAGCGTAAATTATAGTTAGGTGTGGTAACTATAGCTGCTGAATTTCTATTGTTTTGTATGAGTAAAATGTCAACCTAACTATAATGTCCCTATAACCTTTGTTTTTTTCAGTGAATGTCAACATTTTTTTAAATAATATTTCCTAACTGTAACATTCCTGTAACCTTTATTTTTTTGTGAATTGATAAGGTTTTTTAATTTAATTTTCCTCACTATAATGTCCCTGCAACCTTTGTTTTTTTCCACTGAATTGCAAACTGTTTTCAAAATCTTTTTACTAAATATAACATGCCTATACCTTTGGGTTTTATCTGTGAATTTTTTATTGGTTTTGATTTATTTTTCCTAAGTTTTATGTCTGTCTAATTTATGTTTTTTTTTAAAGAAAGTCTAGGTTTTCTTGTAGTACAAAGTGTACTACTATTACATTTTCACATTTAATTAATTCGTTTTTTAACTTGTGAAATCCGTCTGTTAAATAAATATACTTTTTATAAATTTTAAAAGTTGAAAATCACAAGTGATTTTAGTGTAAAATTTCTGATGTTTTTGTAAAATGAATAAAACACGTTTTATTTTTTTTCAATTATTTTTAGGAACCATGGATCGCCTGGGAGACCAAAAAGTAAGACAGGACTACAAGCACACTAAGGTTTCTAATTCTTTTCAAGTGATCGGAACAAATCCACAAATTCGGATTTGCAGATTCGTCAAAAATTTACAAATGATGTAAAGTACACATGTCCCTCTATTTTCATTAATAACATCAGTATGTGACATAAATATGTGAACATATTTATAAGTAAATATATGGCATCCTAGATCTAATTTTGAACATAATTACTTAATTTACAAGTTTCCTGAAACCACAAATCTACAGACTAGATCCGTGAATTCGCTTGATGACACACCCAAACCTTAGCTTCTAGTTGTGTACTTTAGGACCACACCCATGTTAAAAAAAACACCCCCCAAATCAGTTACTTGTCTTCCGTCTCTCTACAGAGAAACAGTGGAAAACCTGCATCTCAATTTTTTCTTCTTTTCTGAACAAAAAAGGAAGACAGAATGGCAGCTGAGATGTCCTCAACAGAAGCTCAAGATCCAGTAATTGTTGAGGACCAGGAACAAGATATGCCTGCACCTAAAAAGGAGAGTGATATATGCTGGGATTTCCGCATTCCAACAGGTGGAAAAAAAGGTAACTGCCAGATTTGTGCAGTGTACCATTTGTGGGAAGCAACTATCCGGGGACACTACAAAAAAGTGTACACATGGCACAACTTCCATGTAGAAACATCTAAAAACATTTCACAAGAGGACTTACCAGAGGATGATGTGTGAGAAGACAGCTGGTGCAGGACCATCAACCTTATCTGCAGCTTTGCTACAACCCACCGCATCAGGCATATTAACAGCTGCACCTCTGTGTGATAACCTATCACACATGATAGCGCACTGTCTAAAGTGCCACATGACGGTCTGTTTAAAAACAACTTCAGCAGATGAATACCTGGATGCAATCAGTAGCCATAATTGTTAATGTTTATTTATTTGCATCCCAGTTAAAAAATCATGTTTTTGGAATTGGAAATATATTGCTTTTTACCAGTTCCCTTGTTTTCCCCTTTTCTACCTTGACTTTTGTGGTTCTGAAAATCATAAAAAAATAATTAAAAATAACATATAAAACTGTTTAAAAAACTAAAAAAAAATTGTCATTTTTAGAACCTCTGCATCTGCTCAAAGAAAGAGCTAACTCTGTGTTTTTTTAATTTTTTGTATATATGTGTTTAAGTGTTTGTATGTTTTTCTATTGTTGTATGGGTGTTTGTGAGGCTGTATCAGTGTTTATCTGATTGTGCGATTGTCTCTATCACTGTGTAGCTGGATGTGTCAGTGACTATATCAAACTGTGACTGGGTGTGTCAGTGCCTGCATCAGTGTGTGCCTGGGTGTATCAGTGGAAGTATAGGTGTTTAGCTGGGCGTCAGTGCCTATATCGATGTATGCCTAGCTGTGTCATTGGCTGTATCAGGGGTGTGCCAGTCCCTAGATCAATATGTGCCTGTGTGTGTTAGAGTCTGTATCAATGTTTGGCCTAGTATGTCAGGGACTGTATCAGTGTGTGCTTTGGTGTGTGAGTGTCTGTTTCACTGTGTCCCTAGGTGTATCAGTGCCTGTGTTATTGTTTGGCTGGGCATCTCAGTGTCTGTATCGGTGTGTGCATGGGTGTGTCAGTGGCTCTATTAGTGTGTGCCTTGGTGTGTCAGTATTGGTTTATGCCTTAGTGTGTCTGCGTCTATATCGGTGTGTGCCTGGGTGTATTAGTAGCTGCGTAAGTGTTTGACTTGGCGTGTCAGTGTCTGCTTCGGTGTGTGCCTGGGTATGTCAGTGGGTGTATGAGTCCGTGCCTGGGTGTGTCAGTGCTTGCACTGGTATGTGCCTGGGTGTGTCAATGCCTATATTGATGTGTGCCTGGCTGTGTCAGTGGCTGTATCAGTGTGTCTCGGCATTTCAGTAACTGCATCCGTGTATGCCTGGATGTGTCAGTGGCTGTATCAGTGTGTGACTGGGTGAGTCAGTGCCTGCATCAGTATGTGCCTGGGTTTGTCAGTGGATGTATTGGTGTTTAGCTGGGCGTCAGTGCCTATATCGGGGTATGCCTAGCTGTGTCATTGGCTGTATCAGTGTGTGACTGGGTGTGCCAGTCCCTGGATCAATATGTGCCTGGGTGTGTTAGAGTCTGTATCAGTGTTTGGCCTGGTATGCCAGTGACTGTATCAGTGTGTGCTTTGGGGTGTGAGTGTCTATTTCAGTGTGTCCCTAGGAGTATCAGTGCCTGTGTTAGTGTTTGGCTGGGCATCTCAGTGTCTGTATCGGTGTGTGCCTGGGTGTGTCAGTGGCTGTATTAGTGTGTGCCTTGGTATGTCAGAGTCAGTATTGGTTTATGCCTGGGTGTGTCTGTGTCTATATCGGTGTGTGCCTGGGTGTATTAGTAGCTGCATAAGTGTTTGACTGGGTGTGTCAGTGTCTACATTGGTGTGTGCCTGGGTGTGTCATTGGGTGTATGAGTGTGTGCCTGGGTGTGTCAGTGCGTGCACTGGTATGTGCCTGGGTGTGTCAATGCCTATATTGATGTGTGCCTGGCTGTGTCAGTGGCTGTATCAGTGAGTCTCGGCATGTCAGCAACTGTATCCGTGTATGCCTGTATTTGTCAGTGGCTGTATCAATGTGTGGCTGGGTGAGTCAGTGCCTGTATCTGTGTGTGCCTGGGTGTGTCAGCGTTGTATCATTGTGTGACTGGGTGTGTCAGAGGCTGAATCGATGTGTCCCTGGGTGTGTCAGTAGGTGTATGAGTGTATGCATCGGTTTGTCAGTGCCTGCATCGGTGTGCGCCTGAGCGTGTCAATGGGTGTATCAGTATGTGCCTGGGTGTGTCTGTATTGGTGTGTGACTGGGTGTGTCAGTGGCTGAATCAGTATGTGCCTGGGTATGTCTGTGTCTGGATTGATGTGTGACTGTGTGTGTCAGTGGCTGCATTAGTGTGTTCTGTGGTATGTCAGAGTCAGCACTGGTGTATGCCTGGGTGTGTCAGTGCCTATATCTGTGTGTGCCTGGGTGTATTAGTAGCTACATGAGTGTTTAGCTGGGTGTGTCAGTGTCTTCACTGGTGTGTGCCTGGGCGTGTTACTGGGTGTATGAGTGTGTACCTTGGTGTGTCAGTGCCTGCAGTGGCATGTGCCTGGGTCTGTCAGTGCCTATATTGGTGAGTGACTGGGTGTATCAGTGTCTGTATTGATGTGTGCTAGACTCTGTCAGTTGCTGTATTTGTGTGTGCCCGGATGTGTCATAGGCTGTATTGATGTGTCCCTGGGTGTGGGTTAGTGGGTGTATGAGTCTGTGCTTGGGTGTTTCTGTGCCTGCTTTGGTGTGTGCCTGGTTGTGTCAGTGTTGTAAGAATGTGTGCCTTGGTGTGTCAGTGGTTGTATCAGTGTGTGACATGGTGTGTCAATGCCATTATTAGTGTCTGCGTGTGTCTGTCAGTGTGTGTAAGAACTCTCCAAACCCCAACGCCAACGTCAACGACATCCCTCCATCCCAGAAACTCTGCGACGATCTCTTCACCTTCTTCTACCAGAAAATCGCAGCCATCCACGACAGCTTCAACACCTCACCTCCGCCAGACCCCACCCCCAACAACTCCTCCCACGCCGACCACATCACCACCTGGACCCAAGTAAACGATGCCAAAACCCTAAAAACCATGAACTCCATCCACTCACGATCTCCCTCTGACCCCTGCCCACATCACCTTTTAAACAAAGCCGACGTCGCCATCGCCCCCATACTCCGCAAGATCATCAACCTTTCCTTCAACACTGCTACCTTCCCGGACAGCTGGAAGCACGCAGAAATCCAACCTCTCCTCAAGAAACCTAAGGCTGACCTCAACGATCTCAAAAACTTCCGACCAATCTCCCTCCTCCCTTTCCCAGCGAAAGTCATCAAGAAGATCGTCAACACACAGCTCGCCCACTACCTTGAAGACAACTCCATCCTAGACCCCTCCCAATCCGGGTTCAGACGAAACCACAGCACAGAGACTGCACTCCTCGCCGCCACAGATGACATCAGACTACAAATGGACAACGGCGAAACCTCAGCCCTGATCCTCTTAGACCTATCAGCCGCCTTCGATACAGTCTGCCACCGCACCCTACTAACCTGTCTACACGAAGCCGGCATCCAAGACAAAGCCCTCAACTGGATCTCCTCCTTTCTCTCCGGCAGAACCCAGAGGGTCTGACTCTCACCTTTCCACTCCAAAGCCACCAACCTCATCTGCGGCGTCCCCCAAGGCTCCTCACTAAGCCCAAAGCTATTCAACGTCTGCATGGCCCCCCTCGCACAACTGGCCCGCCAGCACAACCTCAGCATCCTCTCCTATGCCGACGACACCCAGCTCGTCCTCTCCCTGACCAAAGATCCTCACACCGCCAAAGCCAACCTTCACGAGGGACTGAAATCCATCGCCGAATGGATGAGCAACAGCCGCCTAAAACTTAACTCCGACAAGACGGAAGTCCTCATCCTCGGGCGCACCCCCTTGGCCTGGAACGACTCGTGGTGGCCCACCGCCCTGGGCCATCCACCCACCCCAGCCAACCACGCATGAAATCTCGGCTTCATCCTCGACTCCGCCATGTCCAAACAGGTCAACGCAGTCTCATCCTCCTGTTTTAACACCCTCCGTATGCTCCGCAGGATCTTCAAGTGGATTCCAACAGGAACCAGAAAGACGGTAACCCAAGCCCTCGTCAGTAGCAGACTCGACTACGGCAACGCACTCTACACAGGCATCCCAACAAAAGACATCAAACGACTCCAACGCATCCAGAACGCATCCGCCCGCCTGATCCTCAACATATCCCGCCGATGTCACATCTCCCCTCACCTGAGGGACCTCCACTGGCTCCCCGTGGACAAGAGGATCACCTTTAAACTCCTCACCCACGCACACAAGGCTCTACACGACACCGGACCCACCTACCTGAACACCAGACTCAACTTCTACGTTCCCTCACGTCAACTACGCTCTGCCAACCTTGCCCTCGCCATCGTCCCCCGAATCCAGCACAAGACCTCTGGCGGCAGATCCTTCTCCTACCTCACCGCCAAGACCTGGAACGCACTCCCAACCTCACTACGCCAGACCCAGGACCTCCTCACCTTCAGGAGACTACTCAAGACATGGCTCTTCGAACGATAGCAGCACCCCCCCCAGCTCCTCGAAACCCTAAAGGGTACATAGCGCGCTTTATAAATTACTGATTGATTGATTGATTGTATCAGTTGGGGGCCTGGTGTGCCAGTGACTGTATCAGTGTGTGCCTGGTTATGTCAGTGATTATATCAGCATGTGCCTGGGTGTGTCAGTGGCTGTAACAGTTTGTTCCTGAGTGTATCAGTGCCTATGTTATTGTATGGCTGGGTGTGTCAGTGTCTGTATCAGTGTGTGCCTGGGTGTGTCAGTGGTGGTTTTAGTGTGTGCCTGGGTGTGTGAGTGTAAGAAGTCATTTTTCCTGTGTGTGTCAGTGTTGATATTGGTGTGTGCCTGGGTGTATTAGTAGCTGCATGAGTGTTTGGCTGGGTGTGTTAATGTCTACATCAGACTGTACCTGGGTGTGTCAGTGGGTACATGAGTGTGTGCCTTAGTGTGTCAGTGTCAGTGCCTGCACTGGTATGTGCCTGGGTGCGTCAGTGCCCATATTGGTGTGTGACTGGGTGTATCAGTGTCTGTATTGATGTGTGCTAGACTCTGTCAGTTGCTGTACCTGTGTGTGCCCGGGTGTGTCATAGGCTGTATTGATGTGTCCCTGGGTGTGTCAGCGGGTGTTTGAGTCTGTGCTTGGGTGTTTCAGTGGCTGCTTTGGTGTGTAACTGGTTGTGACAATGTTGTAAGATTGTGTCCTTGGGTGTGTCAGTGCCTTCATCAGTGTGTGTCAGGGTGTGTCAGTGTCTGTATCGATGTGTGCCTGAGTGTGTCAGTGGTTGTATCATTGTGTGACTGGGTGTGTCAATGCCAGTATTAGTGTGTGCGTCGGTTTGTCATTGTCTGTATCAGTGGTAGGCCTGGTGTGCCAGTCACTGGGGGTGATTCTAACCCTGGCGGTCGGTGATAAAGCGGCGGCCAACCCGCCAACAGGCCGGCGGTCCAAAAAATGGAATTCTGACCCTGGCGGGAACCGCCAACACAGCCCGCCACATTAACACTCCGACCGCCACGGCGGGACCGTCAAACAGTGCGGCGGTCACCGCCAACAGACAGGCGGCAGACAATGTACCGCCCACACTATTATGACCGGCCAATCCGCCACCTTTTCCGGGGCGGGAGCACCGCTGATAAAAACACGGCGGAAACAGACTACGAACGGGAAAACGCGCACCTCTACGCACTCCACGAGGAAGGAGGACAGCATGGAACCCAAATTAAACATCCTACCTGCTCTCGTCTACCTGCTCATCTACCACGAGTACGAACGCCGGCGCAGACGACAACGGTGAGTACTGCACCTACGACACAGGGGAGGACGAAAGGTTACGTGCACACACATACGCGATACACCCACCCCCCCAAACCATGTACACACCAATGCAGAGCAACAAGTCACAGTGACACCACCCAAACCCCCGTAAAACAAGCAAGCACATAATTAAATTGTGACTCGAAATTTATGGGAAATAAAAACCACTGATAAGTCACGGTCAAATAGCAATAACAATTCAAAAAACCCAATTCAATATCCAGTGCATACGATAAACCGAGGCAATAAGTCCTGCACATCTAACGATATTCCAAGTGTACGTGGGCCAAAGTGTATCAACACAAGGGCAAAGCCCACACAGGAGACCTGAGTCCTTTAGAGAGAACACTGCAGGGGCATCTGATGAAAAAACTACAGGCACCTCAGGGGGAAGGGAAGGGGGGGACACCACAGCCACATGAGTCCACGACGCCAGATCCACGAAGGGGCCACCATGCCCACTGTGCCATCCTGGGGAGTGCAAAGCCACAGTCTCTCAAGTCTCTACAGTGGGTGGCTTGCCCACTCGGCCATCCTGGGGAGTGCAAAGCCACAGTCTCTCAAGTCTCTACAGTGGGTGGCTTGCCCACTCTGCCATCCTGGGGAGTGCAAAGCCACAGTCTCTCAAGTCTCTACAGTGGGTGGCTTGCCCACTCGGCCATCCTGGGGAGTGCAAAGCCACAGTCTCTCAAGTCTCTACAGTGGGTGGCTTGCCCACTCGGCCATCCAGGGGAGTGCAAAGCCACAGTCCATCAGGTGGATAACAGTCTCCACCGGTCAAGGAGGAGGCATGGTGGGCACAGTGAACCGTGAACAGTAGCTCGAGACAGATCCGGCACTGTCATTGTGCCAGTGGTGCTTGAGACGGCGGGGCCCAGCGGAGCGGTGCTTGAGACGGCGGGGCCCAGCGGAGCGGTGCTTGAGACGGCGGGGCCCAGCGGAGCGGTGCTTGACAGGAAGGGCCCAGCGGAGCGGTGCTTGAGACGGCGGGGCCCAGCGGAGCGGTGCTTGACAGGAAGGGCCCAGCGGAGCGGTGCTTGAGACGGCGGGGCCCAGCGGAGCGGTGCTTGAGACGGCGGGGCCCAGCGGAGCGGTGCTTGACAGGAAGGGCCCAGCGGAGCGGTGCTTGAGACGGCGGGGCCCAGCGGAGCGGTGCTTGACAGGAAGGGCCCAGCGGAGCGGTGCTTGAGATGAAGGGCCCAGCGGAGCAGTGCATGAGACGGCGGGGCCCAGCGGAGCGGTGCTTGAGACGGCGGGGCCCAGCGGAGCGGTGCTTGACAGGAAGGGCCAGCGGAGCGGTGCTTGACAGGAAGGGCCCAGCGGAGCGGTGCATGAGACGGCGGGGCCCAGCGGAGCGGTGCTTGAGACGGCGGGGCCCAGCGGAGCGGTGCTTGAGATGAAGGGCCCAGCGGAGCGGTGCATGAGACGGCGGGGCCCAGCGGAGCGGTGCTTGAGACGGCGGGGCCCAGCGGAGCGGTGCTTGAGACGGCGGGGCCCAGCGGAGCGGTGCTTGACAGGAAGGGCCCAGCGGAGCGGTGCTTGAGACAGCGGGGCCCAGCAGAGCGGTGCTTGACAGGAAGGGCCCAGCGGAGCGGTGCTTGAGATGAAGGGCCCAGCGGAGCGGTGCATGAGACGGCGGGGCCCAGCGGAGCGGTGCTTGAGACGGCGGGGCCCAGCGGAGCGGTGCTTGACAGGAAGGGCCCAGCGGAGCGATGCTTGAGACGGCGGGGCCCAGCGGAGCGGTGCTTGACAGGAAGGGCCCAGCGGAGCGGTGCTTGAGACGGCGGGGCCCAGCGGAGCAGTGCTTGACAGGAAGGGCCCAGCGGAGCGGTGCTTGAGATGAAGGGCCCAGCGGAGCGGTGCATGAGACGGCGGGGCCCAGCGGAGCGGTGCTTGAGACGGCGGGGCCCAGCGGAGCGGTGCTTGAGACGGCGGGGCCCAGCGGAGCGGTGCTTGACAGGAAGGGCCCAGCAGAGCGGTGCTTGACAGGAAGGGCCCAGCAGAGCGGTGCATGAGATGGCGGGGCCCAGCGGAGCGGTGCTTGAGACGGCGGGGCCCAGCGGAGCGGTGCTTGAGATGAAGGGCCCAGCGGAGCGGTGCATGAGACGGCGGGGCTCAGCGGAGCGGTGCTTGAGACGGCGGGGTCCAGCGGAGCGGTGCTTGAGACGGCGGGGCCCAGCGGAGCGGTGCTTGAGACGGCGGGGCCCAGCGGAGCGGTGCTTGACAGGAAGGGCCCAGCGGAGCGGTGCTTGAGACGGCGGGGCCCAGCGGAGCGGTGCTTGACAGGAAGGGCCCAGCGGAGCGGTGCTTGAGATGGCGTGGCCCAGCGGAGCGGTGCTTGAGACGGCGGGGCCCAGCGGAGCGGTGCTTGACAGGAAGGGCCCAGCGGAGCGGTGCTTGAGACGGCGGGGCCCAGCGGAGCGGTGCTTGACAGGAAGGGCCCAGCGGAGCGGTGCTTGAGATGAAGGGCCCAGCGGAGCAGTGCATGAGACGGCGGGGCCCAGCGGAGCGGTGCTTGAGACGGCGGGGCCCAGCGGAGCGGTGCTTGAGACGGCGGGGCCCAGCGGAGCGGTGCTTGACAGGAAGGGCCAGCGGAGCGGTGCTTGACAGGAAGGGCCCAGCGGAGCGGTGCATGAGACGGCGGGGCCCAGCGGAGCGGTGCTTGAGACGGCGGGGCCCAGCGGAGCGGTGCTTGAGATGAAGGGCCCAGCGGAGCGGTGCATGAGACGGCGGGGCCCAGCGGAGCGGTGCTTGAGACGGCAGGGCCCAGCGGAGCGGTGCTTGAGACGGCGGGGCCCAGCGGAGCGGTGCTTGACAGGAAGGGCCCAGCGGAGCGGTGCTTGAGACAGCGGGGCCCAGCAGAGCGGTGCTTGACAGGAAGGGCCCAGCGGAGCGGTGCTTGAGATGAAGGGCCCAGCGGAGCGGTGCATGAGACGGCGGGGCCCAGCGGAGCGGTGCTTGAGACGGCGGGGCCCAGCGGAGCGGTGCTTGAGACGGCGGGGCCCAGCGGAGCGGTGCTTGACAGGAAGGGCCCAGCGGAGCGATGCTTGAGACGGCGGGGCCCAGCGGAGCGGTGCTTGACAGGAAGGGCCCAGCGGAGCGGTGCTTGAGACGGCGGGGCCCAGCGGAGCAGTGCTTGACAGGAAGGGCCCAGCGGAGCGGTGCTTGAGATGAAGGGCCCAGCGGAGCGGTGCATGAGACGGCGGGGCCTAGCGGAGCGGTGCTTGAGACGGCGGGGCCCAGCGGAGCGGTGCTTGAGACGGCGGGGCCCAGCGGAGCGGTGCTTGACAGGAAGGGCCCAGCAGAGCGGTGCTTGACAGGAAGGGCCCAGCGGAGCGGTGCATGAGACGGCGGGGCCCAGCGGAGCGGTGCTTGAGACGGCGGGGCCCAGCGGAGCGGTGCTTGAGATGAATGGCCCAGCGGAGCGGTGCATGAGACGGCAGGGCCCAGCGGAGCGGTGCTTGAGACGGCGGGGTCCAGCGGAGCGGTGCTTGAGACGGCGGGGCCCAGCGGAGCAGTGCTTGACAGGAAGGGCCCAGCGGAGCGGTGCTTGACAGGAAGGGCCCAGCGGAGCGGTGCTTGACAGGAAGGGCCCAGCGGAGCGGTGCTTGAGATGAAGGGCCCAGCGGAGCGGTGCATGAGACGGCGGGGCCCAGCGGAGCGGTGCTTGAGACGGCGGGGCCCAGCGGAGCGGTGCTTGAGACGGCGGGGCCCAGCGGAGCGGTGCTTGACAGGAAGGGCCCAGCGGAGCGGTGCTTGAGACGGCGGGGCCCAGCGGAGCAGTGCTTGACAGGAAGGGCCCAGCGGAGCGGTGCTTGAGACGGCGGGGCCCAGCGGAGCGGTGCTTGACAGGAAGGGCCCAGCGGAGCGGTGCTTGAGACGGCGGGGCCCAGCGGAGCGGTGCTTGACAGGAAGGGCCCAGCGGAGCGGTGCTTGAGATGAAGGGCCCAGCGGAGCGGTGCATGAGACGGCGGGGCCCAGCGGAGCGGTGCTTGAGACGGCGGGGCCCAGCGGAGCAAGCCTTGAGACGGCGGGGCCCAGCGGAGCGGTGCTTGACAGGAAGGGCCCAGCGGAGCGGTGCTTGAGACGGCGGGGCCCTGTTCAGCGGTGCTCTTCTCCACGGCGGGGCCCTGTTCAGCGGTGCTCTTCTGCACGGCGGGGCCCTGTTCAGCGGTGCTCTTCTGCACGGCGGGGCCCTGTTCAGCGGTGCTCTTCTGCACGGCGGGGCCCTGTTCAGCGGTGCTCTTCTGCACGGCGGGGCCCTGTTCAGCGGTACTCTTCTGCACGGCGGGGCCCTGTTCAGTGGTGCTCTTCTACACGGCGGGGCCCTGTTCAGCGGTGCTCTTCTGCACGGCGGGGCCCTGTTCAGCGGTGCTCTTCTGCACGTCGGGGCCCTGTTCAGCGGTGCTCTTCTGCGCGGCGGGGCCCTGTTCAGCGGTGCTCTTCTGCACGGCGGGGCCATGTTCAGCGGTGCTCTTCTCCACGGCGGGGCCCTGTTCAGCGGTGCTCTTCTCCACGGCGGGGCCCTGTTCAGCGGTGCTCGTCCAGTAGGTCAAGGGAGCCAGACCTGGCCTGGACTCCCTGCTCAGTCGCCCTCCGACCGTGCTGTTGCTGGACCCTTCGGTGACGGAGTCCTGGGCCCTTTGGTGTTCTTCCTAACACCCGCAATGGGGCTTGTGGGCCCCTCCTGCTCCGCGCTCCTGCTGGCTGACTTTTCCGCCCTGCTGCCCTTTCGCTCCTTAGATGGGGCTCTCGGGCCCTTGCCTCCCATAGATGTTGTGGCTGGTGAAGTGGGCGAACTTTGCTCTTTGGGGGCAGCCGTGTCAGTCCTCTCACGGCGGCCCTTTAGCTTCCTGGTCTTCTTGCCTGGTGGGGGGCTGGCTGTCCCCTTGCTGCTGATTGAAGTGTCACTGCTGGCAAAGGGTGGGCTCCAGAACCCATGCACCACAGTGACACTCGAAGCTGGGCTGGTGGTGGCTGAGGTGCTCTTGGGACTCTTTGCAGATGGAGGGGGTGGGTCAGTGGAGGGAAAGAGGTCAAGATTAGCAAGGAAAACTTTCTTAGGACCAAGGTAAAAGGTAGGAGAAGTGGTGATGGAAGTGGAGGAAGAGGATGTGGTTGTAGGAGAGTCAGGTGTGCTGTCTTTGGGTGCAGGTGCTTGTGCTGGAGGCTGTCGTGAGGTGGATGGCTGTTGGGTGGGTGTCTGCCTGCGTTTGTGTGTCTTGGAAGAGGGGGTGACAGACACAGTGGGAGAGGACACAGGGGACGTGTAAATGGTAGTGGGGGTGGTGACTGCACGTGTGCGGACTGGACTGGAGGGTGTGCTGGTGATGGAAGCACTGGCTGATGGTGGTGTGCATGCAGGTGTGAGTGTAGACGTCACAGGGAGGGAGGAGGGAGACGAGGAGGAGGGGGACACAGAGGTGGTAGTGACTGTTGGAATGTCTGCATCTGGGTGTTGCTTGCGTGAATGCTTGTGGGTTCTGTGGTGCTTGTGTCTGGATGAGCTGCCCTTGGGTGTTGAGGTGTGTGCAGGCTGGTCTGATGGTGTGGATGGGATAGGCTGAGGAACAGGAGACAGAGACAGGCTGGAGGCAGTCAGAAGAGGGAGGCTGGAAACAGGGACAATGGCTGCCGTCAGTGCTGAGGCCAGAGCATTGAACGATCGTTGATGGGCAGCCTGACCCGAATGAATGCCCTCCAGGTAGGCATTGCTCCGATGCACCTCCCTTTCTACCCCCTGGATGGCATTCAAAAGGGTAGTCTGCCCAACAATGATGGTCCTCAGGAGGTCAATGACCTCCTCACTGAGGGCAGCAGGGGTAACAGGGGCAGGGGCTGAGGTGCCTGGGGCGAAGGAGACGCCCGCCTTCCTGGGCGAGCTGGAACGGAGCGTAGGCTGAGGGACTGCTGGGAGGGCGGGGCTGGTGCGCTGGGTGGCGGCTGTACCTGTAGAGGCGGGGGGCCCGGATGTTGCCGCCACCGCTAGGGAGCTCCCATCCGAGGACGTGTCGCTGTCGCTGGTGTCACCACCGGTCCCCGTTGTGGTGCTCCCCTCGCCCTCCGGATCACTGGTGCCCTCAGTGTCTGTTCCTGGTCCCACCGGGGCCATGTGACTTGCAGCTCCCTCGTGCTCCGATGCCAATTCTCCTCCGCCTGATGATGCTAATGCACACATGCACAAGAAGATGAAGAAGAAGGGTGGGGGGAGAAAAACTAAGACCAGGTTGAGTGCATGCAATGTCAACAGCGTTGGCGGAGAGGACAGACACAGGAGCCTCATGCACTAAGCCGCGCATTCGGGGTACACTACTCAGTACTTCTGACTAGGACAACAGGTCTAGAGACGACAAAGGCGCACATGTGTGATGCTGGAGCATCGATAGCTGTACTTGTCACCCTACAGAGGTGGGGGCCGGGAGCACAGGGCCATGCCTAAAGGAGAGGACTACACTACAGAAAACGCCCTGGCCTAATGTCACCCACAACCCTCCTCCCCCACCCAGACGCCTCCACTGCGCAGAGAGATAGCAGAATGGGCTGATACTCACCCCCTTGTGTCTGCTGTGATGTCCTCAAGCGCCCATCCAAATCAGGGTAGGCCACCGCCAGGATCCGGGACATCAGGGGGGTCAGGGTACGACTGGCACCCCTCCTAGGTTGGGAGGCCATCCCCAGCAGTGACTCGGCGGTCTTCCTGGTCCCGCTGCAGATGTCCTCCCACCTCTTGCGGCAGTGGTTGCCCCGTCTGACGTGGACCCCCAGGGCCCGGACTTCCTTGGCGATGGCACGCCAAATGTCCACTTTCTGATGGGCGCTGACCTATTTGACATGTAGAGGGTGGGAAGGAAAAATCATCATTTTTCTGCATGTTAGATGCGATTGGCCCCCCCTCCCCAACCTTGCCATATGGCACATGCTCTCATCTGTCGTGCGTTGCACTCCTCATTCGCACCCCACCCCACCAACTTACAACCACCCCACTCCACACAGGCATAGCCCATTCAATGTGCACCCAGTGTACTTACCTGTTGGTCTGGAGGACCGTAGAGTAACGCATACTGGGGGAGGACCCCATCCACAAGTTTCTCCAACTCCTCAGACTTGAAGGCAGGGGCCCTTTTCCCAGTCGCAGCAGCCATTGTCACTTTCAGACCGAGGTCACAGCAGCGCTTGCAGTATAGGTCCTCTCCTGTGGATGATCAGGTCTCGAGTGATTAAGCAGATAGAAAATGGCGGTCACGCCCGCGGCGGTGCGTACCGCGGCGGTGCGTACCGCGACCGCCGGCACACCTCGTCATTGGCTCCTGAAACCCATAGGCCTCAATGTTAGCCAATGCGGCTTCGTATAGCGGTCTTCGACCGCCTACCGCCACGGTGTGCCACGCCAGCGCATTGACCTCACATCCCATTGTCCCACTTCACAGGTCAGGCTGCCGCCATTTCAAGGGCCCACATGGCATAATTTGTACTGCGTCACACAGGCCTAGGCCTTGCATTGCCACGCATACACGCCTTTCAATACATAGATAATCGTGTGCTATGCATGCAGTGGTGAACGTACCTGTGATTTGCTTGACTCGTGCGCCATGTTGTCCTTCCTAGGCACCGTCCGCTGGGACTTGCGAGGAGAAGGATGAATCCTCGCGTGTACCGACCGCTGGTGGACCTGTCGACAATGGAAGAACGCCACATCATACTACGATACCGACTTGACCGAGCCACTATACATGAACTGTGTGCCCAGCTGGAGCCAGCCCTGATGTCCCCCATCCGCCAACCCACAGGAATTCCCCCTCTAGTGCAGGTTCTGTCAGTCCTCCATTTTTTGGCAAGTGGCTCATTCCAGACAACAGTGGCCATGTCATCTGGAATGTCTCAGCCTATGTTTTCAAAAATCTTGTCTAGAGTGTTGTCTGCCCTGACGAAACACATGCGGCGCTACATTGTATTCCCTGAGGAGGTTGATTTGGCCACTGTGAAGGGTGATTTTTATGCCCTTGGACATATCCCCAACATAATTGGTGCCATTGATGGGACCCATGTGGCTTTAGTACCCCCAAAAGACGATGAGCAGGTGTACAGAAACAGAAAAAGTTACCATTCGATGAACGTCCAGGTGGTCTGTTTGGCTGACCAGTACATCTCCCATGTGAATGCCATGTTCCCTGGGTCAGTGCATGACGCGTATGTGATGCGAAATAGCAGCATCCCTTATGTGATGGAACAGCTACAGAGACAACGTGTGTGGCTAATTGGTGACTCTGGTTACCCCAACCTGCCTTGGCTATTGACCCCAGTGAGGAATCCCCGGACCAGGGCAGAGGAACGGTACAATGAGGCCCATGGGCGAACTAGGAGGATCATTGAAAGAACCTTTGGCCTCCTGAAGGCCAGGTTTAGGTGCCTGCATATGACAGGGGGATCCCTGATGTACTCACCAAAGAAGGTGTGCCAGATCATCGTGGCCTGCTGTATGCTTCATAATCTGGCATTGCGACGTCAGGTGCCCTTCCTGCAGGAGGATGGTCCAGATGGTGGTGTTGAAGCAGCTGTGGAGCCTGCGGAGAGTGAAGAGGAGGAAGACGAAGAGGACGACCCAGTCAACAGGGACAGAGTTATCCAACAGTATTTTCAGTAGCACACAGGTAGGAATCACCCACGCCATTTAACATTTACTGAAAGCCCCCTGCATCTTTACTTTGTGTATTTCCCCCCAGTTCTTTTAAACTGATGTTTGATTTTCCCTTCCCTTTTCAGTGCTGTATGACCCACTGCGTGACTTCTGCTTGGTTAGCCCATGGACTAATGCTTATTGACATCAGTATGTTGTCATCACATAAATAACAGAACATTATTGATAAGTAATGTGTTATACATTTGTAAATAATACAGGCTGACTCCAGAATGATTTCAGTGCAATGAGTGATTTATTTTTAGTGCTATATATTGGTACATGATATTAAAACGGTGATGGGTGAGGGTGGAGTTATGTCCATGGCAGAGTCCAGTTCTCGGTCGCACAGGTGCATTGTACATATGCCTGTGGAAGGATGGAGCAGGGGCAGTTCAAGGTTGGACAGGGTGACACTGTGGGACAGTGGAATGACATCCGGGGGGATATTAGGCTGGCGGGGGGCTTGGCATCCTACTCTGTCTTCCTTTGAGATCTCAGGTTCCTCTTGCGGGGTGGTTGTTCTTCAGCAGGAGGTGGGGTTCTGGTGGCCCGTCGTTCTGTGGGGGCCTCCTGACCACTAGCGCCGGCGGAGGTGGTAGGCTGTTCCTGGCTAGTGACAGGGGCCCTTTGTGGTGCCACATGGTCCCTCAATGTGGTTTCTATACGGTTGAGGGCCTGGACTATGGTCCCCATAGCGGTAGCGATGTTCCTGAGTTCATTGCTGAACCCCATGTACCGTTCCTCCTGCTGTGCCTGGATCTCGGTGAACCTGGCCAGTACCGTCGCCATCGTCTCCTGGGAGTGATGATATGCTCCCATGATGGTGGTGAGGGCCTCTTGGAGAGTCGGTTCCCTGGGCCTGTCCTCCCCCCCCTGTCGCACAGCAGCCCTCCCAGTTGCCCTGTTTCCCCGGGCCTCTGTCCCCTGGACGGTGTGCCCACTACCACTGCCCCCAGGTCCCTGTTGTTGTTGGGGTGTTGGGTCAGCCTGGGTGCCCTGTAGTGGCGGACACACCGCTGATTGACGCGTCCGCGAGACAGAGGCATGGGCCCGCTGGGTGGGAGCTGTGCTGGTGTTCCCAGAGGGGTTTGGGTCTGCTGTGGCCTGTGTCTGTGTGTGGGGAACCGACTGTCCAGAGGTCCCCGATGGTCCGGGCTGGTCGTCAGGTTCCAGGTCGACAGAGCTGCTGTCCTCGCTGGGGGCCTGTTCTGGGGGTGGGATGGACAAATCTGGACCCTCCGTGGCGGTGTGTTGGCGTTCGGGCCCTGCAGGGGTAAAGGAGTATGGTTATTGTTTCTGTGTGTGCCATGGCGTGCATTTTGAGTGCCCTTGTCCCCCAGTGCTGGCATTCCCTTGTGGGAGGTGTTGTGAGGGTTTGGGGGGGGGGGTGTATGGGTATGTGCAATGGTCATGCTTTGGTGGTGGCTGTCTATGGTTTGTGTTGGCATTCAGGGGTTGGTGTTGTTTAGGGTGGGTTGTGCTGGTGAGACATTGGCAGGGAGGTTGTGTGCTGGGGGGTTGAGATTGGGGGTGGGGGGGGGCGGGTTGGCATGCTGGTGGTTGGGGGGGGGTGAAGTAGTTGAGATTCGACTTACCAGAGTCCATTCCTCCGTGTACTCCAGCGAGGCCATCAGGATGCAGGATGTTTACCACCTCTTGCTCCCATGCTGTGAATTGGGGTGGAGTGGGTGGGGGTCCGCCGCCAGTCTTCTGCACAGCGATGTTGTGCCTGGAGATCATCGAGCGCACCTTCCCCCGTAGGTCGTTCCATCGCTTTCTGATATCTTCCCGATTTCTGGGATGCTGTCCCACAGCGTTGACCCTGTCTACGATCCTTTGCCATAGCTCAGCCTTCCTTGCTATGGTGGTGTGCTGCACCTGTGTGCCGAAGAGCTGGGGCTCAACCCTCATGATTTCCTCCACCATGACCCGGAGTTCTTGGTCCGAAAACCTTGGGTGTCTTTGGGGTGCCATGGGGTGGTGTGGATGAGGTGTGGGGTGGTGTTTGTGGTGATGTGCGTGGTGATATGTGGTGATGTGTGCGTAGATGTGGTGTGGGTGATGAAGTTGGGTTCCTGTGTGTGTTGGGGTTTTCTATTGCTGTGCTCGCTCTCTCTATCTCTATCTCTCGCGCTCTCGCCTTCGCTCCGATTTCCAACTAGTGGGGGTTTGTGGGTGATGTGGGTGTGTGTTTTATAGTTGATTGGATGTGTGGGAGTGTTGTTTCTATGTGTCTCAGGTGTGTGTATTTCAAATTGTCCAATGTGGCTGTGTTTTGGAGCTGTGTGTGTATTTTGAGCGCGGCGGTGTGTACCGCCAATGGAATACCGCGTTTGAAAGACCGCCGCGTGGATTAGTGGGTCAGAATGGCATGGGCGTGTTTGTGTTGGCGTGACGGTGGAGGTTTGGTCATCTCCAGTTTTCCGCGGCCCGCGGATGAGGCGGCCTTCCTTGGATGTCGGGTTTTTGGCGGTTTCACAGTTGGTGGTCAGAATGACCGTGGCGGTTTACCGCGGCCGCGGCGGTAGAATGGCGGACTTCTGACCGGCGGTAAGGGCCTTTTACCGCCGAGGTCAGAATGACCCCCACTGTATCAGTGTGTGCCTGGTTATGTCAGTGATTATATTAGCATGTGCCTGGGTGTGTCAGTGGCTGTAACAGTTTGTTCCTGGGTGTATCAGTGCCTATGTTATTGTTTGACTGGGTGTGTCAGTGTCTGTATCAGTGCGTGCCTGGGTGTGTCTGTGTCTGTATTGGTTTGTGACTGGGTGTGTCAGTGGCTGTATCAGTGTGTGCCTGAGCATGTCAGTCGGTGTATCAGTATGGGCCTGGGTGTGTCTGTGTATGTATTGGTGTGTGACTGGGTGTGTCAGTGGCTGCATCAGTGTGTGCCTGGGTGTGTCTGTGTCTGTACTGATGTGTGACTGGGTTATTAGTAGCTTCATGAGTGTTTAGCTGGGTGTGTCAGTGTCTCCATTGGTGTGTGCCTGGGTGTGTCGGTGGGTGTATGAGTGTGTACCTTGGTGTGTCAGTGCCTGCACTGGTGTGTGCCTGGGTGTGTCAGTGCCTATATTGGTGTGTGACTGTGTGTATCAGTGTCTGTATTGATGTGTGCTAGACGTTGCCAGCTGCTGTATCTGTGTTTGCCCAGATGTGTCATAGGCTGTATTGATGTGTCCCTGGGTGTCAGTGGGTGTATGAGTCTGTGCTTGGGTGTTTCAGTGCCTGATTTGGTGTGTGCCTGGTTGTGTCAGTGTTGTAAGAATGTGTGCTTGGGTGTGTCAGTGTCTTCATCAATGTGTGCCTGGGTGTGTCAGTGTCTGTATCGGTGTGTGCGTTGGTGTGTCAGTGGTTGTATCAGTGTGTGACTGGTTGTGTCAATGGCAGTATTAGTGTGTGCGTGGGTCTGTCAGTGTCTGTATCACTGGTGGGCCTGGTGTGCCAGTGACTGTATCAGTGTGTGCCTGGTTATGTCAGTGATTATATCAGCATGTGCCTGGGTGTGTCAGTGGCTGTAACAGTTTGTTCCTGGGTGTATCAGTGCCTATGTTATTGTATGGCTGGGTGTGTCAGTGTCTGTATCAGTGTGTGCCTGGGTGTGTCAGTGGTGGTATTAGTGTGTGCCTGGGTGTGTCAGTGTAAGAAGTCATTTTTCCTGTGTGTGTCAGTGTTGATATTGGTGTGTGCCTGGGTGTATTAGTAGCTGCATGAATGTTTGGCTGGGTGTGTTAATGTCTACATCAGACTGTACCTGTGTGTGTTAGTGGGTACATGAGTGCGTGCCTTAGTGTGTCAGTGCCTGCACTGGTATGTGCCTGGGTGCGTCAGTGCCCATATTGGTGTGTGACTGGGTGTAACAGTGTCTGTATTGATGTGTGCTAGACTCTGTCAGTTGCTGTACCTGTGTGTGCCCGCGTGTGTCATAGGCTGTATTGATGTGTCCCTGGGTGTGTCAGTGGGTGTATGAGTCTGTCCTTGGGTGCTTCTGTGCCTGCTTTGGTGTGTGCCTGGTTGTGTCAGTGTTGTAAGAATGTGTGCTTGGGTGTGTCAGTGTCTTTATCGGTGTGTGCCTTGGTGTGTCAGTGGTTGTATCAGTGTGTGACATGGTGTGTCAATGCCATTATTAGTGTCTGCATGGGTCTGTCAGTGTCTGTATCAGTGGTGGGCCTGGTGTGCCAGTGACTGTATCAGTGTGTGCCTGGTTATGTCAGTGATTATATCAGCATGTGCCTGGGTGTGTCAGTGGCTGTAACAGTTTGTTCCTGGTTGTATCAATGCCTATGTTATTGTATGGCTGGGTGTGTCAGTGTCTGTATCAGTGTGTGCCTGTGTGTGTCAGTGGTGGTATTAGTGTGTGCCTGGGTGTGTCAGTGTAAGAAGTCATTTTTCCTGTGTGTGTCAGTGTTGATATTGGTGTGTACCTGGGTGTATTAGTAGCTGCATGAGTGTTTGGCTGGGTGTGTTAATGTCTACATCAGACTGTACCTGGGTGTGTCAGTGGGTACATGAGTGTGTGCCTTAGTGTGTCAGTGCCTGCACTGGTATGTGCCTGGGTGTGTCAGTGCCCATATTGGCGTGTGACTGGGTGTATCAGTGTCTGTATTGATGTGTGCTAGACTCTGTCAGTTGCTGTACCTGTGTGTGCCCGGGTGTGTCATAGGCTGTATTGATGTGTCCCTGGGTGTGTCAGTGGGTGTTTGAGTCTGTGCTTGGGCGTTTCAGTGCCTGCTTTGGTGTGTGCCTGGTTGTGACAGTGTTGTAAGATTGTGTGCTTGGGTGTGTCAGTGCCTTCATCAGTGTGTGCCTGGGTGTGTCAGTGTCTGTATCGATGTGTGCCTGGGTGTGTCAGTGATTATATCAGCATGTGCCTGGGTGTGTCAGTGGCTGTAACAGTTTGTTCCTGGGTGTATCAGTGCCTATGTTATTGTTTGGCTGGGTGAGTCAGTGTCTGTATCAGTGCGTGCCTGGGTGTGTCTGTGTCTGTATTGGTTTGTGACTGGGTGTGTCAGTGGCTGTATCAGTGTGTGCCTCAGCATGTCAGTCGGTGTATCAGTATGTGCCTGGGTGTGTCTGTGTATGTATTGGTGTGTGACTGGGTGTGTCAGTGGCTGCATCAGTGTGTGCCTGGGTGTGTCTGTGTCTGTACTGATGTGTGACTGGGTATATTAGTAGCTTCATGAGTGTTTAGCTGGGTGTGTCAGTGTCTGCATTGGTGTGTGCCTGGGTGTGTCGGTGGGTGTATGAGTGTGTACCTTGGTGTGTCAGTGCCTGCACTGGTGTGTGCCTGGGTGTGTCAGTGCCTATATTGGTGTGTGACTGTGTGTATCAGTGTCTGTATTGATGTGTGCTAGACGTTGTCAGTTGCTGTATCTGTGTTTGCCCAGATGTGTCATAGGCTGTATTGATGTGTCCCTGGGTGTGTCAGTGGGTGTATGAGTCTGTTCTTGGGTGTTTCAGTGCCTGCTTTGGTGTGTGCCTGGTTGTGTCAGTGTTGTAAGAATGTGTGCTTGGGTGTGTCAGTGTCTTCATCAATGTGTGCCTGGGTGTGTCAGTGTCTGTATCGGTGTGTGCGTTGGTGTGTCAGTGGTTGTATCAGTGTGTGACTGGGTGTGTCAATGCCAGTATTAGTGTGTGCGTGGGTCTGTCAGTGTCTGTATCACTGGTGGGCCTGGTGTGCCAGTGACTGTATCAGTGTGTGCCTGGTTATGTCAGTGATTATATCAGCATGTGCCTGGGTGTATCAGTGCCTATGTTATTGTTTGGCTGGGTGTGTCAGTGTCTGTATCAGTGTGTGCCTGGGTGTGTCAGTGGTGGTATTAGTGTGTACCTAGGTGTGTCAGAAGTCATTTTTCCTGTGTGTGTCAGTGTTGAGATTAGTGTGTGCCTGGGTGTATTAGTAGCTGCATTCATGGTTGGCTGGGTGTGTTAATGTTTACATCAGACTCTGCCTGGGTGTGTCAGTGGGTACATGAGTGTGTGCCTTAGTGTGCCTGTGCCTGTATTGGTGTGTGCCTAGGTGTGTGGGTGTCTGTAATGGTGTGTGTCTCTGTGTGTCAGTGTCTGTAGTGGTGTGTGCCTGGATGTGTTAGTAGCTGCAGTAGTGATTGGTTGGGTGTGTCAGTGACCGTATTGGAATGTGCCTGGGTGTCAGTAGTTGCATTTATGTTTGACTTGGTGTGTCAGTATCCATGTGTGCCTGGGTGTGTCAGTTGGTATATGAGGGTGTGCCTGGGTGTGTCAGTGTCTGTACTTGTGTGTGCCTGGGCGTGTCAGTGCCTGTATTAATGTGTGCCTGGGCATGTCAGTGTCAGTATTTGTGTATGCCTAGGTGTATCAGTGCCTAAATCCGTGTGTGCCTTGGTGTGTCAGTGTGTGTATCAGTGTTTGGCAAGGTGTGTCAGTGACCATACCAGTGTGTGTTTCGGTGTGTCAGTGGCTCTATCAGTGTGTCCCTGGGTGTATCAGTGCTTGTGCTAGTGTTTGGCTGGCCATGTCAGTGTCTGTATCAGTGCATGCATGTATGTGTCAGTGGCTGTATTCGTGTGTACCTGGGTGTGTCAGTGTCCGTAGTGGTGTGTGCCTGGGTGTGTCAGTGTCGTAGAACTCTCTTAGTTCAAACAAGACTGCTTGGTTTTTGAGGCAGCAGCACCACCACTTGTGAGTGACTAGGTCATTTCTTCACCATTTGGCAGCTGCCAGCCCAATCCTACCTGCTTGCTAGCAGCACCTCACCCAACCCAAGCAGGAAAGGTGACTTATGGCAGCATATCACATGACACTCTAGTGACCTCTGAGGGAAGTTGTGGTGAACATTTCTCTCCCCTTTCTCTCATTGGCAAAGGTCTCATAGACACACATAGGCAATGACGAGATGTAGGGTGGTTTTCAATATATTTATTGAAAACACTGCAATCTATGATAAAATATATGAGCTGAAATTATTAGTATAATGAGGCATAACACAATTAGGAGTGTGACGGTTAGTGAAAAGATGAAGAACAATCCCAACATATTGCATTGAACATGTATTCAGAAATAGTCTGGCTTCTAGTGAGAGCACAGTGGTGATAGCCCAATCTGTCCATACTCAGTCAGTGAGAGGAGCACCCACCCCCATTACCTCAGAATGAAGGTCTGCCCTTTGTCTCCTTAGCTGACTTGAAGAGACAAGGCTGAGGTCTTGAGGGAAAATGGCATGCAGCATAGATGGAAATCCTGGTCAGAAGGACCCCTCTCAACCCCCTGTTGGCCTATATGGTGTTTTATAGAAAGCATGTTTTTGTTCTGAGAGATAGTTCTAACGTGGGCATGAGCCTAAGTGTTAGACTGTGTGCGTGCTCTTGAGGTGGCAATGCCAAACGTTATCTTGTGTTGGTCTTGTACAATTCCTTGTCAACCTTGAGTCAGGAGCATGATGAGAAATGTCGTGCACAGTAATAATAACAACACTCTTGCAGAATAGCAGCTCATTAGAAAAAATAAAACACTCCCACTGAAAAGCAAGCTATTCTAAAATGAATAAATTAGATTATCTTGGGAAAAGGGCACAGGCCCCAGGCCTAAGCTAAGCTAAAATCTATGTGCCTGAGCAAGGTACTAAAATGAACCCACAACATATCAGTGTCAATATTGGTGTGTGCCTGGATGTGTTAGTACCCACATTAGTGTGTGCCGTGGTGTGTCAGTGCCTGTTTTGGTGTGTGCCTAGGTGTGTGTATGGGTGTCTGTAATGGTGTTTGTCTGGGTGTGTCAGTGTCTGAATTGGTGTGTGCCTGGGTGTGTTAGTAGCTGCAGTAGTGTTTGGTTGTGCATGTCAGTGTCTCTTTTGGTGTGTGCCTGGGTGTCAGTGTTTGCATTAGTGTCTCAGTGTGGCAGTGTGACTGGGTGTGTTAGTAGTTGCATTAGTGTTTGGTTGGGCATGTCAGTGTCAGTATCTGTGTGTGCCTGGGTGTGTTAGTGGCTGCATTAGTGTTTGGTTGGGCGTGTAATTGTCTGTACTGGTGTGTACCTGGGTGTGTCAGTGACTGCATTACTGTTTGGCTGAGTGTCAGAGTCTAAAGCGGTGTGTGCCTGGGTATATCAGTGGGTGTGTGAGTGTGTGCCTGGGTGTGTCAGTGCCTTTATTGGTGTATGCTTGGGTGTGTCAGTGCCTATACTGTTATATGCCTGGGTGTGTTAGTGACTGTATCGCTGTATGCCTGAATTAGTTAGATGCTGTACCAGTGTATGCTGTGTGTATCAGTAGCTGTATTAGTGTTTGGCTGTGTGTGTCAATGTCTGCATCGGTGTGTGTCTGTGTGTGTCACTGGGTGTATGAATGTGTGCCTGGGTGTGTCAGTGTCAACATTAGTGTGTGCCTGGCTTTGTTACTAGCTGCCTTATTGTTTCACTGGGTGTTTTAGTGATTGCATTAATGTATGGCTTAGAGTGTCTGTGAGTGTTTGAGTGTGTGCCTGGGTGTGTCAGTGTCTGTAACAGTGTGTGTCAGGGTGTGTCAGTGTCTGTATAGGTGTGTGCCTGGGTGTGTACCTGCAATAGTGTTTCGTTGGCCATGTCAGTGTCTCCATCAGTGTGTGCCAAAGTGTGTCAGTGACTGTATCAGTGTGTAGCTCTGCATGTCAGTGTCAACATTGGTGTGTCTTTGGGTTTGCTTTGTTTCTTTCTGTATTAGTGTTTTGCTGGGTGTTCTAGAGTCTCCATCAATGTATGCCTTGGAGTGTCTGTGGGTGTATGAGTGTGTGCCTGTGTGTGTCAGTGTCTGTACTGGTGTGTGCCTGGGTGCATCAGTGTCTGTAACAGTGTGTGTCTGGGTGTGTCAGTGTCTGTATAGGTGTGTGCCTGGGTGTGTTAGTAGCTGCAGTAGTGTTTGGTTGGGCATGTCAGTGCCTCTATTGGTGTGTGCCTAAGTGTGTCAGTGGCCGTATCAGCGTGTAGCTGGGCATGTCAGTGTCTGTATCAATGTGTACCTGGGTGTGTCAGTGGCTGCATCGTGTGTTCCAGGATATGTCAGTGTCTGTATCAGTGTGTGCCTGGGTGTGTCAGTAGGTGTATCAGTGTGTGCCTGGGTGTTTCAGTACCTGTATTGTTCTGTGCCTGGTTGTGTCAGTGTCTGTATTTGTGTGTGCTTGGGTGTGTCAGTGTCTATATCGGTGTGTGCATGGTGTGTCAGGTGCTGCATCAGTGTGTGCCTCGGTGTGTCTATGTCTGTATTGCTGTGTGCCTGGGTGTCTCAGTGTCTGCATGACTGTGTGCCTGGGTTTGTCAATATCTATATCGGTGTGTGTCTAGGTGTGTTAGTAACTGCTTTAGTGTTTGGCTGGGTGTGTCAGTGTCTGCATGGTTGTGTGCCTATGTGTGTCAGTGGGAGTTTGAGCATGTACTTGTGTTTGTCAGTGCCTGTATTGGTGTGTGCCTGGTTGTGTCAGTGCCTGTATTGGTGCGTGCCTGGGTGTATCAGTGGCTGTATCAGTGTGTGCCTGGGTGTCACTGTCTGTATTGTTCTGTGCCTGGGTGTGTCATAGGCCGTATCGGTGTGTGCCTGTGTTTATCACATGCTTTGTTGGTGTGTAGCTCAATGTGTTACTGGCTGTATCAGTATGTGTTTGGGTGTGTTCTGTAAAAATGTAACTTTATAGAACAAAAGTGAAAGAACTAATTACTAAACTATATTACTCCAATAGATGGTTCCATTGATCTGTATAAAAGAAAAAAAACTGAAATTTGAGTTAGAATTACATATTATAAAATGACATGATAAAGGTTTAATTTCTGCAATGCATAAGTTCAAATTATAACAAAACACTACACATTTCTTATGCAGTAAATCTATCTTACATTAAATGTAAGCTTTTCATTTGCTGTTTCTTTACTGCTCTCAGATTCTATACTTGCACACCATAAATGATGTACTGTATAAAGAATCATCCTTGAACAGTGGGGAAAAACAATCATATAGATTGTAGAGAAAACCCTAGAACTGCACAGTATGCCACTGCGAATAAGCAACACTATGCATTACACTCACAACAATTATTTGAATGATTGTTTTACATATCGGCTCTGCATCAATGTAGCATTAAAATTACATATTTGCCACTTTTTCATATCCATTATGTTGACATACAATTTGGTCTACAATGTGGACAAGTATTGTTTTTTTGAAGAGTGCTTGAACAATCTGTCAAAAGCCACAGTTTTGTAATTGGTAGTGATAAATGAATAAACCACTCAGAATCTCTTTCTGTACTTGACGTGAAAGAGCAATCTTCACACTCATGCTTCCATGAGTAACTAAATCCAACTAACTCTTCAAAGGGTACTTCCTCTTCTTCTCAAACTGTAAATATCACTATTAAAAACTCCTGTGCATTTTCTTAAGTGTTTTGTGTAAACTGCACAGATCCACTGCACACATGCACAAGGTCTTGAATGTGTGAGGCACAATAGGTTGTAGTTCTGTCACTACACCAATGTTGCAACAAAAGACACAGTGCAGGACACAAATGGCCTCATTACGACCCTGGCAGCCGGCGGTAAGCTGTCGGTAACACCGCCAACAGGCTGGCGGTGTTCTGCCAGCAATTATGACCCCAACCCCAGCCTGTCCACAGCAGTAAACATCGCCATGGAAAGGCTGGCAGTAAGGGGGACTTGGGGTGCCCCTGGGGGCCCCTGCACTGCCCATGCACTGAGCATGGGCAGTGAAGGGGGCCCTAGACACAGCCCCATCGCCCATTTCACTCCCCGAATTTCAGGCAGTGAAATGCGCAACGGGTGCTGCTGCACCCGCTGCACATCAACATTGCCGCCGGCTCTATTACGAGCCGGCGGCAATGTTGATGTGACTTTTCCGCTGGGCCAGCGGACGGACACACTGTTACCATCCTCTGGCCCAGCGGAAAAGTTATAATAGGGAGCCAGATATACCGCCAGCACTGGGGGTATACTGGCGCCTGCAGCTTCGGCGGTCTTTTTAATAGAGCGCTGAAGTTGTAATGAGGGCCAATGTCTTCTGTTGTTTTTCTTCAATAGTAAGAACAACATGAGGTCATGTAAAGAGGATGTTGAGAACAGCATTGGCTTAGCAGTTGATACCACAAGGGGTTGACAACTGGTAGCCAACAATTTCTGCTTGATTAGTATTTGTTTTTTTCTTAACAACTTACTTGTTTTCTTTCTTTAGCTTCTTTTCAACAACATGACTAGAATCCCTTGAAAGTTTTCATTTTGGACAGATGGTATAATGTAGGAAGTTGGCTCTGTATGCACTATTTCAAAGTAAGGAATAGTATGCACAGAGTCCAAGGATTCACCTTAGAGGTAAGATAGTGGCAAAAAGAGATCATTCTAATGCTCTATTTTGTGGTAGTGTGGTCGAGCAGTAGGCTTATCAAAGGAGTAGTGTTAAGCATTTGTTGTACACACACAAGCAATAAATGAGGAACACACACTCAAAGACAATTCCAGGCCAATAGGTTTTTGTATAGAAAAATATATTTTCTTAGTTTATTTTAAGAACCACAGGTTCAAGATTTACATGTAATACTTCAAATGAAAGGTATTGCAGGTAGGTACTTTAGGAACTTGGAATTAGCAAAATAGCGTATACAGTTTTCACATAAATCACATATAGCTATTTTAAAACTAGACACTGCAATTTTCAACAGTTCCTAGGGGGAGTAAGAGTTTGTTAGTTTTTGCAGGTAAGTAAACCACCTACGGGGTTCAAGTTTGGGTCCAAGGTAGCCCACCGTTGGGGGTTCAGAGCAACCCCAAAGTTACCACACCAGCAGCTCAGGGCCGGTCAGGTGCAGAGGTCAAAGTGGTACCCAAAACGCCTAGGCTTCAATGGAGAAGGGGGTGCCCCGGTTCCAGTCTGCCAGCAGGTAAGTACCTGCGTCTTCGGAGGGCAGACCAGGGGGGTTTTGTAGGGCACCGGGGGGGACACAAGTCCACACAGAAAGTACACCCTCAGCAGCACGGGGGCGGCCAGGTGCAGTGTGCAAACACGTGTCGGGTTTTCAATAGGTTTCAATGGGAGACCAAGGGGTCTCTTCAGCGATGCAGGCAGGCAAGGGGGGGGCTCCTCGGGATAGCCACCACCTGGGCAAGGGAGAGGGCCTCCTGGGGGTCACTCCTGCACTGGAGTTTGGATCCTTCAGGTCCTGGGGGCTGCGGGTGCAGTGTCCCTACCAGGCGTCGGGTTCTGAGAAGCAGGCAGTCGCGGTCAGGGGGAGCCTCAGGATTCCCTCTGCAGGCATCGCTGTGGGGGCTCAGGGGGGGCAACTCTGGCTACTCATGGTCTCGCAGTCGCCGGGGAGTCCTCCCTGAAGTGATTGTTCTCCACAAGTCGAGCCGGGGGCGTCGGGTGCAGAGTGTCAAGTCTCACGCTTCCGGCGGGAAACGCAAGTTGTTTTAAAGTTGCTCCTTTGTTACAAAGTTGCAGTCTTGGGTGAACAGAGCCGCTGTCCTCGGGAGTTCTTGGTCCTTCTAGATGCAGGGCAGTCCTCTGAGGCTTCAGAGGTCGCTGTTCCCTGGGGAGAGCGTCGCTGAAGCAGTGTCTTTAGAAGTGGGGAGACAGGCAGGTAGAGCTGGGGCCAAAGCAGTTGGTGTCTCCGTCTTCTCTGCAGGGTTTTTCAGCTTAGCAGTCCTCTTCTTCTTAGGTTGCAGGAATCTGAGTTCCTAGGTTCTGGGGAGCCCTTAAATACTAAATTTAAGGGCGTGTTAAGGTCTGGGGGGTTAGTGGCCAATGGCTACTAGCCCTGAGGGTGGGTACACCCTCTTTGTGCCTCCTCCCAAGGGGAGGGAGTCACATTCCTATCCCTATTGGGGGAATCCTCCATCTGCAAGATGGAGGATTTCTAAAAGTCAGAGTCACCTCAGCTCAGGACACCTTAGGGGCTGTCCTGACTGGCCAGTGACTCCTCCTTGTTTTTCTCATTATCTCCTCTGGCCTTGCCGCCAAAAGTGGGGCCGTGGCCGGAGGGGGCGGGCAACTCCACTAGCTGTAATGCCCTGGGGTGCTGTAACAACGGGGGAGAGCCTTTGAGGCTCACCGCCAGGTGTTACAGTTCCTGCAGGGGGAGGTGATAAGCATCTCCACCCAGTACAGGCTTTGTTACTAGCCACAGAGTGACAAAGGCACTCTCCCCATGTGGCCAGCAACATGTCTGGAGTGTGGCAGGCTGCTAAAACCAGTCAGCCTACACGGGTAGTCGGTTAAGGTTTCAGGGGGCACCTCTAAGGTGCCCTCTGGGGTGTATGTTACAATAAAATGTACACTGGCATCAGTGTGCATTTATTGCGCTGAGAGGTTTGATACCAAACTTCCCAGTTTTCAGTGTAGCCATTATAGTGCTGTGGAGTTCGTGCTGGACAGACTCACAGACCATATACTCTTATGGCTACCCTGCACTTACAATGTCTAAGGTTTTGCTTAGACACTGTAGGGGCACAGTGCTTATGCACTGGTGCCCTCACCTATGGTATAGTGCACCCTGCCTTAGGGCTGTAAGGCCTGCTAGAGGGGTGACTTACCTATACTGCATGGGCAGTGTGAGGTTGGCATGGCACTCTGAGGGGAGTGCCATGTCGACTTACTCGTTTTGTCCTCACCAGCACACACAAGCTGGCAAGCAGTGTGTCTGTGCTGAGTGAGGGATCCCCAGGGTGGCATAAGATATGCTGCATCCCTTAGAGACCTTCCCTGGCATCAGGGCCCTTGGTACCAGGGGTACCAGTTACAAGGGACTTACCTGGATGCCAGGGTGTGCCAACTGTGGAAACAAAAGTACAGGTTAGGGAAAGAACACTGGTGCTGGGGCCTGGTTAGCAGGCCTCAGCACACTTTCAAATCAGAACTTAGCATCAGCAAAGGCAAAAAGTCAGGGGGTAACCATGCCAAGGAGGCATTTCCTTACAGTATGTTTTTCATCCACTGATACCTTCCTAAATGGGTGTCATAAACACTTGGTAATCGGTTGTATTATTTCACACAACTTGGATCGGCATTTAGCTTGCTGTCAAAAAATTCAACAAGATACAAACCGGACAATGTCCTAACTCGAGATAAGGCTATATATGACATACAATCCTTAAACTCTGTATTACTAGTATTAATAAATGCTTCACTTACACTTAAACCTGGCGATTTATAAATAGTCACATCATATGCTAGAGAAACACTTCACACCTACTTTAATACCCTTAAGAATATTTGCATATTTAACATCAGTTGCTTGTTGCGCATTTCTAAGTAGTTTTTTTTATTGGACATTTAACCTAATGTTCACATTTCCAAAATCTCCCAAGAACTCAGAGTTTCATCGTGGAACAGGGTTATGAACACAGGCTGTCTTTTGACTGGTGTAAGTTGTAGTAGATCTCTGGACACAATCAAGTGTTTTCTCCCAAATTGCACATCGTAGTCTGTTCTTTGAATCTATTGCATTCTCAGTTGTACAAAGGCAAGCATTAGGTTTGAGACCATGCTCAACTTATTGGTAAATAAAGTTTTTACTTTTTCAGTACTCTTGAGACTTCATGGCAAGCTTCACCGGATAACATTTGGTATTCCAGTTTGTTGTCATGTTCCACAGGCAGCATGAGAGGTTGATTTAAAGTAATTCCTTTAATATTGTGTGCTGCTAATCCAGTGGATGCTGGTACTACACATGACCAATTACACTCTGTAACCTTCTGTAGGAAAGCAGTGATAACTTTTATTAAAAAGCTTTTATTGGTGCCACATTGATCACTGACAACAGTATAGGCTTAAATAATGTACACTCTTTCTTCTCATGTATGAATCCATGTTCACACTCTGTCTTTCTCCTTCATATATTTTTCTTTTTGCTTGTCATTTAGTTGTCCAACTAACTCTTCCAAATCAATATTTTCCTGTCCCGCTGGTTGCATTGTAGTCTCCACTCATTCATAGAAATGGCAGCTTTATTTTAAATGATTGGCTGCCCAAGAGGATCTTGACTTAGAGGACCTGAACTTTGGCTGCTTTGTGAGCTCTCCTTGGCTGTCTCAGCAGCAATTATTTCTACCTGTTCAATATCATTATTTAACATTTTCAAATTGTTAGGAAATACTGAACATTGAATGTTATACTTTGCAGCATTGAAAGAGTCTTTAAAGCAGTCAAACTCTCCAAGTACTTCAGATTCAGAATGCCAAGGCTTAAACGGTTGTAGAAGTGCCAGATAGAAAAACTTTCTTTTTTCAGAAGTTTGGCAACTAAGTTGTCTGTGGTTGATTAGACTGCCTTTCGTGTGTCGTACCTAACAACCCTTGTACACAACTACTGCATATTTACCTTCATCTACATTTTCTGCTACATTGTTTCTATATCTGAGGTGTTGAAGTACCTCACAAAGACAAGCATTTTCAAGATGTGGACTCCTTTTTGGATAGCAAGCGTCTGACATATTTGTTCTGACAAAGATTGTATCTTTTGGGTCACATTCTGCAAGGTACTGAATTTCTGGAAAGGACTTCAATGCTGTATTTCATGTGCCAGGCTTAGACTTACCCAAACAATTCCTCTTGACTAAAGTATAAACTAGCTGAACTTAACTGATCACAGCACTCATATGATCCCATTTCTCTGCGTGAAAGCACCTTCAAACTGAAGCTGTATAATTTCGTGGATACAGACTTTTCAGCAGAAATCTCCTCTCACAAATCCTTCAACTATATCTTCTCTGATTTTGTTATGTATGAAGTCATATAATGAGCAACAGCTATGGCGTTGTCTGGCAGAAACTGAATATCCATATTGGCATTCCACATTTTCAGAATGATAGAACTGTAGTCATTAATAAATTTGGGAAGCCACTGTTCTTATCATGTTGTATACGTTTTTTGATGATTTCTGAGTACTTGTATGTATCCCTGCAGACAAAAAACTATTCACTCTTCCTTTGGAAGATACATGTCTTGAAAATCCAAAACGACAGAGTGAGTAAACTCTTTCTTTAGCCTGTATTTCTGCTGACATTATTTCCCACATCTATGTGATTGAAAGCGCAGTACTTGCTAGGTCAGGCCTTTTTCCTCACTTTCTTTTGGAATGGTACATGTAAGTTATGACCAGATGTTAAAAAGCCATTTAACATTTTTTAATGGTCCAACTCCACATTTTGGGCAGATACGAAATGCAAAATAGGCTTTTCAGATGTACAAACCCCTTTATAGAATTGCAAATTGTGATTTCTACCCAGTAGAAATCCCAATTTGCAATCCTCTAATTAGGAAGTCACGAATAAGGATTGCCTATTTGTGATTCCCATTCAGATGTACAAAGCATTTCCTAAATGTGAATTTGGCATTTAGGAAATGCAATTACCATCGACTCCAAGTTGATGGTAACTATATGCAATTTTAGATGCTTTTTGTAAAGTGCAATAAAGCACACACATGCCCCACTTAAACACCATGATTTTTGGGGTGCATCACTGGGGGCCTTTTACCCGTAGCCATCCTTAGTTTTTGCATTTCCAAAATAGAAATGTCCTAATTGGTAATGCAAAACCAGCCCAGTGTAACAAATGGCACAGGATTTCTTAATTCCTAATTCCTAATAGTGATTCCTACATTGTAGGAATCGCTATTAGGAAATCTGTATTTTTATACATATCACTTACATTTTCTAAATAGCGATTTCTATGAAATTACTACTTAGGAAATGCAAAATTTCATCTACGTACACCAGCCCAATATTGTTCATTAAAAGACAGTACAGACTGATCTGTGCCTGTTCCAAATTTTGGTACATCTTTTATCCATAACAGCACATGAATATGAGGAACAAAAGAAACCAATAACTTCTATAAGAGGTGGATTTTTGTTGTTTATGAAGGACAGCATGCCTTGAAATCTGTGGTTAAAATACTTACAAAAATGTACAGGATCCAAAGAGCAACGTCCTACTGGTACCTTCAAATTGATGTCCTTATTATTAGAGTTTGCTTCTCTCAACAAGTCAAGTAAGTTATCACATGAATACTCTGCACAACTGAGGGTCACACACCAAGGAGATGCACCTAAATTTTGCAAAATATGTTTCAGTTCACCATGAGTACGATACCAATACTCGTTGGTCCCATGTTGGCATTCCATCAAATGTATCACATGGTAGTCCAACTTCTCATGCTTTAAATGAATTTCATCAACAAAGTCTTCGTAGATAGATTTTGTAGATTAACTTGTGTCTTAAGTATAGGGTTAACAGCATATGAAAGTCCAGGCACATCACTTTCACAAAACGGATGGAATATATATGGAATACTCTGATGAAATCTAGTGTCCTCTGAATATAATGTAAAATGTAAATTAGCACTTGTATAGCGCACTACTCACCCGTTAGGGTCTCAAGGCGCTGTACTCATACCGCTATGGAACCCCTCCTGGCTTTTTCCCTGTGAGGCGCCCACTCCTGAGCACCCCCAGGGTGAAGCCAGGCATCCAAGCGCTGTTGGGGCAGTTGTGGAGATTAAGCAAGCTATTGCCCAGAGTTGCAGAGTGGGACCCATGAATTAGATTAGGCACCGAGGCGAGAATTATCTGGTCAAGGGGAATTGAGCCCAAGACCTGCCGAAGCAGGACTTGAACCCTGGTCTTGAGCCAGATCTCTGCTTCAGGGTCTGCCGCTCTAACCATTGAGCCACACTTCTCCACCATTGAGCCACACTTCTCCATAATCTGGTTGACCTATACCCAGCTGCTGGTATTTGCAGTGGGCGGTCATCAGGCTGTCCACCTACTCCACTTGGAAATATTTGTGGAAAACAGCAAGCCTCTAAACCTTTCTTTCACTTACTCATTGGAGCTCCTTTCACTTGTTTCATCTGATAGAGATCAATGGTATCCCACATAACGTATTTTGCTAGCATTGGAAGGATGCTGTAGTGTTCACATTTTTCTTCAGATTTACTTCTATCAACTTTTTAAATCTGTCTACTTGAAGGTAACATTTCATCGTCGATAGAACTTCCATCTGCAACAACATCTTCATCTTTGAAATAAATATTATTTTGTTTCAAGTATGATTAGCTTTTTTACCTTATTTACATCCACTAGTTCTTGCCACATTATTTTTGGGCACACCATTCACTAGGAGAATAAGTGCTTCATTTATATCTCTCTCTACACCCACAGTTCCAATATATCTTTTAAAACCTACACAACTGTACCTTTAAGACCTTTCTGTAGCCAGTCAGTTGTTGAATCCGGCTCTTTGGTTCTATATGAACTAATGCTTGAAAAGAGTGTATAGATTGTATCAGTATTGTTTCCTAAGTATTTAAATATTACAGTTCTTCTAGAATTACAACCAACTCTAAATTATTATGTATTGCTCTGGCAGGCATTTTGTTGTCCTCTAATTTATCATAGCAATACTTATATATGATTTGTCAGTTGGCAAATCAAAGCATTCCTAAACACACATAAATCACAGCAATTCATGTGGTGTCCAGTGTAAATGTACAGAAGAATAGCAGGCAGAATATGCTTTTGACAGAGTAGGTTTATTCGGTCAAAATCAACACTGATATCCTCAGCAGCCGCCCCAGGAGAAAACAGCTGATCAACTGTCCTACATGGAGCGGCCGTCTCAGACATCGGAACTCGCAGAAGGCAACCTTTAATAAAGGTGCACTACAAGTATAAAGTAGAACATAACACATTTCTAGCCAATTATCTCTGTTTTCTTGTTCACTGTTTGAAAACAAATCAACATTTTGAGTTTGGCTTTTGTAGTGGATGCTCCAACAACTAATTTTCAATTTCTTGTGCAAAATGTTCAGTACTTATATCTGTGTTCTGTGTTCTGTTTCACTACACCTGGACATACCAACTCCTCATTATCCCACTGCCTCTCCTCAGGACCAAAGAAACATAACTGAACATCTTCACAAACTTTTTCTACCTCCGATAGTGTACCGTACAAAAGTGCTTTATACATTTTTCTTGAACACAATGCTAAGTAAAGGCCCTCATTACAACCTTGGCGGTAAATGCCACCTACCGCCGTGCTGACGGCCGCCAACATACCGTGACCCCAGCGCTATTCCGCTACAGGTATTATGACCCACACAGAGAAATCAGCCACTATACAGACACCCACATAAGTCCGCCAGACCAAAGGTCAGTGATAAACTAGAGGTACCAAAACCCACACCGTTACGCCAACAGGAATACGCCCACAGTATCACGACCCAGGAATCACTGTGGCGATCTTTCAACCGCGGTAAACCATTGGCGGTACACACCGCCTCGCTCAAAATACACACACTAACAAAACTCCACCACCTTGGACAATTCAAACAACACACACCTGACACACATACACACACCACACCCACACACTCACACCACTATAAAACACACACCCACATTACCCACAACCCTTTACGACCCAAACACTTTGGCAAGCGAGAGAGAAGCCAGGAGCACCCACTCAATCAGAACCACAAAACAACTTCACCCATATACCATCCACGTACCTCACACCACACACCGCAACACAGCACCCCACACACCTGCACACATATCACTCACACCACATCCATGGCACCCCAAAGACACCCCAGGTTTTCAGAGGAGGAGCTAAGGGTCATGGTGGAGAAAGTCATCTGGGTAGAGCCACAGCTTTTCGGATCACAGGTGCAGCAGAAGTCCATTGCTAGGAAGATGGAGCTATGGCGGAGAATCATGGACAGGGTCAACACCGTGGGACAGCATCCAAGAACAAGGGGTGACATCAGGAAGAGGTGGGATGACCTATGGGGGAAGGTGCGTTCCGTGGTTGCAAGACACCAGGTAGCAGTACACAGGACTGGCAGTGGACCTCCACCTCCTCCCCCACAACTAACAACATAAAAGGAGCAAGTCTTGTCAATAATGCATCCTGAGGGCCTCGCAGGAGTAGCAGGAGGACTGGACTCTGGTAAGTCAAATCTTCACTACTATATCCCCCACCCTACCTGCATGCCATCACAAACTCCTACCCCTACCCTAACCCCATCACTCCACCACCTCACATATACCCCACTATCACAACCCACCCATCCCAATACCAAGTCCTGCATGCAACACCAATCCATGGACCCCCATCACAGACCTACATGGACACCCATCACCACAGCATCCACACTAGTGCCAATCACTTAACCAAAGCCAAGCTCAACTCACACAAGCCAAAGCTGCCTTGGGAATAACAACCATAGTGGGGAACATACCCATGCACAAGATGGCACATACAGAAAAATTAACACTGCATTTGCAACCCCACAGGACCCCTACTCAACGTCACCGGAGAGGAGTTGCCAGCAACATCCAGTCCCCCCCAGAAGAGGCCTACAGTGATGTCAGCAGCTCTGCACGCCTGGATCAGGATGACCAACCTGGCCCATCAGGGACCTCTGGGCAGTCGGTTACCCTGCCATAGTCCCAACCCACCACAGAGCCTCCCCCTTAGGAAACCCCAGCACAGCACCCACCCAGCGGGCCGCTGCCACTTTCCCAAGGACATGTCAATCAGCAGTGTGTCCACCACTACAGGGTCCTGAGGCAACCCCACAAACCCAAGACGACCAGGGACCTGGGGTCAGTGGCAGTGGTCACACGGTTCAGGGGACAGAGGCACAGGACAACAGGGAAGCTGGGAGGACTGCTGTGCGACATGGGGAGGACAGGCCCAGGGAACCAACTCTCCAGGAGGCACTCACCAACATCCTGGGAGCATGCCGCCATTCCCAGGAGACCATGGGCCAGATACTGGACAAGTTGCAGGAGACCCAGCGGCTGCAGGAGGGACAGTACCTGTGAATCAGGGAGGACCTAAAAAACATCTACACCATCCTGGTCACCATTGCTGGGGTGCTGGCTGACATGGGCAAGACCATGAGGGAGGCAGTGGCACAACAATTGGCCGCTGACACTAGCGACACCGAAGAACATCCCTGCACCTCTGCTGGCGCTAGTGGACAGGAGGCCCCGCCACAGGACCAACAGGCCACCAGCACCCTGCAGAAGCAGAACCACCCCGCAAACGGTCCCTGTGATCCAGGCAGAAGCCAGAGAACATTGCCAAGACCCCGCCAGGAAATAAGACTCTCCTGATTGTCACCCATCTGTCCCACTCTGTCACCCTGTCTACCTTGAACTGCCATTGCTCCACTCCCTATGCCCCCTTGGACAATGCACCTGTGATACAAATAGACTGGACTCTACCCTGGACTTTCCTCCATCATCACCCCAGCCCATTGCACATCCCCCTCTACTTATGAGTACTTAAATAAACACCCTTGGAACAAATACAAATATGGAATCTGTCAAATGATTCAAATATGTATTAGTACAACATTATAAAAGCGTAGTAACTCGTATGTACAGTTACATTTTCATTGGAATGACCTCTAGTTGGCAGCAGTAAACCCTCCAGGAGCCAGAGTGGGCCACAGAGATCTGTAAATAGAGATGCCAAAGGGTATAGTAAGTGGCCATAGACATAGGGAAATCAGGCGGCCATGTACAATGTCCAACAGAAAACTGCAATATAAAGTGAAGTTACAGTGTCTCACCTGTGTGCCACTGGAAGTACTGCTGTATTATATTACTTCTGTTGTCCACATCTTCTTCCTCTGCCTCCTCTTCCTCACTGTCCACAGGCTCCACCGCTGCACAAGACCATCTCCAGCCTCATACCCCTGCAGAAAAGGCACCTGGTGTCTCAAGGCCAGGTTGTGCAACATCCAACATGCAACGATGGTCTGGCACACCTTCTTGGGTGAGTAGTACAGGGATCCACCTGTCAGATGGAGGCACCTGAACCTGGCCTTCAGGAGGCCGAAGGTCCTTTCAATTATCCGCCTTGTTCGCCCATGTGCCTCATTGTAACATTCCTCTGCCCTTGTCCTGGCATTCCTCACTGGGGTCAGTAGCCATGAGAGGTTGGGGTAACCAGAGTCACCTGCAAATGTTGAGGGACAAGTGTTCGACACACACTAACCCTTAGGGACAACCCCATACCCAGACACTTATATTGGGTGGGGACCTTGGGCTCACCTATTAGCCACACCTAGTGCCTCTGGAGTTGGCCCATCACATATGGGATGCTGCTATTCCTCAAGATAAAGGCATAATGCACAGAGCCAGGATACTTGGCATTCACATGGGAGATGTACTGGTCCGCCAAAAACACCATCTGCACATCCATTGAGTGATAGCGTTTTTTTTATTCCTGAAAACGTGTTAATTTCTCTGGGGGGGGGGGAAATGCCACATGTGTACCATCAATGGCACCAATGATGTTGGGGATATATCCTAGGGCATAAAAGTAAGCTTTCACTGTGGCCAAATCCTCCACCTGGGGGAATACGTTGTAGCTGCGCATGTGTTTCAGAAGGGCTGACAACACTCTGGTCAACAGGTTGGAGAACATTGGCTGAGGCATCCCTGATGCCATGGCCACTGTAGTTTGAAAGGAACCACTTGCCAGGAAATGGAGCACTGACAGGACCTGCACTAGAGGGGGGATACCTGTGGGCTGGCGGATAGCTGACATCAGGTCTGGCTCCAATTGAGCACACAGTTCTTGGTTTGTGGCATGATCAAGTCTGTATGTTATGATAATGTGTCAGTCCTCCATTGTCGCAAGGTCCACCAGCGGTCTGTACACCGGAGGATGTCGCCATCTCATATTCAGCCTCAGCGGTTGAAGCTTATGGAAGAAAACGGGGATCAGTGGGTCATATTCACAAATCTATTGCACTAAGGATGCATTTTTTCCTTTACAGAACCAGTATGTGAATCCAAAAATCCATTGCTGTGCCAATGTTTGTTGCGACGCAGTTAGGTGCCATGGCTTGTGCCCCCGTGAAATGGCGGCTGCCTGACCTGTTAGGAGGGACAAGTGGAAATGAGGTAATTACGCTGGTGTTGTGTGCTGTTGCGGTAGGCAGTAGAAGACCACCGTGCAACTTCGCATTGGTTATCATTGGGCCCTATGGGTTCCAGGAGCCAATGGCGATGTACGCTGGCGGTGACAGTATGCACTGCCGTGGACGTGACCGCCATTTTTTATCTGTTCACTCACTTGCTACCTGACCTTCAACAGGAGAGGACCTACACTGCAAGTGCTGCTGTGACCTATGTCTGGAAGCGACAATGGCTCATGTGTCTGGGGAAAGGGCCCCTGCCTTCACTGCGGAGGAATTGTAGAAACTGGTGGATGGGCTCCTACCCCAGTACACGTTACTCTATGGTCCTCCAGACAAACAGGTGAGTACACTGTGAGCATAATGCGTGGGCCATGAATGTAGGGATTGCTGTGTGTGTAAGCCACATGTAGGGGGGGCAGATGTGTAATGCCCAGAGTGCTGCATGTATTGTGGTCAATGTATGTGCGTCAGGGGATGGGAGGGATCTGGTGGGCCATGAGTGTGACGGTCCGGAAGTTTACTAATTCTCTTTTCTGCTGTCTTTTCCATGCAGGTCAGCACCCACCAGAAAAAGGGTATTTGGCGTGCCATCGCCAAGGAGGTGCAGACCCTGGGGGTCTTAGACAGGCGGAGCACCCACTGCCGCAAACGGTGGGAGGACCTGCGCCGCTGGGCAAACAAGATGGCAGAGGCCCAGCTGGGGCTGGCCTCCCAAAGAGGAAGGGGTGCCCGTCGCAACATGACCCCCCTTTTGTTCCGCATCCTGGCGGTGGCCTAACCAGACTTGGATGGGCGCTTGAAGGCACCACAGCACCCACAAGGGGGTGAGTACAGATTCTGAATCTGTTAAGGGTTACCTGGATGGGCGATGTGGGCTGTGGGTGCCCCTAGGCCAGGGTGAAGAAGGCAGGGTAGGTCCCTTGTTGGGCAGGCTCTGGAGCACTCCTACCCCAATGGTGTTAGTGGGCATCTACTACTGGGCAGGGTCCTGTGGGTTTCAGGTGTGCAGCTGATTGGTGGTAGGCATTGTACCCTATGGGCTGGTGACTATCTTAGTAACTGGTAGTGCATGGCCTAGTGCATAGGGCTGCTCCCTGTATGTTGGGTACGCCAACGGTGGTGGTGTTGCTGGCATTGACCAAGTGTATCCTCTGTCTCTCCCCCCCTTTTTGTTTTGTCACCCTGTCCTTGTGTGCATTAGCATCATCTGGCGGAGGAGCAGAGGCGCCGGTGACGGAGGGAGCTGCATCCCACATGGACCTGAAGGCCGAATCCACCGACGGTGAGGGCACCAGTGGGACGTAGGGTGAGGGGAGCACTACAACGGAGGCAGGAGGGGACACCACAGACAGCGACTCGTCCTCTGATGGATGCTCCCTGGCAGTGCAGACACCTTTGTGCACACCCCAACAACAGGTACAGCCGCCACCCCCCCTACCAGCACTGCCCTCCCAGCAGCCCCTGAGCGTGTTTCCCGTGCCCGCTCACCCAGGAGGGTGGGCATCTCCTTCGCCCCAGGCACCTCCGGCCCTGCCCCAGCCAGCCCTGCTGCCCTCAGTGAGGAGGCTATTGACCTCCTGCGATCCATCACTGTTGGGCAGTCAACCATTCTAAATGCCATCCAGGGTGTCGAGAGGCATTTGCAACAAACAAATGCATACCTGGAGGGCATTCACTCTGGCGTGGCGGCCCAACAGAGAGCATTTCAGGTTCTGGCCTCCTCCCTGATGGCAGCCCATGTCCCTGTCTCCAGCCTCCCCCCTCCAACTTCCTCTACCCAGTCCCAATCCCCTCAACCCCAGCCTTTCCCAAGTACACCTTCAGACCAGCATTCACCCAAATCACCACACAAAAGTGACTCAGGACAACACAAGCACCACATTTCATCTCACAGGCACTCACACAAGTACCATCCCCATGCAGACACACCAACACTCACTGCCTCCACTGTGTCCCCCTCCTCCTCATTATCCACCTCCCTCCCAGTAGCGTCTCCACTCACACCTGCATGCACTACATTGTCATCCACTTCCTCCATCACCAGCATGCCCATCACAACACACCCCTCATTGGCAGTCACCACCCCCACATCCATACACACGTCCCCTGTGTCCTCTCCCAGTGTGTCTGTGACCCCTACTACCAAAGTACACAAACGCAAGCACCCACCCACCCAACAGCCATCCACCTCACAACAGCATCCAGCCCATGCACCTGCACCCAAACACAGCAGACAGACACCTCCTTCAACCATTCCCTCTTCCTCCACTCCCAAACCCTCTCCCTCTTCCCACCCCAGTGTCTCTAAGAAGCTTTTCCTGGCAAACATTGACCTCTTTCCTCCCCCCCTGTCCTTCGCCTCGGGGAACAGAAGGGTGTACAGAACCCAGCCCAGCACCTCAGCCACCAAGTCGACGTACACTGTGGTTCCTGCAGCTAACAGAGGCTCAAAGGGGGCACCCGTCAACCCAGCCAGTGTGCCACCAACACCTGCCAAGGACAAAACCATTCTGCCACCTGCCAAGGTGAAGAGGGGGACGGAATGCAGCAAGGGGAAGGAGCACCAACCACCCAGCAAGGCAACCTCAAAGACTCCAGCTGCCAGACCCAAGGTGACACCACCATCTGCCAAGGTGAGGAAGGGGCAGAAAACACCAGGCAAGGCACTTCAGCCATCGGAGGCTGCAGGTGAAGGTCTGGTGGCTACCAGCACAACCACCAGCACCTCCACCTGCACTGCGGCCAGCACCGACAGCAGCCCCGCCACTAGCACCGCCGCAGGCACCGCCACAAGCACCGCCACAAGCACCGCCACCTGCACCTCTGACAGTAGCACCACTACCAGCAGCAGCAGCGCCAGTGGCCAGCCGTCCGAGGCTGCATGAGAAGGGCTGGAGCCCCCCACCACCACTGGCAGCACCCCCACCACCACCGGCATTACAACCAGTATGCAGCCTTAGCGCCGCAGGATGTAGTCTAGCCCTGTCTCCATGGACTATCATGCAACCTGGTCACTGCAAATCTCGTGCCTCAGACACCCAAGTGAGGGACTGTAAACTGCCACACCCCAAGTGTTGCATCACTGGACACAAGGCCCCCTCCAGAACCAGTGGAGATATGCATCCACTCACCCAATCCTTGGCAGGATGAAGCAGACTGGGCACAAAGCCCCCTCCAGAACCAGTGGAGAAAGGCATCCACTCACCCAATCCTTGGCAGGATGAAGCAGACTGGGCACAAAGCCCCCTCCAGAACCAGTGGAAAAAGGCCCACACTAGAGAGACTGTGGCTTTGCACTCCCCAGGACCAAGCAGTGGGCAAACCACCCACTTGAGAGACTGTGGCTTTGCACTCCCCAGGACCAAGCAGTAGGCAACCCACACACTTGAGAGACTGTGGCTTTGCACTCCCCAGGACCAAGCAGTGGGCAACCCACCCACTTGAGAGACTGTGGCTTTGCACTCCCCAGGACCAAGCAATGGGCAACCCACCCACTTGAGAGACTTGAGAGACTGTGGCTTTGCACTCCCCAGGACCAAGCAGTGGGCAAACCACCCACTTGAGAGACTGTGGCTTTCCACTCCCCAGGACCAAGCAGTGGGCATGGAGCCCCCTCAAGGAGCAGTGGCGTTATTCCATCTTCCAGCTGAGGTGCCCCCCCCCTTCCCAATCCCCCTGATGTGCCTGTGTGTTTTCGACCTGATGCCCCTGCAGTGTTCTCTCCATATTGAGGCAGGAGTCAAGTGTGGGCTTGGCCTTTGATTTTTGGTCCAGTGGCCCACGGACATTTTGAGTGGACAATGTACTGTCTTATGTACATATTGTATATTTTTGTAAATACTGTTTTTTGATTTATTACGTATATCTGCCTATTTCTAATATATCACTGATTTGACTCTATTCCGTTTATGCTTGCGTTCTTCCAGAGGGTTACTGGATGTAAATGTAATGTTGATGCATGTTTTTGTGTGTAGGGTGTTGTGGGTGAGGGTGGGGGTGGGGGTGTTGCGTGTTGCTTGTGTGTGTCACTCTCTTTTTCCTCCCCTCTCCCCTGTGTACTAGGTACCATACTCACTGTGGTCGTCGCCCTCGCATTTCGTATTCCTGGTAGATGAGGAGGTAGACCAGCATGGGTAGGTCCTGCAGCTCGTGCTCCATGACGTCCTGGTTCTTCATTTATGTCGAACAGTGAGTGGTTTCCCTTCCAAGTCCTGTTTACGCCGTGCTTTTGATGGCGTTGGTACCACCCTGGAAAAGCTGGCAGATTGGCGGGTTGTGATGGGGTGGGCGGTACATTGTCTTCCGCCTGTCTGTTGGCGGTTACCGCTGCAGTGTTTGTTGCTACCGCCGTGGCAGTCGGAGTGTTAAATTGCCTGTCTGTGTTGCCGGTTTCCGCCGTGGTCGTGATCCCATTTTTTTTACCACCGGCCTGTTGGCGGTATTACCGCCGCTTTAACACCGACCGCCAGGGTTGTAATGAGGGCCAAAGTCTCCTGACTAAATTTTGCATTTTAGAGTTATGAACAGCCAACATTTGGAAATGATGAAAGGTGCTTGTGCACACTATCTTGGATAAACATGCCAGTGAATACTTGAAACATTGCAATTTTCATCTTCACACTTTTACCTGGGACGTCACATAGTAAAGTCCTTAATATATCAATTGATTCTGGACGAACACTGCTAATATTGATGCAGGTCCATTTGTATAGAGGGGCATGTCTATGCCTTCCTTGTACCTCTTCAACTAGCTCTTCCTCTACATTTCTAGGAAACATCTCCTTTTTTTACAAAGGGTGTAACATCTTTTATCTCATAGCATCGACCAGTTGTTTCAACTGCATGGACTAATGTGTTCTCTTGTAAGTAGTTTTCTTCATTAAAGAAAGGCTCACTACTAGACACATGCTTCCATTCTCCTCTCAAAATTTTACAAACTTTTTTTTTTCAATCATTTTTTTGTTTTGTGCTTGTTCCCCTCATAGGCAACACTGTTTATCCAGTGTTCTCATTCTGTCCAGTATCAAAATAAATAGTTTCTGGTACAGGGCAAATGCTTTATCAACTACTAATAATTATCAGTGTCTTTTTTGGCTTGTTCTCCACATAGACAACACTGTTTTATCCAGTGTTTTCATGCTGTTCAGTATCAAAATATATAGGGGGTCCTTTTGACCTCGGCGGTCTTTTTTGAAGACCGCCGAGGGACCGCCATGCGGAAGACCGCCAGTACAGGCGGTTTGCCGCTCTGCCTATTATGACCGTTGGCAGCTCTCCGTCCCTTTACGGACGGAGAGCCGCCAACAGCCATACTGGCGGCCGGCGGGGAAGTGGAGGTTGCTCCACCTCCACCGCCACGCCAACAGAACACCGCCCAGCGAATCACGTCCTGTGATTCGCAGTGGCGGTGTTCTGTTGGCGGTGTGGTGTCGGCGGAGCTGCCCCCATGGCACCTGTCCCCTCCTGGAGGATCGACGGACCAGGTAAGTCGATCGTCCGTTAGGGGAGGGGGGTGGGGGAGTGTTGTGTGTTGTGTGCGTGCATGGGGGTGTGCGTCTGAGTATGCAGAGGGGGTGTGTGAGTGTGTGTATGCTTGTGGGGGTGATGCGTGATTGGGAATGAGTGCGTGTATGTCTGTGGGTATGTATGTATGGATGTGTGCGTGTATGTTTGAATGTGGGTGTGCGTGTCTGACTGTGTGTGTGGATGTTGGCATGTATGTCGGGGTGTGTGCGTGTGTGTGTTGGTGGTGCCTGCATGCGTGTCAGGTGTGTGTGAGTCATGTGATGGTGGGGGTCGGGTGGGGGGATGGTGGGGGGTGTAGGGGAGGGAGTCGGGGTGGGGGTGAGGGGTGGGGGAGACCCCTATCAGTGCCAGGGAAGGAATTCCCTGGCACTGATAGTGCTTACCGCCATGGATTTCATGGCGGTTCAAACCGCTGGAAATCCATGGCGGTAAGCCAGGTCCAAATACCGCCGGCGGTATAGTGACGGCTGCCGGGCTGGAGACCCAGGTCTCCAGCCCGGCGGTCATCTCCGCCCTGGCGGATGGAACGGAGAGAACCGGCGGATGACCATGGCGGTAACCGCCATGGTCATAATTCCACAAGGTAAGACAGCCAGCCTGTTGGCGGTCTTACCGCCGGTTCTCCGCCTTCCGCCAGGGTCGTAATGACCCCCATAGTTTCCGCTTAATGGCACATGCTTCATCAACTACACTCTCAATGTGTTGTTTTTGCTTCATTGCTTCCCTCCTTTTCTTATACTGCTTCGTGATTCATACCAAATTCTTTATTACCCTACTACTAAACATTCTTACTCGTATTTCCCTAAATTGTTTCTGTCTTCTCGTTGAAGTCTTTTAAAAAATAATTCTGACTTGCAATTCCGTTCACTCTTCTCCATTCTGAGCTGATTTTAAACCTCTCTTTTCATTTACATATTTTTGAACATTGTGGGGCATATTTAAGAAAAGTTGTGCTACACCTAGTGCAGCGCCACTTTCCTTGCACCCCGTAGCACTGCCCTCCCGCAACCATGTGTGCCCCGTATCTACAATACGGTGCATCATGACGCAGGGTGGGGCAAAGGCGTCATTTTTATTAAAGCTATTGATGTACTCACGGGAGTAGTGCCAAAATATTGGCGTTATTCCTGCAGAGTACATGGGGGTCCATTACAGATAATGGAAGCCGCCTTTTAACGCTTGCTCTTAGCAGGTGTTAAAAGTGCCGTAAAAAATTACGCAAGGAAATCTGTTAGATTTCCTTGTGCCATTTTTTTCAGCTCCCCTAACAGGGGAAAGCCTTCTTTGTATGCATTATACCTATCACAAGCTTAATGTAGAACAAAGGGTTACAAATATGGCATGAGGATTTTGGTTTTGTTGGGCCACATTTGCATTAAAACAAATTACGCTAATGTGGCGCAAGGTGGTGCTGGGGGCTTATAAATATGCCCCTTTGTATTTTTCCTCATATTTTTTTAAGAAACTTGTTAGTTCTCTTACTGGCAGCTCTTTTCTCTTTGAGCACATTCTCCACATTATGGCCCTCATTACAACCCTGGAATTTCCAAAATGGAATCACGACCATGGCGGAAACCGCCAACACAGACAGCCACTTTAACACTCTGACCGCCACGGCGGTAGAAACAAACACCGCAGCGGTAACCACCAACAAACAGGTGGAAGACAATGTACCGCTTACCCTATCACAACAGGCCTATCCGCCACCTTTTCTGGGGGAAACCAATGCTATCAAAAGCACGGCGGAAACAGTACACAGAAGGGAAACCACTCACCTCTCGACACCCAACGAGGAACCAGGACGCCATGGAGCCTGAACTACAGGTCCTGCCTATGCTGCTCTTCCTGCTGGCCTATCAGGAGCAGGACAGACGCTGTCGACGACCACGGTGAGTACTGCACCTACAACACAGGGGAGGGGGGAGGGAAAAGAGAGTGACACACACACACGCAACACTCAATACCCCCATCCCTCACCCACAACACCATACACACAAATACATGCAGCAACATTACATATACACCCCCTCACCCCCTGAAAGAACGCAAGGACAAAAGGAAATGATTGTAACGATTGTATTCATGAAAAATCTGATAGTCAAAGTTCAAAATTCATTATATACAAATATGTACACCAACTCCACAAGTCCGGATAGTGTACCAATCATTGTCCATAGACCACTAGTCCCAAAATGCATCGGCGAAGCCCACACAAGATACCTGACTGGAAATGGAGAGAACACTGCTGGGGCATCAGATCGAAAATAAACAGGCACCTCAGAGGGAGGGGGAGAGGGGCACCTCAGCCAGATGAACGCACAACGCCACTGCTGCTCGAGGGGGCTCCATGCCCATTGCTGTATCCTAGGGAGTGCAAAGCCACAGTCTCTCAAGTCTCTCCAGTGGGTGGCTTGCCCACTGTTTTATCCTGGGGAGTGCAAAGCCACAGTCCCTCAAGTCTCTCCAGTGGGTGGTTTGCCCACTGCTTTATCCTGGGGAGTGCAAAGCCACAGTCTCTAAAGTGGATAACAGTCTCCATTGGTTCTGGAGGGGGCCTGGTGCCCAGAGTGTTTCATCCTGCCAAGGACTGAGGTAGTAGATGTCATTCTCCACTGGTTCTGGAGGGGGCATGGTGCCCAGAGTGTTCCACGTGCAGTGTGGCCAGTACCATTCCCTCACCTGGATGTGTGTGCCATGAGATTGCCGAGGAACAGGTAGCATGATACGCCATGGAGGCAGTGACATACCCAACACTGCTGCGGCTTCGCCTTCCACCTGCAGGTGCAAACAGTGATGGAAGTCATGCCTTATGGAAGCTGTACAGGGTCCAGGAAGTCTCCTCCAGCCTCGGACGCCTGACCACTGGGGATGGTAGCCATGTCAGCGGTCGTGCCACTGTCCGAGCACGTCACTGGGCTGGTGGCGGTGCTTGCGGTGGTGTCTGTGGCGGTGGTGCTGGCGGTACTGCATGAGTCAGCACCTGCTGAGGCAGCACAACAGGATGTCTCCTGCAGCCTTGGATGGCTGCCCACTCGGGAAGATGCTGGGGACTGTCGCTGAGGCTGCCGACGTGCCAGTGGCTGTGCAGGTGGCGGTGCAGGTGGCGGTGCAGGGGGCAGTGCTGGTGCAACTTGCGGTGTTGGCCGATGTACAGGTTGGTGTTGTCGTGGACAGAAGGGGTGACACTGGTCAGTCAGTCGGTGCCACCGTGCCCTGTCCTGACCTGCTCTTCAGCTTTTGTCCCTTCCCCAACTTTGATGGTGCCGCAGGTGTCTTGCCACTATCCCCTTTTGTTTTTGCGGAGCCCTTGGTGGCTGGTAGGTGCGGCTTCTCCCTCTGGGATGTGGGCACCTTCTTCACCTTGGCAGGTGGCAGAATGTCCTTGCCCTCGCTACGTGGCACACTGACAGCCCTGACGGGTGGCGCACTTGATGACCTCGCAGTTGCTGGCACCACTGTGCCTGGGGATTTGGTGGCTGAGGTTCTGGGCTGGGACCTGGAAAGCCTGGCCCGGGGGGAAGGACCTTTGGGGAGGTGAGGGGAAGAGGTCAAGGTTTTCCAGGGAAAGTTTTTTAGACAGACTGGGACGGGAAGATGGAGTAGGTTTGGGAGTGTAGGAAGAGGTAGTGGTTCTAGGAGGTGTACGTCTGCTGAATTTGGGCAAAGGTCCATGGGCCGGAGGCTTTTGTGAGGTTGATGGCTGTTGGGTGGGTGTGTGCCTGCGTTTGTGTACTTTGGGAGGAGGGCTCACAGACACACTAGGAGAGGACACAGGGGATGTGTGCATGGTAGTGGGGGTGGTGAGTGCACGTGAGCAGTGTGTGGTGATGGGCGTGCTGATGATGGAGGCAGTGAATGAAGATGTAGTGCATGCAGGTGTGACTGGAGACGAGACAGGGAGGGAGGAGGAGGACGTGGAGGAGGGGGACACAGTGAAGGCAGTGGATGTTGCTGTGTCTGCATGGGGATGGTGCTTGTGTGAGTGCTTGTGTTTTCCAAGTCCACTCTTGTGTGTTGATGAGTGTGCATGCTGGTCTGATGCTGTGCTTGGGATAGGCTGAGGTACAGGGGATTGGGTCTCGGGGGAGGAAGTTGGAGGGGGGAGGCTGGACACAGGGACAATGGCTGCCATCAGTGATGAGGCCAGAGCCTGAAATGCTCTCTGTTGGGCAGTCTGCCCAGAATGAATGCCCTCCAGGTATGCATTTGTTTGTTGCAAATGCCTCTCAACACCTTGGATGGCATTCAAAATGGTAGATTGCCCAACAGTGAGGGACCTCAGGAGGTCAATAGCCTCCTCACTGAGGGCAGCAGGGCTGACTGGAGCAGGGCCTGAGGTGCCTGGGGCAAAGGAGATGCCCACCCTCCTGGGTGAGTGGGCACGGGAAAAATGCTGAGGGGCTGCTGGGAGGGTGGTGCTGGTAGGGGGGTGGCGGCTGTACCCGTTGATGCGGTGGGCACAGAGGTGCCCGCCACCACAAGGGAGCTCCCATCAGAGGAGGAGTCGTTGTCACTGGTGTATGCTCCTGTCCCCGTCGTGGAGCTCCCCTCGCCCTCCGTCCCACTTTTGGCTTCAGACTCCGTTGCTTCACCCTCCAGGGGCAAGTGGGTTGCAGCTATCTCCTGCTCCGGTGCCACTGCTCCTCCGCCTGATGATGCTATTGCACACAAGAACAGGGAGGCAACAAAAAGGAGGGGGAGACAGAAGAAAAACATGTTCAGTGCATGCAACACCACTACCGTTGGCGGACACAACATGCAGGGAGCAGCCCTCAGCACTACGCCATGCACTAACAGTTCCTAGAAAATTCACATGCCCATGGGGTACGAGGCCTAAGCCCAACTGCTGCACACCTGGAAGTCACAGGAGCCTGACTAGGTGTAGATGGCACTTACCACTAGTGGTGTTGGGGTGCCACAGAGCCTGGCTCACAAGGGACCTTGCCTACCAAGTTCGCCCTGGCCTAGGGGAACCCACTGCCCACCTCCCCCACCCAGACACCTCATAATGCGTGCAGAGTCAGCTGAATGAGAGTGTATTTACCCCCTTGTGGCTGCTGTGATGCCCTCAAGCGCCCATCCAACTCCGGATAGGCCACCGCCAGGATCCAATACATCAGGGGGGTTTTGGTGCGACGGGCACCCCTTCCACGTTGGGAGGCCATCCCCAGCTGGGCCTCCGCCGTCTTCTTGCTCCAGCGGCGCAGGTCCTCCCATCTTTTACAGCAGTGGGTGCTACGTCTGTGGTAGACCCCCAGGGTCTGGACGTCCTTGGCGATGGCACGCCAAATACCCTTCTTCTGGTGGGCGCTGACCTAGAGGAATGGTACGGGGAAAGGAAATTACTCACCCGTCCGGACCATCATAGTCATTGCCCACCAGTTCCCACCCATGCCCTGACGCATATACACCCACCATCCGCACATGCAGGCCTCAGCCCCCCCCATGTATCTTCCATCCACACCACTCAAAACAAGCATTGGCCACGCAGCATGCTCACAGTGTACTCACCTGTTTGTCTGGAGGACCGTAAAGTTTTGTGTACTGGGGGAGGACCCCATCCACTAGTTTCTCCAACTCCTCCGATGTGAAGGCGGGAGCCCTTTCCCCAGACACTCAGTCCATTGTCGCTTCCAGACACAGGTCACAGCAGCACTTGCAGTATAGGTCCTCTCCTATTGAAGGTCAGGTAGCAAGTGATTGAACAGTTAGAAAATGGAGGTCACGTCCGGGGCAGTGCATACCGTCACCGCCGGCGTACATCGCCATTAGCTCCTAGAACCCATACGGCTCAATGATAACCAATGCGAAGTTGTGCAGCGGTCGTCATCCGCCGACCGCAACGGCACACAACGCCAGTGGAATTACCTCATTTCCACTTGTCTCTCCCCAGAGGTCAGGCAGCTGCCATTTCAGGGGGGTACAGGCCATGGCACCTAACTGCGTCACAGCAGACATTGGCACACCAACTGATTTTCGACTTCACATACTGTTTCTGTAAAGGAAGAAATGCATTTTTATTGCGAAATATGTGTGAATATGATCCTCTGCTCACTGTTTTCCACCCTAGAGTTCAACTGCTGAGGATGAATAGGAGATGGAGACATCCCCCCATGTACAGACCCCTTGTGGACCTGGCGACTATGGAGGACAGGCACATAATACTTACATACAGATTTGATCGGGCCACAATCCAAGAACTTTGTGCCCAATTGGAGCCAGACCTGATTTCAGCTGTCTGCCACTCCACAGGTATCCCCCCTCTAGTGCAGGTCCTGTCAGTGGCTCGATTTCCTAGCAAGTGGTTCCTTCCAAACAACAGTGGCCATGGCATCAGAGATGTCTCAGCCAATGTTCTCCAACGTGTTGGCCAGAGTGTTGTCTGCCCTGCTGAAACACACACGCAGCTACATCGTATTCCCCCAGGTGGAGGGTTTGGCCACAGTGAAAGCTGACTTTTATGCCCTGGGACATATCCCCAACATCATTGGTGACATTGATGGTACACATGTAGCACTTGTCCCCCCACCCGGAGAAATGAACAAGTGTTCAGGAATAGAAAAAGCTATCACTCTCTGAATGTGCAGATGGTGTGTTTGGCGGACCAGTACATCTCCCATGTGAATGCCAAGTATCATGCCTCTGTGCATGACGCTTTTATCTTGAGGAATAGCAGCATCCCATATATGATGGCTCAACTCCAGAGGCACCGGGTGTGTCTAATAGGTGAGCCCAAGGTCCCCAACCAGTATATGTTGGTGTATGGGTATGGGGTTGTCCCTAAGGGTGAGTGTGTGGCTAACAGGTATCTCTCGACATTTGCAGGTGATTCTGGTTACCCCAACCTCTCATGGCTACTGACCCCAGTGAGGCATGCCAAGACAAGTGCAGAGGAATGTTACTATGAGGCACATGGGCGAACAAGGAGGATAATTAAGAGAACCTTCCGCCTCCTGAAGGCCAGTTTCAGGTGCCTCCATCTGACTGGTGGATCCCTGTACTACTCACCCAAGAAGGTGTGCCAGATCATCATTGCATGTTGCACAACCTGGCCTTGAGATGCCAGGTGCCTTTTCTGCAGGAGGATGAGCCTTGAGGTGGTCTTGTACCAGCGGTGGATCCTGTGGACAGTGAGGAAGAGGAGGCAGAGGATAAAGATGTGGACAACAGAAATTCTCTCATACAGCAGTACCTCCAGTGACACACAGGTAAGACACTGTAACTTCACTTTACATTGCAGTTTTCTGTTGGACATTGGACATGGCAGCATGATTTCCCTATGTCTATGGCCACTTACTGTACCCTTTGGCATCTCTATTTTCAGATCTCTGTGCCCCAATCTGGCTCCTGGTGTGTTTACTGCTGCCCACTACAGGTCATACCAAAGTATATATAATTGTACATATGAATTGCAATGTTTACAGATTGTTGAACTAATACATATTTCAATCAATTAACAGACTCCAGACTTGTATTTGTTCCAAGGGTGTTTATTTAAGTGCTAAGAGGTTGAGGGGGATGTGCAATGGGCTGGGGTGGGGTGATGGTGAAGGAATGTCCAGTTAGAGTCCAATCTCTTTGTATCACAGGTGCATTGTCCAAGGGGGAATAGGAAGGGGAGCAATGGCAGTTCAAGGTGGAAAGGGTATCAGAGTGGGACATAAGGGTGACAATCAGGAGAGTCTTATTTCCTGGTGGGGTCTTGGCAATGTTCTCTGGCACCTGCCTGGATCACAGGGACCGTTTGCAGGGTTGTTCTCCTTCTGCAGGGGGTGGGGTGCTGGTGGCCTGTTGTTCCAGTGGCGGGGCCTCCTGTCCACTAGCGCCGGCGGAGGTGGAGGGCTGTTCATCGGTGTGGCTAGTGTCAGGGGCCCATTGGTCTGCCACTGCCTCCCTCATGGTAATGGCCATGTCAGCCAGCACCTCTGCAATGGTGACTAAGATGGTGTGGATGTGTTTGAGGTCCTCCCTGATCCCAAGGTACTGTCCCTCCTGCAGCCGCTTGGTCTCCTGCAAATTGGCCAGTATCTGGCCCAAGGTCTCCTGGGAATGGTGGAATGCTCCCAGGATCCCTGCAAGTGCCTTGTGGAGAGTGGGTTCCCTGGGTCTGTCCTCCCCTTGCACAGCAGTCCTCCTAGCTTCCCTGTTGTCATGGGCCGCTGTCCCCTGAACCATGTGCCCACTGCCACTGACCCCAGGTCCCTGATTGTCCTGTGTTTGTGGGGCTGCCTGGGGTCCCTGTAGTGGTGGACACACTGCTGATTGATGTGTCCTGGGGACAGTGGTATGGGCCCACTGGGTGGATGCTGTGCTGCTGTTTCCTGAGGGGGAGGGTCTGTGGTGGTATGGGACTGTGGCAGGATAACCAACTGTTCAGAGGTCCCTGATGGGCCAGGTTGGTCATTGTGATCCAGGCGTGCAGAGCTGCTGTCATCACTGTGGACCTCTTCTGTGGGGGAAATGGATGTGGGTGGCACCTCCTCTCCGGTGACGTTGAGTGGGGGTCCAGTGGGGATGTAAATGCAGTGTTATTGTATTTACGTGTGCCATCTTGTGCATGGGTGTGTTTCCTGTATGGTTGTGATTGCCCTGTCAGCTTTGCCTTGTGCGCGTGGTGATTTTGTGGGCTGGGTGATTCTCTCTAATGGCCATGCTTTAGTAATGGGTGTCCATGCAGGTCTGTGATGGGTGTCCATGCATTGGTGTTGCTTGCAGGGCTTGGTATTGGGATTGGTGGGTTGTGATAGTGGGGTATATGTGAGGTGGTAGAGTTATGGGGGTGAGGGTAGGGGTAGGAGTTTGTGATGGCATGCAAGTAGTGTGGGGGATATAGTAGTAAAGATTTGACTTACTAGAGTCCAGTCCTCCTGCTACTCCTGCGAGGCCCTCAGAATGCATGATCGCCAAGACTTGCTCCTTCCATGTTGTTAGTTGTGGGGGAGCAGGTGGGAGTCCACCGCCAGTCCTCCGTACTGCTACCTGGTGTCTTGCAACCACAGAACACACCTTCCCCCGTAGGTCATTCCACCTCTTCCTGATGTCATCCCTTGTTCTGGGGTGCTGTCCCACAGCGTTGACCCTGTCCAGGACTCTCCGCCATAGCTCCATCTTCCTTGCAATGGACTTCTGCTGATCCGAATAGCTGTGGCTCTACCTGGATGATTTCCTCCACCATGCCCCTTAACTCCTCCTCTAAAAACCTGGGGTGTCTTTGGGGTGCCATGGATGTAGTGTGAGTGGTATGTGTGAGGATGTGTGGGGGGATGTGTTGTTGTGTGTGCTGTGAGGTGCGTGGATGGTGTATGGGTGATGGTGTTCTGTGGCTCAGATTGAGTGGGTGCTCCTGGCTTGTCTCTTTCTCTGTTAGCAATCTTTTCTTTCATTAAAAGGGTTGTGGGCATTGTGGGTGTGTGTTTTATAGTGTTGTGGGTGTGGTGTGTGTATGTGTGTCAGGTGTGTGTAGTTTGAATTGTCCAATGTGGTGTAGTTTTGTTAGTGTGTGTGTATTTTGAGCGCGGAGGTGTGTACCGCCAATGGTTTACCGCGGTTGAAAGACCGCCACAGTGATTCGTGGGTCCTGATACTGTGGCCATTTTCCTGTTGGCGTAACGGTGTGGGTTTTGGTACCGCCAGTTTATCACTGACCTTTAGGCTGGCAGACTTGTGTGGGTATCTGTATAGTGGCGTATTTCTCTGTGTGGTTCATAATACCCGCAGCGGTGTACAGCCGCGGTCACGGTATGTTGGTGGCCGTCAGCACAGCGGTAGGTGGCATTTACCACCAACGTTGTAATGAGGGCCTAGGTCCTAACTATAACTACCTACTGACGACCGACAGTAGGACACACATATATACATATCTATATATATATATATATCTATATATATAGATATATATATATATATAAAAATATATATATATATAGATATATATATATAAATAAATATATATGTAGATAGATAGATAGATAGATAGATAGATAGATAGATAGATAGATAGATAGATAGATAGATAGATAGATAGATAGATGGAGATATAGGTATGGGGGCAGGGTATGAATATCCTGACCCTCAAGGTCCCAAAGGGGGTCCCATAGCTCTGGAGCCAAAAACAAAAAAAAATGAGCAAAATTTGCTGCAATCCTGCTGAACTCCCACGGATCATAAAAAAATACCATCAGAGGCAGCTTTATTTTATTATTGAGAAGGGGTGCATAGCCTCTCTTCTCTAGCCTTTACACGTCCTGGGGAGCCCTCCCCCAGGGCCAAAATGAATGTATGTTAGGAAAAGTACATGTGCCCCCTCATCCTCTGGCCTTTACAGGTCCCTGACAGCCCACCCCCGGGGTTGAAGTTATTTGATGTGAGAAGAGGGCCATGCAACCCCCCTCCCCCGAGCCATCAGAGGCCCCAAGGAGCCCACACCCAAGGCTTAAATTTTTCAAAATTGGGATGCAGCTCGTATGGCCCTCCTCCCTGAGCCATGACTCTCCCTGGGGAACACATACTCAGGCCTGAAATGTTTCAAAATACAGAGAGGCTTCTACATGGTCCACCTTCCTGCACCTGTAAAGGCCCTGAGAACCCCATCCCCCTGGTCACTAAAGTAGTTAAAAGAGAGGCTTGGCCCCCTTTCCTGAGTCATTAATGGCTCTGGAGCTGGTTAACTAGCTATGTCCCAGGGAGCCCACCCGGAGACATAGCAGTTTCCTTGCCTGCACCGGCGTGGGCAGGGAAACATGTGCTTACTCTTGCTTGTGTGGGGCATTTTTGAATCTCCCACCAAGCAGGAACAAATACAACGTATGCTACCAGTGGACAGGAGCTTTGAAAATGCTCTGCCAACTGGGAACAGACTTTTGATCTGTTTCCCTGTCACCATTGATGCAGGCAAGAAAAAGAGCAAAAGATTGCTCCATCCCAGTGGGAGTAGCATAGGTAGTTGCTCCCTGCGGGTGGGAGCAGTACTAGCTCCCGCTACATGTGGGCAGCCAGCTGGTGCCTCAGGGGCCATAAGGATCACTCTGCAGCATCCAACAAGGGTATGGTGGGTGCCATGGATGGGCACCAGGGCACTCGCCTTTAACGCCTTTAATGGTGGGGTCCCGGTGGGATTCGGTCCCCAGCGTCAGAAAGGTCTCAAGGAGAGGGGCAGCTCAGTTTCCCTCCCCTTTAATTTGTGTAAGTGGCCCTGGGGAAGGTGGTCCCCAGGGCCTAGCAAGGTTCAGAAAGAGGCGGGGACACAAGGCCCCCTCCCTTTCATAATAAAAGCCCACTGGGGATAGGGTCCCTAGGGCCTACTAAGCCTCATGGAGTGAGGACTCATGGCCCTTTCCTATAAAGAAAGCCCCAAGGGGTTCCCCATGCTCTGGAAAGACTTGCGGACAGGGAGCCACATGGCCCCCTCCACTTTAATTCTAAAAATGCCCCTGGAAATGGGGTCCTGGGGTCATAATAAGGCACAGAGAGGGAAGTCGTGTGGCCATCCTCTTCTTTAAAAAAAAAAAGGTCCTGGGGGAACTAGGTCACCAGTGCCCAATAAGTGATGTCATCAATGAGGTTATTTGTGATGTCATTAGTGATGTCATATGTGCCATAAGCAGTGCATGGCCGGGGTGCAAGTTATAGTTAGTGGTGCTAACTATAACTGCTGAAATTCTGTGTTTTTTTACCTTCAAACCATTAAAGTTGTCAGTGGGAAATTCACAAAGCTTTAATGTTACTTTCACCTTTGTTTTTTTCAGTACATTTTAAAAGTTTTTTCAACCAAAAACAGATATTTATATTACACCTAAGTAGAACATTACTTTAACTTTAGTTTTTTTCAGTGAATTTCTAGGGTTTGTTTTGAAAGTAAATGAATTTATTATTTAATGCTAATCTATAATAGAGTAATGAATAAAAGATGTTTGGATATTGTTTTTTTTTTAAGTGATGGCTCTCACAAGATGCTCGTGGGAGCCAGATTCACAATCCCCTTTGTAGACTTCAAGTGGGCTGTACTTCCTGTCCAGTTCTCGTAAACTACTTGCAAGATCGTACATTTAGAATTAAGTTAATTACAGTGTTTTATTGTAATTTTGAACAAATAGGACATTACACTTGTTGCTTAAGGTAGAACAATGGATTGTGTACTGTTCTATAGAAGATATAAAGGGAATATATTTTTACGGTCTCCACTAAGACCTTTCTCTCAGATGACAGGTGTGCCTAGTAGTGAGTGGAAAGGGACTGCCCTTTCTTCTCAGACCTCTCTCTGGCATGACGGCTGTACATATTAGGGTGTATACATGGACTGCCCTCTCTCAGATGACGAGTGCACAAGTGTGACGGGAGGCTGTCCTCTCCACTAAGACCTGTCTTTCAGATGACGGGTGTGCATAGTAGTAAGTGGAGAGGTACTGCCATTTCCACTCTGACCTCTCTCTGAGATGAAAGGTGTGTGTTTTAGGGTGTATACATAGACTGGCCTCTCATTCAGACATCTCTCTCAGATGATGGGTATGTGTAGTAATGAGGGGAGAGAGGCTGCCCTTTCCTCTGAAACCTCTCTCTGACATGACACTTGTGTCTATTAGGGTGTACATATAGACTGTCCCCTCTCTCAGGTGATGGCTGTGCATAGTAGGGTGTGTGGAGAGAGGCTGCCCTCTCCACTAAGACCTTTCTCTCAGATGATGGGTGTGCATAGTAGTGAGTGGAGAGGGACTGCCCTTTCCTCTCAGACTTCTCTCTGAGATGACAAGGGTGCATATTAAGGTGTATACATAGACTGCCTCTCCTGTAAGACATCTCTCTCAGATGATGGGTGTGTGTAGTAGGGTGTGTGGAGAGACTCTGGCCTCTCCACTAAGACCTCTGTCTCAGATGATGAGTGCGCATAGTATGGTGTGGGAACAGATACTAGCCTCTTTGCTGAGACATCTCTCTAAGATGATGGCTACGCATAGTAGTGAGTGGAGAGAGACTGTGCTTTCTTCTCAGACCTCTTTCTGAGATGATGGATGTGCATAGTGGTGAGTGGACAGAGACTGCTATTTCCTTTCAGACCTCTACCTGAGATGACTGGTGTGCCTATTATAATGTGTATGTGGACTACCCTCTCTTGTCAGACCTGTCTTTCAGATGGCAGGTGTGCATATTAGGGTGTGTATATGGACTAACGTCTCCTGTCAGACCTCTCTCTCAGATAATGGTTGTGCATAGTAGTGTGTGTGTACATGGACTAACCTCTCCTATCATGACCACTGTCTCAGGTAATGGGTGTACGTAGTAGGGTGCATACTCGGACTAACCTTTTCTTCCAGACCTCTCTCAGATGACAGGTGTGCTTAGTAGGGTGTGTGGAGAAAGACTGGCTTCTCCAGTGAGACCTCGGACTCAGATGATGGGTGTCCATAGTAGGGTGTGTACATGGCATAACCTCTTCTGCAGTCTCAATGGTTGCACACTCAGGCAAGTGGTGCAAGCATGGAACACAGACCGAGTGTTTCAAAGAAAGCCACTGCACTCCATGGGCTTCTTGAGTTGAAGACACATTTATTTGGGGCACACAGTGACATCAAAGTGTTTCAACTAAAATGGTCTTGATCAAGATTGCACTGCAAATACCCACTGTAACAAAAGAGACATGTTGGTTAAATAAAATAAACATACCAACTGAACCAAGAGACATTATTAGACATAAATGAGCCGTCCACAGTGCTCTTGGAATGAAGTGGAATAGTCATCAAATTATTTCCATAGTTATCCAAAACCCCATATGTCAGCAACTTAAGAAATCATAAACCATGTACTAATTTTTTAAGATAGTATTATAAGGTTGTCTGCTGAAAAGGTGTTTGGCGTCACTTCAGGTTATAACTTAAAGTTCTATTAGTTAAAGTCCTAAGAAACCCTTAATCATTTGGATGTGTATGGACTAATGTAGGTAGGGTTGTTTATTCTTTTATCCACTGGGATTAATATGGTCACTCAAAGGGTAAGTTATTGCTATGCAAGAAGTATATTGGCTTAGTTAGAAGCACTTTAGGTGCTAATTCCTTTCTATGGTGAGTTTGATTTTCAATCCAATATCCCGCCTTTGTTTTATGTATTGCATTTCAGGTCTTGTTTAAAAATCAGATTTGTGATTGGTTGGATTAGTGTTGCATGTACTGTGAGCTAGGCTGAGAGTACCATGGGTGCACTTTTGGATACGTCTGTGATTCCCTCTACAAGACAAGATTCTCCACCTCTCAATTGGTAGTCCTGCCCAGGAAATGCCCATGGAATTACAATTTCCAGTGTATGGTACATTTGAAGTGAAGAAAATTGGGAATGTGAGGCGTGTCTTGTTTGAGATGAAGCAGCAGTCTAGACCTGCATAGTTTGAAGCCTTGAATGAGTAAAACTATGTAGCGAATGAAAAAGCACATGATGACGGGACAAACTGGAAAAGCTGTCAACCACTGGATGGATGTGAGTTTTTGTTTGCAGAAGAAGGCATAGAGACAGGAATAAAAGATGACAGGAATAAAAACAAAAATGAGACCGAGATTGAAATAAAAAAGAATGAGGGTGATTCTGAGGAAGAGGGTAAGTTTATGGGCAGATTGTTGGCTGACATGAGGCTGCCTCTGTACAGCAAGGCTCATGTGCAAGTGCAAGTAGAAGAGACAGGCGCATGAGAGCAAAGTATGAGGAGAGATGAGAGAGAGTCTAGTTTATCTTTGCAAAGTGAGACAAAAGTTTAAAGGAGATTTGGAATTATGGTTTAAATGGGAACTTATAAATACAAAATTCAATGTATAATAAAACTGAATTTACATTTTTGGGGGCAGAATCAGGAAGGCGTGCCCACTGTGCATTTGAGAAAATTGAAGGATTGGCTAAGATTCAAGAGGGGATTTAATACAAAAGAGAATCAGTGAGTCATACAAGAAAGGGTTGACTGAAAATGAATTAATGAATCAGAATCCGGGAACATGAAAGAAAAACTCATAGAAGAATTAGACACAATTATTAAATGGGAAGATGTGAAGACGTATCAATAATAATAAAACACCCAATAAGACTGGGATGCCAGAGTAATGCCGGGAGGAGCAAATGTGTATGTACCTTGGTCAAGGAGTGATCCTATCACATTAACAAAGAATTTTAAGGAACTCAGAGAAGAGCGCAAGAAGTGGTATACAGAAGTTAAAAGGATTGTGACCATTTCAAAAGTGCTTTGGGCAGATTTGGATGCTTTATTTTCAGTTGTTGAGCCACATGATTTGTGGCCTGAGTAAAAGACCATTTGTACAGTGGCCAGAAGAAGCATGGCAGAGGGAAGATCCTCCTAAGAAGCCTTCTCCAATTGCTATGAAGAAATATAAACGGGTTATTGAGGATTTGAAAACAATGGTTCCACAGAAACAGGCACATTGGACAAAGATGATCAGAGTGACACAAGATCCAGGTCAATCAATGCATGCATGTTATGAGAGACTGGTGCAGATTCACAGATAGTATATTGGAGTTGAAAATTCCACTAAATAAAACATTTCTGGATTTGGCAATGGTGTGCAATGGTGGAAATGGTGGTCTTTCTGACAGAGGAAGAGGCTTTACTAGCACCAAGCCTAATCTAGTAACAAGCCTAATCAAAATGCTAATACTATACAGATGAGAAATGGCCACTGCCGCATTTGTGGGCAAAATGGGCACTGGAAATAGGACTGTAGGCTTAATACAAATAGATTTAAAAAATGACTCACAACTGTTTTCCCAAATGCAGAAGAATCTGAATCAGATGGCATAGAATGGGATGGATCAGTCCAAGCTTTACAGGATTCTATGCAGAACATGCAGAATCCAATCCAGTTCAATGTGAATATGCCTCCAGTTTCAGCCGTGCAACAGCCCGTGCAGAATAGTATGCAAAGATTCCATCAGATATTTAGATTTGAAGAAGGGCATTCAGTGATTATTGCTAATGTTTCACAATTTGAAGGTACATTTGAAGTTCCTATAGTACCAAGTTAGACACAATGATGGTGCCTGACAAGGGAGGAGAATTGCATGCTTGATGCAGTCCTAGTGGTAGACCAGAATGTCCCTTTGGTGGAAACAGAAATGAATGGCCATCCAGTATAATTTTTGTTCGAAACAGGGGGTACCCACTCTATGGTTAGACCTCTTGTGTAAAGAAGTCCACGTTTTTTTTTAAACAAACTTTATTGCGATTCAAGACAAAGAAAATGCAATAACGATACACTGTGCATGGTTTCAACCTCATTATTGTATTTCCATTGTAGCTTCATTACACTAGAGCCCGCCACAGTTCCTGCTAGTTCATAAATCTTTTCTTTTATATGCATCATGTTTAATACACCATTCATAAGTTTTATTCATCCTGTTATAATTCATCCCAAAACCACCTTTATCAGTGTCTATAAACTCCCTTCACCTCTCTCCCTGTGGTGCATCCACAATTGCAAGGTTTGGGGGCTGGGCTCCTCGCCAAGTTCTCTCCTAAATACAGCTTGTGATTTTCACCTCGGAGCATTCGGTTTAGTGGTGATAATAATGTTATGGGGACCATCTTTCTTGCTAGAACCAGCAGGCCACACATTGGGTGCTTTCACTCTTCCTCTTTTGGTCAATCTCTATCTCTTTCAAGGAATCTACTAGTGCCCCCAGGCCTGCGCTACCTCCAGGGAGCCCCTTCCACTCCTTGCATCCCAGAGCCTCACTTCCATCACATAATGGTAATTTTCTCAATTCTCGCTTCCACGCCTGCAGGCAAAGGCCCCTCAAACTCTTCCAGTACAGAGCAATCTCCCTCTTAGTAAGGGCGAACGCTAGGTCCTGAAAGTGGCTAGTGACTTTGTTCTTCGCCATGTGTGGGAACCATCCCAAGAAGACGGTATTGGGCTGCACAGGGGACCTTGCGCTCTATGCCAGCTGAAAGTATCTCCGTAATGCCCCCCCCCAGTAGACTGTCAACTCCTGGCAGTTCCAGAACATGTGATAATATTCCGCCCCGATTTCCCCGCAACCTGGGCAAGCAGCTGCCAGTGGTGGGAAGCACCTGTTGAGCTCCAGGAGTGAGGTATGCCCTATGGAGCACAAAATAATTAATGATGTTTCTGGTTGCTTTAGCTGTGTTTTATTGTATGTCCTCCCAGGCCTTGTCTCTTATGGCCAGCACAAGGTCTGCTTCCAATTTGCTCTTTAGGGTGGTGAGCGGTGTCAGGATGTCACCTCAGTAGCGTCTTTACATGCATGTAACCACCTTGAATGTTCCTGACGCTATCAGAATGTATTGGTAGTAGGTCACTCCCGGTGCTTTCACTATGCCTGCTCCCCAGTGCTCACAAATAGCTGCCATGAGGTCTCTGTGTAATAGGAAATGCCCTCTTGGCAGCTCATATCTTCTCTGCAGTTCTTCAAAAGGGAGGATCACCCCCTCCACGTATAGGGCCTACATTGTGGTTATATGCAGCCAGCCCATTCCAAGTTCCCCCAAGGGGTAATTGTTCAACATGCCTGAGAGGTATACCTGGAGAATATGGGACCTGGATTTGTGCCTTACAGACACTACATGTCCAACACTGCCGTGCCACCTGAAACTCCTCTGTATCTTCAGCTTCGGTTATTAGGAGACCAAGCAAGGCTTGCATCAGCCGATGTGCTCCCGGAGCTGGCATCGGTGCCTCTCCACCTGGTACCCGTCTGCCAGCCAGCCACTGCGTTAGCCACTGCAGCTGTGCTACTAGGTAGTAGGCTTCAAAATCCCAGACCGCTATGCCACCTCCATCACAGGGCGCCAGGTGGTAGTCAATGCCACTCTGCACTGGCCCAAATCCCAGATGAACCCAGTGATGATCTGATTGATGGTATGGAAGTGTGAAGACAGAACCCATACCAGGAGAGTTGTAAAGAAATAAGGCAAGCGGGCCAGTGTCACCATCTTCAGCAGGGCCACTTGGACCGCCACCGAGAGTGGCAGCCCCGCGCAAAAGGCCATGCTGGCCCTGAGTGACCTAATCGCCCATCCAACATTGCCGTCTACCAAATCATCCGCATAATGACAAATGTGGATGCCTAGACACTGGAAAGAGTCAGGTTCCCACATCAGGGGGCACAAATTCTCTGGGGGTTGTCTCGATTTATGAATTGACTTACTCCAATTGACTCTGTGTTCCGACATAGTGCCAAAGCAGTCAAGCGTGTTACAGGCTTCTCTCTGAATATCTGAATCATCCTGGAGAATCAGAAGCAGGTCATCCGCATACAGCACTGTATAATGAGTATGGCCCCTAGCTTCTAGTCTCCGGCAGACTGCTCTTGGGGGGGGGGGTGACACTCCAGGGGTTCCATCTCCAGGGCAAAGTGCAGTGGGAAAGGAGGGCACCCCTGTCTATTCCTCCTCTCAACTCTTCAGCCCTCAGAAATCGACCGTCCATTGCAGAACCTGGAACTATAGTATTAGCTCCCAATGTTGCGCATAGCTGTCTAATGTTCTGGGCTGTATTGCGCACTGCAATAAATCCATCCAGGTCTCTATGGACAAGGGTCGGCATATGTGGCAAGAGGCGTGTGGCCAGTATTCTGGTGAATATCTTACATTCTGCATTGAGCATAGAGAGTGGCTGGTAGGCCTCTCTGTCATGGGGCTCCTTTCTAGGTTTTAATAACGGGACTATTAGGGAGGAGACCTCCATCCTTGGCAGCATTGTACATATCCACTCATTTAGGGGTCATTATTTCCATGTATGCAGCATAAAACTGTATAGGCAGCCCATCCATCCCAGGAGTTTTGTTCTGGAACATAGCTTTAATCTTGGTTCTGACCTTTTGAGGAGTGAATAGCTCTCCCAGCGCTTCCGCATCTGCCTGGGTAAGAGTCGGCAGCCACAGGGGGCACGGAATTTCAGCCAGTGGGCCCATTGAGGGGACCACTACCCTGCTGTACAGCTCGGCATAGAAGTCATGGAATTCCTTGTTGATGTCCTCATGCATACGCAGTCTTCTTCCATCACCCGCCACCAGCTCTATAATCATTGACCCTCGTTTAGCTGGATTCGTGAGCCACACCAGAAGATCTCCAGTTCGGTCTCTCTTGGCATGCGCCCATATCATGTAGTTTCTGTTGTCAAAACACCCTATTTTTTCCACCTTCGCCACCACCACCTAACATGCCTCCTGGAACTCCAGATGTGTCTCTGGATGCTCTGGAAATGATCTACCAGACACCCTGAGAGCTCATCAAAAAACTCCACCTTTCCAACATTCAGACCGTCCAGCCTACCGGTCACTATCATTTAGCGACCGTCCGGATCAGCTACGTGGCCCATATATTGAAACGGGACTCCCTCTCTCACCCATACCAGTACGTCATGTGCTATAAGCTGAATAGGTGGTATAATAGACCTGCCCCCGCCATCTGTGCTGCAAAGCCTTCCCTTCTGATGCAGTGAGGTGCGTTTCTTGGAGAAGAGCAATTACACTAGAGCCCGCCACAGTTCCTGCTAGTTCATAAATCTTTTCTTTTATATGCATCATGTTTAATACACCATTCATAAGTTTTATTCATCCTGTTATCATTCATCCTAAAACCACCTTTATCAGTGTCTATAAACTCCCTTCACCTCTCTCCCTGTGGTGCATCCATAATTGCAAGGTTTGGGGGCTGGGCTCCTCGCCAAGTTCTCTCCTAAATACAGCTTGTGATTTTCACCTCGGAGCATTCGGTTTAGTGGTGATAATAATGTTATGGGGACCATCTCTCTTGCTAGAACCAGCAGGCCACACATTGGGTGCTTTCACTCTTCCTCTTTTGGTCAATCTCTATCTCTTTCAAGGAATCTACTAGTGCCCCCAGGCCTGTGCTACCTCCAGGGAGCCCCTTCCACTCCTTGCATCCCAGAGCCTCACTTCCATCACATAATCTGCTAATTTTCTCAATTCTCGCTTCCACGCCTGCAGGCGAAGGCCCCTCAAAATCTTCCAGTACAGAGCAATCTCCCTCTTAGTAAGGGCGAACGCTAGGTTCTGAAAGCGGCTAGTGACTTTGTTCTTCGCCATGTGTGGGAACCATCCCAGAAGACGGTATTGGGCTGCACAGGGGACCTTGCGCTCTATGCCAGCTGAAAGTATCTCCGTAATGCCCCCCCCAGTAGACTGTCAACTCCTGGCAGTTCCAGAACATATGATAATATTCCGCCCCGATTTCCCCGCAACCTGGGCAAGCAGCTGCCAGTGGTGGGAAGCACCTGTTGAGCTCCTGGAGTGAGGTATGCCCTATGGAGCACAAAATAATTAATGATGTTTCTGGTTGCTTTAGCTGTGTTTTATTGTATGTCCTCCCAGGCCTTGTCTCTTATGGCCAGCACAAGGTCCGCTTCCAATTTGCTCTTTAGGGTGGTGAGCGGTACCAGGATGTCACCTCAGTAGCGTCTTTACATGCATGTAACCACCTTGAATGTTCCTGACGCTATCAGAATGTATTGGTAGTAGGTCACTCCCGGTGCTTTCACTATGCCTGCTCCCCAGTGCTCACAAATAGCTGCCATGAGGTCTCTGTGTAATAGGAAATGCCCTCTTGGCAGCTCATATCTCCTCTGCAGTTCTTCAAAAGGGAGGATCACCCCCTCCACGTATAGGGCCTACATTGTGGTTATATGCAGCCAGCCCATTCCAAGTTCCCCCAAGGGGTAATTGTTCAACATGCCTGAGAGGTATAGCTGGAGAATATGGGACCTGGATTTGTGCCTTACAGACACTACATGTCCAACACTGCCGTGCCACCTGAAACTCCTCTGTATCTTCAGCTTCGGATATTGGGAGACCAAGCAAGGCTTGGATCAGCCGATGTGCTCCCGGAGCTGGCATCGGTGCCTCTCCACCTGGTACCCGTCTGCCAGCCAGCCACTGCGTTAGCCACTGCAGCTGTGCTACTAGGTAGTAGGCTTCAAAATCCCAGACCGCCATGCCCCCTCCATCACGGGCGCCATGTGGTAGTCTATGCCACTCTGCACCGGCCCAAATCCCAGATGAACCCAGTGATGATCTGATTGATGGTATGGAAGTGTGAAGACAGAACCCATACCAGGAGAGTTGTAAAGAAATAAGGCAAGCGGGCCAGTGTCACCATCTTCAGCAGGGCCACTTGGACCGCCACCGAGAGAGGCAGCCCCGCGCAAAAGGCCATGCTGGCCCTGAGTGACCTAATCGCCCATCCAACATTGCTGTCTACCAAATCATCCGCATAATGACAAATGTGGATGCCTAGACACTGGAAAGAGTCAGGTTCCCACATCAGGGGGCACACATTCTCTGGGGGTTGTCTCGATTTATGAATTGACTTACTCCAATTGATTCTGTGTTCCGACATAGTGCCAAAGCAGTCAAGCGTGTTACAGGCTTCTCTCTGAATATCTGAATCATCCTGGAGAATCAGAAGCAGGCCATCCGCATACAGCACTGTATAATGAGTATGGCCCCTAGCTTCTAGTCTCCGGCAGACTGCTCTTGGGGGGGGGAGGGGCGACACTCCAGGGGTTCCATCTCCAGGGCAAAGTGCAGTGGGAAAGGAGGGCACCCCTGTCTATTCCTACTCTCAACTCTTCAGCCCTCAGAAATCGACCGTCCATTGCAGAACCTGGAACTATAGTATTAGTTCCCAATGTTGCGCATAGCTGTCTAATGTTCTGGGCTGTATTGCGCACTGCAATAAATCCATCCAGGTCTCTATGGACAAGGGTCGGCATATGTGGCAAGAGGCGGGTGGCCAGTATTCTGGTGAATATCTTACATTCTGCATTGAGCATAGAGAGTGGCTGGTAGGCCTCTCTGTCATGGGGCTCCTTTCTAGGTTTTAATAATGGGAGGAGATCTCCATCCTTGGCAGCATTGTACATATCCACTCATTTAGGGGTCATTATTTCCAAGTATGCAGCATAAAACTGTATAGGCAGCCCATCCATCCCAGGAGTTTTGTTCTGGAACATAGCTTTTATCTTGGTTCTGACCTTTTGAGGAGTGAATAGCTCTCCCAGCGCTTCCGCATCTGCCTGGGCAAGAGTCGGCAGCCACAGGGGGCACGGAATTTCAGCCAGTGGGCCCATTGAGGGGACCACTACCCTGCTGTACAGCTCGGCATAGAAGTCATGGAATTCCTTGTTGATGTCCTCATGCATACGCAGTCTTCTTCCATCACCCGCCACCAGCTCTATAATCATCGACCCTCGTTTAGCTGGATTCGTGAGCCACGCCAGAAGATCTCCCGTTCGGTCTCTCTTGGCATGCGCCCATATCATGTAGTTGCTGTAGTCAAAACACCCTATTTTTTCCACCTTCGCCACCACCACCTAACATGCCTCCTGGAACTCCAGATGCGTCTCTGGATGCTCTGGAAATGATCTACCAGATACCCTGAGAGCCTCCTCCACCTCTATTTTTTGTGAAGCAACGTCTGGGGGACTCCCACCATCTCCGAGATGCACCTGCCCCTCAGGACCACCTTGAACGCATTCCACTCGGACTATGAGGACTCCGTAGTGACTGTGCTATCCTCAAAATATTGTATTAATCCTGCTCCGATTGCATCTTTGATTGCCAGGTCATTCAAAGTGTCTGGGCGTAGGGACCATGTCGGTATCGCAGGGTGCCTCCTTTCCCACTGCAACCCCATCAACAGAGGGTTGTGGTCCGAGATGGTGCGGGATAAATATTCTGTGTTAGTCACCATTCTGTGTATATCAGGGGTGCATAAGAGAGCACCCAGCCTCGCTTAAGGACCATGGAGGTTTGTAAAATAGGATTAGTCACGCTCCTGTCTATGTTGTTGTCTCAAGGAGTCAAGTAGGCCCCATTTCCACTGCCAGGTCACAAACACCTGTACCACTCGCATGGCCAGAACCTCCCGTAGTGGGGGCTGGGAGCGGTCCATCTCCAGGTCCGTAACGTAATCCATAACACAATCATAGTCACCCCCCCAGACGTACCGAACCCCTCAGATGTGAAGTCAACTTTCGGGGGAGCTCATCAAAAAACTCCACCTTTCCAACATTCAGACCGTCCAGCCTACCGGTCACTATCATTTCGCGACCGTCCGGATCAGCTACGTGGCCCATATATTGAAACGGGACTCCCTCTCTCACCCATACCAGTACGCCATGTGCTATAAGCTGAATAGGTGGTATAATAGACCTGCCCCCGCCATCTGTGCTGCAAAGCCTTCCCTTCTGCTGCAGTGAGGTACGTTTCTTGGAGAAGAGCAATTTGCACTCCCCTATGCTGCAGGTACCTCTTAGCCATGGTACACATCCCTCGGGTGTTCCAGGTAATAATTGTATACGTCATGGGAGTCGCCGTGGAAGAAGTATGGAAAAGTGTCCGACTCGCTCTCGCATGCGGCAGTGGCTTCCCTCAGTATCCCTCTTTGTCGCTCCTGCCTCACAATCCGATTCCCGTTCTGATGCACCACAATATATTCTCCCTAGGAACATATAACAACAACCCCTCAAACTTCCCCTCCCAGGGACGAGTAGGCCTTCTCCCTCATCCAAACAATGAAACAATTATTCCTTGAGAGCATCAGCTGGTGCAGGTGGTGAGAAATCCCCCACCCTCAGGCCTCACCTCCAGCATAGATAATTATTGTAGGATCCCAGATGTCTGGTGGTAATTAGTAACTCTCCTCTCAGTCAACCCCAACTCATCCATGTATGAAGGGTCAACACCCCCGCTCCGCTGCAGGCTCCGTCATGTACCACCTAGCTGTTATATTACATCGTCCGATGTACCACGCATGACGTGGTGCCCTGGCAACCTGGAGGTATTGGAGACGCTCGTCAGACACATCTGTAAGCCCCTCGCTGGCCGGAGATGGTAGGGTCGTACCAGTTCCACTAAGGGAGGCCACCACGTCCATCGCCCGTTGTCACTCCATCTGCACCTCTTCGGGGAACGGGGCTACCTGCTTGTGAGTTCCCTTCCCACGGACTCCCCGGGTCTCCGCCATCTCCGCAGACAAGATTCATTGCTCGGGCCTGGCTGCGGATGGTGGTCAAGGCATTCCTATACCTCTTGTTGAGTACTGAAAAAGCGAGTACCTTCCATTGTCACCACTCTTGCTGGGAATAACATTCCATAATGTAGTCCTAGTTTCCGGAACTGCTGTGTGGATCCTTGAAATGTGGCTCGGCATCGCTGGACTTTGCAAGAGAAGTTCAGGTAGATATGAGCCCTACTGTTGTTCACCAGGATGTTGCCTTTGTGGCGTGCTTGGTTTAGGATACAGGCTTGATCCTTGTAAAATAGCACCCTGGTTATCACTGGTCGGGGTGCTCCAAGAGCAGGAGCACATGCAGGAACCATGTGGGACCTCTCCAGGGCGAAGAATGGCGATAGCCCATCTCCTGACCATTCCGTTTTGAGCCAGTTCTCCAAGTAGTTGATCATGTTAGTCCCTTCAATCCTTTCTGCCAGTCCTTCCACACGGATGTTGTTCTGGCTGGATTTATTTTACGCGTCTTCTGCACAAAATTCTAGGGTATGGATCTTGGATTCCATGGTGGTGAGTTTTTCAACCATTCCAGTCATAGCAGGTGAAACTTCTGTCAGCTCCTTCTCCGTTGTAGTTACCCTCTCCATGAGCCGGCAGATGGAGGTATTTGAGCCCTCTCAGCAAACCCAAGCCTGTCCCCAAAGAGTACATTTTTGTTTCTAGGACCTCACAAGAGGCTGTTATGGCCTGTAGGATTTCCTGAAGTGTAGGGCTCCCTTCTGGCTTGTGTCACAGTCAGAGGAGGCATGGTGATGCAGGGGGTCCACTGGCACATCCCCTAGGTCAGCTGTCATAGTCACTGCTTCCTTGTCACGCTTTCTCCCTGCTTTACCCATGGCATGTACCTCTGCCTGGGGAGGTGCAAGTCGCACTTGGGCTTGCCAGCCCTGATGTTCTGCTCCAGTCATCAATGGTCCGACAGCTGAGTATTGCATGCAGTTAAGGCAACCAGTGATGCCCCTCAAAGGTGTTTGTCCCTACTATTTGTTGATAGAAGGGGTATTCCTCCCCCCCTACGGATGACCTCACCTGCTACAGCCCTCATATTAGGGGCTCCTGTTAGAAGGCTCAGGATCCCCAGTGGTCTACCACTGTCACAACTGTGCTTCAAGTAGGGCTGCAGCACTGTCAAGGCCTTCCACCATCCGCTGTGCTGTCCCGACCATCACCAGTTCAATGGCTGGGTCTATGCTGTGAGGACCCGCACAGTTTCCTCACTCTTGGCTTTTTCCCAGGCCACTCACCCCAGCCCTTCCTTCGTGCTCAGGTATACCAGTTAGACCATTTGCCTGTATGATGGCTAGTTTAAATTGCCCTGCTATTTCTTCTTATTCTCCCCAATGTAACCTCTGGACTCTCTTTCTGTTTACGGCCCTTGTCTTTCAGGCGCTCAGGAAGCTGTCCCAGGCCGACGCTACAATCTTTTCACATTTTCACATCCAGCTCCCAAGCCACTGCCTGACTCCAAACGGTTCTCCGTCAGAGCCCAGGTACCATCGTCACTGAACTTCAGTGCTCATCAGGCCTTGGCAGTTCATTCCATGCCCCAGGTTCACTCCAGGCTCTACTCCGGGCCCACTCCCAGCTCACCACGCCACCCATGTCACAAGGGGCTTCCCCGCCGTAAAAGCACCACCAGTGCCCATGCCGGTCCTCTGCCTGGGCCCGCTGCTCAAGGCTCCTCCCACTGCAGTGTAGTTGTGTGTTCCCAGGTGGCGTTCTCTGTATTCAAGCCTCATGCCTCACCTTCACAGGCCAGCATCCAGGGAACCTCTGCTCATGCATCTCCAGCGAGCCCACAAGCACACCCACTCTGCTGGCACCACAGGGCCACCACTCCCCAGTTGTTTGGGAGCAGGCCCAGGGCACACCAGCTAGTCATCACCAACAGCGCCCAGGTCTAGGGGAGTCAAGCAAGGTGGTCCCCTTACCACCGCCAGCGCAGCTTATTCTACCCGGCCGGTTTTGCAACTTTCCTTGCCTCCATCTTGTGCAAGGCATGAAGGTCTAGGCTTGAGCACAGCCCCGCCAGTCACCACCTTCCATATCTCATCCGGCTATGCCTTTTTTCTCACTCCTCAAGTATGGGGTTAATGCTACAATATTTTTCTCACTGTTGCTGGATGCAAGAACTCAGGATGATGCTGGATGGGGCCTCGGGCTGCGGAGCTCCCCAGTATTGCTGCCTAATCCACAGTTCGCAGGCCACACTCCCCTACAGAAGTCCAAGTTGTATGCATTTCCAATAAACAGGTAACTAATAAGTAGTCAGCAAATGTCCCAGAGAAAACTGTTCAATTTTAAATGATCATGAATTCATAATCAGTGAAACAAGCCCAGTAAATTTCTTAGGGTGAGATCTTCTGTGTAAACTTCACTGTGAAATTTACTGCACACTGGATGGTGTTGGTATTCAGCCAAAGGATGAAGACTCAGAGTATAAATTACATCCAGATTTATGACATACTGTGAATACGATTTGTGATTTTTCAGGAAAATAATTTCATTTGATCAAATGTGCAGAGCCAGTACAGGCAATGTATCCCCACACTCCTCAATACAAGCTTGCACATGAAGCAAAGGAGGGGATTTCAACTGTTATTGATAAAATGATTGAGAAGGCCATTCTAAAAGAAGTCCTCAGGAGCCCATGTAGCTCTCCAACCATGGATTAAAGAAGCCTAGTGGAAAATAGAGCATAGTGAAGGATTTTCTTAAAATTAATGATATAGTGATCCACTGCTGATCAGTGGTACTGAATTCTGTACTAAGCTGAGTGTGGTGTTCGTGTCAAGCATTTTCCTCAATTACTCTTCATGAGGACAGTCAATATCTTTTTTCATTAAGATTCCAAAATAAAATCTGCATTTGGTGTAGAATTCCACAGAGCATAAGTAAGGCCCTTTAATGTTTCCCAAATTCTGAAGAAGGATTTGGAAAGCCTAAATTTGCCATGTGACTCAGTGCTGGTCCAATATATTGATGGTTTGTTCATTGCAGCCAAAACAAAAGAGAGGTGTAGACTTGACACAATTGTTTTGTTGAATTCTTTGGCCAAAATTGGACATAAAGTATCTCCTATAAATCTTTGGCCCATTCCATAGTTTTCTACTACCTTATACTCAGTGACCGCTTCCCTCCTGGAGAGCATGAATATCATTACAGCAACTTCTTTGTTCAAAATTAAACAATTGTAATGAGACATAAGCCTATTTTATTTGTTCCACATGGAGTTGAGACATTGCTTACTAGTACATGTACACAGAATCTTATAAACAGTTGAGGTAGTATGTATGAGCAGATTACTCTGGTGGCTAAGAATATTTCAATTAAATGTTGCAACACTCTAAATCTTGCAACGCTTATACCATTGCCAAAGGAGGAACTTGATGATGATATAGATGAAAGTGTCCATGATTGTATTGATGTGACAGAGTTGAGCCCCAAACCAAGACTTGAGAATGAATATGTACCACTTGAATTGGCTGATTTGATTTATTTGTAGATCTTGTCTGAGATACCATTATGGAACTCTGCAATCAGCATGAATATGGTACATGTGTAAGCATCAGGCTGGCGTAACTTGTGCACAAGCAGGATAATTAATCATGATTACAAGAGCATGCTGTGAGGCCAATGGATGGACTGTTTTACAATCTATATGGATCGCCACTACGGTTCTGGAGTGGTTCATGACTCTGGCCAATTGTGGTGACAAAGGGGTTTCTTGACATCCTCTGGCACTGCTATTAGAAATTAGCTTCAAATTCTACATTTATTGGGGCCCTAAAATTCCCAAAGAAGATTGCTGATGTTAAACGTACAGCACATATGGGTAGATGCAACATAGTTCTAATGGGCAATGATTGTGCAGATGATGTTACAAGGTACTGGGCTCTTGCACCTGGTACATTGGGAACAAATGAAAAATTGTCAATTGTTTCTTATCAGCCTCTGTTCAGTCTCTTAATCAACTCAGGAAACATAAAAATACAGGGGGTCATTCTGGCCAACGACCGCGGAACCACCGCCAACAGGCTGGCGGTGATTCCTGGGCCATTCTGACCGCGGCGGTAAAGCCGCGGTCAGAAAAGGGGAACCGGCGGCTTCCCGCCGGTTTACCCCTGGCCCAGGGAATCCTCCATGGCAAGCAGCGCCGTCATGGGGATTCCGACCCCCTTCCCGCCATCCTGTTCCTGGCGGTTTTTACCGCCAGGAACAGGATGGCGGGAACGGGTGTCGTGGGGCCCCTGCACTGCCCATGCCACTGGCATGGGCAGTGCAGGGGCCCCCTAACAGGTCCCCACAAAGACTTTCAGTGTCTGCTTTGCAGACACTGAAAATCGCGACGGGTGCCACTGCACCCGTCGCACCCCTGCAAATCCGCTGGCTCCATTCGGAGCCGGCTTCCTCTTTGCAGGGGCTTTCCCGCTGGGCCGGCGGGCGATCTTTTGGAGATCGCCCGCCGGCCCAGCGGGAAAGTTAGAATGACCGCCGCGGTCATTTGACAGCAGTGCGGTCTTTTGGCGGTCTCCGCCCGGCGGGCGGCGCCCGCCGCCCGCCGGGGTCGGAATGACCCCCACAGTGCCAAATGATGAAAGGAAAGCTAGGCCAAAGCAGGGTGTTCAAAATGCAATATTGAGATTCGGATGTCAAGTGACATAAGTTTTCTATTGCCAGATCTGGTGTTTTTTTAGAGTGGCAATGTTCTTACATGGACCTGCGCATGTTGGAAGTGATGCTATGGTCAGGTCATCTAAAAGGTTTTGCTTCAATCCCCATTTTAGAACTATTACAGATAATTTGTGTCACTCATGTGTTACCTGTCAAAAGGAGAATATCGGTGGGAGAGCAAGTGTGACCATGAGTCATTCAGAAAAGTCAGAAGGTCCATTTACAAGATTACAAATAGATTTGGTTGAAATAGCTCTATAAAAGGGCCAAGCATATATCCTAGTGGTTGTTTGTTTACTAGATGGGCGAAGGCATACACAACCAGAATACACAATAGCCTCACTATAGTCAATCTTTTATTAGGAGAGCTGATCCCTAGGTTCAGTTTGCCAGCTTCTTTGGAGTCTGATAGAGGAATTCGTTTTTAAGAATGAGGTAAGAAGAGTACTTTGAAAGGCACTGACAATGGAGCAGAACTTCAATTGTGGATATCATCGAGAACTATCATAAATTGCAGAGAATGTCAATGGTACCATGAAAGCAAGTTGACCAAAATGTGTAGGTTAGCAACTTGAAATGGTAAGATGCCCTCCCGTTAGGGTTGTTCAGTAATAAGAGCACAGGCTTTTCTCCCCAGCAAGTCTTACTAGGATTCATCATATTCCTTCAAATGTATTAATTTGCGTTCCTTTAGAAATAAGTCATGTAACAGGAGATGTGTTCCAAAAGTAACATTGTTTCAATGTCTGATACTACCCACTCCACAACTGTACTTCATTCATTTATTAACAGCTTACAGTTTTGTTAGCTTCAATAGTGTTATGTAATTTCCCTTGTTTGTAGGGTAAAGGGTGTTAAATGATTTATGACAAAGGAGTTTACTGGAGTATTTTATCCTATGTAGCACAATTTCAACAATCTTGATTGATTCGTGTCATGTATCTTTGTTAGTATAGCCCTGCAAGGCCCCTTCAGGCCATGGCAGCTCTGTGGCTTTCATTTGTGCTCTTTTTGGGACCTGTGAAAGACTTTCTGCAGAATTTGTATTTGCTTCCATGAAGGCAGACTCTATGATAGACTGCTTATTTAATTCATACCTTGGGGCTTTTCTTTGCTTTTATACTGAACAGTCTGCATGTCAGACTGTTCTCTGATTACATTAGAACTCTTCCTTGACTTATGAACTAAGTAGATTTTATCTAGTTCTTTGCTGAACTATAATTTGGGTTTTGCTAATTCCTATATGTTATGACCTCTCTCAATTGGCTTTAATTTGTATGCATTATTGATGCTGATGTGAATCTGATGAACTACTTGGCTCTCCTCCCTATAGTCATATTTCTCCCACCCTAGGAGCATTTTAATCTCACCCTGTTTAAATTGTGCACGTATGACAGCCTTCTTGGAAGGCTCTTTCATATGCTTAGAGAAAAACTATTCCAAGATGACCGCCTACGTGTGCGTGTGCATGGACAGCTGCCATCTGGTAAATTAAAAGCACTGGCAAATCCAAAAGATCTGGACTCCAGTTTTGCAGGTGATACTTACTGACTTTGCCAGTGCTTGTATTACGTTGCTGTCAAGGTAACAACATGCTTGTTTTACTGTTTTTTGGTTCCCCCTACTCTGATATTATATGGAAGATCCAGGAGGAACACAGACAGACTAAACCATGGGCAATTTACATTATAGCACAAAGTCATATTTCCAGTCTATGCCACTCCACCTCTTCCCCTGCAAGAGAGCCCCTAGCCTACTATAACTTCTGGTCCACCACTTCTACCCATCAGAAAGATGCTCCTGAGGGCAAGCATTTTAACTGTACATGTTGCTCATTGCCCAGCATCATCAAATAAATTAACAAGAAAGGCTTTGGCGGATTCCACATGGGAGAACATCTATAATCAATATGAAATCTTACAGGAAAATAAACGGATCCCATTGGGTTCTTTATGACAAGAATTGCCCTTTTCCTGGCCAAAGTAACAGAGGTTGTACAGAGCATGGCTACTTCAACAGAAATGTCCCAGCACTAGTAAGGTCTAACTCCCAAGACAAAGGCCCTCATTCTGACCCTGGCGGTCGGCGGAGAGACGGCGGTCGGACCGCGAACAGACCGGCGGTATTAAAAATGGCATTCTGACCGCGGCGGTCCCCGCCGCGACCGACCGCCACTTCTCCACTCCGACCGCCACGGCGGTCATGACCGCGGGGCTGGAGTTTGCGCACTCCGGCCCGGCGGTCGTCCCAAGACCGCCAAGGGTATTATGACCCTGCCTACCGCCGCGGTTTCTTGCGGGCGGGAACCGCCGTGCGAACCATGGCGGTAAGCACTATCGGGGCCAGGGAATTCCTTCCCTGGCACTGATAGGGGTCTCCCCCACCCCCCACTACCCACCCGAGTCCTCCCCCCACACCCTCCACCCCCCTGCCACCCCCCAGAGGTGGTACGAACCCCCTCCCCACCCCCACCCCGACATGCACATACATGCACCCCGACATGCACACACCCCCAACATGCACATATACACACCCCCTACACACACATACACAACGGGGACACATACCCGCACACATACATGCAGACATGCGCACCTGCCGAACAGCACACATTACCCATAGACACAGCAGCACCCCCCGCCCGCATACACGCACTCACACACCCCCTCTACACACTCACACGCACACCCCCATGCACGCCCACATCACACAACACCCCCCCACCCCCTCCCCTCACGGACGGTCAACTTACCTTGTGCGTTGGTCCTCCGGGAGGCGACGGGAGCCATGAGGAGGTGACCGCCAACAGAAGACCGCCAACAGAAGACCGCCACACAGAAATGTGGGTCGTAATTCTGTGGGCGGTGTTCTGCTGGCGTGGCGGTGGAGGTTGACCAGTCTCCACTTTCCCGCCGACCGCCAGTGTGGCTGCTGGCGGTTTTCCGGCGGAACGCTCCCAGCGGTCAGAATGCGCACAGCGGCATACCGCCGCGGTCGGCGGTCTTCACCGCGGCGGTAACTCGGCGGTCTTGCGAAAAGACCGCCAAAGTCAGAATGAGGGCCAAAGTCACAAAAGGCCTAAATAAAAGCCATCTAAAGGGCTAGGTTTTTACATTTTTTCAGAACAGAAGCTCTGTCTTTGATTGCCTCAGATGAAGTGGAAGAGAGTTCCATAACTTGTATGCCAGAAAAGTAAAACAACTGTCCTCAATGCAAGCTTTCTTCACTCTTGGGATCTGAGCTAACAAGGCCCCAGAGGACCAGAGATACCTCAAAGGATAATAGGGTCTAATGAGCGGGTGTAGGTAGTCTTCCTAAAGAACAGTAGCAAATAGCTTTGAAAGAGAGATGTTTCTTCATAGGGAGCCAGTGCAAATTGCAAAGTGCTGAGCCTATAAAGGCTCACTTAGAAAGATTCAGCAGAAGTCTGGCTGCAGAATTCTGAACACGTTGGAGCCTCATGAGCCAAGACTGAGAGATTCTCCCATCAGCACCACTTTTATCTTTATCACCTCTCGTGGGAGTACATTAAACCATTAAGGTGAAGTCAACACCGCAATGAAGATATTGCACATTGCTGAAGAATCAACTCACTTTCTGATGGAAATCCAGTAGACGAGCTGCACCAATTGATGCTGAAAATGTCTATCTCTTTTCCAGGAGCACCACCAAAATTATATTTATCTCAACAGTCCGCTCCTCTGTTTGCACTTGTGATAGAAGCCCCAGTACTCTGTGCAGGAACACCTTTTGTTGGATGCTTAGCTTTTCTATTTGTGCATCCATTGCAAAAATCCCTTTCATTGCAGATGGTTTGAGGGACATAACGTTTTGAACAGGAGGTTCTGTCTCTGTTGAACACTGTTCCAGTGCCTGGAGTTTCTGCGCTGACTAACCCTGTTCTTGTTCAGTACCTTGCATTCTATTCAACAGATCCTCCAACTTATTCTCCATCACTTCGAGAAAGGCTGCAATGCCCACTATCATATCAGGAAGACCCACCCTAAGAACATTAATAAAGTGTCAGAGGGCCTTTTCTCCTTGGTTCAGCCCTCCTTATGCAGCCAGAGTCTCAGGTTGCTTAGATAGCCCTTTGCTAGAAAATCCTCCCTGGGGGTTGGAAAAAGTTCTCCTTGAACTTTAGACATTCAGCCTCATATGTGAAACACTTGGCAAGAGGATCACTGAAATGAGAGTAAAGGGATGGGACTTTTGTGTGTAAGAACTAAATTTTGCTGTATTTCCTCTGTAGTATTCCAATAACTGGGCACTATGGGCAGAGGTTGGCCGAGGCTGCCTTCATTATAAGTCTTCTCTGGTAGTGCCATGTGATCCTAAATTGATCTTCGGCCCCTGTGGTTTATCCCTTTTTCTGCAGCATCTTCCCCTCCTGTCTTCCTTATTGGATGACATCTCTGTCTTGCTGAAATCTTGTTGAATCTGTATGTAGATGTATGCCTTCACCCCTGCCACCCAGGGCACTAAAAATATCAGTGCCTCCTACGCTGCCCTTAGGGCCCCCAAGAGCAGTGGACCATGACACTTCTGGCTCAAGAGGATCGCCCGGCTGAAGAGAATCCTCCTCTATCTCCAACAGGCAATAGGCCGTATCATGTTATCCACACAATAAGAACCAATCTTAGGAGCTTCTGAGAGAAGTTGCCATCTTGAATCTCACCTGGCCCCAGACACAGCACCGAATACCCCACAAACTAACTAAACAATGATGCACCACAACCATCTGCTCTGGTATAGGAAAGGGTTTAAGCAGTATGATAAAAGTGGATGGTCTCTAAAATGGTCTTAGCCTATGTAATTGTGGGTGTGGCTTAAACATGTAACCTAAATTTCTGTAATTTCCATAGTGGACCACCCGACCAGTATTTTGGTTCCTCTGAGCTTTCTATTGTTGCATCCAGATGCAAAACACCACAACTAACATATGTTAAAATCAGTCAGCACTAATGGCTTTGTCAGTGGTTGTGAGCTGTTTCGGATAAATGAATAATGGGAATGATTTTGTTGTTAATGATTAATATTAAAAAAGTTTCAATTCTGAAAGTTGTTGATACACTGAACTAAATATTATTGAGGCCTGTGGAAAGGTTAGTGATTATTGAAGTGTTTCAGTCACTCCTGTTATGTTCACTTGATGTTAGACATGTATGCCCTTTTTCTCTCCACATATATTGTCCATCTCCATAGCTTAACTACATCTCAGCTCTTTTCTCTTCATCACCCTCTTAACTCTCTCCTGAATGCTGTTTGCGGCATGCAAAATGCTACGTACATGTATGGAGTGAGGTGGTAAACTTCAGTTTCCGAGTGGTGTTCACACATCTTTGCACTGTACATGTCAGGTTATGCTCACTCGGCTTCTTTGCAAGCATTAGAGTGTATTTGGTGCAACAGTGTGTAATGCTGTTGGCTTTTCAGCTAATTGACTGACTCTAATGTTTGCATTTTTTTTGTGTTGCCTGTTATGTTGCGAGACCAACCTTTCAAGGCAGCCCATTGGGGAACACCCAATAGGGGTGTTCGGGCTGAGGACCCTCCACTGTAGGAATGTGTGGACACGTCAGGTGACATGTTGTTCGAGTTAATAAAAGAACTGGGCGACCCCCCGGCCCGGCAGAGAAAGCAACGCAGCGTTGTGTAGTTTTGGTGTGGCCTTTGCCCACTTCCTCGAAGCAAACAACATTCTTGACCCCTCACAATCCGGGTTCTGCAAGAACCACAGCACGGAAACAGCCCTCATCGCATGCACTGACGACATCAGGACCAAAGTTGACAAAGGCGAAACCGTCGCTCTCATCCTCCTAGACCTCTCCGCAGCCTTTGACACCGTCTGCCACCACACACTCCGCACACGCCTCCACAACATAGGAATTTGACACAAAGCCCTAGACTAGCTCACCTCCTTCCTCACCAACCGGACCGAGAGAGTCCGCCTTCCACCCTTCCACTCCACCACTACCAAGATCATCTGCGGAGTCCCCCAAGGGTCCTCCCTCAGCCCCACACTCTTCAACATCTACATGATCCCCCTAGCCAACATCCTCCGAGCACACGGAATCACTATCCTATCCTATGCAGACGACACCCAACTCATCCTCTCCCTCACCCGCAACCCCACCACCGCCAAAACCAACCTACACGCTGCTCTCCTCGACACCGCCAACTGGATGACCGCTAACCACCTCAAGCTCAACTCCAACAAAACCGAGATCATCATCTTCGGCCCCAAAAAAAAACATATGGGATGACTCCTGGTGGGCCACCGCCCTAGGCACTGCACCCACCCCCGCAAACCACGCACGCAACCTCGGCATCATCCTGGACCCCTCCCTCTCCATGACACAGCAAATCAATGCTCTAACCTCCTCCTGCTTCCACACACTGTGCACTCTAAAAAAATCCTTCAAATGGATCCCCCCAGAGACCAGGAAGACAGTCACCGATGCACTCATCAGCAGCAGACTAGACTACAGTAACGCCCTCTACGCCGGCACCACACTCAAGCTCAAACGCAAACTCCAGAGAATCCAGAACACAGCCGCAGGCCTCGTCCTTGGCCTCCCCCACCCCGAACAAATCTCACCACACCTCAAATCCCTTCACTGGCTCCCCATAGACAAGAGAATCACATTCAAGATCCTCATCCACGCACACAAATCCCTCCACAACACCGGCCCAACCTACCTCAACGAAAGAGTGAACTTCCACACATCCAATCAGCCGACCTCGCCCTAGCCACAGTCCCCCGCATCCAACGCACCACCACAGGTGGCAGGTCCTTCTCCTACCTCGCCCCCAAAGCCTGGAACTCCCTCCCCACCAACCTTCGCAAAACCAAAGACCTCCTGCTCTTCAGAAAGAACCTCAAGACATGGTTGTTCAAACAGTGACCCTCCCTGCCCGCCCTCTTCATCCCCCCCCTCCCAGCGCCTTGAGACCCTCACGGGTGAGTAGCGTGCTCTATAAATTTTTTGATTGATTGATTTGCTGCGCTTCCCCCTAGCATAGCTTGTATTGCCAGGAGCTCGTCTCACCTGCATACGACAGCCGCCGGCTCATCACGAAACACTGCCCCTGTTTCAATCCAGTGTAGGTCTGGGCCTTATGGTTGATGATTGCATGGCCAGTAGCAGCAGCCGCTGCAGGGACGTAGACCTGGGATAATGCTCTGTTGTGTATGTCATCGGCGTCCATATACTAGTGGATTTATTTTTGGTTGGTAAATACTTTATCAGCAGAGTGATAACATCAATTGAAGCGAAGCCAGCTCTCAACAGGCCAATGAGAGCCCTTACGTTTGCCCTTCAGGAAGCCCATGTAGAGCAGGAAACATTCAAAGCTCTCACATTTAAACTCGACTTGTTGTCACATTGTGTCATCGTAACTCGTGTTTACCCAGCCAGAGACTCCGCAGAGTCGCATAAGGGGGTCGGCTCCCTAAGAGAATTCTGCAGAGACAAGTCTTCTCTCAATATTTCGTCGGAAAATTATTAAAACGTAACTGTTTTTCCGACTCAGCGCAAACAGTACACGCCGTTCTTACCTACATATGCAGGTTCGGTAAAAATGCGTCCAATCGCTTGGAGAATATTGTTGCACCTTTGAAATATGCGACTTCAAAGAAAACGTAAAGTAAAGACTCTTGCAAGGATAAGTCGACTGATTGTTTTTTAATGGAGTGCAGCGCGTAATCCAGTTAAAAAAAGTAAATTCCACTCCACATAAATTAAATTAGAGTCCCCCTGGCTTACTTTGTCCTTCTGATTTACAAAAGCATCACAGAGAGACTCATTTCTTATTGGTTTCCCGGAGCAGCTGCTTTATTAAAAGTCTCACAATGGAATACATTTCTAAAGCAGTTCTCCACTGGCTAGAAACAATACTGGGATTTTCTGGCAATCGCAGCATATGAGTGATCACAATGAAAAATAAATGAATCCCCACTGAAGTGCCTTTTAAACAGCAATGGGGTTTACAATTTCCTTCCTATTGCATTAGCTTTCTATCACAGATTGGGTTCGTCCACAACCTGCAGCGCTGTATATCTTAAACAAGCAACGCGACCTAAAATGGTGGCTGCCTACAACAAAGTGAACCCTAACATTCCAGATTCCTCCTGCTTCAAAGACAAATAAAGGCCAAGCAAGGGGCCTTTGGGGGATGGCAGGGGAGTATGATAGGTACATATGATCTCTAGTATTCATTTAGGCTTGTCTTGAGGCGTGGGCGCCATTTGCAAAGATGCCCACCAGGTGAGAAGGGTTCTGTCTTTAGACAATATTTAGCAAACCAGCTGCCCTGTAAATTAACGTTGCAGTCTAAATGATTGGACCCACTTCGTGCACAATGCAATGACAATTTGCATCAACCGTCTTAAGCAAACCATTATATACAACTTCTAATGTAAAATAAGGATGAAAACAGTTTGGTTTTCGCGTTATTATAGAGAAATAAACATTTTGCAAAATATTTTTTGCATTTTCTACAGCACATATTTTTCAGCTCTACCTTCATGCATTTTTCATCTGTGGAGGTCAACTACAGATAGGCAAGTCTATGCTTGTTATGCAGTTAAAAAACAATCAAAACAATTCTGAGCTGCCATAACAACCAAACATTGTGTAAAAGTCATGCCCATTTGACACTCGAGCAGTATATTTCGGCATAATGAATATCTGACATAGGGTTCAAATCCACCCTGGTACTAAATATCCGGAATTGAGCACGTATTTCATATGTGTAGGGATCTCATGAACAAACACTTTTGCTGATCAGCTGTGCATGATGCGCTAGGAAAATACCAAAGCAAATTTTCAATCCATATCATTTTTTTGTTCCTCTGCCCTAGTCATCCCTTGCTGATTGACTGAGCATGTCTGCCCTGCATTCCGCCTCGATGTCCTTGGGCCGCATCCGCCAAAATGCATTATGCATTTTTAAGAGTGAAAAGAAGCTCTTTGCTTTATCTTTTTCATTGAGAAATTAATCTTACAATTTACTGTTCCGGATGGACAAGAACGTCTGCGCCTCTCATTCCTGGAAAACATTAAAAAGACAGGTAAGTTGGCACTCTTAATGAAGAGATATGATGGCAATCTGATTTCGTTTGACTTGATTTTAAGCACCACGTGATGGTGTAGCATTTCCAGGAGGCTTGCTATGTTGGGGTTTATTAATGGGGAATTGGTGTAGAGCAGCGTCACAAGTGTTCTTGCTCCTAAGGGGCAGGAACGCACCGTATTTATGCACCATAGTGCAAAGGTGTCTGTGTTGCATGCAGGAATGTTTTTGTGCAAGAAGGAGCACCTTCCTGCACACAAACAATCCAAAGAGGAGTTTTCCTCTTTTTAAGTGTGCTGCAAAATCCAGCACACATGATAAGAGGAAAAAACAAGGAGAATAAATATTCTCCTTATAATAATGTAAATATTTCTCTTTGTTACGCCTCTGCTGAGGAAGCGTAAGGTTTTGGTGTTTCCCCAGGTTTACGTGGATCTGGGGCTGCGTCAAAACCCATGGGTGTTGCGTGGGAAAACCCACCGTAATGCTCATGGAACCCCCCCCCCCCGGCACAGAGTAAGGTAACACAGCAGCTTGCTCTGCTTTGTTTTACTCCCTATCTATGAGGCCATTCAAAGCCACTCAAAATGGCTCTGTGTTGCCTCATAGATATGGTTGAGAGGGTTGCGCTGCCATTCTAAACCTAGCAAAGAGGGTGAGAGGCCTGCTCAGCTACCTGCTTGGGTGCAGCAGTGACTCTCCAAACATTTAATCTTTCTCTGATCATACTTCATACTACCAGCCAAAAAAAATAGCGTTCTCCTTCTCTTTCTAGAGTTTTATTTGACTTCTCTGAACCATATTTTAAGTTGAAAGGTACTCTGATTTTGCCTCTAAAAATATGGCTGGTGATGGAAGAAATTCATGTTGAACTGCCAGAATGATAATGTTCCAAAGAACAGCATATTCCCCATATACGAACTGAAACCAAAATAACTCTTACATATATTAGTGATAAGAAAGAGTACCTGTTTCACATTCATAATAAATTAATCACACAAATTAATGCAGGAGTACATTCATATATTGTTTATACATTTTATTTTCTGTGTTTTCTTAAATATCACCATTAATGGACCACTAACAGTCAGAGCTAGGCTTCTCTGCCTGGTGACCCTGGATAAAACCAGAGATCCCTCTCACACTGTTAGACAGCAGTGACCATACGTTTAAAGCTGAATTAGTTAGGACAAAAAATCTGCAGATTTTTGTTGTTAAGTATAGTTTGTCTCGCCATCTACCACATTCCTACATCCTACACCCTAAAACAGAGTTTGGCAGAAAAGAAACTTTTACTTGTGTGAATCCACATTCAAAATTGGAAGGATGTGTAGCAATCTGCCAGAAATAGCATAATGTTACTAAAAAGAAAAACAATAATATAACTGCTGGAAGATATAGGGAAGAGAGGCAGGAACCTTTTGGAGGAATCACGGGCACAGGAAAGGTGTTGCATCCAACATCACATAGAGACCAACTATGAAATCACTGTTGTAAAACAGCACCAATCTTCACCCACAGGTGGGGGTTACGATCTCCTGGAAAAGGCATAGATTTACTTGGAAAGTTAGTGAGTATAGGCCTGAATTAGAACTTGGTGGATGGGTTACTGCATCACAACGGTGATGGATATCCTGTCTGCCAAAATCTAAATCCCATTATACTCAGTGGGATTTAAATTTCAGCAGATGAGATATCCGTCACCACTGTAACCTAGTAACCCATCTGCCAAGTTCTAAATCAGGCCCTAAGACTGCCAGCAGATAAAAACAAAACAGTGAGACCATTCATAGACACATTGGTAAGCCATCAGCACTACCCAAATATCGGCCAATGACCTGAAGAAACAGTGACACAAAGAACATGTGTCTACAATTTTCTGAACATTCGCAGGGAACCATGGTTACTAGTGAAGGCACACCTCCTCAGCGGATCCTGGCCATGGGAGATGAAGGCTTAGAAGATCTCACAAGAAGATTCTGCATTTGAATAAAAGCAAAGGTGAGTCACGAAAATGCATTGGATGGAAAGATAAATATAAACTTGTGGTTCTGGAGGAGCTGCTTGTTTAGACAGTAAGACAATCTGTCCAATTGTGAGCATGTATAACAAAAGAAAGACATGTACCTCTGTTGGTTCTTTCTGATACTTTCTTAATCTCTTTTTTTTTTTGAGTCCTCATATATAGCCATATACAGACAAGATCAACCACATCAAATTCAGAACCAGGGTCTCGGTTTGGTGGACCACCTTGGCTCAGATAGCAAAAGGCCCCCATCAGCCTTAGGGGGGGAAGGCAGAGTTCATCCGTCCCCAACTTCCAGGTTATTGGATTTTAGAGGCTTAATCATTGCACTCACACAAAAACCAAGACTCAAGCCTAGTTATTTCCCACTGGCCTAATGCCTACCGAGGTGGTTCTATAAAAAACAAAAAAGGGCTCCCACATTCTAAGGGACCTGTCTGAGCCATTACTACAGTCTAAATCCGAGATTATCTTAACTGACAATAACCAATCCCTATGAGTGGGGGGGAGACTAGAGATCCACTTGATACATATTTCCCGCCGGGCTATCAGAACCAAATAGAAAAAGAGATGCATCAAGGGCCTCTCCAAACTAACACACAGACTCCTCTCAGCGGTCTCAAATAACCCAAATACCACCATTGGAAGAGTTATCTCACTACGCCTATTTATAATAGATGAAATCGAGTTACCCACTTGTTCCCAAAACGTATGAATCCCTGGGCACTGCCACCAAAGATGTATATCATCTGCCTCCTCTAAATCACACTTTGGGCAGCCGCTCTTACCTTGGGAATTTATTTTAGCAAACCTTTTAGGGGTCCAGTAGGCCCGATACATGGTGAACATGTGGTTCTGCCGCAAAGGGGCAGATTTAACCACAGACCAGAGAATCTTCATAGAAGTCCGCCAGAGATAAGGGAGATCAAGTGCAGGAAACGCCAAGTCCCATCCCTCTGCAGAGGGTGGGCAAGAAGCCTTTTCAGCTTGTATCAGTGCCCAATACCACTTGGAAACCTCTTTCTTTTGGCTTAATGGACCGGTAATTTCCTTCTCCTATCCTGTAGAACACCCAGCCTCAGGTTCTCCTTGAACCCATCCTTTAATTTGCAAGTATTTAAACCTAGATAATTTAGCATTGGTTACTTCAGATAGGGATCCCCAAGAGCTAACCAAACCCCCACTGACCAATTGTCCCCACTGCACAATTCGTCCCTCTATCAGGGCTTTAGCTAGTACATCATGGAGACACATCGGAGTACCAGGAGAATTCCAGATTGGGGCCAACTCACTGTAACATGGGATACCCAATCTTCTTCTTACTACATACCAGATAAAACAAGCATTAAAGAGACTTTAAAGTCGAACCTTTTTGTAATACTTGGGATGACCAAATTTATAAAGAAACTGCGTACCCTGGTCTTGGAAGCATCCTATCACAGCCTGGAATTGGGAGGAGAGGTGTTCCTTATAAAGAAGTGATCTAACATTTTTCAGCTGGAATGCCCAGTAACAGAGTTGAAAATCCAGAAGTGCAATTCCCCCATCAAGCTTTTTCTTTCTCAATTTTTTTCCATGCTATTCTGGGGTTTTTATAGGACCAAATGAAGCTAATTAACACCCCCTGCAATCGCCTTAGCCATTCCTTTTTAAAAGATAGAGGGATAGCATTAAAGATAAAGGTGAATTTTGGTAGTATCACCATCTTTGTTAAGTTAGTTCTGCCTGGGAGAGAGAGAGACGTAGATGGGACCATTGAAGGAGTAGCTTCTTTGTTTCCCTTGGATGATGCTCAAAGTTCACCCGGGCCATATCTGCTAAATTCTTGACCACTTTGACCCCTAGATATCGGATTTCTGATTTTTCCAATGAATTATCCAAAGGGCCATTCCAAGTCATTACTTCAGATTTAGCTGCGTTAATTAAGTAACCTGAAATTTCTCCAAAGCTGGCAATAATTTCCAAAAGTGCTGGGAGAGCACACTGGGGGTTCTGTGTGTATATCAGAAGATCGTCCGCATATAGAGCTTCCTTCAGGAGCCAGCCGTGATAATAAAAAGGTGCAATTCTCTGGTCTGATCTGATTCTCCTGGCCAGAGGCTCAATATAAAGATTAATGAGAAGAGGAGAGAAAGGGCAACCCTGTCGTGTCCCTCATTTGATCTTAAAGTGAGGGGATAAGATACCATTAACCAGAACCCGAGCTGATGGGGCCTTATAAATAGTTTTAATTGCATTAAGAAAATTGTCACCCATTACAGTCCATAACCGCCTGCAAAAAGAGCAAGTTCACTTGGCCAAAAGCCTTGGCAGCATCGATTGTGGAGATGGTTAAAGGCATATTATAGGTGGATGCAATATCAATTGCAGCAACTAGATCATGGGTCAGACCCCCTAAATGTTGATTTCTCATAAAGTCCTTCTGGTTAACATGGACAAGATCACTGATAACTTTATCCAACCTCCTTGCCAACAGTTGCGCACAAATGTTATAATCATTATTAAGCAGAGAAATAGGTCTATAGGACTCACATTTTCTATTATCTTTCTGTGGCTATAGTATTAAAGTAATAATAGCTTAATTCCAAGAGGACGGAACCAGTGAAGAATCTATAAAAATCGAGTTAATTAGCTGAATCGGGATTGGCGCAAGCTCACCTTCCAGGAGTTTATATACTTCAGCAGGTATTCCGTCTGGACCTGGAGCCTTCCCATTTTTCAAACCAGCCATAACACTGTCTATCTCACAAGGTAGAAAGCATTGATTGAGGCTGAGGCTCAGCTTCCTAACTGAATCTAACTTGGGAAGTGTGTCTCCCTTCAACCATTCTTCAGTCGACCTCTGCTGAAATCACTGAGTCTTCTCTATATAGTTGAGAAAAGAACTTGACAAATTCTCCTATAATGTCTTGGTCTTCTGAGGAGGTTCTGCCAGTTTTGCCTAGTATCACTCCTTTAATCCTATTCCTAATGTTATCAGACCTAGTCTTCCATGCTAATAACTTGCCACGGTCTTCGCCATACTCAAAATGTGCCAGCTTGCTAGTTTCCAATCTACTCTTCACAATTGATTCTAGCAAGACCTCGAGTGAATTCAGGGCTTCCTGGATCTGATACTGCAGGTCTGCCTGCGTTGTTGGGTCCTAAGAGGATAGCCTTTGGGCTTGCAGAGTGTAAAGTTTATCCTCAAGAGTCTTTATTGTTATTCTGGTTCTCTTGGCTCTAAAGGCAGCATAACAAATCAGTTTTCTACAGATAAAGGCCTTATATGTTTCCCAAACAGTGGCTATTGGAGCAGAGCCTAAGTTGATCTAAAAAGATTCCTTGGAGTCCATTTCAAACTTTAAAACAATATCTTCTTCTCTCAAAAGGGAGCAATCTAGTGTCCGTCTAGTGGAAGTACAAGAGACAGATAGACTTATAGTCAGCTGAACAGCAGAGTGGTCCGAGAGATGGCTTGGCTGGTGAGACACTGCCATTAGGTTATTTCAAAGTTTAATGTCTATCAGAAAGAAGTCAATTCTGGAAGCATGCCCAAGCTTCTTATTCCAGAAAGTGAACTCCTTGGTTTGACCCATTCTGCTTCGCCAAGGGACAATCAGGCCAAACTTTTCCATCATATTGTGTAGGCAAACTCTTATGCTAGGTATACTAAAATCCTGTCTAGGGAAGGATTAAGCAAAACATTAAAGCCTCCGCCAGCAATTATTATGTTCTGAGCTCTTCCGGTCAATTGCTCATAAAGATCCCTAAGTGGACCCGGATCGTCCACGTTGGGACCATAATAGGATATTAAAGTGTATTGAAGCCCTCCTAACTTAATATTTGCTAAGACCCACGTCCCCCTAGAATCAGCACTGATGTCTGTCAGCTGACTTCGAACTCTATTCTTTACTTTAATTGCAACCCCTTTCACATTGCAAGATTGAATAGTACAAGCAAAGTGGGCGATCCATCTTTGTGACTTAAGAATCCTTATCCACTCTTCATATCTTAAATGGGTCTCCTGCAGGAGAATGATCTGGCTACCGGACAATCTTAGGAATTCCAAGATTCTCCTTCTTCTACTGCTCACCCTAAGGCCATTCACATTCCATGTCAAAATTTTGAGTTTAACTGTATCACCAGGGTGCACCATCATGTCTTACCCAGTTAATAAAAAACTCTTGTCTGACCTCAACAGTTATACAATCGTGCAAGGACTCAATTTGAAACTTTCCTAATCTCATGGCTTTTATCTTTGGCATAGCCATGCGGCCAGGCTGTGATCTGAACTGTTTTTCTGTTGCCACATTGTACTGGATACTGCATGCATGAATGATGGGTGCAAGCCAGTGCTGCAGGACATGCCCTGCATCCCAATATCTGCTGTGGACAGACATGCTTTGTGATTGCAGGCAGAGGTACTATGGACAAGTCTGAAATACATGAGCAGTGAATTAGGGTAGTGTGGTTTATTAGAACAATGGAATGTTGTGAGCTCTATTGAAGACTATAAGTTCAGACCAATCATGCCTAGTAGCTTTCTTGTCTAACATTCCAATGTTTCAGCCTGATTTAGAGTTTGGTGGATGGAGTAAAGTCAGTCAAGGAGGCAGAGGACTTTCTGTCTGCCACTCTGCATTTACTTGCCCACTAAATTTGAGTTCACCGCAGCCCTACAGTAAATTCTGTGGGTCTGTCTGAACCACTGTCACAGCGGTTCATGCAAAGCCATTTATAAGTTTGGTGTGCGCCCGTCATTGGTGATGGACCCTTGCACCACACTTTTAAAAGTTTTTCATTTTCCACAAAATAAACTCCCAAAACAGAAGTTTGTTATTGAAATAGTCAAAACTAATGGCCCTAAATGCACCACACTTTTAAAAGTTTTTAACTTTCCCCAAAATAAACTCCCAAGGCAGGAGTTTGTTCTTGAAATAGTAAACACTAATGGCCACAAATGCATGGGAGATATTTCTTATAACTGTCCCTTACCACTAAGATATTCCTGGTGGTGAGGGACAGTTAAAAAAAGCGATCCAACAGACCACTTTAAATAGGGGGTTGGTTGGATGGCTTATCTCCAATGGCACGTACTCCCTTGGGCTGTCAGAGTAAATTTTAGTCTGCCATCTTAAAGCGGGTGACCCAAAAAGCCAGCCGACTCAAAACTGAGAGTTTGGCAAACAGTGTACTGTGTCATCTCGGAGATGAAGTAGCCTGTCCGTCAGATTCTACATTAGGTCCTTTTTTTATTTGTTTCTCCATTTTTAAGTTAGAACATTTCATTATCAGTGGGTAGAGTGTTCTGATAGCCTTATAGCTTTTGTGCTGTGGGATACACTGATAGTTAAAGGCCCTATCCATGCTATAGCCCCTTGTCTGCATTCTGGACCTATAAACTGACTTCAGGACCTTTAACAACTCTTATAGACCTAGGCATAGTGTTATAATGCTCCAATAGTAACCATAAACTGAGAAAACTAAGCAATTTTTTTTAGGGTGTTGTATCACAGCCATAGCCATAACCTCTCTCGAGCAGTGGCTTGAACACTCATATTTGACTTAACTAGAAATTAAAATATATCCATGAATTGAGTATCATATTATGAAATATTATGGTATATATTAATATAAAACTGTTATGTGGTTGTGGTTTCAATACAAAGCTTTCATTAAAAATAATTAAATGTAAAAGTGCAGGACTATAGACACACTCTCCACCATTTGTCATCTCTATACAGACACTTAAATATTGCAGGGATGCAAGAGTTCCAATATTTCTAAATGTATGTTACAGATTTAATAGAGAATTTAATATCATTTTCTAGGCTAACTTTTAAAATCTTTGGCTCAGGTTTACCTTATTTAGAGTAGTCTCACTGATATACATGTATTTATGCATGCAACATTTGGTAAGCATTGATTTTATACCTTAAAAGATTTTCTTGAAGCAAGTTACGGAACACTCTTTTTTACAGATACATAATGCATCATCCTTAAAACTATTCCCATCAACTTTCACCAAACACGACATACAGATGTGATTAATATTCCTCCATGCCTCCATGCCTCGGTCATTTCAGAAGAATTATTTTTATGGAAAGTAGCAAAAACTTTATACCTATATAACCGTTTCCATGGGTCTTCCAATCTGTGTGTGCCACAGCAGTTTGAAAGTTAATGGAAACAATACGGAGAGCCATTCAAGAAAACTCCTCTATGGTGCATTACGTCAGGACTTTTCGCTGGGCCACTTTGCAGTTCTGATATCACATAAAGGAAGCACTGTGACCAATAAGGGCCTAATTTACATTTTGGCGGGTGGCCCATTTCACGTCAGGGAGCCAGAGCAAATTACCTAACGTAACATATAGGTTTGGTTTATGAACCTATAACATAACATAACCAGGCCGCACAAGGCCACATTACTAAAGTGCATGTTTAAATGTTGCCCACAAGCATTGCTTTTCATTTGATTTTTCAGATAATCATTGAAATTCAGCAGCAGCCGAAGTATCTCTGTCTCTGTATGCGGAAAAGTATACTTTTAGCTTACATAGCCAAGGAGATGCATTTGAAACAGTTTGAAGGTTAATGTGCTAAACCTCCATTGCTACATTAATTTTTATGAATGTGTAGAAAAATTCAATTTTTTTTTTAAAGTTGCATTTCTCATGTTTCTGTCTGATGAAAATCATTTGTAAGTAGTTGGATTAGAAAGTAACAATTTGATTGCTTTATTGTTCAAGTTACAATTCACTATCATCTCTCCTCATAATGCCATCCCATGGACCTGTGTGTTGCCCTTGTCCTATAACTAATAAAGGATCTGCAAATATTATGTCACTGTTGAATTTTTCTTTAGACATTTTAACATTTTGCTTTAGGCATTTATTTCAGGCATAGACAGGCATTTTAAACTTTAGATATTTCTAAATTTTGCATTGCAGTATATCACATTTCAAAAGTAGGGTTTTATTTTTTTTAGAGAACCATTGCTCACATTAATATCCTACTCTGCTAGCGCTTTTAACCCCTTAGCTGCTGGGCCTTTCCCCCCCCCCCCCCCAGTGCTGAGCCCTTTTTTGGCTATTTGGGGTAGTTCGTGCTTAGGGCTTCATAACTTTTTGTCCACATAAGCTAACCACGCCAAATTTGCGTCCTTTTTTTCCAACATCCTAGGGATTCTAATGGTACCCAGAGTTTGTGGTTTCCCCTGGAGGAGACCAAGAAAATAGCCAAAATACAGTGAAAATTTCGTTTTTTCCAAAAAAATGGGGAAAAAGGGCTGCCGAAGAAGGCTTGTGGTTTTTTCCCTGAAAATGCCATCAACAAAGGGTTTCTGGTGCTGAAATCACTATCTTCCCACCTTTCAGGAACGGGCAGACTTGAATCAGAAAACCACATTTTCCAACACAAATTTGGCATTTTACTGGGACATACCCCATTTTTACTATTTTTGGTGCTTTCAACCTCCTTCCAGTTAGTGACAGGAATGGGTGTGAAACCAATGCTGGATCCCGGAATGGTAAACATTTCTGAAAACTAGACAAAATTCTGAATTCAGCAAGGGGTCATTTGTGTAGATCCTACAAGGTTTTCCTACAGAAAATAAAAGCTGAAATAAAAAAATATTGAAATTGAGCTGAAAACAACAGCCATTTTTCTTTATGTTTTACTCTGTAACTTTTTCCTGCGATGTCAGATTTCTGAAAGCAATATACCGTTTTGTCTGCTGGACTCTTCTGGTTGCGGGGATATAAAGGGCTTGTAGGTTCATCAAGAACCCTAGGTACCCAGAGCCAATAAATGAGCTGCACCCTGCAGTTGGTTTTCATTCTATACTGGGTATACAGCAATTCATTTGCTGAAATATAAAGAGTGAAAAAGAGGTATCAAGAAAACCTTTGCATTTCCAAAATGGGATCAAGATAAGGTTTTGAGAAGCAGTGGTTATTTGCACATCTCTGAATTCCGAGGTGCCCATACTAGCATGTGAATTGCAGGGCATTTCTCAAATAGACGTCTTTTTTACTGACTCTCTTATATTTGGAAGGAAAAAATGTAGAGAAAGATAAGGGGCAATAACACTTGTTTTGCTATTCTATGTTCCCCCAAGTCTCCCGATAAAAATGATACCTTACTTGTGTGGGTAGGCCTAGCGCCCGCGACAGGAAATGCCCCAAAACACAACGTGGACACATCCCATTTTTTGACAAAATACAGAGCTGTTTTTTGCAAAGTGCCTACCTATAGATTTTGGCCTCTAGCTCAGCCGGCACATAGGGAAACCTACCAAACCTGTGCATTTTTGAAAACTAGAGACCTAGGGGAATCCAAGATGGGGTGACTCGTGGGGCTCTGACCAGGTTCTGTTACCCAGAATCCTTTGCAAACCTCAAAAAGTGGCAAAAAAAACAAGTTTTCCTCACATTTCGGTAACAGAAAGTTCTGGAATCTGAGAGGAGCCACAAATTTCCTTCCACCCAGCGTTCCCCCAAGTCTCCCGATAAAAATGATACCTCACTTGGGTGGGTAGGCCTAGCGCCCGCGACAGGAAATGCCCCAAAACTCAACGTGGACACATCCCATTTTTTGACAAAATACAGAGCTGTTTTTTGCAAAGTGCCTACTTGTAGATTTTGGCCTCTAGCTCAGCCGGCACATAGGGAAACCTACCAAACCTGTGCATTTTTGAAAACTAGAGACCTAGGGGAATCCAAGATGGGGTGACTCGTGGGGCTCTGACCAGGTTCTGTTACCCAGAATCCTTTGCAAACCTCAAAAAGTGGCAAAAAAAAACAAGTTTTCCTCACATTTCGGTGACAGAAAGTCCTGGAATCTCAGAGGAGCCACAAATTTCCTTCCACCGAGCGTTCCCCCAAGTCTCCCGATAAAAATGATACCTCACTTGGGTGGGTAGGCCTAGCGCCCGCGACAGGAAATGCCCCAAAACACAACGTGGACACATCCCATTTTTTGACAAAATACAGAGCTGTTTTTTGCAAAGTGCCTACCTGTAGATTTTGGCCTCTAGCTCAGCCGGCACATAGGGAAACCTACCAAACCTGTGCATTTTTGAAAACTAGAGACCGAGGGGAATCCAAGATGGGGTGACTCGTTGGGCTCTGACCAGGTTCTGTTACCCAGAATCCTTTGCAAACCTCAAAAAGTGGCAAAAAAAACAAGTTTTCCTCACATTTCGGTGACAGAAAGTTCTGGAATCTGAGAGGAGCCACAAATTTCCTTCCACCCAGCGTTCCCCCAAGTCTCCCGATAAAAATGATACCTCACTTGGGTGGGTAGGCCTAGCGCCCGTGACAGGAAATGCCCCAAAACACAACGTGGACACATCCCATTTTTTGACAAAATACAGAGCGGTTTTTTGCAAAGTGCCTACCTGTAGATTTTGGCCTCTAGCTCAGCCGGCACATAGGGAAACCTACCAAACCTGTGCATTTTTTAAAACTAGAGACCTAGGGGAATCCAAGATGGGGTGAGTTGTGGGGCTCTGACCAGGTTCTGTTACCCAGAATCCTTTGCAAACCTCAAAAAGTGGCAAAAAAAACAAGTTTTCCTCACATTTCGGTGACAGAAAGTTCTGGAATCTGAGAGGAGCCACAAATTTCCTTCCACCCAGCGTTCCCCCAAGTCTCCCGATAAAAATGATACCTCACTTGGGTGGGTAGGCCTAGCGCCCGCGACAGGAAATGCCCCAAAACACAACGTGGACACATCTCATTTTTTGACAAAATACAGAGCTGTTTTTTGCAAAGTGCCTACCTGTAGATTTTGGCCTCTAGCTCAGCCGGCACATAGGGAAACCTACCAAACCTGTGCATTTTTGAAAACTAGAGACCTAGGGGAATCCAAGATGGGGTGACTCGTGGGGCTGTGATCAGGTTCTGTTACCCAGAATCCTTTGCAAACCTCAAAAAGTGGCTGAAAAAACAAGTTTTCCTCACATTTCCACCCAGCGTTCCCCTAAGTCTCCCGATAAATATGATACCTCACTTGTGTTGTTAGGCCTGGTGCCCGCGACAGGAATAGATCACACAACGGTCAATGATGGTCCTTACGTGAGGCAGCTGTTGACCCTGGGGTGATCCATTCCTGACACAGGCACTAGGTGTAGGCACTCAAGTGGGGTAGTGTTTTTATCAGGACAGGTGAGGAGTCACTGGGTGGTAGGAATGTTGTGGATCCCAGCATATTCCTGTAGTTTGTGTGAGAGAAATGCAAGAAAAATTGAGTTTTTTTTCCAACATTTCAGCTTTGCAGGGTATTCTGGGTAAGAAAACTTTGGGGAATCCACACAAGTCACACCTCTGTGGACTCCCCCGAATGACTAGTTTCCAGAAATGTTTGGGTTTAGTGTGTTTCTCTATATGGTCGCCGAATCCAGGACCAAAAACACAGGTGCCTGCCTTACAAAACCAGTTTGTTTTGCCATAGATAATTTTGATGTCTCCACAATATGATTTGGGTGGTGGAATTTGGGGCTGAACTAAATTGGGGAGCTCCCAAGAGAGCACTCTCTCTCTCTCTCTCTCTCTGCTTGCCGCCGCATTCACCTGCTCTCTGGGTTGGCCTAACCCACTATTACCCAGTTGCACGAACAGCTTGCGAAGGGACAGCAGGACTGTCCTCATCACCTCCCTCATAATGTACTGGAAGAGGAGTTATCGAATGGGACTCCTCTGACTGAAAAATCACTCCCAGAGTCTGCGCCATTGTCCTATCCCTCAGATGCTGTCTCAGTATCTGATGTCTCAGTCTCTGATCCTATGTCAGAGCGGTCCTCTATAACCCGAGTGCAGGCAGCAGTCATCCATCAAGATGCCATCTCTGCTATTGGCTAAACTGTTGCTCTAAAACACTAGCTTACATAGACAGTCACAAAATCGATGGTGTGTGTGAGATACGTGCAACAGTAGAGGCCACCTTACCTGCGCTTCTTCCCTCAATCAGCACGTACTTTCAAGACACTCAAAAAACACCTTCTCACATACCATTCGTCACAGTCTTTAGCACCTCCTGCGCCCAGTCCAACAATCATTATTGGTGCTCCCACTCCCTCCTCCTCGGATTCCCTTATTACCACCCAGCAAAAGTGCCCTTCATCTCTCCATAGCCGCCCTCCACCCCGCACATACATTTCATTGGTATTATAGCGCAGGTAATGGCTGACTTTACTAATGTACTCAGCTATTTACATAAAATACAGATTTGCTCTTTGCAGTAGGCATATAAACCTTCTGCGCTTCTTTATGGCACTAAAACTGCCACTAGACAAGTCGGACCCTTTTCCCCCCAGGGAAATCACACACATATTGACAAAAGTGATATATATATGACAGCCAACCACCTGAAACTCAACTCAAGCAAAACCGAAATAATCCTCTTTGGCCCACACAAAAACACCTGGGACCCCTCATGGTGGCCTACCACGCTAGGCCCTGCACCCACCCCCGCCAACCACGCACGCAACCTCAGCATCATCCTAGACTCCTCCCTCTCGATGACCCAACAAATCAACGCTCTCACCTCCTCATGCTTCAACACACTCCGTATACTGAAAAACATTCAAATGGATCCCCACAGAGACCAGAAAAACTGTCACTCACGCACTCATCAGCAGCAGGCTTGATTACGGAAACGCCCTCTACGCCGGCACCACTCTAAAACTCAAGCGCAAACTAAGCGCATCCAGAACTCAGCAGCACGATTCATCCTCGACCTCCCCCTACACGAACACATCTCTCCACACCTCAAATCCCTCCACTGGCTCCCCACTGACAAAAGGATCACCTTCAAGATCCTCATCCTCGCACATAAATCACTCCACAACACAGGCCCTGCCTACCTCAACGAGAGTCACCTTCCACACCCCCACACGAAACGTCCGCTCAGCTGACCTCTCTCTCGCCTCTGTCCCCCGCATCAAACACACCACCACCGGGGGCAGATCCTTCTCCTACCTTGCACCCAAAACCTGGAACGCCCTCACAACCCACCTTCACAAGACCCAAAACCTACTTCTTTTCAGGAAGGGCCTCAAAACGTGGCTTTTCGAACAGTGAACCTCCTAGCCCCTTTCCCTCCCCCCGCCCCCCCTCCAGTGCCTTGAGACCCTCACGGGTGAGTAGCGCGCTTTATAAATCTTTGATATATATATAGATCTACCTCTATATATATATATATATCTACCTACCTACATAGATATATCTATAGATATATATCAATGTACATAGATATATCTATCTACATAGATATATATATATAGATCTATATATATATATATATTTTTTAGTTGTTGTATGGTTTCCTTGGGGGCCAAAATGGCCCCCAGGGAAACCCTACAACATCTAAAAAAAAATATTGTCCCCACAGGGGGTCACCCTGCCCACGGGCGACCCCCTGTCATTTTTTTATTTTTTTTGGGGGGAAAAAATAAAAAATTCCCCTGGGGCACCTACCTTTTATTTTTAGAAAAAATATGCCTGGGTGGGGGGGCGGCCCGTTTTCCGAGAGGGCCGCCCCCCCCAAAGTGAAATCCCTGGCATCTAGTGGTGTTTCCTGGCCCCCGATCGCAGCTGTGCTGCGATCGGGGGCCAGGAAACACTTTCAGAAGGCCTCGTAAGAAAGGGGAGACTCTCCCCTTTCTTACGAGGCCTTCTGAAACTGTTTCCTGGCCCCCGATCGCAGCTGTGCTTTCTGGTGTCGGCCACTGGTCGTGACCCGCACCAGGGAGGGTGTGTGGGCGTCGGCCAGTGGCCGACGCCCGCATCCAACAGGTTAAGAACAGAAGGAGCTGCTCTCTATTTTAATTTAGGAGGTTCTATTCACAAGTGATAATTTTACATTTATTATTTATTATTATGACTTGGCTTATTCTTAATCCCTGATTGCGATTAGCTTTTGCTTTCTGTATTGATAACTTTAATATTTGAAGAAATCTGTTAAATTGAGAACTGCATAAATTTAATTGTGCACATTTTTCTTTATTGGTCTTTGTTGCACATTTAAATACTTGATTCTACCTTTCCTGCAAATTGACCCTCCTTAGTATTAATTGGGTTGGAGTTTCAGCAATGTTTGGTTGAGAGATGCTTAGAGCATAGGTTGATTAGAGGGTAATTAGTAGACAATTAGACTTTTGTGGTAAATCGTGCGGATTGGTGATCCATGAACAGGTGGACTGCATTGCGGTAATATGGTCAAGCGTTGGAGTCTGGTGGAGAAATATGCTGCTGGTCCAGGCCAATCTTCTGGAAGGATTGGTTAGTATGACTCTGTGGTGATGTAGTGTGCTAGCGTGTGTATTTTGTAAAGGGACTTGTTGGGGATTGTGTCCGTGTTATAGTATTGTGTTCTGGGTGTGGTGTTTTGTTAGTGGAACTTTTTCGGCTATTAGTGATGGTATATGTTGCAATATTGTAGTTATCCATTTGTCTTGGTACTGCATATTTTATGTGAAGATTTTGGAGAACTCACAGGTTAAGTTTTAAACTGTGTTAATGATTTATTAAATAGTCTAGTTGTGAATCTACTAAATTTGGAATGGAATAGCGGTACTTTATTTTGTTCACACAGGTTAAATCTAAACTATTCCAGGTCCAAAGGTCAGTCAACACAGGTCAAAACTTATCTTGGTGTGTGATTATGTTGTGCCTTGAAGCACTACTGCTCTTTTGTGGTGAGTTTAATTTCTGTCCATTTTCATGGTAAACAGACACAGATGTTATTGTTTTGGTTATGTGATTATTGTGTTTGAAGATACAATTCGTTGTGGTCATATTGTGTTTGACTATGTGGTGTGTTGTGAAGATTGTTTGAATTTACAATGGGCCCAAGTTCACATAAGTATAAATATGAGTCACCAACAGAAGCACTCCCCAGTGACAGTTGGCCATTCAGCCTATGAAATGATTGTGAATGATGGGATCATACTTGCTTGTGACTTAAGGAGTCGCAAAAGGGTACTGTGGGTGACAAGAAGCTACAATTTTATGTAAATGGTTCTTTTGAGTTGAAGAGAACTGCTTACTTGAGACACTGTTTGTTTAATACAACTCTACATCCACGACCTGCACAGTTTGAAGCATTGGATGAATGGGATATTAGGGCCAATCTGAAAGCACAATAGAAAATGTTAATGGCTCAGATTGGTAAAGCTGTACATGATTGGATCGATTCAAATTCACTCATGGAGAAAAAGTAAAGGTTGTACTGAAGTGTTAAAAAGAGTGGGTGTGTTCCCTGTGATAGCTGAAGACCAGACAAAGTAAAAATGTAAAAATGTAAATTAGCACTTGTATAGCACACTACTCACCCGTTAGGGTCTCAAGGCGCTGTACTCATACCGCTATGGAACCCCTCCTGGCTTTTCCCTGTGAGGCGCCCACTCCTGAGCACCCCCAGGGTGAAGCCAGGCATCCAAGCACTGCTGGGGCCGTTGTGGAGATTAAGCAAGCTATTGCCCAGAGTTGCAGAGTGGGACCCATGAATTAGATTAGGCACTGAGGCGAGAATTATCTGGTCAAGGGGAATTGAGCCCAAGACCTGCCGATGCGGGACTTGAACCCTGGTCTTGAGCCAGATCTCTGCTTCAGGGTCTGCCGCTCTAACCATTGAGCCACACTTCTCCACTATCATGGTAAAGTATAAACCAAAGAAGCTTATGAAGAAAAAAAGAGAAAAGTAGTGACTGATAAAAAGGATCTGGTGTTAGATGAATTGTTAACAGTGAGACTGTGCCGTTATAAAGGGAGTGGAGAGTTAGAATTGAGTCAGGAGAAGGATGGAGACTCTGAGTCTGGAAAGCCACAAAAGAGCATAACAAAAGATTCTCAAAATGGTGCTTCAGCGAGTAAAGTGAATCTACAACAACTTATTGATTCCAAAACTAATTGTAATATGAGTTTAAAGTTGACATTTGATGAAATGGTTTGGTGTGGCTAGTAAACTGGGTGTGAATTTGCATTAAAGAAGGATATGGAAGTCCCCTATTCTGGTAATGATGGAGAATGGATTGTGAAAGCAAGCAATTATACAATTGGTAGCAAAATTGAAAGGCATTGTGGAGTTTATCAGAGATTAGGAGAGTGTGGAAAACACAAGATGGAATGGATTTCAAAGCTGCTGAAGAATGAAGTAGTGAGAGCTGTGAGTGATACTGAGTGTGATATTGGTGAAGGAGAATTCCCATTGAGAGAAGTGCCAGGAGCAAATGGTCCATCTTCTTTTCACATGCCATGGAGCAGACATAATTTATGGGCTTTCATGAAAGATTTTCCAAAGTTTAGAGAAGAGCCTGAGAAATGTTACGCAGAGGTGGGATTACTGTATTGAAGGTTTTATGGGAAGATGTAAATCCATTGTTTTCAGTCAAAGTGCCATAGGATTTGTGGATTGAATGCAGGGCAATGGTAAAGAGGCCAGATGAAGAGCCATTTAGGAGTCTGCCAAGTTATAAGCCTTCTTTAGTGTTTGCAGGTAATTATGCCGAGGTTATTGAATATTTGAAGGTTCCAGCAAAACAAGTTTATTGGTAAAGAATTATGATAACAACGTAAAATGCAGATTAGTCTGTTCATGCACATTATGAGAGGTTGGTGCAGATTTACAGACAGTGCAGTGGAATGGATGACCCAGCTAAAGAGGGTGCATGGGCTTTTGTGTCAGTTTTTGTGTCGGAATTGTGTACGCAGATTCATCAAAGAATGATGTGCTGACATTCAAAATTACTTGATTAAATCAGTTGCGGTGTGGAAAAGGGGTGGGGTGGTGTGTGGCGGGGGTGGGGAGACGACAAACAGAAAAAATAAATGTAACAAAAAACATACCCTCTAGGTTCTGCTCCACTGAAGGTAAAGGTTCCCAGCCTGCCCTGCAGCCAATCCTAACACTGCTTTCATGCTGCTGGCAGCATCAGAGCAGCATTATGACTGGCTGCAGTGCCCTGGTTTGGTACTCCAAGGCAGACTGGGACCCTCTGCGTGCTCTCTCCAACCTGGCAACACAGTGCCCGAGACAGCCGACCAAACACACATGTGCACTGAAGGGAATGTTGTGCGCTCCTCCTCCGTGCTCCTCATCACCATGGCCCAGCCCTTTAAAAGTAAAACGATGATAAACATAGGCGGTCATTTCAACATTGGCGGTAAAAGCCACTTACCGCCGTGCAGAAGACCGCCAACACACCGCCGCGGCCGCGGAATTCCGCCACAGCTATTATGACCCACATCTCGAAATCCGACAAAATTCAGACACCCACACAAGTCAGCCACCCCAAAGGTCAGTGATAAACTGGCAAAAACAAAACCTCCACCGTCACGCCAACAGAAATACGCCCACGCTATCACAACCCACGAATCCACGCGGCGGTCTTTCAACCGCGGTATTCCATTGGCGGTACACACCGCCCCGCTCAAAATACACACACACACACATACAAAACACAGCCACATTGGACAATTCGAAATACACACACCTGATACACATACACACACCACTCCCACACACCCAATACAATATAAAACAGACACCCACATCACCCACAAACCCCTACTACCAAAAATTCAGAAAGAAGGCCAGAGAGAGAAACACCCCCATCCACAATCTAGCAGCCACAGGCACTCAACACCATCACCCACACAACTTCCACGCACAAAACACCACACACCACTACATATCACCACACTTATCACCACACACACCACCCCACACATCACCCACACCACCCCATGGCACGGCAAAGACACCCCAGGTTCTCGGAGGAGGAGCTCAGGGTCATGGAGGAGGAAATCGTCCGGGTAGAGCCACAGCTATTCGGATCACAGGTGCAGCACACCTCCATAGCTAGGAAGATGGACTAATGGCGAAGAATAGTCGACAGGGTCAACGCAGTGGGACAGCACCCAAGAAATCTAGACGACATCAGGAAGAGGTGGAACGACCTATGGGGGAAGGTGTGTTCCGTGGTCTCAAGACACCACCTGGTGGTACAGCGGACTGGCGGCGGACCCCCACCTCGTCCCCCACAACTAACAACATGGCAAGAGCAGGTCTTGGCAATTCTGCATCCTGAGGGCCTCGCATGAGTCGGTGGAGGAATGGACTGTGGTAAGTCAAACCTTTAACTATCATATCCCTCACCCTACCTGCATGCTATCACAGACCCCCACCCTCGCCCCCTCCCCTATCACTCCAACTCCTCACAAATGTACTAATAACACAAACCACACATCCCAACACCAAGCCCTGCATGACACAACAAAGCATGGTCACCCATCACTAAAGCATGCCCACTGCACATACCCATAACACCCCCTTCAACCATCATCACACAAGCCCCCACACAGGAATGCTAGCACTGGGGTACACGGTCACCCACCCATTGCACACTATGACACACACAGATGCAACAATCATGCTTTTACACCCCTGCAGGACCACTACCCAACGTCACCAGACAGGAGGGTCCAGACATCTCCACCCCACCCACAGAAGAGGCCCACAGTGATGACAGCAGCTCTGTCCAACTGGATCCAGATGACCAGCCCGGACCATCGTGGGCCTCGGGACAGTCGGTTCCCCTCACAAAGGCACAGCCCACCACAGACCTTCCACCCTCTGGTAACACCAGCACAGCACCCACCCAGCGGGCCCATACCACCGTGCCCAGGACACGTCAATCAGCTGTGTGTCCACCACTACAGGGAACCCAGAATAACCTACCACCCCAACAACAACAGGGACCTGGGGGCAGTGGCAGTGGGCACACGGTCCAGGGGACGGAAGCAGAGGAACACAGGGGAACTGGGAGGGCTGCCGTGCGACAGGGGGCAGACAGGCCAAGGGAACCCACTCTCCACGAGGCCATCTCCTCCATCATGGGAGCATACCACCACTCCCAGAAGACGATGGCAACGGTCCTGGCCAAGTTTCAGGAGACCCAGCGCATGCAGGAGGAACAGTATTTGGGGTTCAGGGAGGAACTCAGAACCATCAGCTCCGCCCTGGGCACCATCGTAGGGGTGCTGAAGGAAATACTTAACACCAGGAGGGACACTGTGGCACTACAAGGGGCCCCTGACACTAGCATGGACGATGAACTGCCCACCACCTCCTCCGGCGCTAGTGGACAGGAGGCACTGCCACAGGACCACCACACCAGCAACCCCCACCCCCTGCAGAAGGAGAACCACCCCGCAAGCAGTCCCTGAGATCCAGGAACAAGACAGAGCACAATGCCAAGACCCCCGCCAAGAAATGAGACCACCCTGATTGTCAAACCACTGTCCCACTTTGTAACCCTGTCTATATTGGAACTGCCCCAGCTCCACTTCCTATGCCCATATGGGCAATGCACCTGTGAGACTAATAGACTGGACTCTGCAATGGACATTCCTCCACCATCGTCCCTCACCATTTTACAACCCCCTTCAATATTGAGCACTTCAATAAACACCCTTGAAGCACAAAACAATCTGGAGTCAGTCTGTGATTTCGAAATTGTGTATTAGCAATAACAGTGACAAAATGCTTTTTCAAATGTAATGTCAACATACCTATGTCACACATCTCAAGTCCATGAGGAATCTAAGCAGATGAAACACGTTGGAAACCACACCTGTGAAACCGTAAGGGAAAAAGACAACTCAGTGACCATACACTGGTTGAAATCGACAGACGGGATAGAGGTAGAAGTGTTAAAGTACTTGTAGTAGGCAGGAATGTTTTCTCACCTGTGTGTCACTGGAAATATTGCTGGATAACTGAATCCCTGTTGTCAATGTCTTCTTCCTCTGCTTCCTCCTCATCACTGTCCACAGGCTCCACAGCTGCCACAACACCGCCATCTGGACCATCCTCCTGCAAAAAAGGCACCTGTCGTCGCAAAGCCAAGTTGTGAAGCATACAGCAGGCCACAATGATCTGGCACACCTTCTTTGGTGAGTAGAATAGGGAACCACCTGTCATATGGAGGCACCTGAACCTGGCCTTCAGGAGGCCGAAGGTGCGTTCGATCACCCTCCTAGTCCACCCATGGGCCTCATTGTAGCGTTCCTCTGCCCTGGTCCTGGGATTCCTCACTGGGGTCAGTAGCCATGACAGATTGGGGTAACCAGAGTCCCTTAATAGCCACACCCGGTGCCTCTGGAGTTGACCCATCACATAAGGGATGCTGCTATTCCGCAGGATGTAGGCGTCATGCACAGAGCCAGGGAACATAGCATTTACCTGGGAGATGTACTGGTCTGCCAAACATACCATCTGTACATTCATGGAATGATAACTCTTCCGGTTCCTGTACACCTGTTCACTCCTGTGGGGGGGGGACCAAAGCTACATGGGTCCCATCAATGGCACCTATGATGTTAGGGATATGTCCCATGGCATAGAAGTCACCTTTCACTGTAGGCAAGTCCTCCACCTGAGGGAAAACGATGTAGCTCCGCATGTGTTTCAGAAGGGCAGACAACACTCTGGACAACACGTTGGAAAACAACGGCTGGGACATCCCTGATGCCATGGCCACTGTTGTTTGAAATGACTCACTTGCAAGGAAATGGAGCACTGATAGCACCTGCACTTGAGGGGGGATTCCTGTGGGATGGTGGATTGCCGACATCAGGTCAGGCTCCAACTGGGTACACAGTTCCTGGATTGTGGCACGGTCAAACCTGTAGGTGATGATCAAACTTTTTTCCTCCATTGTCGACAGGTCCACCAGCGGTCGGTACACCGGAGGATGCCGCCATCTCCTCACATGTCCCAGCGGACGGTGCCTATGAAGGACAACAGCGACCACAGAGTCAATCAACTCAGAGGTATGTACCCACAGCCTACACAGAACACCATTCATACACAAAATGTGGCCTGTACTGTATTTGTGTTGTGAGACAAGGCCTAGGTATGTGTGACGCAGTTGGTAATTAGGCCATGTGGGCCCCTGAAATGGCGGCTGCTTGACCTCTAAACTGGGACAATGGGATGTGAGGTAACTGTGCTGGCGTTGTACACCGTCGCGGTAGGCGGTCGAAGACCGTGGCGCAATGCTGCATTGGTTAACATTGGACCCTATGGGTCCCAGGAGCCAATGACAATGTACGCCGGCGGTGATGGTACACACCGCCGCGGACGTGACCGCCGCGGACGTGACTGCCATTTTCTAGCTGTTGAATCACTCGATACCTGATCTTTGACAGGAGAGGACCTACACTGCAAGTGCTGCTGTGACCTCGGTCTGGAAAAAACAATGGCTCGTGCGTCTGGGGAAAGGGCCCCTGCCTTCACTGCAGAGGAGTTGGAGAAGCTCGTGGACGGGGTTCTCCCCCAGTACACGCTACTCTACGGTCCTCCAGACCAACAGGTAAGTACACAGGGAGCATGTTGTATGCGCTATGCCTGTGTGGAGATGGCTGGTTGTAAGAAGGAAGGGGGCACAGTTCTGCGTGCAGGAAGGACTGTGAATGCATGTGCCACATGGCAAGGGTAGGGATGTGGGCCACTCACTTTGACGGTGCAGTTGGTAATGACTTCTCTTCATCCCCTGTACATGTCATGTAGGTCAGCGCCCACTAGAAGAAGGATATTTGGCGTGCCATCGCCAAGGACATCCGGACCCTGGGGGTCCACCACAGACGGAGCACCCACTGCCATAAAAGATGGGAGGACATTCGCCGCTGGAGCAAGAAGACGGTGGAGACTCAGCTGGGGATGGCCTCCCAACGTGGGAGGGGGGCCCGTCGAACCATGATCCCCCTGATGTTCAGGATCCTGGCGGTGGCCTACCCTGAGTTGGATGGGCGCTTGAGGGCATCACAGCAGACACAAGGGGGTGAGTACACTATCATTCAGCGAACTTTGCGTGCAGTGAAGGTGTCTGGGTGGGGGAGGAGGGCTGTGGGTTTCCCTAGGCCAGGGCGAGTTCCGTAGGCAAGGCCCCTCCATAAGGCAGGCCATGTGACACCCCACCCCACCTCTGTAGAGTGCCAAGTACAGGTATTCATGCCCCTGTGTCATCTATGTGTGCAGATGTCGTCCATAGCCTTGTAAGCCATTTCCCAGGCATTGCATCTGTAGAGCCCAACAGCGCGACGTAGTGCAGGGGGCTGCTGTGTCTGTATTGTCCGTCAACGGTAGCGGTAAGCCATGCACTCAACCTGTCTTTCTTCTGTCCCCCCCCCCCTTTTTGTGGTCTCCCTGTTCTTGTGTGCATTAGCATCATTAGGCCGAGGTACAGTGGCACCGGAGCACGAGGGAGCTGCATCCCACATGGCCATGGAGGGCCACACTACGGACTCAGAATACACCAGTGGGACGGAGGGCGAGGGGAGCACCACGGAGGTCACAGGATCTGCAACCAGTGACATGGACTCATCCTCCGATGGGAGCTCCCTTATGCCACCCCCCCTACCAGCACCGCCCTCCCAGTAGCCCCTCAGCCTACGCCCGTGCCCGCTCACCCAGGAGGGTGGGCATCACCTTCGCCCCAGGCACCTCAGCCCCTGCCCCTGTCACCTCTGCTGCCCTCAGTGAGGAGGCCATTGACCTCCTCAGGTCCCTCACTGTTGGGCAGTCTACCATTTTGAATGCCATCCAGGGTGTAGAAAGGGAGTTGCAACACACAAATGCATTCCTGGAGGGCATTCATTCTGGTCAGACTGCCCTTCATCGAACCCTTCAAACTCTGGCCTTAGCACTGATGCAGCCATTGTCCCTGTGTCTAGCCTCCCCCTCCAACTTCCTCCACCCAGACCCAATCCCCTGTACTTCTGCCTATCCCAAACACACCATCAGACCAGCCTGCACACACCTCACCACACAAGGGAAGCTCAGGCAAACATAAGCACCACACATCCCACAGGCACTCACGCAAGCATCACACACATACAGACACACCAACATCCACTGCCTCCACTGTGTCCCCCTCCTCGTTGTCTCCCTCCTCCCTCCCAGTCTCATCTACACTCACACCTGCATGCACTACCACTACAGCCACTACGTCCCGCACCAGCACACCCACCAGCACACCCTGCTCACGTGCACTCACCACCCCATTACCATTTCCACATCCCCTGTGTCCTCTCCCAGTGTGTCTGTGATGCCCCTCCGAAGATACACAAACCAGGCACACACCCACCCAACAGCCATCCACCTCACGACAGCCTCCAGCCCATGCACCTGCACCCAAATCCACAAAAGTTATACCTCCCACAACCACCACCTATTCCTCCACTCCCAAACCCCCTCCAGCTACCCGTCCCAGTGTCTCCCAAAAACTTTTCCTGTCCACCCTTAACCTATCCCCCCCCCGTCCAACTCATAGGTCCCGTACTAGCACCTCAGCCCAAAAATCTCCGGGACCAGTGGTGCCTGTTGTTACAGGTATGTGGAGTGCACCGGCCACCAGGCCAGCCAGTGTGGCACGGAGCCACAGCACAGCCAGTCCCCCCCCTGTGAAGCACCAGAAGTTGGACAATGCCCTGCGGGAGAGGGGGAAGACTCCAGCCAGCCAAGCCGCTCACAGGGGACCCGGGGGGAGTGTCGACTCAGCTGTGACTCCTCCCAAGGTGGGGAAGGGACAGAAGAAATCTCCAAAGTCTGGGAGGAGCAGCACGGTGAAGAAGACCACCATCATCCCCGCTGCCCAGGAGGCCTCCCCCAGCCCCATCATCACTGCCCAGGAGGCCTCCGCCCGCCCCATCGTCACTGCCCAGGAGGCCACCGCCAGAGTCACTGCCTAGGAGGCCACCGCCAGCCCCATCATCACTGCCCAGGAGGCCTCCGCCAGCCCCATCGTCACTGCCCAGGAGGCCACCGCCAGCCCCATCGTCACTGCCCAGGAGGCCACCACCAGCCCCATCGTCACTGCCCAGGAGGCCTCCGCCAGCCCCATCGTCACTGCCCAGGAGGCCACCGCCAGCCCCATCGTCACTGCCCAGGAGGCCACCGCCAGAGTCACTGCCCAGGAGGCCTCCGCCAGCCCCATCGTCACTGCCCAGGAGGCCACCGCCAGAGTCACTGCCCAGGAGGCCACCGCCAGCCCCATCGTCACTGCCCAGGAGGCCTCCGCCAGCCCCATTGTCACTGCCCAAGAGGCCACCGCCAGCCCCATCGTCACTGCCCAGGAGGCCACCGCCAGAGTCACTGCCCAGGAGGCCACCGCCAGCCCCATCGTCACTGTCTAGGAGGCCTCCGCCAGCCCCATCGTTACTGCCCAGGAGGCTACCGCCAGAGTCACTGCCCAGGAGGCCACTGCCAGCCCCATCGTCACTGCCCAGGAGGCCTTCGCCAGCCCCATCGTCAATGCCCAGGAGTCCACCGCCAGCCCCATCGTCACTGCCCAGGAGGCCACCGCCAGAGTCACTGCCCAGGAGGCCACCGCCAGCCACAGACCAGCTGGCCAGGAGGGCCGCGCAAGCCACAGCCCAGCTGACCCATGAAGGACCGCCAGACACAGCCCTGCTGGGCAATGAAGGACTGCCTTGGCAAGGACCGCTGAGCAGGGCAAAGACCGCCATGGAAAGCACTGCTGAACAGGTCTGACACTGGCAACTCAAGCACTGCTGAACAGGCCAAGGACCACTGAACAGGGCAAAGACCGCCATGGAAAGCACCGCTGAACAGGTCTGACACTGGCAACTCAAGCACCGCTGAACAGGCCAAGGACCACTGAACAGGGCAAAGACCGCCATGGCAAGGACCGCTGTACAGGGCAAAGACCGCCATGGAAAGCACCGATAGCCCATTTGCGGCAGGGGCAGTGACACAACTGGGACCGTCACGGGGTGTGTGCTGCACTCTGGGCACCAGTCCCCCTCCACAACCAGTGGAGTACAGCATCCACTCCGTCTGTCCTGCACAGGATGAAGCACTCTGGGCACCAGTCCCCCTCCAGAACCAGTGGAGACATGCATCCTATCCGTCTGTCCTGCACAGGATGAAGCACTCTGGGCACCAGTCCCCCTCCAGAACCAGTGGAGACCTGCATCCACTTGAGAGACTGTGGCTTTGCACTCCCCAGGATTGAACAGTGGGCAACCCACCCACTGTAGAGACTTGAGAGACTGTGGCTTTGCACTCCCCAGGATACATCAATGGGCATGGAGCCCCCTCGTGGATCTGGCGTGGTGCACTCATGCGGCTGAGGTGCCCCCCTTCCCTTCCCCCTGAGGTGCCTGTTGTATTTCGATCTGATGCCCCTGCAGTGTTCTCTCCGTTTGGATCGGGTATCTTGTGTGGGCCTCGCCCATGCATTTTGGGCCCAGTGGTCCACGGACTATGAATGGTGTAATACCTGCACTACTAATCGTGGTGTATATTTTGTTTATTGTGTGTATATATATATGTATATATTTGCTTACTGTATTTTGATATATTACAATGGGTCCACTCATTTCCTTTTGTCTTTGTATTCTTCTGAGGGGATTTGGGGGGGTTACTGTAATATATAGATATGCATTGGTGTGTGTGTTGTAGTGGGTGAGGGTCGGGGTGGGGGTTGAGGTGTTGAGTGTGTGTGTCCCTGTGTTTTTGCCTCCCCCCTCCCCTAAGTCGTAGGTGCAGTACTCACTGTGGTCTTCACCGCCGGCGTTGTTGATCCTCGTATAGGAGCAGGAAGATTAGCGCTGGTGGAATCTGAAGTTCCGGCTCCATGGTGCCCTCCTTCCTCGTGGAGTGTGTAGAGCTGAGCGTTTTCCCATTGAAATTGCTGTTTCCGCCGTGTTTTTATCTGCGGTGAATCCGCCCCGGAAAAGGTGCCGGATTGGTAGGTTGTGATACTGTGGGCGGTACATTGTCTTCCGCCTGTTTGTTGGCGGTGACCGCCGCGCTGTTTGTTTATACCGCCGTGGCGGTCGGAGTGTTAAAGTGGCTGTCTTTGTTGGCGGTTTCTGCCACGGTCATAATTGCACATTTTTTACCGCCGGCCTGTTGGCGGTCTTACCGCCTCTTTAACACCGTCCGCCAGGGTTGCAATGACCACCATAGTTTTTTATCATTTCATTTGGGAAGTTTTGTAGCTGCTGCTGCTGCTGTCCAGTGAGGACCTGGCTTGGCAGTTCGGTCTGGACTGTTCCCATGAGGAACCGGGTCAAGACTGATTTGCATATGGCTGGGTCCAAACTGGGGTGGCATGGTGAGCAAAAGAACGATGGATTAAACCCAGATCTATGACTGGGGGTGAGTGTTTGACAATGTTCAGCATTCCGTCCATCACTTGTTGTTTTTGCTTTGTCGCCCTAAGTGGGAAGGGTATGCCCAGACGTGGGTCCCGTGATTCCCATGCCACTGGATTCAAGCTAGCCTGGCTGATGAGGGGTGAAACCCCGAAACCGGTCCCAGGATGCTTGTTTCCGGTCCAGTGAGGACCTGGCTTGGCAGTTCGGTCTGGACTGTTCCCATGAGGAACAGGGTCAAGACTGATTTGCATATGGCTGGTTCCAAACTGGGGTGGCATGGTGAGCAAAAGAACGATGGATTAAACCCAGATCTATGACTGGGGGTGAGTGTTTGACAATGTTCAGCATTCCGTCCATCACTTGTTTTTACTTTGTCGCCCTAAGTGGGAAGGGTATGCCCAGACGTGGGTCCTGTGCTTCCCATGCCACTGGATTCAAGCTAGCCTGGCTGATGAGGGGTGAAACCCCGAAACCGGTCCCAGGATGCTTGTTTCCGGTCCAGTGAAGACCTGGCTTGGCAGTTCGGTCTGGACTGTTCCCATGAGGAACAGGGTCAAGACTGATTTGCATATGGCTGGGTCCAAACTGGGGTGGCATGGTGAGCAAAAGAACGATGGATTAAACCCAGATCTATGACTGGGGGTGAGTGTTTGACAATGTTCAGCATTCCGTCCATCACTTGTTGTTTTTGCTTTGTCGCCCTAAGTGGGAAGGGTATACCCAGACGTGGGTCCCATGCTTCCCATGCCACTGGATTCAAGCTAGCCTGGCTGATGAGGGGTGAAACCCCGAAACCGGTCCCAGGATGCTTGTTTCCGGTCCAGTGAGGACCTGGCTTGGCAGTTCGGTCTGGACTGTTCCCATGAGGAACAGGGTCAAGACTGATTTGTATATGGCTGGGTCCAAACTGGGGTGGCATGGTGAGCAAAAGAACGATGGATTAAACCCAGATCTATGACTGGGGGTGAGTGTTTGACAATGTTCAGCATTCCGTCCATCACTTGTTGTTTTTTGCTTTGTCGCCCTAAGTGGGAAGGGTATGCCCAGACGTGGGTCCCGTGCTTCCCATGCCACTGGATTCAAGCTAGCCTGGCTGATGAGGGGTGAAACCCCGAAACCGGTCCCAGGATGCTTGTTTCCGGTCCAGTGAGGACCTGGCTTGGCAGTTCGGTCTGGACTGTTCCCATGAGGAACAGGGTCAAGACTGATTTGCATATGGCTGGGTCCAAACTGGGGTGGCATGGTGAGCAAAAGAACGATGGATTAAACCCAGATCTATGACTGGGGGTGAGTGTTTGACAATGTTCAGCATTCCGTCCATCACTTGTTGTTTTTGCTTTGTCGCCCTAAGTGGGAAGTGTATGCCCAGACGTGGGTCCCGTGCTTCCCATGCCACTGGATTCAAGCTAGCCTGGCTGATGAGGGGTGAAACCCCGAAACCGGTCCCAGGATGCTTGTTTCCGGTCCAGTGAGGATCTGGCTTGACAGTTCGGTCTGGACTGTTCCCATGAGGAACAGGGTCAAGACTGATTTGCATATGGCTGGGTCCAAACTGGGGTGGCATGGTGAGCAAAAGAACGATGGATTAAACCCAGATCTATGACTGGGGGTGAGTGTTTGACAATGTTCAGCATTCCGTCCATCACTTGTTGTTAGGGCTCCACCTCCACCATAGCAGAGGAGCTGCCGCTGGATGAGATTTTGACCTCTGCAAAACATTGTATTGATTATTGTGAATCTAAAAGAAATTGACAAGGAGCAATTAACCAAGGCACAGACTTATTTACAACTTTTTGGCACATGATAGTGCAGCCAATCAAAAGGAAAAGGCAGGAATGCACCGTAGTAATGAAATACAGTGCATTCCTGTGCCAACACAGGCACTCTTGCACCATGGTGTAAGGGGACTGCGTTGTTGGCACAATTGTTTTTGTGCAGGAAGGGACACATTCCTTCACAAAAAAAGCCATGGAGGCGTTTTCCTCTTTCTATGTGTCCTGCAGAATGCAGCACACAAAGAAAGAGGAAAGAATGGGGAGAAATAAAGTTATTTGTCCTCATTATGCCTCTTCTGGGGAGGCACACAGTTTTAACGCATTCCCAGGTTTACAGGTTCTTGTAAATTTGGGAATGTGTCAAAACCCATGTGTGTCGCATGGGATAATCCAATGCAACACCCATGGAACGCCTCCTTGACTTAGAGTAAGGCAAGGCAGTGCTTTTAGCTGTCTTGCCTTACTCCATATCTAGAAGACCATGCAAAGCCATGCAGGGTGGCTTTGCATCACCTAAAATATATGATTGGTAGGCCTGCACTACTGGAGCATCATAAAAATGGACACTCTGCTGGTGCAGACCTCTTGTAAATGAGGCCCTGAATTCTTCAAGCAAGAAGGGCAAGGATTAGTGCCCAGTTTCAGAGTCCACGAAGAGGTGGATGCTAACAATGGTATGAGATCTGGACCTTGGCACAGAAGTGATAAAGAATGAACAAATGCTAATGGGTCTTAAATTGAGCTCTATGTAAAGAAGGATACTGGAAGAGAAATTGTAGATTGAACAAACATATGCTAATGGGACTTAAATGATGCCCTACTGAGCTCTATGTAACATAATGGCCCTCATTACAACCCTCGCGGTTGGTGATAAAGCGGCGGTAATACAGCCAACAGGCTTGCGGTAAAAAAAAATTGAATTATGACCACAGCAGAAACCGCCCACACATACAGCCACTTTAACACACCGACCGCCACAGTAGTAATAACAACCACTGCTGCGGTAACTGCCAACTGTCAGACGGAAGACAATGTACCGCCCACGGTATTACAACAGGCCTATCGCCCACCTTTTCCGGGATGGTACCAACAACATCCAAAGTACGGCAGAAACAGTACACAGAAGGTATAGGACTCACCTCTGGAGGCTCAAGGAAGAAACACAACACCATGGAGCCCAAGTTGCCATCTTCTCCATGATTGTATACCTCTTCATGCATTACGAACAGCAACGCCGGCGAAGACGACCACGGTGAGTATTGCCGCCTAGCACACAAGGGATGGGAGAGGAAAAAGAAAGTGACACAAACACGCAACACTCAACACCCCCACCCCCAACACCATACACACATAAAGGTGCAATAACATCACATATCTACCCCGTACCCCTCAAGAATAATGCAAGGACAAAAGGAATAGATTAAAATGAGTGTAATAAGATAAAATAGTAGAAATTTGTGCTTCAAAATCAAAACAGTATATACATATATAAAAATATACAAATGGAGGGACACTGCCCAGTCCTCAATGTCCGTGGGCCACAGACCCACTACACATAGGCCAAGGCCCCACTTGACTCCTGCAACAACATGGAGAGAACACTGCAGGGGCATCAGGTCGAAAATACACAGGCACCTCAGGGGGACGGGGAACAGGGAGCACCTCAGCCAGAAGATGGTACAACACCACTGGTCCTGGAGGGGGCAACATGCCCTGTGCAATGTCCTTGAGAGTGTAAGGCCATAGTCTTACAAGTGGGTGGTTTGCCGACTGTTTGGTCCTGGGGAGTGCAAAGCCACAGTCTCTCAAGTGGGTGGTTTTCCTACTGCTTGGTCCTGGGTAGTGCAAGGCCACAGTCTCTCAAGTGGGTGACCTGCCCACTGCTTGGTCCTAAGAAGTGCAAAGCCACAGTCACTCAAGTGGGTGGTTTGCCCACTGATTGGTCCTGGGGAGTGCAAAGCCACAGTCTCTCATGTGGGTGGTTTTCCTACTGCTTGGTCCTGGGGAGTGCAAGGCCACAGTCTCTCAAGTGGGTGACATGCCCACTGCTTGGTCCTGGGGAGTGGAAGGCCACAGTTCTCAAGTGGGTGGTTTGCCCACTGCTTGGTCCTGGGGAGTGCAAAGCCACAGTCTCTCAAGTGGGTGGTTTGCCCACTGCGTGGTCCTGGAGAGTGCAAAGCCACAGTCTCTCAAGTGGGTGGTTTGCTCACTGCTTGGTCAAGAGGCGTGCAAAGCCACAGTCTCACAAGTGGGTGGTTTGCCCACTGATTGTGGATGGGGCCTTGTGCCCAGTGTGCTTCATACTGGCAAGGAGGGGTGAGTGGATGGCTTCTTCCACTGGTTATGGAGGGGACCTTGTGCCCAATGTGCTTCAGGCTGGCAAGGATGCGGTGAGTGGATGGCTTCTTCCACTGGTTCTGGAGAGGGCTTTGTGCCTAGTGTGCTTCATCTCGGCAAGGATGCGGTGAGTGGATGGCTTCTTCCACTGGTTCTGGAGGGGGCCTTGTGCCCAGTGTGCTTCATCCTGGCAAGGATGTGCTGAGTGGATAGCTTCTTCCACTGGTTCTGGAGGGGCCTTATGCCCAGTGTGCTTCATCCTGACAAGGAGGGGGTGAGTGGATGGCTTCTTCCACTGGTTCTGGAGGGGGCCTTGTGCCCAGTGTGCTTCATCCTGGCATGAAGGGGGTGAGTGGATGGCTTCTTCCACTGGTTCTGGAGGGGGCCTTGTGCCCTGTGATGGAGCCCTTGGGAAGTGCAAGGTCACAGACTCTCACCCGGGTGTCACACCTACCTTATTTGAGGGGTCCAGGATGCACTACAGCCTATGGAGGCAGGACTACAAACTGCCCACCGTCTGCTAAGTACTTGCAGTGGCGGTGCTGGTGTCGGGTATGCCTGTGGTGGGGGAGGCTCCAGCCTTTCCCCTGCAGCCATGGACGGCTGCCCACTGGGGCTGCTGCTGCTGGCAGTGGTGCTGGATGGTGGTGCAGGTAGTGGTGGGGTGAGGCAGTAGCCCTTCCCTTGCAGCCTTTCACAGCTGCCCACTGGGGCTGCTGCTGCTGGCAGTGGTGCTGCTGGTGGTGGTGCTGCTGGCGGTGCTGGCGTCAGAGAGGCCAGTGATAGGGGAGGCTCCAGCCCTCCCCCTGCAGCCTCGGACGGCTGTACCACCATGGTTGGTGGTGGGGGCTCAGAATCAGTCCAGAACCATGTCTCCTGTCCATCCTGCCTGCCGGTGCCTCCTTGCCCTTCCCCTTGGCAGCTGGAGGTGCCTCCTTGCCCTTCCCCTTGGCAGCTGGTGGTGCCTCCTTGCCCTTCCCTTTGGCAGCTGGTGCAGGCACACTGTCAGTGCTGATGGCTGGTTCCCTGGAGCCTCTCCCACATGCAGTAGCTGCCAACACTACTGTGGCCGTGCACTGGGTGGCTCAGGTGCTCGCCTGGGTTCTGACCACCCTTGCCCGATGTGAAGGACGGAGGGGAGGGAAGAGGTCAACGGCGGAGAGGAAAAGCTTCTTAGGGACACTGGGGTGGGAAGAGGCGAAGGTTTGGGAGTGGTTGTAGGAGGTGTCTTTCTGCTGTGTTTGGATACTGGTGCATGGGCTGGATGCTACTGTGAGGTGGATGGCTGTTGGGTATCTGAGTGTTTGCATTTGTGTACCTTCAGAGGAGGGGGCACAGACACAGTGGGAGAGGACACAGGGGACGTGTGCATGGAAGTGGGGGTGGTGACTGCCAGTGAGGGGCGTGTAGTGATAGGGGTGATGGGGGCAGTAGGATGAGGATGTAGTGCATGCAGGTGTGAGTAGAGACACTACTGGGAGGGTGGTGGAGGACGAGGAGGCGGGGGACACAGTGGAGGCAGTGGATGTTGTTATGTCTGCATCTGGATGGTGTTTGTGTGAGTGCCTGTGGGATGATGTGTGGTGCTTGTGCTTGCCTAAGCCACTACTGTGTGTTGTTGTGGGTGAATGCTGGTCTGAATGTGTGCTTGGGATAGGTTGGGGGTGAGGGGAATGGGTCTGGGTAGAGGAAGTTGGAGGGGGGAGACTAGAGACAGGGACAATGGCTGTCGTCAGGGAGGAGACCAGAGCCTGGATTGATCTCTGTTGGGCCGCCATGCCAGAGTGAATGCCCTCCAGGAATGCATTTGTTTGTTGCAAATGGCCTGCCAGCCCCTGGATGACATTCCCTATGGTTGACTGCCCAACAGAGATGGATCGCAGGAGGTCAATAGCCTCATCACTCAGGGCAGCAGGGCTAACTGGGGCAGGGCCTGAGGTGCCTGGGACGAAGGAGATGCCCACCCTCCTGATTGAGGGGGCACAGGAAACTCGCTGAGGGGCTGCTGGGAGGGTGGTGCTGGTACGGGGGTGGTGTCTGTACCTGTAGTTGAGGTGTCCGCCACCACCAGGGAGCTTCCATCGGAGGAGGTATCACTGTCCGATCTGTCCCCACCTGTCCCCACTATGGTGCTCCCTTGCCCTCACCATCAGTGGCATTGGCCTCCTGGCCCCTGTGGGATGCAGCTCCCTCCATCGCCGGTGCCTCTGCTCCTCCGACAGATGATGCTAATGCACATAAGGACAGGGTGACAAAATAAAAAGGGGGGGAGATAGACAAAGGATACACTTGGTCAATGGCAGCAACAACACCACCGCTGGCGTAAACGACACACACACCCACAGGGAAACAGCCCTATGCACTAGGCAATGCTAGTCACCAGCCTATGGACAGGAATACCTAACGCCAATAGCAGCATACCTGAGACCCACAGACCCCTGCCCAGTAGTGAATGCCTACTAGCTTGGTTGGAGGTATTTTACATCAGAACCTGCCCGCCCTGGCATAGGGGCACCCACAGGCACACATACCCCACCCGGTGACCACCCCAACTCACGCAAGTAGTATATTGGGAAACTGTACTCAACCCCTTTTGGCTGCTGTGATGCCCTCAAGCGCCCATCTAGCTCCAGATAGGCCACCACCAGTATGCGGGTCATCAGGGGGGTCCGGCTTCCTCATTGGGAGGCCATCCCCAGCTGGGCCTCCGCTGTCTTCCCTGCCCAGCATCTCAGGTCCTCCCACCGTTTGCGACAGTGGGTGCTCTACCTGCCATAGATCCCACAGGTTCTGCACGTCCTTGGCGATGGCACGCCATATAACCTTTTTCTGATGGGCACTGACCTGCAGAAAAAGAAACAAATAAAAAGGTATCAGTCATATTGTCTGGCCTGTTAAACTCATGGACAACCATAGCCCTCACATCCCCTTATCCACAGACATTGCCCACCATACATGCGTCACGTTGCCTAGAACTCTTCCACAAACCCCCCCTACACGTGGCCCTCAGACACAGCACTCTATACATTCATGCCCCATGCATTGTGCTGACAGTGTACTCACCCGTTGGTCTGGAGGCCCATACAGCATTCAGTACTGGGGTAGGACCCCATCCACCAGCCCTTTCCCCAGTGACCCGAGCCATGGTCGGTTCCAGACACAGGTCACAGCAGCACTTGCAGTGTAGGTCCTCTCCTGTTGAAGGTCAGGTAGCAAGTGAGTGAACAGATAGAAAATGGCAGTCATGTCTGCGGTGGTGTGTACATCGCCATTGGCCACTGTAACCCATAGGGCCCAATGACAACCAATGAGGAGTTGCACGGCGGTACTCAACCTCATTTCCGCATGTGCATCCACACAGGACAAGAGGATGCCATTTCGGGGGGGGGGAGCAGGCCATGACACCTAACTGCGTCACAGTACACATAGGCACCATTTGAGCCTATCCAACGACATACTGTTACAGTCACAACATGCAATGCAGTGTAGTGTTTGGAAATGTGGAATACTGACTAGCTGCTCACTGTTTTGCCCCCTAGATTACTACCACTGTGGATGAATAGGATATGGAGACATCCCCCCCTGTACAGATCCCTGGTGGACTTGGCAACAATGGAGGACAGGCACATTATCCTCACCTATTTACTGGACGGGGCCACAATCACAGAGCTGTGTGCCCAATTGGAGCCTGACCTGATATCTGCTATCCGTCACTCTACTGGGATCCCCCCTCTGGTGCAAGTACTATCAGTGCTCCATTTCTTAGCAAGTGGTTCCTTCCAAGTTACAGTGGGCTTGGCAGCAGGAATGTCTCAGCCAATGTTCTCAATAGTGCTGACCAGAGTGTTGTCTGCCCTGATTAAACACATGCACAGCTACATTGTTTTCCCCCAGGTGGAGGATTTAGCTACAGTGAAGCTGACCTCTATGCAATGGGACATATCCCCAACATTATTAGGGGCTAGATGGTACACATATTGCATTTGTCCCCCTCTGGAGAAATGAACAGGTGTTCAGAAATCGAAAGAGCTTTCACTCGATGAATGTGCAGATAGTGTGCCTGGCGGACCAGTCCATCTCCCATGTCAATGCAAAGTATCCTGGTTCTGTGCATGATGCCTTTATCCTGAGGAATAGCAGCATCCCATATGTGATGGCTCAACTCCAGAGGCACCAGGTGTGGCTAATAGGTGAGCCCATAGTTCCCACCCAGTAGATAATGGTGTATGGGTATGGTGTTGGCCATACGGTTTAGTGTTTGGCTAACAGGTATCCTTCGATATTTGCAGGTGACTCTAGTTACCCCAACCTCTTATGGCTGCTGACCCCTGTGAGGAATCCCAGGACAGGGGCAGAGGAATGTTACAATGAGGCACATGGGCGAACAAGAATAATCACAGGTGCATTGTCCAAGGGGGCATAGGAAGTGGAGCAATGGCAGTTCAAGGTGGACAGGGTGACAGAGTGGTACACAAGGGTGACAATCAGGAGAGTCTTATTTCCTGGCGGGGTCTTGGCAAAGTTCTCTGGCTAATGCCTGGATTGCAGGGACCGTTTGTGGGGTGGTTCTCCTTCTGCAGGGGGAGGGGTGCCGGTGGCCAGCAGAGGTGGAGGGCTGTTCATCGGTTTTGCTGGTGTCAGGGCCCCGGTGGTGTGCCACTGCCTCCCTCATGGTGTTGGTCATGTCTGCCAGCACCCCTGCAATGGTGACCAGGGTGGTGGGGATGTCCTTCAGGTCCTCCCTGATCCTCAGGTACTGTCCCTCCTGCAGCCGCTGGGTCTCCTGCAACTTGTCCAGTATCTGGCCCATCGTCTCCTGGGAATGGTGGTATGCTCCCAGGATGTTGGTAAGTGCCTCCTGGAGAGTCGGTTCCCTGGGCCTGTCCTCCCCCTGTCACAGAGCAGTCCTCCGAGCTTCCCTGTTGTCCTGTGCCTCTGTCCCCTGAACCGTGTGCCCACTGCCACTGACCCCAGGTCCCTGATCATCCTGTGTTTGTGGGGTTGCCTGGGGTCCCTGTAGTGGTGGACACACTGTTGATTGATGTGTCATGGGGACAGAGGTATGGGCCCACTGGGTGGGTACTGTGGTGGTGTTTCCTGAGGTGGGAGGCTCTGTGGTGGTATGGGACTGTCCGGAGATTCCTGATGGGCGAGGTTGGTCATCCAGATCCAGGCGTCCAGAGCTGCTGTCATCACTGTGGGCCTCTTCTGTGGGGGGACCGGATGTTGCTGGCACCTCCTCTCCGGTGACATTGTGTGGGGGACCTGTGGGGATGTAAATGCAGAGTTATTGTTTCTGCGTTTTATATCTTGTACAAGGGTGTGTTACCCTGTATGGTTGTGATTGCCCTGTCAGCTTTGCCCTGTGTGAGTAGTGATTTTGTGGGCTGGGTGAATCTCTCTAATTTGCATGCTTTACTGATGGGTGTCCATGCAGGGCTGTGAGTGATGTCCATGCATTGGTGTTGCATGCAGGGCTTGGTATTGGGATGGGTGGGTTGTGATGGTGGGGTGTATGTGAGGTGGTGGGGTGATGGGGTGAGGGCGGGCTTGGGGGTATGTGATGGCATGCAGGTAGGGGAATGATAGTAATAGAGATTTGAATTACCAGAGTCCAGTCCTCCTGCTCATCCTGCCAAGCCCTCAGGATGCAGCATTGCCAAGACTTGCTCCTCCCATGTTGTTAGTTGTGGGGAAGGATGTGGGGGTCCAACGCCAGTCCTCTGTACAGATATCTGGTGTCTTGCAACCACAGAACTCACCTTCCTCTTCCTGATGTCATCCCTTGTTCTTGGGTGGTGTCCCACAGCATTGACCCTGTCCACGATTCTCCGCCATAGCTCCATCTTCCTAGCAATGGATGTCTGCTGCAGATGTGATCTGAGTAGCTGTGGCTCTACCCGGATGATTTCCTCCACCATGACCCTTAGCTTCTCCTCTGAGAACCTGGGGTGTCTTTGTGGTGCCATGGGTGTATTGTGTGTGGAGTGTGTGAGGGTGTGTGGGGTGATGTGTTGGGGTGTGTGCTGTAAGGTGCGTGGATGGAGTCTGGGTGATGGTGTTCTGTGGCTCTGGTTCTGTGGATGCTCTTGGTGTCTCTCTCTCTGTTGTCAATTAATTTGGGTCGTAAAGGGTTGTGGGTAGTGTGTGTGTTTTATAGTGTTGTGGGTGTGTGGGTGTGTATGTGTGTCAGGTGTGTGTTGTTAGAATTGTCCTATGTAGTGTTTTGTTTGTGTGTGTGTATTTTGAGCTCGGCGGTATGTACCACCATTGGTTGAATGTCCGCCGCAGTGATTCGTGGGTCATAATGCTGTGGGTGTAGGCCAGTTGGTGTAACGGTGTGGGTTTTGCTACCACCAGTTTATCACCGACCTTTGGGCTGGCGGACTTGTGTGTGTGGCTGTATAGTGACGGATTGCTATGTGTAGGTCATAATATGAGTAGCGATAAATTGCGGCGGTATGTTGGCGGCAGTCGGCATGGCAGTAAGCGGGACTTACCTCCAATGTCATAATGAGGCCAATATGTTTTCAATTGCACAAAATATGTTGAATCAGTCGATGGAACAGAGGCGGCTCCTCCGCTATGGCGGAGGATCGTCGCCCGCTGGATTTTTGAAAAATGAGAAAATAAAATGATAATAATGTATGCTACGTTATTATCATTTCATTTTTCATGGGATTAAGGGGACTGGTGTCAACACCAGAGCAGTGTGCGCTCTACGGGCGACTAGAATGCAAAAACCCAGCACTTTCAAGACAACGTAATTTATGCATTGTGCTGATATGTTGTTGTTTAACCTTTTGCATTGCAGAGTTCAATCCTGAAGACTTATTTTTAAGGTGCTGATAAATACTGTTCATTTGCAATGTATCACTGCAGACTTTTAGAGTGTGTCAGGGTGTGGTCCCTTTCCAGGGCCTTCTAGAAGCTTTCCCTGCAGCATGCCTGGGTGTAGTTGTGGGCTGGGCCAAGACTCTATAAAAGGGAGCCAGCCCAGCTCCACGTGCTCACTATTCAGATTTCCCGGTGCAGAGCAGCAGCAACTTCCTGAGCTCCTGTTCCGGTGGCCTACTTTGATCTGCCAGGCCTCTGCCCTTCATACTACATTGGTGATTCTTAAGTAGGGTGGTAAGACGGAGGTTGGGCTAGGCCCCCAACCCCGTTATTGAGTACGCTCGAATTCTTGGGCCTTATTCTTACATGACAAACAATTGCTCTTGCGCGTGTGAATGTGTGCTTGGACGTTTCGGGACATTTGCATGCTGTTACTAGAATCAGCAAGACGCACGATTCTTTTCTCATGTTTAATTCATGTTATTCATTGTGTGCTACCATTCCTTGGCAGTTACATGGTGGCATTCGAATCGGCAAGACGCGTGATTCTTTCCTCGTGTTTAATTCATGTTATTCATTGTGTGCTACCATTCCTTGGCAGTTACATGGTGGCATTCGAATCAGCAAGACGCGCAATTCTTTCCTCGTGTTTAATTCATGTTATTCATTGTGCGCTGCCATTCCTTGGCAGTTACATGGTGGCATTCGAATCGGCAAGACGCGCAATTCGCTTTCTAGTGATTTAACCCTTGATATTCATTGTGCGCTACCATTCCTTGGCAGTTACATGGCGGCATTCGAATCAGGCAAGATGCGCGATTCTTTCCTCGTGTTTAATTCATGTTATTCATTGTGCGCTAGCATTCCTTGGCAGTTGCATGGTGGCATTCGAATCAGCAAGACGCGCAATTCTCTCCTCGTGCTTAATTCATGTTATTCATTGTGCGCTACCATTCCTTGGCAGTTACATTGTGGCATTCGCATCGATAAGACGCACAATTCTTTCCTCGTGTTTAATTCATGTTATTCATTGTGCGCTACCATTCCTTGGCAGTTACATGGTGGCATTCGAATCAGCAAGACGTGTGATTCTCTCTTCGTGCTTAATTCATGTTATTCATTGTGCGCTTCCATTTCTTGGCAGTTACATGGTGGCATTCGAATCGGCAAGACGCGTGATTTTCTCCTCGTACTTAATTCATGTTATTCATTGTGCACTACCATTCCTTGGCAGTTACATGGTGGCATTCGAATCGGCAAGACGCGCAATTCTTTCCTCGTGCTTAATTCATGTTATTCATTGTATGCTACCATCCTAAGGCATTTACTTGGTAGTACTCGAGTTGACAAGTTGCATGATTTATTCCTTAAATCTACGTGGTGTTATTCATGGTGTTTACTACCTATGTGAAAATCTGCAATGTGCGCAATTCATGTTCCAACATTTTGAGAGAACAAAAAAGGTCAGAGTTCTAGATGGAATGTTGTGTGTTCCTGATATGTATTCTTAAAAAAAGATTCATATGATGGTTCAGAACTTATTCAGATTGTTTCCTGATTCTCATGCAAAAGAAAGTACTTGAATTTGAAAGTTTCATTTAACCTCTCTTGATTCCCTCACAGGTATTGAGTCATCTTGAAGCCTAGTCATTTTAAGTCTATTATTAGGTTGTTCATGTTTTCAGAATGACGATGCTTAGCGTCATAGCCAAGTACTGATTTCATGAGATGTAATTTTGATGTTGTGTGTTTTAACCTTTTTGCTTCCTACAGGTCTCCTTCCCAGCTGTTCCCTTCCTAATCCCCTTTTCCCCACTTGGACTCTCTTAGACTCTGTGACAAATCTAATCAGAGTATTGGAGCTGTCTTGTGGTGGAAGTGTTGGGAACGTGCACAGACCCCGAGGATCTGGTGACTCTGAAAGAATAGTGAGCCCACGAATGATTATCCTTCTGGTTTGTGTATGTTCTCAGCATGGCCACACTGGACGAGCTAGTCAAGGCTATCACCCAGCTCCAGGCAGAGGTGGTATCATCAAAAGATTTGGCAACTAGCCTAGCTGAGAGAGTGAGTCAGTTACAGGATAAGGTAGAGAAGAAGGAACAAAGTCCAACAGGTGTGTCTTAGCCAGGTACTTCTTCTAAGACTTCTGGAGGTAATCCGACAAACATTTCCCTCAATGTTCCTTCAGCCATTCCTTTAGCTCCCCCAGAACGTTTTTCAGGTGACCCTTGAAAGCGCAATCTTTCCTGGTTCAAGTGGAACTACACTTCACCTGCAGACCACACACTTTCCCCGATGCCCAGTCCAAAGTAGCTTTCTTGTTATCATATCTGTCTGGAGATGCAGCTACCTGGGCTATTCCTCTTGTGCGTAAAGATAGCCCCCTGCTGTACAACTGGAGAAATTTTGTTTGTGTGTTTGAGCGAGTTTTTGATCGTAGAACTGTAACACTGTCAGCAGATCGTGAATTATTATACTTACGCCAAGGGAATCAGGACTTAGTGTCATATTTAGCCAACTTTAATCGGCTGGTCGCTGAGACATCCTGGCCTGAGGAAAAACAAGTGGCCATGTTTTACAAGGGACTCAAAGAGGAGCTAAAAGATGTCTTAGCGCAAGTCGACCCGCAACCTACAGACTGTCAAGAATTAATAAACCTTGTCTTGAGGCTTGATCATCATTTAACAGAATGAAAAGGAACGCACAAAAAGACTGAAAAATATTCCTGGCGTGTTCACAAAGACTCAAGAATTCCGAAAGCAAGAACGCCGGAACCGATGGAAATTGGAGCCATCAGGAGACCTTTGACCAAAGAGGAAAAGGACCTACGCAGAAAGAATGGACAATGTCTCTATTGTGGGCGGAAGGGTCATTTTGCCAAAGATTGTCCAATCAAACCAAAGAGCAAGCAAGGTCCAGTTCAGAAGGTTGCAGCCAATGCACCAGTCAAGTTGGAAAACTAAAGCACCCAAGATGAACAGAAGGGTTGCTCTTGGGTGTCACCATGGACCCTTCACAATCTAGACATCTCAAACTCGGAATAAGAGTTCAGGTTAAGAAAAAGACCTATCTCAAGAAGGCTCTATTCGATTCTGGGGCTACCGGAAACTTTGTTGACGCCCAACTGGTTCGTGCATGGGGGGTCCCATCTATTGAAAAGAAGACCCCAGAAATCATCCAGGCAGTCAATGGAAAACTCTTGACTGGAGGTCCAGTAACTGTTTAGACTGTCCCTTTGTCGGTGATTTGTGAAGATAAAAATCAAAGAAAGAAACATAAAGAGAAACTTATCCGTGTCGTGATCCATGCTCCCCAGTATGGGATTATCCTTGGCTTGCCATGGTTAACTCATCACAATCCAGAGATTAATTGGGCAGAACGAAAGTTTGTGCTCTCATCTGCGCTGTGTAAAGAACAATGTCTTCTAAAGGTTCAAGTATCAAAAGTTTGCAACTCTTTCATAGCTACTGCCGCGGGAAAGAAGTTCAGTTGCCCAAACAGTATGCATCTTACGAAGATGTATTCGATGAGAAAGAAGCAGAGAATTTACCTCCTCATAGATCTTATGACTGTCAAATTGATCTAGTCCCAGGTGCGATACTTCCCAACTGTCGTGTGTATGCCCTGTCAGAACATGAAAATCAACATTTACAAAAATACCTAGATCAATTCTTGGAGAATGGTTTCATTCGCCCCTCTAAGTCTCCCGCAGCTTCTCCTTTGTTTTTTGTTCCGAAGGCGAATGGAGAACTTCTAACTTGTATCGACTATAGGGGATTGAACAAAGTCACCATCAAGAATAAATATCCTTTGCCTCTAATTCCGGTCTTACTGGAACAAGTTAAGAAAGCAAAAATCTACACGAAGCTTGACCTTCGAGGTGCTTATCATTTGGTCAGAATGAGAGAGGGTGACGAATGGAAAACAGCGTTCAAGACAGGATATGGCCTGTTTGAAAACACCGTCATGCCTTTTGGTCTGTGTAATGTTCCAGCAGCATTTCAATTTTTCTTGAATGACGTTCTTAGAGAGTACCTCAACATATTTGCCATAGTTTACATCAATGACATTTTGATCTACTCAGACAATGAAAATGAACATGTCCAACATCTCAAGAAAATTCTTGCAGCCCTTCGAAAACACCATTTATACTGCAAACTAACCAAGTGTGAGTTTCATGTTACCACAGTTGAGTTTTTAGGGGTTATTCTTACCCCTCAAGGTATGGTGATGGCAGAAAAGAAAGTAAAAGCCGTATCTGATTGGCCCACCCCAAAGACTGTTCGTGGTGTACAATGTTTCCTGGGGTTTGCAAATTTTTACTGGAGGTTCATAAATAATTTCTCCCAGACAGTGGCTCCAATCACTAAGCTATTAAGAAAGAAAGAAAAATGTGTATGGTCCCCAGAAGCTGACCAAGCCTTTTCAACTTTGAAGGAAGCTTTCTCCACTGCCCAAGTCTTGACTCATCCTGATGCGGATTGACCTTTCATAGTGGAAGCTGATGCTTCAGACGTGGCAATTGGAGCAGTCTTGTCGCAATGAAACAAATATACTGGTCAACTTCATCCTGTAGCTTACATGTCTCGGAAGTTGAACGAAGCCGAACAGAACTATGTAATTGCTGAAAAAGAGCTTCTGGCGATTCGTGACGCCTTTAAAGAATGGATACATCATTTGTTGGGTGCTAAATACAGTGTCACAGTATATACTGATCATCGCAATCTTCAATTCATGAGTTCCGCCAGACTTTTGACTCCTCGGCAATTACGCTGGATGCTGTTTTTTGCCGAATTTGATTTTGTGGTAACATTCCAGCCTGGTAAAGATAATCGCAAAGCTGATGCCTTGTCCCGCCGAGAGTCTACCATGTTGCCTGCAGTTCAAACCTCCAGAGCTATCATTGCTCCTGACAAGGTCCTATGTATCATAAAAACTGAAGATTTCTTTGAAGACATCCGCAATTCTTTCACTGTTGAGAAATGGCAGGCATGGGCCCAAGCAGATCCCAAAAGGTCAATCAAGCAAGGACTACCCTTTCATGACGCTCATTTGTTCGTGGCCACTACCAAACTTTGCAAGATAGTGTTTCATTGGTTGCATGTTACACCTACGGCAGGTCACCCAGGTACTCCTAAAACTCTTGAATTAATCCAACGCTATTTTTGGTGGCCTACCCTAACAAAAGATGTAAAAGCAATGGTAAACAACTGCGAAGTCTGTGCTTGCACTAAAACAAGTCATTCAAAACCGAAAGGGTTGTTACACCCACTCCCAACCCCAAGTCGTCCGTGGGAGCACATTTCCTTAGACTGTATTACCGGTCTGCCAGTGGTTCAACAACATTCAGTAATTCTTGTGGTAGTAGATAGTCTCACGAAATATGGACATTTCATTGCCTGTAAGAAATTGCCCACCTCATGTGAACTGGCAACTATTTTACAGAATAGAGTGGTTCGTTATCATGGACTGCCAAAAGTGATCCTCTCCGATCGGGGGTCGCAATTTGCCTCCAATTTCTGGAAGACATGGTGTAAAACACTCCAAGTGACATCTACACTATCTACTAGCCACCATCCTCAAACAGATGGTCAAACGGAGAGACTAAATCAGACTTTCAAGCAATACCTACGTGCTTACGCTGAAAAAGCACTTCATTCTTGGACATCAATGCTCTGGTTAGCTGAGTTAGCCTACAATAACTCATTCCACACTTCTACTGGTGTTACACCCTTTTTTGGTTTGTTTGGCTATCATCCTGACACCTTGCCCATCACAATCCCTCAAGAAAGTTCTCTTACTCCAGCTGTGTCAGAAACCATTCAACATTTGCATCAAACCCAGAAACTTATTCAACAGCATTTAGAAAAAGCCAAACAAAAATACAAAAAGCATTATGACAAGAAACATTGTAAGGGACCGCAGTATCAACCAGGTGACAAAGTGTGGCTTTCCACAAAACATATAGACTTCAAGAAGAAGCACATGTTCAACCCCAAATTCATAGGTCCTTACACTGTTCTTCAGCAAATCAATCCTGTGACCTATAAACTTCAATTGCCAAGATCATTACGGATTCATCCAGTGTTCCACACTTCCCTCTTGAAAAAGGCAGTCCAAAAGGTCCGCCCTCATCCAGCTCCTGCTCTAGTACAGGGGTCAGAAGAATACAAAGTCAAGAAAGTGTTGGATTCTAAAATGAGAGGGCGTAACCTATGGTACTTAATCTCATGGAAAGGTTATGGCCCTGAAAGTAACTCATCTGATATTCATGCCCCAGTACTTGTGAGATGCTTTCGTCGTCTCAATCCAGACAAACCAGGCCCTCGAGCGCATCTGGGAGGGGGGAGTACTGTCAACACCAGGGCAGTGCACGCTCTACGGGCGACTAAAATAAAAAACCCAGCACTCTCGAGACAATGTAATTTATGCATTGTGCTGATATGTTGTTGTTTAACCTTTTGCATTGCAGAGTTCAATCCTGAAGACTTATTTTTAAGGTGCTTATAAATACTATTGATTTACAATGAATTGCTGCAGGCTTTCAGAGTGTGTCGGGTGTGGTCCCTTTCCAGGGCCTTCTAGAAGCTTTCCCTGCAGCATGCCTGGGTGTGGTTGTGGGCTGGGCCAAGGCTCTATAAAAGGGAGCCAGCCCAGCTCCAAATGCTCACTATTCAGAGGTACCGGTGCAGAGCAGCAGCAACTTCCTGAGCTCCTGCTCCGGTGGCCTACTTTGATCTGCCAGGCCTCTGCGCTTCATACTACATTGGTGATTCTTAAGCAGGGCGGTAAGATAGAGGTTGGGCTGGGCCTCTGACCCCGTTATCGAGTACGCTCGAATTCGTGGGCCTTATTCTTACATGACAAACAATTACTCTTGCACATGTGAATGTGCGCTTTGACGTTTCGCAACATTTGCATGCTGTTACTAGAATCGTCAAGACGCGCAATTCTTTCCTCGTGTTTAATTCATGTTATTCATTGTGCCCTATCATTCCATGGCAGTTACATGGTGGCATTCAAATCGGCAAGACGCGCAATTCTTTCCTCGTGTTTAATTCATGTTATTCATTGTGCACTACCATTCCTTGGCAGTTAAATGATGGCATTCGAATCGGCAAGAAGCGCAATTCTTTCCTCGTGTTTAATTCATGTTATTCATTGTGCGCTACCATTCCTTGGCAGTTACATGGTGGCTTTCGAATTGGCAAGACGTGCAATTCGCTTTCTAGTGATTTAACCCTTGATATTCATTGTGCAATACCATTCCTTGGCAGTTACATGGTGGCATTCGAATCGGCAAGACGCGCAATTCTTTCCTCGTGTTTAATTAATGTTATTCATTGTGCGCTACCATTCCTTGGCAGTTACATGGTGGCATTCGAAACAGCAAGACGCGCGATTCTCTCCTCGTGCTTAATTCATGTTATTCATTGCGCGCTACCATTCGTTGGCAGTTACATGGTGGCATTTGAATCGGCAAGACACACGATTCTATCCTCGTGCTTAATTCATGTTATTCATTGTGAGCTACCATTCCTTGGCAGTTACATGGTGGCATTCGAATCGGCAAGACGCGCAATTCTTTCCTCGTGCTTAATTCATGTTATTCATAGTACGCTACCATCCTAAGGCATTTACTTGGTAGTACTCGAGTTGACAAGTTGCGTGACTTATTCCTTGAATCTACGTGGTGTTATTCATGGTGCACAATCCTTCTTTGGTGTTTACTACCTATGTGAAAATCTGCAATGTGCGCAATTCAGGTTCCAACATTTTGAGAGAACAAAAAAGGTCAGACTTCTAGATGGAATGTTGTGTGTTTCTGATATGTATTCTTAAAAAAAGATTCATATGATGGTTCAGAACTTATTCAGATTGTTTCCTGATTCTTATGCAAAAGAAAGTACTTGAATTTGAAAGTTTCATTTAACCTCTCTTGATTCCCTCACAGGTATTGAGTCATCTTGAAGCCTAGTCATTTTAAGTCTATTCTTAGGTTATTCATGTTTTCAAAATGACAATGCTTAGAGTCATAGCCAAGTACTGATTTCATGTGATGTAATTTTGATGTTGTGTGTTTTAACCTTTTTGCTTCCTACAGGTCTCCTTCCCAGCTGTTCCCTACCTAATCCCCTTTTCCTCACTTGGACTCTCTTAGACTCTGGGACAAATCTAATCAGAGTATTGGAGCTGTCTTGTGGTGGAAGTGTTGGGAACGTGCACAGACCCAGAGGATCTGGTGACTCTGACAACTGGGCTGTAGGAAGTGGGCAGGAGAAGGGCTATGCACCACAATGTGCGCATTTCTGTTTGGCCATCTGTGTTGGGCCGCCCAAACAGACATGTGCACTTTGGATATTCTCTACCCGGCCGTATTGCACAGCCGAGTGGAGAACATGCACATGCCTCCACTGCAGTCTGAGCAGTGAGGCAGGCCACTCAGACCATTCACAATGCTGCTGTCATGCTGGTGAGAGGGGAGAAGAATGCGTCTCCCCTTGAAGGTGAGTGTTTTTTATTTTTTATTATTATTTTTATTTTCCGCACCCCATCCTGTTGCGCTCTGTCCCACCCCACCACCCCCGTTCAGTGGCAGCCACCACTGCGATGGGCTAGCTGTGCAGAATACAAAGCAGTTCAATAGAACTGTGCCTTCCACTTTGCCTCTTTCACCTCAGATGCATAATAGTACAGTAAAATTTCCACAGAGTTTTCAGTTTCAGAAAAGTTTAGTTCAAGTTGAAGTATAATCAAAGCATGAGTACAGGATCAATTGTGCTCACCATAACAATCTACAGAAATAGAAATGTCCTGATCCAAGCTAATGATATCAACCTACGTTCCTTTGACTCCATATTACCTACTGTACATAAAGCTGTCTACATGATGAGTAACTGTTCATCCTCGACCAACCTCCACCTCACACTGTAATGCAGGATGGAAAGCACATGGGACCCACTAGTCTTTCCAACTCTAGCCTCTCCTCCATAACTCATTCACCCATAACGACCTCCCAAGCCGAGCCTGCCTCCATTATCTCTCTCGAACGCATCACATCCTTTTACTCTCAGGCTGTGGACCTCCCAACCAAGCCTAGTGCAGAATCCAAACCAGCTCCCAACAACACCACCTAGTCTAAACCTCAGCCCCCTAACCCAATTGAGAACTCTAATTCAAACCAATCCACCTCCCATACTTCTCCATAACACTCCTTGCGGAACGCAGTAGTAGAGGCGCCTGAACCAGTCTTCCCCAAACTGCCTCTAAAAACATTCAACTTGATAAATGAAAGAAAAATAAGGTGCTCATAAAAATCCTACTCCAGTCCTGATCAAATCAAAGATGAAACAAGTAGCAAATTCAACCCCACTGTCACTGATTTATACCCAGCACATCCAGAATACAACGCATACGACAAATCACACCCCACCACCTCCTCACTCTCCTCACTGAACCCAATGTTCACATTCATTTTAAATGAGTGAATAACACACATGGAAAATCAACTTGATAAAATAACACAGGACATCAGCAATATCCCAAACATCCTTAAACCTCATCTGGACCTGGCCCAAAGTGCACACCTCCTCTTCTCCTCCATCATCAGGCAACCCTTACAAATGTCAAAGATCCATTATCAATGTTGACTCACAAATCCTCTCGACAACGAAGCTCAAGTAGTCCCCTTAAGAGTGGAGTCAAAAGACATGATCACATCTCCCCCTCCCTGAAAAATCTCAAGTGGCTCCCGATAGAAGCTTGTAGCTGCTTCTAAACTGCCCGCCTCACTCAAAGTCCTTTACACCTGCAAACCAGCCTATCTTGCGTCCAAACTCACAAAGGCAGGCCCTACCACACTCTTCTTCGGGCAATGTCCCCAAAATCTGGAACTCCCTCCCAGGATATATCAGGACAAATCCCTCCTTTCCAAGATTCTGAAGACAAATAAAATATTTTTCTCCTCAATCTGCTCCCTAACCCATTGGGCTCTAACACCTAGCACACAACTGGAGTCTCTTCCTCAAACTATATATTATATACTGTATGTGTTGTTTCTTTCTAGGAAATATTTTGATTCAATTTTTAAAAAGTTTTTATTCTGTAATTAATATTTCCTAACACTTTCTTGACAATGTATGTAAGGCGAGCTGATACCCACTGGTCCTCCCAGCGCCAACTATTTAAATAAAGTAAATAAATACATAAATAAAATAAACAATACTCAGAGAAGTATATGTCACAACAAAATCACAGGAGGGGATAAAACGTGAGGATGCCAGCTTAGAGGGGTCTCATTCAAAAATGTCCTTACAGCAACAAGCAAGGTGGAGAACAAAAAACAGATACATATGCTTGGAAATATGCAATTGTGGTCAACATTGCAAGAGTCCATAAGAAACTTGTGGATCAATATTGCAGGCAACAATGTCCAAAACAACCTTCACTACTGCAGGATGATTCAGTCAGAGAAAACTGAAGCAAAATAGACAAATAAGAAAACCACAACTGTAAAAACAGAGTATGTGACAGAAAACACACAGAAATCCCAGGAAACAGTGGTCAGCCCATACCGAGCCTTGATTGACCTGAATCAAGCAGGTAGACATTGAAATAATCTTGCAGAGCCGCAGGGTGCAGAAGGAAGAAGAATGGCTGGCCAAAATGTGACTATAAATGGTCAACTGCACCATATGTTCGTAGTTGTTGTATTTTAAATCCTGCAACTCTTTTGCCTCATCCAAAAGATGACAGTGATGAGGATGTACAGGAGGAGTATGACTGCCTTGTTGTACTAGAACTGTGCACTAAATGAAGAGCAGGTATTCAAATTGTAATACCTGATTTGGATTATTTGGTTTTATTTGTGGATGGCTCATGTTTGAGAGACATCCAAGGGAATTTACGAGCAGCATATGCAGTTTTCAACTTGACATGTATTTTGTAGACATAGGCGGTCATTATGAACATGGCGGTAAAGACCGCCGACCGCCGTGGCGGCGGTGAACAGAATCCTGCCGGCAGCGGCGAATGGAAACCCGCTATATAATGAACAAAAAACCCAACCCCGCCAAACATTCCCACACCACCACTCCCCGCCAGGAACCTGTCGGCGGGAATCCCGGCCCACCCCACCCCGCCACCGCCAAGCACACCCACATCCCGTCCTCCAAATAAAGATGCACGAATCACCTCGGCGGATAGTGGAGGCCGGACGACCATTGGCTGCTGCTACCGCCACGGGCGGCAAGTGGGCCCAACAGCAACCACTGCACACATTGGCTAGGCTTAGCACCCACACACCTGACACACATCCAGAACACCATAAATCACCCCCAGACACACCCCCACAATCCCTTGCAAGGAAACTATGACAAGAAGACGGAGAGCACCAGAGCCAGACAGAGAACGCCAGCACACAGGACACGCATAGCAACCCACACAGGAGCACACAAACACTGTCCCCAGTCCAGACACCATCCACCACCCTCACCATGTCTCCCCCCAAAATCCATGCTTCACTGAAAGGGAGCTAAGGACCATGGTGGACGAGTTCCTAAAAGTGGAGCCACAAATTTTCATCTCCGAGGTGCAGCCCACACCCATCGCCCGGAAAATGGAGCTGTGGCAGACCATCGTCAACAGGGTGAATGCAGTGGGACACCATCCACGCGCCAGGGACGACATCCGCAAGAGATGGAACAACCTGCAGGGAAAGGTCCGGGCCATGGCATCCAGGCACCACATCGCCGTGAAGAAGACTGGGGGAGGGCCGCCACCAATACCACCCGACTACACCGACTGGGAGGAGAAGGTGCTCACCATCCTGCACCGAGAGACTCACTGGACTCACTGGAGGAATGGACTAGGGTAGGTTGTCTACATTTACCACATATACACCATACCTGAAATGCATGCACCACCCCACCCCACCCACACCCACCTAGATCCACACCCCTCCCAGCCATTACCCACCACATCCACCACCCTGCATCACCCACAACTCACTACCAGGCCCACATCACTCGCGCTGTGCACAGCCACCCACCCCTGCACGTACCCACAATGGAATAATAACCCCCCACCACAATGTAACGCCATCACTGCCACTAGGTGCTATGTCCACCTCACAAAGGCACCCCTGAAGGCCATTGAAAGGCTCACCAGCACTAAATTGTACAGTACTGCCCACCTCAGACCCTCCTGCATATGTAACAAACACTTCTATGTCCCCCAACAGCCACCACCACCCATGCAACCCTAGTGGAGGGGACAAGGAGTGCCACAGCATTCCAAGGAGACAGAGGCACATCACAGAACACTGGTGAAGGATCCATGGACACTGATGAGCAGGCAGGCCCCTCACACAGCCATGGATGCTCACCATGCAGCAGCCCCACCCAGGAAAACACAGTCACCCCTAACACCCAGTCAAGACCAGCAGGCCAGGGGAGGCGTGCCCACACCAGTGGACCCAGGACACAAACAGGTGGAACACAGCAACAGCAACACCCCCCAACATGCAGGAAGACGAGGGCCCCAGTACTAGTGGCACTTCCAGACCTGTGCAGGGGACACAGGCACAGGGGGCCAGGGCGAGGTCAAGTGCCCCAGTGGGTCAGGGGGTAGGGCACCGGATAGATGCAGCAGCCCAGGACATCATTGCAGAGGTATTGGGGGCATACCAACATACCCAAGACAGGTTGGCACAGATTGTAACCACCCTGGAGCAAAGTCAGAGGATGCAGCTGGAACACCACCAGCAGGCCATGGAGCAGTGGAAAGAACACAATACCACAATGGCCACCATTGCTGGAGCACTGCTGCAGTTGGTCAACAAACCCTCAGACACCCACACCGGACAAGAGGCCCCCACAAGAGCCCTGGACAAACAGCAACAGTTGTCCCAAGCAGCTGAAACTGCACAGGAAAAACCCTCCCAGGAATCACAAGGGCCGACCATGTCACCCCAAGTAGCTTCACAGCAGGCACCCAAATGTAGCCTCAGGCCCAGATATGGCACTGGAAACCCAGCAAAGAACAAGACCCCTACCAACAATTGACACTGCTGCTACTGCCAAGCAACCAACCCACCCATTCACAAACTGCATTTAGCTGAGGGCTAAATGGTGAACAGAACTACGAATAGGACCCACCTATGAAATCAAACAGGCCTGCCACCAATTCGGTTTTGAGGACAACCAACCATAACGAGTTCCATCACTGTACATAGCACATTTCACTGTATTCCACCAATAAGCAACATATCTCACATGTAACACTGTCCCCTGTCTTCAATGTTGAACAAAGTGGAGTAATGATTCAGAAGGCAGGGATAAGCTTTATTGTCAATTTTTGCATGCTGGTGGTACAGTGTGTTTCAAAATAGTCAAGAAGGGAATGCTTATATTGTCTGCCTGTACCATGCTGAAGAGGTCCACGACTTGCATAACATGACCAATTGCCCCTAGTTGACATGGCACACTTACAGTATCAGTCACTAACCACATATACAGGCTTAAGTCCCACACAGTTATTGGAAGTAGAGTTGTATCAGTTGGTCTCTGGAATTTACATCTTCCCCTTCCTCAACCTCACCATCACTCTCCTCACCTCTCTGAGGTAACTGATCAGGATCTATAGCACCCTCCACTTCCAAAAGGGGGATTGAATGTCTCACTGCCACGTTGTGCAGCATGCAGCAGGCCACCACTATCCTACACACCTTATCAGGCCCATAGGCCAGGGAACCCCCAGAGATATGTAGGCACCGAAATCTATCCTTCAGGAGACCTATAGTACGCTCTATCACCCTCCTAGTATGTCCATGGGCCTCATTGTATTTCCTCTCTGCATCCTTCCTGGGATTCCTCACTGGTGTCAGGAGCCAAAGCAAGTTTGGATAGCCAGAATCACTTAGAGAAATGGTCAATACAGAGTCGTCATTGGAATGTCCTTAGTCTGACTGGCTGTTTTTCAGCAATGTGTCAGTTAGTGACAGGCACACTTACCTATGATCCACCCTCTGTCCTCTTGGAGTTGTTCCATCTTTTGTGGCACGCTACTGTTCCTCAAAACAAATGAATCATGGACTGAACCAGGAAACATGGCATTCACATGGGATATGTACTTGTCTGCTGTACATACCAATTGGATGTTCATGGAGTGAAAGTTCTTCCGGTTTCTGTACACCTGTTCACTCACTCTTGGGGGGATGATGGGTATGTGGGTTCCACCTATGGCACCAATAACATGGGGAATGTTTGCAAAGGCATAGAAGCCTGACTCTGGCAGGAAGATCAGCAATTTGGGGGAATCGCACATGGGATTGCAGATGTTGTACAAATGCATTTAGAAATCTTATAAGTACCTGGCTGAACATTGGCTGTGAGAAACCAGCACCCATGCCCACTGTCACTTGAAAAGAGCCTGTGGCCAGGAAATGGAGTGCAGAGAGCACCTGCACCTCATTTGGAATGGCATGCTGATTACGATTTCCGGGAGTCAGTGTAGAATCCAGTAATGCACATAGGTCCTGAATAGTTGCACGTGTGAGTCTGCAAGTGATAATGATCTGACGCTCCGTCATGGTCCCCATATCCACAAGTGGTCTGTACACAGAAGGTGCCCTTCCTCGCCACAAGGGTCTGTATCTGTGAGGGGTAAGAACAAGGAGTCATGTGCACACATACACAGGCATATTTGCTAAACACATTCACTGCATTCTTCATAGTAGTGTCTGTACAATAACTGCAACCTGACAGATGTACATTGTCATCACTAAGAGGGAACGGAGTAAATCATGTGTGAATATATACTCTATGGATAGAGACATATGTGATTCATATGGCTAGTAGGCCCAGCATTGTGACTAAATTGAATTTCAAGATGCATAGGTGATGGCAAAATGTCTGCCCACAGTAGTTGTGCCCCTTCGTTGGGGAAGTGACCTAAGACCGCTAGCGGTTGACGTCACAGCGTTCAGCAGTGTTTACCGCCGTTCACACTCTCATTGGATAACATGGATGCCAATGGGGAATCTTGGCGTATCATGATCGCCGCCGGCGGTGACGGTGCATTCCGCCCCAGTACGTAAGCGCGTTCCTCATCGTAGGGCTCACTTGACTCCCTGATCTTGTGCGGACAAGTACTCCACTCTGTACTGCTGTGGCCTGCCTCTGGCTATGGATGTTCCACGTGATGCAGGGGAAAGGGCCCCGGCCTTCACCCAGGAAGAACTGGAGAAACTGGTGGAAGGGGTACTGCCCCTGGACGGCAGACTCTACGGCCGGCCAGAGGTACAGGTGAGTCCGGGTTTGGGGGGCACTGTGTGTGTAATGGATGGAGTGGATTGCTCAGATGTGCACTCCTGTGAGCCAGGATGGGGCTTGGTGCATGGAATGCTGCGTGCCTCTGTCCTGCATGTCTGGGAGTACTGTCTGTCCTATGTCTAACAATCAGCTAGCTATTGTTTTGTGCAGTTGCCTGACCTCTGCGTTTCTTCTCTGTGTCTCCCTACTAGGTCAGCGCCCACCAGAAGAGGGCACATTGGCATGCCATCGCCAAGGAGGTACGGACCCGGGGGGTCTACAACCTGCAGAGCATCCACTGTCGGAAGAGGTGGGAAGACCTGCGGCGCTGGGCGCGGAAGATCAGTGAGGCCCAGCTGGGGAAGTCCTCCCAACGTGGTAGGGGTGCCCGTCGGGCACTGACCCCCTTAATGGGAAGGATCCTGACCGTGGCGTACCCAGACCTGGATGGGCGCTTGAAGGCTGCACAGCAGTCACAAGGGGGTGAGTACTCACAGCCCATACCTCAGCCTGGAAGGATGAGTGTGTGTGCGATAGGGCTCATGGGGCTTAGAGCAGGGTTTTTACTGGTGTCCGGCTACTGTGTGCTCCCCAAAGGGTGTAGGAGTGTCCCTGTCAGGTTTCACCTACCCCAGCTTCAATGCAATTACAGGATGTGGGTGTAGGTCAGTATACTGCTCTGTAGTCAGGGCCATGGTCATGGGCCTAGTGCACGGTGCTTGCTGTTGGGTGTGTTTGCTGGGTAGGTGTATGTGTGGCCATTGTGTATCAGCATTCAGTTACTAACAAGTCTCTCTCCTGTTTTGTCTCCCCATCCCTGTTCTCTTTTGTGTGTCTGGTACAGCATCAACATCAGGCGAGGGAGCTAAGGCACCGGCTAGTGGGGAGACAGCGGCCCACGGATCCTCAGAGGCAGAGACAACGGACGCCCAGGGGACCACTGGGTGGGAAGGCGAAGGGACTTCCACGGGGGAGGCTACTACCACCGGTGGTAGTGACTCTGAAACCTCCTCCGATGGGGGTCCTCTGGCGGTGGTGGACACTAGTGGACAAATCACGACCGTGACATCTTCCGCCACCACCCATAAAATCAGTGCCCTCCCTTCTGCTCCCCACCGAGTTGGCCGTGCCCGCCCACCCAGAAAGGTGGGTGTCTCCTTCGCCCGAGGCACCTCCTCCCCTGCCCCAGTCAGCCCTGCTGCCCTCACAGAGGAGGCTATTGACCTCCTGAGAACCATCTCTTTAGGGCAGACAACCATCGTCAATGCCATCCAGGGACTAGCATCAGAGGTGCAGCAGACTAATGCCTATCTGGATGGCATTCACGGTGCTGTGTCTGCCCTACAGAGATCTTTTCAGGCTCTGGCCTCCTCTTGAATGGCAGCCAGTTTCCCTGGCCATTCCGTTCCCCCTCTAACCACCTCTACCCCTTCCAGCACCCCACTCCCTTCACCCATCCAAGGCACACATTCAGACACGCAGTCAAGCACTTCAACACACAAAAAACACACTTCCAAACACAAGCACCACACCTCCCACCACAAGCCTTCACACAGCCAACATACACCTGCACACACAACAACGTCCACTTCCCCCAGTGAGCCCGCCTCTTCCGCCTCCCTGTCGGTCCCCTCTACATGCACACCCTCATGCACTGCACCGTCACTCACTGTTACTGCTCCTCTTCCTGCACTAACCACAATAGCAGACAGCCATACATGCACCCCATACACCACACCTGCACTCACCACCTCCACTGTAGTTGACACATGCATCACACTCACCCGACTTGCAGACACCCACCCAACATACATCCACACTAGCTGTCTGTCTTCTCCCACTGTGTCACCCCCACCTCCCAAAACACTCAAACGCTGCAAGACACCCACCCATCAGACATCCACTACACCACAGCATACTGAGCAGTCACTGACACCCACTACAAGCAAACCTACACTCCATACATCAACTCCCTCTGCCTCCACACCCACGCCCTCATGCACGCCCACCCCAATTGCTCCCAAGAAACATTTCCTCTCCTGTGTAGACCTGTTCGAACCCACTGGCCCACCCCGTCTTGTCCTGAAACGTACCCACCTCCTTGCCCTTTCCGCTCCTTCCACATCGCAGACCACCCCGGGCCAGCCTTCCCATTCCCGTGCCCCTTCTCCACTTAAGAAGAAGGCCCGCTCTGAGCCTAAGGCATCCAGCTCCGCCCGTGCCAAACGGCTCCCATCCCCTTCTAAGGAGAAGCCCACCCCCATCCAACCTCCTCCCGCAAGTCAAAGTCCCACCCGTCATAAATCCCCACCCCCACCCCCATTCCGTGAGATGCCTGGATCCCCCTATGGTGCCCTGTTGAGTGGAGTACCCAACCCTTGTGGGAGTCAGGTGTGGCCAGTTGTGGCCAAGGAAAATGGACTTTGTATGGACTGGCCATTGGCCCTGTTTTCATAAGTTTGCTCAGTGAGCTTACTAATAAAGTTTCGGTGTGGCCTGTGTTTGGGCTGCACGCAGTTCCACCCTGGTATTTGTTTAAATAATTAATGGCTGTGGTGCTATTGTATGTCCTATGGGCAAGTTGCAGTGGCCTTCGGTCGGGTACGTCCCTCTTGGTGTGGGGTGTCTGACTATTGCTGCTGGGTACGGTTGGGGGGGGCTTTGCGGTGTAGGTGGGGTGGGTGTCTATGTAAGTTTGCCCTTTCCTCCCTTGTTTTGTAGGTTGCGGTACTTACCGTCGTCGTCTTCGTCGACGGTCTCGGTCATGTAGATATATGGCAAGGAACAAGGCTGGCATGATCTGCAGCTCTCTGTCCATGGCTGCCGCTGCACATTTTGTTGAGCTCCAGTGAGTGTTTCCTTCTATTTGTTTCATTTCCGCCTGGCTTTGTGTGGCGGTGGTTCCCGCCCCGGAACTGGCGGCGGAATGGTGTTTCATAATTTGATGGGCGGGTTGGGCCTTTCCAACGGCCTGTGGGCGGCCTCTGCCGTCGTCAGCGGGAATCCTTTCTTGGCGGTGGGTGGTGCACGGGATACGCGAGTTTCGTTTGGTTCATTATTTGGCGGTCCGGACTGCTCCTCTGTTGGCGGTTTCTGCCATCACCGCCGGCAGTGCGGAACGGACTGCCATGTTCATAATGAGGGTCATAATGCTTGTGTCATGTAATTTCTGAACAAGTGGCTGAATTAGTTGCCATTACCAGAACTTGGTGCATAGCCAGCACATTGAGTGTTACAGACTATACTAGTAGTCAGTACTGTTTTGGAGTAGTGCATGATGTTGGCCAATTTTGGTATCAGTGTGGGTTCATGATTACAGGTGGGATTCCAATTCATAGTGGACCCTGCTTTCTTGATTTGTTGCATTCTCTGAAATTGCAGCTAAAGTTAGCAGGAGTGAAATATGCTGCTCATTCATAGGGAATTGACATGGTGACTAAAAGAAATAACTATGTGGATGTGGCTGCAAGCAATGAAAACTTCATTGTGTTCAGAGACATGTGTGCAATTAGAACCTATTGAAACTGTGTTTACTTCTTTGTTAATCCGCTCCTTAACCCATTGGGCTCAAACACCTAGCACACAACTGGAGTCTCTTCCTCAAACTGTATATTATGTACTGTATGTGTTGTTTCTTTCTAGGAAATATTTTGATTCAATTTTCAAAAAGTTTTTATTCTGTAATCAATATTTCCTAACACTGCCTTGACAATGTATGAAAAGCGAGCTGATACCGAAAGGTCCTCCCAGCGCTAACTCTTTAAAAAAAGTAAATAAATACATAAATAAAATAAACAATACTCAGAGAAGTATATGTCACAACAAAATCACAGGAAGGGATAGAACGTGAGGATGCCAGCTTAGAGGGGTCTCATTCAAAGGTGTCCTTACAGCAACAAGCAAGGTGGAGAACAAGAAACAGATACATATGCTTGAACATATGCAATTGTGGTCAACATTGCAAGAGTCCATAAGAAACTTGTGGATCAATATAGCAAGCAACAATGTCGAAAACAACCTTCAACACTACTTCAGGCTGATTCAGTCAGAGAAAAGTGAAGCAAAATAGACAAATAAGAAAACCACAACTGTAAAAACAGAGTATGTGACAGAAAACACACAGAAATCCCAGGAAACAGTGGTCAGCCCATGCCCGAGCCTGGATTGACCTGAATCAAGCAGGTAGACATTGAAATACTCTTGCAGAGCCGCAGGGTGCAGAAGGAAGAAGAATGGCTGGCCAAAATGTGACTATAAACGGTCAACTGCACCATATGTTTGTAGATGTAGTATTTTCAATCCTGCAACTCTTTTGCCATATCCAAAAGATGACAGTGATGAGGATGTACAGGAGGAATATGACTGCCTTGTTGTACTAGAACTGTGCACTAAATGAAGAGCAGATATTCAAATCGTAATACTTGATTTGGATTATTTGGTTTTATTTGTGGATGGCTCATGTTTGAGAGACATCCAAGGGAATTTACGAGCAGCATGTGCAGTTTTCAACTTGACATGTATTTTGTAGACATAATGTTTGTGTCATGTAATTTCTGAACAAGTGGTTGAATTAATGACCATTACCAGAACTTGGTGCATAGGCAGCCCATTGAGTGTTACAGACTATACTAGTAGTCAGTACTGTTTTGGAATAGTGCATGATTTTGGCCAATTTTGGTATCAGTGTGGGTTTATGACTACAGGTGGAATTCCAATTCACAGTGGACCCTGCATTCTTGATTTGTTGTATTCTCTGAAATTACAGCTAAAGTTAGCAGGAATGAAATATGCTGCTCATTCTTAGGAAAATGACGTGGTGACTAAGGGAAATAACTATGTGGATGCGGCTGCTAGCAATGAATACTTCATTGTGTTCAGAGACATATGTACAATCAGAACCTATTGAAACTGTGTTTACTTCTTTGTCAGTACAAATTGAGAGATGTACAAAATGTGCTGCCAGATAAATAGAAAAACAGGTAGGAAAAATGTAAGATTTAAACAGGATGAGGAAATACACTGATGGAAGATTTGCTTTGTCACATTCACTGCTAATGCAGTTGGCGAATGTTTTCACGGACACACACTTGTGGGACGTGATGGGATGTTAGGCTATTTAATACTTACTAGTTTAATACTTACCACGTCAATCTCCATTTCAGAAAATGGCAGAAGGCAATTTTCTGAGATCTATTGTGTGTCAGCAAAATAATGTTGGTAAGAAAACGTGTATTGTGACACACAGGGAAAACAGCTGGTCTCTTCACTAGGTTATAGATTGATTTTGTAGAGATGACAGCATGGTTTGAGGTACGTATTGGTTATCAAAATCACTTGTTTGTTTTCAAAGTGATTTACATCACAGCCATCAAAGTGGTGTGATGCACTCATAGTTGTAAAGTTATGACTGATAGAGGTGGTCCCTAGATTTCGAAAGCCAAAATCAATTGAGTCAGACAAGGGCACAAACCTAAAAAATAAAGTCATACATTTTGTGTGGTGCATGAAGTACTGATCAGACATTGCATTGTAGGTATCATCCAGAATCATCAGGTATTTTGGAGCAATACAATATCACACTTAAAAACCAAACTGTGTTTTTCAACATCTCTGAAACAGCCAGTTGCCCTTCCTTTGCTGTTGCTGAGCTTGTGATAGATGTACTCCAAATAATAAAATGGGATTGAGTACCCATAAGGTGCTCATGGGAAGACAAATGACACTTGCGTGCATTCCTTCTGAAGACTTGCTTACTTATTAATTAATCTTGGATTACTGGAAGCACCTAGCTTATAGAGTACGCTCTACCTCTCACCAGGTGCAACTTGCTACCCTTATGTGTATACAGAATTGTGTCATGATCTGCAACCAGAAGAGTGGGTCCTCGTCAAAAAGCATGTAAGAAGAGACTAATAGAAAGCACATTGGAAGGGCCCCTACCAAGTGAACTTGGAGACAAACATGGTTTTGAAGTGTGGAGGTTTGCCATATTGGATCCTTGCATCTCACACAAGGAGAGTGTGTATTTCTGATTAAGATGCAGTGAGACAAGCTGTTAAGTCACAAAGTCAAAATTAAGTTTAATAAGTGCATCCAAGGGGGAGAGCAAGAGAAAAACAAATGAGAGGAAATGAAGAAGGAACAAATGAAGAATGAGAAAATTAAGAAGATGGAATCTTGAATCAAGCTCATCTGTCTGATATTCATCTGTTCAGAAAGTGACAGAGAAAGACCATACAAGAAGCTCCCTAACAAGGTTGTGGGAAATCACCTGAAACACTTAAAGGAGGCGTTGATGAAGAGTCTAGACTGAATACTGGAGAATCAACAGGGAGATGGTACAACATCAGCTGGTGCATAAGAAAATCAATGAGAAGGAGAATTCAGAACAAGAAGTAAACAGCTCCTGAATGGTTGTGTCAGATAAAGATTGAACTGAATGAAAGTGACATTTATTTGAAAGGTTTTCAATTTTTCTCTGGGGATTCCCAAGATCATACTGAAAAGTAAACGGACTGAGAAGCAGTGATTGCTGAATACGTTCTTGTTGGACCTGACATCCTTGGTGTGGTTTTCCATGAGCATTTTGCCTTCCATCCTCCTGTTTCTGCTGACTTTGCTTTTGCTAGTTTTATGACTCTGCACACTTTACCACTGCTTACCAGTGCTAAAGTTCTTGTGCTCTCTCCTTTAAATGTAGTGAAATGTGCTTACACCCAATTGACACATTTAATTTACTTGTAAGTCCCTAGTAAAGAAGTTTTACATGTACCCAGTGCCTGTAAATTAAATGCTACGAGTGAGCCTACATCAATAATTCGTCCTCCCACTTAAGTAGGCTTTTAAACATGCCTCACACCTCCCATTGCAGCCTGTATGTGCAATTTTAAATGACAATTTCAACATGCCCAAATAAAGCTTTTGCCAGGCCTGAGCTTTCTTATGTAATACATAGGAGTCAGTCCTAGGGAAGACCCTATGCAGCCCAGAGGACAAGGTGCAATGTATTGAAAAAGCTGGACATGCACTTTTAAGTTTTACATGCCCTGCCAGTGAAAAACTCTTAAATCAGTTTTTCACTGCTACAATTCCTACCTTTCCCTTAGGATAACATTGGGTTACCTTATTACATTTAATAAGTGGTAACTTTCAATTGGGAGCAAGTGGGAATGTCAAGTTTGGCATGTAAAGAATTGTAATTTTAAACCCTCTGGTAAATTTTGATTTTAAATCGCAATTAAAAAATGCCACTTTTAGAAAGTTGTCAGTTGCTTGGTCCCAGGCATTGGGTCAAGCCCCAAATCACCCATACACCGCCCAGCAGTATTTCTGCCCCCATCAGGGGCAGATAAGAGGATTTTCCTCCAATCTGTACCCGGTGGGAGGCAGAAAGCCCACTATACCCCCAAGGATTTTATTTGATAAAGGGTTAATGCTCCATTTCCCCCAGGGCCAAAAGTGTTTCTGCCGTCCTCCCCCGGGGCTATCGGCTCCCAGGAGGAGGGGGTGCAGAAAGCCCACTGGACACCAGGGATGTCTTTTTGAGGGGAAATGGTTGAGGGCGGCACACCTTAGCATTAGGCCTATCACAATCCCTCATATCATCTGTAACCATCTTTCTGCTACTGCTCTAGAGGGCAGATAAGAGGTCTATAACTCCAATCTTTACCGGTGGGGAGAGCAGAAAGCGTGGGGGGATGGTTTGCCCACCCACCCACACTTCAGACCTAGCCTCCACATCCAATATGACCCCAACAGTCTTTCTGCCCCCCCTGGGGACTACAGCATCTCCATATTTTTGCAAAAAGGGAAGTTTTGATTTTCGATTTTTTTTAATACATATGGTTCCCAGAGCTCGGCTAAGTCCCAATAAAGTCCTTCCAGTATAGTTCTATTTCTATGCTGAATGGCTGCTGTTACCTGGGGAAACCTACCAAACCTATACATTTCTGAAAAATAGACATCTGGGGGAGTGTTCGGTGGTATGCCTCAAGTGGATCACACAAAGCTTACTTACTCACAGTTCCCTGCAAACCACAAAGTTTGCCTAAAATTGCACCTTTTCCTTGAATTTTTGTGTTGTAAACTTTTGGAATTAGCAGGAAGCCACAAAGTCCCTTCCACACAGTGTTCTCTTACTTGTCCCAATAAAAATGCTACCTCACATGTGTGACTGGGCCTAGTGCACGACAGGTCCAACCAAGGTCAATGCGAGTCTTGTGGACCAACTCTCATTAGCCCCATTTTGATTTGTGTCTGACAAGCAATGCAAGGGAAATGCCCAATTGCAAGGTTTGAGGTTTGTAGGGCATTGTGGTTAAGAAAACTTTGTGAGATCCATATGAGACCTACCACCCTCGACTCCCCTGGCTGTCTAGGTTTCAGAAATGTCTGGGATTGGCAGGTTTCCCTGGGTGGCCATTGATCCCCGGCCAAGAAACCGCTGCTACCCCATTGCTAAATCAGATCATTTTTGTGACAGGAAATGTTGATGTCTCCACATTGTATTTTGGGGCCTTTCCTGTCGCGGGCACTAGGCCTATCCACGCAAGTTAGGTACCATTTTTTTATCAGATGACTTAGGGGAATTTTTTATGGAAGGAAGTTTGTGGCTTCCCACAGATTACAGAACTTTCCATCACAGAAATGTAAGGAAAATGAGTTTTTTAAGTCAAAGTTTGAGGTTTGCAACTTACAGAGCGCCATGCAACTCACCCGATCCCTAGGTGTCTAGTTTTAAAAAATGTACAGGTTTCTTAGGTTTCCCGAGGTGCAGGCTGAGCTATGGTCCAAAATCTACAGCTGTTCACTTTGCAAAGAAACAGGTCAGTTTTGATTGGGAAAATGTGATGTATCTGTGTTGTGTTTTGTGCCATTTCCTGTCATGGGCACTAGGCCTGCTCACACAAGTAATGTACCATTTTTATCAGTGATGTACCATTTATTATGACTATGAATGGTCAACTGCATCACATCAGATGATTTAGGGTAATGTTTGATGGAAGGAAATTTGTGGCTCCCCACAGATTACAGCACTTTTGATCACAGAAATGCGAGGAAAATGTGTATTTTAGTCAAAGTTTGAGGTTTGCGAGCAACTCTCGGTAAAACTGTCTGATTAGAGCACTGCAGGTCAAACCATCCTGAATTCCCCTAGATGTCTAGTTTTAAAAACTTTACAGGTTTGCTAGGTTTCCCTAAGTGCAGGCTGAGCTAGGGCCTAAAATACACAGCTACTCACTTTGCAAAACATGGGCCAGTTTTGAGTGGAAAAATGTGATGTTGCATTTTGGGTCACGGGCACTAGGCCTACTCACACAAGTGAGGTACCATTTTTATCAGAAGACATGTGGGAGTATAGAGTAGTAGGATATTTAATATTACCAATTGGATTTTTCCGCATTTGTGCCATCCACATGTACGCCAGTGTGTACGAAACTAGACATTTTGATATCTAAATCATATGCTCCTAAGAGTGCCCACAAATTCAGAGATGTACAAATAATCACTGCTTTTGAACTCTATATCTTGTGCCCATTTTAGAAATACATATCATATGTTGCCTTGATACTTCTTTTTCATTCTACATATTTCACCATATGAATTGGTCTTTACTCAGTGCAGCTCAGTTGTTGGCTCTGGGTACCTCGGGTTCTTTGAGAAACCACAAACCCTACATATATCCCCTCAACTAAAAAGGCCTAGTAAGTGTAATGGACGTTGTTTGTGTAAATCAGCCTTCATGACGAAAAGATACAGACAAAAACATTGTCACAAATGGCTCTTTGTTAATACTAATTTTTGAAATATTTATTTATTTCAACACTTAGGTGGTCATTACAACCCTGGCGGACGGTGTTAAAGCTGCGGAAATACCGCAAACAGGCCGGCGGACAAAAAAAGTGAATTATGCCCCTGGCGGAAACCAAAGCCACTTTAACACACCGCCCGCCACGGCGGTACAGACAGCGCAGCGGTCACCGCCAACAGACAGGCGGGAGACAATGTACCGCCCACAGTATCACAACACACCAATCCGCCACCTTTTCCGGGGCGGATTCACCGTGGATAAAAACACGGCGTAAACAGCTTTTGCTATGGGAAAACGCTCACCTGAACACATCCCCCGAGGAACGATGACTCCATGGAGCTGGAACTCCAAATACTACCTGCCCTTGTCTTTCTGCTCGTTTACGACCAACAGCGACGTAGGCGCAGAAGATACCGGTGAGTACTGCATCTACGACACGGGGAGGCAAAAGTTAGGGGGACACCCACCAAACACCCCCACCCTCGCATTAGCCAACATACACACCAATGCAGTCAAAAATATCACATTAACAACCCACAATCCCCCCGGAAGAATGCAAAGACAAAGCGAATTGCGGTCAAACATTGTAATGTGCCAATATACATGTCATACAAAAATATACTGATATATATATCTCTAAATCACTCATAATTATATATACAACACAAGAAGTAGTGCAGATATGTACACAACAATGTCCGTGCACCGACAGTCCAAAAATGCATGGGCGAGGCCCACAATAGATACTTGCCCAAAATCGGAGAGAACACTGCTGGGGCATCAGATAGAAACACTACAGGCACCTCAGGGGGAAGGGATGGGGGGGCACCTCAGCCTGATGAATGCAAAGCCAGATCCACAACAGAGCTCCATGCCCATTGATGTATCCTGGGGAGTGCAAAGTCACAGTCTCTCAAGTCTCTACAGTGGGTGGGTTGCCCACTGTGCCATCCTGGGGAGTGCAAAGCCACAGTCTCTCAAGTCTCTACAGTGGGTGGCTTGCCCACTGTTCCATCCTGGGGAATGCAAAGCCACAGTCTCTCAAGTCTCACAAGTGGGTGGGTTGCCCACTAGACCATCCTGGGGAGTACAATGCCACAATTTCGCAAGTAGATGAAGTTCTCTACTGGTACTGGGTTGGACTGGTGCCCAGACTGGATGAGTCTCCCCGTGAAAGTTCATGTCCTGTCACTGTCCCAGCTGCACATGGGAGACGGATGCCTGATGTGGCGGCTTATTCATACCTACACAGTGCTTGCCCTGTTCAGCGGTGCTTAGCCATGCCGGTCTATGGACTGTTCAGCGGTGCTTTGCCATGGCGGTCTTTGCCCTGTACAGCGGTCTTCACCATGGCGGTCTTTGCCCTGTTCAGTGGTCTTCACCATGGCAGCCTTTGCCCTGTTCAGCGGTGCTTTGCCATGGCGGTTCTGGACTGTTCAGAGGTGCTTAGCCATGCCGGTCTATGGACTGTTCAGCTGTGCTTTGCCATGGCGGTCTTTGCCCTGTTCAGCGGTCTTCACCATGGCGGTCTTTGCCCTGTTCAGCGGTGCTTTGCCATGGTGGTTCTGGACTGTTCAGCGGTGCTTAGCCATGCCGGTCTATGGACTGTTCAGTGGTGCTTTGCCATGGCGGTCTTTGCCCTGTTCAGCGGTGCTTTGACATGGCGGTTCTGGACTGTTCAGCGGTGCTTAGCCATGCCGGTCTATGGACTGTTCAGCGGTGCTTTGCCATGGCGGTCTTTGCCCTGTTCAGCGGTCTTCACGATGGCGGTCTTTGCCCTGTTCAGCTGTGCTTTGCCATGGCGGTTCTGGACTGTTCAGCGGTGCTTTGACATGGCGGTTCGGATACTGACATTGGTGTGTGGCATGACGAACTCGTAACTGGACATTGGTGTGTGGCATGACGATCTCCACACTGGACATTGGTGTGTGGCATGACGTTCCATCATTGGCCAGCGGGGCTGTGGGATCCTGGTCCCTCCTGGGCTGTGACTCCGGCGGTGGTCTCTGGACCAGTAACGATACTTGGGCCCTCCTGGGCTGTGACTCCAGCGGTGGTCTCTGGACCAGTGACGATACTTGGGCCCTCCTGGGCTGTGACTCTGGCGGTGGTCTCCTGACCAGTGACGATACTTGGGCCCTCCTGGGCTGTGACTCTGGCAGTGGTCTCTGGACCAGTAATGATACTTGGGCCCTCCTGGGCTGTGACTCCGGCGGTGGTCTCTGGACCAGTGACGATACTTGGGCCCTCCTGGGCTGTGACTCTGGCGGTGGTCTCTGGAACAGTGACGATACTTGGGCCCTCCTGGGCTGTGTCTCTGGCGGTGGTCTCCTGACCAGTGACGATACTTGGGCCCTCCTGGGCTGTGACTCTGGCGGTGGTCTCTGGACCAGTAACGATACTTGGGCCCTCCTGGGCTGTGACTCCGGCGGTGGTCTCTGGACCAGTGACGATACTTGGGCCCTCCTGGGCTGTGACTCTGGCGGTGGTCTGTGGACCAGTAACGATACTTGGGCCCTCCTGGGCTGTGACTCAGGCGGTGGTCTCTGGACCAGTGACGATACTTGGGCCCTCCTAGACTGTGACTCCGGCAGTGGTCTCCTGACCAGTGACGATACTTGGGCCCTCCTGGGCTGTGACTCCGGCGGTGGTCTCTGGACCAGTGACGATACTTGGGCCCTCCTGGGCTGTGACTCCGGCGGTGGTCTCTGGACCAGTGACGACGGTGCTGGCGGTTGTGTCTGGACCGCCGGAAATGATGGCGCACTTCTCCGCCGTGACACTCACAACAGGCTGGGGAGACTTCCTCTGGACCTTCCCCACCTTCTTTGGAGTTACAGCTGACTCACCAATCGCCTTGGATCCCATTTCACTTGTTGTCCCACCAGGAATCTTGACACGGTCCGTCGTCCACTCCCCAATTTCAGAGCCTTTACCGGGGGTGGGCTGCCAGTGCCTTGGCTCTGGGTCCTACTGCCTGCCCTGGTGGACGGTGCACTCCAAAAACCTGGAACAAGCACCACTGGTACTGGAGGCTTTTTGGCTGAGGCGCTACAACGGGACTGATGAATTGGAGGGGGGGGGCAAAAAGGTCTATTTGACATAGGGACAGTTTCTGACGGACACTGGGATGGGTAGCTGGAGGGGGTCTGGGAGTGGAGGAAGAGGAGGTGGTTGTAGGAGGTGTCACTTTAGGTGTTTTGGGTGCAGGTGCAGGTACTGGAGGCTGTCGTGAGGTGGATGGATGTTGGGTGAGTGATTGCCGGCGTTTGTGTACTTTGGGAGGGGGCGTCACAGACACACTGGGAGAGGACACAGGGGACGTGTAATTGGCAGTGGAGGTGGTGAGTGCAGGTGAGCGGCTTGTGGTGCTGGGTGTCCTGGTGCGAATCCTAGTGCCTGTAGATGTGGTGAATGCAGGTGTGTGTGTAGACGACACTGGGAGGGAGGAGGGAGAAGAGGAGGGGGGGACACAGTGGAGGCAGTGGATGTTGCTGTGTCTGTATGGGTGTGATGCTTGTGTGAGTGCCTGTGGTGTGTGTGGTGCCTATGTTTGCTTGAGCTACTTTTGGGTGTTGACTTGTGTGCATGCTGGTCTGTAGGTGTGCTTGGGATGGGCTGGGGTACAGGGGATTGGGTCTGGGTGGAGGAAGTTGGAGGGGGGAGGCTGGACACAGGGACAATGGCTGCCATCAGTGCTGAGGCCAGAGATTGCAGGGTTCCCTGAAGGGCAGCCTGACCAGAATGAATGCCCTCCAGGAATGCATTACCGTGTTGCAACTGTCGTTCTACACCCTGGATGGCATTCACAATGGTAGACTGCCAAACAGTGAGTGACCTGAGGAGGTCAATGGCCTCCTCACTGAGGGCAGGAGGGGTGACTGGGGCAGGGCCTGAAGTGCCTGGGGCGAAGGTGATGCCCACCCTCCTGGGTGAGCGGGCACGGGGTGAACGCTGAGGGGCTGCTGGGAGGGCGGGGCTGGTAGGGGAGGTGGCGGCTGTACCTGTAGAAGTGGGGCGCACAGATGGTGCCGCCACCACAGGGGAGCTCACATCGGTGGACGAGTCTGTGTCACTGGTTGGTGATCCGGTGGCCGACGTGAAGCTCCGCTCGCCCTCCGTCCCACTGGTGCATTCAGAGTCTGTGGTGTGGCCCTCCATGGCCATGTGGGATGCAGCTCTCTCGTGCTCCAGTGCCACTGTACCTCCGCCTGATGATGCTGATGTGCAAAAGGACAGGGAGAGCAGGAAAAGGGGGGGAGACAGAAGAAAGAGAGTTTTAGTGCATGGCATACCGCTACCGTTGGCGGACAAGACAGACGCAGCAGCCCCATGCATTACGCCGTGCTCCTGGCCTCTGCACATGCAATTTCTGGGATATGGCCTACATGGCAATGGTAGAAATCTGCGCACATGGATGGCAAAGGGGCAACTATACCTCAACTTGACACTCTTCTGAGCTGGGGTAGAGTGCCACATGGCCTACATTACGGAGGGGCCTCGCCCTGGCCTAGGGACACCCACAGCCCACCTCCCCCACCCAGACCCCTCCACTGCACGCAAAGTCAACAGAATTAGGTTGTACTCACCCCCTTGTGTCTGCTGTGATGTCCTCATGCGCCCATCCAACTCCGGGTAAGCCACCGCCAGGGTCCGGAACATCAGGGGGGTCATGGTGCGACAGGCACCCCTCCCACGTTGGGAGGCCATCCCCAGCTGAGCCTCTGCCGTCAACTTGCTGCAGCGGCGAATGTCCTCCCATCTCTTACGGCAGTGGGTGCCCTGTCTCTGGTGGGCCCCCAGGGTCCGGACTTCCTTGGCGATGGCACGCCAAATGTCCCTCTTCTGGTGTGCGCTGACCTACATGACATGCACAAGGAAAGAGGAACAGTCATTACCTACTGCACCGTCAATGTGAGTGGCCCCCTCTCAACTCTGGCCATGTGGCCCATTCATCCCCATGCATTTCTGTTCTTAGAACTCTGCCCCCTTCCCTCTCCCACCCAGCCCTGTCCACCCAGGCCTAGCCCATCCAACTTGCTCTCTGTGTACTGACCTGTTGGTCTGGAGGACCATAGAGTAGCATGTACTGGGGGAGGACCCCATCCACAAGTTTCTCCAACTCCTGTGCAATGAAGGCAGGGGCCCTTTCCCCAGACGCAGCAGCCATCGTCGCTTCCAGACCGAGGTCACAGCAGCACTGGCAGTGTAGGTCCTCACCTGTCGAAGGTCAGGTATCTAGTGATTGAACAGATAGAAAATGGCGGTGACGTCCGCGGCGGTCACGTCCGCGGCGGTGCGCATCATCACCGGCGGCGCACCTGTTCATTGGCTCCTGGGACCCATAGGGTTCAATATTAACCAATGCAGCATTGCGCCGCGGTCTACGACCGCCTACAGCGACGGTGTCCAACGCCAGCACAGTTACCCCACAATCCCATTGTCCCAGTTTAGAGGTCAGGCAGCCGCCATTTCAGGGGCCCACATGGCTTCATTTACTACTGCATCACACATACCGAGGCCTACACTCAAAACATATCCAGGAAGGGTTAATTGTCTGTTGAAGTCTTGTGTGTGACTGTGGGTACATACCTGGAGGAATGGTGACTGTTTCTTCGCTGTTGTCCTTCTTAGGCACCGTCAGCTGGGACATATGGGAAGATGGCGTAATCCGCTGGTGTACCGACCGCTGGTGGACCTGTTGACAATGGAAGAGAGACATTTGATCGTCACCTACCGGTTTGACCGTGCCACAATCCAGCAACTATGTACCCAGTTGGAGCCAGACCTGATGTCACCAATCCGCCATCCGACTGGAATCCCCCCTGACGTGCAGGTGCTGTCAGTGCTCCATTTCCTTGCAAGTGGGTCATTTCAGACAACAGTGGCCATGGCATCAGGGATGTCCCAGCCTATGTTTTCCATCATGTTGTCCAGAGTGTTGTCTGCCCTGCTGAAACACGTAAGGAGATACATCATTTTCCCTGAGGTGGAGGATTTGCCTACAGTGAAAGGTGACTTCTATGCCCTTGGACATATCCCCAACGTCATAGGTGCCATTGATGGGACTCATGTAGCTCTGGTCCCCCCCCGCAGGAGTGAACAGGTGTACAGGAACAGGAAGAGTTATCATTCGATGAATGTCCAGATGGTCTGTTTGGCAGACCAGTACATCTCGCAGGTAAATGCAATGTTCCCTGGCTCTGTGCATGACGCCTACATCCTGCGGAATAGCAGCATCCCTGATATGATGGGTGAACTCCAGAGGCACCGTGTATGGCTATTGGGGGACTCTGGTTACCCCAACCTTTCCTGGCTACTAACCCCAGTGAGGAATCCCAGGACCAGGGCAGAGGAACGGTACAATGAGTCCCATGGGCGGACTAGGAGGGTGATCGAATGCACCTTCGGCCTCCTGAAGGCCAGGTTCAGGTGCCTCCATATGACAGGTGGGTCCCTATTCTACTCACCGAAGAAGGTGTGCAACATCATCATCGCCTGCTCCCTGCTCCATAATTTTTCATTTCGACGCCAGGTGCCTTTTCTGCAGGAGGATGATCCAGATGACGGTGTTGTAGCAGCGGTGGAGCCTGTGGAGCCTGTGGACAGTGATGAGGATGAAGCTGAGGAAGAAGAAAACGACAACAGGGAGTCAGTCATACAGCAATATTTCCAGTGAAACAGAGGTGAGTACATTTTCAGGTTTCACAATATATTAACTTTCACACGTCTACCTCTATCCTGTACCTACATTTCACTCACTGTTTGTTAACTGAGTTGTCCCCTTCCATTTCAGTTTCACAAATGTGGTAACCTACGTGTCAACAGCTTGCATCCTTGAAGGGCTTGTGATGTGTGACATTCCAATGTGTAACCCATTTTGACACTGTAATTGAAAATACAAAGTTTAAAATCATAGACTGACTCCAGTTTTTTTAGTGTTTCAAGGGTGTTTAATTAAGTGCTAAAAAATGAAGGGGGGTTGTGAAATGGGGATGGGTGATGGTGGAGGAATGTCCATGGCAGAGTCCAGTCTATTAGTCTCACAGGTACATTGCACATCTGGCCATTGGAAGTGGAGCTGGTGCAGTTCCAATCTGGACAGGATAACAAAGTGGGACAGTGGGGGGACAATCAGGGTGGTCTTATTTCCTGGCGGGGGTCTTGCCATCTTGCTCTGTCCTGTTCCTGGATCTCAGGGACCGCTTGCAGGGTGGTTCGCTGTCTGCAGGGGGTGGGGTGCTGGTATGGTGGTCCTGTTGCGGGGAGTCCTGTCCACTAGCGCCAGCGGAGGTGGTGGGCAGTTCGTCGTCCTGGCTAGTGTCAGGGGCCCCTTGGAGTGCCACGGTGTCCCTCAAGGTCTTTTGAATGTCCGTCAGCACCCCTACAATGGTGCCCAGGGCAGAGCCGATGGTTCTGAGCTCCTCCCTGAACCCCAAATACTGCTCCTCCTGCAGACGCAAGGTCTCCTGCAACTTGTCCAGGACCGTTGCCATCGTCTCCTGGGAGTGGTGGTAGGCTCCCATGATGGAGGAGAGGGCCTCGTGGAGAGTAGGTTCCCTTGGCCTGTCCTCCCTCTGTCGCACAGCAGCCCTCCCAGTTCCCCTATGTTCCTGTGCCTCCGTCCCCTGGACCGTGTGCCCACTACCACTGCCCCCAGGTCCCTGTTGTTGTTGGGGTGGTGGGTTACCCTGGGTGCCCTGTAGTGGTGGACACACCGCTGATTGACCTGTCCTGGGGACGGAGGTATGGGCCGGCTGGGTGGGTGCTGTGCTGGTGTTACCAGAGGGTGGAAGCTCGGTGTTGGGCTGTGGCTGGGTAAGGGGAACCGACTGTCCTGAGGCCCACGATGGTCCAGGCTGGTCATCAAGATCCAGGCGTGCAGAGCTGCTGTCGTCACTGTGGGCCTCTTCTGGGGGTGGAGTGGTGTTGTCTGGACCCTCTGGTGTGGTGACGTTCCTTCGGGTTCCTGCGGGGGTATAAGTACAGGATTATTGCATGTGTGTGTTTCATGGTGTGCAATGGTTGGGTGTGCGTGAACCCCAGTGCAGGCATTCCTGTGTGGGGGCTTGTGTGCTGATGGTTGGGGGGTGTTCTGGGTCTGTGCAGTGGGCATGCTTTAGTGATGGGTATCCATGCTTAGTTGTGTCATGCAGGTCTTGGGGTTGAGATGGGTGGTTGGTGTTATGGGTACATTTGTGAGGAGTTTGGGTGATAGGGGAGGGTGTGAGGGTGGGGGGGTGTGATAGCATGCAGTTAGGGTGGGGGATATGATAGTAAAGATTTGACTTATCAGTGTCCGTTCCTCCAACAACTCCTCCGAGGCCCTCAGGATGCAAGATGGACAAGACTTGCTCCTACCATGTTGTTAGTTGTGGGGGAGGAGATGGGGGTCCGCCGCCAGTCCGCTGTACCGCGATGTTGTGCCTGGAGACCGTGGAACGCACCTTCCCCCGTAGGTCGTTCCACCTCTTCCTGATGTCCTCCCTATTTCTTGGGTGCTGTCCCACAGCGATGACCCTGTCCACTATTCTTTGCCATAGCTCCATCTTCCTGGCTATGGATGTGTGCTATACCTGTGAGCCAAATAGCTGTGGCTCTACCCGTAGGATTTCCTCCACCCTGACCCTGAGCTCCTCCTCGGAGAAGCGGGGGTGTCTTTGGCGTGACATGCGGTGGTGTGTGTGATGTGTGGGGTGGTGTATGTGTTGATGAGTGTGGTGAGTGTAGTGGTATGTGGTGTTTTGTGCGTGGATGTTGTGTGGGTGATGGTGTAGTGTGCCTCTGTGTGATGGGGTTGTCTATTCTGTGCTGTCTCTCTCTGGCCTTCTCTCAGAATTTTTGGTAGTAGGGGTTTGTGGGTGATGTGGGTGTGTGTTTTATATTGTGTTGGCTGTGTGTGTGTAGTGTGTGTATGTGTATCAGGTGTGTGTATTTGTCATTGTCCAATGTGGCGGTGTTTTGGAGCTGTGTGTGTATTTTGAGCGCGGCGGTGTGTACCGCCAATGGAATACCGCGGTTGAAAGACCGCCGTATGGATTTGTGGGTCGTAATGGCATGGGCGTGTTTCTGTTGGCTTGGAGGTGGAGGATTTGTTTCCGCATGTTTATCGCTGACCTTTGGTGTGGCGGTATTGTGTGGGTGTCTAAATTTCGGCAGATTCCGTGATGTGTGTCATAATAGCTGTGGCGGGCTCCCGCCGCCGCGGCGGTGTATTGGCGGTCTTCTGCACAGCGGTAAGCGCCTTATACAGTTTCTTTGAGAAAACCTTGAGCGATCAACGTATATAACTCCTTGCTGAATTTGGGATTTTGTCTACTTTACAGAAATATAGATCTTTCCTGGATCACCCGTGGGGTTCAAACTGGTTTGCACCACAAAGTGGAAGTAAGATGAAACCAAAAAAAAAAGAAAGAAAAATGGTCTACCTCTTTAAAAAATGGCAAATCTGTGGTAAAGAAATTAGGTTTTTTGATTCAGCTCTGCATGTTCCTGGAAGCTGGGAAGATGTTTAGCACATCAAACCATTTGTTGATGCTACTTTTCTGAAAAAACTTTTATCCAGAGCTCTTTTTGCTATTTTTCCCCCAAAACTAAAAATGTTGCTATATTGTGAGTATTTTCTCACCCCTCCACCAAAGAATCCAGAAACCCTGGGCACCATAATGTTGGAAAAAATAGACTCAAATTGTCACAGATAGCTGATTTGAACAAAACAATATGGAGACCTAAGCATGAACTACCACAAGGGCCATATGTACGAACACATTTTCCCATATACACGGAATGGGTAAAACCCTTTGATACATCTGGCCCCAAATAGCCAAAAATGGCTAGCAGTGGGGGGGGGGGAGCTACCTTTTGAAAGTTCATTATTTTGCTTTGAAGAATGAACTTTAAAAAAAGACTATTTATAGGAATGGAGAAAATGTGTTCAAGAAACAAAAGGATCCACATCTTTCCAATTATTTTTAATACATTTTCCTTCAGCTGCACATGTTATTGTGTTAATGTATACATAACTTATTAATTGGTGACGCGATATTTCTGAATACTACTAAGAATCGTAATTTAGAAGGTTGAAATAGCTATCATAGAGATTTTGTAGAGAATTCTTATACAGATTTGTTGAAAAATCATAGAGGCATATTTTTTGTCTGAGTGTTATATTTTTACCCATTTACCAACTTTTGTTTCAGAAGTTGTGTCTTACATACAGAACATGTGTAGGTTCATATAGAGTGTAACTTTATTAAAGAACATGGCAAAAAAGATATTGGGATACGTTGATGTGTACAAATTAAATGAACTTTTATTTAAGGGAAGTGATTATGAATAAAGATTCACAAATACATCCTAGTCTTGGAATTTGTAACAAAAAAGAAGAAAATGTGTGTCTAATGTGAATTAAGCATACTTGAGTATGATAAACCAGGTAAGATGGAGAATAGTGTGTGTGTGCTTATAAATATTTTACAGATATATTTTATATGATAGGTACTATTGATCTTAAGCTTGGAGGCATTTGTCATATTTGCAAGAAAACTGATTATTTTACTCATCCACAAGGTTGAGCAGGTTCTTGTTATTTAGCTTAGTCTTTCCTAAAATGTATCATATAAATAGTTTGAGTTATGTGCTTCTTCTCAATCACTTAACAGCTCCTTAATGTTAAAAAATCTATCTACCAAAATGTTACTATTTTAAAATTAGGGAACTGTGACATGATTGAGAAGATGGGAAGATGGGAAGGCCAGGTAAACTGATCTGGAAAGGGACTGATGTATTTATGCTGTTATCTCACTCTTTAATTATTTTTACTCCCTTTACAAATAAATGATGCCACAAATTATTAAAATTCCACTCCTCTCTTCAACATGTAATCCTCTGGGTCATGTCTGCATTAACAGCTCAATGCTCATTTACTTAACCTGGTCTTTTGGGAAAGGCTTTACATTCAACAGCACTTATTTTAACAAAATTGCATTCATGAGTGCCTCACCTTTGTCTTGAATAAAACATATTCCAGTTGTTCATCAGTACTCTATTGTTCTGCTGATTGCTAGTAAGCTAACTGACAGGCTGGTGTTGGTGTTGAAAGTACATGTTAAAGTCTGCATGTCAGAATGTTTGACTAAAATGGAGGAGGAACATGTTTCAGAGCTCATATAAAATGTTTTCTCATTTTAGCTTTCTGGAACACTTATAATTATTTCTGTGAGAAAAGACACCTTTCATTTTTTTCAGTTCTAAAGGAAAGGCTTTAGATTTTACAGCGTTGACTCCATCAAAATGGCTTTAGGTGTGCCACACTTTTTTCATAAATACAACATGTTAGATCTCTAGTTGTCCAATAGAAAATTGTGGGAAGCTATAGTACTGTGCTGGGAAATCAACTGAAAGGCTGCTGCTGGTGTTGGAAGTTGATGTTTTACTGAGAATCTCATAATTTCGTATCACATGGCTGAGAAAGATAGTGGGAATTTATAGAAACTGTGCTCTTCTGTTAGCTTCTGGAGCAGTTCCATAACCACTATGAGAAAATCATAAGAGAAACCAGTTTTCTTTCAAACATGGATCATCAAATCCCAGCAGAAGATCAGCATATTTCACTGGGTAAAATCTCCCTAGAACACACCACAATTCCTAAGTTATGTATGGTACCACCAACAAATGATTTATATTGTGACTAAAATCTGTTATCACATTTTACAAATTCTCCTACGTTTGTGACCCTAAAAAAACAAGTTTTGACTACATGCTTTTTTAATGGGGACCATGTTCCTGAGTCCTGTATTGGCCTGCCACAACATGGTGTCCATAATGTGGATAGGCAAGGGGGTGGGAGGGGCCTTTGGGACACCCTGCAATATATTGCTTGGGTTCAGGGGGCACTAACATTGACCCCTTATATTTCATAGCTTATTTTCAGGACTCTGGGACCATGTCCCTGAGTTCTGCTACAGCTAACACAATATATTGTTCAGGTTGTGGCCAGTAAACCAGGATTGACTAGTGGTCAATCAGAGTACATGTAGACACCAACAGTGCTGCTATGCCTATTTTTGCAACTCCTTCATGACCACACCATTGAGCACCTCTTTAAATGCAAATGTTCCCCAAAACAGCTGAATGTATTCATTCCACATCATGGAAAGCACTTTTGATGAGTAAAGTTCTAACTTTTTGGCAAATTTGGATCCCCTGCACACTATGTCACTGTGCCTGATGAGTACTGGGTTGCTTCTGTACCTGGGCTGCTTCTGTTCCTATTCAGGAACAGGACCTGGTCTGGCACAAATTGTTATTTTGCACACCATGCCACCTTAGTTTGGACCCAGCCGTAGTCAAATCAGTCTTGATCTTGCTCTAATGGGGAGATTCAGCCTGAACTGCCAGGCCAGGTCCTGCTTCTGTGCCAGACCAGGTCCTGTTCCTGAATAGGAACAGAAGCAGCACAGGTACAGAAGCAACCCAGTACTCATCAGGCCTGGCAGTTCAGGCTGAATCTCCCCATTAGAGCAAGATCAAGACTGATTGGACTATGGCTGGGTCCAAACTAAGGTGGCATGGTGTGCAAAATAACAATTTGTGCTGGGAGACGGCCCAAGTAATTACCAGTTGCTGAGATTAATTCAAGAATTCCATCATCACTTTTTTGTATAATTTTGTGTGTCGCCCAAAGTGGAACAGGTATGCCCGGATGTGAGTCCCTTGCACACTGTGTTGCTGGAACTAAGTTAACCTGGCTGATGGCTCCTAACTGGGGTGAAAACGGCCCTGGGTTGATTGTGATCTGGTTCAGGAAGGACCTGGCCTGGTTTATTCAGGTTTGACTGTTCACATTGAAGCAAAGTGAAGACTGGTTTGCATATGGCTAGATCCAACCTGAGGTGGCAAGGTTTGCAAAATAATGGACTGGGATGCTGCCCTGAGTAATTTCCAGTTGGTGAGAATAATTCAAGCATTTCATCCATCATTTCTATTCTTCAAGGACAAACAAAAGCAGAGGGAGGAAACTTCAGGACAGGAAGAAAAGGTACCACTATATGTACAATAGCCTCTCAGTCTCTAAGGTAAAAATGTGAGTTATAGTTGATTTTCAGAAATCTATGTTAAATGAACTGGTGCTTGCCTTTGGAACTGCAGTTTCACTCCTCAAAAATCAATCTACTCTGGTAGAAAATCAACCTGAAATGTATGTTCAGAATATACATTTAAGAACTGCTGCTCGCATTCAGAAATTGCTGCTCATGTTTGTGCCAATTGTGTTGTTTCAGTGCATCTTGTCTTGCTTTTTCCCAAACAGAATTTGCATTACGCACCATGGACTAATGCCAGAATCTTTGGCATTATATGTAAATGTTATGATCCACATTATGCTAAATTAAGCTGAGGGAATAAAGCTTAGACCTGTTACTAACATTTCCCTCTCCTCCAAAAATGTACAAAGCTGGAACTACCTGGGATTGGGGACCCTGAAATCAAATGTGTCCCTTTTCTACCTATGACATACAACTTGCACACACTGAGGGTATTCTATGGAAAAACTCTGATATCAATGCATGCAATCTTAGTGCCTAACAAACCTTCTTGCTTCCACATTACACAAATGCCAGGGCAAATGAAAAATTATAGTAAGTTTAAGAATTTCTGCCAAAAACAAAAAAGGCACTTCCTCAGACTAAGATGTGACTCCATGTCAAAGGTAGTGTTGACTGGTGCAATTTTTTTTTTCATGTACTTCAATTTGCCCAAGGAATCTGAAAGGAAAAATCAGATTCTGGGACAAGTATTCAGGGGAGACACTTGGTCTAAATGATTTATGGTTTTAAGCAACAAAAAACCCTGTTTCAGTGAGACCTAATAGAGAATATTAACTGCAGAGTCAACAACACACATAGTAATATCTATGAATGTATGTGTACATATTGCAAGGGTAGTGTCAGAGCAAAAGTATTTGTAAAGCACAAACTTAACTAGGAAGCACTGAACAATGAGGTGGCATATGATTCATGGTCTTTTGCAGAGAGGCAGGTAATAGATGCATTTCTTGAAAACATGAGTTTTTGGTGTTTTTCTGAACTACAGTTGGGTTAGAGCAGTTCTAATGTTGGTGGGGAGGCTTGTCCTTTTCCTGGGAGCATACATGGGTGAAGAGGTCCTCGCTGCTACTTTTTAATATTGCAGATTATTGTTTCCATTGTCATGATGTCCTGGGTAGTGGTGTGATGTGATCCTCCAGAGGTAGTTTTTTTCTTAGCCAGGTATGTCAGGGGTGGGTTCTGATGGATTTATATGTGAACAATTGGGATTGACAATGAGGGGGTTTGGAATAGGAGCCCATGTAACGCCTTAAACATTGGGTGATGTTGTTGAGCTTTTTCACACCCTTAATGAGATGGAATACTGGTGCCACACTGGCTTGGTTTTGTAGTCAATGTGTTCTTTGAAGGTAAAGCCTGTATCATGGGGAAAAGTAGTAATTTTGAACTACAATACAACTGAGAGATGAAGTTCTGGAGGTTCATGTCGGCCAGCTTCGATTTATGGTTGGTCAAAGCTCTTTGCAAACAGGAGGCTTCCTGTCTTAGCTGGAATAATCTTTATGAAGGTACTTGACATTTGACTATAGATTTGTTGAAGACAGGTTTTAATCCTTTGAATGCTGTTGGCCAAGAAACGTTGATGTAGAGTTGAGTGTAGTCATTGTACTGATAGATCTAAAAGTTACTATCAGTGAATAAAGCACAAAGAGGTTTCATATAATGATATAAAATTATGGCACAGGAAATTGATCCTTTAGGTAGTGGACAGTGGTACAGTAGTACTACAAACCTTAGTAGAACTGCTGTTCACCAACTGCACTTTCATAGTAACTTACATTTTTGAGTAAGATTTCTATTTTTCTGTGTTCACAAACTGCCCTTTTGTAGGAACTTACATTTTTTGAATATCTTGCACTTTTGTAGTAAGTCCCTTCCTCTATTACATTCAATGGGAGAGTGTTGCAGTAGCAGTGGTTGATCATATGTAGTGCTGGACACACTACAAAAGTGTAAGTTAGTACAAAAGTGCAGTTTGTAAATACCAGTATGAAGTAAACTTTCTCAAAAATGTAAACTTACACAAAAGTGCAACTTACATTTGAGAATCAGGCCCATAAAGTATAACCTTTTCACAACTGAATGTGCAAGTAGAATTGTAGCAACATAGTTGAGTAGTAAGTCATTTCTGTCTAAAGTGTAGGTTTTTAATTCTGTTTACAAGGTAGCGCTACGGAAAGTATTAGCAATAAGGCCATGTTTGAATTCTTTAGACTGATGTCGGCATATATTGATGCCTCCTCTTTCAGCTGCACCTTTGCATTTAATTTGTTGCAGCATCACTATGCATCCAGAGAATTGCAAACAAATTCCATAATCTGGTAAGCTTGCTCATTTTGTGAGATGTTACATTTTGTTTTCCAAGTAACATCTCACAATCAAGGTAGTGTTATTTCACAGCAGAGTTTCAGTGCTGTATGCGTCCTTTCTTGTTTTCTTTGAGCACTGGTTTGCAGCTTTGATAGCATTTGCCTGTAAAAGGAAAATGAAGGTAACCACAATGCAAAGCTTCAGCCTACCTCTTTACTAATTTCAGTTAATAAAAGAAGACAGGATGGAGCATCAGAAACATTGGGTCTACTATGAATCCCCGGGTTTAACCCCTTGGTTGCCAAGGACATAACAGCTATGTCCTTGGTGCTCCCACCATGAGCCTCCCACCCACCTACCCCAGGGCAGGGATGCAAGGGGAATCAGTTCCCCTTCCACCCCATCTCCCCCCTCACCCAGTGATGTCTGATTACATCAGCGTGTGATCGCAGGCTGACGTCATCAAAGGTCGCCTCCATTGCACTGGAAGCTCAGCTCAGGGGGTGGGGCAGGCAGAGGACATGAAAGGAAATGAAAAGGCCTTTCATTTCCTTTCATGTCTGTCTCAGCATTACTGCAGCCTGATTGTGAAGCGAGCGGGCTGCAGAAATGCCCAGTAGACACCAGGGATTTTTGTTTTTATTTGTTTATGTATAAGGGGAGCGGGCCCTTTGGCAAGGGCCACTCCCCAAGGCCGATCTGCCCCCAGGGGGGGGGGGGCAGAAGCCACTAGACACCAGGGATAATTATTGTTTTTATTTTTTAGACATGGGGAACCATTTTTATTGGGAGACCTGAGGGAACGCTGGGTAGAGGGAAGTTTATGGCTCCCCTCAGATTTCAGAACTTTCTATCACCGAAATGCGAGGAAAAAGTGTTTTTGTTTGCCAGAATTTGAGGTTTGCAAAGGATTCTGGGTAACAGATCCTGGTGAACGCCCCACAAGTCATCCCGTCCTGGATTTCCCTAGGTGTCTAGTTTTCAAACATGCACAGGTTTAGTAGGTTCTGGCTGAACTAGAGGCCAAAATCCACAGCTGGGAACTTTCCAAAAAACACATCAGATTTCAGTGTAAAAATGTGATGTGTCCATGTTGCATTTCCTGTTGTGGGCATTAGGCCTACCCACACAAGTGAGGTACCCTTTTTATCAGGAGACTTGGTGGAATACAGAATAGAAGAAAAAGTGTTATTGCTACTTGTCTTTCTCTACATTTGTTCCTTCCAAATGTAAGACAGTGTGTAAAAAAGACGTCTATTTGAGAAGTGCCCTCTAATTCACATACTAGTATGGGGAATCCGTAATTCAGAGATGGGCAAATAACCATTGCTTCTCAACACCTTATCTTGTGCCCATTTTGAAAATACAAAGGTTTCCTTGATACCTATTTTTCACTCTTTATATTTCACCAAATGAATTGCTGTATACCCGGTATACAATGAAAACCAATTGCAAGGTGCAGCTTCTTTATTGGCTCTGGGTACCTAGGGTTCTTAATGAACCTTCAAGCCCTATATATCCCCACAACCAAAAGAGTCCAGCAGACATAACGGTATATCACGTTAAAAAATCTGCCATAGCTGGCAAAAGTTAAAGAAAAAAACGTGGACAGAAATGGCCCTTTTTTACTTCAATTTCAATTATTTTTCTTTTAGCTGTTACTTTCTGTAAGAATAGGATGTACACAAATGACCCCTTGCTGAATTCAGAATTTTGCCTACTTTTCAGAAATGTTTAGCTGTCTGGGATCCAACATTGGTTTCACACCCATTTCTGTCACTAGCTGGAAGGAGGCTGAAAGCACAAAAAAATAGTAAAAATGGTGTATGTCACAGTAAAATGCCAAAACTGTGGCAAAAATGAAATTTTCGCTGTATTTTGGCTAATTTCTTGGTCTCCTCCAGGGTAACCACAAACTCTGGGTACCTGTAGAATCCCTAGGATGTTGGAAGAAAAGGAGGCAAATTTGGCGTGGGTAGCTTATGTGGACAAAACATTATGAGAGCCTAAGCGCAAACTGCCCTAAATAACCAAGAAAAGGCCTGGCACCTGAGGGGGAAAAGGCCTGGCAGCGAAGGAGTTAAGGAAGCAGTGTTAGTCCCATTGTTGAAAATGCAGGGGATGATCCCTGGGTCTTAAAAAATTATCACCCCACTTCTTTACTACCCTATCTGGCCAAGATATTGGAAGCCCATATTGAGCATCATATCAGCACTTTTTTGGAAGACAGATCCTTCCTGGGGACCCATCAGGAAGGCTTTCATCGTGCCCATTCCACAGAAGTTGTAATACTATCTGTAGTGGGCGACATGAGTGAAAAAGCAGACAAAGGACGGTCCCAGGCATTAGCCCTGTTGGACTTATTGGTGGCTTTTGATGCTGTGGATCATGTTATACTGATTGACTGTGTCAGGGTCGCTGGATTGCAGGGGGTTGCATTGGATTGGCTTATATTCTTTCTGTTTGATTGATATCAAGCAGTCCGTCTTTCCCTTTTCTGCTCCCTCAAAGTTAGACTTCAGTGTGAAGTACCTCAGGGCTCCTCCTTGTCACCCCTGTTATTCAATCCCGATATTTATCCATTGGTTCATATCCTACAGAAGCATGAAGTGAAGGTACACAATTATGCAGATGACATGCTGCTACTCTTTAGTGTGGATGATTCTCTGGAATCTATTGAATTCTTTCAGAGCATTATGCTCCTCATCCATGATTGGGTGAACTGAGACTCTAATGACCAAAAATAAATTGTATAAAAGGAATCCCTCCTTACGGCCCTTGGAGATGGGCGCCTCTCCTACTCGAAAAAGTGCAGTTAAAAGCCTCTGGATTATGGTAGATGAAGATCTCTCACTTACGCTGAAGATTGGCACAATGTCCTCAGGTTCTTTCTTCTCCGTAAAGTGAAAGAAATTAGAATAGATTTTTTTGGTGCCAGCCCAGATTCTTTCATATTAAACCTTTATGGTCCAGAGGCGCCTTTATTGGGAGTCTATAGATTCAGATATATATTGGGATAATGGTATTTTCTTCTAACTTGAATTACAGTGAAGCACGTTCAGAAAGCTAACCTATCAGTCTTTTTACCAATAAAACTACCACATTACTACTGACTCCTGGGACTATTGCTGTGTATGTCACATTTCCACTGTTAAAAGTAAAACTAAAATTTTCACATTGCAACCTGCTGCTGGCTAAAAGCACCTTAGACATGTCAGGATTCCTTATTTTTAATTATTTTACATGCCAATATCATGCAACTGATGAGATTAAATCATCCTGTGGGTATCATAGTGAACTGTTTTCTGCGTAGGACAGATTGCCACCCTATTTTTACTATGTCACCCCATCAAACCATCCAGAAAAAGATGGTTAAGTGTAATTGGTGCAAGTACAACTGCAATTAAAAGGATTTCAGAAAAAGTATTTTTGATGGCCAGAATGAGGTCGGATCAGAACACTTTGTGCACCAAGATGATAGTGCTAGCACAGGTGTCTTAATAAAAATTATAATGAGTGTTTATGTATTTTGAATATTAAGTTTATGTAGAAAATAATAACGTTGAAAAATAATCCACGCATTTGAAAATGTGATTACGAAGAATGGCCATCAGTGTTAACAAAGTGCACTAATCAATGGTTTAACAATATGAAATGTTGAATATATGTTTGGCTAATGTAGTTATATGTCATATTAAGGGTTATGCATTAAGCTTTAAGTTTAATAATTGTAGGCCTTAACTTAGTGAGGGTTTGAGCCTATTTGCCAGGCTTCGTGTAAAAGCTGTATTTCTAGCTGACCAAGAAAGTTAAACTGTGAATTTCTATTGTATTGTTTAAATGTGCTCATAACGGAATCTTCTTGTGTGAACCAACTGCTAGTAGATGATGTTCTTGCTAATGCAACATTTTATGTGTAATGGGTGTGAGACTGACTTTCCCAGGACAAGAACAATGAAGATACTGACTAGAGTAGAAGCTGCAACAATATTGTTCCTTGACAAGCCGGATGATGAGGACATCGCGAGACAAACCAATCAACAATATGAGAACGGAGTAATAATATAATTCATAGATTTGGGATATTAGTTTTATTGGACAGAGAGCGAACATATGATTAACTGACCAATAGGGATTTGGGGGGGAATGTTAGGTAACTTTGACTTAACAACACTGCACAGAGAGAAGACAGTCATTACTGCCCATTTTTCCTGACCGAAAGGTTCTTACTTTCTTATGAATCTTGACAAGAGACATGCTTAACTTTAATGCTTAAAGACTTTGCCCTTTTTAAATTCTGATGCTCAATCCTGATGCTTTGCTGATCAACTGATGTCCTGAGTACAAAGACTGATTCTGCTCTGCTGATCCACCCTGAGGATAAGTATATCTGAATTGTGATTATTATGCATATTTGCTTTTTCTTTCTAGGTACCAACTGTGCTGTTTTAATAGAGCCATAGTTAGATGTTTTTCCAAATTTGTGTTACTAAATTGTTTTGCATCAAGCCAAACATGCTGATGCTAATCTGACGTTAGTTAAGGATCCTCACTAATGAATTATGATAAGAGGGACTCATGCTTGATACATTTATCTACTAAACTTCATGTATGTTATAATGTTGACACAGTTGACTTTGTTACTAATTTGCACCATAACTTTAGAATGTCTTGTAGTTCAAGCTTTGATTAGATTGCGTTTCTTACACCGCTTTGGACAACCAGTGTTGTTACTGTATGTGATTCATTTCATATTGAGATTAATCTACATGATTTTAGCATTGTTGAAATAGGGAAATACACATTCTAAACTTTTACTAAAGGTGTGGTTATTATTGACTGAACGGTTATGGTGCGTGATAATTACTGACTCGATTGATTATTGATTACTAATGATTATTGATTTTTGTGTATTGATTATTGATTATGTACGGGATCTATGGTAAGCACATCTTAATTGTGAGTCAAAAGGTTTGTCGAACTATTTGCGTCCCTTTGTAAGTTTACTTATTAAGGTCAGATGCGTTAACAGACATGGTAGCAGACTGATGGTTCGTCTCCTTAAGAGCTTACCGTAGACATCCAGAACAGAATAATAGACGGACAGAGATGGTAAGAGAGACTAATGGTTTGTCTCCTTAAGAGCTTGCCATATACGACCGGTACAGAGTGACAGGTGTTAACAGAGCAGGATGGAAAGGTCCCAGATGTGGTAGCAGAATTCATTATTATTGAGATTTGGATTTTGTTTTTCAATGATGATAATTGGAGAGAGAATGATGCTCCCTTAAATCCAAAAATGACTTTCCCAGATCCTGGATCCTGCTAATGGGTGTTTGAGGATGTTCCCGGTATTCTAGTGATAGACTGAGTGAAATAGGTTGGGCTTGCACAGTTTATGCAAAATTGCAGGTGAATTGTGAGGTTTGTGAGGATTTTAGGGAGTTTGTGTAGTCCAAATGAAGTTGTAGTAGGAGTGTGTGTACTCCGCAGTGTGAGAATAGGGAAGTCGCCGAACTTCATATGTGTGTTGCACTTTGTGCTTAAAAATTGTCCAAGTGGTTGTTGATGTATGGACCCTGCGCGATCTAAGACGCCGTGGTTTTATGTTGTAATCTGTTTGGTATAGTAGGTTGATCAGGTGTGGTCAACAAGTCAGAAGTATGAGTTAAAGTGAGTGGTGAGTGAAAGAAACAAATGAAAATTTAGACTGAGATTTGGCGAGTGCTATGTGCACCAGGAGAGAAGCATTGATCAGTTGAGAGTAAAATTTGCGGGTCAAATTTTGCTTGCGGATCTGGGAGACCAAGAAAGAAAGAGTAGCTGTAAGTGCGGGAAAAGCCATCAGCGAAAAATCCGTAAGGTTTCTGAAGCGATTGTGTTACTTTTCCTGTAGTAAACCAGCAGATTTCTTTTTGGTTTTTGGTTTTTATTAGTGCTCGCAATATTTTGCATTAGTTTGTGTGAATTGGAGTTTAGGAGGACAAGCCGCAAGACTTTGTCAGCCGCAGTACGTGTGAGTGTGACATCAGTGGCGCCGCGCTGGGATAGGTCGGTTAGGACAATGGATGCAAAGAATTGCTTTGTGTGCAATGTGCTCATAACGGAAGCTTCTCATGTGAACGGACTGCTAGGTGATGATGTTCTTGCTAATGCAACATTTTGTGTGTAAAGTGTGTGAGACTGACTTTCTCAGGGCAAGAACAATGAAGCTACTGACCAGAGTAGAAGCTGCAACAATATTACCTGACAAGCCGGATGATGAGGACATTGCAAGACGAACCAATCAAAAATATGAGAACAAGTAATATTAGAATTAATAGATTTGGGATATTAGTTTTATTGGACAGAGTGCAAACATACGATTAACTGCCCAATAGGGATTTGGGGGGTAGTTTAGGTAACTTTGATTTAACGACACTTCACAGAGAGAAGACAGTCATTACTGCTCATTTTTCCTGACCGAAAGGTTATTACTTTCTTATGCGTCTTGAAAAGAGATGTGCTTCACTTTAATGCTTAAAGACTTTGCCCTTTTTACATTCTGATGCTGAATCCTGATGCCTTGCTGATCGACTTATGTCCTAAGGACGAAGCCTGATTCTGCTTTGCTGAGCCACCCTGAGGATAGGTATATCCAAATTGTGATTATTATGCATATTTGCTTTTTCTTTCTAAGTACCAACCGCGCTGTTTTGATAGAGCCATAGTTAGATGTTTTTCGAAATTTGTGTTACTAAGTTGTTTTGCATGAAGCCCAACATGCTGATACTAATCTGATGTTAGTTAAGGATCCTCACTAATGAATTATGATAACAGGGACAAATGCTTGATAACTTTCTCTGCTAAACTTTATGTATGTTATAACGTTGACACAGTTGACTTTGTTACTGATTTGCACCATAACTTTAGAATGTGTTGTAATTCAAGCTTTGATTAGATTATGTTTCATCTGCCTCTTTGGACAACCAGTGTTGTTACTGTATGTGTTTAATTTGATATTGAGATTAATCTACATGACCTTAGCATTGTTAATATAGGGAAATAAACATTCTAAATATTTACTAAAGGTGTGGTTATTCATGACTGAAAGGTCATGGTGCGTGATAATTACTGACTCCATTGATTATTGATTTATTGATTACCAATGATTATTGATTATTGTTTATTGATTATTGATTATGTACTGGATCTATGGTAAGAACATCTTAATTGCGAGTCAAAAGGTTCATAGACCTTTTTGTTTCCCCTTGTAAGTTTACTTATTAAGGTCAGACTCGCTAATAATGGCTAGCCCATTTCACTCTTTGATTTGTTTCTGGAGGTTATATGAAAAAAGGAGATTGACCTTGAAAATTGAACTTTCAAAAATAATAAAACCAAGAGGCATTGTAGCTGTGACTTTCTGCCACCTGTACCCACCATGACCCCTGAATGTAAGGCAGTGCTTGAAAAAGAATTCTAAACGTGCGGGTATTTACGATACCAGAGCACCTGTTTGCTACTGAGAAGTATTGGTACTCTATCATGAAAAGCATCTCCATTTCAAATTAAAAAGGGACAGGCAGTCAGTGCCTGAGAATGCATGCCTGTTCAAAGCACAGCTTTCAGAAGAGTTCCATGATTGTGCCTGACACTGGTATAACCAGCTGACGCTTCCTTTAGTACTGGTGCCTTTTGGTGTAGACTCAGGAATCGTTACAAACCAGCATGCCTACTGTGTTTGATCTCCTGGACTGCTTGAAGCACATGATAACATACAACTATTTTTTAACAAGCCTACTTTGTAGCCTGGATCCTTTAGACAAGCTCTGGTAAAGGTGGCACGGACTTCTAAATCCGTGGTTCCTTTGACTCTGTTATGTTATGTTACAACGAGCAGGCAGAAAACCTGACAGCTGTGGCTCTATCTTTATGGATATCCCCGACAGTGACCTAAAGACTGGAGGTGAGTGGTGTCCCTAAACTCTGTCATTTTGCAGTTTGATTCACAAATTGACGATCTGCTTTTCACCTTTACACCAATGACGTTTTGGTTGCACGTTCATCTTATTAATTGACAACATAAGTGACTTTTGCAAATTGCCAATGTGTGCAATTTGTACACATGCACATATACTCCTACTCAGTTTTTTCACGCTCAGTTGTTTAAATACAGGGCCCAAAGAGTGAATGAAGCACTAAAGAAAAGTTGTTTGTGTCAGACTGAATGCCGCCTGTCATCAAGTTCAGTCAGTGTTGCTGTACATACTTCCCTTCCTATCACGTAACTATGTCCCATTCTTAATGATAGTAAAGCTAGGTGTACCAAAGCCATACTGATGTAAGTTTCCATGCTAACTAATGCTAGCTCACCAGAACAATGACCTCAACAGCTAGTGTGATCAGAGCAGATGATGCTCAAATAGTTGTTGCAGCCGCTGGCAAAGATTTGAATAACTTGAGATTGTTCAAGATTCCCTTTTCAAGAGCAATACACAGTGATATTATATAGTAGTGCTTCAAAACGAAATAAATACGCATAAAACATTAATAGTTTTGAACTCCTGCATGCTGCTTTGAATGTATATGTTTGAAGACTTATGCCCATATTTATACTCCCTTTGTGCCGGATTAGGGTAATTTTTTTATGCTAATTCGGCGCAAACTTAACACCATATTTATACTTTGCCGCTAGACCCGTCCAACGTCAAATTATCCTAGTGTGCGCCATTTTCTGGATGCGTGAAACCACCTTGCGCCAATGAGATGCAAGGTAGGCATTCCCGTCTAAAAAATGACTTAAACACCCATGCGCCATAATTATCCAAACACGCAAAAATGACGCACGGTTGGGAGGCGTGCCATAAAATGGCGCAAATCGGGATGTGTCAGGGCAGGCGTTAAAATGGGGCAAACACACCATTACTTAAGGAAAACTCACACAAGCAACATCATAGTTCTAAAAGGAAGACATGGAGGTGATACTCATGCAGCATGTGTGAAGACGCAGAGCACAGGAGCAACAGCAGCAACTACCACCACACCAACATGGACCCCAAAGGCAACGCAGAAGGCAGGAGAGGATATTCAGGACCAGGACAACCCTTCAGGGCCTCAGGGAACATGACATCATCCAGAGGTACAGACTAAACTGGCAAGCCATACAGCAGCTGCTGCACCACACTGAGCCACAGTTGGCACCCAGCTTGCAGACACCCCACATCATTCCACCAGAGACCAAGTTGCTAGCTGTCCTGCACATGTTGGCAAGTGGCTCTTTTCAAACCATTGGTGCTCTGGTTGCCGGGATCTCACAGCTCTCATTTTCTGCCTTCCTTCCTAAGGTACTTGATGCAATCAGTTCCCTCACACCCCACCACATCAGCTTCCCCAACACACAGCAGAAGAAGCAGGAGACCAAACAGGGGTTCTGTCAAATTCATGGCTTCCCACACATGCTTTGTGCCATTGACTGCACACATGTTCGGATTGTGCCACCTGCTGCAACCGAGCTCCTATACCGCAACAGGAAGCACACACACTCCATTGATGTGCAGGCCACTGTGGATCACCATGGATTGTTCACCAACATCATGGCAAAGTATCCTGGGAGTGTACATGATTCATTCATCTTCCGCCACAGCACCATCAATCAGCACTTCCATGATGGACGATATGGCAATGGCCTACTTGTTGGTAAGTACAGAAACCTAGTTATTTACACACAGCCCAGCAACCCATTAGGACACCCAACACATACACCACTTCATCGACACGTGGCCAGGAAGAGACTGAGGTGTGACATTGGTAGTCATGTTTGATATCCTGACCCAATGGGATACACACCTATGGACAATTGACAGATGCAAATAACAAGAGATGCCACTCTAGAGCCACACGGGACCAATTTAAAACCACACAGTGACAATGACAAGGCCTTAACTGGCAGTACAACTTGGAAGATGAACCTTTCAATATGACATCAATAACACTCAATACCACACCCTTCCAAGCAATACGTCCTGTGTAAGGGGTGTGTAATGTGTGTTGCTGCAGGTCAAACACCATGAGACACATAGCATGATGACGCAGACTCTAATGAAGGTGACATGGACTCATTAAGGCAGTACCAACATCTCACATCACTCTGGGAGTGACATTGCCAGCTAGCAATAAGTAAGTGGACTGTGCTGTTAAAACATGTGGATGTGACACTAATGCAAAGTGCACACTGCTACACAAACAAATTGAGACAATTCCCCACATACATAACAGATGTACAGGCAGATGGACTTTCAGACACTAAAACCTTCACCCCCACAACCAAGTTAGCCAGCTTACCTGGAGCAAGTTCCTCCAGTAAAGGCCCACGGACACTTGTTTCACATTACATAATGCATGGGAGATACACACTGAACTGCAAGTTTCTAAATATAACACTGATATCATGTCAATCAGCCAAACACCAGTTTTGATAGTTAAACAAGCCAATGCAGAAATAACATCACAGAAGCCTAGGATCCCACAATACCACAAACATAGATGAGTCACAGACGACACAAGATAACAACTGCCATGCAAAGTGACAATCACGGTGCAACCAACAACAAAATGCTTACCCTCATTTTCTCTTTCAGCTGATCAGGGTTAAGGGATCCAGCCATGGATCATGACCCCAATTGCCAACCCAAGCACAGCAGCAGAGCGTGCCTATAATGAAGCACATCGTAGGACACGCACCATAGTTGAGAGGACTTTTGGCATCCTGAAGTCCAGATTCAGGTGCCTGGACATCACTGGAGGCAGCCTCCTATATTCCCCTGAAATGGTCTGCAAGATCATTTTGACATGTGCCATCCTGCACAATATTTGTGTGAGGAGGAACATTCCCCTCTATGAACCGGATCAACACATGCCTGAAGAGGAGGAAGAGCAGGATGCTGTCTGTGAAAATGAGGGGGAACATCCTAACACAGCAGCAGGATTGCGTCGGAGACAACACATCGTACAAAACTTCTTCTAACTATAGTCACCATCACCACTTTGTTATCATATGTAATTAAACACCTCACCTCATCACTCAATCATGCTCTGGGTACATATTTATGCATCACATGATCTCTAGGAATCATAATTAGAGTTTTGCCTCATGGAGCATTACAGAAATACAAATTTGCATATTGAAAAGGCCACATCACATTTGATGGCTATGACTGTACAGCAAACATCACCCACAGTGTTAATGACATATATCCTGTCTATTTCACATTTGAAGGGCAATATCAGAGGACCACAGCTATAAGACACATCCATGTTGCCAGCATGGTCCATTGCAGCATATGACACACAACTAAGACACCATCAATCATAAGGTAAAAAAGTGTATCATACATGAGGCAGGCACTGGATGTGTAATTGCATTGGTAAGAGGAATGTATGACCAGACCCTTGACAGCAGTAAGTGTGACATCAGCTATCTCTGCAAGGAACATGTGTGACAAGAAGTGCATCAAACATGAAAATGGATAGCACAAGTGCCCCAGGTATGACAAGCATTGCTCACAAGACAAGCCCTGCGCAGTCCATCCCAGGTAATAAGTCCTGCCACTGCCATGTTTAAAGTCTCTGCCCACCCTTCTCTAGAGGGCCCTGTAAATGGACTATCTGTACCCTGAGAATCTTCATCTACACACACCCAGACTCGCATTCTGACTCCTGTGTGCTTCCCTCTTCAGTATGGCTTGCCATAGTCATAGTTCATCAGTCTGCATAGACTTCAGGTCCGATAATGCACTGCCTGGTTGTCGGTAGGACCTGTAATCAGATGTCCATTGCTTCCCATGTGAAAGGTCCAGTTGGCCCTTTGAACTTGATTCTCAACTCCAGGACTTGTGAGAGACTGAAGGTGCACACACCTGTGAGCACTTCCATGCAGACCAACCATTTCAACCTGCCCTGCCCTTGCTGATGCCTGGAACTGCTTAGAAGCTGCCATTTTCTGAATCTCCTTGTTGTGCATTGGCGTTCAAATCACTTGTGTACCAAACGTTTTTGAGCACACCAAGGTTGCTCTGTCGTCAGCCTTATAAACCGTCTGCAGTGCCATAGCTGGCCTATCCCCATGTGTGTCGTTAGTTGATCTTTGGCTTTGGGTCAATTCTGCTTTGAAGGATACTCTGATAATTCAGGGATTGGCTCCACAGACTCATGACTAGACCTGCACATAACTGTGACAACATGGAGGCCAATACTGACACAGGGTACACATGGCCACACACTCGAACTGGACACCTTTGTGCAATGAACCACTGGAAATATGTGAACACATGCAGCATGGTCTGCTGGTCCTCAACAGCCACAGGACAAACATAGGTCATTTACATGACTCAAACTGTGGGGTACATAACAATTTTAGGATTGGATTTGAGACTTTGTGTCCCAAACACTATACCTACCTAGCATGTTCATATGATGGACTCATGGGTAGTACACACACAAGTGACCATGAAGTGGTATTCAACATTTCATTAAATGTGATGGGGTACATATCGGACATAGCCATTATCAACCATCCTCTATCTATCCTGTGTATAGTTTGTCATGGGAAATGTTTTGTCCCCAAAGTCAAGGAAGTACACACAGCATGAGACGCAATAGATATAACAAACACATATCATGACTGATGTACCTCAAAGAATGGCATCTGATGGTTATACACAATTATAACACATTCATATATGCACATTACCGCAAAATTTTCTCCTGATGTTCCCACAGAGGCACTACAACAATTTGAAGAGCCAATTCACAGACATGAACACACAGGCTATGAGTCTATTTGTTTAGTTGCGTAGCCTTGCTAACCTCTATTGATGCAACACCTACTCAACCTAGGAAATACCAATTTTATTCCAAAAGTTTGTGTTGCTGTTGCATCAGTTAAGAGAGTTAATCCGACACAACAGCATGAGTATTATGGTCCACAGTAGTATGGTCTGCCAAATGTGCCCAAACACTAGAACACACACTGCAGGTCGTACCATCCTATCTTTGTATAGTTATAGGTTGCATGCATGTAAAAAAACAAAAAATTACACAGACACAGTTTAAGACAGATTTTTTTACACAAATGCGTCAAAATATAACGCATATGCATTCAAAAATGACGCTCACACCCATAATACATCAATTGGTCCCTAGCGTTAATTCCAACACCGCACCCCAGGAAATCGGTTATCCATTAAAAATTTATTGATCCTTGAATGCGGGGGAATTTTCATGCATATGCGTCAAAAAATATTGATGCAGACCCCGTAAGCATCATAAAATTACACGCAATATTTAAAAAACGCCCCGCAATTGAGACAGGAAGAGATGTAATAGGATGTCCTGTTTACAGAAATGGTTCAGTGTGTGTACTTTCACTTTTCAGTCTGTGATTATTCTAGACTGTGTGGCTGTGACTTGAGTTGTCTCTGTGAATATTGTGCTTTTGTCTCCTGTGTGCTATTGCTATTGTATTCTGTTGTTTTGTAAGTGTCTGTGTTAATCTGTGTAAGTGCTTTTTGTCATTTATTGTGATTAGATTTGTCTTTGTACTGTTGGGAGTGTGTTTGTTGGTATTGTTAGTTGGGGTATTGTTGGGCTGTCTGTGGGTTAGTTAAGTTTCCTTTTCATACCTCCTTTCCCTGTTTTTCCCCTCTTTCCCCTTTCCTATCCCATTGTGTTTGAGATGTTGGGAAGGCCACGTCTGGGGCAAATGGGTGAGGAGTATCTAGGGGCTTTTGTGTGGCTGGTGTGCCACTTTTTCCCCCTGATGTTGGAAGCTGGGGGGCGGGTGATACAGGGGTATCACACGGAGGCAATGAGGCTCAGGTGGGCAAAGGTGCTGTTCCACCTAAGAAGAATCTTCAACAGCCAGCGCAACGACCACCAATTGAAACATCACTGGGCTGACCTGGTGGCCCAAGAGCAGGACCTGCTGGACCACCTGGGTGTGATGATTGGTGGCCCTGTTGGTGAGTACAAATTTGACTAATGTGTACAGTACAATGCCCTGGAGTGACAGTAGCAGATCTTGTGAAATGATGCTTGCAATGTTTGTGGAATGCAAGTTGAACAAACTGTTGCCCTGATTTATACAAATTTTGCAATGCATTACCCTCATTTGTTGTCGCAAAAGCTGCACAAACTTACAAAAGACAACTTTATCTTGTAAATTAGTGCTGCTTTGGCATCAACAGATGATGGTAAGGCGGCACAAACAAATTAATAATTCAGGGCCTGTGAGTGTACCAGGAATGGGATGAATTTCACATGCTAATTAATATAAGGAATCTATGTAGTCCCCACTTTTGTTTAAACCTTATCTCAACAGTATTCATGGCCATACGTACAAAGCTCTTCCTAACCTCTGCTAATATCTTAGGCCAATATTTCTACTTTGCATTATTTCTGGATGCCAAAGTATAGCACACTTACTACAATAATTTTTTTTGTGCCAATTTCCATAGCTGTAGCGTAAACAAATGAAGCAAATGCAACACAAAAAAAAGACACATCTGGCCCTAAGTTCATTGTTTATGTGTGTTTACATCTAGACAGATAATCTTTCACATGGCCAAACCCAATTGTGCCTGGATGTTACCAGACTGCAGTAGCACAAAACGGGTTAATCTCGTGGCTTTTTGGAGTAGCCGTTGAAATCCTATCATTGAGTAGCATGGCCCAACAACATTTTTGCCCTGGGCGCAATAGCTGGTACCATCTGTGTCACTTTATAGCCAAACAATTTTATAAAGTGAATGGGTCTTCATGGGATCCCTGCTCTTTGTGAATGCATGGTCACAAACAATTTATTTGCATGATGTTGTGCAAGGGACCACTGACTGCTTCCATTATACAATTTAAGTGATGAAATAGGTTGTTATTTAACTTTTGGTACACCCCTGGTGATATAGTGCAGCATATGTACAATTATTAACTTCTCAGTACGAAGGCTATCAAAAGACATGGAGGTATGCTAAGATCAGCAGGCCAGCATTCCTGTGAGTGCCGCCATTCCCAAGGTGCTTTCAACTCTGAGACCTACCTCATCAAGATTGCAGAAGTAGGACATTTGATAACCCATGTTTTAATTAGCAGAGAGTGTCAGTTTGGTTGTATTACCACAGATCACCCAACTTGGCAATTCTAAGTTAATGAATGTGGCAAAGAGTGATTTACAATACCTGATATAGTTACACAGGGCCCAGAGTAACACATTTCAGGTGCAATGACTACATCTGTGCCCATGCATTCTGTCACGGATGATCAAATTAGACACTGTCAGCATACATCTTTTTGTCGTTTTGAATCAGATAAATGGCCAATCCACGTTTAGCGTAACATTGTCATCAAGTAACACACATTATCCCTGCCATCATGTTGTCATAGGGGGCATATACGGCTCTGGGTACACTGCCAATGTGGAATATGTAACCTACATACAACACTGGCACACATTTAATGGACCATTGGAAGCACAATAATTCCTGAGCGCAAATCAACCCACATGAGCATCAGACAGTAACTCATTGTCCCTTGATGCACAATCCACAATACCTGAGCCACTGGTATTGCAGTGCACCAGGAATGTGGCATTGCATGTATCTCATAATAACAAATGATGAAATGGAGTACCCTCTAGAATTAATTAAGCACAAAATTGAGTGATCATATTTGGCACCACATGATTGTTAGGGCCAGTGCATGTGTGCATATGTGTGTCTATCACTCATTGGAGTGACAGTGTCAATGCATGTTTGCAGTACTATGGGGGTCATTACAACTTTGGCGGGCGGCGGTTGCGGCCGCCAATGCGGCCGCACTCCCGCGGTGCCCATTTGGACATCCCCGCTGGGCCGGCGGGCGGAAACCAAGTTTCCGCCCGCCGGCCCAGCGGGGATGTGGGCCGCAACATGGGAGCCGGCTCCAAATGGAGCCGGCGGTGTTGCGGCCGTGCGATGGGTGCAGTTGCAGTCGTACCGCGACTCCCCGTACCGCCAGCCTTTTCCTGGCTGTTCTGACCGCCAGAAAAAGGCTGGCGGTCGGGGACTCGTAATCCCCTGGGCAGCGCTGCAAGCAGCGCTGCCCTGGCGGTTTACAACCGCCGGGGCTATTGTGGCGGAAAACCGCCGGCCCCGGCGGTGCGACCGCGGCGCTACCGCCGCAGTCGTAATACGCGAGGAAGCACCGCCAGCCTGTTGGTGGTGCTTCCGTCGAAACAGCCCTGGTGGTCTTGGACCGCCAGGATTGTAATGAGGGCCTATGTCTGTTGGTGTGCCTACATGCCTGATGTGAAGCTCTATCATATAAAATGTCACACACAGTAATTTGTTGTTCCAAGTTTTGTACAGTGAGCAGACATTGAGCACATATCACCCTTCCATGTTTTACAGGTGGAACCACCCCCTATACAATTGGTGAAGTGGCTCGATTTGCGGACCCAGACGTATCCAGTAATTGTCAATATGTTTGTCCTGTGTTGTGTTTGCAGCTGTTGTGTAATTGTCTCCTGTGTGTTGGACTCATTGCAAGGTATGGTGTGCTGCCACATGATCTGATATGTGACTTGACTGGACATTTTGTTCCACGTTAGAGTTAGACATTCTGCGGTGGAGAGTCATATATTGGGAGTCGAGTGTCGCTCTATAGGCATGGGCAGGTGAACTGGGTGATTTGTTGCTACATGTATGCCAATAATTAATTTGGAGGTGGCCAGTGTCATAATTTAGCCAGCAAGTCATACCCTGATTCACATAGACCAGTGATGCATACGTTTTACACACAGACTTGAGCATCCCTGTTAAGTAATGAACATGTAGGACTGTATGGGTGACTTTCCGGCAGCATCTAGCTCCACATGCTGTACTATATTTATGTGACACTTGAGTGAAATGTCATAGGCGTACATGCAGGTCAAGGCCAGATGGGTGCTTGCATCAATGTGCTTGATTTTGGAAAGGTGTCAGTGAGATCTAAGGATGTTGACAATTGTCCGCAACTAGAAAAATAAATGTAGATGTGATTGCCCAATGGTTGACTCAATCCTAGTTGGCAGCCCTCCTTACCTGTGGTGGACTGACTAAACCCATGGACAGCTGACCAAAGCTTCATGGTTGTCCTTGATGTTTGAAAGTATGTGTTGCATGCCCATCTCCCCGAGGCACAGGGTTAGGTCTAGAAAATATGTGTACCTAGGTGTGATGATCCCAGTGTAGATGACAGACATGTAATTCAAACATTCATGTGTTCCAAACTACAATGTCCCCTTATGTTTACCAACTGCATACCATCCTGGCAGTTCCATATACAAATCATAGGTCTTCTGTGCCTTGATTGTGATTCTGAAGATAGTTATTAGTGGGCCTGGCACATGTGGAGTACTTGCAGCATTTGTTATGTGACTAATAGCAGTACCAAGATGCACAGATCATTTCATAAAGTACACACCTTGTTGTGCATTTCTGTGCTGTTAGATAGTTGATGGGTAGGCTGCGTTGGCATGTCATTCCTCAGGGACATTTTATCATCTGTACTGTGATTTGGACTGTATGTGCTATTTTTGATGAAGTGTTAGAAAATCATCTGTAGATGTATCACACAATGATGTCACTAATGTTTGACTTTCTCTATTTTCACAGCTGCCAACATAAATGCCCAGGAGATACGGGAATTCCAGAGGCAGGCAGTGCTTTACTGCCACATACTCGATGTGGAGGCTGGGTTCCGTAATATGGCACGTAGATATCGCCATGACAGAGCCACAGGGGTATGGAGGGCATTTGCCCAAGGGGTGCCACCATTGCCCACAACTGCCAACACCACCACAGCTCAGACCACAGTCGCCCCAGGGATGACAGCCACTGTAGCAGGTCCCTCGACTTTGTCTGCTCCGGGCCCACAAGCAGCACCTCCTGCACCTCCCCCTTCAACCATGGCACCAGCAACAGCTTCTACAAGTGGTACCCAGACAACCCCAGCTGCTGTGGTTGACAATCAGGATTTACAGACACTGAAACGTGACATGCAACAAATGTTGCAACAGGCTGCAGCAGGAGGTGCCCCGCAATAGCAGGGGACTGCAGGGTGTTAAAAAGATCCTGTGGAGAGCCAATTTGTAACTTTTGGATCCTCACCCATGATTCCCTCCCCTCCCTCCTCTTTCCCTTCTTTAGTTAGTTTAGGGGGCTTGGTGTTAGGTTAGAGTAGGCTCTTAGTTTAGTTAGTATAAGTGGGTTAGGGGGGTGGAGGATGTTATATTATTACATGTTTTAATGTGGGTGGGGGATGATGTTGGGGTTTATGTGTATAAAAAAACACAAAAGAAATTTAAAAAAAAACAAAAAAATATATATATTTGTTTAGGATGAGTTAGTATGTGTTTAGGTTAGTATATGTTGTCCTACATGTGTGCAGTCATATAAGGGGGTTTGGGGTTGATGTTCAGAGTGTTTAGTTAAATGTGGTAAGTAAGTTTGGCTTAGGGTAGTTAGGACCAGTTGTGGGAATGTATAGTTAGGATAGGTTAGGTTAGTTAAAATGTTTCCCCTAGTTTAAGTTTCCTTTATTACTGCAAAATAAAGTTTTAGGTACACATTTACAGTATATGTCATATGCTTGGGGATCAGGGCCTTTGCATGGGTGTACAGTGTCAATTTAGTATTTGCATTTGTGTTCCATCCTGCATCAGAATCCCATTATTGACATGGTTATTCCCAATTCCAAATGAGCTGTCACATTGGCAGCTACAACAAAGCTACTTCTCTATGCATCTGCCAACCAATGCACCCACCACTCAAGGTTACTATGGTTCCCAATGTGTTGTAAAGGTTGGTGTGTTTTTAAATCTGTCATCGTTTGAGTCCTGTATTGGACTCTTGGCCACTGTGGGATGTCGGCCTGCAGCCTGATGTTCATGTGAACCCTGATAAGCTGAGTGATGTTATAATCTTATGAAGTTCTGTATACATAACTCACACCTATCAGTTATTACATTGTACTCCCAGGTTACATAATTGTCCATACACTCGTACACATCCATTCCTGCTGTGTGGTGTGTGCCTGTGATTAAAGTTTATAGTCAGATGTCACATCCATAAAGATTGTCTTGAAGGGAATGTTGGTCACATTGAGTTTCATCTTATACATACTTTGTAGCTGACTTTTACACAGCATTATACTGTTTGTTCTCATTTAACTTCAGAAATAAGTCTAAGGAAGCACAGATGATGATAAAATCCAGACCCCAGTGCATAGTTGTCAGCCCACATTCTTTCTACACTGTTGTATTGACACTCTATGGCCATTGACATGTTACATACATCACAAATCTCCTACACAGTTGATGTGTCACATTACACAGAGACAAATTGGTTGTGTGAGTGCTATTTATTTGTAAAGTGCTGTAGTGCAATATTTACATAGTCAAGGATTGTAAGTCCATTAGTGTGACGCCCTCTATTGTGACGGAACACAAGTGCAATGGTGAGGGACATGTCATTGGACATGCTGTGGTGAAGTATCATTCAGTGCAGAGGAACATAAATTGCCAATGAGGTAGTGAGAGACAATTGCAGTGCATAGTGGTAAGGTAAACAGTGTGCTGGAGAACAGTGCATGTTACCAACTGTAGCAAGACTGGCATGTTAACAAGCACTGGACCGAGGAAATCAGTGCCCATGTGACATGGACTTGTGCTACCTGGGTACTCCTACGGGTGAAGGTGATCTGTTCCACGTCTTCATCTTCTGATGTGTGTGTCGTCTCCTCTGCCCTTGGTGGTGGTGGATTTGAAGGGGAAACACACACTTCAGTGTTTGAAGACATGGAGTCAGAATTCCCAGTAGCTGCCAACTGTGGGGCTATTAAGGGCATTACTGCAGCAAGGAGGAGCTGCTGGTTCTTGAGTATAGCAGCTACATCACTGTGGGAGGCAGCCAGGTCGGCCCTGAGGGGGTCATGATTGCATTCGCGCACGCAATGAAAGGTTTGGGATGCCAGGTGTTGTGGCAACTCCCTAACTGCTGTGGTGAAATCCCTCACACATTGTTGTAGTCATTGCAGGAGGGATGGTAGCGCTTGCATGGTTGATGCCTGTTCTGCAGATGACATCATGCACATGCGCATCCCCTCAAGGCTGGCTGCCATTATTTGCATCCCCACCCGCATCTTCTTGGCCAGCTCCCACTGTACTCCCACTACTGTCCTCTCAAAGGTGGTACCAGTGTCCTCAGAGTCCTCAGCTGGGTTGGAGATGGTAGGTCGTACTATTGGGGTGGTGAGTGTTTCCTCTGTGATGGCTGCTGCATCTGTACTCCTCCTTGCGATTGAAGGTGGGGTCTGGAGGGTTCCAAGGACATCTTGGAGGGTCTGCTGGCTAATGTTTGTCAGCTTGTCATCCATGTCATCAGGGAATTCCAGGGCAGGCATATCCCCAGGAGAGCCATCGTCCTCTGCAATGAGATATTGTACAATTAGTGTGTCTGTGTTGTGGCAGTTGTAATGTGACGTCACTGACTTCCTATTAGTGAGACATTGTAATCTTGGCTCCTGTTCATTGTTCCTGTTATTAATATTAGCATTCTCACAGGCCTATGCCCCACCTGCATGTCACATGTAGTATGGGCAGTTTAGGGAATTATCTGCGTCACATCCTCTAGGTGTAGGTTCTGTCCAAATTGTATGTTGCCACCTTCCTGTCCTACTCAACCCTCTGTCTACTTCCATTAGCATGGTGAGGCCTTGCAATGGCTGTGGGTGTTCTGATGCCACTTGCACCACACTTAACAATTTAGGACTGACCCAGTCTCTGATATCTCACATACACCTATATGTTGCTGAGACCAAGCACATACTATGTATAGCATTGGCATGGCACAATACAGATGTCAGCATTGGTAGTGTGTCATGTTGATGTTGGGGAATGTGTGCTGCATTGGATTGCACTGCGGGCCTGGCAGTGTTCCATTTCCTCTTATGACTGTGCGGGTGTGATTAACTAGCTAGACACAATTGTCCTCCCCCTCAATGCTGTTGTCTTAGCAGTATGACATTTGGGATGTTGCAAGGTGGCATTACAGCTATTGTAACACAGGCATTGGGTAGACCCTGGAATGTGCAGCATGGGTATGACATTACTGCTGTGTAGTTATAATGTAAGTAACAATACCTGATGTTTATTGCACCTATAGACATAAGCATTTGACAGGATTTACACTTTGTTAGGAATTACAGGGGATTGATAACGTCGTCATTCTGAACCCTCTATTTTGGGTGTGTTTGATCCATGGGCACCTAACTACCATTTGCTACTTGACCAGCACAGGTGGTAGTGGCAACTGTTGTCAATGGTACATGCCACTTGCGAATATGGCCTGAGACTGGAAATTGAGCCCTGGTTCATGTTGTGACAATGTCAGCTGTTCTGTGACAGTGGCCAGGTTTACGCTGTACTCTACCCTCCTGGACTGGCTTGGCCTTTCCAACAGCCTTGGCATGGCAGAGTACCCCCATGCAAAGGTTGTTGGTGTAGTGTTGTGCTGTGCCCCTGGTTTCGCCTGCACAGCCCATGCACCTGTGCCGTCTCCCTTTGCCCTTTCCACTGCCTGATTTCCATGGCTGACATGCATTGTGTAGTAGGTATGTACCTCCCCCTGCTTGCAGGTAACATTTAGGCATTTTTGTACCCCATGCAACTTACCCAGCATCTGTGTTGTTTGCTGGTAGTCTGCGCTGTCCTGTCCTTGAATTCCTGTGACGATCTCCTCTGGGATGACGGCTGCCACCATCTCCTCCATCTGGTCCAGGGCCTCCTGCGGTGCTGGACTCCCACCTCCAGTCTGCAGTGCTGCCTTCCTATTCCTTGCCATTTTTTCCTTGGTCCTGCGCTTGCAGTCATGCCAGCGTTTCTAGCACTCAGTGACTGTTCTCCGTACTTCTGCCACACTGTTTATCTTGTCCACAATTTGTTGCCAAATTGCCTCTCTCCTCCCAATTGGCAATTTTGAGGTGACAAAAAGTTGATGCTGGTGTTCCGTCACCTCTTTCACCAGTATTTCCTGCTCCTCTGCACTGAAACAACACTTCCTTTTCTTCTTTTCTCTCTCCTGGGTCTTGTCTGGGTCCTCCTGGCTGGTTCTTGGTCGATTGGGGTCTTCCTGGGATCTCTTCTGGCTTCTAGGATCCATTTTGGGGCTCCATAGCACATTTTGCTGTGTTTGCGCCGGTTTTTGATGCTATTGCGGGGAAAAATGCTGCGTATCCGGTTTGCGATGTCGTAAACCGGATTAAAGTCATTTTCTCCACATTAACGTCATTTTGCTTTACGACGTGGCGCAATAGTTAGAGTAAAAAAAAATTACTCTAACCCGTGGTTTGCACCACGGAGCGTCAAAGTATAAATTTGACGACCGGGTGGCGCAAAGAAATGGCGTTAAACTTTTTGACACAAAACTGCGTTGGCGCAATTTTGCTTCAAAAAGTTTAAATATGGCCTTTAATTTGCTTGCCACAGGTGCATGTAGAAGACATCGGCAAATTAAGTTTCCGCATATCACCATCAGAGACATGACACACATACTAAGACCCATATTTATACTTTTTTTGCGCTGCAATTGAGTAATTTTTTGACTCAAACTTACAAAATACAACTGTATTTTGTACGTTTGTGCTGCTTTTGCGCCAAAAAGTGACGCAAATGCGGCACTAAAAAAGTATAAATATGGGCCTAAGAATTTACAAATCCAATAGGTCTGGCTTTTTGTGTTTGATAATCTGGAAAAGTCCTTGGTAATGGTCGGCCTACCTTGTGTTTCTCTCTCCAGCTACATTAGAAAGAATATCACATAATGAACCAACAAAGTAGAATAAATTGTGTCTGTGCCTTAACACCATTCCATGTATTGTGAAAATGCTAATGCTTAATGATGCAGTTTATCAGTTAATTATTGTCGTTTGTACCTCTGCCTACAGACCACTAAAGTCCTAGCATACTTGCTAAGTTACACATTACCCCAGTGTACCGCACCATTTTATTTGGTGGTGTGTGACTTCACATGTTATGCTCTGTGTATTAAAGGTAGCCTCCTTCTGAAATTTAACACAAAGAAGCGAACGTTTTCGAAACAGTGGAGTTAGCGATTGTCTGTGCCTACAATATCTGTGCTTTAACAACTTCTCACATTCTCACATCCTGCTCATTATTCACTACCAGCTAGTTCCAGTACTGCTCATGTGCTCGCATTTCCATTTTCTTGTATTGAGATAACATAGTATAAAAAATGCTCACTTAGTATATAGATTTTACCATTATATGCACCAATTAATTGAGGACGGAACTTACGGTCCCATGAAACGGCAATTGCTGCACATTGTTTTGCTTGAATATCGGCTATCCTGTCCCGAGTGTTGTGTTTTCCTTTCTCAGTCCTGTACATTAAATATTAGCAAATATATATAATAGGTGAAGAGGAGATTGCTGGACTCGCCATGACGACGTCAGAAGTACGGGAGACATTTCTCCAGGCACAGTATGGTGAAGCAAGGACTCGCAATGGACCTGGTGATTCAACAGAGTAATCAAGTTGAACCAAATGTAAGTAAAGTCTAATTGTGCTTACCATACTTTGCTTACATGCATAGCTTGTATTGTTTTGTATTTGTCGAAAATCTGTTAAAAGTGTACAGATTTGGGTAATAGACTGGGGGCATATTTATCAAATGTCACACAGCGCAGCACAGCAAGGCTCCTTGTTGTATTGTGTAACAGGGAGCAAGCAAGAATGGACCATATTTAACATTATATGGCACATTCCTGTTTTCTCCTTGCTGTGGTGCACTATGTGCTGCCCAGCGCCAACCCAGGAACCCCTGCACCATGGTGCAAGGGTGCCTGCATTGCAGGCAGGATGTTTTTTGTGCAGGAAGTGTCTTTACTGCACAAAAATAGTCCTTCAAGGCATTTTTGTCTTTCTATTTGTGCTGCAGAATTCATCACATGTAGAAAGAGGAAAAAACGAGGAATACAGAGATTTCTCCTTGTTACACATCCCATGAATAGGTGTAGCATTTTGATGCATTCCCAAGTCAACCTTTCATGGTAAATCTGGTAATTGCCAAAATCCATGGGTGGATGCGTTGGAACTCCAATGATCCACCCATTGGTCACCTCTTTGGGGCAGAGTCACGTAAGGCAGCAACTTGCGCTGCCTTGCGTTACTCTAGGTTTACCAAGCACTGCAGGGCTATTCAAGGTGGTCTTGTGTGGCTTGGTAAATCTCACCCAAGTATTGCGCTGCCCTTGCTTTACCTTGTCTGGCGCAAGGGTGATGCAACACTTTGATAAATATGGCCTTGGTTTGGTAGGATGGAATGGGAGGAGTCCAACAATGGAAAGTGTGAATCCATAATTTAGAGAAATCAGGCTCTAGAAATAGTGCAAGATAGACAAGACCACCAGGACTCAAAGCACAGATCCTTAAAGCATGATTGTGTGAGAGAAAGTAACCCTCTGATTTAGTATCGCTGGCCCCTCTGTTAGCCCCTCTGGGAGCCTGACTGATGGTCAGCCAAACTCAAGGCATTCGTTTGGTGTGAGTCTATGTTATCTTTCCTTCGCTCCCTAAACCTGATCAGTTAGAAAAATAACTGAGGGAATCTCTACCCTGTTTCCTCTCCAGCTCCCCTCAATGGAATGAGCTGTGGGCTTGCAGACCCTTCTCCTTGCTACCCATGTGTGCATGAACAACAGGAAAATACTGCGGGGCCAGAAAACGTAAACCTAGGAAGCCCCTACCAAATGGGACTCCGGTCCACACTATGTATCAACAGTGTGGCAAAGTCATGTGCAAGTATTTAAAGGACTGGGACTCACTAACGAGGATGGAAAGTTCTTTTTCGAACTCATACCATTGATATTGAGGGATTATACAATTTACAGAAGAAACTGAAGGCTGTTAAAATTGAGATAGATGCTGAGCATTGCCCACTCTTTTTGCAGTGCCATGAGGAGGGCCATAAATGAAAACATGAATGAATGAATGAATGAATGAATGAAAGAAAGAAGGTAACTGACATCCAACTACATCTCTCTACATAGAAATGTCTTCAGGGTCGTTTTGAAAGCTGATTCTAATTTACTCTTCCATAATTACTTTGACAAGACATTCCATAGCCTGGCTGCTCACACGGAGAAAGATCTGCCACCTATCCTGGCTTCGTGGACCTTGGGAATGCATAAAAGACACTGGTTAGTTGATCAGAGAACTCTGTTCCGAACACACACTTTAACTCGATCTTTAAGGTAAATCAGGCCATTTTTGTGTTGTGCTTTATGATGTGATTATGAAGGCTTTAAATGTGACTCTTTGCCTGATAGGAAGTCACTGCAGAATCTTCAGTCTACCACAGATGGACTGCCTTTCAAGGACATTCAAAGGTAGACTTGCTGTAGAGTTGTACACCAATTGGAGTTTGAATTTGCTTTACAAATGCTAGCAGAATCAACCAAGGAGATCTTCTCAAATGCTGTGAGCTTCGTGTCAGAGCACAAAGTCATTCCATCCACATCGGCCCTAGAATGATACCTCCTATTTTCCTCCTCAAAATTGGAATAGATTTTTTCCACTTTCTCTTGAAAAAATAAAGAAAGGCCATAGCACAGAGCTTGAGAGGCTGGAATAGATTTTTGGTCAGCTGCTGCATTTTCCTCACCAAAGGCATCAGCTTTTGCCTTTTTTAATGTTTTTGCAAAATTACTTAAGCGTAGGTTTTTTGGTCAGTTTGTCTTCCTGCAAATGTGACCATCTCAAACGGCTTTTCAGTTGTTTTGCAAAGCCGGAGTAAACAAGAAGGCTGAGGGAAGAGTTTATTTTTGCTATGCTTCTTTTTAGAGGGCCCAGTTTGCCCATCCCTTGATCAAGGGCTGTATTAAGGTGTAAAACCACCTCATCCACTCTTAACTGGGGCTGGATTTGCTTGCACATTTCAGATAGCATCATGTTTGTAATCAGGTTCCATGGTTCAGTTGAAAGAATCGACCTATTGGTCTCAAATCATTCCGATGACGTTGACAAGTAACAAAGAAGTAGATAATGATTGAACCAGTAAAGGGGAGGGGCTTTTCCATTGCCAGCAGGAAATGTTAGGGAAAAGAGTGTCTAACATGTGTCCTAGCTTATCGATAGGGTCAGACATTTTTTGCACAAGATAAGATTTGCCATTGCATCCCCAAGTTTCTCTGCCTCCCTACAATTTGTTTCCGGATATGGTCCCTATTGACATATACCAGGGGGAACCCCATTTGTGGGCCCATGTTCTCACTAAAGTGTTTAATGCAGTACTTGCAGGGAGTGCAGTGCATTCTTCATGGCATTCGGCCACTATTGTACGTATTCACAAGAAGGGTGATAGTACCTGCCCAGCCAACTACCACCCGATTTCCCTCCTAGATGGCGCTGGCAAAATCCTGGGGAAAGTTTCACTCAATCGCCTTCAGGGAAGGGTTGATCCCCATAATATTATGACAGAAGCACAAGCTGGCTTTAGGCTGCATATTTGGACTATCAATCAGGCACTTTGTTTATTCCTGATCTCTTACAAGTTTTCCGTGGTGAGGAAGTCATCGCTCTATTTAACTTTTGTTGATTTGAAAGCAGCATTCAACTTATTTGACAGGGAACGGTTGTGGAGATCATTGATAGACCTAGGAGTGAATGATTCCCTAATAACAGCCATTAGGCCTCTGCACTCCAGCAATACAGCTACAGTGCGGTGTGGCCCAGGTGGGGAGTGCACGACTCCTTCCCAATTGAAAGGGGTGTCTGGCAAGGGTGTGTTTTGGCACTCTTGCTTTTCAGTCTTCCCCTGAATGATATAGCAAACTTTCTGATGGGAGGCCCTTTGGATTTGCCTGTTATAGCTGGGAAGAGGATGCAGATTCTATTATATGCAGACGACGCTGTCCCGATCGCACAAACAGAAAACACTGCTGACAGTCTATTAAAAGGCTTTGAGGAATATTGCCACAAGAAGTCACTGACCATTAACAAAAAGAAAATGACGTGTATGGTCATGAGGCCCACTCCTAGATTCAAGCGGAAGCCATTGACCAAAGGTGTACCCCTGGAAATTGTTAGGCAGTTTGATTATCTGGGAATTCGATTCTCAGAGAACCTATCCTAGGGGTGCCATATAGAGAAGGCAACTTTAATACTGAAACAATTGGCCAGTGCTTTCCTAAGGTTTAGGCAAAAAACTGTGGCTAGATGCATCAGTGTCATTTTGCAAATATATAAACAGAGGGCAGTAGCAGCTGCCCTGTATGGGGCAGAGCTGTGGGGGTACATGAAAGTACCAACACCACAGTGGCTGAAAATAACTTCTTAAGGGCCTTGCTTGCGTTCAGACCTAGCAAACCTTCTGTTGCACAGTATACAGAGCTACATTTTATCCCAATATCATAAACTGCAGCCCTCAGATCGACCCTTTATTGGGTTAAACTAGTGCGAACCCTCAGGCTGTAGTTTATCTAGATACTCTCAAAGAAGTACTTTCTAGTGACCCTAGTTGTGGCCATACACGGTTTTCTCTAATACAGAAATCCCTAAGCGAGCTGCAGATTGTGTCCCCGTAGGAAGATCAGGGTAGAGTCTGGCAAAAAAAAACCAGCGGATTTGGTTAAAGAGCGATATCAGGAATATATGCAGCAACAAAAAGACCGAGTGTTGAAGCCAAGTTCATTGCGAGCCATTTTTTTTGTAACATCCATGGCCCTCCTTGCTCGGCCTACCTGGATATGTTATATCCGGTTGTGAAACGAACACTGTACATAAAAGTTCGGCTAGGTATCCTGGCGACCGAGATTACTTTATACGAACCTACACGCTTGACGCTAATTGCAAACAATGTGCAAGCAGCTTTGGAGGGGTGGGTAATTAAGTACATTTATCTTTTTTTGCAACAAATATGGTTCTGCATGACGGCGGTGGCTTGTCCCCTCTTTAATTTTTTGGGATCAGACATGTTAAGTCAGACATGGCATTGTGTATTAAATCTGACACTGTCTACGTGGTCAATTATGTAGCATCTTTTTATGAGCAACGTGGCCACGCCTGAGAGAGAGATGCATAGAGCGATAGGTACCAGTTTATCCAGATAGCTGCGGTGGGTTTGTATTCATCTCAGGCCATGATGTACTGCTATTTGTTATTCTAATTTAAAATCCCTAATATCGCTATGCACTTGCACTTTTCCATATTCAATGTGGGGCAGAACAAGTATATGAGGAAAGAATTGAGTTTTTACAAATTTTGACTGGGAAACATGACCCCCGCAATCTGATTCAAATCCTCTAATTTTTCAAAAGTACGATGGAATTTTGACTAGTAAATTCCTGCCAGTCCTCCACCAATACCTGAATCCCGACCCACGTGCAATTCCAAATGTCCTCTGGCAATGACTAAAACTACATCTGTCCGTGTGGAATTATTAAGCCAGTTCTATTAGTAACAAAATGTCCCAGATATTATCACACAGAGGCCTCCAAATGTCCTACTTTTGTTTTGGTTGTGATCTCACAGTGATTAGGCAGGCCTTTAAGATGTTAAATCCCTTCTGTCAAGACAGTGACATAAAAAATACCCTGGGAAAGTTGGAGTACCAAATAACTCACCTTAGGGACAGAGTTAGGGCTTGTGGTCTAACCGCTCTGCCTCCTCCCTATCTATTCCCCCAGTTCACTGACTTCAAGATTAGGAGAAAGAATGATCCTCAAGGAGGAGGAGTTGCTGAACATGTTTATAATGCTGGGGATGCAGCCACTGCTGTCTTAGAAATGAAGCAGTGCTTGTGGGACTGCCAGTGAATAGAGCACAAGTAGGTAACACAATGGTGAGTGCTGCAATGTGACTGATTGATAGTAAAGTGCCCAGCTGGGGGTTTGAACTGACGAGAGAAAATTACGATTCCATATGTAGGGATTCTGAGAATTCAGCCTCACAATTACCAGAGAAAGCTCGAGATGCACAGCAGATCCACTGATTAGGAGAATTTTTCCCTCTCCCCATTCTAGTGATGCAGATGACAAGGACCACCCCCTGTCTGCATTCAACACCCTCCTTCCATTGAGGTACAGTTGTGCAGCTGGAGTAGAATCGCAGTTCATAACTGCTAGACACCCTCTAACCTAATTATTAGTAAGAGGCAATTCCACAACATTTAAATATTGAACCCATTTCTGAGAAGAATTACAAAGTGTGTTTGATGTGTAAAGACCCAACTGGGCAGATGTCAATTGTTAAACCTGACATCCTTGGCATGTGTCAATTGTTAAACCTGGCATCCTTGGCATGTTTTTCTCCTAACATTTTGCCCTCAACCTTCCTGTTTTGCTGAATTCAGTTTTGCTGGCTTTAGGTCTCTGTGCACTTTACTACTGCTAACTAGTGCTAATTTGCATGTGCTCACTCCGTAAAACATGGTAGAACTGGCTTATACCCAATTGGCTTATTAAATTTACTTCTAAGTCCCTGCATGTGTCCAGAGCCTGTAAATTAAATGCTACTAGTAGATCTGCAGTACTGATTGTGCCACTCACTTAAATATCCCTTTAAACACGTCTCAGGCCTGCCTTTGCAGCCTGTGTGTGTAGTTGTAAACTGCCATGTTGATTTTGCCAAATGAACCTTTTGCCAGGCCCAAATCTTCCTTTTCAATACGTATATAGGGTAGGCTGGACAGCCCATAGGGTAGGGTGCAGAGTACTGAAAAACTAGGGTATATATTTTTATGTTTTACTTGCCCTGGTAGTGAAAAACTCTTTAATTCACTATTCACTACTTCAAGGCCTACCTCACCTATAGGATTCCAAATGGGAGTAGGTAACCAGTTAATCTTTGGTGTCTTTGGAATTGAAATGAAAAATCCTCTGTCATGTTGGTGTGATTTTAAATTATAATTTTGAAAATTCTACATTTAGAAAGCGTGCATTTTCATGCCTTAGCTATTTTGTGCCTGGAGCTAACATGTGTCCTAGTTTATGGACCTCTTGCTGGGTCACATGACTGGGTGCAGTTGGCAGTTGAACTTTGTGCATTCCTATTAGACAGCCACATACAATAGAGAGCTTCGGTGTTCCTGGATGGGCCATCACTGGCAGAATGTGAGGCTGGAGCTAGGTAAAGTGCTATTCACACTTCAAGGCTCTATCCTACCTCCACAGAAGGGACTGCATAATCCCCAGTGCAGGGAAGGCAGGATGCCTGTAGACTTCAAAGGAAGCTTCTCCCACTTCAAAGGAAGGCTCAAGTTTAGATATTGGATTCCAGACACCAACTGTTCAGTGCACTTCTAGACCTGCGGATACTCTTCCAGAATGAAGGACTGCTGAAAGGACTGCCACTCTGCTGCATTGCTACTCTGAAGGACTGCGGCCATGCTGTGTACAGGTGGGTGGCGAGCTCTGCTCCGCTGGTGAAGCAAAGGGAGTTTTTGGCACTCCACCCTCTGAGTGAAGCGCTGAGGCCCATATTTATACTTATTGACACAAAACTGCGCCGGCGCAGTTTTGCGTCAAAAATATTACCGCCGGCTAATGCCATTTTGGTGCGCCGTGCGGGTGTCATATTTATACTTTGACGCACGGTGGCGCAAACAGCAGGTGGGAGTCATTATTTTTGACGCACACCGCGGCGTCAAGTCGTAAAGGAAAACAATGTTAACGCGGCGGAAATGACTGTGGGTCGATTTACGACACCGCAAACCGGATATGCGCCGTTTTTTTGACGCAATAGCGTAAAAAAACACAGCGAACACACCCATTTCACCAGAGGAGAGCCAAAATGCATCCCAGATGCCACTCCTGACCCCAGGAAGATGACAGCAGACCAGGAACCAGCCAGGAGGACCCACACAAGAACCAGGACACTTTTAAGAAGAAAAGAAAGTGTCGCTTCAGTGCAGAGGAGCAGGAAATCCTGGTTAAAGAGGTGACGGAACACCAGCACCAACTGTTTGTCACATCAAAGTTGCCAATCAGTAGGAGAGAGGCTATATGGCAACAAATTGTCGACAAGATTAACAGTGTGGCTGAAGTACGCAGAACAGTCATCGAGTGCAAAAAACGCTGGCATGACTGCAAACGCAGGACCAAAGAAAAGATGACGAGGAACAGGAAGGCAGCACTGCAGACTGGAGTGGGGAGTCCAGCACACCAGGAGGCCCTGGACCACATGGAGGAGATGGTTGCAGCCGTCATCCCTGAGGAGTTCGTCACAGGGATTCAAGGACAGGACAGCGCAGACTACCAGGACACAAAGCACATGCAGGGTAAGTCGCATGGGGAATTGAAATGCACTAATGTCAACTGCAACCGGGGGGGGGAATACCTACTACACATTGCATGGAAGTCATCTAATTCATGGAGTGGCATGGGTAAAGGGGCACGTCCCCATGGGGGCATGGCCCGTTCTGAGAAGACCTGGGGCACACCATTACACAACACCAACAACAGTCCCATGGGGGCATGCTGTCATGCCAACAATGGAGCAAAGGGAAAGCCACGACAGGAGGGAAGGCCACTACGTCAAGCTGACATCCTGGCGCTCGTCAGCCAACATACCTCCTACATTAACTAGGGCCCTATTAGCAATCCTCTAGCCAAACCGACAACTGCAATGTAACTGCGACAACAGTTGCCACTACTACCTCTGATCTGTGTGCAGCTCAAGTAGCCAATGGCAGTAACCTCCCCATGGAACATACATACCTAAATTAGGGGGTGAGGATGACATCTGCAACAATCTCCTGAAAAAAGACAAAGGCCCCAGTACACTCAAATGTCAATGCCCATAGTTGTCACAAACATCAGCCAAAGTAAACAACAATAGGAGCGATACAGCATTAAGGACACACCCATGCTGCATATGTCAGGGTCCATCCTGTGCCTGGGTAACAAGGCAACATCATAAATGTCATACTGCTCAGACAACAGCATTGAGGAGGGGACACATGTAACTGGTCACTGAAATACACCTGCACAGTCAGAGGACGAAATAGGACACTGATACGACTATCAGGGCAATCCAATGTAACACACATTACCCAACATCAGCAGGACCCATTAACAATGTCAACATCCATATCAGATCATAACTATGCCATGCATAGGATATGCAACATGTCAATTACATTGAAGTCGATGTGAACGATCAGGGATTGGGGCAGGTCCTGATAGTTAAGTGTGCTGCCAGGGCCATCAGAACACCCACAGCCAGTGAAAGGTCTCACCATGAGAATGGATATACACGGAGGGTCGAGTAGGAAAAGAAGGTGGCAATTCTCTATTTGGCATAAAGCAACACCTAGAGGCAATGAGGCTGACAAGTCTGATAACTCAATAACATACATGTGACACACAAGTGGACCATAGGCCTGAAACAATGCCCATCTGAAGGACTGCAGATATTAATACAAAACAAGATCACAAAGTGAATTCATCAAAAGGGAGGCACGTCACGTCAAAATTGTCACAACACAGACACACTAATTTTACCCTGTTTCATTGCAGAGGAAGATGGATCTCCTGCCAATATGCCTGTCCCAGATTTCCCTGATGACATGGATGACGAGCCGATAAACATTCCCCAGGAGACTATCCAAAAGGTCCTTGAAACCCTCCAGACCCCACCTTCAGTCACAAGGAGGAGCACAGAACAAGCAGCCATCGCAGAGGATCCACCCACCACCCCAATTGTAAGACCTGCCAGCTCCAATACAGCTGAGGACTCAGACGACCCAGGCACCAGCTTTGAGGGAACTGTAGTTGGAGTACAGCGGGAGCTGGCCAAGGAGGTGCGGGTGGGGATGCAAAATATGGCAGCCAGCCTTGAGGGGGTGCGTTCGTGCATGATGTCATCTGCAGATCAGGCAGCAGCTACGCCAGCCCTAACATCTATCTTGCAGGAACTGCAGAAAATCCAGAAGGAAATCAGCACAGCTGTAATACAGTTGACCCAACACCTACAACAGCAATCCTGTCAACGTGTGCACGAATGCAACAATGAACCCCTCAGGGCCGACCTGGCTGCCTACCATCGTGATGTGGCTGCTATTCTCAAGAACCAGCAGGCCCTCCTTGCAGCAGTACTGCCCTTAAGACCTTCACAGGGAGCAGCCACCGGGACGTCTGACTCCACGTCTTCTAACACTGAGGTGTGTGTTGCCCCTTCACAACCAACAACATAAGGACAAAGCAGGCAACACACACATCAGAAGAAGAAGACATGGAACAGATCACATTCACAAGGAAAAGTACCCGGAAGCACTAGTCCCTGCCACATGGGCAACTATTACCAAAGTCCTGCGTTTTGAAACATGACAGTCTTACAACAACTGTACTCAAGCTAACCACTGTATAACTTGTCACCCAGCCCAGTGATTGTCTCTCTCCTACTCATTGGCTAAGTCTGTCCCTCTGCACTGTCTGAAACAGCAACCCCAGCATGACAAAAGCATTTTGGTAAACCTTGTGTTGGATCACAATGGAAGACATCACTATAATGGACTCACAATAATGGACAATGTACATATAGCACCACAGCACTTTTTAATAAATAGCACTTACACAACAAATCTGTCTCTGGGTAATGTGACGTATCAACTGCGCAGTAGATGATTGAAATGTCCCTACTGTCAAATAACGTAGCTTGTCAATACAACCGTCCAGATATTATGTAGTTAGAGAAATCTGCACAGTGACCATGATTGCATCATACTCTGCCCATCCTGAGGGAATAATCTGATGAAGTAAGAAACCATACACCACCATGCTGTGTTGGACAAAAGAATGCCTTCTCAGGGGATAACTAAGTCATCAAATAGTGCCCGCTAAATGTTGTCAACGTGCAAAAATAACACAATAAACATGCCACACTAATCTAAGTAAACACTAAACAAACTGCACAAATGAAGGTATCTGAGTTAACATACAAATAGGTAATCATGCCGAACTGTGTCACAAATGATGTATGAGGGTCATGAAGACAAGAATAGAAGTTTGCCAATGAGAACTCATCTTATAAGGGTGTGCATGATCATCACACTGCAGTCAGACCTAAAACTGTTTCCCCAATATCAAGTCTGGAAGCACTGTTAGTGACTTTGAAAACACACTTATCAACAGAAACACATTGTCATCCATATTAACTGTGATTGGTGGTTGCAACAAAGGGTAGACACTTTGCAAGGTAGCAATGGGTTAGCTGCCAATCGTACAGCTCAGTTGGGATTTGTGTGTAGCATTGGACACAGATGTTATAGTACAAAAGAGATATACACGGAATCCAAACACACGATCAAGTACCATTTAACACATACTATTAAGGGGTAACCAAATATTTATTAAAAGCGAACCATAGATGAGGAAACTGAGGGAAAAATCTTACCTACCCTAATCTACCCTGACTACTCATTACCCACAACTGTCCCTAACTAACCTAAGCTACACTTACTTATCACATGTAACAAAACGTTCTAAACATCTACCCCCCACCCCCTTATGAGACGGGACACATTGAGGACAACACATACTAACCTAAACACATACTATACTATCCTAAACAAATATATATTTTTTTGCTAAAAAGTTTTTTAATGTTTTTTTCTTTTTTCTTTTTTTTTTTTACACACAAGAACCCCAACATAGCCCCCCACCCACCCACCCACACATGTAATGAGTCAAAAAAGAAAGAAGCAGTACCCCCACCCACTAACACTGACTAAACTAACAGCCTATACTAACCTAACACTAAGCCCCCTAAGCCCACTAAGTATAAGAACAAGGAAAGAGGAGGGAGGGGAGGGTATCATGTCCATCTATTCAACTGTCTAGAGGTTGGCCCTCCGGAGGGTCCTCTTGATATCCTTGACCCGCCATTTAATGTGCCGCACGTCCCAGCTCAGGTGGCTCACCTTGCGCAGCACTTTGTCCATCTTGTTTTCAAGTCTATTGAAGGCTGCAGGGTCAACAGCTGGAGCAGTGGCAGTCTGGGTACCGGTGGAGGAGGTCTGTGTGGGCTGTCCTGCACCGGTGGCAATGCTGGGGCCAGGAAGTCCAGCAGATGTAGATTCAACAGAGGCAGCTGTGGGTGGGGCCACCTGGCTCAGATTGGTGGTTGTTTCTGTGGTGGCTGTGGTGGGCACAGTAGGCCCACCCTGTGGGAAGGCTCACCATGCCCCGGATGCACGTTCATGGCGATATCGCCGGGCCATCCTCCGGAACCCCGACTCCACCAGCAGGATGTGCTGGTATCGCATGGCCCGACGCTGAAATTCACGGACCTGGTCTGGAGTCATGTTAGCTGCTGTGAAGACAAATGCAGATATGCCACATTAGTAACTGCATTGTGTGAAACAGCACAGCAAGTTAATCAGACAATACCTCTACTGTACTTCTAACAGCTCATATCACGATACAGAGCATTGAATGTCCCTGAGGAAGTACATGGCAGGCCAGACAACAAAGGTCACATCACTCAAAGCACATTCATAACCCACAAGATGGGTAACAACTGGCCTTGACTTGCAATCTGATTTCTGACAGTTATCATCTATGAATCATGCTGCATATCCTCCACCAAGAGCCGGGCAACAAATGTCAGTGTACGGAAAGCAAAACTAAAGCCACATGGTCTGCAAGTTGTAACTGGACTTTCCAGTATGGTACCAAGTGCCAAACCTGAGTGTGTATACTAGTATGCAACCAAACCGTCACTTCTTCACAGGTATGTGTAACATACTGATAGCATCAATACAAGGTACCCCATTCACAAACCTATGGCCGTGTTTGAGGGGGGACGGTGGATACACAACTATAATTTGCCAACAACATGTACACCGAGGAGTGTATAGGCTAATCCACACATGTTTGTCTCTACAGACACACCACAGGTAAGGTCTATCTACATTTTGGAGTCAGCAAACCCTAGAGCACCCATAGGGTCAGACATGTCAGGAAAATCAGAACTTAGTACACAACATATACTTCCAGTGAGGCCTGACTTACATCAGACAGAGAGTTGCTAGAACACCCATGATCCTGAATTGCATGCACACCTAGGCCATTAGACTAGTTCTACAGACTTGATGCACTACATGTGGAAGTACATGATGCTAGGAGGTTCTACCTACTGTTTCAAAATTACGTAGGTAAATAGTGAAGCAGATGTCTATTGGGAAGCTATTAGCTCCACCAATCTTAGAGAATGTGGGTCTGGCAGGCTGACTAAATAGGGGCTGACTTCAATCGCGACTCTTGGTGATACAAGTGTCAGAGACATAACTATCCCCTGTACTCACAGTGGGGCCTACAGGGATGTCCTACAATCCCTACATGATACCATTGGATACGCATTGGCTAACTCAAAACATGTGAAAACTGCATTCCCACTCATGGAACAAGTGAAAAACATGCCCACAGCATCACACCTTGCTATGCGTCCAACTCACACGAGTCCATAACCAGCAAACACAACACATAACAGACATATCAACACTTACTGTAGTGGTCGGGGTCCTCAAATGTCGCCACCTCTCCCACAGTGTAGGGCGCTGGTCCACCTGTAAGGTATGGAAGGAAGAAATGTGCTCAAAATCTGTGCACAGTGCAACATTTTCAGTATCATTTACAATGTGTAGGCTGAATAAGTAAATGGCAGCCATTCAGACATGATGGTACTGCATCTGATATTTCACGGCCAACTTGTACATGGCATGGGTCTCCTGTGACAGTTACACACATTTCTGCACACATACATTGGCCCTACCTATCATGTGGTTGCAAACTTGCCCCATAATTGTAGAGCACTAAAAAATATGGAGTGTAATCGTCTCATCATGTGCATCCAAGAGAAACATCCAATGCCTGGTTACTTGAGGACTGCATTACCAGTCAAACATGTCTTGTGGCCATGACACATTTAGTGCACATAGGCCCAATGTACAGAGGGAGGGGCAGGGACTACTGTAAGCCATCCTGTTGTTACAGTATAGTCAATTGATGTGGCCCAGCTATGGTGATTTGCACCAACCATGGAGATGTAAAGCCATGTGCATACATATTTGATTGTGGCTCAACCGATTCCAACAAACATCTTACAATGTTAGCTGAGGGCACCTTACACCTTTACACGATGTATTCAAATCATGAACTGACATTTATCCACAAAGATTAAGAAACACAATAATCCCACACATTCATAGTACTTCTGTGAACGCTTTCCTTCCACACTCACCAGACTCACATGAGACCAATGTTTGATCCACTTTGCTATTATAAATTGTCGTGAAGGCAGCACTCATTTTCAGCATCATGTAGTGATTCTAAAGTCAGTCTAGCAATTGCGTCAACATAGTTGGCCTAAATGTTGGTACATCTGTACTTCTCTGTCAATAGTACCCTATATAGACATGATTGGCTCCTATTTTGTTAGCTGTGCTGACAGAAAGGCCGTACCAATTTCCTTCATGGTAAAGTTACCTGTAAGTTTGCTGAGCATGTGCTACCTGACAGCTAGCAATTGTGATCCTTGCCTTAGTGCATCAATGATCCCCTTATATGTCCCCAAAATTACACACAGTCATCAAGTTAGCTGGCAGACATTGCACTAATCCACTGATGTCACTACAGAGCATTCATTTGTGCACAATAACAATAGTCGTACTCACCAACAGTGCCACCAATCATGATTCCCAGGTGGTCCAAGAGATCCTGCTCCCTGGTGATGAGGTCAGCCCACCGGTGCTTCAGCTGGTGGTCTCTCCTCTGGCTGGCATACACACGCTGCAGGTGATGCAGCACCTTTCCCCACCGGATTCTGCGGGCCTCTGTAGGGTACCCCTGTATGACCCTGCCCCCTGCCTGGATCATGAGCGGCAAGAAATGTGTCACCAGCCAGATGAAGCCCCCCAACTCATCTTCCCCCATCCTGCCAAGATGTGGCCTACCAGACATACTTCTAATTAAAGAGAAGGAATAGGGGTAAAAGAAATAGAAAGGGGAAATGGGTGAAAGTAGGGGTAAAAAGACAGAAAAAAGTAGACCTCAACACTAAAAGAGCCCAACTATCCCCAAATTAACACTACCCACAACAGACTCCCACAAACAAGAAATACACAAGATAAATGGACAAATGTAGACAAAACACAGTACTACAGTATACACAAACAAAATTTATTTCACAAAAGGACTTTACAGATAGCACACAGGACAAATACAGCACAAAATCTCTGGACAACACTCTCTACACAACCACACAGTGTAGAAGGATCATAGACTGCAAAGTGAAAGTGAAAGTACACCCACTGTACATGATCTGTAAACAGGATATCCTATTACATCACTTCCTGAATGAAAAGTCCCGTCTTTTTTGCGTTATGCGTCATTTTTTGTTGCACAAAACTGTATTTGCGTCATTTTTTTTTACGCACAGACGTGAATATTAACCCGCATCCACATAATGATACATGGACTGTACAAATATCTGGATGCGGGCTATATTTCACTCCTGTGCGTAAAAAAAAATGCCGCAAATGCAGTTTTGGTAAACAAAAAATGATGCACACCGCTAGGGACGTCAAAATTACAGTGCATTAACTGGTTTGGGGCATTTTTACTTCTTTTTTGGTTATTTTACATTTGGAACACATCAGAGATTGGCTAATTGAAGACAGTATGGTGTTGATGGTGTATGTTCACATGTGTGACATCATACTGCAGCGGAACATCATCCACTACACCCTTCACAGTATGTTTACAGTTGGCTGACGTCATAGATGGTCATAAGTGTGGCCTACATATATGTGTGGCACAAATTGTGCATGTTTGCCATAAGGAGAGGATAGCAATGTGACGCACATATGTACAATACCTAATTGCCTTTGGCTCAAAGTGTGTGCTTTGACAACTAATTTGTTGGTTGAGCATGTGTGTGTGTGTAAATCACATGAAGCATTATTGTACATTTGGCTGTATGAATGTGACGTCCATGTGTCCAACCCTAAGATGCAAGTAAAAATTGGAATGAGCAAGGGCATGTGTTAGTCATACATGTAACAACACCCGCAAAGTATACTTCCAAGTTTTAGGGTCACGTAGACACCACATGTGACATAGCATGCACCAGATGGATGGCAGACACATGTTCATGTCAAAGGTCCACAATTTCTACATCCTATGTCCTAGAGTATTGGTAAGAGCTTCCTAGGCACTAGTTGATGAATCCCACAGTGAGTCACACACATGCATTGAGGAAGTGGGTACCATGTTGTTTGCACAGACAGACAAGGGTCAATCTCATATGTATGATGACACCACAGTTGAGGCCATAGAAGTAAGCCCCAACTATCAAGTGGCTGTGGTGGACCAGCATACAAGACAGGACGTGCCCACATATTTCCAGTGATCAATTGCACATAGGTGTCTTGTTCATGTGTGTGGTCCAATGATGATCCGGTAGATTTTTTGGGATGTAATTTGTCACAGTTTGGACCAGGACTCATCATGAGTCAGTGGCAGCTATTCCTTGTAAGTACTGAGTATCCTTTGTTGAACAATGTGAGTAAAGTAGATGTGGACATGTGAACCAACATGTGGATGGTCCCACCCTGTCACTAAAGACGTGTAATGAGACAGTCAACAGGGCAACCTTGGTGTGCTGAGTGAGATAATGTCTCAATTGTCATGTTCCGGCAGGTGTCATTACAACATTTGTACACAGGTTGGCCTCTGCACTTCCCACTGCATCTGGGAACATCATAGCCTCTGTGATGTTTATTCTCGCAGCTATTCACCACACACGGCCCATCACTATGTTGTGCGCACTGTGATGCTGTGTGTGAACTGTCATGGTTCTGACATTTGTGTATTAGTCATGTACATTATCAGAGGTTGCTGGTTGTGCTGAAAGCCCCGTACCCAAGCCCTGCCTATGACCCTGGGACACTGTCACACTTTGTCATTCATGCATAAATGCAACCCAGAAAAGGGATGGGCCATGAATTTTGCATTTCCAAGAGGATTTAACTCAAATGGTACAGTTAAAAAGGCAGATGATGCTATACAATGTATTTGTGTATGCATGGTAGAAGCCCATGCCCAATGCCCCCTGATGAATGGCAGGTTTGCTAACGCAAGTGTGGTACATATGTAGACACAGGGATGCTTTAGTGTGACGCACAGACAGTTGCCAGTCAGGCTGACAGAATGCAAGCTGATTCAGGAGCCAGCTACTGGACAAGTTACATAATCAGTGGTCTGACTGAGACTGTTTGGAGGACTAACTAGACAGTTGACATGTCAATCTGTGTATGTCCTGTGTTTTTGAAGGTGACAAATGAACCCAAGGGCTGTGTTACACGGCTTAATTACTATCAATGGTTGACGATGTATTTGACATAATGGCAACTCCTATGCTGTTCCAGGCATCATCAGGGGCAGTGCTTTTTGTAATGGGTGGTGTGCATGGAGGTGATCACAGGTGTGGGCTGCATCTGTTTCTCACCAGTCCTGTAGGTGAGACTTGCATTCTAAGGGCCAACAGACATTTTCACAGGGGAAGCAATCCACATGTGCTAACAGGGCTTTGAAACTAGAAGACAGTGGATAAATTGACCTGACGTCCATGCAGTCAGATGTTCTTTGACAACGGCATACCTTAGGAAAGGGTGTAGCACACTGGTTTGCTAATGTTGGTCTGTGTTTGTAGAGGAGGTATTATCAGGGTACACATCTTAGTATTCCAGGGACCTCTTCTGACAGGTGGGTTGTGACCAGGTGCATGGGTGTGTCAGGAGTTAGGAAATGGGCTGACATGTACATGGAATGTCATGTGTGCAATGCATGTCATATGTGTGGCACTTGTGCTGTCTATGTTCTGCTTCTATGGAACTCTAGTCACAGATATTCCTTGCAAATATTGGATGCAGTTGGACTAACTGCTGTCAAGGGTCTTGTCAGACATTCCTGTTAGTGATGCCAAAGCACATTGACATCCTCATGTATGAGGCTTGTTTTCCCCTTAAGGAGTGATGGTGTCATAGTTGTGTGCCATATGCTGCGTTGGACCTTGCTTTCAACATGTATGTGTGAAATAGTTGTGGTCCTCTGCTATAGGCCTTCAAAGGAGATATGTACATGATATATGTCATTAAGAGTGTGTGTGTATGTGACCATTGTATGTTAGGCATCACATTAGCTCTGGGATGTTCCGTGTCCTACTCAGTATCTCAGCAATGCTCCATGAGGCAACACTCTTATTCTGATAAGTAGAGATGAAGGTGTGTAAAAAGGAATAGCCAGACCATGATATAGTGATTATAATAGGTGTTTATTTACATTAATTAACTAAAGTGGTGAAGGTGATCATATTCAGAAGAAATTATTTACAATCTGTTGCTGCCTACGTATACCAGCAGCTGTGTTCTGTAGTTCCCCCTCCTGTTGCAGGCCAGCATCCTCCTCTTCCTCCTCTTCAGGCATGTGTGGCTCTGGTTCCAGGAGGGGAATGTTTCTTCTGATACAAATGTTGTGCAATATTGCACATGTGAGGATGATCCTACAGACCATCCCGGGGGAATATAGGAGGCTACCACCAGTGATGTCGAGGCAGCGGAACCTTGACTTGAGGATGCCGAAGGTCCGCTCGACAATGCTGCGTGTCCTCCTATGGGCCTCGTTGTATGCACGCTCTGCAGCTGTAATTGGGTTGCCAAATGGTGTCATAATCCATGGCTGGATGCCATACCCCTGATCAGCTGCAAGAGAAAATGAATGGGATCATGTTGATGTAGATGGCACTATTGAAAAGACCTTTAATGGCAGTAGTTGTCTTGTGTTGTCTGTGACTCTTTTGTGTACTAATGTGACATCCTATGCTTGTAGGCTGTACCATCTGCATTGTGTTGTTTCCTTGGCTGAACGAGTGTTTGTCTGCTAACCGTTTGTCAGCAGTATGTTTTAGGATTTTCAGTACAGTGTGCCCTCCCTAGCATTGTGACTTGTGATACAGGTGTCCGTGTGTCTTCACTGGACATCCCATACCTTTAGACTTATGCAATGTATTAATGCAAAGGTCATTGTGACACTTACAATTTGCAAGGTGACATTTAGGCAACCACACTCATTGACGTCTTCACATTAGGCTGTACAGTAAATTCCGATGTGTGACAGGTTCAATGGTGACTTAAGAAACATGGCTAGCGATGTCACGACCTCAGTGTGTTCCTGTCGACATGTTGCTGTTGTGGTGTATGTGTTGTGTGTCCTAGAGGGTTGCTGTGCAGTGTGTAAATAAGTAGGTTTTTGTACTTACCAACAAGTAGTCCATTGCCATACCGTCCATCCTGGAAGTGTTCATTGATGGTGCAGTGACGGAAGATGTATGAGTCATGTATACTCCCAGGATATTTAGCCACGATGTTGGTGATCAATCCTTGGTGATCGACAATGGTCTGCACGTTGATGGAATGTGTGTGCTTCCTGTTGCGATAGAGGTGTTCAGTTGCACCAAGGATGTGTGGGAAGCCACTGATTGCGTAGAACCCCTGTTTAGTTTCCTGCTGCTTCTGCAGTGTGTTAGGGAAGCAGATGTGGCGGGGTGTCAGTTGAATGATGGCGTCCAGTACTTTGGGCAAAAAGGCGGAGAATGATGGTTGTGATATTCCACCAACCGGGGCACCAGTAGTTTGAAAAGAGCCACTTGCCAGCATGTGAAGTACGGCAAGCAGCTTTGTTTCTGTTGGGATGGTGTGGGGTGTCACCAAAGTGGGGGCCAACTGCTGTTCAATGTTTCGCAGCAGCTGCTGAATGGCCTGCCAGTTCAACCGGTACCTCTGGATGATGTTGTGTTCCCTGAGGCCCTGAAGGGTTGTTCTTGGGCGGAATATCCTCTCCTGCCTTCTGCGCTGCCTTTGGGGTCCCTGCTGGTGTTGTTGTAGTTGCTGTTGTTGCTGCTGGGCTCTGTGTCTGCGTGCATGCTGGATTAGAATCACCTCCATGGCTCCCTGTTGCTGCTCTGCTGCTCTGCTGTTTGTTCTGTGTGTTCTGATTAAATACAGGTGTGTTTGCCCCATTTTAACGCCTGACCTGACCCAGGTGTTAATTTTTGACGCAAATCGGGCTGTGCGTCATTTTCTGGCTCCGCCTCCCGGCCGTGCGTCATTTTCTGGCACCGCCTCCCGGCCGTGCGTCATTTTTGCCCGAAAGCATAAATACGACGCACGGCCCATTAAGCCATTTTTTTTACGGGAACGCCTACCTTGCATATAATTAATGCAAGGTGGATTGCGGCATCCAAAAAATGACGCACACGGGGGAATTTTGTCTTCCGCGGGCTCGGGCGTCAAAGTTTAAATACGGGGCAACGTTGCCACATCTGCAATGCGATGCACTCTACCCTTACAGCAGTGGCGATGCGTCAGCAACCCAATGGGCTTGATGCACGGATTCTTGCTTAAGAAGCACTTTTTACCCATTTCCAAGGGCCCTGCACTCGATTAACACCACCTGGTAGAGCAAGGCTCACAGTTAGCAGAGTCCAGGTGCTATAGCAGGTGAGTTGGAAGTCTTTTGTGTCCCTGAGACGTCAGAAAACAGGAGACCAGTCAGCTGGCCCGTGGAGTCACTCTGGGTATTGGGTCAAAGTGATGTGGGTCCAGTCCTTATCACCCATGCAAGGAGGGCAGCATGCAGCAGGTCAGCAGGAAAGGAAAGCTATTTTTCCAGAGCAGGAGTCCACCAGAGTGGCAGACCTTCAGCAACATAGCAGTCCTTCCTAGCAGAGTATCCACAAAACCAGAAATGTACTGAGTTGGTAGGGTCAGAAGTCCAGATCTTAAAGCTAGTGGTGCCTTTGAAGTGGGGGGCTTCAAAGAAGGGCTTTTAAGGGCACAGAGGTTCTCCCTTCCTGCCATGGCTCCAGACTCACAACAGCGGGTTAAGCAGTCCTTTGTGTAGGGTCAGGACGCAGCCTATTCAAGTGTAGGTGTGAGGATGGCTCATCAGGATGTGGCTGGCCCATCAGCCACACCTAAGCTACCTTTGTGTGTGGCTGTCTAGAGGGAATGCACAAAACCTAGCTGTCCCCCACCCCAGATGTGCATTGGAGGCATGCTGCAGGCATACAGAGCTAAGAGCAAGAAAATGCCAACTTTATAAAAATTACATTTTCAAAATTGTAGCAATATTTCTGACTTTACCACTAAAGAGGATTTACCATTGCAATTCCATAGGTACTAAACAAAACAAATCTACCTCCTCTCAACCAGGAATTATTGCTTATTAAATGTAATAAGGAATCCCCAATGTATCCTATGAGAGGGGTAAGCTTCACAGTAGACACATTTTTCACTAGCAGGTTATGTAAACCTTAAATGTAAATGCCTTGTTTTTATTTACACAGCACCCTGCACTATGGGCTGCCTAGGGACTAACTTAGGGGTGACATATATGTAATAAAAGGGGGGATTAAGGCTTGGCAAGGGGTTCAAAATGCCAATTTGGCAAGGCAGTTTAAATGGCAGGTCTGAGACATATTTAAAAAACTACTTAAGTGGATGGCACAATCAGTGCTGCAGGTCCACTAGTAGCGTTATTCAGACCCTATGCACATGTAGTGCACTTTACTAGGGACATATAAATAAATTAAACATGTTATTTAGATATATACCAATCAAGCCATTTTTTAGGGCGAGAGCACAAACACTTTAGCACTGATTAGCAGTGGGAAAGCACACAGAGTCCCAAGTCCAACAAAAATGAATTCAGAAAAAAGTGGAAAGAAAAGGTAGAAAATGTGGGGGTGCCCCTGTGGAGAGGCCCATTTCCAATGGTAGCCGATCCAAGCTCCATCGTGGTCACCCTGAACTTCTGACTTTGTCCGGCGCAACCAGATAATCATAGTTGGTATGTTTGAAGCTATTTTCCGTTAAATCTTTAAAATTGCATACTTCCAGTTCTACTGATTGGATTTCTGCCATTTTTGTTTTGATTTATTTATTAACTTTCACTCTATTTTTGTAAATTGGTCTGAGATTTTTACTTTTTGACTGTTTGAGGTGCTACATTGATACGTTACACATTTCCTTTAGGTTAAATCTTCCTGCTCTGTTCCAAGCTACCAGAGGGTTGAGCACAAATTAATTTGGGGTTTACTTTTTCCTCACCCTAACAAGGATTGTGGTTCCTGTTTGAGTAAGATTTCACCCACCCTCAACCAGTAAACCAGTTTCTCACATGAATCAATTGCTGAGGTTGGTGGATCCTAGTATGGTGAGAGAACGGTTGTAGAAAAATCAATGGGGGGTGATTCTGATTCTGGCGGGCGGCGGAGGCCGCCCGCCAGAATTCCGCCCCCATTATACCGCTCCGCGGTCAGAAGACCGCGGAGGGTATTATGAGTTTTTCCCTGGGCTGGCGGGCGGTCTCCAAAAGACCGCCCGCCAGCCCAGGGAAAAACTCCCTTCCCACGAGGATGCCGGCTCGTAATCGAGCCGGCGGAGTGGGAAGGTGCGACGGGTGCAGTGGCACCCGTCGCGTATTTCAGTGTCTGCAAGGCAGACACTGAAATACTTTGCGGGGCCCTCTTACGGGGGCCCCGCGACCCCCCCTACCGCCATCCTGTTCATGGCGGCTTTCCCGCCATGAACAGGATGGCGGTAGGGGGGGTCAGAATCCTCATGGCGGCGGAGCGCGCTCCGCCGCCATGAAGGATTCCCCCGAGCAGCGGTAAGTCGGCGGGAGCCCGCCGACTTGCCGCTTCTGACCGCGGCTGAACCGCCGCGGTCAGAATGCTCGTGGGAGCACCGCCAGCCTGTTGGCGGTGCTCCCGTGGTCGGTGGTCCTGGCGGCCACCGGCCGCCAGGGTCAGAATGACCCCCAATGTATTAATGTGGCTAAGCTGCAGCCCCAGCAATGATGGGTAGATACAGAATTCTAGAAAAGATGCGTTCGTACATGTGGTTGTGAATGTGTGCTGGTAAAAACAGATTAGATTAAGATCTCAAATTGGAAGTAGAATAAGAGTGAAGCTCCCACAATTTATCTAGATAAGTATGTGTTTGAAAGATATTTGGCATAGCTTGTCTGACAGAAATTACTCAGGAAGCTATAGGTGCAGTTTTTGTTTGAGTATTTTTACTGAAAGTGAGAAGTCAATTGATCACAATATGTATTGGTTGGCAAACTAAGGGCTTGATTTAGATCTTGGCAGAGGGGAATTCTCTGTCACAAGCATGACGAGTATCACGTCCAACATATTATGATCTCATTATATCCTATAGAGAATGTAATATGGCAGACGGGATACCCGTCACATTTGTGACAGAGTATTCCATCTGCCGAGATCTAAATCAGGCTCTGAGACTTTAGGGGAATAGGTAACCTTTGCAAATCATTGCTTGGCTTCCTAAGAAAGAAAGCAAGAGGAATCAAAGCTGAAGTTGTTGAAATTGCAAAGTATGCACCAAACAGTGAATGGAAGACAGAAGAGAGCCCATCAGAGGTGGTGTGCAAATGGATGAGGCAAAGGGTAAGCAGGGCAGAGAGACAGCAGGAATGGAAAATGGATGGGGCAGAGGGAAGCCCAGGGACCTTAGTTTTTCCTAGGGTTAACTGGGAAATTGGAAATGTGATTGTGCTAAAACGGTGTCAGACGTGCCAAGCCTTCCTGACCAATTTGAATTTCACCAAGTTACTCAAAATTCTCATACTGAATTATGGACAACTGGAGGACTTCTGACTGTATTATGAATACCTTAATCCCAGTAAAGCAGAAAGGTCCTTTTAGAGATTGCCTTATTAATGGTAAATAGATCAACTGCTTCCTTGACACTGGCACTAAACATTCTGCCTTAAGAACCCCTGAATTACCTGTAATTTCCTCTCCCACGCTTGTCCATAGACACAGTCCGTACTTTAACCAATCAGTCTCCCATTGATTTCTGACTGCATCACCTATCTTCCTGGGATCCATCACTGATAAACATTGTTTTCTACTCAGTCCTAATTAACCAGCTAGTCTGTTAGCACGTGATATAATTTGCAAACTAAATTGTGTGGTGTTTTTGCACCCCAGATGGAATGTATCTAAATATACCCATTAACATGACAATGACGTTTTCACTTTTATTTGCAAAAACACTAAGGGGCTGATTTAAAGTTCGGTGGAGAGGGTACTTTGTTGCAATGGTGGCAGAGTACCCTCTTCTCAAAACTGAAGGTCTGTCCACCTATTTAACAGTCTTGTGGATCTTAAGTGTTGCAACAACAGAGCCTACTCAGTTGCTGAGGCGATCTTCTGACAGCTTGACAATTTAGATTGGGTGGCCAAATGGTTACATTTTACCATCAATTACTACCTTGAAAAACCTGGTGGTAATGGACAGTAGAAGAGTTTAAATTACCTCCTCACAAAGTTAGGGAACTCCCATGGCATGGGGTCATTTGTTCTTCAAAAACAAAATCCCATTTTGAGATTTTGTTATTGAAGAACCAAATACAAGTTAAAGGTTTTGTGGCTAGTCATAGTGTTTAGTGGAGGTGTCCGTCAAAGGTTTAACTTATTGACAGGAACCGCTGTGATGGTAATTCCTGTCAATGACTTGAGTTGTCTACTGGACCAGCATACATCTCTAAATTTAGAGGATGGGCACTCATTCAGGGCAATGAAGTGTTTAAGTCTATCACCCTTACAGAGTAAATACCGTCTTCCAGACTCTAAATTAGGCCTTAGTTGTCAATCTAGTGTGAATGGATATGAAATGCCTCCAGATTTAACTGATTTGCATTCCCAAGTACTGCCCACATGGTGACTCCCTAGGGCCAATGATGTGGATACATGTCATTGTTGGAACAGGGAAAGTGAAGATCGACTCACAGAAAAAGCTATCTACAATACATTAGAACCCACTCAAACCAGAGAAGGCAGAGATTCATCCTGTAACAGCTGATTTGCTAGAGCAAAGGTTCTGGGGCCTATTATCAGCAGGTGTAACACCCTGATTTGGCTGAAATGCAAAGAGGGTAATGCCAACATGTACAGCTTTGTAAAAGACCTGCGGTTGATCAATAATGTGGTCATCCTTAACTTCCTTTGGTCCCCAACTCTTCCACCATCCTTTCCTACATACCCATGAATGCTCAAAGGGTTATGGTGGTAGCCCTGCGTTCTGTCTTTTTCTCCATACCTGTACATAAAGAGAGTGAGTTCCTCTTCACATTCTCTTCCAGAGGGTATCATTTTCATGGCAAAGGCTCCGTCAAGGATTTAAAGAGTCTCTGTCAATCTGTCCAAGGCCTTAAGAGAAGGACCTGGTCATTCTGGTGTCCCCCTGGGGTTCTACTTTGATTCAATATGTTGATGATTTCCTGTTGGTATCTGTTACTTTAGATCACTAAAAGGTGGACTCAATCTACCACCTCGCCAAATTAGCTAAAAAGGGACATAAGGCATTAAAATAGAAACTGCAGTTTAGTATTCCATGAGTATCTTGGTAATTAAACCTCTGTCGGTAAATGCCATCTGTCACCCGACTGTGTTGAATCCATTCGTAAATTGCCCCATCCAGTGACCGTTTCCAATAAATATGCCTTTCTAGACATGGCTGAATACTGTAAGCAATGGATTCTGGGCTATGCTGCTAGAGCAAAGCCCTTGCAAGATTATGTCAGAAAAGACACTCCGATGACTTGTAGTACTCTAGAGAGGCTGAAAATGTATTTGTACAAATACTTCATGTTTTGCTTCCTGGTGAAGCTGCACTCTCTTCTGTACTGTCACAGATGCAATGATTTTGCTTTGGGCAGCCGTCTAGGATCATGGGGGTCAGAAAAAGCCCACAGCCCACTATTCAGCAGCCTTGGGCCCAGTGGCAATTTGGCTCCAACTGTTTCTCCCCTTTGTGGCTACTGCTGCACATCTTGTTCAAGCCTCTGAAAACATTGTGTTGAGTTCCTCTTTTACTGTTGTTGTATCCCATGCTGCTGTTGTCCTTCCCCTCGCCACCAAAACACGGCATCTCTCTACAGCCAGATTATCTGTGGCTATTAGATTTTATTGTTGTCCACTTCACACATCATTCTTATCCATTTCCCCACTCAGAACCCCACTTCTTTGATGCCCATGCTTGGAAGGGATATCCCAATGACTGTATAATTGTCACCACTCATGTCACTAAGCCCCATATTGATCTAACTACAATCTGTATTATGAAATATGAGTTAATATTCTTTGTTGATGGATCATGTCTCAGAAATTATGAAGGTGCGCTAGCGGCAGATTATGCATATATACTATATACCAAGTTGTTGAAAGTTGATCATTACCAAATTTGAAATCAGTCCAAGTGGCTGAGATTGTTGCGCTCACCTGCACATACATGCTGGCAGAAAAAAAATAACTTTTTATACAGACTCAGAGAACATGTTTGTAATGACTCATGACTTTTAGCTTCTTTGTATGCAAAGAGGTACCTAAAAACTGCCATAAACCCCTTAAAGAATGGCCAAAATTTACAAAACACTCTTAGTGCTCTAATATTGCCTAAGTAGTTAACTGTGGTCATCTATACCCTCATAGTGAGGTTTCAAAAGAAAACATTCTTGCTGATTCAGCCACTTGAAAAGCGAAGCTGTCTGAAAAGGCTGATGTTGCCATGTATATTGTACAAACCCATGTATTTCCTGTACCTTTTCTAAAATATTTGAAGAAGATTGTAAAAGTTAGAAACAGTATTGCATTAAACGGAAATGTAAAAAGGTGTGGATAAAGAGGGAGGTTTTGTGGTCGCACTGAAATGTCTACCCCATCCACCTGCCTTACACGGAGCAGCCCATGTCAGTGTGGCAAGTTATGTGCAGCCACAACCGACTGATATGTGCCTTTCTTTTCTTTTGAATCAAAATCATTGTCACTCCTGTGTCATTCGTCAGTCCCATTATGCTGTGCAAGGAATTATGACCACCGCTGCACCTCACCTTTCTCCTTGGGGCCAGTATGTGAACCTGGAAATGGACTTTATCCAGATACATAGGTGTGCATCATACTCATATGTCCTGGTGATAGTCTGTACGTTTTTTTGGGATGGCTAGAAGTTTACTCCTGTGCAAGAGGAGATGTTATCACCGTTCAAAGTGCTCACTTAGAAATTGTATTCCCTGTTTTGAAATCCAGAATCAATTATCAACTGACCAAGGAACACACTTTATCTCAACTGTAGTGCAGGAGATTTGCACAGCCTTAGGAAAAGGTCAGCATTTCCACTGCACATATCACCCACAGTTGGCTGGCAAAGTAGAAAGGAAACTGGAAAGTTGAGAGAAATGATTGCACTGATGCTAACTTAATTTTTAGCCTCCAATTTCAAAATCCTTAACATTTGCTGAACATTTTAAAGTCTTCAATTGTACATTTTGCTTCTTTATTTATTTACACTTTATTAATCTGTTAATACTGTTTAATCTTCTAGCTAGTTGGGGACCTCCTGAGTAGGCTTCGCAGAACCCACAGGGGTCCCCTGTCCATAGGTTAAGAAGCACTGTATTAGAACATTACCAAATCAGAAAACTAAATTATGATGAAATAGTGAAGGTGATGCTGTCGTCAAAGCCTCCAGGCTCTACTGCTATGTTAAACATATAACTGAATGATGTTGCTGTTTTACAATAATCCAAGCATATATGTTGTTTCTACAGTTTCCATTCTAAGGTCCAAGCTGTCTTACCTGAGTATATGATGGAGTCCTGCCTCTACCTCCAGGCCAGGGAATGAATCTTCATAAGTGTGTGTCAGAGGAAGACCCCACCACAACTTCACTGATGTGGCCCCAACCATATCCTTCTAAACAACAACATAGTTGTTAAGTCTTGTGGTCTTTTGATGTAGATCCACTTCTCTCAATGCAGACATGCTGTACCTCCTAGAGACAACAGTACACCATCATCTTCCTATGGGTCTGCATCCACAGTTGATCTGGTTGCTGCCTTGTCTCCTGCCAGAGGGCCAATGCAATGGCTCTACACAGCCATACTATGATGTGCCCATTCAGCCTCATAGTTACCAACTCCTGGCTACTGTATCCCTCTGTAGATCTTGTCTGCTATCTTTGCTGCTTCCTCGAGCATTTGGATCTTGGTAGGATACACCATTGCTGTGGACCCAGGAGTTATTAAAAGGCTTAACTGTACTGAACCTGTCCTTGAGTGGGGCTACCACTCTGTCTATGTGAATAACTCCAACGTGTTGTCAGTTGACAAATACCAATGATCAATCTCTCGTTTTGAAGGCTGTGCATTTGCCAGCCTGTTGATGTGTGGGATGGAGGGAAGGAGGGGAATGTGTCTTTGACAGGAGTGCCCTCTTGATAGAAAAAAAAGCTTGCCTTTATTTGTTCTGCCATGGTCACGGCTGTCAGAATGTGTTGTCATCTTCTCCCAATCTTTCCAAGGACTTAAAACACACAAGAATCCCATTGCTTGTTAGCGACTCAATGATGCACATCTTGCTATTTCAGAAAGTGACATAGTTTTGATCAGGTGTGTCTTTGTGGGCTGCAGTGGGAGTGACACTGTTGGAGAGATTATAAACATTATTATCTCCCTCCTATGAATATTAACTTCCTTCTGGTTTGGTGTTTCACAAATGTCATCATCAAAAAGGATATGCTCATTTCATTCTCAGAACTAAAGTCTATCTCTGGCTGCCCCCAGGAATGGACTGTGGTCTATTACGAAATGTTGTCATCAAAACTCGTATGCTCATTTCATTTGCAGAGTTAAAGCCTATCCCTGGCTGCCCCAGGTGTGAGCTGTGGTCTGTTACTCTAGCTATGTCATCCTTGCGATCAGACATACTGACATTCTCCTTCTCCAGAAATGGCATAGGACACTAAGGCCCTCATTACAATACTGGTGGTCAGTGATAAAGCGGCGGTAACACCAGCAACAGGCCGGCAGTAAGAAAAATTGAATTGTGACCACGGTGGAAACCGCCAACACATACAGCCACTTTAACACTCCGACCGCCACGGCAGTAGCAATCAACACCGTGGCAGTAACCACCAACAGCCAGGCGGAAGACAATGTACCGCCCACTGTATTATGACACACCAATCCACCACCTTTTCCGGGGCGGTACTAACGGCATCAAACACGGAGGAAACAGTACACAGAAGGGAAACGACTTACCTCTCAACACTCAAGGAAGAACCAGGACGCCACGGAGCCCGAACTGCACATATTTCCAATGCTGGTCTACCTCCTCCTACACCAGGAACACAAACGGCGGCGAAGACGACCATGGTGAGTACCGCACCTAGCACACAAGGGAGGGGGGGAGAAAAAAGAGAGTGACACACACACACGCAACACGCAACACCCCCACCCCCACCCCCAACACCATATACACAAACAGATGCAACAACATCACATATACACTCCATAACCCTCAGGAATAACGCAAGGACAACAATAATTGATTAAAGTGAGTGCAATATTACAAATGTAGATAAATATGTTCTTAAAGCACTTAACAGTGTGTACAATATATACAAATGGAGGGACAATGCCCACTCCAAAATTTCCGTGGCCCACAGGGCCATAACACATAAGTCAAGGCCACACTTGACTCCTGCCTCAATACAGAGAGAACACTGCAGGGGCATCAGGTCGAAAACACAGAGGCACATCACGGGGATGGGGAATGGGGGGGCACCTCAGCCAGAAGATGGTACAATGCTACTGCTCCTGGAGGGGGCTACATGCCCTCTGTGATGTCCTGGGGAGTGCAAAGCCATAGTCGCTCAAGTGGGTGGTTTGCCCACTGCTTGGTCCTGGGGAGTGCACAGCCACAGTCTCTCAGGTGGGTGGTTTGCCCACCGCATGGTCCTGGGGAGTGCAAGGCCACAGTCTCTCAAGTGGATGGTTTGCCCACTGGTTGGTCCTAGAGAATGCAAAGCCACAGTCTCTCAAGTGGGTGGTTTGCCCACTGCTTGGCCCTGAGGAGTGAAAGGCCACAGTCTCTCAAGTGGGTGGTTTGCCCACTGCTTGGTCCTGGGGCATGCAAAGCCACAGTCTCTCAAGTGGATGGTTTGCCCACTGCTTGGTCCTGGGGAGTGCAAAGACACAGTCTCTCTATTGGATGGCTTCTCCACTGGTTCTGGAGGGGGCCTTGTGCCCAGTGTGATTTTTCCTGGCAAGGAGGGGGTCAGTGGATGCCTTCTTCCACTGGTCCTGGAGGGGGCATTGTGCCCTGTGATGCTGATCCTGGATGGTGTAAGGTCACAGTCTCTCACCTGGGTGTCACACATACAGGTGTTGCAGGGGCCAGGATGAACTACAGCCCATGTAGTCAGGACTACACACTGCTCGCCGGTGGTGACAACTGCTAAGTGGATTGCAGTTGCGGGGCTGGCAGTGGTGTTGTCAGTGGTGAGGGGAGGCTCAAGCCCTTCCCCTGCAGCCTCAGACAGCTGCCCACTGGGGTTGCTGCTGCTGGAAGTGGTGCTGCTGGCAGTGCAGGAGGCGGTGCTGGCGGTGGTGCAGGTGGCAGTGCTGTCAGTGGTGGGGGGAGTCTCCAGCTCTTCCCCTGCAGCCTCAGACAGCTGCCCACTGGGGCTGCTGCTGCTGGCAGTGGTGCTGCTGGTGGTGCAGGTGGCGGTGCTGGCAGCGGTGCAGGTGGCGGTGCTGTCAGTGGGGGGGAGGCTCCAGCCCTTCCCCTGCAGCCTCGGACGTCTGAAGTGCCATGGCTGGTGTTGTTTGCCCAGATGCTGTTCTATCCCCAGGCAGCAGATCCATCTTGCCTGCGGCGTCTGTTCCTTTTACATTGGCCTTTGCAGCTGTTGTCCCCTTCCTGCCCTTAGCAGATGGTGGTGCGTTCTTGCCTTGCTGGCTGGTGTTCCATCCTTCCCCTTGCTGGCCGGTGCTGCCTCCTCCCCCTTGCTGGCTGGTGTCCCCTTCCTGCCCTTGCTAGCTGGCGGCCCCTTCTTGCCCTTGGCAGGTGGTGCAGGCTAAACTACAGTGATTGTGGACTGGGTGGCTGAGGTGCTGGGCTGGGTTCTGGCCACCCTGACCTGAAGTGAAGGATAGGGGGAGGGGCAGGGAATAGGTCAAGGGTGGAGAGGAAAAGCCTTTTAGGGACACTGGGGCTGGAAGAGGGTGAAGGTTTGGGAGTGGAGGGAGAGGGAGTGGTTGTAGGAGGTGACTGTCTGATATGTTTGTGTGCAAGTGCATGTGCGAGATGCTGTTGTGAGGTGGATGGCTGTTGGGTGTCTGAGTGCTTGCATTTGTGTACTTTGGGAGGAGGGGGCACAGACACAGTGGGAGTGGACACAGGGGACGTGTGCATGGATGTGGGGTTGGTTACTGCCAGTGAGGGGCGTGTTGTGATAGGTGTGCTGGTGATGGAGGTAGTGGATGAGGATGTAGTGCATGCAGGTGTGAGTGGAGATGTAACTGGGAGGGAGGTGGATGACAAGGAGGAGGGAGACACAGTGGAGGCAGTGGATGTTGGTGCATCTGGATGGTGCTTGTGTGAGTGCCAGTGGGATGAAGTGTGGTGCTTGTGTTTGCCTGAGCCACTTCTGTGTGTTGATTTGGGTGTATGCAGGTCTGAAGGTGTGCTTGGGATAGGCTGGGGTTGAGGGGAATGGGACTGCGTAGAGGAAGTTGGAGGGGGGAGGCTGGAGCCAGGGACAATGGCTGCCATCAGTGAGTTGGTCAGAGCCTGGAATGCTCTCTGTTGGGCTGCCACGCCAGAGTGAATGCCCTCCAGGTATGCATTTGTTTGTTGCAAATGCCCTGCTAGACCCTGAATGGCATTCAGTATGGTTGACTGTTCAACAGAGAGGGATCTCAGGAGGTCAGTAGCCTCCTCATGGAGGGCAGCAGGGCTGACTGGGGCAGGGCCTGAGGTGCCTGGGGCGAAGGAGATGCCCATCTTCCTGGGTGAGCGGGCACAGGAAACTCTCTGACCGGCTGCTGGGAGGGTGGTGCTGGTGCGGGGGGTGGCGGCTGTACCTGTAGTTGGGGGGGGACAGAGGTGTCCGCCACCGCCCAGGAGCTTCCATCAGAGGAGGTGTCGCTTTCAGAACTCCCCTCCTGTCTCCGTCGTGGTGCTCCCCTCGCCCTCCATCCCACTGGTGCCCTCACCGTCAGTGGATTCGGCCTCCAGGCCCATGTGGGATGCAGCTCCCTCTGTTGCTGGTGCCTCTGCTCCTCCGCCAGATGATGCTAATGCACACAAGGAAAGGGTGACCAAACAAAAAGAGGGGGAGAGGCAGAGAATACACTTGGTCATTGCCAGCAGCAACACTTCTGTCGGCGTACACAACTCACAGGGAACAGCCCTATGCACTAGGCCATGCACTACCAATTACAATGCTAGTTACCAGGCCATGGGGTACAATGCCTAATGCCATTAGCTGCACACCTGAAACCCACAGGACCCTGCCCAGTATTAGATGCCCACTAGCATTACTGGGGTTGGAGTGCATCTGATCTTGCCCATCATGGAACCTACCCTGCCATGTTCACCCTGGCCTAGGACCACCCACAGACCCACATCCCCCACCCAGGTAACACCTTAATGCGCGCAAATTCATGATTCTGAATCTGTACTTACCCCCTTGTGGCTTCTGTGATGCCTTCAAGCGCCCATCCAACTCCGGATAGGACATTGCCAGGATGAGGAACATCAGGGGGGTCAGGGTACGACGGGCACCTCTTCCTCGTTGGGAGGCCATCCCCAGCTGGGTCTCCGCCATCTTTCTAGCCCAGCGGTGCAGGTCCTCCCACTGTTTGCGACAGTGAGTGCGCCGCCTGTCAAAGAACCCCAGGGTCCGCACCTCCTTGGCGATGGCACACCAAATACCCTTTTTCTGATGGGAGCTGACCTGCAGAAAAAGATACATAGAAAAAGGTATTAGTCATACCGTCCGGCTTGTTACACTCATGGCCCACCACATCCCTCTCATTCCCTTACGCACAGACATTGCCCACCAAATATGCAGCACTCTGTCCAGGACCCCCCCCACACAAGGTTTACACACACAGAACTCCATACAGTAATGCCCCACGCATTGTGCTCACTGTGTACTCACCTGTTTGTCCGGAGGACCATAAAGTAAAGGGTACTGGGGTAGGACCCCATCCACCAGTCTCTCCAGCTCCTCAAAAGTGAAGGCAGGGGCCCTTTCCCCAGACACTCAAGCCATGGTTGCTTCCAGACACAGGTCACAGCAGCACTTGCAGTGTAGGTCCTCTCCTGTTGAAGGTCAGGTAGCAAGTGAGTGAACAGATAGAAAATGGTGGTCATTCCCGCGGCGGTGTGTACCGTCATCGCCGGCGTACATCACCATTGGCTCCTCGAACCCTTAGGCCCCAATGATAACCAAGGATGTGTTGCACGGCGATCGTCGACTGCCTCCCGCAACGGCACACAACGTCAGCAGAATTACCTCATTTCCACTTGTCCCTCCTCACAGGTCAGGCAGCTGCCATTTCAGGGGGGCACGGGCCATGGTACCTAACTGTGTCACAGCACACATAGGCACATCAACGGACCTAAACGTTCACATTAAGTTTCTGTAAAAAATGCAAGGCATATTAATCTGAGTAAATGTTTGAATATGACCATCTGCTCACCGTTTTTCACCCTAGAGTTCAAGCGCTGAGGATAAATAGGAGATGGAGACTTCCGCCCTTGTACAGACCCCTGGTGGACCTGGTGACAATGGAGGACCGACACATTATTCTGACCTACAGACTTGATAAGGCCACAATCCAAGAACTGTGTGCCCAATTGGAGCCAGACCTGATTTCAGCTATCCGCCAGCCCACAGGTATCCCCCCTCTAGTGCAGGTCCTGTCAGTGCTCCATTTCTTGGCAAGTGGTTCCTTCCAAGCGACAGTGGCCATGGCATCAGGAATGTCACAGCCTATGTTCTCAAACGTGCTGACCAGAGTGTTGTCTGCCCTGATGAAACACATGCGCAGCTACATCGTATTCCCCCAGGTGGAGGATTTGGCCACAGTGTAGGCTGACCTCTATGCAATGGGACAAATCCCCAACATCATTGGTGCTATTGATGGCACACATATTGTCTTTGTCCCACCCCAGAGAAATGAACAGGTGTTCAGAAATCAAAGGAGCTTTCACTCTGAATGTGCAGATAGTGTGCCTGGCGGACGAGTACATCTTCCATGTCAATGCAAAGTATCCTGGCTATGTACATGATGCCTTTATCTTGAGGAATAGCAGCATCCCATATGTGATGTCTCAACTCCAGAGGCACAGGATGTGGCTAATAGGTGAGCCCATGGTCCCCACCCAGTGTATGTTGGTATATGGGTGTGTGGTTGGTCCTAAGGGTGAGTGTCTGGCTAACAGGTATCCCTAGACATTTACAGGTGACTGGTTACCCCAACCTCTCATGGCTACTGACCCCAGTGAGGAATGCCAGGACAAGGGCAGAGGAACGTTACAATGAGGCACATGGGCGAGCAAGGAGGATCATTGAGTGCACCTTTGGCCTCCTGAAGGCCAGATTCCGGTGCCTACATCTGACAGGTGGATTCCTGTGCTACTCACCCAAGAAGGTGTGCCAGATCATCGTTGCATGTTGCATGTTGCACAACCTGGTCTTGAGATGCCAAGTGCCTTTTCTGCAGGAGGATGAGGTTGAAGATGGTCATGTGGCAGCGGTGGAGCCTGTGGACAGTGATGAAGAGGAGGCAGAGGAAGACGATGTGGACAACAGAACTACTATAATTCAACAGTACTTCCAGTGACACACAGGTAAGACACTGTAACTTCACCTTCCATTGCAGTTTTGTGTTGGACATTGTACATGGCAGACCGATTTTCCAAAACCTATTGCCATTTACTGTACCCTTTGGCATTCTATTTTCAGATATCTGTGCCCCACCCTGACTCCTGGTGTGTTTAATGCTGCCCACTACAGGTCATACCTATGATTATATAACTGTACATTTGAATTGCAATGTTTACAGCTTGTTGAACTAATACATTTTTCAATCAATTGACAGACTCCATACTTGTATTAGTTCCAAGGGTGTTTATTTCTGTGATAATAAGTGTAGTGGGTATTGCATTGAGCTGGGTTGATGATGGAGGAATGTCCAGGGTAGAGTCCAGCCTATTGGTATGACAGATGCATTGTCCAAAGTGGCATAGGGAGTGGGGCAATGGCAGTTCAAGGTGGACAGAGTGGCATAGTGGGACACAAGGGTGACATTCAAGAGAGTCTTATTTCCTGGCAGGGGTCTTGGCAATGTTCTCTGGCTTCTGCCTGGATCACAGGGACCTTTTCCTTGGTGGTTCTCCTTCTGCAGGTGGAGGGGTGCTGGTGGCCTGTTGTTTCTGCAGCGGGGCCTCCTGCCCATTAGCGTTGGCGGAGGTGGAGCGCTGTTCATCGGTGTGGCTAGTGTCAGGGGACTGGTGGTGTGCCACTTTGTCCCTCATGGTGTTGGACATGTCTGACAGCACCCCTGCCATGGTGACCAGGGTGGTGTGGATGTCCCTCAGGTCCTCCCTGATCCCCAGGTACTGTCCCTCCTGCAGCCGCTGGGTCTCCTGCAACTTGGACAGTATCTGGCCATGGTCTCCTGGGAATAGTGGTATGCTTCCAGGATGTTGGTGAGTGCCTTGTGGAGAGACGGTTCCCTTGGCCTGCCCTCCCCCTGTCGCACAGCAGTCCTCCCAGCTTCCCTGTTGTCCTGCGCCTCTGTCCCCTGAACTGTGTGCCCACTGCCACTGAACCCAGGTCCCTGATCATCCTGTGTTTGTGGGGTTGCCTGGGATCCGTGTAGTGGTGGACACACTGCTGATTGACGTGTCCTGGGGACAGAGGTATGGGCCCGCTGGGTGGGTGCTGTGGTGGTGTAGGGGGGAGGCTTTGTGGTGGTTTGGGACTGTGGCTGGGTCACCGACTGTCCAGAGGTCCCTGATGGGCCAGGTTGGTCATCCTGATCCAGGCGTGCAGAGCTGCTGTCATTACTGTGGGCCTCTTCTGGGGGGGGGGACTGGATGTTGCTTTGCACGTCCTCTTCGGTGACATTGTGTGGGGGTCCTGTGGGGATGTAAATGTAGTGTTATTGTTTCTACATGTGACATCTTGTGCATGGGTATGTTTCCCTCTATGGTTGTTATTACCAAGGCAGTTTTGGCTTGTATGAGTTGTGATTTTGTTGGCTAAGTGATTGTCACTAGTGTACATGCTGTGGTGATGCGGGTATATGCATTGGTGGTGCATGCAGGGATTGGTATTGGGATGGCTGGGTTGTGATGGTGGGGTTAGGTGGTGGAGTGATGGGGGTAAGGGTGGGGGTAGGAGTTTGTGAGAGCAGGCAGGTAAGGGGGGAGAAGTAGTAAAGATTTGGCTTACCAGAGTCCAGTCCTCCTGCTACTCCTGCCAGGCCCTCAGGATGCATGATCGCCAAGACTTGCTCCTCCCATGTTGGTAGTTGTGGGGGAGGAGATGTGGGTCCACCGACAGTCCTCTGTACACCTATTTGGTGTCTTGCAACCACGGAACGCACCTTCCCCCGTAGGTCATTCCACCTCTTCCTGATGTCATCCCTTGTTCTGGGGTGCTGTCCCACAGTGTTGACCCTGTCCACGACTCTCCGCCATAGCTCCATCTTCCTAGCAATGGACGTCTGCTGCACCTATGATCCGAATAGCTGTGGCTCTACCTGGATGATTTCCTCCACCATGACCCTTAGCTCCTGTAGGAGGCTGGACTGGCTTGTAGTGAGTACCAAGGGGTACTTGCACCTTGCACCAGGCCCAGTTATCCCTTATTAGTGTATAGGGTGTCTAGCAGCTTAGGCTGATAGATAATGGTAGCTTAGCAGAGCAGCTTAGGCTGAACTAGGAGACGTGTGAAGCTACTACAGTACCACTTAGTGTCATATGCACAATATCATAAGAAAACACAATACACAGTTATACTAAAAATAAAGGTACTTTATTTTTATGACAATATGCCAAAGTATCTTAGAGTGTACCCTCAGTGAGAGGATAGGAAATATACACAAGATATATATACACAATAGCAAAAATATGCAGTATAGTCTTAGAAAACAGTGCAAACAATGTATAGTTACAATAGGATGCAATGGGGAAACATAGGGATAGGGGCAACACAAACCATATACTCCAAAAGTGGAATGTGAACCACGAATGGACCCCAAACCTATGTGACCTTGTAGAGGGTCGCTGGGACTATTAGAAAATAGTGAGAGTTAGAAAAATAACCCTCCCCAAGACCCTGAAAAGTGAGTGCAAAGTGCACCAAAGTTCCCCTAAGGACAAAATAGTCGTGTTAGAGGGAAAATGCAAGGAAAACACAAATCAGCAATGCAACAATGATGGATTCCTGACTGAGGGTACCTGTGGAACAAGGGGACCAAGTCCAAAAGTCACAAGCAGCTCGGAGATGGGCAGATGCCCAAGAAATGCCAGCGGTTGGTGCAAAGAAGCTCTTACTAGGCTGAAGAACTGTGAATACTGCAGGAACGACAAGGGCTAGAGACTTCCCCTTTGGAGGATGAATCCCCCACGCCTTGGAGAGTCGTGCAGAAGTGTTTTCCCGCCGGATGGACGCCAACAAGCCTTGCTACACGCAAATCGTGCGTTTGGCGTTTTTGGACGCTGCTGGGGCCCAGGAGGGATCAGGAGGTCGCAAATTGGACCTGCAGAGAGAGGGGACGTCGTGCAAGACAAAGAGTCCTCACTGAAGCAGGTAGCACCTGGAGAAGTGCCAGAAACAGGCACTACGAGGATGCGTGAAACGGTGCTCGCCGAAGTTGCACAAAGGAGTCCCACGTCGCCGGAGACCAACTTAGAAAGTCGTGCAATGCAGGTTAGAGTGCCGTGGACCCAGGCTTGGCTGTGCACGAAGGATTTCCGCCGGAAGTGCACAGGGGCCGGAGTAGCTTGCAAAGTCGCGGTTCCCAGCAATGCAGCCCAGCGAGGTGAGGCAAGGACTTACCTCCACCAAACTTGGGCTGAAGAGTCACTGGACTGTGGGGGTCACTTTGACGGTGTCGCTGGATTCGAGGGACCTCGCTCGTCGTGCTGAGAGGAGACCCAAGGGACCGGAAATGCAGCTTTTTGGTGCCTGCGGTTGCAGGGGGAAGATTCCGTCGACCCACGGGAGATTTCTTCGGAGCTTCTGGTGCAGAGAGGAGGCAGACTACCCCCACAGCATGCACAAGCAGGAAAACAGTCGAGAAGGCGGCAGGATCAGCGTTACAGAGTTGCAGTAGTCATATTTGCTACTATGTTGCAGGTTTGCAGGCTTCCAGCGCGGTCAGCGGTCGATTCCTTATCAGAAGGTGAAGAGGGAGATGCAGAGGAACTCGGCTGAGCTCATGCATTCGTTATCTAAAGTTTCCCCAGAGACAGAGACCCTAAATAGCCAGAAAAGAGGGTTTGGCTACCTAGGAGAGAGGAAAGGCTACTAACACCTGAAGGAGCCTATCACAAGGAGTCTCTGACGTCACCTGGTGGCACTGGCCACTCAGAGCAGTCCAGTGTGCCAGCAGCACCTCTGTTTCCAAGATGGCAGAGGTCTGGAGCACACTGGAGGAGCTCTGGACACCTCCCAGGGGAGGTGCAGGTCAGGGGAGTGGTCACTCCCCTTTCCTTTGTCCAGTTTCGCGCCAGAGCAGGGGCTAAGGGGTCCCTGAACCGGTGTAGACTGGCTTATGCAGAATTGGGCACATCTGTGCCCAACAAAGCATTTCCAGAGGCTGGGGGAGGCTACTCCTCCCCTGCCTTCACACCATTTTCCAAAGGGAGAGGGTGTCACACCCTCTCTCAGAGGAAGTTCTTTGTTCTGCCATCCTGGGCCAGGCCTGGCTGGACCCCAGGAGGGCAGCTGCCTGTCTGAGGGGTTGGCAGCAGCAGCAGCTGCAGTGAAACCCCAGGAAGGGCAGTCTGGCAGTACCAGGGTCTGTGCTACAGACCACTGGGATCATGGAATTGTACCAACAATGCCAGGATGGCATAGAGGGGGCAATTCCATGATCATAGACATGTTACATGGCCATATTCGGAGTTACCATGGTGAAGCTACATATAGGTAGTGACCTATATGTAGTGCACGCGTGTAATGGTGTCCCCGCACTCACAAAGTTCAGTGAATTGGCTCTGAACAATGTGGGGGCACCTTGGCTAGTGCCAGGGTGCCCTCACACTAAGTAACTTTGCACCTAACCTTTACCAGGTAAAGGTTAGACATATAGGTGACTTATAAGTTACTTAAGTGCAGTGTAAAATGGCTGTGAAATAACGTGGACGTTATTTCACTCAGGCTGCAGTGGCAGGCCTGTGTAAGAATTGTCAGAGCTCCCTATGGGTGGCAAAAGAAATGCTGCAGCCCATAGGGATCTCCTGGAACCCCAATACCCTGGGTACCTCAGTACCATATACTAGGGAATTATAAGGGTGTTCCAGTAAGCCAATGTAAATTGGTAAAATTGGTCACTAGCCTGTTAGTGACAATTTGAAAGTAATGAGAGAGCATAACCACTGAGGTTCTGGTTAGCAGAGCCTCAGTGAGACAGTTAGGCACCACACAGGGAACATATACATGCACACCTATGAGCACTGGGGCCCTGTGTGACAGGGTCCCAGTGACACATACATATAGGCCACAAACCTATGAGCACTGGGGTCCTGACCAGCAGGATCCCAGTGACACATAACAACCATACTGAAAACATAGTGTTTTCACTATGAGCACTGAGGCCTGGCTATCAGGCTCCCAGTGAAACAGTGAAAACAGTGACAAACACCCTGACATACACTCACAAACAGGCCAAAAGTGGGGGTAACAAGGCTAGAAAGAGGCTACCTTCTCACACAACCCCCCCCCAAACGAAGGACAATAAGGCTAACCTTGGCCAGTTGAGACTTTATTGTCTAAGTGGTGATAAGTAGAGAGTAGCTCTGCAATAGACTGGTTACTCCCTTTATCATCCACTATATGGTTACTTCCCTGTGGGGATGTAAACCACCCTGTTTGAAGTTTTTTAGCTAAGCAACAATGTGAAGATGTATTTTCAGAGTTTCTATCAGTAAGTTTTAGTTTAGAGCAGTGGGAATTGTCCACTGAACCTATTTGTAGTGATGGAAATGCCAGACAGGGATGCTGTCTCAGAAAAGCCATAGCTGGGCAAAAACTTTGTCCATCTGGCTGGAAGAGAGAACAGGGATGCTGTTTCTCTTGAGTTGGAGCAGGGCAGGGATGCTGTCCTATGAGCTCCACACTAGGGCAGGGATGCTGTCCTAAGTGTTGTGAGGTAGTGCAGGGTTTCTGCACTAAAGTTTCTCTGGGAGGGTTGGAGGGATGCTCCATGTTAACTAAAATGGTGCTGTTTTTCTCACCAATGTTAGTTATCCCACAGAGAGGTACTTCCACCTCAGGGAGTCCAGCTTTGCCAGCTGATGATTCCCTTGGAACAGGTGCCACCCCAGGAGAGGTTTCTCCCACCACAGGAATAGTATCCTGAATGGTAGGGTGGTTAGGGGATACTGTGATACCCTTTTTACCTGTTGATGGAGAGGGATCCTGAGTTTTCAGGCCTTCTCTCCTTTGCTTTTTCATTTCACTTGAAATGAGAGGGAACAATTCCTCAGGGATGCCCAGCATGGCTGCATGGGCATAAAACTCTACATCAGCCCAACCTGAGGCCTCTAGGTCATTACCTAAGAGACAGTCTACAGGTAAGCTAGGTGATACCACCACCTGCTTAGGGCCAGTAACTCCACCCCAACTAAACTGAATTATAGCTAAGGGAAGAAACTTAGTGGAGTTATGGACATCAATAATCTTATACTGTTGTCCAATGATGTGTTGTTCAGGAGGCACTAGGTTTTCAGTCACCAAAGTGAAACTGGCACCTGTGTCCCTGTAGGCCAAGGCCTCAACACCATTTATTGAAACTGTCTGCCTGTACTTATCCATTGTAAGGGGACAAGCAGCCAGTGTGGCAAGGCCAATGCCACTAGGTGTGACAGAAACTGTCTTGGGACTGATTACATCAGTTTCCACTATGGACCCATAAGTGAACCCAACTACACCCTTTGCTTGACTGTTGCCAGCAGTCCCACCACTAGTACCACTACTGCTAGGGGCACTAGAGCTTGATGTATTAGTGGTGGTAGGCTCAGGGGGTTTACCTGGACAGGACTTATCCCCTGGCCTATGGCCTCTGTTTTTACACACAAAGCACCAAGGCTTTTTAATGTGTGCAGGTTGGGAAGAAGAGGAAGAATTTGTTTTATCCCCACCCTCTGAAGAGTGTTTAAGATTTGAAGTGGGATCTTTGGTTTTACCCTTATCCCCATGCTTATCTTGAGATTTTTCACCATCTTTCTTCTTATTGCCATCTTTGTCACCCCCTGTATGAACTTTTCTGTTCACCCTTGTTCTGACCCATTTGTCTGCCTTCTTTCCCAATTCTTGGGGAGAGGTCAGATCAGAGTCTACCAGGTACTGGTGCAACAAATCAGACACACAATTATTAAGTATATGCTCTCTCAGGATTGTGTTATACAGGCTTTCATAATCAGTAACTTTACTGCCATGTAACCACCCCTCCAAGGCCTTCACTGAATGGTCAATGAAATCAACCCAGTCTTGTGAAGACTCCTTTTTGGTCTCTCTGAACTTTATCCTGTACTGTTCAGTGGTTAAGCCATAACCATCCAGGAGTGCATTCTTAAGAACTGTAAAATTATTGGCATCATTTTATTTCACAGTAAGGAGCCTATCCCTACCTTTTCCACTAAATGATAGCCATAGGATAGCAGCCCACTGCTTTTGAGGGACATCCTGTACAGCACAGGCCCTCTCAAGTGCAGCAAACCACTTGTTAATGTCATCCCCCTCCTTGTAAGGGGGAACTATCTTATGCAGATTCCTGGAATCATGCTCTTTTGCAGGATGACTATGGGGAATACTGCTGCTGCCACCATGGGTATCTAAACCCATCTTCTGTCTTTCCCTTTCTATTTCTAAAGACTGTCTATCCAAATCCAGCTGTTGCTTCTTGAGCTTCAGTCTGGTTTGCTCCACTCTCAATCTATTGAGCTCCCTTTCTAGCAATCTGTCATCAGGGTGGGTGGGAGGGACATTTCTAGATACAGAGGTATGATGGGAATGAACAGAAGGAGACCTGTCCCTTACAGAGGGCACCCTAACAGCTTGGCTACCAGTATAATGTGAGAGCACATCATCAGTATGATGTGATTCAACCTCTGTACCAACTATGCTAGACTGTCTAGTAATGGGCAGGCTGAGAAGTTTCTTTCCTGAACCTTTTCCTGGGGGAGTCCCTGGATCAGATTGAGAACCATTAGCTACTTTTTCTACAGATTGGGCACTTATGGCCTTATCTTGTACTCTAAGCATATTAATTAACAGTTCTAAAGAAGGATTCTTCCCTACACTCAAACCTCTCTCTATGCAGAGACTCCTTGCTCCTTTCCAGCTAAGGTGATCATATGCAAGTTTGGACAGTTCAACTTTTTGGCCTGTGCCAGACATTTTTTAGAGAGAGTAAAAGTGATAGACAAAGAGAAAAAAGTTTTCAGAACTTTTTGCAAAGACAGAAAAAAAAACTTTTTAAACTTTTAAGAACTTTTTGAAAGTTTAGAAGTACTTTTCAGCACTTAGAAAAGAGTGAAAAGAGGAAATGCAAAACTTTTTGGCTATGTGTATATACACTGACCTTGTTTTGTATATTTTTCTCTTATGAAAAGTACAATGACAAGAGTGGTAAGTAGTCTCAAAGCACTTATCCCACCACTGCACAACCAATGTAGGAGGCTGGACTGGCTTGTAGTGAGTACCAAGGGGTACTTGCACCTTGCACCAGGCCCAGTTATCCCTTATTAGTGTATAGGGTGTCTAGCAGCTTAGGCTGATAGATAATGGTAGCTTAGCAGAGCAGCTTAGGCTGAACTAGGAGACGTGTGAAGCTACTACAGTACCACTTAGTGTCATATGCACAATATCATAAGAAAACACAATACACAGTTATACTAAAAATAAAGGTACTTTATTTTTATGACAATATGCCAAAGTATCTTAGAGTGTACCCTCAGTGAGAGGATAGGAAATATACACAAGATATATATACACAATAGCAAAAATATGCAGTATAGTCTTAGAAAACAGTGCAAACAATGTATAGTTACAATAGGATGCAATGGGGAAACATAGGGATAGGGGCAACACAAACCATATACTCCAAAAGTGGAATGTGAACCACGAATGGACCCCAAACCTATGTGACCTTGTAGAGGGTCGCTGGGACTATTAGAAAATAGTGAGAGTTAGAAAAATAACCCTCCCCAAGACCCTGAAAAGTGAGTGCAAAGTGCACCAAAGTTCCCCTAAGGACAAAATAGTCGTGTTAGAGGGAAAATGCAAGGAAAACACAAATCAGCAATGCAACAATGATGGATTCCTGACTGAGGGTACCTGTGGAACAAGGGGACCAAGTCCAAAAGTCACAAGCAGCTCGGAGATGGGCAGATGCCCAAGAAATGCCAGCGGTTGGTGCAAAGAAGCTCTTACTAGGCTGAAGAACTGTGAATACTGCAGGAACGACAAGGGCTAGAGACTTCCCCTTTGGAGGATGAATCCCCCACGCCTTGGAGAGTCGTGCAGAAGTGTTTTCCCGCCGGATGGACGCCAACAAGCCTTGCTACACGCAAATCGTGCGTTTGGCGTTTTTGGACGCTGCTGGGGCCCAGGAGGGATCAGGAGGTCGCAAATTGGACCTGCAGAGAGAGGGGACGTCGTGCAAGACAAAGAGTCCTCACTGAAGCAGGTAGCACCTGGAGAAGTGCCAGAAACAGGCACTACGAGGATGCGTGAAACGGTGCTCGCCGAAGTTGCACAAAGGAGTCCCACGTCGCCGGAGACCAACTTAGAAAGTCGTGCAATGCAGGTTAGAGTGCCGTGGACCCAGGCTTGGCTGTGCACGAAGGATTTCCGCCGGAAGTGCACAGGGGCCGGAGTAGCTTGCAAAGTCGCGGTTCCCAGCAATGCAGCCCAGCGAGGTGAGGCAAGGACTTACCTCCACCAAACTTGGGCTGAAGAGTCACTGGACTGTGGGGGTCACTTTGACGGTGTCGCTGGATTCGAGGGACCTCGCTCGTCGTGCTGAGAGGAGACCCAAGGGACCGGAAATGCAGCTTTTTGGTGCCTGCGGTTGCAGGGGGAAGATTCCGTCGACCCACGGGAGATTTCTTCGGAGCTTCTGGTGCAGAGAGGAGGCAGACTACCCCCACAGCATGCACAAGCAGGAAAACAGTCGAGAAGGCGGCAGGATCAGCGTTACAGAGTTGCAGTAGTCATATTTGCTACTATGTTGCAGGTTTGCAGGCTTCCAGCGCGGTCAGCGGTCGATTCCTTATCAGAAGGTGAAGAGGGAGATGCAGAGGAACTCGGCTGAGCTCATGCATTCGTTATCTAAAGTTTCCCCAGAGACAGAGACCCTAAATAGCCAGAAAAGAGGGTTTGGCTACCTAGGAGAGAGGAAAGGCTACTAACACCTGAAGGAGCCTATCACAAGGAGTCTCTGACGTCACCTGGTGGCACTGGCCACTCAGAGCAGTCCAGTGTGCCAGCAGCACCTCTGTTTCCAAGATGGCAGAGGTCTGGAGCACACTGGAGGAGCTCTGGACACCTCCCAGGGGAGGTGCAGGTCAGGGGAGTGGTCACTCCCCTTTCCTTTGTCCAGTTTCGCGCCAGAGCAGGGGCTAAGGGGTCCCTGAACCGGTGTAGACTGGCTTATGCAGAATTGGGCACATCTGTGCCCAACAAAGCATTTCCAGAGGCTGGGGGAGGCTACTCCTCCCCTGCCTTCACACCATTTTCCAAAGGGAGAGGGTGTCACACCCTCTCTCAGAGGAAGTTCTTTGTTCTGCCATCCTGGGCCAGGCCTGGCTGGACCCCAGGAGGGCAGCTGCCTGTCTGAGGGGTTGGCAGCAGCAGCAGCTGCAGTGAAACCCCAGGAAGGGCAGTCTGGCAGTACCAGGGTCTGTGCTACAGACCACTGGGATCATGGAATTGTACCAACAATGCCAGGATGGCATAGAGGGGGCAATTCCATGATCATAGACATGTTACATGGCCATATTCGGAGTTACCATGGTGAAGCTACATATAGGTAGTGACCTATATGTAGTGCACGCGTGTAATGGTGTCCCCGCACTCACAAAGTTCAGTGAATTGGCTCTGAACAATGTGGGGGCACCTTGGCTAGTGCCAGGGTGCCCTCACACTAAGTAACTTTGCACCTAACCTTTACCAGGTAAAGGTTAGACATATAGGTGACTTATAAGTTACTTAAGTGCAGTGTAAAATGGCTGTGAAATAACGTGGACGTTATTTCACTCAGGCTGCAGTGGCAGGCCTGTGTAAGAATTGTCAGAGCTCCCTATGGGTGGCAAAAGAAATGCTGCAGCCCATAGGGATCTCCTGGAACCCCAATACCCTGGGTACCTCAGTACCATATACTAGGGAATTATAAGGGTGTTCCAGTAAGCCAATGTAAATTGGTAAAATTGGTCACTAGCCTGTTAGTGACAATTTGAAAGTAATGAGAGAGCATAACCACTGAGGTTCTGGTTAGCAGAGCCTCAGTGAGACAGTTAGGCACCACACAGGGAACATATACATGCACACCTATGAGCACTGGGGCCCTGTGTGACAGGGTCCCAGTGACACATACATATAGGCCACAAACCTATGAGCACTGGGGTCCTGACCAGCAGGATCCCAGTGACACATAACAACCATACTGAAAACATAGTGTTTTCACTATGAGCACTGAGGCCTGGCTATCAGGCTCCCAGTGAAACAGTGAAAACAGTGACAAACACCCTGACATACACTCACAAACAGGCCAAAAGTGGGGGTAACAAGGCTAGAAAGAGGCTACCTTCTCACAGCTCCTCCTCTGAGAACCTGGGGTGTCTTTGTGGTGCCATGGGTGTAGTGTGTGTATTGTGTGTGAAGGTGTGTGGGGTGATGTGTTGGGGTTTGTGCTGTGAGGTGCGTGGATGGTGTATGGGTGATGGTGTTCTGTGGCTCTGATTCAGTTGGTGCGCCTGGCATGTCTCTCTCTCAGTTGTCAATTGTTTTTAGTCGTAAAGGGTTGTGAGTAGTGTGGGTGGGTGTTTTATAGTGTTGTGGGTGTGTGGGTGTGGTGTGAGTGTCAGGTACCAAGTGCTATACATACCTCTCCACACTTCACTTAGCATATATACCATATTAGGGATAGTTTTAAGAAGATACGTGAAATTAAAAATGGATTAGATTTTAAACTAAATTCAATCTGCTCTTGGTTGTCAAAGCTATTCGATACCTGTGGATAAAGATCTTTGAAACAGTGATTGCAGTAACTCTGATTATGCCCATCTTATATATTTTAATAAAACAAATGATGTGTGTCATCCAAATCACTTCCACCAATAAAGGCTCTGCCCACAATTATCCACTTGCTACTTGTGAGGATGATGAAAATAGTGATAATGAAGGGATTAGGACTGAAATAATCTGACTATATGCAATTGAATTGCTGTATGGGGTATTGCTTTCTTGCAAGAAAAGAGGTGCTGAGAAAGCATAATTAGTTGTTTTTGTGGCATAACACCATTATTTGTAATGTGAAAATGATATTGCTCATGTTTGCATTAACAAGTACTGATACATTTATTTACTGAATTGCTATATTGTTTTAACATCAACATGAAGCATTCTAAAATCCCTCTATGCCTGCCAATTTACACGTATTTCCAATGTACTGCAGCCATTTCATTTGGTGTTGTACAATTGCACATATCTTACATTGTTTTGTAACTTTAGTCCTACTTTTAGAATTAGCACCACGAGGCAAGAATTTTAGAGCTAATGGAGTCGCCACCTGTCTGTGCCTTCGGCATCTGTTCTTCAAGGACTTTACACATTGATACACGTGAAAAGATCCAGGCACCTGCTCATTATTTAGTACTGGTTCCTTGCAGTATTGATCATGTCCTCTTATTTCCATTCATTTGTACTGATTAAAAACAGTTTAGAACTGTTTACTGAATGGATGGGTTTTAGCTTTATTTGTTCCAGCTGATTTAGGGCTGGTCTGTTGAAATGGACAATGCCTCGCCTCATTAATCTTGTAATTTTTGCATTAAACATATGGGCTATCCTGGCTGTTTCTTTTACAGAATCTTAGCTACAATAATGATAGAAATTGAGATTAGGGCTCCTTTGCCCTTTGCTGTACAGATTGTGTTAGCAGAGTTAACCTCTACCCTCAAAGTAATGTATTCTAAAAAAGAGATGAAAGATTAATTTTAGATTGTAAGTGGTGAATGTAAAAGGCATATACAGGGAGTGCAGAATTATTAGGCAAGTTGTATTTTTGAGGATTAATTTTATTATTGAACAACAACCATGTTCTCAATGAACCCAAAAAACTCATTAATATCAAAGCTGAATATTTGTGGAAGTAGTTTTTAGTTTGTTTTTAGTTTTAGCTATGTTAGGGGGATATCTGTGTGTGCAGGTGACTATTACTGTGCATAATTATTAGGCAACTTAACAAAAAACAAATATATACCCATTTCAATTATTTATTATTACCAGTGAAACCAATATAACATCTCAACATTCACAAATATACATTTCTGACATTCAAAAACAAAACAAAAACAAATCAGTGACCAATATAGCCACCTTTCTTTGCAAGGACACTCAAAAGCCTGCCATCCATGGATTCTGTCAGTGTTTTGATCTGTTCACCATCAGCATTGCCTGCAGCAGCAACCACAGCCTCCCAGACACTGTTCAGAGAGGTGTACTGTTTTCCCTCCTTGTAAATCTCACATTTGATGATGGACCACAGGTTCTCAATGGGGTTCAGATCAGGTGAACAAGGAGGCCATGTCATTAGATTTCCTTCTTTTATACCCTTTCTTGCCAGCCACGCTGTGGAGTACTTGGACGCGTGTGATGGAGCATTGTCCTGCATGAAAATCATGTTTTTCTTGAAGGATGCAGACTTCTTCCTGTACCACTGCTTGAAGAAGGTGTCTTCCAGGAACTGGCAGTAGGACTGGGAGTTGAGCTTGACTCCATCCTCAACCCGAAAAGGCCCCACAAGCTCATCTTTGATGATACCAGCCCAAACCAGTACTCCACCTCCACCTTGCTGGCGTCTGAGTCGGACTGGAGCTCTCTGCCCTTTACCAATCCAGCCACGGGCCCATCCATCTGGCCCATCAAGACTCACTCTCATTTCATCAGTCCTTAAAACCTTAAAAAAATCAGTCTTGAGATATTTCTTGGCCCAGTCTTGACGTTTCAGCTTGTGTGTCTTGTTCAGTAGTGGTCATCTTTCAGCCTTTCTTACCTTGGCCATGTCTCTGAGTATTGCACACCTTGTGCTTTTGGGCACTCCAGTGATGTTGCAGCTCTGAAATATGGCCAAACTGGTGGCAAGTGGTATTGTGGCAGCTGCACGCTTGACTTTTCTCAGTTCATGGGCAGTTATTTTGCGCCTTGGTTTTTCCACACGCTTCTTGCGACCCTGTTGACTATTTTGAATGAAACGCTTGATTGTTCGATGATCACGCTTCAGAAGCTTTGCAATTTTAAGAGTGCTGCATCCCTCTGCATGATATCTCACTATTTTTGACTTTTCTGAGCCTGTCAAGTCCTTCTTTTGACCCATTTTGCCAAAGGAAAGGAAGTTGCCTAATAATTATGCACACCTGATATAGGGTGTTGATGTCATTAGACCACACCCCTTCTCATTACAGAGATGCACATCACCTAATATGCTTAATTGGTAGTAGGCTTTCGAGCCTATACAGCTTGTAGTAAGACAACATGCATAAAGAGGATGATGTGGTCAAAATACTCATTTGCCTAATAATTCTGCACTCCCTGGTACAGCAAAATATTGCACAGTAAGTACATTCGATAAATGGACAGTATTTTCATTTTATATTTTTAAGTAAGCCCATATGAAAAGGCAAAGCTGGGCTGTGGTAGTGATCTACAATCTTTCTGTTTTTCGCTGCTGGGAAAACATATTTCCGCTTGGAGAAAGCTCTATCTTTACCACCACAGCAAATCAGGGAGTAATCTTCCCACCTTCCCAACCTGGTAGAGAAGATGCTGCAGCCTTTGGCTTGAGTAAATCTCTCACTACTTCCAGGGTGGAAAGAGGCTGGACAGACGTTTGGAAATGTAGTCAAACTTATTTGTGGGCGTCTCCAAACTTCCAATACGAATCACTCACTGGAACGCCCACTTCCAACCCATTAAGCTATATTTACTAGTGTGGATTTGTCTGTTGTATTGGCGGACAAATCTGCAATAGTAAAGTCATTTACACACACCAGGAACCCCTTTGTGAATTGGTAAGGCAGCTATAGTACTGACATGCAGAAATCACAGGCCTCATTTAAAGTCAAAATATAGAGAGAAATAAAAAAACGGGAAGACAGTTTAAAAAATACTGTAAAAATACTCAATGAGATAAAGATATATAAAATAATCATCTCAACAAGAGAAGGTATGCACTAAGAATACACTCTTTTTAGAGCAAATAAAGACAGCATGTTTGCCATGTGCCAATTGCCCTTCCCCTCTTCCCCCCCAGCACTATGGCAGATCGAAATGAAACAAAATTGGAATCAAAATATAAGACATCTCATTGACATTTTTTAATTTATGCATCTCAATGCAACAGAAGTGCTGATGTATTATACCTGACATTTAATGTGATATCAAGCGATGCATTTTCTAAACAATGATATTAGCAACGCATTGAACACAAAGAGAGGTGCTTTATTAAATTATAGAATTGAATACAATTTAATAAAGGACAGTATCTTTAATCCCTAGTATAGGTTTTACGAAACTGTGGAATATGGTGCCTTAGGAGGGCTTCAATGGGGGCGTGGTTCGGTACGCCAGCATGGTGGTCACTCTTGGCTAGAACTCTGTGCCGCTAGCCGGCACTATACTCTACTCCCATCCATGGGCTCAGCATTGCTCGGCACCTTGATGTCGGTGTCTAGTGAAGGTCTGGGTGCCTTCTGCCCCCCCTCACGGATCCAGCTCCAAGGATCCTCTACAGGCAGCCAGGAACAAGCACAATGATGCCTGCACCTCATACTAGGCCTCCCGGGCTCCCACTCCCATCTGCTTGGAGATTTGGTGGCCTCTGAAGACATAAAGAATAGAACACCTATTATGAGGGCACCCACCAGCTGAGAGGGGAGAAGCCGGGGCCAATGAGAGTGGCCCGTCTGGCTGCATCAGAGATATGTTGCAAGGTGCATAAGGTCTGAAGCATGGGACTCCCAACTGTGACCTGAGGTGAGGAGGGGTGACTCTGAATGCCCCCAGTGGCCTACACGCTTCCTCCCTTGTGATTATCTGAGGTGAGTGGAGGGCGGAGGTGGCCTACACTCACAGCTAGATCTCACTCCCATAAGATCATCCTGCTCCCAGCCACAACCACTCCGAGAAAGCCAGGGAGCAGCAGTGGCTTCAGTCTCCTGTGCACACATCAATGCTCCTCCACTGAAGTAAGAAATGTTAGGAGCCACTGATAGAAGCCCACCTGCCCTATCGCATAAGTGATCAGCTGTGCGGTTGATGAGACCTACAAGCCAGGAACCCCAGTTGAGACCCAAGGTGAGAGGGAGGGGCTCCTCGGCCCAGAGGCTCCCACTTCCCTGTAATCAACTGAAGCAAGTGTTGAGCCCTGAGGGGGCCGAAGAGCAACTTTACCGGCAACCCTCCGGACACATGCGGACACTGGTCTGCTGGGAAGAGAGAAGCTGCAAGACGACACATGTGGCCACCGGGCCATAGTGGCAAAAAGTCACAAGGAAACTGAGGCCTACTGACCTGGACCCCAACTGTGGTGAGGGGGAGGCTTTCTCAATGGCATCCAACACACATGATGTGTCCTCTAGCCCATCTCTACTGGATGTAGCAGGGCCCGCCTCATTCCCCTGCCTCCCTCAAACATCTGGACTTTATTGGAGGAAAGCTCACTGGAGCACCGGGGACCGATATGGGAGCTACGGAGAACATCACTACCTTGGGCCGATGACCACTGAGACCAAGTGATATGATGCCCCCCATCCGCAAACCGCAGTGGGATGCTCAATCCCAGAGTGGGAGGGCCAGAGTCACCCCCTGCAGACCATCTGCATCAGAAGCAGTGGACTCCCCTGTTTGCAGGGTGGGGGGCCCACCTTGCTAAGGAGGCCTTGTGGAGAGCTTGAGAATCTGCCTCTACACTCCTGCGCTGCCCAACCCACACAATTGGCAGTGACCATCTGGGACCCTACTGCTCCAGGCAGATGCCCTGCACATCTCCGATTCATCTAAGCTACATCAAGAAGATGAGGCATCCAGCTAATGCACATACTTCCCTGGGCAGGTGAACTGGTAAGGTCAAACAGATTGTGAGGCGCTACACCACCCCCATGGACAGGCCATTCATTGTCAAAACCTCTTCTGCCTGCTGTCCTTACCTGGTCTTCCCCTGATGCCACCGTCATTTCCTCCCTCCTTCTTCTGTCCCCTCCTCTTGCAATGGACCACCGGAGCACCACGGCACCCACACCAGCGCCTCTGATGCGTGATCCTCCGACTAATGTGCCGCAAAGTCCTATGCCAAAAATGTTTGCACGCAAACCACCATGGCCCGACAATGAGCTAGACAGTCTTTTGTGGCCATTAAAAACTTCTGCATCTCCACAGAAAATAAGATGGGCTCTCTGGTTGCTGATCTGAGTTTTCTATAGGACCATTACTGCAAACTTGCAGACAGAATCGTGGAAAGAGAAAAACAGCTTTCCACGCTGCAGCTCCAGGTAGTCAACAACCAACATGCACTCCATGATCCTCCATCCCCACATCTGACCTTACGCCATTCTTCTGGTTGGAAAGCACTTACATCTGCCGTTACTGGGGGTGCCACCATGCTCCAGGCTTGCCAAACTCCTCCACTTCAAAGATCGCAATGCCATCCTGAAGGCAGTGAGGTCAGCCAGACCTCTAACGCTCAAAAAATAACTATCATACTGTTTCCAGACTATACTTCGGCAGTCCACTGCCAATAAGTATCCATCTTTGGTATAAATAAATGGCTCAGTGAACTAGGCATCCAGTACTCCCTGTTAATTCCAGCCAGCCTCAAGATCCTTGTGGAGGGTAAATCCCTCTTCTACCTGGAACCCAAGGATGTATGGGACTGGATTGATAGGCATCACCCTGGACTGCTGGTGAATCCATGGGGGCCCTCCTGCCAATTGGCCCTGCAGGCGGTGTCTTTAGGGGACAGTGTCAGCATATGAGAAGAGGAGAGGGGCTCCATACCTTCAAATCAAATGACGACTCCACAGTAAAGGATGGCTCCCTAAGAGGCTCTTAGAAATCATCATGGGTCACGCTGCAAACGGAAGACAGCATAATATGACCCCTGCCACTCCTGTCCACCGCTAGTGCGCCACCGATCATAGCACGCATTTTGGCTTCTCATCCATGTTATGGCAGCCCCACAAGACCTACGCACCTTTGCATCTTTCACACAGCTGCTTTGAGGGGGTGAGATGCTGGTGGGGTGGCTTTCCCCTCCCCAATGGTACTGATGCTGAGCACTCTATAGACCAGATGCTGTAATTCATGGCTGACTCATGCTTGTGTACTGTTCTGCGCCACCAAGTCATCATTCCCGTCTTAATTCAAGGATCAACATACTTGTCAGTTTGGACATATTACCTTTGCAGTAGACTCTGCATGTTGTGATGGTTTATCCCCCTTGTTCCCACATTTCACCACTCAGTGATCTGGCCAGGCAAGTACAAATTGTTACACGCGCTACAGATTGGTCACCACACCGATGCCATCAGGAGGCTCCTCTCAACCAACACAGTATCCCCTATGGGTGGATTCAATCAATTAGTACAGTTGTAGAACACGCTACTCACCCGCGAGGGTCTCAAGGCGCTTTGAGGGGGGGAGCTGCTACATGAACAGCCAGGTCTTGAAGTGTCTCCTGAAGGTCAGCAGGTCCTTGATCTGCCATAAGTAGATGGGGAGGGTGTTCCAGGTCTTGACGGCGAGGTAGGAGAATGATCTGCCACCGGTTATTGTCCTGTGGATGCGTGGAATGGTGGCGAGGGTGAGGTCGGCGGAGTGGAGCTGTCAGTTTGGGGTGTAGAAGGTAAGTCGTTCATTGAGGTATGCTGGTCTGGCGTTGAGGAGTGCTTTGTGGGCGTGGGTGAGGAGTTTGAAGGTGATCCTTTTGTTGACGGGCAGCCAGTGTAGGTCTCTCAGGTGGGCTCTGATGTGGCTGCAGTGGGGGATGTTGAGGATGAGGCGTGCGTAAGCTTTTTGTATGCGTTGCAGTCTTTTCTGGAGATTGGCCGTGGTTCCCGCGTAGAGAGCATTGCCGTAGACCAGTCTGCTGCTGACGAGGGCCTGGGTGACCGTCCTTCTGGTTTTCGGTGGGGATCGACCTGTAGATCTTGCGGAGCATGCAGAGGGTGATGAAGCAGGAGGATGAGACGGCGTTGACTTGTTGGGTCATGGAGAGCAATGAGTCTAGGATGAACCCCAAGTTGCGTGCGTGGGTGGTGGGTGTCGGTGTGGTTCCCAGTGTGGTCGGCCACCAGGAGTTGTCCCAGGCGGAGAGAATGGAGCCGCGGATGAGGACCTCCGTCTTGTCCGAGTTCAGTTTTAGGCGACTGTTCTCCATCCAGTCGGTGACAGCCTTTATTCCTTCATGGAGGTTGGTTTTGGCGGTGGCAGGGTCCTTGGTGAGGAAGAGGATGAGCTGGGTGTCATCGGCGTATGAGATGATGTTGTGAGATCGGACGATGTTGGCGAGCGGTGCCATGTAGACGTTGAAGAGGATCGGGCTGAGGGAAGATCCTTGGTGTACGCTGCAGATGGTCTTGGTGGCTTCAGATCAGAATGGAGGGAGGCGGACTCTCTGGGTTCTGCTGGTGAGGAAGGAGGTGATCCAGTCCAGGGCTTTGTCACAGATCCCTGCGTCGTGGAGGCGTGTGTGTAGGGTGTGGTGGCAGACGGTGTCGAAGGCGGCCTAGAGGTCCAGGAGGATGAGGGCTGCGGTTTCGCCTTTGTCCAGCAGGGTCCTGATGTCGCTGGATTCACCCATCTACCCCATGGTCCCACTTGATAAGGCTAGGTTTCTCACCCTGAACATACGAAGTATGCACATAGCGAGAAAATGCTACTCAGTTTATTCTTACATTAAACATCAGAATGCACAGATCATATTCCTCCAAGAAACACACACACATGACAGTGGACTTACAGTGCTTATGAAAGTGTTGGAGAGGGTCCATCATAGCAACCACCTACTCTACTTCTGCCTGTGGGGCAATAATCTGAATTTGGCCAGGTGTCCCTTTTCATGCAGGATCTACCCCAAAATGTAGACCGGGGGCCTTTTGGCCTACACTGTCTGGGGTCCTGGCACATAGAACTAGGACACCATAGATTTTGGGCAAAGTGTACAATTGTGTGCTTGACTAGTAGCTGGATCGGTCTGCCCCCCAGTTCACCATTAAATGCCCAGCTTTGTGAAGTGGGTCGGCAGGGAGCCTCTCATGGATACGTGAAGGTCCCTTTACTCCCTCCACCTTCACTTCCGAGGCTACACATTCTGCTATGTAGTGCATGACTTTTACTTGCACCTCAACCACATTCTATGTTCAACCTCAGTTTTAGACTTGATCAGAAACACCAACTACTTAGGCTGTATTGTTTCTGAACATGATGCACACATAACGGATGGAACACCCTGACCCCTTCCCCCCGAGGCCCACTTGACATCTCCCCCGGAAAACACTGGAGGACCCAGCCTTCTGTGAATCCCATTGTCCTACATATTAAACAATATTGAATGGGACACCTTTAAGGTTGTCACAAGGAGAGTATGTCTACAAGAAATAACAGGAGTCCTCAAGAGGGGGATTGGAGAATCCAGAAAACAGATCACTACTCTAGAAAAAGAGTGGTATGATTACTGAGACTAACACTCAGTGTGCTGCTCTTTTGGAGCAGCTGTGCTGCTTCAATCTCAATGCTTATAAAGCCAGAACACACCAGGAATGGGGTAGGTCCAGCTGTCTCCTTGCATGGCTTGTAGACCAGGCTGCTCACTCTGGACCAATCCTCGTGATAACCTCACCAACTGATAACATCTTGCATACACAGTGCAACATCTTGGATGCATTCTTTAATACCACTCCACCACATATGCAGTGCCCCCTCCCTCTGAGGCTGACACCCTCAGATCATTCTTGAAACAACTCCCTTTCCCTCACATCCCTGCTGTAAGTAGGAATGACCTAGAAACCAATATCATGGTCTCTGAGATTAATCAGGTCATCCAAATCCAAGCCAGAAATAAAGTTCCCCGCCTTGATCGTTTGCCTTTGGAATATTACAGCACCTTTATCATGCTGCTTGCACCTAGACTGGCTGAGATGTTTAATTAAACTTTATGGGTTGGAAATTTGTCAACGTCCCTCCGAGAATCTCTCCTAGTGTCCATACTGAAACCTGATGGGGACCTAACCCTCTTGGCATCCTATAGGCTGATTGCCATCTGTTGTAATCTTCTTTGGTGTTTGTTATTCTCTCTGTGATGCTCTTCTAGAATGTCCTTATAGAATGTTAGAGGTGGACGTTCTCTGAACTGGCAGTCGCCTGCTGATGGGGAAGAGAGCACCACGCATGAGATTATCAGCTCAAAATAAACATTTCTTAACCACACCCAGGAGGAGCAGCAATTCACTTACTACATTTTTGGTGACAAAAGCATCAGGTACTCCATGAAGCCCTCAGTGTGGATGCTCAGAACCCACTTTACGAGACGTTCAGGTAAGGCCTTGATTATTAAGCTGGGAAATTGCACACAAGCACTGTAACTAATGCCACACGTTTTAATTGAGGAAAGTTGTGCAATTCTAAATAGAGTACCTGTTTTCTTTTTGCTCAAACTTTTCCGTATTCATTTGCGTCTCTGCGTGCACGCATCATTGGATCGCGTTGGGAGATGAGCGTGCCTTCAATGTCATCTCTATGCACAGGCATCATTTGAATCATGCTGCAAGACGAGTGTGTCTATGCTCGATTGCTATGAGTCAGAAGTAAAAGATCAATTTCCTACTGAAACAGGCACGTTCAGTGATGCACATGGTGGCCATCTTGGAGCATTGGGAAGGCTCTTATTGACTTTCATTACAGTCAAGGCTTTGTCGGAACTAAGCACTGGTTTGGATATGGTCACAGCTTCAACTAATGAATGTATTGCAACATTGCTGCTGTAGGGGAATAATAACAGCATTTATATTGGAAATACATCATTCTGCAAGTTATTCATAGAAAGTAATGTGTATGTTGCAGTGATGGGCACGCCTGTATGAAACTAATGGCACTAAACTAGATTTACTAATCTTTAAATACAAAAAAAATGAAAACAATTTTATATGTCATTTCAAAACATTTATATTTACATTTATGAATAGGTTGTATTCTCTATAGTAAGTGATGGATTTAACAGCAACAGCAGTTAATCCTCCACCTCAATTTGTGATGCAACTGAGGAGTCCACCAATAGAATGGGAGGATTGGATTGATATATTTGATACCTATTTAGAAGCTTTAGATGGTTTATGATTCTCTTCTAACAGGAAATAAGCTATTTTGCTTAGTTCTGTAGGTAATGAGGGCCATCATGTGTTTCAGTATTTGCTCCAGGCAGGACAAACAATTGAAGACATATTTATAGAAGCGAGAAAAAAGGTGGAGTTGAGGTTTGCAAAAGATGAAAATGTCATCATGCAAAGGTTAAAATTCAATACTCAACCGCAAAAGGACAGTGAGTCGGTAGATGAAATTGTTACCTGTTTGAGAGAGCTTTCCGTTAGGTGTAGATTTGGAGCAATGACACAAGAGTTGATCAGGGATCAGCTCATTGTACAATGTAGAAGCAGGAAAATGCAAAAAAGATCGTGGGCAGCAAAGGATCCTACGTTGAAGGATGCCATAGAAATTGTGAAGGTTGTTGAGGAGTCTGAATGTGGTATGAAGCAGATGGAAAAAAAAGAGGTAAGGTGTTTTGAAGAAATATCAGTGGTAGAAAGTGAGGTAGCTATGACGTCTAAACCATCTAGGAGTAGGAACAGTAACTTTTTTACCATCAACGGTAGAGTTTATAACAAGATGTGCACGAAGTGTGGCAGTAGGCACCACTCTTCTGATTCAAAAAATTGTTATGCCATTGGGAAAAAATGTTGGAAATGTGGTCGTAAAGGGCACTTTGCTAGAGTTTGTAGAAAGAAAGAATTCAATAAAGGAAAAGTGGCAATGGTCTTTGATAAGGTAGGGGATATGTTCAAGAGTGATAATGCTGATACCGTGTTGTGTGTATCTGAGTCTAACAGTGTGGGAGATGTAACAGGGAGATAGCAAATACCCAAAGCAGAATTGATCATAAAGAATGTGTTTTAGCGGAATTAATGGTGGATTCTGGTTCATTGTATACCATTATACCAAAAAATGTGTTTATGCAGAAATGGCCCTTAACCAGATTGTTACCGAAAGACATAAATCCTGGGGGATACCAAGGGGAACAGATCAACATAATTGGCCATATGCTCACTGAAATAATATTCAAATAATTAAATATCATAGGCAAGGTTTATGTGGCAGAGTCTGGTCCTCCTATTCTGGGGTGGCAACATCAATATGATCTTCATATTATTATAGATCCACGTGCTCCCACCCATGTCATGGTGGTGGAAAATATCACTCTAGTGGATATTTTACGAGGAGCAAAGGATGTGTTCAAAAAGGAAATGGGAGAATTGAAAGGGTATGAACATTAAATGAAATTGAAGCAAGGAGCTATACCTGTACAACACAAGGTTAGGAAGGTCCCGTTATTAGTTAGAGAAGAGGTTAAAGGATTACTCAAAGAAATGCTGGAGAGTGGAGTAATCTAACCTGTGAAGGCATCAGAATGGTTATCACCTGTTGTAATTTAAAAAAAAAGGATGAGAAATTGAGATTCTGTTTGGACTTAAGAGGGTTGAACCAGAATGTAGTGATGGATAATTTTCCTTTCCCTAATATCAATGAACTGGATTTGTTAATTAAAGGTGCTAAGTATTTTTCTAAACTAGACCTTAGACATGTGTACCATCAGACAAGGCTAAATACGAACCCCAAAGCACTGACAGCATTCATCACCATGGAAGGGATGTATCAGTTCACCAGAATGCCTTTTGGTCTAGCGTCTGCAGCTAGTGTTTTCCAGCGGATGATGAGTGAAATCTTCAAGGGTTTGGATAATGTAATGTACTTTCAGGGTGACATTCTAGTTTTTGGTGACACCATTGAAAATCACAATGTTGCCTTGAAAATGATGTTGGATGGGCTATCAAAATTCGGTTTGCCCTTAAGGCAGGAAAAATGCCAATTCCTTGTAAGAGGAGTGGAGTATATTGGTCACTCTTTGTCCGAGGAAGGAGTCAAACCTAAAAAAGATTTGTTAGATGCTATCAAATCTGCGCCAGCACCAAAAGACAAAGAACAGCTGCAATCTTACTTGGGTTTAATTGAATATTATTCCAAGTTTGTGAAAGACTTTGCTAGTAAGACAGAAAGTCTGAAGGTTCTTATGCGCAAATGAGCAAACTTTGTTTGGGAATCAGCACAACACCATTGTTTTCAACAAATAAAGGAGGAGGTGTGCAATGCTGACACATTGGTATCTTTTGATACTGAAAATAAAACTATAATAACCATTGACGCTAACACAATTGGAATCAGTGCAGTTATGTCTCAAGTGCATGGATCCTTGGAGAAACTGTTGCTTTTGCTTCCCAGACCTTAAGGACTGCTGAGAGACACTATGCAGTCATTGAGAGAGACATGGCAGCAACATGGGGTGTGGAATACTTTTGCACGTATGTGAGGGGCAGTAGTATTATACTACATACTGATCACAAACCGTTGTTAAGAATTACATCACCTAGTGGAACTGGCAAAGGTTCAGCAAGACTGGCCAGGCTAGCTTCGTGCTTAGAGGAGTACAGCTATAATGTTGAATATATTCCGGGTAGGAAAAATGTTCAGGCAGATTGCCTTTCACTCTTAGCTCTTGATTGGCAGCTTGTGGATGAAAAAGAAGTGTTGGAAAGTGAACAAGAAGGGGCAGTTGCAAGTTTGCTTGAAGTTACTCATTGGAGTAGGGGCATAGTAAGTGAGAAAGACTGGGGTATGGCTATGGAGAGTGACAATGTATTAAAAAATGTAATAGTATTGATAAAAAAGGAGGGAGAAGAGATAGTACTCTTCCGGTACTTGTACAGCCTTATGGCAAGATTTTGGATGAGTTGTCTGAAACAAATGGAATAATGGTGTTGCGAGGAGAAAACATTGTCCCACCTACAGGAGTGCAGAAAAGATTGTTCGACATTGCCCAAGAAGGACACTTGGGACAGGCTTCTACAAAGAAAAAACTCAGAATGGAGTTTTGGTGGCCAGGGTTGGATGATGATATTGTGGGATGGGTTGAACAGTGTCCAGAATGTAAAGTGAGTGAAAAGCGTATATGCAAGGATTTCATTGGACCTTTGTCAGGTACAGGTAGGGGAAGGTGTTTTGCCTTAGTTATGGTAGATGTGCACTCTACAAATGGTTGGTTGTTAAATTCATGTCTGCGATCACTACAGCAGCCACTATAAGAGCTTTGAAAGAAGTATTTGGTGAGGAGGGTTTCCCTGTGGTTCTTATCACAGACAATGGTACACAACTTACTTCAATAGAAATGAAGAATTTCTTGGAATCGTGTAGTGTAAAGCATGCACACAAAGCATTATATAATCACCGTGCTAATGGGATTGTGCAACGAGCTAATCGTGTGATCAAAGGGGGGTTACAGTTAGCTATGGCTATAGCTATGGCTAACAGATTGGATGTAGAGCTTGTGATTTCAGAGCTGCTTTGGACATATCATACCACAGAGAACTTAAGTACAGGCATGATGCCATTTATGGTCATGAGAAGTAGAAAACCCATTTGCAAACTTAAACCTTCGTGGATGGGAAATTTGATTGAAAAGAGAATGGGAGGAATGTTAGTGAACTAGAGAAAGGTGGTGCAGTTCAATACCTCAGAGTGCACCTCTACCACTCTCCAGTCAACCTCTTCAAGGGTAACCTGAGGAGAGCCCTTTCTGTCCTAAAATTACCAGTGCAATTCTGGAAGGCCAAAAGAGAAAAGAGAAAAGAGGGCCTATGAGATGTTACCAGTCCAGTGTACCATCTCCCAAGATTCAAAATTCAAAACATATGAGTACACTGTTCGGTAAATAGTGTACATCAAAACCAATTTGGCGAGGAAGCACAGTCACCTGAAGCATTTGCTAATTAGGAGCAAAAGCTGTCACCCTTCATTAGGTGGTATGCTTCCTCATTGGGCATGTTCCTCATTGGGCTAGTGCTACAGTGCCTGACGGGCCTCATGAGGGGGTTCTTTGCCAGAGATCTTTTCAAATGGTGCCATTGGAATCAAGAGGAATAAAGTGAGTCCTAATGTATCAGGTGGCGAAGGACTGGGAAATGGTGAGCTAAAATTGACTATAGTTACAGTGATAATATTTTACTATTTACAAGGATACCTGTGTCAAGATTAAAAACAAAAAGGGGAGGACACTGGAGATAATGCTCCGATCTTCTCCTAATCTAGATCTGTGTATTGAATTGCAATACTACAGAGTGCTGGTTTACCACCTCAATAGTCCATATGGTCAGGTGGCATTTTTTTCAGGACCAAGAAGAGAAAAAATATGTCCTAGCCCTCACTTTAAAATCTATGTTAAAACAAACCACCTAGAAGTTATTACAACAAAATCGAAAACAATGTCTATCTCATGCTGCCCAGGGTGCTGGGCTACAGCTTGGTTAAATGATTACGCTCTGGAAAGTACCTTGGCATGTGTTTAGATTCAAATGGCAGCTTTTTACATTAAAAACAGTACATGGCACATGAAGGGAAGGCACTAACTCATGTCATCAGTTTATTAAGGAAAAAGCTGACTCCCCTTCTTTCCATCCATTATTGGCAGTAATTTCAGCAAAACTGCTCCCTGCAGTTACGTATGCAAGTGCAGCCCTAAGAGACCAAGATGCAGCCCTTCTAGATGAATTGCACATCCTTGCCTACAGGAAAGCATTCTCCTTGCCACATACTTCATCACCAGCTCAAGTTCGGCTTGGGTTTGGGCTTAAGAAACCAGACCTGGATAGAAGACTAACTACTAGAAATAGCTGGTTCGAAATAGAACAAGCGTAGGACATTCCATGAGATCCCACTCCATGGGCAGCCATGCTAAGTGATCCAAAGTCGTCCTATTGCGGCTATTCAGAAAAATCTATAAAAATGGTGTCCTTGTTGGAATTATGGACCATGAATCCAACGTATGCTTCTTTTGAAAGGGCAGTAAATAAAGTAGTGAAAATTCAACTTAAGCCCAGCAGATAAAATCGCCTTCAGCGCCGGATCTCTCACTTGGACAGTGATCAATAGGTATAGGCACTGCATCCGGCTCCTCCTTCCATAGAGTGAGCAGAACAGGAAGCAAGATTCATAGCTAAAAGCTTAGATAATTGGAAAATGTGATAAAAGCAACTGGGAGGTTACATTTTCAGCAATAGCAGAGTCCGTACTCAAGAGCCATTATTAGTCAGAAAAGGGAAACAGTCACCTTGCTGAGCTGCCCTGCTTCAAAGTGAAAGGGCAAGAATGTGCTATATGTATGCAATCTGGCACCTTGCTGTCCTTTCCCACTGTACAATATATGAAAAGTGCTGCACCTACACATTCATCCATACGAGGTTAATCCTATAGTACAAAGGGAAGGGTGAAAGGATGACAGCCTTATTTGGAAGTGTTATCCTCATGCTCGTAACCTGGGTACTTGACAATTTTTGTGTTAGAATGTAGTATTTAGATTTAACTACTAATAAAGTACTTTTTTATTTAAAAAAATAAGCACTGGTATGGGCATTCACATCACTGTGTTGTTGGTTGTCAGCTGCGTATTGAACGTGTTGTAGCCCTACACTAACCTCCATGAGAAATCTGTGCCTACTTCACCTCACAACCACTAAGAGGTAAGTGCTTAAGGCTAGTACTTGGCGCAGTTTGAGGAGCCATAAAAGTATGGATCCCTGGACATCTAATGCAAATGAAGTCCCATCCCCACAGCTGTGACCAATGGTTCCTCCTTGCCCCTTGGTCTCTCGAACAGGGTCTGACATAGTCGTTTAATTTCCCAGGAAGTAAAATTAATAATTCATAGATCCAAAACCTTTCTCGTTGAGCCAAGATGTGCTCATGATCTCACCACTGGTTTGATTTGTTGATTACCTCCAAAATGTGGAAACAAATTTGATTGATATGTTGTTCATGTTAAGTAAATATTTCTGGTCATCCTACCAACTTATCCTAACCCACATGGATTCTTAACATAATGTATTCAGATTGCAGAATCATATGTTTTGTAGTCTCAATGGAACTCCTGTATAATGAGTGGTTTAGAAATTATCCTTCTATTAAATTTGAACAATGAGTACAGTTCAAATAAGGAAATACGCCTTCTTTATGGGCTGTGGGAACATCTGTTTGTTTTGTCATCGGTTTCTTTTCTGCTACAAGTACCTCCTTTAAATTATTACTGTATCTGTATGCAAATACTCTATCTGCCCAATAAATTGCTTTCGTTCTTTATCTTTTGTGATTAAGTTGCAATTATTTTTTATAACGTGACTTTAAATGTAATCCATACTTTAAAGAAAATACCAATTACTGTTAGAAGTATTTTTATGATGTATTAAAACAGTATTGATGCATTAAATACACGCCACGAGAGGATTTAATGCAGGAGTACGCGTGCAGTTTTTGAATAATATGTTTTCTTGAAAATATAATACGTGGATAAAAACATGTTACACAAAGCCAATCAATTGACTAATTATTTATTGCAACTGAATAGTTTTCATTCGGGAGCATAGATTTGAATTGTATCATATTGTTTAAAGCTAAGGGCCTGATTACAGGTCAGTTGGAGCTGACCTCTTACTGTTCTGTCCGATCAGGAGAGGTCAGGTGTTCCCACAACCGTATCTAGGCACAAGCACAGCCTGGCCTGCGCCAAACCCTTTCGTATGGCCCAGGGGGCCATAGAGGCTCTCTCGTTTGTCCGCCCCCCTGATATTCCCCATTCCTATACACCACCTGCTTACAGCACGGAATAAATAAGAGTGGTATTGTCCCCATCACGGGGGAATCCGAATGCAGAAAGGGGCGCAGTGGTTACGCATGGTTATTCTTTATTCCAGCCACAATAACTCATAATTGCATGGCGCAGGTGTGTAATTGTTGAACTGGATCTATTGATTACAGACCTGGCAATTTCTCTACCTGTGAAAGAGGTAAAGCATAACTAGATCCTAACAGTAATACCTAGTGACAATCAATCAATCAATCAAGGATTTATAGAGCGCACTAATCACCCGTTAGGGTCTTAAGGCGCTGGGGGGGAGCTACTGGTCGTAGAGCCATGTCTTGAGGCGTTTCCTGAATGTCAAGAGGTCTTGGGTCTGGCGAAGGTGGAGCAGTAGGGAGTTCCAGGTCTTGGCGGCTAGGTGAGAGAAGGATCTTCCTCTGGCGGTGGTGCGGCGGATGCGGGGGATGGAGGCGAGGGCGAGGCTGGCGGAGCGAAGATTGCGGGTGCGGGTGCGGGTGTGGAAGGTGAGTCTGTCGTTGAGGTAGGCTGGGCCTGTGTTGTGGAGGGCCTTGTGTGCGTGGATGAGGAGTTTGAAGGTGATCCTCTTTGACACTGGTAGCCACTGAAGGTCTCTGAGGTGGGGGGAAATGTGGTCATGGCATGGAATGTCCAGAACGAGGCGGGCAGATGCGTTCTGGATTCTTTGCAGTTTTGTTAGGAGTTTGGTTGTTATTCCTGCATATAGGGCGTTTCCGTAGTCCAAACGGCTGATGACCAGGGCGTGGGTGACAGTTTTCCTGGTTTCGACGGGAATCCACTTGAAGATTTTGCAGAGCATGCGGAGAGTGTTGTAGCAGGAAGAGGAGATGGCATTGACCTGCTGAGTCATGCTGAGTGTGGAGTCCAAAATGAAGCCTAGGTTGCATGCGTGGGTAGTGGGTGAGGGCGCGGTTCCTAGGGAGGTGGGCCACCAGGAGTCATTCCAAGTTGAGGGGTTCGTGCCAAAGATGATAATTTCTGTCTTGTCTGTGTTTAACTTGAGGTGGCTTGATTCCATCCAGCTGGCAATGGCGTGAAGTCCGTTGTGGAGGTTGTTCTTTGTAGTTGTAGGGTCTTTCGTGAGGGAGAGGATGAGCTGAGTGTCGTCTGCGTAGGAAACTATGTTGATGTGGTGGGTTCCTGCGATGTTGGCGAGGGGGGCCATGTAAACATTGAAGAGCGTGGAGCTGAGCGAAGATCCTTGGGGAACGCCACAGATGATTCTGGAAGCTTCTGACAGGAACGGTGGGAGGCGGACTCTCTGGGTTCTGTCTGAGAGAAATGACGAGATCCAGTCGAGTGCCTTGTCACTGATTCCAGCGTTGTGTAGGCGTGTGCGGAGAGTGTGATGACATACCGTGTCGAAAGCTGCGGAGAGGTCCAGGAGGATGAGGGCTGCTGTTTCTCCTTTGTCGAACATGGTCCTAATGTCATCTGTGGCAGCAATAAGTGCAGTCTCAGTGCTGTGGTTTCTGTGGAATCCTGATTGGGAGGTGTCGAGTACCTTGCTGTCTTCCAGGAACTGGGATAGTTGGCTGTTTACAATTTTTTTAATGACCTTGTCTGGGAAGTGTAGGAGGGAGATTGGCCGGTAGTTCTTGCGGTCGTCTGGGTCTGCCTTTAGTTTCTTTAGCAGGGCGTTGATTTCTGCGTGCTTCCATCTTTCTGGGAAGGTGGCTGACTCGAAGATGCTGTTGATGGTTTTGCAGAGGTGGGGGGCGATGATGATGTTTGCCTTATTGAAGATATGGTGTGGGCAGGGGTCCGATGGTGATCCGGAGTGGATGGAGGCCATGGTGGTGGCAGTGTCCTCTATGTTGACGGGGGTCCAGGTGTGGATGAGGTGTGCGTTGCTTGGAGCGTTGGGTTCTTGGGTGTTTGTAGTCAGCTGGTGGGTCTGGGGTTTGAAGCTATTGTGGATTTCTTCTCTCTTTCGACGGAAGTGGGTTGCCAGTGAGTTGCAGAACTCCTGTGATGGCAGGGGTTCGTTGGAGCTGGTCCTGGGGGAGGAGAGCTCATTGACGATGCCGAAGAGCTCTTTACTGTTGTGAGCATTGGCGTTGATGCAGTTTTTAAAGTGGGTTCTTTTGGTGGTGCGGATCAGTTGGTGATGTTTGCGTAGGGCATCCTTGAAAGCAATGTGCTTGGAGTTGGTAGGGTCAAGGTGCCAGGTTTTTTCCATTCTGCGACACAGCCGTTTGGATTCCTGTAGTTCTGGGGTGAACCAGCTGGCTTTGATTCTGTGGGAGGTGTTTTTTTTTTTTTTTGAGCGGTGCAAGGGTGTTGGCGCAATCTTCTATCCAGCGATGTAGGTTGGTGGTGGCTATGTTGGGGTCTGGGGTCCCAGGGGGGGCTCGGGCGAGAGTGGAGATCAGTTGATCCGTTGATATTTTGCTCCAGATGCGTCGGGGGGGTTGTGTGCGGTGGTGGTGAGAGACTGGTTTTTAGTAGGAGAAGTGGATGCAGCGGTGGTCTGTCCAACTGAGTTCAGTGGTGTGGCTGAAAGAGACGTGCCTGCTGCTGGCTGAGAAGATGGGGTCGAGTGTGTGGCCTGCGGAGTGGGTGGGTGTAGTGACGAGTTGCTTGAGGCCGAAGTTGGCGAGGTTGGCGATTAGGTTGGTGGTGTTGATATCGTTGTTAATTTCTAGGTGGAAGTTTAGGTCACCAAGGAGGATGTAGTCTGTTGAGGCGAGGGCTTGGGAGCTGATGGCGTCAGTGATGTCATGACAGAACTGCGGTCTGGGTCCAGGAGGTCTGCAGACCAGTGTTCCTCTGAGTGTGTTGTTGGCGTTGATGTGGATTTTGAAGTGGAGGTGCTCCGCGGAGTTGATGGTGTTGTGGGAGTTAATGGAGACTCTTATGGTGTTTTTGTGGACTATGGCGATTCCTCCTCCTGGTCTGTTGATTCGGTCTCTTCTGGTGATCTTGTAGTTTTCTGGTATGGCTATGGCTACGTCTGGTTCTGAGACCAAATTCATCCAGGTTTCGGTGAGGAATGCGACGGCGGGCGAGTATGTGGTCAGGAGGTCCCAGAGTTCAATTGCATGTTTGTGGACGGAGCGGGTGTTAAGTAGGATGCATCTTAGGCGGTTGTCTGTTTTGATTTGGAGTTTGGAGGTTAGGTTGCAGATGAAATTCCAGGCTTTGCAGGAGAAGGGTCCTTTGGTGCGCGTCGGTGTGGACTGGAAGCAGATGGAGGAGCGTCCTGGATTAAGGGTGTGGAGTTCGTTGGCAGTGTAAAGGTGTTTGGTGGCACGGGAGGCGTGTTGGCCAGGGGGTCTGGCGCTGGGCGCGGTCTTGGCGCGGATGGGCGCAAACGGACGTGCCTTTGGCGCGCCTTCGGTGCGCCAGTGGCGCGCCCACTGCGCGTGTCTGCTGTGCGGCCACGCTGTGGCCAGCATAGGAGGGGAGGTGGGAGGGAGTGGCAGCTGGGAGGAGGGAGGGAAACCTCCAATGGGAGTGCAGGGGGTGGGGGGCAGCAGGAGTCAGGAGCGGGATGAGCTCCGAGGAGGAGGGAGGGGGGTGGGGCCTTCCGGGAGAGGAGAAGCCCAGACAAGCCCAGACAGCCCAGACAAGCCCAAACAATCCCAAAACAATGGCAGCACTTACCGCAGCAGTGGTGAGGAGGAAGCGACCTGACAACAGCTATTTCTTACATGAAAAAAAGCATGAAAAAGTTAGGAATTAGGTACTTGGGATCTGCTTTGAAAATCTCGATTCAAAGCACAAACAAATTACAAGTCAGACAGACATTACTGATAGTTAAACCAGTAAAGTAAAAGTTATGGCGGGAATGGGGCCCTACTAACACGCTTTCTGAAGGAAGAACTAAGGCACTCTCAGGAGACCTGCATGGGGTCCGGCTTGAGACGGGGCCCACCACACACTGTAATGGATTGGTCCATCCGTGGCGAACTGGGAATTTCCTGCTGTTACAGATGCCTACTGAATTGGAACTTCAATTCAGGGCCAAATTAGGCCTCTTAGGTTATGAACATCGCTCACGGTTATCTCCACTGTACTTGACAGCGGTAGTCACACATGCATCTGACCATTGGGGTTTGCTTTTCTAACCTTTGTTCCCTGAGTAACTAAACTTACAGTAAAGTAGTAGATATGAGTAAACCAATCATCAAGGTTTCAGAGATTCTTTACAGGAAGTGGCACCAAGATAGTAGCTAAAATAGTAGTCCACAACATTTAACAAGCATTGTAAGCTGTATGTTAGGGAAATAGAATACAACCAGGATCTATATAAAATAAATTACCCTGAACAAAAATTAGTAGAACATATTACATCCCTTTACGACATGCATGACGGTAATATGATGCTGTTTTTTCTCTTCCCCTTAAGTTTTTGGTTATAATCAGCTGCTTGCCTTAGTGAGTATTTACAAGAAATAGCATGCGTTTTTCCACACCAGTTAGTGAGCTTGGGAGAGCTCAGTAAAGTCTCTGATACATAGTGTAGTACATTTTACCCCCAGGGCTGCTCAAGCTTTATTAGTTAGTCCTCATCCACAACACTGAGTATGGATAGACTTTATACCAACATGCAATATTTTTTGTCCGTTCTGGATAGTGACAAATGTGGCACAGTAGAGCAGCATCTGTCAGCTTATCACTATTATCATTGAGCTCTGCAGTAATGGGTGAAGTTGAATAAAAAGGACTCCCTATCAAGAGTCCTTTTATGTGAATGGGGCATGAGTCATATCTGCATGTTCACCTCCCTTGTGTTAGGATTTACTTGTGAAATGTGGTAGTGCTGAATCATATCCACCAAAACATGCTGTTTATATCTCAGGGACTATTCCAGAGTATCAGATTTGTTAATATTGCCTAAAAACAAGTGTATCGCATCTATTGCAATTCATGAGAGAACAGACTGGTCACCAACATTGGAGATTGTCCTCCAACTAGCAGAGCGGATATATCACATGCATTTTCAATACATGAAATTTCATCTGCTTTATTGATTTGGATGTTGGTATGGACTTCATACAGTATATGTGCTTTGTCTTTTGTTTAGAATCAAGCACGTCTCTAGGGTGCTCTAAACTGAGATGGATCCAGGCATGGGGTTAAATGGGTGACGTGACTACAGGTGGCAATATATGAGAATTAAAACGTTAATGAATCTGAATAATGTTTGGCATTGTCTTGCATTTGCTAAATATTTTCAGGGGTGTACCATATGTTGACACAATTGCATCTGAGCAGGGAGCATTTAATTCATCAAAATACCAGGGGTAGTGGAAGTGACCTCACAAGCTCCCAGACTCCTGATGACATCAGAGGCCGAATTTAGGAAAAATGGTGCTGCATTCATTATGCATGGCACATGCATAATGTGGTGCAAAGGGTTGCAAAGTGGTGCAATGCACTTTACAAATATGGTGTGGGGAAAGGGCCACCTTAGCGCCGTCGTAGTGTAAAAAAATTATGTTAAAGCGGTATTAAGGTGGAGTAAGGGGCTTATAAATCTTCCCCCACATGTACTAAGCTATTCAGGATCAAAGTTCATGTAAGCTTACTACCTATGATGTTAACACAAAGTGATGTAACATGACCTTTGATCCAGGTGACGTAACAAGAAGTTATATCATCAGGATCAACAACACCCAGTTATAATTAAGAGAGGTGCTGTTTTCCACCAAGCACAGCCATCTTGTGATAATGACAATCATGAAATCTCATGCACAGCCTCAGACACAGCCCTGAAAGCTCAATTATAGTTTCAAGTGCACCATGCTGAGTGAAAATACCAAAGTACAGCAACAAATCCCTAACTACAGCCAGTGCTTAATTTGTGAAAATAAGAGTGCTGGGTCCTGAAAAACTGCTCAGAAGCCAGCAGCCTGTCAATTAAATGGCGGCAAGTGGAATGCCAAGGTTGGTTGCTTTAAATTCACCTCATACCTCTTTAATGTACTACCAGACACCCCCTCTCATGTTATCGGACTCCTACAGGTTCCTGCTTTCTCCTTTTGTGATGGTCTTGCAGTCTTTCTGTTCCTTCATTTTTCTGATCTGTATAATTCCCCTCTCTTGTGTGAGTAAAAAAAATAATGTGGAAAAATAAGTGCTGGTTCCCAAAAATAAGTGCCAGTACCCCTGTCCGGCAACCACTGGCTTAAATGAAGCACTGAATATAGCAACAAATGCTCAGGAATCTTTCAAAATCACAGTCTCAGGAACAAATATTTGCAAAGGCACAGCACAACGTGCCTAGATCCAGCCTCGTAGTGAATAGGCAATCAGTTATGCTCAGGCACTGCCAAATTCCCAGTTACAGTATCAAATGCCCTTGCACAACCATTATATGCCTGGACAAACTCTCATATTCACAATCATAGACATTATGGCCCTCATTACAACATTGGCGGGCGGCCTACACCAGCAGGCCGCCAATGCGGCCTGAAATCCGCCGGCAGTAATTTGACATCCCCGCTGGGCCGGCTGGGAGTACAGCCATTACATTGCAGCCGGCGGCGATGTGGCGGTGCGGCGGGTGCAGTAGTACCCATTGCACAATCCACTGCCCGTAATTCGGGAACTGGATTGCGCGATGGGGCTGTGCATGGGGGTCCCTGCACTGCCCATGCCAAGTGCAGGGGCCCCCACGAGCCCCAGAGTCATCCATGCCGCCAGCCGTTCCATGGTGGTATTTACCGCCATGGAACGGCTGGCGGATGAGGACTCGTAATCCCCAGGGCAGCACTGCTTGCAGCGCTGCCCTGGTGGTTTACAACCACTGGGACCGCCATGGCGGTATCCTGGCGGTCCCAGTGGTATGACTGTGGCGAGACCGCCACGGTCATAATGCAGGCTGTAGTACCGGCAGCTTGTTGGCGGTACAACCGCCACTTTTGCCCTGACGATCAAAGACCGCCAGGGTTGTAATGAGGGCCTATATGCTCAGGAAAATCAAGATCAACATGCGCAGAGGTGAAGCCTCTTTATGTTCGGATATTCTTCTTAAAAAATATGGGGCATGCTCACAATGAATTAGCGTAGGGCAGCGTCACAATTCTTTTTGCTTCGCTGCTCTACACCAATTGAAAAGGGCAGGAATGCACGATATTTACAAGATACGCTGCATGTAGTGTCCTTTGAACCAGCAGCAGCACACAATTTAGTGTCCAGCACCAACTCAGGCACCCTTGCACCATGGCATTGTAGGAAGATTGTTTTTGTGCAAGAAGAGATACCTTCTTGCACAAAAACAATTAATGGAGGCATTTTCCTCTTTCTTTGTGTGTTGCAGAATACCTGGGGAGGCATACAGTTTTGACACATTCCAAGGCTTGCACGTCTTTGTAAATTAGGAAATGCGTCTAAACCTATGGGTGTTGCTTGGGAAAACCCACTGCAACGTTCATGGAATGCCCCCGACACAGTGTAAGGCAACACAGTGACTTGCACTGTGTTGCCCTACACTACATCTATGAGGCCATGAAAAGCTATGCAAAGTGATTTGCCTGGCCTCATAAATATGGGTCTGCACTCTGTCCCACCCAAGCATCATAAAAAGAGATGTACTGGCGGACATGGGGCTTGTAAATATGTCTCTTAGTGCTCAATTGTTGCCCTTGCACAGACGTGACCTCAAGCTTCACTATGTATGCCCAAAATCCTTTCCACCAACTATATCCCCATACTGTCCATCAGTCCGTCCCTTAATTCAGTGTAGATTTAAAAATCTGAATTTGGGGACATTTTGTAAAACATAAAGGAAATTGGTTTGGAATGGTGTGTCGGCGCAGCAAAGCACTTGGGAAGAGAAACTGTGGTTCAAGTTTCCAGGTTTGAGTCACACTAGTGGAAAGGCACTTCAAAAGAGGTATAGTTTGGCGATATCTAGTCCCCCACTGACTCATTATTATCATTTTTAGAGTACCAACATGTTTACTTCTGTTTGAAAGAGAATTAAGTGCAAAATCCTTCTTATAGCAAGGGGTGAACATAAAGGTACTAATAACATTTGGGCAGTGGGTGAAGTACATGGAAAAGAGGCATATTGTAATGCTTCCGTCAAATGCATGCCTGCGTGGATAGAACAGAAAGAAAAGAACACAGGGCACTGGGAAGCTAAACTGTGCGCCCCTCGTTCCAATTCTCATTGTTTCTGTACTGTGCAGTACACAATGTGTTCCTATTTGTAACATTTTACCCATTATTGTCACAGCACATCAAAAGGCAAAATTTCGAACTTGTACAGCAGCATACCTATCAGCAATAAATACCTAATACAATATGTGCTTGAATGGCTTTTGTGATCTGAAAAAAACATTGCAAGAACACCTGACACACAGTATCTAACTTTTCAATTCACCTGCTAGCACTCGTCAGCTTGTAAAACAACTGCAGCAGCAAGTTAAATTACACTGCTTAATAAAATCCAAAAATAAATCAATTTCTTGAAAATGCAATCTGCTTACTGTAAAAGAAATATACCACTGCGTGTCTGAAAAATGTAAGCGTTAAGCACTATACAAAAGGGTGTGTTGGATCCCACTGTCTTTTTACAGATGAAATAATAAAGACATGTATCACGAGCCAATGGTAGGAGTTGGCGGCCACCTTTGTGTACAACACAAATTAGCCCCAGTTGCTTCTATGAAATGATTTGGCTGCGTTTAAGCACGAAGTAGGGCATATCCTGTGCCCGTGGCTGCAGTCGGTGTTCACCAGCTCGCATTTTTGGGAATATGGATTTATTTTTTATCATCGAACTTTGACCTAGAAAAAGAGAGAGAGAGAGGCAGCAGTGAGAAAGAAAAAGGAGGGAAAAGGTGGGACAACAGCACCCATGGGACAGAAACCTTGATATAAATCAACACAAACGAGAGAGATGAAGGTATAGGAATTGTAGTTTATTGAAAGAAACCAGCAGGAGGTAGAATCAAAACTAAGCAGCATTGTTTTTCAGCAAACCAGGAAATCAGCATTGCCTGCTGTGATCACCTAAGGAAATATTTGGGAACCCTGTGCATATACATTCTTCATAAATTAAGCTCTGACATAAAGCTACCTTTCCAGCAATACAGCATTCTAGGCTGGTACACTCGACAGAAACATTAAAACACTAAAGTCAGACTTTTGCTGCTTGAAGAGCAGACTTGATAATGCCGGGGCCTCTCTCTTTCTCCCTCTAACCTGACAGAGAGAGGGCAGAGGACTTCAGAAACAAGCAGAAGTCTCCTGAGGAAGATAGGGGAAGAACAAGGGGTCGAATTTGCCACCTTTTTCCCACAGCTTGCCCCTCAACTAGATCATAGATGCTGTTCAGGTTCCAGCCCGCGGCCTACGGTCTAAGAACTACAAACAAAACAGCCTCTTGAGCTCCATTTAATTTTTTTGTGTGTTGCTACTAGTAGTTGTGAAGTCAGGGGTTGTGAAGGCAGTACACTTGGGGTACCAAGCTGTAATCCAGGGGTACAAGCTGCCCCTACATTTCATCTGCGCTACCTTTGCTAAAAAGTGGGGTTATCAAACAGTAGTTATGTTCAATACTTTTAGAGGTCAAGGAAGATATGGTTGCATTTTCAATGTTTCTGTGTGGAAATAGCATTTTTAGACTTTACTAGTTATAAAGAACTGTAAATTTGAATTCTAATTATATCATATATTCTTGGGATATAAATTAATTTTTTTGTAAATCATCAGTTATATGTTGCTATAGCATTTTTGAAAATATGTAAAATGTTCACATTTCATGTGAAAGTTATTTCTCACAAATAGTGTTTTTAGTGATGGGTAGAGTTGTAACTGATGAACTAATGATGTTGCAGTTCAAACAAGTTACCTAGGTCATTTCGAAGAGTAGATAATGGGATGAATAGTGATGCCATGTGTTCGTGCAAGCGGTATTATTTCTAGGAAGGATGGAATTTTTGGTGATCTGTTCAACTTGCTTCTGCTTATTTGCCCTCCCAATCAGTGTTCTGCTGCAAGTCACCTCTCCCCTCATCTTTGCAGAGCATCAATGGAATGACGTCAATGTTATAGTGATATTCAGCCCTGTTAGAAAGCCTGTATTGTGAATGAAGCTTCAATCATGTAACCAAAGTATCATTTTTAAAGACTTCCACTGGAAGTCTTAGTGTGGATGTGAAAATTCTATGAGCCATTGTTAAGGGATGTTTCATTTTGTATTAGTCTTCTCCAAAGGGCAGGTGCTAAGAGAGAAGAAGAAAGATTTCTCTTACCTTAAGAAATGGGTTGGTGTTAGAACTTTTGAAGATTAAGTAGATGTTTCTGATTTGCCAGTGTGAGCCTAACCATGATAATGCTATGCTGGATTCGCAGAATCTATTAATAGAAAGTGTGATTTGTATATAAAAACTTGTGGGCTTTATCTGTTCTAGTTCCTTTGGGGTGCTTCCTTTAGGGATTCTGTTGGACTTCACAGCTGTCGTTATTAGTGGCTTCTGTTGACATTGGAAAGTGGTGGGGCGTAAAGGTTGGGCATGACTTTTATGTACAGAGCAAGCAAGCTCAATGAACAAACAGGGTTCCGAGGGATCCTCCTCCCGAGAATAACTTGAAAAAAGATTGGCAAGTGGTGCATTTTACAGCAAGTTTTAATAAATAATTTAGTGAGAAAGTAATAGGGTTTATAAAGCAGTTATGAACATCTACAATTGAAATATTTAAACACATTCAAAACTGCTCTATATCTTAGTGCATTAATATGTTCAGCAGTAGTGTGCAAATTGTGCAGCATGACAACTTCAGGCCCTATAAAGTGTGTGCTTGCCCAGTGTCTTGCATTGCATGCAGCTTCGAATTTTGAAGAAAATGCTCAAACCAGTCTTCGGGAAGCACCCACAGCTACTGATGCGATCAGTCATATAGAAGTTTGTAAAGACAGGGTCTTCAATTGGGATGGAAAAAAAGTGTGGATTGTTTCTCTCTGAGCTGTTATTTCATCCAGATATTTAACACAACTGGCATATGCCTAAAACTCGCCAGGACTATTGGCTTTGTCTGTGGTTGTTAGCTGTTTAAGATGAAGGAGTAACAACAGTAATTTGTTATCAATAATTAACATTGAACATGTTTCAGTTCTGAGACTGTGAATTAAATATTATTGAGGCCTGGGGAAGGACTAGTGGTCTTCAGTTACGTGCACCTTATGTTAGATATTTCTGCCCTTTTTCTTTCCGCATCTGGTCCATCTGCCCATCTTCAACCTCATCTCTTTCCCTTTCAGCACCCTCTTTTCACTCTTCCCTGAATGCACTTCCTTGCATCTCTCTCACTTCATTGCCCCAAAACATACACTCGCTCATAAGCACTTTATTTTCTTTTACATTTGCCTTGTAAACCTTTTGACGACTGTGTACACCCTTCACACGTATGTACACAGAATTTCCATAACAACATGAATATATGACCATTGCTCTTTGGAAGTTGCAGAGAGGCCAACCCACTCACAGGCACTCTGAGAAACTCGCACTGCCTTCAACTTCTGCACCAGAGCTCTCAATCATGGGCCCACATAAACACCTAGCACAACTCAAAGTATTTACTAATATAGTGTAATAAGATGCACACAAAAAACAGAACCACAACATGATGGAAATAGATAACACTATTGAGGAACACAAGATCAAGTGAAACGTGTGAAATAAAAGAGAAACTAAATCACTAACTTGCATTACCTTAACATTGTTCAGAAATCAATCCATGTTTCTGCCAGTAATGTTACAGGCATGAAGATACTGCCCGTTTTAATGCCATGCAGCAGAGACAGATCCCCAGACTAAAGCAACCACAAACATCAAGCATGTCACAGCATGTAACTGTCTGGAAAGTCCAAACGTGACCAGAGTGGGAATAAAACATTCTAGAACAGTGGTTCCCAACCTTTTGACTTCTGTGGACCCCACTTTATCAGTCCTGGAACCCAGGGACCCCACTGAATCATTAGTGGAATCTGGGGACCCCCTAATGAGTCATTACTGAAAGCTGCAGGCCTAATCTGTTAATATTATTAAATGTTCTAAGCAGTCACGGACCCCCTGTGGAGGCTTCGCGGACCCCCAGGGGTGCCCGGACCACAGGTTGGGAACCACTGTTCTAGAATTACTGCACTGATCAATCTGAATAAAAAAGGACCTTAATAAGCAGCAACTGAGAGTGCCATATTCTAGGCACAACATTTTTCAGATATCCAACCATTCAGGTAAATTTAAGCTCATATTTCTCCCTTTGTTCTTGTCTCAAATATTTGTATCAACTTCACAAGGAAACAAAAGCCTTGCTCATCTTTTAGATCAGCTTTGGTGGGAACAAATACAGTAGTTCCATTTCTATAGGAGGCAGAGACCTGCAGCCACTGCCTGGGGTGTGACAACAGAAGAAGTCAGCGTGACCCGACATCTCAGCACAATACGCCTAATACAAGGTTACCACTAGCAAGAACAAGGCACCAGAACTCACGTACGGCGCTGATCCAGTGCTACCCTGTGACAAACATGAAAGGGTGAGATCTATACCGGTGAATGACAGATGTCTAGCCTCATGCAGGGATATAGCCTGCAATGCCCAAACCATGAGTCTGGAAGCGTCACTGGCCTACAGTGGATACCACCATATGCTACCATGACACAGAAGGGCTTTCGAAAGTCAGCCCTGCATCCTGTGTCACATTGCAGAAAGTTGATTTACTGCCTGGCTTCCAGCTCTCTGTTCAGAGTGAGGCATGGCAGGTAGCCTGGGACAGGCAGCCCAGATGTAAATATATCAATTTGTTTATAGATATAATTGTAACTCTAAATAATATGATCTATTTAATATTTTTTGCAGTAAAAATTCAGGAATTTCAGAGGGAAACAGAAGAAGAGTCCTAATGGGGAAACCACCGTAGTTGTTAGGATTGCTGTTGCTGGAGACTTTTTTTAATGTCCATTTAACATAAATTCTTTATGAGATGTGTGAGTCCTGTTTATGAGTTTGACACGTAGAACTTTTGCTTAGATTCTGCCTAACTAGGGATTCATGAGTTTTCTGATTTTGTATTATTTGTAATTCGCTATTTGAGCCTTTGGTAGCATTTCATGCATTTTTCTCTGTACCGCATTTTGACTATTCTGTATTAAAATTCATATTTTTGCCCTATTTCTGGCCTAGAGCGCAGTCTTTTGTGCTTCCGGTATTTATTTTCGTTTGGCTCTGCTACATTGTGTTATTTTGATGACAGGTGTAGCCTCTAACTGCTAGATCACCTGGAGGCCCTGGTGCCGAACTACTTAGGTTAATTTTGGGGTGTTCAAACAATGGAGTTCAGCTGATTATTGGGGTTCGGCTCACTCTCACAATGTTGAGTTTAATCCTATCAATTAAGAAGATAAAAAATATCAGAAAAATAAAAAGTAAAGTCACTAAGCAACATCCTATTAAAATTGGTGCTACATACGGTGATAGGATTAATGCCTCCTGATCCAGCGATTAGATAAACGCAATTCAACACAATACAAACAAAATCAAGTTTGAAGCGCTTCATAATTGAAGACTCAGATGAGAATCAGAGGTCTATATTGGTTGTGTATTATACTGCTATATGCTGCTAGCTCATGATTTCCTACCATGAAAGCTAACATGCCATATAAGGAAAACCACACCTTTTGCGTTTCATTATTAATCTCCATCCTCCGTAGAGACACCTTGAAGGAAATATCTTCCATGCTCTTCTATATCCAGATTTACTGGCCTCCCCTCCATTTTTTAACAAATTAAAAAGCACCCCACAAAGACTGTGGTAATTTTGATATACGTATTGTGGTAATGTTCCACAGCTGGCATTTGTACAGACTACCTCACAGCTGTGAAAATAAAATCTTACCAGATTTAGTACAAGACTGGATTCATAGGGAGAAGTTGACTTTGTTTGACAGTCTCTCCATCATGTCTCCTTCCGAGTACCCATGTTCTTTTTGTATATTAGCCCCTCTTGTTTCCTAATCAGTGTGCTTACCTCCGAAGCATACAATTTATCTACTCCTTATCAATCCCACAAGCCACTCACAATCAAGAGCAAGCATGCACTAATTTCAGGTCCACAAGACCAGTATTCACTCCTACACCTTTGGTGCAGCTGTATGGAGACAGCCTTAATGTACTTGATGCAAAAAGATAGTCAGAGTGTAGAGAGCAGCAAAGTAAAAGTAATTGTATTTTTTTTGTTTTTGTTTTTTGAAAATCTTTAGTACATTCTCAATGTTGCACATTGGTCTACAGAGCTTGTAAGCTGTTTGTTCATGAAGGGTCTCTGTAGCAACATAGGGACAGCAGATGTAATCCAGAGTGCCACGTTGTGAGGAAACTAGGACCCTACAGTAAGGTATATTTCAGGTTCATAAACAGGACAGCAGGCATAACTTCCTGATTCAGGCAAGAGTGGAAGTGTGGTGAGGAACAGGACGTTACAGTATAGGACAGATTAAGGACTGCGTGGGTGGGGACAAGCCCCCACCCTCCAGGAATAAATACAATAATGAAAAGATAAGTGACATGGCCGAGCCTTTGTGGTCAATTTATCCTACATTCAGGATACAATACATAGATGACCTTCTTATAATGACCCAGGTGAAATATTTTAGCACAGCATCGAATGCGTCATGAGAAATGCACATATAACAAAAATCTGTCAACAGTGGGAAATCACACAAGCAGCAACACATTAAATGCCTCATTCTACAATGCCCACCAGTCACTTTTTTTTAACAAATTGTATTGCTTTTCTATTAATCAAGAATTGAGTCTCATACTGTTTACCCATCAGTCACTTAACTTTTTTGTTAAATTGTCATATACTATCTCAGTTCATGTTAGGTGTTACATGTTAAGCAAAGGTATGCCGTACGACCTTAACCTACCAAAGAAGGGGTGAGGGAAAAACACCTAAAAATCTATTGTAGGAGAAGAATTGGTCAATGAGAAACTGTTTCCCAAAGCTCAAATGCTTGTGGATGTTGTGCAGGTAAAAACAAACATATCACATCCACTGACCAGGTGCTTACATTTACCTTAATAGGAATCATCAACTACACAATGGAACTGAAAATATGCCATTTGCCATCTATTATGCACCAATCATTCTCCATACTGTACAATACTATATTTTATTTTATAATATAAACATCATTTGACAATACAAAATAAAATTAATTAAATTCAAGGAACCATGTGGCCATGTGATTGGCATGAGGAAAGAACTGCTAGTTAAACAGGTTCACTGACAGCTCTCAACTAGTGTTACATTATAAAAGTAATGACATGTTGGTGGGATACAGGTGGGTGTGGCCAAGATCACGACCATGTAAGTCACATTGTATGGGGCTTTGTGGTCCTCAAAACCATACGCGGTATCCTGATCCCAGAAAGTGGCTCTCCATTGCAGATATAGTTTGTGGCAGCCCCGCTACATGCAGGGCATGCCACCAGAGCTCCTCATCTCTCCTGTGAGGCTCAGGACACCACACTCTGTATGCCACACTCGGGCGTGCCAGCCTTATCCATTGGGCGCTAGGCAGCAATGGCACAGTAGGGAGCAGGACTGCCGCCCACGCTCTCCTTTGATGGTGCGCAGAGTCGATTGATGGGGGTGCTGCTCTTCCCCACCCCCTTACAATCATGAAGAGAATATTGTCTGAGATACATTGCCAGTTTGCATCATGGTCTTCTTTCCCCCAAGTAGATTGGGGGTAAGGCGAAAGCAGCAGCTCTATGCCATAGGCCTTCATCATATGCCCGGGGCCACTGAAACACCACTAACCACCCCAGTGGGCTATGTACAGTGGTGCACACTGATTTCTGGATCCCTGCAATGCTACATCAATTATAACAAAAGGTACTGTGGAAGGACCCCCCTCATTATTTTCCCTGTAGACTGCCAGAGTCAGTACGGTGGGGACTCAAACTCATGGTGCTTTTTGCACCTTTTTTCTAGTACTACCTCTTCATCCCACATAAAACGCACATCAACTTGAAAGATTGGAACACTGCTGTGGGCCTGAGAGGAGGGTGTGGCTGCTTTGAACATTCTTGTGGGGTTAGGGTACTGTGCCTGCTTTCTGTCTCCCCCCATGCCTCCACTGAACTAGATACCTTGCGTATTGACGCGCCGGATACAAATGACAGTCTCTCACGGCTGGCGAACAGAGACCTTGAGGATTACCTTGCATCATTCCCCCCTGATACAGCATTCCGTCCTCATGGTTTGCACAAAACAAGACAGGGCACAGGCCGCAACACCTGGCGGCCTGTGCAGCGGAACAGAGGGAGCTATGCAGCACCCTTCAGAAGGGTCCCTCGAGAGTACGCTGGCCACACACTCACTCAGGTATGACGAGATCCTGATGGCTGTGCTGGACATTAAAACCACTCTAAAGCCAAAGATCAAAGCGCTGAGGATTGATATGGGTCTACTGAGGGTGGACTACCTCAGAAAACGTGTTGATGACCGAGAAGGCAGGTTTCGACACAACGTGGGCCTCCCTGAGCAGGTTGAAGGCTCAGCATGGAACTCTACTTCAAGGAATGTTTCTTTTACAACTATGCTACAGGGCAAGCACTCATCCTTCTTCTCTGTGGAACTTTCCCACAGGATCCCAGGCAGGCTGCTAACCCCGCCCCTCCCACCCCAATGCCCAGTGGTCGCCCACCTTTTCAATTACAGAGACAGGGATCCTATCCTACAAGTCACTCATGCAAAGGGCCCATGGACTGTGGAGAGTTCCCAAGTCAATATTTTCCCTGATTACACCATGGAGGTACAGCGTCAGAGGTCTCCCTTTCTAGCAGTGAAACAGTGCTTCCGTGATCACAACATTAGATACGCCTTACAGTTCCCGGTCACACTCAGGATCATGCAGTGAGACTGTGCAATCTTCTGTACAACCCCAGAAGAGGCCTGGAATTGGTTAGAAAGCGAGGGCATAGATACCTCACCCCCCAGAAACAATGTACTCCTCTGGCACATTGAAGGTACAATGGGCCCAGTGGTAAGTCCTCAGACTGCGAAAGATGTGATATAGAAACATGTGAACCCTTGGTTCTCAATATGGCCTTGGGTTCACCCCTGTGCGAAGCACGTAGAACTGTATGGACGGGAGACTATGCTGGTACCATGGCCAGGGGTTGCCTATGACCAGTTCACAGTTGCTGTTGTTGCTCTAGTACCACTGCTCCACACATAGACACTGCCACAGAAACTAAATGATTGGTAATTTAGCTCTTTGCTGAATTACAGTGGTACAGGCTAGTCTGGGAAGGGGGTGTTTGATAATTATTTTATAATAGATTTTCTTGTTCAGTATTTCTTTTTATGTTGAATGCTTTCAAAATGGTATGCAGTCTGCTGGTTGGGGGGGTTGAGCTGAGTCGGAGGATTTTGGGGGGGCTGAGTGATGGCGGGGTGTTTCGCCGCATGACTAATATTGCATGGCTGCTCCTGGTAATGGGGCTGGGCACACTGCCTGTTCCTGACCTGGAATGTAAGGGGGCTTGCTAGCTATGTGAAGCAATATTGACTGCATCAATATCTGCTCAGGCATAAAATTCACGTTGCATACCTTCAGGATATTCAGTTAACCCCTCCAGACCTTAAGGGCATGCGCAGGCGAGGCACACTGATGGGGAGTAAGGCCCATATTTATACTTTTTTTGCACCGCATTTACGTCATTTTTTTATGCAAAAGCGGCTCAAACTTACAAAATACAATTATATTTTATAAGTTTGTGCCGCTTTTGCGTAAAAAAATGACGCAAATGCAGAGCAAAAAAGTATAAATATGGGCCTAAGTATTCTCAATATGTTAGAGGCATGCTTATCTGGGTGGCACCGGAGGACAAGTTTAAGGTGTTGCACACTAAGGTAGATCCGAAAGGGAGATACACAGTATTGGAAGGGATTCTAGATGGTCTCCCTGTGTTCTTTATTTCTTTATATGCTCCCAACACTAATCAGGCCCTCTTTCTGCAATCCCTCACCCAGTTCTGGTCCATATTTAGCTAGCACCTTGCTACTGGGGTCGGGACTTTAACTGTGTCCCAGATTTAGATTGTGAGCGATCCCACCCACCGGTGCCGGGGGCGCAATCAGTTGCACCTACTCAAAACCTTACATGCTGGGTCTCACACACTAGGGTGATAGAGGCTTGGTGCAGCTTACACCCCGTGATTAGAGAATATTACTTCTACTCGGGTTGCACAATCGTCATACCAGGATTGGCCTTTTGATTGCAGCTCGGAGGTACTCACAAAGGTTACCCGAGGCAAATATCTGAGTCGCATCACATCTGACCACTGCTGCTTGCACCTCCAGTTGACATGGGGCTCTGGGCGCCCCTGTATAGTCACCTGGCACCTTTCCACAGATGCCTTGAGAGATGAGGACTTTCGCAACATCTTATCAGACCATTTCATCTCATACTTTGCAGACAACGGGATGACATTGTCTGATCCTAGCACAGAATGGGATATCTTTAAAGTGGTCTTGTAAGGACATGTGATTAAGAAAGTTTACGGCACTAAAATGGTACTGCATAGGGAATTACACACTCTGACAATGGACACCAGCAAGTATGAAAGGATGTTGCCAGATGACCAGACAGCAGTCGCTCCAAGGCACTAGTGCAGCTCGCCCACAGGACAGCGTTAGAGCAGTTGGGCAGAGTGGACTATAAGGAATACCAAACAATAAAACACATGGAGAGCGATGAGGTGGGAAGGCTTTTGGCCTGGCTCCTCCACTCTGATTCCCCCAGTGTTCTAATTGCCACTATTCGCAATGAGACGGGCCTAATATTCAGCACCCAAGAGGCCATCAATACCACTTTTTGCTATTATTACAGGCCGGCGTCCAGTAGAGGTATCCTTGACTGGGTCGTTCCTGAACAATTTACAACTGCCACAACTTCAGGCATCCCATCAGGCAGATCTTGTGGCTCCCTTATCTGAAACTGAGATTTCTGAAGCAATTAAGCAAATCATGCACAGCAAGACTCCCGAAGCAGATGGCTGGCTGGTTAAATTGTATTCTACCTTTAAGCCCCAACTCACTACCCACTTGCTGAAGGGGTTAAACTAAGCCTCCTTAATGGGCAATATCCCATCCTAATGCTGTGAAGCTGTATTGGTCGTCTTACCTAAGCCGGATAAGGATGCTCTACTGATGGGGTCTCACCGCCCCTCTTCTTATTGAACATGGACTACAAGATCCTAAGTAAAGTGTTGGCTAACTGGCTAATCCTCATAGCACAACATGTAATACACTCTGATCAGAATGGGTTTAAACCTGGGAGGGACACATTCCTAAACCTGTGTTGCCTGTTCACACAGTTGTTGATGCAAACCACTGGGTTGCATTGCTGGATATGGAGAAGGACTTTGACACCCTGGGGTGGGAATATTGGAAGGAAGTCCTTGCAAAGATGAGATAGGCCCCAGGTTTTTTTCAGTAGATTACTTTACTCTACAACACGCCACTAGCCCGGGTGAAAAGTGGATGTGTCATATTCGATCCATTCACTATCAAACTTGGCACTCGCCAGGACTGTCACTTGTCACCAATAATTGTTGTGTTAGCAATGGAACCCCTCACATGTGCACTCCGGGCACGTGCCTTAGAGTGGGGAGTTCAAGCCGGTGGTTGTTGGCATGTCAATTCATTATATGCTGATGATGCTCTGGTAAACCTCAGGGATGGTGCTACAGTGCTCCCTTGACTAATGGAACTCATACAACAATTTGGAGAGGCATCCGATCTTAGAGTGAGCTGAGAAAAGTCCAATTTGTTTCATTTGACAGCCCTGCCTTAGACCTAACAGAGAAGGCTCTTGAGCACTCCACTCCCCTGGTCCTTCAATTCTTTTAAATACCTGGGCATCCGGGTGTATCACTCTGACAAGGACTTGATAGATGGCAATGTGGGCAGAGCCCTTTTGGGTGCAATGCCTTCCCTCCCCTTCTGGACATCCTTGCTGCTTTCTCCGGCAGGCAGGATTGCCATCTCCAATAAGCTAATACTCCCCAGGTTACTGTATTTCTTCTCAGCCCTCCCGGTCCTGTTGCCCACCAGACTTGTTGCAAAGCTACATGCACTCCTAAGTCCATTGATATGGGGCAAGGGCAGAAAGAAAGTGGCACTTGCTAGATTCTACGTTTCTTTGGAGTGTGGCGGATTAGGCACCCCAAATGATGATTATTATTATGCAGTTGCCCAACTGCAATGGCCCATGTATTGGCTTGTGGGTCAAAATATGTCTGAACTGGGACACTAGGGCAGTGCCACCCCCAGTACTGCAGTGGCTGATGGGCTCCAAGACAGAGGTACCCGGGAGGCGGGAAACGCCCTTATGCACGTGGCTAAGGCCTGCTGGAGCACATATGTGGCCAAGGCTCATGACTGCCCTCTGTATGCACCAGAGCTACCGCTTTGGACATTGCTGGGGTGCTGTAAATTAAGACGGTGGCCTGGTCTGACGCTGGTCTTACTGTCTGGAGTGATCTCTTTATAGATAAGATTCTTGGCACATTCGATTATGGTATACCACCAGGATCTTTCCTTCTCTATGCTACAGTTACACAATACTTAACTCATTATTTGGCGTAAAGCGCACAAGGAGCCAGAGACCTCCTTACTTTTTTAGAAATTGCTGACACTAGGGGGTGGTTGCTGGGCTGTAACACACCTTTACAGTGCTATATGCATTGACAGGGAGGTCCCCCTCCACTCCACTTCAAGCTTACTGGGACGCTGTCCTTAACTTCATGCTTACAGACAATCACTGGATGCAGTGTATAGGGGTACGAAAGCTCATTTCCACAAACCCCAGACTAAAGTACACACAGTTTAACTATCTTCACCAGACATACCTTACCCCTGAGCAGTGTCCGCATATGGACCTCGGGACTGCTGATACCTGCCGCCAAACTAATGCAGCAGGCTTTGTTCACATGGAATGGAGCTGCCCCCAGCTCGTCCCTTACTGGGATGAGATTGTGGGGTTTATCTCGGAGGCCTTGGGTTCCCCTCTCTAGAGAGAGGGTATACATTGCTTACTGGGCGTTACTTGCCACTCCGCAGTGCGTAGGTTTGTCAATAAATGTATAGACCTAGCCTTAGTTCTAGTGATATGCAGGATAGCCATGTGTTGAAAGTATGCTCTACCTCCCCTCACACGTTTGTGGTTCTCAGACCTTCGTCCTAGTATACTGGAGAAGCAACAAGCACTGCAAAATGGTGGACCAGGGCTCTCAACACAGTTCACACCCCATGATTGACAGACCACCCTCTACAGTTACCATACTTCTCTACTTCCTGAGGACACATAGCACATGCTTGTTTCCTCACTCCAGTATTGTTGCTCTACGCTGCCAGGCAAAACCCCCGGTGATGTTGGGATCAAACTCAGGTCTCTACTGACACTTGCGCTTCTTTTGCTGTTGTCAGTAGATCCTTTCTTTCGGACTCCCTCCCTCCCTTCTCCCCCATGTGCATCCCTGTCCAGATGCAGGTGACTACATATCACTGTTTATGTTATGTCTTATAGATTGCAGTGTTTCCGGAGTTCAGGGTATGCAATGCCAATTATACAGACACTACTGTCCTACCAAAGTCATCATTATTACTAATGCACTGCTAACAGTGTCACTTGTTTATCATATGCTATTGAATTCAAGCGTGTACATGAGTGTATAGTAATGCAGACAATCTTACAAAATGTATGGCTTGTGCTTGTTAATCTACTGCTATTCAAACTAATAAAGAATTTTTTTTTTTTAAATGTTGGCGGAATACATAAAGTGAACTTACATTAATGTTTCCTCAATGCTGGAAATGGTAAAATATGTTCCCCGGAAGTCAGGAAGGACAGATTGGCGAGACCAAGTCAACCAATTTCTGAGGAACTCTTATGGTACTTGAATGATAATCTCATTAACCTATTCCACTTCAATCCAAAGGCTTCACATTTCAACCAATAAAATAGAAAAAATGATTCCTCTCTGATAACATCCACAGAGGACAAATCAAACCCATTGCTATCGTCACCCAATGTGCCCCTGGATTCTGCAACCAATGTCTCTCATCCTTTGCAACTCTCAGCTTTCATTTACTTCTCCATAAAGCGGGTAGCCACAAAATCCTCACACCATCCAACACTTTGGTCACAATCACAACAGTTTGCATGGTTGTTGCGCCAACCTGGAATATATTTCATCTCTAAGCTATAATCTTGCAACTTTGCAGTTGGCCGAGCTATGTGTGCAGATACATGCAGTGTATACCATTTGGTGATAACACTAGGTACTGAGGTGCTCAGGGGCCCAACTTACAGCCAATGTTTCTCTTTCAATGTTAGAATAGCTCCTTTCAGTGGAAATAAAAGAGCGAGAAGCAAATGCTACCACCTTGCTCCTACCACTGTGACACGGTGACAGTACTGCTTTAACTCTATGTGCACTGGCATCTACAGTCACACTAGTTTTGTTCATAACTTCAAAAGACATCAGGATATTAGACACAAGAATCTCTCTTTTGATATAATTGAAAGATGTCTTGCCTAACTGAACATTCAAAGTGTTTCTTATTCTTCAACAGTGCTCTCAAGAAGTCAGTCTTTTCTACAAAGTTATGAACAAAGTTTCCAAAATATTTCACAAGTGTCTGTAATCTTACTTACTCTTTGTCACATGGGGCAGTGTATGTCTAATAGCCTTCAACAAACCATTTGGGTTTATTTCTACAGTACTGATCGTTTATCACTGATACTCCACCTCTGTTTCGAGAAACTTGCACCTGCCTGTCCCAACTAATCTAAAACATTATTCAATCAAATTCTTTTCTTTTACTGTGTTTCCTAAAATAAGTATGTTATCCTGAAAAAACAGGGCATTCTTTTAATTGTAAATGGGAGATTGTGACTCTTGATGGAGTTTGATCTGACTGTAAGCACTCCTCAAGTCTAGCTTTGAGAATTACTTAGCTCCATTCAAAATTCAACTTTAGAACCATCTCACTAATATTTGGAATTTGCCTGTGACAATGATATGAATTCAGATCTAAAGATCTGCATACAATTTCAAACTGCTCTCAGTTTGTTTGAGAAGATGACATCAGATACCAACTCCATTTCCTCCACAATTTCCATAACACCTTCATTCCTCATCTCACCCAACATCTTTTTGACCTATTTCCTTGCATCAAGTGGTACCCACCTCGCATTGTGGGTCAATGGGATTGCTCCATTGCTCAAACATGATTTTGTGAATTTACCCCTTCAGTAAACCTAACTCATCATGAAACACCAAGCTTGCTTCTCTGACAATGTTTTCAAGAATTGTATTCTAAACTACCAACACTTGCTTTTCACCCCCGTGATTGATTAATATATGTAAATTAAATTGCTATATCCAGCCCAAAAATGAGTGGACTAGATGGTCATGGATACATATAATTTTCCTTGACTACATCTAATTCTAAACGCGATTTCTGCCCACATGTAGCCCAACACCTCTATATTACATCCTTTGTGTATCTGTTGATTGATGCCCTTTGCCGTTAGCTCGGCCATGTCCCACTCTTCTAATAAGATATCTTCAGGAATAATAGTGTACACAGCCCCATGAATCTAACATTAGTTGCCGAACTCTTCTGTTTATCCTGAGCGCTCCCATTTCCTACTCGTCATTGTCATCTGGTTCCCTTCTCAGCAGGAATATCCTTTCTGCTTCTATTTCACTTTCTCCAACTGTAGCTAAACTATTTGCCCCATCTCTGTGCCTGCACACCCTACCATTATATCCCTTCCCACTAAAATGTCTGTACTCCCTCTTGGTAGCAAAATAAATTTTAGATTCTGAATTATGAAATTCACTCCCACGTCTACAGCATATTTTTGTTTTTTTCCTTTTACAGAGAGAAAGGTTTTGCTTGTTGCAGAAGATATTCTCTGGCTACAAAATATATTTCTTGTTCATCACACTCCTGTTCTCTCCCACTGTGGTTCCTATTGACATTTTCTTCCTATTTTCCAAATTTTCTGTCTCCCTGATGCAAGAGCTGAATTCCTCCGCAATTTTTGCAATTTCCATTGTTTATTTCAGGGTAAGATTTCTGGCAGCCCATAGACTTTCCTACATTTTCCTACTGTAACATTTTACAATTAGTAGTACGTCTATGAGTTTTAAAATCATTTCTCCAAACTGGCATTTGAATGATAATTCTCATAGTCTGGCCAAAAACGTGTCAATTGTTTAGCTGGTTCTTTGGAGTTGGGTATAAAACTTGTATCTAACCATGGCCAAGTTAAGAAATTCTGCAAATCTGTTTTCCATCCTGGTTTTAGCTTCAATGTATATGTCTATAATGTTGTGACCTTATTGATCTGTTGACAAAGGTAGCTAGTTAAAAATGTATTGGCCCACTTTCCTTAATATACTGATAAAGAATGTTTTTTTCTATTGAGCCAAAAAATGGTGCTACACACAACAAAGAGGTAATTCTCAAGCAAATCCACCCATTAGTTCCAGACAATGTCTGGTGGCCCTGGTAGAGCTAGGAAGGAGGGAGGTTAAATCATTCCCCAAGAATCCCTGTTGAACTTACATGGACAGTATCAGGTGCTTCAAAAACAAATAAAAAATAAAGTGGTGGTTAAATATAAAGTAAAAGGCTTCGGTAGATGGCAGTGCTTAATCTGTTGTAAAATTGAACTGATTGTAGATGTCAATTAGGTATCTCTGTCAATGCATGGAAGTGTTTCTATGTAAAACCCGAAACAGTCCTTCTTATAAGGAACACAGGGCCAGGCGTACAGAGCATTTTTCTGGTCTGATTTGCAGAATTAGGCTGTTTACAACAGGAAAAATGCCATTTCAAATTATGATCGGGTAACTTGTTACCTAATCACAATTTGCATTTGCGATTCGGTATTTGGAAGGGGCATGTTTTGAGGCATCCCTTCCAAATACTGAATCGGTATGTTTTACTGTTCTGTGACCAAATTCCGGTCACAAAACAGTAATAATGTTCTATTATTTTAAAAGTGGTAGTAAGCCATTCACAAATGAGAAGGGGTTTCCTTGGGACTCCTTCCCCTTTGAGAATGTGGAAAAAAATGTTTGGAGAGCAGGTAGTGGTCCCATGGACCACTGCCTACTCCTAAAAAATGAAATCCAAAAGTTTCATTTTTTTCATTTTAAACATGTACCTTTCTCTTTTAAGGAAAGTGGGTTGCATTAAAAAAAAAGATTGCTTCATTTAAAAGCAATCACAGACATGGTGGTCTGCTGACCCCAACAGGCCATCATCCCTGTGATGGCAGCAAATCAAAGTGGGTCGCAAATTGCGATCTACCTCATGAACATGCATGCAGTAGGTCTATTTGCGACCCCTTTAGGAATCGCTAATGAAACTCGAAAGACTTTCACACATTAGGAATGGCAATTTCCTAATTGTGATTCACAGGAAATTACAATTAGGAAATAGCTATTCCTAATATTCGTATATCTGGCCCCCAGTCAGGTTTGAGTGTTTGGAGACACAGGGGCATACTTACAAGAAAGTGACACATCATACATGATGTGCCACTTTTCTTGCGACACCCTACCAACACATAAAGACACCATGGTTACACCGTATTTACAATATGGCACACCATGGCAGTCGTTAGCACAATAGTGTTAACATTTCTGACGCTATTTTGGCGTTTTGATACACTAGTTTCAAAAATGTTGACGCTAGTGCAGCAAAGCACATGGAGGCCCATTGAATAAAATGGGTGCGTTATTTTAACTCCTGCTCTGAGTAGGCATTAAAAATGATGGATAAAATGGCGCAGTGAAATGTTGTAAATTTCACGGTGCCATTTGTTTGGCCTCCCTGCGTTGGAGCACCCCCTTTCCACACATTATGCCTGAATGTTAGACCTAACAGCCTTAGGGTGGTCATCCCCCATCTTTTTGCCTGCCTCCCTCCAGTTTTCTGACCCTGTTTTTGCTGGTTTTAGGGCTCTGCACATGTTACCACTGCTGTACAGTGATATAGTGCATACGCTCTCTCCCTTAAACCTGGTAGCATTGGTTCCTACCCAAGTGGCATAATTACTTTACCTGTAAGTCCCTAGTAAAGTGCACTATATGTGCCCAGGGCCTGCAAGTTAAGTGCTACTAGTGGGCCTGCAGCACTGATTGTGCCACCCACCTACGTAGCCCCTTAACCATGTCCCAGGCATGCCATTGCAAGGCCTGTGTGTGGTCAGTTTCACTTCCAGTTTGACTTGGCGTTTAAAACTACTTGTCAAGCCTTAAACTCCCCTTTTTAAGTCATCCCTAAGGTAGGCCCTAGGTAACCCATAGCAGGGTGCTATGTAGGTAAAAGGCAGGACATCTGTGTTACATGCCCTGGTAGTGAACAACTCATAAATTAATTTTCCATTACTGTGAGGCCTGCTCCTCTCATAGACTAGCATTAGACCTACTCTCATACAATTTTGAGTGGTATATTCTGATCTGGAAGGAGTGTCCCTGTCATGTTTGGTATTGGCAGAATGGTAATAGAAAACCCTGCTTACTGTTGAAGTCGGATTTAATATTACTATTTTAGAAATTCCACTTTTAGAAAGTGGGCATTTCTCTGCACTTACTGCCGTCTGTGACTTACAGCTTATCTCCAATCCACGTCTGTTCTGTGCTGGTTGAAAGCTCCCCTTTTGTATTCTACCCAGACATCCATAAACAGAGGACACTCATTCACATCTGCATTCATCTGCATACTGAATGGCTCTTCCTGGGCAGGAAGGGTGGAGGGGCTCATACTTACATTTCAAAGGCCAGTGGCCTGCCTTCACACAATGGAATGATAACCCCCCACAGGGATCCTGGCACGCAGGACTGGGCTGAAGGAGGAACTTGTGCACTTCAAAACCACTCTTTGAAGTTTCCCCCACTTCAAATCAATCAATCAATCATAATATTTATTAAGCGCGCTATGTACCCGTCAGGGTTTCGAGGCGCTGAGGGGGGGGGGGAGGGGGGCTGGTTTAGCGGTCGAAGAGCCAGGTCTTGAGGAGCCTTCTGAATGCGAGGAGGTCCTGGGTCTGGCGAAGAGATGTGGGGAGAGAGTTCCAGGTCTTGGCGGCGAGGAAGGAGAAGGATCTGCCGCCGGATGTCTTGCGCTGGATTCGGGGTACGATGACGAGGGCGAGGTTGGCGGATCGGAGTTGACGTGTTGGAGTGTAGAAGTTGAGTCTGGTGTTGAGGTAGGAGGGTCCGGTGTTGTGAAGTGCCTTGTGAGCGTGGGTCAGGAGTTTGAAGGTGATCCTCTTGTCTACCGGGAGCCAGTGGAGTTCCTTTAGGTGAGGGGAGATGTGACTTCGGCGGGGTATGTTGAGGATCAGTCGGGCGGAGGCATTTTGGATACGTTGGAGGCGTTTGATGTCTTTGGTTGGGATGCCTGTGTAGAGTGCGTTGCCGTAGTCAAGTCTGCTGCTGACGAGGGCCTGGGACACCGTCTTTCTGGTTTCTGTTGGAATCCACTTGAAGATTCTGCGGAGCATTCGAAGGGTGTTGAAACAGGAGGAGGAGACGGCGCTGACCTGTTTGGACATGGTGAGGGCGGAGTCCAGGATGAAGCCGAGGTTTCTTGCGTGGCTGGCAAGGGTGGGTGGGGGTCCGAGGACGGAGGGCCACCATGAGTCGTTCCAGGCTGAGGGAGTGCGTCCGAGGATGAGGACTTCCGTCTTGTCGGAGTTGAGTTTCAGGCGACTGTTGTTCATCCAAAGGCATTTTTGGGTATATAAACTGGGTCTCTGACCCCACCAAATCAGACACTTCTTGACCTACACCTGCACTCTGGCAAAAGAACCAACTGGCTGCCCAAAGGATTCATCTGGACTGCTTTGCTGAGAAGGACTGCTGCCCTGCCTGTTGCCATCTGACTCTGCTGGAAGGACTCTGCTTTCCCTCTGAAGTGCTCTCCAAAGGCTTGGATTGAGCTTGCCTCCTGTTTCTGAAGTCTCAGGGCCAACAAAAACTTCACCTCTTCAAGAAACTCATTGTGCGTTGAAAATCGACATAATGCCTGCAGAAATTGTCAAAGCCTGCATTGCGGCTGGGAAATCTCTGCACTGCCAGCTGGAACGATGCAGCACCGACTTCCCAACGGAGAATTCAACGCATCTCCTGCTGTGCGACAGAAAATTCAAAGCATCACCTACTGGATCGACGCAGCACCTGCTCCTTCTACAAGCACGTCAAGGATTTTCAGCTCATCATCCATGGGCATCAAAATATCCCTGCATCGTAGTGAGGAACCAAGACCCCACATCTGAAAAATTACGCAAACCCTTGCAGCATGGAAAGAAACAATGCACCATCTCTGCTGCGCTGGAAAATCCAATGTAACACTTTATTTTTCCACTCATCTCCTCTGCGGTCCCCGTGCATCATTATTTTTGACGCATCCCAGGTACTGTGTGTTACAAAGAAACAACTATTGATTTCTACAGATGGATTTGATCTTTGTCGTTTTGACCTTATTTAAGTCAGATAAATATAATCTATTTTTCTAAACTTATATGGTGTATTTTTGTGGTGATTTCACTGTGTTACTGTATGATTTATTGCACAAATACTTTACACATTGTCTTCTAAGTTGAGTCTGGCTGTTCAGTACCAAACTACCGGAGGGTGGGAACAGGATAATTTGGATTGTGTTGTGAGTCACACTGACTAGGACTGTGGTTCTTACTTGGACAAGGGTGTACACCTCTGCCAACTAGAGACACCATTTCTAATACTGACAGAGGCATAATGAGGTGCAAGGGTTTACAAAGTGGTGCAACGTAAGTGTTAGAAATGGGGTCTCTAGTTGGCAGTCGGTTTGCACCCTGTCCAAGTAGGGACCCTCACTCTAGTCAGGATAAGAGAGATACCCGCTCAGATAACCCCTGCTCACCCCCTTGGTAGTTTGGCATGAGCAGTCAGGCTTATCTCAGAAGCAATGTGTAAAGCATTTGCACATAACACACTGTAATAAGTGAAAACACTACAAAAGGACACCACACCAGTTTTAGAAAAATAGCCAATATCTATCTATATAAAACAAGACCAAATACGATAAAAAATCTAACATACAGTAATAAAACTATGAATTCTGCAAGATGTACTTAACAATACAGTTCCTTGAATTCGATAACTCCACCTGGGGCCATCACGGTGTTGTGAACAACAAAACCAAAAGTTCAGGCTGGCCTCGGCGTCGCGGGCCAACTGCGGTGTGGGGAAGACCCACAAACAGTACCTTGGATTCGCAGGGCGTCGTGATCCTTGCGGTGAGCTCTGGAGAGCGGCGTCGCTGGCGTCTGTTCCGGAGTCGGTGCAAGAGTCGTCAGGCCCTTGAAGGCACGCACCTCGGGGATCGAACTCCGGGCTGATAAAATCAGGTGTGCTGGCGGGGATGGCGTCGGGGCTGCGGTGCAAAGCGGGACGATGCGACGTGCAGTGCCCACAGGTCACGGTGCAGGCAACAGCTCGGTGACGGCATCCAGCGACATTGGTGAGACCAGGTCTGCGGTGTGAAGCGGGGCGGTGCAATGTGCGGTATCCACAGGTCACGTTGCAGGCAGCGGCATCGTCGTTGCGGAAACGCTGTTGTCTGTAGGCCCAAGCCAGCGGTGCGGGACGGGACGGTGCTTCGTGATCCTCACGAGCGGTGTCCACAGGCCACGGTGCAGGCAAGGATGCCTGGTGATGACACTGGAGGCGATGGTGCTGGCGTCGGTGGAACGGGGCTGAGGCACAGGACGGGACATTGCTTCGTGCTCCTCACGAGTGGTGTCCACAGGCCATGGTGCAGGCAGCGGCTCCAGTGTCAGCAGGAGCGACGTCGTCGGGGATGCCCATGCTGCGGTTTCGGCAGGTGACGTCGGAGTGCGGGGCCCACAGGTCATGGTGCGAGCAGTGGCTCGGTGAAGTCGTCTGATGGCGGCATCGGTGAGACCAGGGTCGTGGTGCAAAGCGGGGCAATGCGACTCCGTGCTGCATCGGCAGGTCACAGTGCAGGCCAGTGGCGTCGTTGGCGGCAACGCAGTGGTTTCTCCTCTTCAACAGCACAAAACACACAGTTCCCAGTGCTGCAGGTTGAGGAAACTGAAGTCTTTGGTGTCCGCGAGACTTCCAACAGGAGGTAAGCTCTACTCCAAACTTTCTCAAGCAGGACACACAGCAAAGTTCACCCTTTGCACTCTTTTCAGGCAGAAGCAGCAACTGGAGGCCAGTCCAGCGAATCAACACAGCAAAGGGACAGTACTCCTCCTTCAGCTCTTCTCCTGGGCAGAGGTTCCTCTTGATTCCAGAAAGATTCTCAAAGTCTGGGGTTTTGGGTCTGCTTCTTATACCCAGTTCTGCCTTTGAAGTTTGCAAACTTCAAAGCAAAGTCTCAAGTGTTTGCAAGATCCTTCCTTGTCCAGGCCAGGCCCCAGACACTCACCAGGGGGTCGGAGAGGGCATTGTGTGAGGGCAGGCACAGTCCTTTCAGGTGTGAGTGACCACTCCTCCCCTCCCCTCCAGCACAGATGGCTAATCAAGATATGCAGGCTACACCCCAGCCCCCTTTGTGTCACTGTCTAGAGGAGAGGTGTGAACAGCCCAACTGTCAAACTGACCCAGACAGGGAATCCACAAACAGGCACAGAATGGATTAAGCAAGAAAATGCCTACTTTCTAAAAGTGGCATTTTCAAACGCACAATCTTAAAATCAACTTTACTAAAAGATGTATTCTTAAATTGTGAGCTCAGAGACCCCAAACTCCACGTGTCCATCCGCTCCCAAAGGGAATCTACACCTTAATCAGATTTAAAGGTAGCCCCCGTGTTAACCTATGAGAGGGACAGGCCTTGCAACAGTGAAAAACGAATTTAGCAATATTTCACTGTCAGGACATATAAAACACATTACTATATGTCCTACCTTAACCATTCACTGCACCCTGCCCTTGGGGCTACCTAGGGCCTACCTTAGGGGTGTCTTACATGTAAGAAAAGGGAAGGTTTAGGCCTGCAAGTGGGCACACTTGCCAAGTCGAAGTTACAGTCAAAACTGCACACACAGACACTGCAGTGGCAGATCTGAGACATGATTACAGAGCTACCTATGTGGGTGGCACAACCAGTGCTGCAGGCCCACTAGTAGCATTTGATTCACAGGCCCTGGGCACCTCTAGGGCACGTTACTAGGGACTTATTAGTAAATCAAATATGCCAATTATAGATAAACCAATCCACAGTACAATTTATATGGGGAGCACTTGCACTTTAGCACTGATTGGCAGTGGTAAAGTGTGCAGAGACAATAAACCGGCAAAAACAGACCTGAAAAAATAGGAGGAAGAAGGCAAAACGTTTGGGGATAACCCTGCAAAAAGGGACATTTCCAACAGTAAGCATTGCACCACTTTGTAAATATGGTGCAGCAGAAAATCCCCCTTAATGTAAACAAAAATGATGCTATGGTGGCATCAAGATGGTGCAAGGGGCTTGTTAACATGACCTATAGTATTTGTAGATGTAAGCAGTTTTAGGCAAGAGAGCACGCTCTGAGACATTATGCAGTGACTTCAGTGTCAGTGAAAGATGAGCAATGATGCAAAAATGCTGAATTCTTGTATTACAAAGATAGCACGTGGTGGCTCCATCGTCAGTGAAACTAAGGCCGACTGCTCGTGATACAGGTTTCTCTTGATTTTTTTGCAGTCAGACTGTGGCGTAAGCGTGCCTGCTTGTCTTTCTCTTTTCTGCCAACAGTTTATAGCATGATCACAAGCTTTTGATGGGGCCCTTTTGACAAGACAGAACCACAGTCTTCATTGTACAGCCAGTCCTAGAAAGAATTTAAATAGACTCAGTCCATTAAATACCTTCTCAAATATAGAATATCATTGCAGGGCAGGAGGCTCAGTGATAAAAGGGCAACAAGGCCAAGGCTAGAACATATCTAGTCACTTTATGAAGTTCAACACCAACACTCAGAAACACTGCTACCGTGGCTGGCTTATTCATCACCAAATTGTGCAATAAAGCTCCTTCGGACAAGATTTAGGATAAAACATTTTATTAAGCTGGTGCTAAAAATAGTGTGGTCTCTTTGCCAGCTAGCAGCAACTGGATCAGAACTTTAACAACTAAAGTTCTACCCAAGATAGTGTTTCACCACGGAATGTGCAACCTGTGCACAGCTGCCTAACTTACAACAGCAACCATACATGTGATTGAAGACAATCGAATGTTGTCACAATTAGCAACCAGCCTAATTTTTATTCATTAGTGGAGGTTGTTCAGTACATTTCTCCGATTCAGTGTTTTGCTAACCAATCTATTAGTACAAAGGTCAGTATGCAAAATAGGCTATTGGCTTCAAAAAGTAGAGTTGAAATTTGTGCCCACTTTTTGTGAGCAATATCTTTAAACATCTGACCCACGGTTTTGGCTCACAATATGATATATAACAGTTCAAGAGGCACTGTTCTGTTCACAATGTAGTGTTTAACTGTTCAGTAGCTGCAACATAAACCTCAAATGTATGTGGACAATGTATCACTGTTCCTGAGCTAGCACCCTTGCATTCAACCCACTATCCACACTATACATTGAGGTCACTGTCTGTTAAGATAGGACTGTCCTCTGCATGGAAAACATGCACATTCCCATTCCTTGAATGCCGGACTACATGGCAAACTAATATTCCAACTTTTTATTTTGGCCCTGGAATCATGCTAATCTAGTGTGTTTGCAGAGGCTAAGGTCTGTCTCATAAAGAGATGAGGAATACTATTGATGTCCTGGAAGAATAATGCAAAGCGATGATGGCAGGGTATTGTTTTTTGGCGAATCTGAAGTGTGACCAGACCCTTTTCTCTGTGGCAGGGAGAGGCAAGCCCATTGATCCCTCTCATGCAAAGCTCCACTGTTGTGTGAACCCCAGACCCTTGTCCTGTCATTCTTTATGCATGTTCAATGTGTGTATGTATACCCCATGTATAGCAGTAGAACTGCTTGTTCTCAATGTAGGGACCAGTGTGATCTATGTTGGATGCCCCGTGGTTCAGCAACACACATGATAGAGGGTGATTCAGCTCACCCAGCCAGTGGATGTGCAGTTAATGCATTCCTGTGGCTGGAGATACAGACACTGAGGTGTGGAAGGATGGAGACAAGGCTGCCTTTAAAAAAATAATTGAGTACCTTCTTAACAAAAAGTTGCTGACTACTTGTCCCTCAGCCCTGCCAATTGGAAGGTGGTAGGAGTGGGACTACAGTTTTTTATGCTCAATATGACAAAGTTTGTAGGCTGGGCCTCCTCTTTTTTCTGTACCTGATTACAGATTCAGATAGGTTGGTGACAGTCATTCATGTGGAGATATCTCACACTTCATTTTGTCTGTGTTTTGGATACTTCTGCTTGAAACCAGTGCCATTGCTACATGTTGTGAGAGCTTAACCTTGTAGAACGACTGAAGATGAGACAGAAAATTACATTTAAAAGAAAGCCATTCCAAATTGGTTCTGCCATGTGACAAGGGCAAGTGTGTACATGACAACCAATCTCCCAGAGGTGAGAATAGCTAACTTGAGGTCTGCACAACTTGCTGGTGACGCTGAAGTGATGTTCAGCACATAGAACCATGACTGTCTTCTCAGAGAGGGAACCAGAGGGCAATCCAAGAAGAAAAGCAGGCTGTGTTCTTATTAAGCAGAACACCCAGAAGCTGCTGATTGCCCATGGGAGTGAAGTTGTAGTTGAACATTGTTGTGAGGAGTTTCCCATACTCCCCTCATGGCTCCATCAGTGAACCCCATACAGAAAGCCTAGAAGTAACTACATGCTGTCCGGCATTCCTGTAATACCCAAAGGCCTGATGCTGATGCCTGACTCCAAGTTAATCAAGTGAAGAAGCTGCTGTTGCCACCAAGCAAGATTCTGATCCCAAACAGAGGCCACACATGTCAGTCAAGCACCTTTTGTCATCCTAACTCTGAGACTGCAACTCCCACAGTGGGGACACATCAGATCCCGGCCCAGAATCTGTATCGGCCAGAATGGGTCCCCGACTAGCAGGCCTGCCATGCTTCTCACATGCCACAGCACAAGTACTGAGTGATGCAGTCACCAGAGTCCTGTTTCAACAGAGCCATCACTGAAAGCGCTAGCCAGGGGAATCTTTCAGCATTGCATCGCCACAGCAATGTGAGCGAGTAATGAGGTCTGTCACATGAAATTTTGGGATAGACACACAGACTGTGCTCTAGAATGGCTACATCAACTGTTACGTAAACCATCTTATTTTGGGTACGAACTTTTGAACTGGACTACAAAATACTCTGTGTGAGCAAGGACCTTAAAAGCTGCGCACGTGGATGATGTATGCCTGTCCTTGGAGTAGTGGTCCCATAAACACTAGAAAAGTCCTAGAATGTGTGTACACGCTTGCCTGGAATTTGAAGTTGGAATCACAATATGGTGGCTAAGCCCCATAGAACTGTGTAAAATTAAGTTTTGCTATGTGTTAGACCTAGCATCCTTAGCATATTCTCCCCTGTCTTTTTGCCTTTGCTTCCCATGTTTTGACTGTGTGCTGGACTATGTTTTTCCTGGTTTAGTTACTCTGGGCACTTTACCACTGCAGACCAGTGCTAAAGTGCAAGTGCTGTGTAAAATGTATATGTAATTGGCTTTTCCATGATTGTCACATTCGATTTACTAGAAAGCCCCTAAGGGCACTAGAGGTGCCCAGGGCCTGTAAGTCAAATGTTACTAGTGGGCCTGCAGTACTGGCTGTGCCACCCACATAAGTAGCCCTTCAAACATGGCTCAGACCTGCCACTGCAGTGCCTGTGTGTACAGTTTTAAAATGCCTGTTCGACTTGCCAGGCCCAAACCTTCCCTTTTTATACATGTAAGGCACCCGTAAGGTAGGCCCTAGGTAGCTCCATGGGCAGGGTGAAGTGTATGTTAAAGGTCGGACATATACTGATGTGTTTTTCATTGTTGCAAAGCTTATCTCTATCATACGTTAACATGGGGACTGCCTTTAAATAACTTTTAAGTGCAGTTTCCCTTTGTGAGCAGATAGTGACCCAGAGTTTGAGGTCCCTGAAATCACAATTTAAAAATACATCTTTTGGTAAAGTTGTTTTTTAAATTGTCTGTTTGAAACTGCCACTTTTAGAAAGTGGGCATTTTCGTGCTTAAACAATTCTGTAACTCTGTCTGCTTGTGTATTCGCTGTCTGGCTCAGATTGGCGGTTGGGCTGTTTGTGAATCTCCACTTGACAGTGATACAAAGGGAGCTCAGGTTTAGCCTGCATATCCTGATGGGCCATCTGGGCTAGAGTGGCGGAGGAGTGGTCACTTAGACCTGAATGGGCTGTGCCTACCCTTACACAATGCAGTCTCCAATCCCCTGGTGTGAGTTTGGAGCCAGGCCTGGACAAGGCAGGATCTAGTGAACAACAGAGACTTTCCTTTGAAGTTTTCCTACTTTAAAGATAGAAAAGGGTAGTGGACTAAAAAACCCAGATTTTCAGATTGCTTCTGGAACCAAGAGGAACCTCTGCCAAGGACAGGAGATGAAGAGCTGGGAGAGGAGTGCTGCCCTTTTGCCTGTGACTGTGCTTTGCTGTATTGGCCTACATTTGCTGCTTATGCCTGAAAGAGGACAAAGACTGGACATTGTGGTATAGTCCTGCTCGTGAAGTGTCTCCAAGGGCTTGGACTGAGATTGCCTCCTGTTTTGAAGTCTCAGGATCATCAAAGACTTCCTCTGCCAGGAACTGCACTCTCCGTGGAGACTCCTGCTCTGCCGAGTGGTGCCCTACCAATCCCTGGATCCTCAAAAGGTGAAGCTGGTAGAACAAGGACTGAAATCCATGCACAGAAAGCCGTGCAGGGAAAAGATCGACACACCACCTGCAACATGGTTGTGAAAACCATGAGCCACCTGCATCGTATCTGGGAAATTGACACATCACCTGCATCGCGGCTGGAGAAATGACGCAACAGCTGCTTGCTGCTGCTAAAATTGACGCAAACCCCACACAGAGTGTTTTTCCATCACCCTGCTGCTGGATTTTGCACGTATCATCACTGGGTGTCAAAATCAACATGAACCTGCGCGGAACTCAGGTGCCCCATCTGGAAATCGACGGATTGCTCTCTTGAGGGAGAGAAAACCGAAGCATTTTTGGCACACGCTAACCCACGCAGCTTTATTTTTTAAGCAAACCAGGTTCTCTACGTAACAACAACGTCTCCATTGTTTTATATGGAGTAAGATTCTATTATTTTGAAAATTCATAACTTTACTCGTGTATTTTGAATTTTTGTTCTTTTGGTCTTCTTTGATTTAGATAAATATTGGGTATTTTTCTAAGCTGGTGTGGTGTCCATTTTGTAGTGTTTTCACTGTATTACTGTGTGTGTTAGTACACATACTTTACACATTGCCTCTGAGATAAGCCTGACTGGTTTTGCCAAGTTGCCAAGGGGGTGAAGAGGGGTTGTCTTGTGTAACTCCCTTACTCTTACTAGAGTGAGGGTCCCTGCTTGACAAAGTTCAAACTGACTACCAACCAAAGACCTAATTTCTAACACTATGCTATTAAAGGGCTCTTTCTTTGAAAAGATAAATACTGGACCGGATAGAACATTATTGTGTCTTTTGTTTGACAGTTAAGTTCTGAGCTCTTGCCCCTCAAACTACCTCACTGAACAGCCTTTCACTTATCATCCTCACTAACCTGAATATCAAGTGTAGAAGTGGTGGACTTAGCCCAGTTTTCAGTAGTAGTTTCCAGTATAAACAACCTCAACAACAATGGTGGCATGAAGTAGCCCCTCTCTGCCATGTGCCACCACCCCAAACGGGTATGTACTGTCATTTTTAAAAGCTGAATGTTTGAGGTTATCAGTTAAGTGCTATGTAATCACATGATTGTGGCATTTTGGGCATTCCTTGTTAAGGCAATACTAATAATGAGGGCCATTACTCCTAGTTACACACACAATTTATAACAAAGGACCCGATGTATGAAGATTGAGCCACAAAGTCATCAATATTTTTTGGGACATCTACTAGTTTTCACTCCCTCTTTCAATTTGCTATACAAGTGATATAGCAATGAATTGCATTGCAAAAAGCCGATTCACTGGGAGTTGCAAAAACTCCTGTCTCAGTTTTTACAAGGCAGAAGTGCTTGTGCAACTGCCTGCAAATGAAAATAAATGTGGCAACGGAAGCCTGTGAGGGAAAACAGATGTGGGTAGTTTAAGATTGTTGTTCTTTGAATCACATGTAGGGTAGCAGGCATTCATCCACTGGACCACTGACGGCTCCACTTAATGCAAAATGCACATATTCCAGTGGGGACAGCTTCTACTGTGCCTGTGGTATACCACCTGCTTTGGCAGGTCAGTAACCTGTCAATGGTTTGTGGCCACAATTGTGGTTGCAAATCACACTGATACACGACATTGCAATTCAGTAAGATAAGTGGGCGTCATATCACGTCACCTCCTGCTATGGATCACTATTAGTCACAAATCTGAAAGTAATTTTCAACTCCCATTGCATCCTTTGTGCATTGCATCTTGCATTTTTGTGGTCACAAAACCTGTGATTTTGTCAACCACATACTTTGCAACTGCAAAAAAGCATAGTACATTAGGCTAAAAGGCCTGAGAGATAACGTGCTCTGGCTATTAGTATTGGAAGGTGCAGATGCTTTGGAGTTTGCCCTGCACCACGGGTAGGTTGTCAAAGAGCAACAGTAGAGCTAAGCCTCATCTGCCTTCACCTAAATCAACTATAAAATGCCAAGGGGCATATTTCTAAGCTCCGTGTCTCAGGGCTTGCTGCGCGGCCCTGCACCACATGAAATGCATCCTATCTATAAGATATGGTGCATTTCTGTCCTTTCCCCCTAGTCTGGTGCATAGATTGTTGCCTAGCACCAACGCAGGCACCTTTGCACCATGGTTTAAGGGTGTCTGCCATGTCAGCAGGACTGTTTTTGTGCAGGAAGGTGAAGCTTCCTGCACAAAAACAATCCTGCGAGGCATTTTTCTCTTTCTATGTGTGCTTCACAATGCAAAGTAAAGCAAGGTAGCGCATTCTGCAACTTTGCATTTCTCTGGGATATTAATCAACACAAAACCAAATTACAAAAGTAATGCTGATCTGGCGCAAAGCATTAGTAAATATGGGCCTTTGTGTCTTATCTTTTCTTTTGAAGCCAAACGCTTCATGAAGGCAACAACCCTTGGAAAAAAACATAAACCTTCTGAATTATAAGGTTTTATATATCTTTGATAAAGTTGTGTCTGCAATAATGTACATACATAGGATACTTCCAAGTCAATATAATAACATAGGACCCGATTCACAAAGGTAAACTTAGACCAAAAGTCTAAGTTTAGACTTTAAATTGAGGTTTAGACCTAAAGTCTAACTTTATTCATAGTAAAGTTAGACTTTTGGTCTAAATTTAGACCAACAGCCTAACAAGTTTAGACCAAAAGTCTAAACTTAAACAAAAAGCCAAATTTACTTGTAGTAAAATTATACTTTTGGTCTAACTTCAGACTTTTGGTCTAAACTTAAACCAAAAGTCTAAAGTTAGACCAAAAGTCGAATTGTACTCACAGTAAAGTTAGACTTTTGTCTAAACTTAGACCACAAGTCGAACTTTGCTCGAGTAAAGTTAGACTTTTGGTCTAAGTTTACCTTTTTTAATCAGGCCCATAGTTTATATCATTATTCCCAGGTATCCATTTGTCAAACCACACAATAGGAACAAAACTTCACAACTCCCACTCCCATCCTCCCGAACAAAAAGACAACTTCCCTGTAGGGACATTACACACGCCATATACATTTCGGATATCTTACATTTTGTAACGGTGAGGCTAAAGACTAATCAACTCCAGCATTATCTGGTTGGGGTATATCATAAGTGGTCTATTTCTTCCCACCCATCTACTTCATCAGGGGCCTCTGGTCTTTTAGTCCCAGGTTGCATATTCTTGTCTAATCAAAGCCTACAACATTATCTCCCAGGCAAGTAGCACTTCAGGTAGTTTATCACCTTTCCATGTTCTTCCCATTTATTCCTCTTCCACATTAACCCATTCCCTCAGATCTCCTTCCACCTTCTCTCCAGCTGGAACTCTGTTACTCATCCAATGAATAGCTATGCATTGTTTTGCTACCGTAAGCCCCAGTACCATGAAGGCCTGATGAGCTTTTCTTCGGATCCCTGGGCAACAGGCTCAACAAACATTTATTAATTGTCAGCGGGATGTCCCAGCCGGTGGCACGCCTAAGCTGCTCCACTACTTCACCCCAATAGGTCACTACCACTGGGAAGTGTCATATCAGATGTAAAACATCTGCCTCGGGACGTACACTTTGGGCATCTAGAGTTGCGTGCTGGTTAAATTGCATGAAGTCACTTAGGGGATAAATAGGTCATATGAATTATACTATATTGAATATGTTTGAACCTTGCGCAACCTGACACCCTACGAACATGTGCATGAATATGAGTCCAATCTCTAGGAGAGAGGGGCTCATCACTTAAGGTTTGCCATTTCTCTTCTACCCACAATGAACTAAACTGTCTATTTGTGCATAGCGCTATGTACAGGTGAGTCACAAAATTACGCCTCCCTGCCATAGATAGCATGTTGATTAGTGTGTGGGTAGTATTTTGGGCCTCTCGGAATGCAAGCCATAGTTGTTGTGCCATGGATGAGATCTTAGCATACTGAAGGAATTGGCCAGGACCAAAACCAAATGTTTCCATGGCGTCTTGTAGCATAATAAATGTACCCCTCCCCCTGGGTAAAGATCAGATAGCATCAAACAACCACCTTCCTGCCACTACGCTATTTGGGAGAAGGGACAGACAATCCAAATATCTAGTTCAGGGCCATAGGGTGCTTGCTTTATCATCATTTGTACCGTTCTCTTCCGTAGCCAGGCCATCATTTGGACTAAATGTGGAAGTATATGGGGAAAGTTCCGGCCATGCATTATAAGTGTCCCCAACTGTTGTCCCTCACATGTCCCTGCCAATAGGGACCTCTCCTAACTAGGGTCAGTATCTAACCAATTTATCGCATGCTGGAGTTGTGATGCCAAGTAGTATAGTTCTAGGTCTGGGATCACTAATCCTCCCCACTCCCATTCTCTCCGCATTGTGGCAAGTCCATCCCTGCATCACCTAACATTCCATAGAAGCTTCACCAAGAGTCAGTCCAATTCTCCAAAGACTTTCTGCGATATTCTGAATGATATCGTTATTGAAATCTTAACTGAGGCCATAGAAGTCACTGAAAAATAGCAAATAGTGTGCACTCCATTTCATAACTAATCAATAGGAGCACATTGATCTCTCTAATTTATGGCATAGAGGCTTAAACCAGGACAAACAGAAGGACAAATGTTGGAACGTTCGAGCAGAAGGCCTGTACCAGCCATCACTTGGCCTCAGCCACTCATTTTTTTGCCTTCAGCCAAGTCCCAACGCTGTAACTTCAAAGATATCTGAGCACGTCAAATTATAGTGTGATCACCTCAGTGCAAATGATTAATGACAATTTTATTTCCCCAAAACAAGATATTGAGATTCTGAAAAACTATTCTAGGTAAACAAAAAGGAATGCCTCCAGTGGAAAGGAGATACATGCTTATCTCTGACTAATCTTCTGCCATACATCCAATGCGAGTCAGTCGGAAGGCCTTACTTGAACTGGCAAGGTAGTGAAAATAAAAAAACGATGCGCCTGCCCAGGCTGCCAGCGCAGATGGTGCAGGCTGCTGTTGAAGTATCACGCTCTACGTTTTGTTGGAAAAGGAACATGAAAGCCAACATGTTTAACCTTTTTCTAATTGTTTGTTTAATTTTCCAGGAGTAAAAAAAGAAGTTTCATAACTGGCTAGGAGAAACCTTAATATAAAGGATAATGCGACTGGCACATTCTGTGTATGTTCAGGCTCCTCAATAACTCTGAGCGCCAAGATACATTAGAACACTGAAAATCAGGAGCATCACTAACATCAGAGTCCTTCTTCCTCGGCCAACCCAGTCATAAGAGACCCTCTACCTCGTCCTACCTTTGCCAGTCGTTAAAAGCCCGTTACATCATCACACGCCGTCCTCTGTGGCTAGGACTCAGGTAAAGGGTATTTAAAGAATTAATACATTAAAACAAATATAGAAGACGTTGTGAACGGGATGGGGCAGCCAGTTGCACGAGTAGGAGTAAAGATCGCTTCAATATCACGTCAACGTATCATGATGCATGGACAAGAGGAAATATCATCAAACATGAGCCATACCTAGCCTCGTGGTTTTAAAACGCATACTTTGTCACAGCTGGTGGAAGTGTTCCTGTCTGTAGACAGAAGTCTGTATTCAAGGGCTGTTGAATTCATTAATGATGGATCAGATTTCATAAGAGCACTGTGGTGAGTAGAGACTGTTCAAAGAAATATAGACTGATCACCAATACATATATGATTTACATTTGCTTAAACGTAACTAGCTAGTATTTATGACTTTTTCTGTAAATGTGTAATTATATATTAAATATAACTCAACCAACAGAACTTGTTGATAGTAAACAATACCTATAATGATGAATCCTCATCATTCTTTGGAGTAACCCTGAAAAAACATTTCGATATTTACACTATTTGGACTTCTTCATGAAATAGATAGATGTCATTTATCTATTTCCAATCATTATAGGGGTTGTTTACTATCAACAAGTTCTGTGGTTGAGGTATATTTATTTAATATATAATTACACATTTTCATTACTTAGATTGTGGTTGATAAATATTATTGTCTTTATGTATTTTTATATATTGATGTCATTATTTGTTAGTCCGGTGTTTTCGATGTTGTCTCTTGTTCTTGGCCCAGGGGCCCAGCAACTCCCCTTTCCGCCATCCTTTTCATGGCGGTGCAAACCGCCATGAAAAGGCTTGCAGGAGGAGGACTAGTAATCCCTTAGGCAGCGCTGCAAGCAGTGCTGCCCTGGAGGATTACTTCTGCCAGGACTAAAGTGGCGGGAAACCGCAGTTCCCGGCGGTGCAGGGATTTCACCGCCAGGGTTGTAATGACCCCCAATGTGCTGTGTTACACCATTGGTTTCATCAATGCTTGTTTTACCAATGCTTGTTTGCTAATGTGAGTAGGTGTAGACGTGTGTTGGAAAATGGGTTATTGGTAGGGCAGGTAGGTACCTACACCTAGCAACAAGCCACTAACCTCCACATAGGTACAGTTAGGTCTCAGTAAATTAATCCCAGCTCAACCCTTGGTAGCTTGGCAACGAGCGTCAAGGCTTAACTTAGGAGACAAAGTGTAAAGCATTCAAACATCACAAAACAGTAATTAAATAAAACACAGGAAACAGTTTAAAAATCCAAAACCAATTTATAAAAATAGTTTATATTTTTATCTTTAAAATGACACAAAAACAATTAAAATCGGTTCAGGGGAACCGGAGATATGAATTTTTAAAGAATTATTACTTTTCTAGCGCTTAGAAACAAAAAGCGCCAATCGGGTCATCTGGTTGCACCTCGACCGGGGCAAAGTCAAACTTTCAGGCCGACCGCGATGGAGCCCTGCTCGGCTACAGGTCGCGGGAGGCCTCGGTTAAAAAGTTACCTTCTGACTTAGTCTTTATTTTGAAGTTTTTCTTCACCGGGACGAACCTGCCAGTTGAATCCGACCTCCTGGAGCCCTTGTCCGGATACGCGATGTGGGTTTCCTCGGTGGAGACTTTTACCTTCGGACTTAGTCGTTTTTTCGAGATGAAAATCCTTCGACCGGGGTAAACCTGGATCTTGATCCGACGTCCATGGAGCCCTTCTCGGATACGATGGCTGGGAGGTCCCGGTCAACTTTTTACGTTCGGACTTAGTCTCTTTTTTGGATGTTTTTCTTTACCGGGACGAACCACGAAGTCAGGCCGGGTCGCGGTTGAGGCACGCCGGCTAGAATTTCCGCGGCGGGTCGGTCCCTCTCTGGAGCTTTTTTCCAAAAATTCTCAAATCCTTTCCAAACTTCTGGGGCTTCACCCAGATGTTCTTTTAAGGTTCTTTTGGGGTCCACAGCTCACCCCAAGGGTCCAGAAGTTCTGTGATGGTCCTTGGGGGGTGCGGACTTCAACTCCCAGAATGCACCTGGCGCAAACTCCTTTTTGGCCACTGGACAGTGGTCAGCTGGTCGCTTTCTTCAGGAGTTGGTGCAGGGGACTCTGGTTGAGCAATTTTTCACCTGTAGCAAACAGGGAGTCCCTCCTTGAACCAGTTGAAGCCAGGCAAAGTCCTTCTTGTGGTGAAGCCCAAGTGTGCAGCTGGTGCAGTCCTTCTGAGTGCAGGGTCCAGGTGCAGGCCAGGGGTCCAGCAGGGCAGTCCTTCTTCTTTAGTTCCTTTCTTGTTGAATTCTGGAGGGGATCTGAGGTGTGGGTGCAGGTCTGCCAGTTTTTTCCTTGCTCCTGGGTGAAAAGCAGGGGGGTCCTGATTCTCCAATCAGGGACAGGGTCGTCCCCCTGTGATGACCACTTCCTGGGAAGTGTGGCAAAAATCCATCCCAGAAGGCAACAGTCTCTAAAAATCCAACATGGATGAATCTGATTTTTGGAGGTTACATCTGGCTGAGCCCACCCACTGGTGTGGCTAAAAATCATAAACACACCCCTCTCCTGCCCTCTCTTAATCTAATCAAGGGGGCACCTAATTGTCTGGGGTTGCAGGATGTGGGGGTGTTGCTGGGTGCTCCAAATGTCCTTCTCTGCCTTTGAAGACCAGTTTGGCCGCCCTCCCCCTTCCTGCCTCACCATCTGCTGAGGGGAGATTCTCTCCCCCAAGCACATTCCTTTGTGTGAAGCCAGGCCACTTCACACCTAATCAAGGTAGCCTGGCAGAAGCTGCTGCAGGCTGGCCAATCAGAGCACAGCAGCAAAAACAATACAGAGCTGAAATTGGCAACTTTTTAGGTAAAGTCTAAACTTTTTACCTGAACAAGTTATATTAAATCCAACAACTGGAAGTTGTGGGATTTATTACAACAATTAATTTGATACCAAATTCTTGGTATGTAACATTTAAGGAGACTTTAAAATTTAAAATAAAGTCTGCCCATTCTAGCCTATGAAGGCCATTTACTTCAATGAGGGAAAAACGAATTTGGCTGTTTTTACCTCACCAGGGCTTATAAATCTATTTTTATAAAGTCCCTGCTTATAGTTACATGGCACCCAGCCCTAGGGGCACATAGGGCACACCTTAGGGGTGACTTATATGTAAAAATAAGGTAGTTTAAGACTTTGGAAGTACCTTTAATTCCAAAGTCGAATTTGCATATAACTTTAATTTAAAAGCAGCCAGTAAAGCAGGCCTGCCTTTAAAATGACACTGGGCACCTCAGCAGTGCACCTAGGTGTGCACCACCTATGCTGTGGTCCCTAAACCTACATGCCCTACCATATACTAGGGACTTATAGGTAGGTTAACTTAGCCAATTATAATTAGCCTAATTTGCATATCCATTTTACACAGAGCACAGGCCCTGGGACTGGTTAGCAGTACCCAGGGCACCATCAAAGTCAGGAAAACACCAGCAAAAAGAGGAAAATGGGGGCAAAAAGTTATGGGGCCTCTGCAATCAGCCCTGTTTTCTCACACAACCCCCCCCCCCCTAGCCCACACGCCCAGGAGACTCAGCCCAACCCTGGGAGAGTCTTCCTGGCTTGTTAGGCGAGGAAGATAGTGAAGAAAACTGGCTGTCCCTTTGCTGGGCCTACTCTGCCTTATCTCCTCCTGTCAGGGTCACTCCCTATGGGTAGTGAAGCCATCCCAACAGTAAAAGGACCCAAGACAAACTGAAACTTTCCTCTAGGGGGGTCTTCCTCCTTTCTCTCTGCCAACTTGGGTAGTGAGGTGCCCACCTCCCCTACTCCAAACTTTGCTAGGGCAACACCTAGCTTACCCAAAGAGGTCACCCAACACTTGAGCAACCCCACCATGACCAATAGGGTCAGGGGGCCTACTTTGCTATTGGCCCTGGGGTCTGCCTCCCAGGCCAAGTACAGTGCTGCCAGGAAGGCTAGCACCCAGCAGAGGCTACTGACAGCTGTCAGTACCCAGAACCACACCCTAAGCTCTCCACTGACAGGTGGCTGAGCTGCTTTAGGGGCAACTTTGGGGTCCTGGCACCCCTCTTGCTGTCTAGAGTGGGGGCTACCACCTCCTGTGGCAGACACCCTTCTTCCACTCTCCCTTCTGTCAGTGCAGGGGCAACACCTTTCATCTGGACAGCTGCCTGACTACTCAGGACTTCCTTGGGGTCAGGTGAGGCCTCACCAGTGCCAACTCTGGGCTCCCCCCTTACTGGGACAGAAGGCCCTTGGCTCCCTGGAACTCTCTTTAAGAGTGGCATACCCTTCCTTTTCTTCTTTCCTTTTCTTGGGGACCCCTGTCTCCTAACTGTAGGGACTGACTCCCCAGGACTTTGGGTTGGGGGGGCGCCCTGGGCGACCACCCCATCTGTGACCAGACCCACCTCTGGGAGGTCATTGCCCAGGATATAATCTAGGGGAAGGTCAGCACTGACTACCACCCTAATCCAGTCAAGGATACCCTCCCTCTCTAGGGGCACTATGGCTACAGGTTTGGGGGTGACCTCCCCTGTGGCTATCCTGACTTTCTTTGTCTTTCCTGGGACATACATGTCTGGGGTCACTAACCGGTCACTCACTATAGTGTGACTGGCACAGGTGTCTCTCAGGCCAGTGGTAGGGATCCCATTCACTTGAATGTGGTGGAAGTGCCTACTCCCACCCTCAGGGATCACCAGCTTACCATCTGGTCCTGTCTCCCAGCACAATGCTAGGAGGACTTCATCATCTGAGGAATCCTCCTCTATGGCTACACTGGACAGCCCAGTGCTAACCACCTTCCTTGGACAGGCTGCATCTCCTCTGAAGTGACCTGTTTGCTGACAGTCAAAGCAAGCCCTACTGTCCAAGAGTTTTTTTAACCCTGGGTCTCCCTGTCTCTGCTTGTCAGAGTGGGAGTGGGATTTACTCTCCTCCTTCTTAGGGTTCTGGGGTACAGAGGGAGTCTCTGTGGTGGGCTTACCACCTCCCTCCTTAGGTTTTTGGGGACCTGTCCCCCCCTTCTTGGAGTCTCCCCCCTGGGACTTGACAACCACCCAGGTTCTCAACCACTCATCAGCTGCCTCCCCTAGCTCTCTAGGGTTGGTCTGCTTAGAGTCCACTAGATGCTGGCGTAACCTTTCTTGGATACAATTGGTCAAGATGTGCTCTCTCATGATCAGATTGTTTAACCCCTCATAAGTATCTACTTCGTTACCAATAATCCAGCCCTCTAGTGCCTTTAGTGAAATGTCCACAAAGTCAACCCAAGACTGGGTACTGACCTTCTGGGTGTCCCTGAACTTCATTCTATATTGCTCTGGGGTCAGACCAAACTTCTTGGTTAAGCACCTCTTCATACTAGGGTATGAATCTGCCTCCTCCCCCCTTAAGGTCAGAAGCCTATCCCTCCCTGAGTTGGGGACCAACTCCCACAAAAGGGAACCCCAGTATTGAGGCCTAACCCTTCTCATTTGGAGTGCCCTCTCAAAGGACCCCAGCCACTTATCTATGTCATCCCCCTCTACATAAGCAGGAACTACCCCCTTGGGTAATCTGGGGCAAACTCCCCCACCCATGGACACCTCAGCTTCTTTATCGCTGCTTCCATCTCTTTGTATGCCCACTTTTTCTTTTCTAGGGCCAGCTTCTCTGCTTCCAAAGCTATGTATGCTAGCTGGGCCTCCAGCTCTCTTTCTCTGATGGATGGGTTCTCTCCTCCTGAAGGGACCCCCTTCCTACCACTAGCTTTGGGCCTGCCCCTAGTGACTGTATCTACTGAGGACTGTTCTTCCTCGTCCTCACTTAGGGTCAGATGCCTTCCCTCCCCTGAGTGGTTAGAGCTTGCATCCTCCCTTCTTTCTCCCTCCTCTGGAGCTTCTTCTGACTCTACCTCTTGGGCCTCAGCCCATGCTGTCAGGGATGTGATCAGGATTTGCTTCCTGAGATCAGTGGTTGCAGGCAACCCTCTTTCAATACACAACCCCCTAAGCTGGACTACTGTCAGTGTGGGTAGGCTAGCCAGATCAAGCTCCATGGTTCCCTAGTTTTGTGTCAACAAAAAACTTTTTGCAAAAATTGGAAACAAGAATTTAGAAAAATTACAAAAATTCAATAATTGAAATTAATCCAAATTAAAAATTAAAAACAATTTTTGCACTAGGACAATTTAAAGGATTTTTAATTTGTTTTACCTAAAACTGTAACGTGATATTGAACACAAGTACAGGATCCCGTCGCTGCTTCCAATTATGTTGGAAAATGGGTTATTGGTAGGGCAGGTAGGTACCTACACCTAGCAACAAGCCACTAACCTCCACATATGTACAGTTAGGTCTCAGTAAATTAATCCCAGCTCAACCCTTGGTAGCTTGGCAACGAGCGTCAAGGCTTAACTTAGGAGACAAAGTGTAAAGCATTCAAATATCACAAAACAGTAATTAAATAAAACACAGGAAACAGTTTAAAAATCCAAAACCAATTTATAAAAATAGTTTATATTTTTATCTTTAAAATGACACAAAAACAATTAAAATCGGTTCAGGGGAACCGGAGATATGAATTTTTAAAGAATTATTACTTTTCTAGCGCTTAGAAACAAAAAGCGCCAATCGGGTCATCTGGTTGCACCTCGACCGGGGCAAAGTCAAACTTTCAGGCCGACCGCGATGGAGCCCTGCTCGGCTACAGGTCGCGGGAGGCCTCGGTTAAAAAGTTACCTTCTGACTTAGTCTTTATTTTGAAGTTTTTCTTCACCGGGACGAACCTGCCAGTTGAATCCGACCTCCTGGAGCCCTTGTCCGGATACGCGATGTGGGTTTCCTCGGTGGAGACTTTTACCTTCGGACTTAGTCGTTTTTTCGAGATGAAAATCCTTCGACCGGGGTAAACCTGGATCTTGATCCGACGTCCATGGAGCCCTTCTCGGATACTATGGCTGGGAGGTCCCGGTCAACTTTTTACGTTCGGACTTAGTCTCTTTTTTGGATGTTTTTCTTTACCGGGACGAACCACGAAGTCAGGCCGGGTCGCGGTTGAGGCAAGCCGGCTAGAATTTCCGCGGCGGGTCGGTCCCTCTCTGGAGCTATTTTCCTAAAATTCTCAAATCTTTTCCAAACTTCTGGGGCTTCACCCAGATGTTGTTTTAAGGTTCTTTTGGGGTCCACAGCTCACCCCAAGGGTCCAGAAGTTCTGTGATGGTCCTTGGGGGGTGCGGACTTCAACTCCCAGAATGCACCTGGCGCAAACTCCTTTTTGGCCACTGGACAGTGGTCAGCTGGTCGCTTTCTTCAGGAGTTGGTGCAGGGGACTCTTGTTTAGCAATTTTTCACCTGTAGCAAACAGGGAGTCCCTCCTTGAACCAGTTGAAGCCAGGCAAAGTCCTTCTTGTGGTGAAGCCCAAGTGTGCAGCTGGTGCAGTCCTTCTGAGTGCAGGGTCCAGGTGCAGGCCAGGGGTCCAGCAGGGCAGTCCTTCTTCTTCTTTAGTTCCTTTCTTGTTGAATTCTGGAGGGGATCTGAGGTGTGGGTGCAGGTCTGCCAGTTTTATCCTTGCTCCTGGGTGAAAAGCAGGGGGGTCCTGATTCTCCAATCAGGGACAGGGTCGTCCCCCTGTGATGACCACTTCCTGGGAAGTGTGGCAAAAATCCATCCCAGAAGGCAACAGTCTCTAAAAATCCAACATGGATGAATCTGATTTTTGGAGGTTACATCTGGCTGAGCCCACCCACTGGTGTGGCTAAAAATCATAAACACACCCCTCTCCTGCCCTCTCCTAATCTAATCAAGGGGGCACCTAATTGTCTGGGGTTGCAGGATGTGGGGGTGTTGCTGGGTGCTCCAAATGTCCTTCTCTGCCTTTGAAGACCAGTTTGGCCGCCCTCCCCCTTCCTGCCTCACCATCTGCTGAGGGGAGATTCTCTCCCCCAAGCACATTCCTTTGTGTGAAGCCAGGCCACTTCACACCTAATCAAGGTAGCCTGGCAGAAGCTGCTGCAGGCTGGCCAATCAGAGCACAGCAGCAAAAACAATGCAGAGCTGAAATTGGCAACTTTTTAGGTAAAGTCTAAACTTTTTACCTGAACAAGTTATATTAAATCCAACAACTGGAAGTTGTGGGATTTATTACAACAATTAATTTGATACCAAATTCTTGGTATGTAACATTTAAGGAGACTTTAAAATTTAAAATAAAGTCTGCCCATTCTAGCCTATGAAGGCCATTTACTTCAATGAGGGAAAAACGAATTTGGCTGTTTTTACCTCACCAGGGCTTATAAATCTATTTTTATAAAGTCCCTGCTTAAAGTTACATGGCACCCAGCCCTAGGGGCACAAAGGGCACACCTTAGGGGTGACTTATATGTAAAAATAAGGTAGTTTAAGACTTTGGAAGTACCTTTATTTCCAAAGTCGAATTTGCATATAACTTTAATTTAAAAGCAGCCAGCAAAGCAGGCCTGCCTTTAAAATGACACTGGGCACCTGAGCAGTGCACCTAGGTGTGCACCACCTATGCTGTGGTCCCTAAACCTACATGCCCTACCATATACTAGGGACTTATAGGTAGGTTAACTTAGCCAATTATAATTAGCCTAATTTGCATATCCATTTTACACAGAGCACAGGCCCTGGGACTGGTTAGCAGTACCCAGGGCACCATCAAAGTCAGGAAAACACCAGCAAAAAGAGGAAAATGGGGGCAAAAAGTTATGGGGCCTCTGCAATCAGCCCTGTTTTCTCACACAACCCCCCCCCCCCCAGCCCACACGCCCAGGAGACTCAGCCCAACCCTGGGAGAGTCTTCCTGGCTTGTTAGGCGAGGAAGACAGTGAAGAAAACTGGCTGTCCCTTTGCAGAGCCTACTCTGCCTTATCTCCTCCTGTCAGGGTCACTCCCTATGGGTAGTGAAGCCATCCCAACAGTAAAAGGACCCAACACAAACTGAAACTTTCCTCTAGGGGGGTCTTCCTCCTTTCTCTCTGCCAACTTGGGTAGTGAGGTGCCCACCTCCCCTACTCCAAACTTTGCTAGGGCAACACCTAGCTTACCCAAAGAGGTCACCCAACACTTGAGCAACCCCACCATGACCAATAGGGCCAGGGGGCCTACTTTGCTATTGGCCCTGAGGTCTGCCTCCCAGGCCAAGTACAGTGCTGCCAGGAAGGCTAGCACCCAGCAGAGGCTACTGACAGCTGTCAGTACCCAGAACCACACCCTAAGCTCTCCACTGACAGGTGGCTGAGCTGCTTTAGGGGCAACTTTGGGGTCCTGGCACCCCTCTTGCTGTCTAGAGTGGGGGCTACCACCTCCTGTGGCAGACACCCTTCTTCCACTCTCCCTTCTGTCAGTGCAGGGGCAACACCTTTCATCTGGACAGCTGCCTGACTACTCAGGACTTCCTTGGGGTCAGGTGAGGCCTCACCAGTGCCAACTCTGGGCTCCCCCCTTACTGGGACAGAAGGCCCTTGGCTCCCTGGAACTCTCTTTAAGAGTGGCATACCCTTCCTTTTCTTCTTTCCTTTTCTTGGGGACCCCTGTCTCCTAACTGTAGGGACTGACTCCCCAGGACTTTGGGTTGGGGGGGCGCCCTGGGCGACCACCCCATCTGTGACCAGACCCACCTCTGGGAGGTCATTGCCCAGGATACAATCTACGGGAAGGTCAGCACTGACTACCACCCTAAAACAGTCAAGGATACCCTCCCTCTCTAGGGGCACTATGGCTACAGGTTTGGGGGTGACCTCCCCTGTGGCTATCCTGACTTTCTTTGTCTTTCCTGGGACATACATGTCTGGGGTCACTAACCGGTCACTCACTATAGTGTGACTGGCACAGGTGTCTCTCAGGCCAGTGGTAGGGATCCCATTCACTTGAATGTGGTGGAAGTGCCTACTCCCACCCTCAGGGATCACCAGCTTACCATCTGGTCCTGTCTCCCAGCACAATGCTAGGAGGACTTCATCATCTGAGGAATCCTCCTCTATGGCTACACTGGACAGCCCAGTGCTAACCACCTTCCTTGGACAGGCTGCATCTCCTCTGAAGTGACCTGTCTGCTGACAGTCAAAGCAAGCCCTACTGTCCAAGAGTTTTTTTAACCCTGGGTCTCCCTGTCTCTGCTTGTCAGAGTGGGAGTGGGATTTACTCTCCTCCTTCTTAGGGTTCTGGGGTACAGAGGGAGTCTCTGTGGTGGGCTTACCACCTCCCTCCTTAGGTTTTTGGGGACCTGTCCCCCCCTTCTTGGAGTCTCCCCCCTGGGACTTGATAACCACCCTGGTTCTCAACCACTCATCAGCTGCCTCCCCTAGCTCTCTAGGGTTGGTCTGCTTAGAGTCCACTAGATGCTGGCGTAACCTTTCTTGGATACAATTGGTCAAGATGTGCTCTCTCATGATCAGATTGTTTAACCCCTCATAAGTATCTACTTCGTTACCAATAATCCAGCCCTCTAGTGCCTTTAGTGAAATGTCCACAAAGTCAACCCAAGACTGGGTACTGACCTTCTGGGTGTCCCTGAACTTCATTCTATATTGCTCTGGGGTCAGACCAAACTTCTTGGTTAAGCACCTCTTCATACTAGGGTATGAATCTGCCTCCTCCCCCCTTAAGGTCAGAAGCCTATCCCTCCCTGAGTTGGGGACCAACTCCCACAAAAGGGAACCCCAGTATTGAGGCCTAACCCTTCTCATTTGGAGTGCCCTCTCAAAGGCCCCCAGCCACTTATCTATGTCATCCCCCTCTACATAAGCAGGAACTACCCCCTTGGGTAATCTGGGGCAAACTCCCCCACCCATGGACACCTCAGCTTCTTTATCGCTGCTTCCATCTCTTTTCTCTTTGTATGCCCACTTTTTCTTTTCTAGGGCCAGCTTCTCTGCTTCCAAAGCTATGTATGCTAGCTGGGCCTCCAGCTCTCTTTCTCTGATGGATGGGTTCTCTCCTCCTGAAGGGACCCCCTTCCTACCACTAGCTTTGGGCCTGCCCCTAGTGACTGTATCTACTGAGGACTGTTCTTCCTCGTCCTCACTTAGGGTCAGATGCCTTCCCTCCCCTGAGTTGTTAGAGCTTGCATCCTCCCTTCTTTCTCCCTCCTCTGGAGCTTCTTCTGACTCTACCTCTTGGGCCTCAGCCCATGCTGTCAGGGATGTGATCATTATTTGCTTCCTGAGATCAGTGGTTGCAGGCAACCCTCTTTCAATACACAACCCCCTAAGCTGGACTACTGTCAGTGTGGGTAGGCTAGCCAGATCAAGCTCCATGGTTCCCTAGTTTTGTGTCAACAAAAAACGTTTTGCAAAAATTGGAAACAAGAATTTAGAAAAATTACAAAAATTCAATAATTGAAATTAATCCAAATCAAAAATTAAAAACAATTTTTGCACTAGGACAATTTAAAGGATTTTTAATTTGTTTTACCTAAAACTGTAACGTGATATTGAACACAACTACAGGATCCCGTCGCTGCTTCCAATTATGTTGGAAAATGGGTTATTGGTAGGGCAGGTAGGTACCTACACCTAGCAACAAGCCACTAACCTCCACATAGGTACAGTTAGGTCTCAGTAAATTAATCCCAGCTCAACCCTTGGTAGCTTGGCAACGAGCGTCAAGGCTTAACTTAGGAGACAAAGTGTAAAGCATTCAAATATCACAAAACAGTAATTAAATAAAACACAGGAAACAGTTTAAAAATCCAAAACCAATTTATAAAAATAGTTTATATTTTTATCCTTAAAATGACACAAAAACAATTAAAATCGGTTCAGGGGAACCGGAGATATGAATTTTTAAAGAATTATTACTTTTCTAGCGCTTAGAAACAAAAAGCGCCAATCGGGTCATCTGGTTGCACCTCGACCGGGGCAAAGTCAAACTTTCAGGCCGACCGCGATGGAGCCCTGCTCGGCTACAGGTCGCGGGAGGCCTCGGTTAAAAAGTTACCTTCTGACTTAGTCTTTATTTTGAAGTTTTTCTTCACCGGGACGAACCTGCCAGTTGAATCCGACCTCCTGGAGCCCTTGTCCGGATACGCGAAGTGGGTTTCCTCGGTGGAGACTTTTACCTTCGGACTTAGTCGTTTTTTCGAGATGAAAATCCTTCGACCGGGGTAAACCTGGATCTTGATCCGACGTCCATGGAGCCCTTCTCGGATACTATGGCTGGGAGGTCCCGGTCAACTTTTTACGTTCGGACTTAGTCTCTTTTTTGGATGTTTTTCTTTACCGGGACGAACCACGAAGTCAGGCCGGGTCGCGGTTGAGGCAAGCCGGCTAGAATTTCCGCGGCGGGTCGGTCCCTCTCTGGAGCTTTTTTCCCAAAATTCTCAAATCTTTTCCAAACTTCTGGGGCTTCACCCAGATGTTGTTTTAAGGTTCTTTTGGGGTCCACAGCTCACCCCAAGGGTCCAGAAGTTCTGTGATGGTCCTTGGGGGGTGCAGACTTCAACTCCCAGAATGCACCTGGCGCAAACTCCTTTTTGGCCACTGGACAGTGGTCAGCTGGTCGCTTTCTTCAGGAGTTGGTGCAGGGGACTCTGGTTTAGCAATTTTTCACCTGTAGCAAACAGGGAGTCCCTCCTTGAACCAGTTGAAGCCAGGCAAAGTCCTTCTTGTGGTGAAGCCCAAGTGTGCAGCTGGTGCAGTCCTTCTGAGTGCAGGGTCCAGGTGCAGGCCAGGGGTCCAGCAGGGCAGTCCTTCTTCTTCTTTAGTTCCTTTCTTGTTGAATTCTGGAGGGGATCTGAGGTGTGGGTGCAGGTCTGCCAGTTTTATCCTTGCTCCTGGGTGAAAAGCAGGGGGGTCCTGATTCTCCAATCAGGGACAGGGTCCCCCCCCTGTGATGACCACTTCCTGGGAAGTGTGGCAAAAATCCATCCCAGAAGGCAACAGTCTCTAAAAATCCAACATGGATGAATCTGATTTTTGGAGGTTACATCTGGCTGAGCCCACCCACTGGTGTGGCTAAAAATCATAAACACACCCCTCTCCTGCCCTCTCCTAATCTAATCAAGGGGGCACCTAATTGTCTGGGGTTGCAGGATGTGGGGGTGTTGCTGGGTGCTCCAAATGTCCTTCTCTGCCTTTGAAGACCAGTTTGGCCGCCCTCCCCCTTCCTGCCTCACCATCTGCTGAGGGGAGATTCTCTCCCCCAAGCACATTCCTTTGTTTGAAGCCAGGCCACTTCACACCTAATCAAGGTAGCCTGGCAGAAGCTGCTGCAGGCTGGCCAATCAGAGCACAGCAGCAAAAACAATGCAGAGCTGAAATTGGCAACTTTTTAGGTAAAGTCTAAACTTTTTACCTGAACAAGTTATATTAAATCCAACAACTGGAAGTTGTGGGATTTATTACAACAATAAATTTGATACCAAATTCTTGGTATGTAACATTTAAGGAGACTTTAAAATTTAAAATAAAGTCTGCCCATTCTAGCCTATGAAGGCCATTTACTTCAATGAGGGAAAAACGAATTTGGCTGTTTTTACCTCACCAGGGCTTATAAATCTATTTTTATAAAGTCCCTGCTTATAGTTACATGGCACCCAGCCCTAGGGGCACATAGGGCACACCTTAGGGGTGACTTATATGTAAAAATAAGGTAGTTTAAGACTTTGGAAGTACCTTTAATTCCAAAGTCGAATTTGCATATAACTTTAATTTAAAAGCAGCCAACAAAGCAGGCCTTCCTTTAAAATGACACTGGGCACCTCAGCAGTGCACCTAGGTGTGCACCACCTATGCTGTGGTCCCTAAACCTACATGCCCTACCATATACTAGGGACTTATAGGTAGGTTAACTTAGCCAATTATAATTAGCCTAATTTGCATATCCATTTTACACAGAGCACAGGCCCTGGGACTGGTTAGCAGTACCCAGGGCACCATCAAAGTCAGGAAAACACCAGCAAAAAGAGGAAAATGGGGGCAAAAAGTTATGGGGCCTCTGCAATCAGCCCTGTTTTCTCACAACGTGCTTCTAATTGGATGTGGTAACTCATCCACATGTGGAAACTCAACTGCTTTCCTGATTGGCTATAAATAACAGAGTGAAGCATGCCTCCCTGCTTGACTTTGTTTTGCTTCCTGATCTCAGCACCTGACTTGGCAGTCAAAGCCCCTGCTGTCATCCTCATATTCAGGACTTTTGAGGCAATTCTTTTCTTCGTTCCTGTACCAGCTGACACCAGGAATTCCTCCACCACTCTGGAAAAGACTGCAGCTAGGTGACTAGTATTCTCCAGGGAGTTTTTTCTTTGCGCGCCGCGCTTTCCTAGAACAGCTGGTGTATTTCAGACCTCGTATTTTGGCAGAGTGCTTATCTTAAAGAGACAAATGCATTTCTGAACATTCTACATTATTATTGTAGTTACTTGCCTAAATGTGCTTCAGGAAATCTGCTTGAGCTCAAGTACTACAAAAAGCGACAGTGCAATTTTAAAAGAGCATTTACATGACTTTTCTTTCTCTAATTGCATAACTCTTGGATTTAAATTGTGTCATTCATGCCTGTGTTTCAGGTTTGAGGAATTTGCTTTTTGAAGGGTTTTTCACACAAACAGGGAAACCAAACCAAACTGTGCCACCCTAACTGTTTGAACCCAGAATGGACAGTTGTATTTCTTGGATTGTTTTTGTTCCTTTTAGTTTAACCCTATGCAGGCAGGAAAGTTATATGTGATATAATTAATGCCCTTGTTTGTCTTTCTTGTGCATAATAAGTGCAACCACAGTTCTAATTGTAGTGTGCAACAGTGAATCTCTGTCAAGCCAGCCCTAGTGTCACAGTACTTATTGTTATGGTACTCAGTTTGGGTTTTTTGGTAATGCAGTGTTAGTAATTGTGCCAACAGTTATTACTATCTGCTGGAGCATCCCGGTGTTCTTCTATCGCTTCTGTGCCCATATCAAAAAGAGAGATTCAGTTTCAAGGAATTTGAGTGTACTAACTCTACTATCACTCTGTCAACAACGACCTGCCCCCCAAAGATACAGGGTGCCTGGCTGGACCGGCAAGATGTGGCATTGTTTTGTCTCTTTCTCTTCCACTCCCCCTTTCCTTTTGGGACACCTGCCGGGGTTTCTGTGTCCACCAGGAAGTGCTGAGAGGTGTTCCAGGAGTTCAGGGGCATACCATTGCACCTGCAGAAATCCTACTTTTCAGGTGAGGGGCACAACAGAAGGGAGGTATAACAAAGCTGCAACTCTCAAAAGGTGTGCTATCAAGACCAACATTGTTGATTGTCTCTGCATCTGTATCACACACCTGGGTATCATGATGAAAGGTGGAAATGCATAATGATGTCTACAAGACCAATCCTGAAGAAAATCATCTGTTACTAATACTTCCAGATCTGACATCCAACGGAACTACATCTGTATCTGAGTTGTCAACTGGGAAGCAAACAGGTCTATGTCATATTGTCCCCAAACCCTGTTTAGAGCTTTAAAAACATGACAATTCATGCACCAATCTTTCTTATTGTAAATGCTGCTTGAGGTACAGTCTGTCGTCATTTTGTATTGTCCTAGAAGATACTCCGTTGCCAGCGATATCTTCTCAAGAAGACAAAACTGCCACAGGGATCTGGCCTATTCTTAGAGTTTTGATTTTGTCCCCCAGTCTATTTATTTACTTCAAAGAGAACAAAAATGAGGGATTGGTAGATTTGTGGGGGGGAGGGGACGGTCCAGTGTACACTTTCCCACAGAAATATATTAGCAAACAATGAGTACACTGTTTTGAAGTAATTAGCTCCTCCCTGCCAGTTTAGAGGGGAGTAAAAGATCACCAAAGCAATTGCTTATGTAGGTGCAACAGCCCTCACCCACTATTAGGTGGCATGCTTCATCACTGGGGTTGCTCCTCATCAGGCCAGCGCTGCAATTCCCAACGGGCCCCACAAGGGGACTCTTTGCAAGAGATCCTTTGTAGAAAACATGTCTGAAAGCAGGACCAGGAATGTGAAGTGTTTCCTGATCAGTGATGAGTGAGAGACTAGGAAAGGTGGGGGTTAAAACTGATTATACGTACCAATGCAGTGACTTTTACTCTAAGCGGGTGGAACTTATGTCAAGGTTACAAACAGGACATGGGACTGAACAGACGTAATGATTGAATGTTCCATAAGTGAGAGTTTTTATCTGGAATCCTTAAACTGCAGGGTGATGCTAGAGGTAACTGTATGCAGGACTATCTACAATATAGTGTATTTATGAACTTGACAATGGTCAGATTGTCCATACATAGAAGTCCTGCACATTTCACCATCTGTTTTTTAACCAAACTTAGGACTGCAAAGAAGCATGAAAGAAGAAACAATGTATGCATGTGTACTCTTGATTCATTTTCTTCTAGTTGAGAAGTTGCCCCATCTCTGGGGTCCAACCCCCAGAAACGTGTATCTAGTTCTAATACCAGATCTGGGGCCATAGATAAAATGGATCACCTCTATATCTAATGGAATAATCTCTGAATATTGCAAGTCTCTTTGTGAATCTCTTACGTTAGGTGGTGGAAAGCCCCCATCATGAAGGGGGATTCGAAAGATTTTTTTAATAGAAGATGTAAGAAGGCTGACCAGTCTTGGCAAGTGCTAGAGGGAAAATTGCTGTTAGGCTAATGCCATACTCAACTCTTTCTTGATGATTTTTAGTTTTGAGTCCAGAAGGAAAATAACCTCCTTTGTGAATCCACCAGAAACACCAACAATTCCCTCCTTCTTTAGAGAATCAGATCTGACTGATATTTAATCACCATAAAACCCAGCTTTTGAATCAGTTTTTTGGCAGATTGTAAATGTTTCAAAAAATGTTTCCCCTGACCTAGAACTACAGTATCATTCAGATATACCATCATCCTTAGTTCATGGCATCTGAAAGCTACCACTTGCAGTTTTAACAGCTTGGTGAAACACCAAAGAGTGGGGGATAAGCCAAAAGTATAAACATGTAAACCAAATGCCTGTCCCTGCCAGCGGAAATGCAGATATTTCTTGTGATGTTTAAACATTGGCTGTTAGATAAGTATCCTTCAGATCTAAACATATCACACAATCTCCTGGAAGGAGAATATCTAGGAGACTGACTATTGTCTCAATGTTTGTAAAGAGCAAACTGATTGAGATAGTTTAGATGTAATACTGGTGATTCTTTTGTTCTCCTTCTGAACCAAAAATATATTGCTCACAAACCATCTGGGATGCAACACACAAGGGCCTTTCAAAAATAACATCTTTGCCTCCAATGAAATTAAAGCTATTCCCTCCTCAGAATACTGTACTGGAGTGGGAACCCTGGTTTTCACTGTCATAGAAATCTATTAAAAAAGCCCCAGACTGTTTTAAGACCCGATAGATTGTTTGAAATTGTAGCTCATTCTTGTGTAAAAAAAGGGTAACCTGCCTCCCACTTTTACAAGGGAAGAAGAAAGAATGCTTTGTTTGTGTTTCCCCTCCTTTTTATCTATTGACGATAAAACACCTTGCATATCGCCTTTTCAAAAAGATCATCATCCAGAAATATCTGTATTGCTGATGGCTGAAGTAGGGTCTGAAGTAGATTGAACAGCCAACAAAACTTTCTCATATCTGCTGGAGAGGAGTGAACTCTATCTAACGAAACCAAATTTTGAACATAATGTCCAATTTCTCTAATAAAGGCATCACCAAACAGAGATCTCTTGTAGTTCAATCTAACCTCAGAACTAGCAAGCTCCTTCGCCTTTGAGTCTGTCATTATTTGAAGCTCTTTACATCTTTCGCATGAAAGGCTGATATTTCATTCCTCAAAAAATAGACAGGCCTTTGAGCTCAGTTAGAAGTTACCGCTGAGTCAAGAGGTTCTCCTGTGTTCTTTGCCTGCTCTGCAAGACACAATATCTTTGTGATCTGACCTAAGGAATCCAACATCTTGTCACGGCATGAGGCCAGGCACTATTCATACTGCCAGTGGGATCTTTCCACCACCATGCTCGAAAACTAGACAATTTCTGGATGTAGAACAGAGCTCATGGGTGCCTTATCTGCAATAATTGGCCTCAGGTATTCTGCCCTCCTCTTTGACCTGGTGGCTATGTCCCACTAAGCGCTTAACTCACATAGCAGAAAAGAGGAAGTAGTTTTACTTTGAATGTGATTGATAAATATGCAGCAAGAAGAGAGTCTGCATAATAGAGCCTTCTATCTCATAATACCTTTATAATTCAGAAGGGGTCGAAAAGCAACCTCCAAAATGAATATAAATTAAGCAGGTCGCAATTTGCTACTGCCTCTGATTGGCTGCAATTGCAGGGCTAGAGGCCTTCAAGGCACAGCAGACTTCCATAATTGTATTTGCATTCCGAAATGGAAAACGTTTTCAAAGCTGCCCATATCTATTAAAAGGTAATGGTGCTGCTTTGCAAAACGGTTTCTCTTTTGGGGATACAAGTGGGAGAGCACACTGTGAGTGTGGAGATCACTGCCAGGGCTCTGCCCCTGAGGCCACTGATCCGATTCTCAGTATGGAAGCTGGCTCCTTCGTTTTATCAATGATCACTCTGTTAACGCGTCCCTTTTTGTCAATTTGTACACATTAGGACTCATTTTAGGCCAATGAATCTTTTGACCCAGTGGTGAGACACCGTAGGACGAGATAACTGATCAATATGTCAAGCAATATATCAATGATGTTACCAATATTTATCACCACAATACACTTTACTTTGGAATAAGACATTGATCAAACTGTCGATGCAACCATGACCTTTCAGCCATGAATAACCACACCTTGTGATAGAATTTTATGAATTTTATTCCCTATTGATTACAATCTACTAGCAGAAGTGTCAATCTCAAAACCAAGAAGCCTAAGAGCATAGTCACAATATGGCAACTGTGATAAGATTTCATTAATGCAAGAATCACAAACATAAGAGCATAACATGGTGTAAACATAGATCAGAATACAAGGAATATTACGTAAGTCTCAGTTCAGCATAGCGCAACGTTGGTCTTTGTCTATTTGCGTCAGTCAGAGTGATCACCTATCCTAACCACTAATTAGCATCAGCATGTTGGGTTTCATGCAAAATAATTTAGAACACCAATTTAGAAAACATCTAAACTATGGCCCCTATATAAAAATGAGCAGTTGGTACCTAGAAAGGAAAAGCAAACAGACAAATTACAATTGCATTGTTATAATTACCCTCCAAGGATTAAGTCAGCACACAGGATCAGTCTTCGTCTTCAGGACATCATTAGAATCGCCATCAGTCTAACTTCGTCTAGAGGACAGGGGACACTTCCCTCATAAGGAGGAGAAGCATAAAAGGGGCAGTCTATGGGTGAGGATGGTTTATTAAGTCTCAAAGTCACCAAACAGTGTGACAGAGTTTCGGGATAAAATTGACAGCATTCCCTACCTAGTTCTAACGTCCCTTCTGTGACATGAGTTTTTATCCCTTTTTGTAATACCTTCCCCCAAAATTCTATTGGATATCCACTATACCCCACTATCTTTAACCTATCAAATAATACATAAGGTAATCCCAATTGTCACCCCACGATAATTTATAACACTTTGATTGGTCTTCATAATTGATGTCTTCGAAGGTGGCACATCCGGGGTTACTTCACCATTGTGGCACGTTCCTCGGGTCATGAGTTCTTCTGTCCATGGTCAAATGTCCTTGTACATTCTTTCATTGACTTTTGTTTCAAAATTTTTATAAAACTCATACTAAGGCAGCTAGCATGCGGATGGGAACAGGATAGAACTTGTTACATAAAACGAAGGAAAAGAACAAATGTAGGGTCATGGCCCTTTGCGAGTCAGCACACTGGAAAACAGAGAAAAATGCTTTAATATGAGAGCTAGGCAGCTAAATCCACAGCTCACACTAACTTAAGTCCTATGGGTTTTAATACAATTGCAATATTGTAAACGCTAATATATGCTCGACTAATCTTGATGCAAGCAATCATTTTTCATAACCGACATTAGTTTTGTGTACACAATGGTAATTTCACATTTCATAGTCATAATTCAAATGCACGTTAAGCAAACTGCTATTTATTGTCGTTTTCTATGCAGCATTGTTAGGCATTTATATAAGCATTACACTTCTAATAATTGAAACGTTCAAACTACGCTCTCTCAGTCCCTCCTCTGATGATGTTCGTCATCAAACAAACCTTTCACTTTTAATTTTTCACCTTGCGCATAATGCGCATTTCAACATCTTGCCCTTTATGTGAACTTTCCCAGATTTCATTGAACATTTTCTCTCTTTCACTTTCTTCGTTTCTCCTGGTTCTTTTAGTCCAATTTTTCTTTATTTTGTCATTAATTTTGCATGCCCCCCATAATCCTAATAGACAGACCAAAACAATTAATAGACCCATCAATATTTTTGCAAGTACCCCATTTCAAATGCTGGTAAACCAACTCCCTACTCTGGCAATTCCCTTTCAAAATTTCTCCCAAACACCAAGTTCTTTCAAATCCTTTAAATCTGTACTATCTCTAGTAAGGTTAGTAAGCATACTTCTAATCTTTTTACTGTTATCCGGAATGAATGAACAACAATGACGCTCGTTGAGCATTTTGCAGACCCCTCCACTCTTTGCTTAAAGAATGTCTAAAGCAAGCCGATTTTGAGGAGTCATAGCTCTTTCTGCAGCAAGTTCAGTATCCATCAGGAGTATAGCCCCTGTGAAATTTGTCAGCATGTTATCCACTATAGTAGACAACTTTTGAATCTTCCTAGAATTCAAGATAAACCCCACTGAAGGGATTATAGCTCCAAATATATCACCAATGACAGCCGCCACTGATTCTCGCTTTTGTCTAGGATGTTGTAGTTCAAACGTTTTAGGTATCTGTTTTAAGTCATCAATCTGGTAAATCTTTGGGAATATTATTCCCAAATAACATGTCCCATACCATCCCTTAGGGAGACGGTAATAAGCATTAAGCCCACAGATGTAATAGATCCCAGGGATCGCTGGATCCTGTCCATTCAGCATAAAGGTCCATTTACTCTGAAACAAAAACACATGTCTGCACTCACTCGTTCCCACAAACAGGTTGTCCTGGTCAGATTTTGGCCTATATATACAAAGCCTACCTACATGTAATGCATCTATAGCTAATTTTCCTTGTGTCTTGATTGCAGTGTAAGCATAATCATTTGCGTACGTGCTTTTTTCTAATCCTTTTTCTAATTTTTCTTTCAATGCTTTGCGTCTATTATCAGAGTGATCTAAAAAGCTTTTCTCAACAGGTGATGATAAGCAAGTCAAATTATTGCGATGTGCATAAGCAGTTCCGAATGTAAGCGTCGGCTCAAAGAATCCTCTAACTATTTTTATATCATGTTCTTTAGCTAACTTGCTTAAAAATTCAATCACAGGCACAAAAGAAAACACAACATCCAAGTTTGAATAAAAGTATTGCACATGCTCTTGATTATAGAATCTTGTTAGTAGCAAGCTGCAACTAATCCCGTAAGTAAGCGGGAGGCTATGGTAAGTAACTCCCTCCTGCACAGATGAAGGAATCTTAGTGAAACATAACAATCTTTCGCATCCATGGTTTCCACATACTCATTTAGTAAGCGATAGAAGACATTAGTAGAAAGTTCCCCTTTTGCATTAGTTCCCTCATGCATGTGTCTTGCATCCTGTTCAAATCTTTCCCACGGTGTTAGTGTGGTAGTTTCAGGTTTTGAAGTAGCATTAATAGTTTCTTTCTCTATCCATGGCATTCCCACAATCACTCCCACAATTATTATTGCACATACAACACCTATTATAAGTCCTAGCCAACCACACACTTTACTGTTCTTACTACTACTTCTATTATAAGCCATGTCTGCATAGAATCAGATAGTAGTATAACAATCAACTAGAGGATGACTCAAAACTCTCTTGCTTTCTGCGTGTATTTACAGCGCCTTCACTCACTCCAGGACCCTTTTTTTCTCAAATCAGGTTAGCAGCTTGTCGTAATCAGGTTTTAAAAGTCAATCCGGTTCTAGTGTCACTTTTGGTAATTTATAAAGTCTCTCTTTCAGTTTTCAAATTTTCATTTTCTAACCAAGCTTTCCTCAGATTCGTTCAGGTACCGTAGTATTGGCCTGGTACTTCTCGATCAAAACAGAATGCTACGAATTCTTGTTGCCATTCAGATGTTGTAGCATACGCCCATTCAGGACCTGTATATCTTCTGTTTGCGACTCTTTTTCTTTTCAGCCTTCGTTCACCTTGTTGTTCTCCTTCACTTAGATCTTCCACTCGAGATGTATCGTTCTCTTCTATTATTGCGTCTTTTGATACGTCTCTTATCTTGAGGAGTGATCTATCTGGCCAATTATCACCTTTATGAATCTTCTCTTGATGTGTCGTTTCAGGACGCTGGACAGCACCCTCCTCTTGTGATATAGGGGGTTATTACAACTTTGGAGGAGGTGTTAATCTGTCCCAAAAGTGACGGTAAATTGACGGATGTACCACCAGCCGTATTACGAGTCCATTATATCCTATGGAACTCGTAATACGGCTGGTGGTATATCCGTCACATTTGGGACGGATCAACACCTCCTCCAAAGTTGTAATAACCCCCGTGGTGTTTTCACTTGATGGACCTGCAGCTGGCTCAGGAGACTCTGGCACACTCTGATTTCTCTCTACAATTTCTCCTTCTTCTTCTTCTGGGTCTGTGCCGGGTTCGAGTTCTAATCTGTATTTGTCTACTTCTGGGAGAACTTCTCCTTGATTTAGTTCTCCTGCCGCCTCTACTGAGATAGGCACTCTGTCACCTCTCTCGAACTCATTGACTGCTTGAGGGACAAGGCTGTTCTCAGTGGGCTCTCCGACAGTCTCAGTTCCTTCTTGACTATTTTCTGGCCCTGAGACTTCTCTTCCTGAAGCTGTTGTGCCGGAAACTTCAAGTTCCTCTTCAGCAGGACACGTTACCCTTTTCGTGTGACTGGCATGTATCCAGTTTGGAACTCCGGCACACTTTACAGCAGTAGTAGTTGTCAAGATTACTTGATATGGCCCTTTCCAACGTGGTTCTAGACACGATTTTCTCAAGTGCTTCTTGACAACCACCCAGTCACCAGCTTGTAGAGAGTGGCCTGGATCGCCAATCGGTGGCAATGTGTTAGCTTCCACCTGGTGAGAGAAAGAGCGAATCACATCAGCCAAACCCTTGCAGTAATCCAACACCATATCATCTGTAATATTCACTGGCACATTTGCAATTACTGCTGGTAATCTCATAGCTCTACCCATGAGGATTTTATGGGGGGATAGTCCTGTTTTCTTTTCTGGGGTGCTTCTCATTGACATCAGCACTAGAGGCAAGGCATCTGGCCATTTCATGTTAGTAGCTACACACATTTTTGCCATTCTCGATTTCAAAGTACCGTTCATTTGTTCTACTAGTCCTGATGCTTCGGGCGGTAGCTACAATGCAGCTTTTGTTCGATGTTAAGAGCGGCACACAGGAGTTTAATCACCTCATTGTCGAAGTGTCTACCCCTATCTGACTCTATAGAGACCGGAAACCCGAACCTTGGTATCAGTTCCCTAAGTATTAATTTTGCAACCATAAGACTGTCATTCCTACGTGTGGGATATGTCTCAATCCAGTGACTGAAAACACACACAATCACCAACACGTACTTCAATCCTCCACAAACACGCATTTCAATGAAGTCCATTTGCATCTTGTTGAATGGACCGCCAGCTCTCCCAATGTGGCTCAAAGTTACCACAGCTCCTTTCCCGGCATTCATCTGTTGACAGATGATGCACCTGTGACAGGTAATTTCTGCGGCATGTCTGAATTTTAGGTTAAACCAATCAATTTTGAATGACCTGATCATTGCATCTCTTCCAAGGTGAGCCTGTCCATGGTAAAGTCTGGCGAACTGAGATAGAAGACTGTTTGGCAAGACTAATTTCCCTTCCTCTGAGACCCACAAATCATCAGCCCTTTGTACACATTGCATTCTTTGCCAAGAGCGTTTCTCCTCTTTGCTTGCACGGATTTGCAATGTTTTGAACTCATCTAAGGTGTTAACTACCCGCAATGCAAGGTTCAGACATGTGTCATTTTCATTTTGTGGTAATAATTCCCATTGTTCCTTGAACGATATACAGTTCAATGCGCAAAATCTTGCGACTTGATCTGCATAGCCGTTTCCCATGGACACAAAGTCTTGTGATCTAATATGAGCACTGCATTTCACCATGGCAATTTCAAGAGGTAACTGAATTGCATGTAACAAATCCTTTCTTTGCTCACCATTTTTTACAGGAGAACCAGATGAGGTCATGTAACCTTTCTGTGACCAAAGTTGGCCAAAATCATGTACAACTCCGAATCCGTATATGCTGTTGGTATAGATAGTGACTCTCAAATTCACAGCTACGTGGCATGCCTTAGTAAGGGCAATTAATTCTGCCACTTGAGCGGAAAACACTCTCTCGAGCCAGGAGGCTTCAACGATACCAGCTATGGTACATACCGCATAGCCAGCTCTCAGTGTTCCAGCAGAATCTCTTAGACAGGACCCATCAACAAACATAATGCAGTCATTTTCTTTCAGTTGGGTGTCTTGAATATCTGGACGAGGTTTGGTACACAGTTCGGTTACCTCCAGACAATCATGTTCAAATTCTTCCTCATTTTTAATCTCAGTGTTTTCAACAGGAAGTAAAGTTGCCGGGTTCAATACATTACAACGCTTAAGAGTGACATTTGGTGACCCCAGTATGATCGTCTCATACCTAGTGAGACGAGCATTTGTCATGTGCTGAGTTTTAGTTCGAGTCAACAGAATTTCAAGTGAATGTGGAACCATTACTGTTAGGGGGTATCCCATGACTATGCCTTCACATTGCGTAAGGCTCTGACCAACTGCTGCGACTGCACGCAAACAACCCGGTAAGGCTGCTGCGACAGGGTCCAAGGTAGCTGAAAAATATGCTACAGGGCGATTTGCATCTCCATGGACCTGTGTTAAGACAGACAAAGAACAAGCATCACGTTCATGACAAAACAACAGAAAAGGTATCTCATAGTCAGGCATTCCTAATGCTGGTGCTCTGCACATGCATTCTCTTAGCTCCATAAATGACTCAAGTTCTTCATTAGACAAGGTTATGGCATATGGCTCATCCTTGATTTCTTTGCCTGTCAGCTTTATCAATGGTTTTGAAATGATCGAGAAGTTGGGTATCCACTGGCGACAGTAGCCCACCATTCCCAAAAACATCCTGACATCCCTTTTTGTCGTTGGGGGGTTCATTTGTAAGATGGCTGTTATTCTTTCCTTTGAGATTCTCCTGGAACCCCTCTCAATCAAATGCCCTAAGTATTTCACTTCCTTCTGACAGTATTGCAGCTTTCTGGGTGACACCTTATGTCCATTCTTTCCCAGATGATTCAGTAATGCAATCGTATTTACAACTGTCTCTAGTTTTGGACGCAATTAGCAAGTCGTCAATGTATTGCACAAGAGTTGAATTAAAAAGCAGTACCAGAGGCTCCACATTGTTCTTCAATATCTGATTGAAGATGGACGGTGACTCAGAAAACCCTTGAGGAATTCTGCACCAACTGTACACTTTATCCAGGAATTTGAAACTGAACACAAATTGGCTGTCCTCATGAAGAGGTATCGAAAAGAAGGCTTGTGAGAGGTCTACCACAATAAACCATTCAGCATCGCAGGGGACCTGAAACATTATTACTGCTGGATTGGGCACCACAGGGCAAAATTTTATCACAATTGCATTTATTTTTCTCAAATCCTGTACAATTCGAACTTTCCCGCAGGGCTTCTTCAAACCCATTATGTGAGAGTTACATGGACTGCTCAGAACTTCTTTCAGAACCCCCTGCCTGAGAAAGTCTACAATTATTTGTGACACTTCGATGAGAACGTCTTGGGTCATGTGGTACTGTGGCACTTGAGGGAATACTGCATTTGGCTTTATCTGGACTTTAACTGGTTCCACCCCTTTTATTAGTCCTACTTCCTTCCCAGTCAGGTCCCATACTTTCTCTGTTACCGTTCCCTGTAATTCGACAGGTAAATCAATCAAGGTATGCATCGGGAATAGAGTAATCAAAGGGTAGTCTTCATTTGTTCCTGTTTCTTCCTCTAAAAACTGACCCTCGTCTCCTTCATCGTCACTATTTGTCTGCACTTCAATTCCGTCATTGGAACAGGTAATCAAACATTTTGTTTTGCACAGTAAGTCCCTTCCCAGTAGGGATACTGGACTCGAATCACACACTACAAACCTATGTAGCCCCTGGAAGTTGCCGATCTCAACCTGGACTGGATCTGTAATTGGGTTAGTCAGATACTGATTTGCTACTCCAACCACTCATGCCATTTTCGCCTCGTAATGGGAACTGTTGTACAGTATTATTTTGATTCGTTACCTGACCTGTGACCTGTTGAGGAAGCATCACCTGTTGCTGTCCCATCGGAGCCATCGGTAATTGCATTTGCTGTCTAGGTACCACAGGAATCTGCTGCTGTACTGGTTGCATTTGTACTGACTGAAAATGTGGCATTTGCATCTGCTGCATGGGCTGTACCCCTTGCATTTGTACCAAATTGTTCAGAAAATTTGGGTTTTGATGTCTCATTTTCGGGCCTCGTACATTTTGTAATGTACCGACATTAGCACTTTGCTGAACAGCACCATCCTGCACCATATTCGGGCACTCCCATTTCCAGTGCCCCACGCCCCCGCACGCGTGACATGGTGACATCTTTTTCACCCCTTGCATGTCATTTTGAATTGCAACAGTATTCAAGTCTGGACCGCGATTCACAAACCCTCGACCTCGACCCCTCGGCTGGGTCAGAAACACACCGTTCATTTGCGGTTGCTGCTGTATCATTTGTTGAACTCCATTTCCCTGTATTCCTGCCTGTGCAGCCCTTATCTGCATCACCATCACTTCCTCTTTCAGCTTCTTCTGTTTCAGTTCAATCTCATCACTACAGTATTTCGCATACTGTAACACCTCATCAATCGGCTTTGCTTGCCAACAAATCAAATGATTCTTAATCATCTGGCTAACTTCTGGTCTCAGTCCTTCAACGAACCTAAATACAAGATGATTCATGTCCTTCGGTTCAATTGTCTCAGTACCACTATAGTGTTTGAATGTCTTTAGCAGTCTTTCGTAGTAAGCATGTATTGATTCTTTAACCTCTTGAGAGGTCCGATCGATTTTCTGCCAATCAGTCACTTTCGGCGACACTTTTTGTTTAAAAAACTCAATCACCTTATGATAATACTTCATCACCTCTTCAGAGGGTGCCCCGGTCACCTTATCACTTGCCAGCTCCTTTGTCGGCCAATCTACCCCTCTCTTGCACTCGAGCCACAAATCAGGCGGAACAATGATCTCAAACAAGGTATTCAAGTCTTCCCAGAGACACTTAGCAAGTTTCACAAACCTATCTGTTTGCTGATACCACTCGATCGGTTTCTTTCTCAATCTGGGATAATCGTTAGCAAAGGATAGGATGTCTCCTCTGGTCCATGGCACATGAACTAGGACACCACCAGCTGTCTCTCTTATAGGTAATATTTTTACTGATTCCAGATCGGGTGAGGTCTTGGCTTGATTAGACCCTGGACTGTCACCCTTTCCTCTATCTCTTTTCTTTGCCCATCTGCCTTCCCATTTCTCCAGTGCACCCCAAATTTGTGCACTTTGCAACAATTCTTTCAAATGTGCCTTCATTCCCACAGACCTCATGTGCTCAAAATCTTTTGAGTCAAAATCTAATCTGTAACTTCTTTTCAGATGTTTAGTGTTTCCGATATCAATATTGTATTTATCTGCCAGGTTCGCTAATCTCTGATGCACCTTGCCTACTTCCTTGGTAATTTTAGGACATAGGAATCTTAATTCTGCTTCCGTGTATGACTCCAATCTGTTTATTCCCATTGTACCTTCCACTAACTCAGCAGCTTCTGCCCTTAGTCTTACAAAGTTCAGGTATTCGTTTTGTTTTTCTTTTTCTGGTTCGATTGTAACCACTGCAGCCTTTTGTGAAGTATAAGTTTTTTCTAACCATTCATTTAGCTGTTGGACTGTGAAACCCTGTAATGAAATGTTCCCTGCATGCATCATTGGGGAATGTGAGGTGTTCGTACTCATTGTCTGTGGGGTTAAAACTCCTAACCCTGCTTGACGCATTGCTTCGATGGGTGCTCCCACTAGACTAAGGTCCATTGAAGACCTCGGTTGTTCAACTACTTGCTCTCCTGGGGCCATTATCTGGGGGGTTCCCATAGACCCTCCTCTTACCACGTCTTGAGTCCTCACTCCCTGATCACATACGCCAGTTTTACCCTGTGCATACAATGGCACTGGTGGACCAACAGTAATTGGTAACGATATGGCAGCAGGTGTCTGACCCGGTCCCAGACTCCGTGGAGCAGTAACTCCATAGGTCTGTACCAATGTACCCGGAACATGTACTAATGGTGGACCAGCTACTGGGTTGTACCCTGGTATCAGTTGTGGTGGTGGTTGGGATAGTAATTTCGGAGTTGACTCCATCTGTATTAACTTTGGTTTTGTGTATATTGGGTCTGGCGGCACTATCAGATTTGTAGTAGTCTCAAGTACTGGAACGTCTGGGTAGATTCTCTGTATCTGCGGTGGAGGTTGCAACTGTATCGGTATGTCTGGTGCAGTGGGTACATTGACACCATTCTGTATCGAAGCCGTATCACTAGTCTGTACCGTATCAGCAACTCCCTTTTCCTGCATCTGGATCCCAGGATCCATGCTAGTACTTGGAGCACTGTCGCTCACTGCATAAGGTGGCGGGCGATCATGTAATAACCTGTCCATAAATTCCTCATCGTCTGAATCATCTTCCTCTTCCCAAGATCTTTTATTCTCTTTAGATTTGTTCGATATAGGATATAATGGACACGTAATACGGCTGGTGGTATATCCGTCACTTTACCGTCACTTTTGGGACGGATTAACACCTCCTCCAAAGTTGTAATAACCCCGTTTATCTGTTTTACAGAAGGCTTTCTTTCCCTGTGTCTCTTCTCCCTGTGCTATCGCTGGGAACAATTTTAATCCGTCTACAATCCCCCATCTCCACATTTTGTTCTCGTTATCCCACCTAGCCTCTGCATAAGATTTTTCTGCCCTTCTCAATCTCCTCTGAAACCTTTCTTGTCTATGTTTAAGAGCAATCAAGTCCCAAATCGCTAAAGCCTCATACTGAGCTGGTCTCGGAGGTGGTTTCTGTGTACTTAACATCCACCTTAAGTTCTCCAGTACCTTCGGATTGAATGTCCCATGTTCTGGGAACGCTAGACATCCCTCTTTCTCTGTTTTTTTGCGCCACTGTTTCATCCATAAACAAGGCGCAACACCTTTCTCTTCCATGACTATATAAGCTGGAGTACCCTCGGGTGGTGTAGGATCCCCATCAGTTGCTACAATATATAAGTCTCCTTTCAGAGCGCTCTTGAATGCATAAACAAAATTCATTTTTGCGATTCTCTTTTAGTTTTGTATTTAATCAGAAGTGACTTAGTTCCCAGGACGCTCTTCACCCACCTTCCTCAACCTATTGCCTCTCATGGACGGCAGCCAATATGTGCGCGACCCCTCTCGACAACTGGCCTATCTCAGCGCGGCACACACACTGCAGCTGACAAAGTCTTGCGGCTCGTCTGCTCCTCACTGAACCCACACAAACTAATGCAAATTATTGCAAGCACCTTAAATGACAACACAAATCTGCCGGTTTACTACAGGAAGGGTAACACATTCGCTTCAGAACTTTACAGAGATTTCACTTGAAGCCTCGGCCGCTACTCTCTCCTCATCAGTTCCCGCATACGCAAGCAGAATTCGACCCGCAAATCCCACTCTCGACTTGTCAATGGCTCCTCCTAGTGCACTTTAGAATTTGCCAAATCTCCATTGAAGGTTTCACACATACATTATGATTCAAACTTGACTTGTCAACCATGCCCGATTGACCTATTAAACCGCACAGATCACAACATAAACCCAAGTGTATCCTACAACTTATCTACATACTCTTGAGTCTTAGACCTCAACAGGTCCATACATAACAACCAACCACGTGGATAATTTTGAGCATTAAGCGCCACACTCACATGAAGTACGCCGACTTCCCTACTCTCATACTGTGGAGTACGCCCACTCCTACTAAAAAAAACATATATGTCCTAAATACACATAAATTTCACCATCACCTGCAAAAGGGCATAAGCTAAGCAAGCGCAAAAACCCTAAACCACATACATTATGGCGCCGAGAACATTCCCAACTCACTTAGGCAGACTCTGAGATCCCGGGAAAGTCATGGTGAACTTAGAAACCCATCATACCTCCAATTTTCATTATCACAGAAAAAATTATAATAATTAAACAATGACTCTCCGTCCTAGGGTCCCCAAGGGCCAAACTGTCGCTCTGCTACCAGAACTGTTAACGCGTCCCTTTATGTAAATTTGTACACATTAGGACTCGTTTTAGGCCAATTAATCTTTTGACCCAGTGGTGAGACACCGTAGGACGAGATAACTGATCAATATGTCAAGCAATATATCAATGATGTCACCAATATTTATCACCACAATACACTTTACTTTGGAATAAGACATTGATCAAACTGTCGACGCAACCATGACCTTTCAGCCATGAATAACCACACCTTGTGATAGAATTTTATGAATTTTATTTCCTATTGATTACAATCTACTAGCAGAAGTGTCAATCTCAAAACCAAGAAGCATAAGAGCATAGTCACAATATGGCAACTGTGATAAGATTTCATTAATGCAAGAATCACAAACATAAGAACATAACACAGTGTAAACATAGATCAGAATACAAGGAATATTACGTAAGTCTCAGTTCAGCATAGCGCAACGTCGGTCTTTGTCTATTTGCGTCAGTCAGAGTGATCACCTATCCTAACCACTAATTAGCATCAGCATGTTGGGCTTCATGCAAAATAATTTAGAACACCGATTTAGAAAACATCTAAACTATGGCCCCTATATAAAAATGAGCAGTTGGTTCCTAGAAAGGAAAAGCAAACAGACAAATTACAATTGCATTGTCATAATTACCCTCCAAGGATTAAGTCAGCACACAGGATCAGTCTTCGTCTTCAGGACATCAGTCGAATCGCCATCAGTCTAACTTCGTCTAGAGGACAGGGGACACTTCCCTCATAAGGAGGAGAAGCATAAAAGGGGCAGTCTATGGGTGAGGATGGTTTATTAAGTCTCAAAGTCACCAAACAGAGTGACAGAGTTTCTGGATAAAATTGACAGCATTCCCTACCTAGTTCTAACGTCCCTTCTGTGACATGAGTTTTTATCCCTTTTCGTAATACCTTCCCCCAAAATTCTATTGGATATCCACTATACCCCACTATCTTTAACCTATCAAATAATACATTAGGTAATCCCAATTGTCACCCCACGATAATTTATAACACTTTGATTGGCCTTCATAATTGATGTCTTCGAAGGTGGCCCATCCGGGGTTACTTCACCATTTTGGCACGTTCCTCGGGTCATGAGTTCTTCTGTCCATGGTCAGATGTCCTTGTACATTCTTTCATTTACTTTTGTTTCAAAATTTGTATAAAACTCATACTAAGGCAGCTAGCATGCGGATGGGAACAGGATAGAACTTGTTACATAAAACGAAGGAAAAGAACAAATGCAGGGTCATGGCCCTTTGCGAGTCAGCACACTGGAAAACAGAGAAAAATGCTTTAATATGAGAGCTAGGCAGCTAAATCCACAGCTCACGCTAACTTAAGGCCTATGGGTTTTAATACAATTGCAATATTGTAAACGCTAATATATGCTCGACTAATCATGATGCAAGCAATCATTTTTCATAACCGACATTAGTTTTGTGTACACAATGGTAATTTCACATTTCATAGTCATAATTCAAATGCACGTTAAGCAAACTACTATTTATTGTCATTTTCTGTGCGGCATTGTTAGGCATTTATATAAGCATTACACTTCTAATAATTGAAACATTCAAACTACGCTCTCTCAACTCCAACTTGTGGGTTGAGTACTTATCAATGGTTTGAGGCCATAACTGCAGTAACAAGCCATTGATACTCACAAATAAACAGGAACCCCATTTTCATTCCTCCTCCCATTTGCTATTCAGAAAAGGCCGCAAAGGCTATTTTACAAGACGAAAACACTTTTGTATTTTGAAAAGCTCTTCTGCAGTTGCAAATCATCGAGTTTGTGACCACAAAAGGGATTTATACATCAGCTACAATATTTGTAAACGAAGCTTCCTTATCTTCAATCATAATGTTTTCAAGTGAATATATATTTTGTAATATATTTGCCTATAACGGCTTAAATACAACAGTGATAGGCATGCCAGAGTGGGTGTGCATCTAACCACGCATTAATTAAACTGGGAAATAATCTGGCTCCATGTATTTTTAACATAAAATCAATATGGCCATAGAGCAAAGGTGAGAGAAAAATCTAAACATGGAACAATGCAAACAGAAATGTCAAAAACATAAAAACCATAGACCTGGCAGCCACAGCTATGATAAACTATCACCTATCCGGAATGCTGAGCATAACCCTGTTAGATGAATTTTCTAGAGTGCTGACATTAACTGCTGTAAAACCTACATTCAAAACTCACACTCATCACGCCAACTATATTGATGGAGCTGGCAAAGTTCATGACGCCTTAAAAGAACTTCACAAAGTTGATTAGAAACAACCTTGTAATCCGTTTATTCTAAATTCAGAGGGAATGTGAAGCAGGAATGTGAAACAAACAGGTTCAAGGAGATTGAAGCAGTAAAGCTAAGAGAGCTAATTAGATCATGCAATTGAATGTTCAGGCTATGCGGATTATTCGGCTTCTTGCAAACAGGGCACTTACTGTCTGGCTTGCTTTCTACAAATGTGTGCTAGTGATGTCATAATTCCCCGTCAGACCTCTGCTGATGCTTACTCCCCTCAAGGTACTAATTGTGATGACAGATCCCAATGCCCCTCCAGAGACAAATGCATTACACAAAGGCATGATGCTCATGTTAGCTTTTTAAAACTAGGTGTATTCTACTGCTCTGGGCTCTCAGCTCTGGCATGTTTTAGTTTCATTAATGATTTATGTAGAGAGGATTTTCACTGAGATAATTGCTCTTGATCCTCATTATGCACATAACTTGGGTGTTATCTCGTAATTCCCACTACAATTATAAAGGTTGTATTTAACCACACTAATAGCGCTGACACCATAACTTTGAATAATATTTGGGTGTGGTCACAACCTGCAATTGTAATACTGAGGATTTGCAAAAGGGTAATGTGTTGATTGATTTCCTAAATGGGAATTGGGAACAGCATGTTTTGATGTGTGTGAATAAGTGGTTCTGTAGAGGGGAAGTCTAAACTGTAAACTATCTCTGGACACGTCCTGGTCATTTGAATTTGGAATTGATGCTTTGCCTCCTTTTTTCATATCTTTTCTTGGTATGTTCTCTTCCACATTCTGCAATCCAAATACAGACATTAAACACATGCAGAAAGTGGCCTAAATGCATCCATGTCTTCCTATTTATAGGAATGATTTTCACATTCCTTCTATGATGGAGCTGAAACATTGGAGGAGTGCTCCCTCATTTGCATTGAGGCATTCTCACACACATCAGAGAGCATGTCTTGGGCCTGGTTGAGCCCGGAAGCAACTAGGTAGCTTAAATATTGCTCCTCTGAGATGAGGGCCATGTGGAAGGAGCGATAGGTGACTCATTGATTCTCGACCTACACACCCAACCACAGGAGGGAAGATGCTGAACCTATTCCATGCCCACCTTAGGATTCCAGGGGCTGGCCCTAGTCATCTGATACCCACACTCACCAGGAACGATGCTCGAAACCTGGAGTGTGAAAATAAATATTTATTTATGTATTTATGTGTTTATTTATTTATTTAATAATTTACTTTGTTTTGCTCCGATGCACAGCCTCAGAGCAGTTTGTGGACCATGGCATAAATGTGGATTTCGTATGGTAGAGCAGCGAAGTCCAGAGTTACTGGTGAAGGTTTAACATACAGTTTAAGTTCTAGAACAACTTTAGAGTTGACCAAGTGGAAAGGTTTGGGAGTTCATCAAGAAGTCAGATAGACCCAGGTAGAATCAGAAAAGGTTCTGTTCGACTCTTCCCTGATATTGTTTGACAGAAGATATCTAGATGACTGAGCCTTGGGTCCAGGCCATGGATTTTTAGAATGCTGGCCAATCCATGGCCTAGACCCATCCATGGCCTGGTCTTAGACAATATTGGCAGATGCATATATTTGCTCTTAGGCATCTAACTGTACCTTCATGGGCAGTGATAAAAGTGAAGTTTGCTTGCATGAGTACTAGGAAGATAAATTGATTTGAAAGGTTAATATGCCATATGCCATTTTGTAAAGTTTATTATCCGAACCTGAGGAGGCCTACTTTTAGATTCAAATGTGCAGGATGGAGTTCTATATTGAAGAATCCTGCACATGAAGGCATCGCCCTTCATAGCTGCTAAATCTCTCTGGAAAGATTGTGAATTTGGTTTGCATAGCAAAAGTCAGATGTCTGTGCACTTGATGACGGTGAACACCCTAAGAATGCATTCTGGGGAATGACCATGAAGTGCCTTGAGAGAGAGAAAGACACAAAGCGTTCAATTGTATTGTTTCCTATGTTGGAAGCCAGTGGTTTGGACCACGTGACAGCTGTAGACCAAAAAACAGATTTATATCGTTTTCCACCTTAAACATCATGCACCACGGCCACATCCTCATTGGTTTAGCTGTTTAACTTACTAGAAAGGTTTGGCTACAGTATTTTATGCAAGCTTCAAGACATGTAGGGTATCAGCTTTTAGTCGGTTTGAATCGTTACATTGTCCTAAAATAGTTCCGTTTCTCTAGCATAAAGCAAAAATGATCCACTGTGAAGCACTGTTAGCAGAAACAAAGCCATTGTGCGTAAGGGGCGAGGCATATTTTACAGTACAGAGTATGAATGCTAAGGGAGAAAGATGTCGCATACAGATAGCTGATCATTATCTGAGTTAATTTACAGCAGAACCTGCCCTCCTTACTGCGAAATGCAGCAGTTATTGACTTGCAAGAGGTCTGCAACAAGCGATGAAGACAGTGTTGTTTTTCATCGCTACCCTTTTCACTGAACTTGCATTTTCCGCATTAATCTCTAGAAGGCCTTTATTGTCCTGCTTTCCCTTTACAAATCAAGCCGGAGATGTCAGGGCTGGAAATGCCATCGAGATACTGAAACTCGTGTGTCGCAGTACCAGGCTGAGCGCGGCAAACATAATAGCGATGCTATGTGACCCGAACAGAAAATAGAAAACACCAAATACGACACTTCTAGAAGCAGCCATCCCAGATTCTAAAAATAAGAACATCTGCACAGTGAGGCTCGGCCAAATCAGCTATTTCACAATAGATAGGTGGAACGCATCGTCCGCCATAGCTGTGTCACGCGAGGAAAGATTGTGCAGTGCTACACTAGAGCACTGCATATGTACTTTTCAGAGTCATACATTAACACAAATGACCTCTGCAAGTGCTACATTCACACTGGTCAACCTTTGTAATAGAGCAGTTTGCACTGACCAGCTAGGAAATTGTTTAATTTGATCCAAACCACCAGTTCAGCAAGCATTGGCAAAGCTAATAGGTCTCGCCTTTGGGGGAAACATCACTTGCAACGCGGAAAATGCAACGAGATGCATTTACCGCGATGTCGTCACCACGCTTACCAGAACAATGACTCCCTTTTTCTCTGCCTTAACAACGCATGGGCTGAACAACGCACATGGGCGGTTAAGGGAGAAAAAAGGGTGCCAGCATCGGGAGAGGACACAGTCAGGTAAGTGGTGTTGTGGGGGTGGGTTTTTAGGGGCGGGCGTGAGGGGTCTGGGTCATTTTGTATTTAGGGTGGGTGGGGGGGTTTATGGGTGGGGCTGGGGGATCGGGGTAATTTTGTATTTAGGGCGGGTGAAGGGGTCGGGTTTTAAGGGGCGTGGTTGGGCGTCGGGTAATTTTGATTTTAAGGGCGGGGTGGGAGTTGGGGTAATTTTGTATTAAGGGTAGGTAGGGGGGCGGGTTTTAAAGGGGGGATGAGGGGTCAGGGTAATTTCCTATTTAGGGCGGGTTGGGGGAGGTTTTTTAGGGGTGGGGGTAATTTTGTTTTATAGGGGCGGGATGGGGGTTGGGGTAATTTTGTATTTAGGGTGGGGGTGGGTTTTTAGGGGCAGGGTTTGAGGGTTCGGGGTGATTTTATATTTAGGGGCGGGTTTTAAAAAGGGCGGGGTGGAGAGTTGGGGGAATTTTGTGTATAGGGTAGGTGGGGGGTCGGGTTTTTAGGGATGGGGTGGGGGGCTGGGGTAATTTTGTTTTTAGGGGCAGGGGTAGGGGGTCATGGTAGGACGTGGTCATGTAAGTGGGGATGGGATTGGGGTAGTTTTTAGGGGTAGGGTTGTTTTTAGGGATGGGTGGTTGGGTTCTTTTTTTATTGGGTGGGGTTTGGGGTAGTTTTGTTTTTAGGGCGGGGGAGGCGGGGCACTATGATTTTTGAGGCACGGTCGGGGTAATTTTGTTTTTAGGGTGTGATTTTAGGGGCGGAGGTGGGGGGTTTGGGTAATTTTGTATTTAGGGCGGGGTGGGGATCAGTTGTTTTTAGGGTGGGTGGGGAGTTGGGGTAGGTTTTAGGGCTCAGGATGGGTGGGGTATCGTGATAGTTTTTAGGGGTGGGTGGGAGGGTCAGGGTAGTTTCATTTTTGTGGTGGGTAGGGGGGTCAGGGTAATTGTGTTTATAGGGCGGGTAGGCGGTGGCATGCGGAAACCCCTCATGCCGTTCTACACATGCCTTTACAAGGCATGCCTTCACAACAAAAAATCGTTGTAAAGGCATGCTTGGTAAAGGCATGCATGGAAATAACACGGTCATTGTTCCGACCGTGTTGTTCAGGCATGCTTGGCTGGCGCATGTGTTGTTCCATCATACATCCGCCTTTGGGACCTATTGGATTGCCAATGGGTTTAGCAATATTTTGCTGCATACAAATTACTTATGCAACATGAATAAATACTTAATTTCTTCATGTTTGTACACTCTCTTTCCTTTAGTGCAATCTTGTATTGTAATTAGAATTTACTTTACTAAGCATTGGCAAAACCTAGAGGTTTCTGCTCTAAAAGGATGAGCTGTTGGGTTTTTCAATGCTTGTACAGTACATGTGTGCTGAGTTGCATTGAATGTGAGGGTGAGTTCTTGTTGTTGTTGAAGGGTGTTCATAATGGGGCAACCCTGAGAGCTCTGGAGCTGTGTGTCAGTGAACTATAACAGTATTCAAATTACATGCTCATACAGTCATTGGCCTCTCTCTAGCACACAGAGTGATGGTCACATATTGGTGAGTAACAATTATAATTTTTTACTTCACAATAATTTTTGTTACTCATTTATATCAAACTGTTAACACACACTCACAAAGCCAATAGGTCTTGTTTGTTTTAGGTATACATTTGTTGATCTGACAAATGCCTGGTTGCAATAGCAGAAAATTTACAAAGATACACCCAAATGCTGGTCAGGCAGCATGCTGCGTAAAGCACCCTTAATTACTTAGAACATGCCCTTTCCTGAGACACTCCTCCCTAACCTTTTTTTTATCCCACTCGAAGCAGTGTGGTCCACAATAGACTTTCACGACAGAGCAGAAAGAAGAGTGAATAATTTCAGAGGGGAGTTGTGCACATCAGTGAAAGAAAACTTGTGGCCTAGCCTCCTCCACTATTTCTTTCAGGGCAGCTCAAGTAGATCCTGGGGCTCTTAGTGACACTGTAGGCCAGATTTACAAGGCCCTATCAGCACCGGAGGGTCACTTTTAGTGATGTTCTGGTGGCGCTATGCACTGTGCTGTATTTACAAGGTACCATTAAGCCACTTTTTGTGGCTTAATACTACCTTGTAAATACCGCCCCTTCAAATGTAGCACTTTGCATGGAAGGGCCATGCAATGGGTGTTGCTGTGGGCGTGCCACAGCAACACTCATTGCATTTTGACGCTGCCCCAGATTTACAAGATTTCATAAATATGAGGCTGCACCAAAATCTAACACCACCCTAAGGGTTGCCTTAGCATGGAGCAACAAGGAGAAATACTTTCATTTCTCCTTGCTTTTTTGCTCTTTCTATGTGTGCTGCATTCTGCAACACACATAGAAAAAATTTAAGGCCGCTGAAGAATGTTTTTGTGCAGGAAAGTGTCTCTTCCTGCGCAAAAACCATCTCCCTCCTCTCAGCGCAGCCATCCTTGCACCGTGGCACAAGGGGGGCTGCATTGGTACTGAGCAGCAAATTTAGCCCCGCCCCAGGGGCAAAACAGGGGGCACCGCATTCTATTAAATATGGCCCATTCCTGTGTTGTAAAAATGACTGCGCGTTGCGCTGCCAAATTTGGCGCAGCGTCGCCCTCCGTAATTTTCTCATAACCCTGGGCCTGTGTCCCTTGAGAAGAGGAGCTGCTGTATTTGTTCCCAAGCAAAGTTGTGCTGGTCCTTTGCTCCCTGGCAAACCAGATCCAAATATCCTCAGCTTCTGTGACAGAGAAGGCAGACAAAATTAGTGGAAAGCAGAGGATTGAACTCAGGATCATGCCACCAGATTACATGCCCTGCACTAAGTTTACTCTCCCAACGGACATCCTTAAAGGTAAAAACATGCATGGATTTCACAGAATGTGAAAGGAACGTGTTCTTCTTTAGTAAATCTGTGTCTGTGCAGCAGCTGAGCTAGGAACTGCTTGCTGTTGTTTACGGAGGTGAAACAAGATGGCAGGTGGGGAAGAAGCAACATGAGAGAGAATATGGGCCAAAGGCAGAAGCGCGACTGAGAGACAGCAACGTGGAGCGTGAGGGTAAGCAATACGTAAGGTGGAGGTTGAAGCAACATGGATGGTGCAGGGAAGCATCGGGGGGTGCAAGAAGTGAAGCAAATTGACAGGGAGAGAGAGCAACATGGAGCATGGGAGGAGGTAAAGTAAAGAAGCAAGAACAATTTGGAGCTGGGTATTACGTGCATGGTCAAACAACGTGGGGGGTACACATGAGTGTGAATGCATGCTAGAAAGCACATGCACTCTTGTGGAGTGATTAAGCAAAAAGAAAAAGTAGCACCTGAAAATTGAAATGTGGAAAAACACAAATAATATGTCTGTGCTCCAGGAGTAGGACAAACACAAAAAGAGGAAGTAAAGTCCATACAAGCTAACGACTCAAAAGGAAGCAAATGAGCAACTTTTAAGGCAACTATCAACAACTAAGTGGTGCCCCTTCTTCACCTTGGCAGCTGCTGTTGGGACCTTGGCTCTGGCAGCTGCAGTTTTGGAGGAGGCCTTGCTGGGTGGGTCGTGCTCCTTGCCCTTGGTGCATGCTGTCCCGTTTTTCACCTTGGCAGGTGGCGGAATGGTATGGTCCTTTGCAGGGGTCGGTGGCACACTGGCTGGCCTGACGGGTGCCCCCTTGAAGCCCCTGCGAGTTGCAGTTAACACAGCGGACGCCAACTTGGTGGCTGAGGTGCTTGCCTGAGTTCTGGACACCCTTGCCCGAGGGGAAGGACGGGGGGGAGGAGTAGGGAACAGGTCAAAGTTTGCCAGGAAACGTTTTTTAGACACACTGGGGCGGGAAGATGGAGAGGGTTTGGGAGTGAAGGAAGAGGGAGTGGTTGTAGGAGGTGTCTTTCTGCAGAGTTTGGGTGAAAGTGCTGGATGCGGTTGTGAGGTGGATGGCTGTTGGGTGGGTGGGTGCTTGCGTTTGTGTACTTTGGGAGGAGGGGTCACAGACACACTGGGAGAGGACACAGGGGACGTGTGCATGGTTGTAGGGGTGGTGACTGCCAGTGAGGGGCATGTTGTAATGGGTGTGCTGGTGATGGAGGTAGTGGATGAGGATGTAGTGCATGCATGTGTGAGTGGAGACGCTACCGGGAGGGAGGTGGACGACGAGGAGGAGGGGGACACTGTGGAGGCAGTGGATGTTGGTGTGTCTGCATGAGGATGGTGCTTGTGTGAGTGCCTGTGAGATGAAATGTGGTGCTTATATTTGCCTGAGCCACCTTTGTGTGTTGATTTGGGTGACTGCTGGTCTGAAGGTGTGCCGGGGACAGGCTTGGGTTGAGGGGATTGGGTCTGGGTAGAGGAAGCTGGAGGAGGGAGGCTAGACACAGGAACAAGGGCTGCCATCAGTGCTGAGGCCAGAGCCTGAAATGCTCTCTATTGGGCCGCCATGCCAGAGTGAATGCCCTCCAGGTATGCATTTCTTTGTTGCAAATGCCCTGCTACACCCTGGATGGCATTCAGTATGGTTGACTGCCCAACAGAGAGGGATCACAGGAGGTCAATAGCCTCCTCACTGAGGGCAGCAGGGCAAACTGGGGCAGGACCTGAGGTGCCTGGGGCAAAGGAGATGCCCACCCTCCTGGGTGAACTGGCACGGGAAACACACTGAGGGGCTCCTGGGAGGACGGTGCTGGTAGGGGGGGTGGCGGCTGTACCTGTTGTTGGGGTGGGCACAGAGGTGTCCGCCACCGCCAGGGAGCTTCGATCGGAGGAGGAGTCGCTGCCTGTGGTGTCTCCTCCTGTCCCCGTCGTGGTGCTCCCCTCGCCCTCCATCCCACTGGTGCCCTCACCCTCTGGGGATTCGGCCTCATGGGCCATGTGGGATGCAGCTTCCTCTGTCGTCGGTGCCTCTGTTACTCCACCAGATTATGCTAATGCACACAAGGACAGGGTGACAAAACAAAAAGGGGGGGAGACACTTGGTCAATGCCAGCAACACCACTACCGTTGGCGTACACAACACACAGGGAGCAGCCCTATGCACTAGGCCATGCCCAACCATTTACTAAGACAGTCACCAGCCCATGGGGTTCAATGCCTAACACCATTAGCTGCACACCTGACACCCACAGGACCCTGCCCAGGAGTAGATGGCCACCAACACTATTGGGGTAGGAGTGATACTGAGCCTGCCCAACAAGGGACCTACCCTGTCATGTTCGCCCAGGTCTAGGGGCACCAACAGCCCACATCCACCACCCAGGTACCTCCTAACGCACGCAAAGTCAGGTTTCAGATTCTGTACTCAACCCCTCATGGCTGCTGTGAAGCCTTTAAGCGCCCATTCAACTCTGGATAGGCCACTGGCAGGATGCGGAACATCAGGGGGGTCATGGTGCGACGGGCACCCCTTCCTCGTTGGGAGGCCAGCCCAAGCTGGGCCTCCGCCATCTTCTTTGACCAGCGGCGCAGGTCCTTCCCTCTCTTGCGGCAGTGGGTGCTCCGCCTGTCAAAGACCCCCAGGGTCCGCACCTCCTTGGCGATGGCACACCAAATACCCTTTTTCTGGTGGGTGCTGACCTGCAGGGAAAAGACAGCAGAAAAGGGAATTATTCACCTGTTCAGACCGTCATACACATTGCCCACCAGATCCCACACATTCCCTAACACACATACATTGACCACCTCACATGCTGCACTCTGGCCAGGACCCCTCTGCCCCCCCTACATGTGGCTTACACACACAACAGTCCATACATTCATGGTCCATGCATCATGCTCACAGTGTACTCATCTGTTTGTCTGGGGGACAGTAGAGTACTGTGTACTGGGGTAGGACCCCATCCACCAGTTTCTCCAAATCCTCCGCAGTGAAGGCAGGGGCCCTTTCCCCAGACACATGAGCCATTGTCGCTTCCAGACACAGGTCACAGCAGCACTTGCAGTGTAGGTCCTCTCCTGTTGAAGGCCAGGTAGAAAGTGAATGATTAGATAGAAAATGGTGGTGACGTCCGCAGCGGTGCGTACCGTCACCGCCGGCATACATTGCCATTGGCTCCTGGAACTCATAGGGCCCAATGATAACCAATGCAAATTTGTGCCACGGACATCAACCACCTACCGCGACGGGGCACAACACCAGTGCAATTACCTAATTTTCACTTGTCCCTCCTCACAGGTCAGGTAGCTGCCGTTTCAGGGGGGCACAGGGCATGGCACCTAACTGCGTCACAGCAGACATTGGCACTTCAACTGACTCTCGCGTTCACATACTGTTTCTGTAAAGTCAACAATTCATCATTAGTGCAATATAAGTGTGAATATGAGCCTCTGCTCACCATTCTTTTCCATAGGCTTTAACCGCTGAGGCAGATTATGAGATGGTGGCATCCTCCGGTGTACAGAACCCCGATGGACCTAGCAACATTGGAGGACAGACACATTATCATTACCTACAGACTTGATTGTGCCACAATCCAAGAAGTGTGTGCCCAATTGGAGCCAGACCTGATGTCTGCTATCCGTCAACCCACAGGTATCCCCCGCTAGTGCAGCTCCTGTCAGTGCTCCATTTCGTGGCAAGTGGTTCCTTCCAAACAACAGTGGCCATGGCATCAGGGAAGTCTCAGCCAATGTTCTCTAACGTGTTGACCAGAGTGTTGTCTTCCCTGCTGAAACACATGCACAGCTACATCGTGTTCCCCCAGGTGGAGGATTTGGCCACAGTGAAAGCTGACTTTTATGCCCTGAGACACATCCCCAACATCATTGGTGCCATTGATGGTACACATGTGGCATTTTTCCTCCCCGGAGAAATGAACAAGTTTATAGGAATACAAAAGCTATCACTCAATGAATGTGCAGATGGTGTGTTTGGCGGACCAGTACATCTCCCATGTGAATGCCAAATGTCCTGGCTCTGTGCATGATGCCTATATCTTGAGGAATAGTAGCAGCATCCCATATGTGATGGGCCAACTCCAGAGGCACCGGGTGTGGCTAATAGGTGATCCAAAGGTCCCCACACAGTATGAGTAGGTGTCTGGGTATGGTGTTGTCCCTAAGGGTTAGTGTGTGTCTAATAGTTGTCCCTCGATATTTGCAGGTGACTCTGGTTACCCCAACCTCTCATGGCTACTGACCCCAGTGAGGAATGCCAGGACAAGGGCAGAGGAACGTTACAATGAGTCACATGGGCATACAAGGAGGATTATTGAAAGAACCTTCGGCCTCCTGAAGGCCAGGTTCCGGTGCCTCCATCTGACAGGTGGATCCCTGTAATACTCACCAAAGAAGGTGTGCCAGATCATCGTTGCATGTTGCATGTTGCACAACCTGGCCTTGAGACGCCAGGTGCCTTTTCTGCAGAAGGATGAGCCTGGAGATGGTCTTGTGGCAGCGGTGGAGCCTGTGGACAGTGAGGAAGAGAAGGCAGAGGAAGAAGATGTTGACAACAGAACCAATATTATTCTGCAGTACTTCCAGTGACACACAGGTAAGACACTGGAACTTCACTTAACATTTCAGTTATCTGTTGGACATTGTACAAGGCAGCCTGTTTCCCTATGTCTATGGCCACTGACTGTACCCTTTGGCATCTCCATTTTCAGATCTCTGTGCCCCACTCTAGCTCCTGCTATGTGTACTGCTGCCCACCAGAGGTCATCCTAAAGTATATTTCACTGTACTTTTGATTTGCAATACTTTGATAATGTTGTACTAATACATATTTGAATCATTTGACAGACTACAGATTGGTATTTGTTTCAAGGGTGTTTATTTAGGTGCTCATAAGTAGAGGGGGTGGTGCAAGGGGCTGGGCTGATGGTCGAAGGAAGTTCAGGGTAGAGTCCAGTCTCTTGGTATCACAGGTGCATTGTCCAATGGGGCACAGGACGGGGAGTAATGGCAGTTCAAGGTAGACAGGGTGACAGTGTGGGACACAAGGGTGACAATCAGGAGAGTCTTATTTCCTGGCGGGGGTCTTGGCAATGTTCTCTGTCTTCTGCCTGGATCTCAGGGACCGTTTGTGGGGTGGTTCTCCTTCTGCAGGGGCTGGGGTGCTGGTGTCCTGTTGTTCCTGTGGTGGGGCCTCCTGTCCACTAGCGCCAGCGGAGGTGGGAGCCTGTTTCTCAGTTTGGCTAGTGTCAGCCACCCGTTGTTGTGCCACTGCTTAACTCATGGTCTAGCCCATGTCTGCCAGCACCCCTGCAATGGTGACCAGGATGGTGTATATTTTTGTTAGGTCCTCCCTGATCCCCAGGTAATGTCCCTCCTGCAGCCGCTAGCTCTCCTGCAGCTTGGCCAGTATCTGGCCCATCGTCTCCTGGGAAAGGTGGTATGCTCCCAGGATGTTGGAGAGTGCCTCGTGGATAGTGGGTTCCATGTGCCTGTCCTCCCCCTGTCACACAGCAGTCCTCCCAGCTTCCCTGTTGTCCTGTGCCTCTGTCCCCTGAACCGTGTGCCCACTGCTACTGACCCCAGGTCCATGGTTGTCCTGGGTTTTTGGGGTTGCCTGGGGTCCCTGTAGTAGTGGATACACTGCTGATTGACGTGTCCTGGGGACAGTGGCATGGGCCCGCTGGGTGGGTGCTGTGGTGATGTTTCCTGAGGGGGGGGAGGCTTGTAGGGAGTTGGGACTGTGCCTGGGTATCTGACTGTCCAGAGGTCCCAGATGGGCCAGGTTGGTCATCGAGATCCAGGTGTGCAGAGCTGCTGTCGTCACTGTGGGCCTCTACTGTGGGGGGACTGGATGTTGCTGGCACGTCCTCTCCAGGGACGTTGACTATGGGCCCAGTGGGGATGCAGATGCAGTGTTATTATATCTGCGTGAGGCATATTGTGCATGGGTGTGTTTCCCTCTATGATTGTGATTTCCCTGTCAGCTTGGCCTTGTGTGAGTGGTGATTTACTGGGCATGCTGTGGTGATGGGTCTTCATGCAGGTCTGTGATGGGGTGTTGCATGCAGGGTTTGGTATTGGGTTGGGTGGGTTGTGATGGTGGGGTATATGTGAGGTGATGGAGTGATGGGAGTGAGGGTAAGGGTGGGGGTATGTGATGGCATGCAGGTAGGGTGGGGGATATGATAGTAAAGATCTGACTTACCAGAGTCCAGTCCTCCTCCTACTGCTGTGAGGCCCTCAGGATGCATTATCGCCAAGACTTGCTCCTCACATGTTGTTAGTTGTGGGGGAGGAGATGGGGGTCCACCGCCAGTCCTTTGTAGGACTACCTGGTGTCTTGCAACCACGGAATGCACCTTCTCCCGTAGGTCGTTCCACTTCTTCCTGATGTCATCCCTTGTTCTGGGGTGCTGTCCCACGGCATTGACCCTGTCCACTATTCTTCGCCGTAGCTCCATCTTCCTAGCTATGGACATCTGCTGCACCTGTGATCCGAAAAGCTGTGGCTCTACCTGGATGATTTCCTCCACCATGACCCTTAGCTCCTCCTCTGAGAACCTGGGGTGTCTTTGGGGTACCATGGATATGGTGTGCGTGAAATGTGTGAGGATGTGTGGGGTGATGTGTTGTGGTGTATGCTGTGATGTACGTGGATGGTGTATGGGTGATGGTGTTCTGTGCCTCTGATTGAGTGGGTGCTCCTGCCTTGTCTCTCTCTCTGTGTGCTATTGGTTTTTGTGCTGTAAAGGGTTGTGGGTAGTGTGGGTGTGTGTTTTATAGTTTTGTGAGTGTGTGGGTGTGGTGTGTGTATATGTGTCAGGTGTGTGTAGTTTGAATTGTCCAATGTGGTGTAGTTTTGTAAATGTGTGTGTATTTTGAGCGTGGCGGTGATTCATGGGTCGTGATACTGTGGGCCTATTCCTGTCGGTGTAATGGTGTGGGTTTTGCTAACGCCAGTTTATCACTGACCTTTGGTGTGGCAGACTTGTGTGGGTGTCTATATTGTGGAGGATTTCTCAGTCTGGGTCATAATACCCGTAGCGGAATATTGCAGCGGTCACGGCAATATGCACGGCGGTAAGCGGCATTTATGAGAGCCTAAGTATCCAGGCTGTGCTTAATACCTAAAAGAAAAAGGGCCAGATGTATCAAAAGATTTTGCATTTGCAAACGGTGCGAATCACAAAAATTGGCTGCAAAATTGCCTTTCACAATGTATGAAAGGCATTTGCAGGCCAATTTTAAGGAATCTCAAAATTAGCGATTCCCTCCCTCAATGAATGAACCATGTGCAAATTGCGAATGGTTGCAAAACAGGAATTTTGCATGTGCAATTTACCACCAACTCAAATCAGGAGTAATCAGGTGAAACCTATATAAAGAGGCCCACAGTGCATCAGCTCTTTTTAACAATGGCTGTACTCTGCGTCATGGCGAGGAGGAGGAGGATTCTGGCAGGTTTGAGGAGAAATGAGTGCATTTTCAGAGTGTGCATAACATTGTTTGACCAAACCAAGGAGGAGATTTATGACAAGTATAGGTTAAATTCGGCTTGGTAATAGACCTAAGAGCAGATTTGCAACCACAATTGCAGCAACACACACTCATAACCAATGTTGTGTTCCCTGCACCTCTTAGCTTCAGGAAGCTATCAGGGAGTAATATCAGCAGCTGGAGGTGTGTCACAAAATTAAAATTCTATCAGGTAGCTCAATTCCCACACGTCATTGACTGCACTGTCTGTCCACCTTCAGCCAATGAATATATATTCAGAAATCAGAAATGTAGCCATTCCATGAACATACATGTTATCTGCAATGCCTCACACATCACAGATTTGGTGGCCAGATTCCCTGGTAGCACACATGGCTCCTATATATTCAGGAATAGCGGATTCTACACACAGCTAATAGGTGGAGAGTTTGGAGAAGGATACCTACTTGGTAAATAATCACAGACCAATGGAGCATAGTGTACAGATGAGGTTATAGTTGACAATGACTCAATATTCACTCCTATCACTGTAGGAGACAGTGTATATGTAGTGCAGTCTTTCATCCTACCACCATACCTCAATCCAGCTACACCAAGTAAATGGCGTTACAATGCTGCAAATAGGGGGAAGCAAAGTGTGATTGCGAGGACCTTTGGTCTGCTGAAGAGTCGCATTCGATGACTGCACAAAAGTGGCAGGGCACTGAAATACAATCCTTAGACCTGCTGCAAGATTGTGGCTGCATTTGCTATGCTGCCCAATAGTGCAACATTGAGCGGCATAACCCTGGAATCCTCAGATACAGAGTCTGATGAGGATGATGACCTATTACCATCCTGTCACTCTGCAGATGGATCAAGAGCAGCAGAAGGAAGACAAAGATGTGCAGAAACTACGCATAATTATTTTTGATGTAAGTAATGAAGAGGCCACATATTGTTCCTTATTACTACAGGTATACATTAGTTGCCTTAACCTCAGGTCAAATATGTAGGCATACAACATAGGAAGTCCAAAAGCACTATCTGTATTTAAATCAAATACTTCATCAAAAACATGATATAAGTAGTGCAATGTCACAAAACAACAAGCCCCGGAACATGTCACAATTCGTTTTTGCGTTGATGCACTCCACTGGAATAGTCAGTGGGCTCAGCGGCATCTCTTGCTGAGGCTTCTGCGACAACACTGCATCTGGAACTACAACGCCTACACTCCGTCACAGGGGCAGTCATACTACTAAGGTTAGAGAGCTCCTCACTATCACCACCACCTAATTGTGTTCCCAGTGATCCAGGCAGTGTGCATGTTCTCCAATGCATTGGTAACTTGCACCAATCCCCCTGCAATGTCTGTACTGCAATGTGCCATCTCCAATTGCATTCCCATGGTACGTCATGACAGCAAAGCAGTTGCATTTGTGAGGTGATGGACGGATCTGTTAAACCAATCCAATCTACCCATCAATTGGTGATGGCGCTTACACTGGGTGACATGATCCTGCTGCATTTCTGTGCAGAGTTCCTTAATGGCATTCCTCATCTCTCTTAAATTGTCTGCTGTTGATTTCTGCACTTCCAACACTGTTGCATTCAGCTGGCACATGTTGTGATTCAGAGACACCGACTGCCTGTGCATTCATTAGACGTGCTTCTGTTGTAGGCCCTGCACCTTCAACATTGATGCCTCCAGACCTACAAACATAGATGGACCCTCATATTTCTCTGAGCTCTGCCTGACATCTGCTGCATGTTTCCTGAGGGGAGTGTATTGGCGCTGGAAAAGGAACAAACTCCTGTGAGTGTGTCTATCTTCTGAAGGTGGTGTATGCATGTCTTCTGTCAAGTCATTGGACTCCAGGTTGAACTCAGGGAGTAGGTCCGTCTGGGTTGTGAAGGTGTTGTGGGTGGTTTGGACACAATGTTTTTGACCTCAGCCCGTGGTTGGCTTTCCTCGTTCCCCCAAGAGAGGACAGAAAATCAGTGATTTGTGCAGTTATTGTATCCTATGTAGACTACTGCACCTCTGTGTGTTTAGGCCTCCCAAGGGAAGTGGTTCAGAGCCTACAACAGATTCAAAATATTGCAGTGAGGGTGCTGTTTAGCTTGCCTAAGGTGTGTAGTTCATCAGATCGTTTAAAGACCTTACAGTGTCTTCTGGTTCAGAAACTGTTCTGATTTAAGGTCTTTTGATTATGTTATAGAGCTTTCTACGATATGAGAAGGGACACTGTTAATTTAAGAAAGAATCAAAAGCACCAGGCCAAAAAGTGCATTATTCTCAGCTGGTGACAGCCTGACCATGATTCCACAAACCCCTTGGACTCAAGGAAGGGAGACAAAAATGTTTTCTACATGTTAGCAAAGCTATCAAACTCTCATCAGAATAATTCACAGGTAGATGACAATCAAACAAAGAATTTTAAATGATTAAAAACTAAGCTTGTCAATTAATTAAGAAATGTGAATATTAGAGCTGGGGTGCCTTTTAGGTAGCATGGACTGCATCATTGGCATATATTTCCTTCTTAGTTTTTGACAGTCATGGGTTAGAATCAAACATATTATTTTCCTCTAAAGATAAGAACATGAGTCTAGGGCATGATCTAGTGCAGGAAATGAGGGGGATCAGCCAGATCCCAGAACTGGCAGCTATTAATAAGCTAGATCTGCGATCCGGGCTGTCCAAGTGAAATATGCTGAAATTGCCCTGATGTAATTTGCAGACACTGTGACACATTCAGTAGCTGCTACACATTTTCTGTTTTCCATTGAGAGTAGCAACCTGCAGGTGGTGAGCTATCAGTAGCCTAATATCAAGATGCTAGTACAATGGACAGAACCAAAAGCACATTACTTGTTATCCCTTCACAAGTTCTTAAGCTAAACTATAATTTGGAGGGAGATGTTTTTACTTTGTTCAACCTCTGTATATAAGAGATATGCATGCATATCTGGTATGCATATGGGAAGCGGCTCATGTAAAAAATACAGTTCTACAAACATGACACCTCCTGAAAGGTATAGCACTGAGAAATAATATAAAACACACAACAAAATGCATATTTCAAAACCAATATGATATATTTCAGAATCAATATACCATGTGGCAATATAATTAATATGACATCAATAAATATGGAATGAATAGAGAGAAAAATTACACACCTTGAAATTAGTATGATGTGTGTTGAAATGAATATGAGATGTATTGTAATGATTTAAAACACTTTAAAATAAAGATGACTATTGCTCAAATGAATATGATTTATGTTTAAATAAACATGGCATTCATTTAAATGAATATGATCCATTTTGAAAAAGATATCACATACGTTGAAGTGATTGTGATATGCTTTGAAGAGAATATGACTTGCCTTCAAAGGAATATGACATACATTTTTAAAAAATGGCTTGTGCTGATCTGAATATAACATGTGGTGAAATATATATGGCATGTACTGAGATAGAATAGGATAAAATTTGACTTACCTTACAGTAAGTAACCTACGACCTACAACGAAATTAATATAACATTTTCTGAAACAAATATGAAATGCTTCGTAAAGAATGTGACACATTTGAAGATAATATAACATACATTGAAATACATATTACAAGGTTGAAATCAACATGCCTATGGTTATAATGAATATGAGACATGTTGAAATGAATATTGCACCGTTTGAAATGAATATGGCCCATGTAAAAATGAAAATTATGTGACAACCCTTGAAGATTGTATGAAACACAGTGAGATAAATGTGACTTGCAATGAAAGCAATAAGACACATATTGAGATAAACATGGCCCATGTTTAAATTGATATGGTATGCATTGAAATTCTGATGACTTGCTTTGCATATTCATTTAAACACAAGTTATATTTATTTCCTTATTTGCCTTATTCGTCGCACAGGATTTCATATTATCTTCAAGGACTGCTTTATTCATTTTAATGCACATCATGTTGTTTTTGGCATGGAGAAATATTTGTTTCAACATGTGTCATATTCATTTGTTACATTTGTTTCTGTATAAGTCATATTACTGATAAAGCCTGTCAAATTATTTTATTTAAGGTCTTATTACTTTCTATGCATGCCATATGAATTTCACTGCATGTCATATCTATATCATTATGAGAGATATTTATTTTAATGCATGTCATATCCTTTTGAGGATGGGTCCCAGTCATTTCAATATAATAACCAATTAAATATATAACATTTTGTTGCTCATCCTTTTCATTTCACTTCAGCCAATATCATATTCTTTTAAATGTAAGTCATATTCAGTTCATTGTTTTCTATATTAATTTCAGAACAGTTTTATACAGTATATGCTTTATTTTATATGTTATTCTGCTGTTTATCAGATTTGTTTTACTACAAGGTATATTGCTAAAGCTATGTTATCATATTGGTTTTGAAGCATGTTATATTCATTCTGGTTTGTGTTATATTCTTTTTGTGTGATGTGTACTTCAGGAGTGTCACATTTGTAAGGCTATAATTTTGACATTAAGTACTTCCCACATATGCACCAAAAGAATATCAGATGTATCTGACTTCAGGAGTAGTTACACAAATAACGATTTAAATAGCACTTGCTAATTCAGTTCTTTTATAGCACTTGTCGTCTCACTGAAAGGTGTCAGGGCGCTTTGCATCACATACACACAGATTACAGAGAGACAAAAATCATACAAGTGTGTGCATCAATGCACAGGAAATGTTACATGAGACAATGGGATTACCAGGTGTAAGAGTCACATATCTCCCGTACTAGTAGATGTTCATATATACGCTCATATGTACATACATATAGTAATATTTACATGATTAGACACTCACGTTATGGTTATGATTGATTAAAAAAACTATGAAATCTGCTACTTACCATGAGCTCTTTAAATATAAAACACTCACTTTTGCTCCCTGGGGAAAGCAACACCAGTCTTCTGTTTCAGTTTAGAAGCAGAAAATGTATCTGAAGTGGGGAGCTCATCAAAGGCAGCATGATCGGGCAAATATTCAAAGGAAGAGGTGTTAGGACCAGGGCTTTTGGTAGATCGGGTCCTACTGTTGCTTAGACATATCAGTTATTCAAAACTGACTGTGAAGCAGATCCCAATTGGGCCCAGTGATGGAATTGGAAAGTATTTACTCTGGGAACCCATACATTGGGAGTCAAGGTGTGGCAGCAGAAAGGGAGTGTACTGCTGAGGGGAGAAGTCATGAAAGTAGAGTCTGACAGTCAATTTATACATTTATTTATTTTTTAATTCTTCTGCAAAGAAATTGACAACAAGGGCAAATGTGACAGTAAATATTTTCTGAAAGTACTAAATTGGGCACAAAAAGGCAGCATTTTATTATATCTTACAAAGTTAAGGAACCTGCTGGAGATATCTTTGCGCACCCAGCAATTTTCTGGGATTAATAATAATGGTAAGATAATGCTGGTGGTTAATGCACCTCCTGGTGAGATCTGTGTTTTGAAAGTAACATCACTGGTCACCTCACATCACATTACCATGAATATCAGCGTGATACTTGCTATTGCAGGGACTTAGAACTGTGAGGCAGTAGACCTCGGTCCTTTGTGTTGCTCTAGAAATGGGCAACACACTGTATATGAAACTCCTTATCGTAACAACTCTGTAAAGAAATCCAATAACATTTTTAACTTTTTGAAACTAGACCTTTGCATCAAATTTGATTTTTAATGTTTGTGTTGTGGTTCTCAATAAAATGTCAGTTGCATTCTGGGATTTAAATCTCCTTGCTTTGAAGTAGTTTACTTTAATCTTACTGGCCACTTTATATTTTTACAAGGCCAGTTGATCTCTCTTCTTTCCTGAGCCTTGTCAGGTGGTGTTGGGCAGCTTGACCACCATCTTGGTAGTAGTATGTGTCCTGTTGTTGTCTATTTTAATTACCAACAATATTAATGACCACTGGAAACAGCCTGTCCATCCAGCGCATGCGTGCGATGGGCACCGCAATTGTGTGCTAAAGTCAAGCCCATCAGCACCTGTCAGTGCCCAGATTGAGCCCCTGAGCAGAGACTTTGTTGGTTTTATATTTGAGGTTAGTAGAGGTTTGTTATTATTATTACATATATTTGTCCTCCATGCTGCATAGCCCACCCTGACACAGTCACCGTTTCCACTAAGTACCCTTTCATAAAGCAGGGCCAGATTCTATGTCAAGACTGGAGGCTCAGATTATGCATTTCTGTTTCTTTATTTTTTGGCTCAGCAAACTAAACACTTTAACAATACATCCTTGAAACATAAGACTACATTTTCCAAGAGTCTTTGATTCAGGAAAAAAACACAATCCACCAATGGTTTCACTTCTTCTCTCATAAAGAGCTCATCAAGGAAAAAAACACTTCCTCTTGCTTCGTGCGTCTATTATGCCATCCACCTTTGCTCAAAAATCTTGTTTCTGATCATTGCCTAGAAAAAACAAACAAAAACTCAACTATAATTGCAAAGTCTCCACAATTTTCTAAAACAACTGTGTAATAGTCAATAACAGTCTTTCATACATTTGCATTTAGGATACAGTATGGGACCAACGTAGTCAAATTATACTTATCCATAGAGAAATCCTGACAATCTGCGGGTGGGAAGCAGAGAGATAATAGTAGTGCAGGGAGAAATAGCCCTCTCCTCTGTGTTCATAATAGAATTGAAACTTTCCATCAAGATAGCTAGTAAACTTCACATTCTATGTCAGGACTGGAGGCTATGATTTTCAAGTTTAAAGCTTATTAACCACCAGGGAGGCAACATTCAAGACAGGCTTGAAATAGATTTTCTTAAATGTGGAGTCAGAGGACCAATCAGCCACATTGAGGATATCCTCCAGCTGCCCACCTAAATGGAAAGCTTTGGATGCCATGGCTCCTCTAGTGGACTGAGTACCAAAAGTTGAGGTATCAATACCAGCATCCTGCATCACTCACTTCACCCATCTCACAATGGTTAGGATGAAACCGCTTTCAATGTTTTCTTCAGAGCGATAAGTAACTGTGATGTTCCTGGAGGACAGATCTCCTCAGTCATCATTTCGTATACCGTGAGCCATCATACCACACACAACTTTGGGTGTTGAGGAAAAGACAGATAGTGTACCACCAGAGTATTGGACTTTGTCCTCCTTGATATTGAAAATGAGACTCCTTATAGAGTAAAATTCTAACCAATATATTGAGAATTCTCACATTTGATACCCTCTTACAAGATATCAAACATAAAGGAATTGTCAATTTACGTGACAGCTGTGTTCATGACAGAAATCCTGCCAAGACTCCAAAAGCCTCAATACTGCATTAGAAACCCACAGGGAAGCATACTTCGGTGTTGGAGGCCAAGAAAGCCTGATGTCTCCCCTCACACAAGAAACTAGGGGGTGTTTCCCTTCTGGGACATCCTGAAAAGGAAAATGGCCTGCCGAAATGGCTGAGCAGCAATCATTGATTGCTCTGTAGGCTAGACCTTTTTATGCTATTTCTGACAAAAAATTAAAAATCACCACTACATCTAACCCCATGAAATGTTGAGATATCTACATGTAACTTTATTCCCACTATGGGGGCAGAATATTTAGCCTGTACAATCAAAGTATCACTGTGTTCTTCATTTACATGTGTCTTAATTTATAGACCACCGGGCCTGGTATTGGATTTCATCTCCTCCTCATACTAGTCAGTAGCCACATGACTCTTGAACACGAATAAGTTGATCCTACCGGGCGACATTGGTATTTGTGTGGTAGATAATTTAGACACAAATGCTCAAAAATGTATGAATTTTAGAGAAGCTTTAAACCTGGCGAGTCTCATCACAGGCCTAATCATAAGGCCAGCTACACGCTAGAGAAAAATGTAAGCTCTCTTTCTGTTGTAACTTTTAAAAACAACACTCAACTTCTAAGGACAAACCATTTGAGTATTATTTTAATATTCAGCTTACAAATGGAATTGATCGTTCTACCCCGAAAATATCACTCCCAAACAGATCTTGGAGTAATTTAAACCCAGAAAAATGGCTGTCAACACTAAACGCTATGCACCCAAGTGTTGCAGAACATGACCCAACTCTCAATTCTACTTTAATTAACACTTGGGGACAGATATGATAATATTTCACACAATATAGCACAGCAAGGTTCCTTGCTGTGCTGCTTTGCATGAAAGAGAGGCATCAAAAATGCACCATATTTACAAAAATGACCATGGTGCAAGAGTGTCTGCATTATGAGCAGGATTGTTTTTGTGCAGGAGGGGATATCTTACTGCACAAAAACAATCCTTAAAGGCATTATCCTGTTTCTATGGGTGATGTGAAATACATCAAACATAGCAAAAGGAAATAACAAGGAGAAATAAAGATATTTCTCTTTTTTACGTCTGGGTCTGAAAGGCGTATCTATTTGACAAATTCCAAAGTTTTTCACTCTTTGTAAATCTGGGAATTTGTCCAAGTCCATGGGTGGATCAATCAATCAAGCACCAAAATTTGTAGTGTACTTTTCACCTGTGAGGTGCTGAGTAGGGCCTCAGTTGATCAGCCAGGTCTTGAGACTTCTTCTGAATTCCTTGAAAGAGGGAGAAGTTTTAGGTTGAAGGGGAGACATTTCCAGGGTTTCGCTGTGATGAAGGAGAAGGTGTGGACACCGTAGGTGCTGCAGCAAATGCAGGGTGTGAGTGAGAGACAGTGAGGTGGAGCGCAGGTGTCTGAAGGGTTAGTGGAAGTTCAGGCGATGGTTGAGGCATGAGGACCTTGTTTGTGCAGGGCTTTATAGGCATATGTCAGCAGATTGAATTGACATTGTTTGTGTAGGGGGAGCCAGTGGAGGTTCCTTAAGTTGGGGGAGGTGTGGGTCTAACTTGGGAGGCCCAAGATGAGCCTGGCTGTTGAGTTTCGGATGATTTGAAGTCTTTTCTTGAGGTGTGTCATGAGTCCTGCATATAGAACGTTGCCACAGTCTAAACGGCTGGTGATAAGGGCCTGTGTAATGGTTCATGTGGTGGTGACCGGAAGTTGCTTGAAGATCTTACAGAGCTTGCAAAGGGTAAGGAAGCAGGCAGAGGAGACTGCATTGATCTGGTTCTTAATGTTGAGTTTATTGTCCATGATGATTCCTAGGTTTCTGGCATGGCTCATTGGGCTAGGTCTGCAAGCCACCAGGTGTCATCCCAAGGTGAGGTGGTATTTCGGAACAGCAGGACTTCTGTTTTGTCAGTGTTGAGTTTGAGGCAGTTGTCCTTCATCCAGCCGGTGATGCTGTTTATGCAGATGTGTAAGTTGGCATTCACAATGGAGGTGTTTTTGGATAGCAAGATTATGAGCTGTGTGTCGCCTGAATAGGAGATTATGTTTAGTCTGTGGTTTCTGATGATGTTGGTCAACGGGGTCATGCAGGTGTTGAAGAGGGTGGGGCTAAGGGAAGATCCAGGGGGTATGCCGCAGATGAAATCTTTCAGCTGTAAGATGAGAGGGAGAAGGTCTTTATGAGCGCATCCGAACTGAAGAGGGGAAATCCATTTCAGGTAATTTCCTCTGATGCCGAACTGGTGGAGTCTTTTGAGAAGGGTATGATGGGAGACTGAGTCAAAGGCTGTTGAGAGGTCGAGGAGCATGAGGGGAGCTGAGACTCCTTGGTCAAGAAGGCTTCTGACATCATCAATGGTGGTGATCAAGGAAAATTTGGTGCTGTGCTAGGAGCGGAAATCATATTGGGATGTGTCCAGGAGTTCGTGGTCTTTTAAGTATGCTGTGAGCTTTTTGTTGATGGCTTTTCAATAAGCTTTGCTGGAAAGGGGGGACAGGAGATTCAACATTAGTTTTTGAGTTGCTTGAGGTCGGCAGAGGGTTTATTGAGGGGGGTATGGCTCTTGCGTGTTTCCATTCTTCCAGGTATGTGGTTGTAGTGATGGGGGTGTTGAGTATGTCCATTAGTTTGCTGCCAATGGTGCTAATGCTGAGGTTGAACATATGGAGAGGACATGAGTCCATGTGGGATGCTGAATGGATGGAGCTCATGATAACAGTAGTATTTTGCATGGTGAGCTGGTTCCAATTGGAGTTTCTATTGTTGGTGGGGATGCCAGTGGAGCCAAGGAGGCTGATGGTGTTGGCAGTGGTGGGTTGGGGTGCAAAGTTTTTGTAACTAGTGGCTATTTTGTCCTGAAAGAAGTCGATGAGGGAGTCGCATAGGTCCTGAGATGGGGTAGCACTGTTTTCCGTTGCTGATGGTTTGGAGAACTCCTTGAGGATGTTAAAGATTTCTTTGGCATGAATTTGGGGGCTAAGGCAAGTTTTCTGGTGTCTTTCAGGCGTTTGTGGTGTTGGCTGAGTGTGTTTTTGAAGGTGGTTCAGTTGTTGGGGTCCTTGGAGGTGTGCCATCTCCTCTCAAGTTTTTTTACACCTGTGCTCATTGGCTGTGTGTTCTGGTGTGTACCAGCTGGCTTGTTTGGCAGGTATGTTGGGCTTGGCTGGTTTGCTGGGGGCTTCTATGTCTGCCTAGTCTTCGATCTAGGTGGTGAAGTTTTTCATGACTTATTTGATCTCCGCTGTGATGTCTGAGAGGTGACAGTTAAGGGCATCGGACCACTGGCTCTCTGATACCTTGCTCCAGCTCCGATGGGACGTGCGCTGGGTCTGACGGTACAGCTGGGAGCCGTGGTGTAGGTGAAATGGACGATTAAGTGATCATTCCAGGTGAGTTTGGCGTTGTGACTGTATTAGACTCTGCTGCTGGATGTGAAGATGGCATTCAGAGTGTGTCCTGCGATGTGTGTGGGGTTGGTGACTATTGAGGCGGAGGACATTCAAGCTGTCTCGGAGGTTGGTGGTGTTAGTGTTGTTTGGGTCCTCTAAATGGAAATTGATGTATCCCAGGAAGATGTAGTCTTCGGTGTTGATGGCTTGGGGGTGATGAGTTTGGCGCAAAAGCTGGGCCAAGTCCTGGGGGCCTGTAGGCGAGGGTGCCTTTGATGGTAGTTTTTTTTCCTTTAAGCTGAAGTGGAAATTAAGATGTTTCATGATTTGCATGTCATCAGTAATGGTAGTGTAGTGAAAGGTATCTTTGTGTATTATGGCAATTCTGTCTCAAGTTTATTGGTGCGGTCATAGTGGATAATCTTGTAACTGTCTAGCATGGCTGTGGCAATGTTGGGTGCAGAGGTGGTGTTCAGCCAGGTCTCTGTGTGGAATACTATGTTGGGGTTGAGGGTGCTGATGGTGTCCCATACTTCAGTTGCATGCTTGCAGAAGGAGCGGACATTGAGCAGGATTCAGTGCAGTTGGCCGGGGGCAGAGGTGGTCAGGGGTGTGGCAGTGTTGGGCAGTGATGGAGGGTCGATGTTGCAGGTGAACCAGCACTGTCAGCAGGTGAAAGGACCTGATGTGGAGAGCAGCAGTCCCTGCTGGGTGGTCGTGCGTTGAAGGCCATGAGTTAAGTTCTGGAGTAGCAGTAAATAGTTGGACAGTCAGGAATCCTGGTGCTGGCGCTGTCCAAGCACGATGGGCATAGATGGGCTACTAAGTAGTCCTGGGGGATGAGAGGGGCTGGCAGAGAGGTGGGAGGGCTGACAGCAGGAACCAGCGGGAAAAAAGGCAGGAGGAGCTGGGCAGGGGCACTGATTCAAAACAAACTGCAAAAAAAACAGGCCAAATCAAGATGCACTAAAACTTAAATATATGTGCCAAACATTACCAAATAATATCAATATTACCCTACAATTAATATTGTCAAAGCCAAAATAATAGTTACCAGGTAAATCGAGCAAGCAGTCAGCTGAACAACGGGCCTAAACCGGAGGGGTTCGAGGCTGTGAGCGAGGCAACAAACACATGGAGCTGGCAGTGACAGCAGGGGGAGCAGCCCACGAGACCAGGAGGTCAGGGGCTACTTACTGGGACTGCACAGCGGCCTCCATAAGTCATCCTGGGAGGTGGGAGGGGCTGCCAGGGAGGCAGGAGGGCTTGAGCAGGAACCAGCGGGTACTGGAAAACAGTGGGAGTAGGCGGGGCTGTGATACAAAACAAACAAACTGAACCAAAACCAAGATGCAGTAAAAATTAAAGGTAATTACCAAATAACACCAATATTCCTAAAAAATGAATGTTGTCAAAGCCAAAATAACAGTTACCAAGTAAACCAGTCACCTGAGCAGCACATCCGAACGGGAGGGGCTTGAGGCTGTGAGTGAGGCAACAAACACATGGACCTGGCAGCGACAGCGGGGGGGAGTGCTGCACAAATCCAGCAGGTCCGGGGCTACTCATTGGGACCGCGCAGCAGCCTCCATTAGTCCTGGGATGAGGGACGGGCTGTCAGGGAGGTGGGAGGGCTGAGACCAGGAACCAACAGGAGTAGGAAAACAGCAGGTGGGAGTGGGCGGGGTCATTGACGCAACATGAACTGAACCAAAACAAAGCCAAACCAAAACCAAGGGTGGATGGGTGAGAAAGCCCACACTCTACACTTGGAACACCTCCCTGCGCAATGTAATGCAAGGCAGTGAAATGCGCTGCCTTGCATTACACTGAATTTACTAAACCATGCATGACCATACAAGGTGGAGTTGCATAGATTAGTAAATCCCAGTTAAAGGCTTGCGTTGCCTTGTGTCACCTTGCTTGATATAAGGGCAACACAAGCCCTTTGTAAATCTGGCCCTTGGTTCTTACCCTCTCTTGATAAGAACACTCCTTTCAGACTTCTTAAACCCAACAGAAGCACACCTTCTGCCCCATTGTTGAATGAGGCGCTCAAAGTATGAAACATGACTGCAAAATATTAGAAAGGAAATGGGGAAAATGACAATATAGTTGGCAAACTCCTATATAAAAAAATGAAATGGCTGTATAAATAAATCAAGAATACTAAATCTGCAGAGTATGCCTGGAATTGCATGCTTGGTTCTAAAAATCCAACAATAGACATATACTTTCTATATAAAAAGCATGGCTTCCCATTTGTCTGAAGGCAACACAATAAATTGTCAGAACTTTTTCATGACAAAAATGCTAATCTGATCAGCAAATTTAACGGGGTATCTGATAAATATTCTTCCCTCACTAAGGGCCAGAGGTAGCAAAGGGTTTTACCCATTCTGTCCTTATGGGAAAATGTGTTCGTACATATGGTCCTAAATCCTTCCACCAACTCTGCATGGTCTTCCTTTGCACTAGTGTTGAATCACGGATCTCTAACTTTTTCATCAACCTCTTCTGCACCTCTGGATAGTTGCTACTGAAAGAGGTAGGCCCTACTCTCTTTCCCTCTTCTACTACTCTTTCCAGTTCTTCACTTACATCAAGAGCTGTGCAAACAATGGAAATCTGCTATAGTTTCACCCCTATTAAAGAAACCTTCACTTGACCCCATGCTATGTCTATCATCCGATTTCGGTTCTCCCTATATTTGTCAAGCTGACTGAAACTTTGGTCTATAAATAGCTGACTCACTTTCTGGAGACAACATTTTCATAAGGCCCAACCAGGCTTTCATAAGGGCCTTTGTACAGAAACTGTGGTGGCCGAAGATAACGATAATATCAAGTGTATCACGGATGACGATGGAGTGGCAGCCCTGATTTCTAATATATCTTGGCAGCCTTTGATACCAGCTCACAGCCCATCATTTTGCATCATCTAGCTTTAGCCTGGAGTTCAGGAAAAGTCTATGAATGGCTCTCTTCCTTTATACAGGATTGGCCTCAAATGCTGGCCCTGGCCAACTATAGATCGTGCCCTAAGTTTATTCATACTGGGGTACCCCAGGGATCCCCACTGAGTCCTACACTTTTCATATTTTACATGGCCCGCTTGCCTTCTTTATTGAATCATTGGCATTTTGTTTAATATATATGCCAGCGACACTCAGATGATTGTAGTGTTACATGGCAATTTGACTCCAGTCACTCCGAATCTTTGAAACAGTCATCATGAAGTTTCAGGCTTAATGAACTCAAACTTCCTAACTCTGAAGAGTGATAAAACTGAAATCCTTGAATTTGGGTGAAGCATAATCAGAAAAAAGGCTGGTAGCCTTAGACCTTGGGAGCTTTACCTTCCCACTCGAATTAGGGAAAGAATCTGAGAGTTGTGATTGATGCAAATGTATCTTTTATGGAACATATTAAATATATCTGTTCAATTTCTTCCATCTTCTGAACATTGTCAGAAAAAGACTCCCTTTCCTACCACCTTCCTCAAGAAAAGATCTAATGCAAGCTCTCATCTTGTCCAGAATGAGAACAGAACTCACCGTTGGTCGGATTGCCAATATATCTTCTACAAACACAGCAAAAGCTTCAAAATATAGCAGCAAGGTTCTGAAGAGATGCTCGCCCATAAGCTCCACTGGCTACCAGTCATAAAAAGATGTAATTCTAAAGCCCTGTTTCTTTGCTGCAAGACTAGCAACACCTGTAGCCATGAATCCTACATGGCATCACAGTTCACCTGGAATTTATCTTTGTGCATTCTGAATTAAAAACACGTATTTCTAGTCAACATTCCCGAGTTCTGAAAAAACAGAATAGGCACCCGCTTTAACTATGATGACATCCAAAGCATGGAATTCTTTGCCACTTTCTCTTTGGGCACAACTAAACCTTACAATTATTAGGAACCATCTTAAAACGTACCTGTTCTCTAATTCCATCTAGGTGTTGGCTTTGGTCCTAGTTGGTGCTCCTTTTCTTTTTTTTCAATCATTGCACAATTTATTCTCCTCACAAGCAGTGGAACACTTCTTTTGAAGTAGCAGTTGTCCTCTACAAATTGTTCAATCAATCACTCAATCAGCTGACCGTTGCTTTGTATATTAAACTTGCACAGGGGTGAAGTGGCGAGAGGAGGCAAATGACGTCCATCCGATGGATGCATCACTACGATGTTGCTGTAGGCTGGCAGCTTCCAGGTCCAACCCACCTTCATATAAATAAGATGCTCAGGACATTTGACAGCTGCCTCAAATCGGTGGATGGAAAGTGAAAAGAGCAAACTCTTCGGTGAGGGGTCAAACACATTTTGCTCCCAAGGCTTTGTTCAATTGAAGGGAGAGAAAAAGAGGCTGGGGGTATTAGGGCACCAGTGAGACTGCTCCCAGCTCTTGGGCAATGTTGGCAGCTTCATCAATCCCCTTTACCAGGAAAGGTAGGTTGGTGAAAAGGGGGGGGGCTGTTTGTTTTATGTGATTAGCTACCATGTCACCATATTGTGAGAAGGGACAGTGCAGTGAGATGCTGACTTGAGCAGGCATTGTTTGTAAGACCAGGCATAGACCCCAAATAGTTTAAACCCCACTAGGACAATACTTTTGTAAATACTTTTTTACTTGCGCATTGGTTAGTCCAACTCATGAGTCGTTAACAATTTCCCTTGCCGTACATTAAAATGGTAGGTGAAGATTTTCGGACACTGCATTTATTTTGTTTTGCTTTCCAGGGTTCAAGATCCGTTAGGGCCACTTCACATTTAGCCTTTCATTTTTAAGGAATAAACCCTTTTTCAGTCTTCTTGGGAGCGTCTGTTCTCTCCCTCCCAATGGTCTGGGTAGGGTGTGGTCATCCGATTTTTTTCCATTATAAAGTTAAATAAACCTTGCATCTGACTACGGAGCAAAATGTTCAGCTCTCTTCTGCGACTGCAGACATGCGGGAACCTGCTTCTGTGAATCTGGTTTCTCGAAATGGCCGATGGGATTTTTGGTCTCTCTTCCAATCGGATTTGATTTTTCTTTCAAGTCTTCGAACTATTCGAGGACCGCACTGGCAGCGTAGCACTGTTTATTTTTCTTTAAAAACTCCAAAGAACTCTTTATAACTTTAAGTTGTTCCACTTCCTGACTTCCTCACAGGTTTGGTATAAACCTGACGTGTGCTTAAGCAAAACGTGTCTGATCATTGTGAGAGAGGGGCACAGTTATAATGGGAAGCCTTGGGACTTTTATGACCCTTGATCCATCCATTAGAAACTTGAAAAAAAATTGTCATCGATGATGATGACAGTTTGGAAAGCTGCATGAATTCGTTACCAAGAATCAAATAAACGTTTTATTTTTCATATCAGTCTTTCGGCAAGATTGCTTTCCCCAGCAGTCTGCTTGGTATCTTTGAACTGACCGGGCTGTTTCCCTACACATGTAATAGTCGTCTTCTCGTTACATCTGCCTGTTAAATTACCTATGTGTTTAGAGTGACTTTCATGGTTCCTGAAAATGATAGGGGTGAGACACACCATGCGCCCTGAAACGTACTAGGGCCTGATAATTTGAACTTCCGCATGGTGGCTTTCCGAATTACTGTGCCCAAATTGTCCTGATAAATTATATGAGAAACTACAATGGACTTTTGGCCAATTGGTCTGAAAAAGGAAGAGTGCCATGTATTGTTCCGGCTGTCCGTGTCAGCTCATTACCAGTGTCGAGCCTGTGCTGCACAAAGATGCGCTGGTGTTTGCCTGATTTGTCACACTTTGGCGAATTTGAGGGAAGTTAATGAGTTTCCAGTGAAAAGGTCCCAAAAATTACCAAACATATTTTTTGCTAACGTTCTCATATGCCACATGGCCTGTGCTCTCATATAGAACATATACATCTGAAGCTCATTAAAATATGCTTGTGACACTTTTATAGTCACTCAAAACAAAAGTGTCTAACGCTGAGATGTGCCAAGGAAGAAATAAGTATTTTCTACCTTAAATGAAAGCATATAACGAGAAAAAGTATGTTTTTAATGAATGTCTCTGGTAGTGACCCCAGAGAAACCATACAGGAACAAACTTTCTACTGATTAGCTTTCTAAAAAGGCAAGCATTAGCAATGTTATTGGGTCTGGCATTGGCTGGCATTCAGTTAACTTTGCCACTGTTTTTTTTTGTTTCATCACTGCTTTTGCAAACTTTCATTGTTAGGGTGGCTGCTTGGTCCTCAGCAGAAATGTGAAAAAAATGCCTCAAAGGAAATACAGTTTTTTTTTTCATCTCAGAAAGCACACATCCCCAAAAGTAATATTTAGCATTAGGAAACTGATTTCTGTGCGAATGTGTTCCCTTTGAAAGAGCAGCAAACCATCACTTACAGTGAAGTTGGCTAATGCCTGATATGTGGGCTGACCAATTGCCCATGCTGTATACTGTATTGGGCCAGAGAAAATTATAAATGACAACAGACCAATGGACGAAGAACGTTGACTGAAAGTCCATCTAATTAAGGATATCATATATAGCTTTAGTAAAAACCCAAAATGTGTTGGCTGAACTAAAGAGAAATGTCAAGTCCCAGTGAGCTCCCCAAATAATGGATGCAGCCTGCATATTACTCATGCTGCTTACGAGGACACTGTCTCGAAACATGAGGATGGATGAAGGCCAAAATGTAGGTCAATTGCAAAAAAACAGGAGAAATGAGACAATATGTGCAAGAAAGCACTTAGCAGAAAAAGATGAAGATGTGATTTGGGTCTGGCAGCTGGCGTGATTACTGTAAATCACAAATAATTGTTTCGAATTAAACAATAATTTGATGTTAATGTTGAAAACAGGAGTTGGTGTGAGAGCTCATGCAAAGTGGCTGTTTTCAGCATCAGCAGCTCACAGCGGCTCATCAGTGAAGCCCATATATAAGATCTGTATCTGAAATGGCTCAGGACGCAGCTGGATGCAAGCCTTCCCCAACAATGAAGCTTCATAGATTGAGAGAAAAATAAAAGAGAGAGCATCTTCTGAGTGTATGTCCCCCGCTGTCTTCTGAAAAGCTTCCAAGCAAATGGATTTTAAAGACTGCCTTCAATAAGTGCATGCACAGTGACATGGTACAGATGACCTGGTACAGGAGTGTCACTGTTATATTTTGTGAGCACTCTTGATAAATGTTTTATTGAACCTATCCGTCCAGTTGTACATCAAGTGGAGCAGGTGAAATTACAACTTTTCGAGCTCCTTCAAATTAATTATGTCGACAAAATAACTGGGCAGAGCGATAGCTCCTGTCGCAGGTATCAGGCAAAAAGTTCAAGTTATATGCGTATGTACTGATAGAGCGTTCCGTATTAGTAATTTACCTGTATTTGGACGCTCTTTTAGGCCGATGAATCTTTTGGCTAAGTGGGACCCACGACACCCTTAATCAGTCAGTTTCGTTAAATCAATAATCAATAACGAACATAAGCAATACCCTGATCAACATAACACTTGACAATTAGTCCAGAACACATTTCGGCGAACCCTGACCTTTCAGTCAGGAATAACCACACCAGTTTAATCAAAGTTAGTGAATTTATTTCCCTATATTAATAAAGCTAGCACAATATAAATGTGTCTCAACACCAGATGATAAACATAAATGAACATTAATAGCTGTCCATAGCGGCGAAACAGGTGCAATCTATGCAGCATTTGAATAACAAGGCATTCGATAATAGCAATGCAAATCACTAATACTATGATCTGTAACGAGCTAATTGCATACATTTAGTCAGCATAACAAGGTCTCAAATTGCATCGTGCAACAGAAGGAATCCTCATCTAACCTCAAATTAGCATCGGCATGTGGGACTTCATGCAAAACAATTTAGCAACATTAATTTGGAAAAACTCCTAACTAGGGATCTTGTCAAAAATCAGCAGTTGGTTACCTAAAAGAAACACAATGCAATTTTACAATTTCCTTTCATATTTACCAATTACGATCAGCATTCAAGGAAGTCTTCGTCTCACAGGTACCGTTTCTCGATCAGCATGGGACCCGTTTCGATCAGCATGGGACGGGGCAAAGGGGCAGGGGTGGACGGGGCAATTGCCTCACGGCGGCAAGATAAACTACTACTTCATGCAAAGGGATCAAAGTTAAAGTCTCTAGGGCAAGAATCATTTAAAGTCTCTTTCTCTCGATTAGAGAAAGCATCAGAATCTCTTTCAAAATGGCGTCGCAGCAAGGTGGGCCATAATAGCTACGAAGTCTGCAAAATGGCTGGTATCGAGCTGGTAATAGCTACTTTCTTCTCGTGCACCTGGTTTTTATAGACAACAGTTCAAATCCAGTAGGGTCTTCCATTGGAGGGTTCATAGGTTAGCTTCAAATTGTCCAATCAAAAACGACAGTTCTCAAGCTTTTACTTAAGCATACATTATCCTTGGAGATGGGTACGCAAGTTGCAACATTTTATACCAATTAACTCACTTTCAGAGCTTCCATTGTCCGCACCTGCAGATCGACCTTGGAGCAAAGAGAAAAATATGCCAAGCTGGCACGAAACTTTAAGATAAGCATGTGAACGATCTCAGTGGAAAAGTACAGCTTCAAGCAAAAATACACGTTTATTAGCACATTGGAAAAATACGAGCATCTAAACCGTGAGACCAGGCAACTAGGCCAAAGCCTCCACTAAAGTAATGCTAAGCTAAAGCATTTCAAGCAAGCAAATCATAGCACACGTTTACGATTATGTCGGATTAGTGCAATTCTAATACACCACGTTATATAAAGCACGCTTATAAATGTTGGCAAACTACTCTGAGGGCACATTTTGTCCCCGTAGAATCTTTATTAGTTCGGTTAAAGTCACACATGATTATTGCAGTACTACGTTTAAGCACTAATAAATGAAAACTTTCATTTTCTGCTTCATCAATCCCTCCTCTGATGACTACTTGTCATCACACCAAATTATGCCCACAAATTTTATTCCATTAACCCCTTCGCTGCCAGGCCTTTTCCCCCTCCTGTGCCGGGCCTTTTTTTGCCTATTTGGGGCAGTTCGCGCTTAGGCTCTCATAATTTTTTGTCCACATAAGCTAACCAAGCCAAATTTGCGTCCTTTTTTTCCAACATCCTAGAGATTCTAGAGGTACCCGGACTTTGTGGGTTCCCTTGAAGGAGGCCAAGAAATTGGCCAAAATACAGTGAAAATTTCGTTTTTTTCAAAAAAATTGGAAAAAGTGGCTGCAGAAAAAGGCTTGTGGTTTTTCCCCTGAAAATGGCATCAACAAAGGGTTTGCGGTGCTAAACTCAGCAGCTTCCCAGCTTTCAGGAACAGGCAGACTTGAATCAGAAAACCCAATTTTTCAACACAATTTTGGCATTTTACTGGGACATACCCCATTTTTGCAGTTTTTTGTGCTTTCAGCCTCCTTCCAGTCAGTGACAGAAATGGGCATGAAACCAATGCTGGATCCCAGAAACCTAAACATTTCTGAAAAGTAGACAAAATTCTGAATTCAGCAAGGGGTCATTTGTGTAGATCCTACAAGGGTTTCCTACAGAAAATAACAACTGAAAAAGAAAAATATTGAAATTGAGGTGAAAAAAACATAAATGTTTCTCTACGTTTTACTCTGTAACTTTTCCCTGCAATGTCAGATTATCGAAAGCAATATACGGTTACGTCTGCTGGACTCCTCTGGTTGCGGGGATATATAGGGCTTGTAGGTTCATCAAGAACCCAAGGAACCCAGAGCCAATAAATGAGCTGCACCCTGACGTGCGTTTTCATTCTATACCGGGTATAAAGCAATTCATTTGCTGAAATATAAAGAGTAAAAAATTGCTATCAAGAAAACCTTTGTATTTCCAAAAAGGGCACAAGATAAGGTGTTGAGGAGCAGTGGTTATTTGCACATATCTGAATTCCGGGGTGACCAAACTAGCATGTGAATTACAGGGCATTTCTCAAATAGATGTCTTTTTTACACACTCTCCTATATTTGGAAGGAAAAAATGTAGAGAAAGACAAGGGGCAATAACACTTGTTTTGCTAATCTATGTTCCCCCAAGTCTCCCGATAAAAAAGATACCTCACTTGTGTGGGTAGGCCTCGCGCCCGCGACAGGAAACGCCCCAAAGCGCAACGTGGACACATCCAAATTTTTGGAAGAAAACAGAGGTGTTTTTTGCGAAGTGCCTACCTGTAGATTTTGGCCTCTAGCTCAGCCGGCACCTATGGAAACCTACCAAACCTGTGCATTTCTGAAAACTAGAGACCTAGGGGAATCCAAGGAGGGGTGACTTGCGGGGCTCGGACCAGGTTCTGTTACCCAGAATCCTTTGCAAACCTCAAAATTTGGCTAAAAAAACACATGTTCCTCACATTTCTGTGGCAGAAAGTTCTGGAATCTGAGAGGAGCTACAAATTTCCTTCCACCCAGCGTTCCCCCAAGTCTCCCGATAAAAATGATACCTCACTTGCGTGGGTAGGCCTAGCGCCGGCGACAGGAAACACCCCAAAGCGCAACGTGGACACATCCTAAATTTTGGAAAAAAACAGAGGTGTTTTTTGCGAAGTGCCTACCTGTAGATTTTGGCCTCTAGCTCAGCCGGCACCTAGGGAAACCTACCAAACCTGTGCATTTCTGAAAACTAGAGACCTAGGGGAATCCAAGGAGGGGTGACTTGCGGGGCTCGGACCAGGTTCTGTTACCCAGAATCCTTTGCAAACCTCAAAATTTGGCTAAAAAAACACATGTCCCTCACATTTCTGTGGCAGAAAGTTCTGGAATCTGAGAGGAACTACAAATTTCCTTCCACCCAGCGTTCCCCCAAGTCTCCCGATAAAAATGATACCTCACTTGCGTGGGTAGGCCTAGCGCCGGCGACAGGAAACACCCCAAAGCACAACATGGACACATCTTAAATTTTGGAAAAAAACAGAGGTGTTTTTTGCAAAGTGCCTACCTGTAGATTTTGGCCTCTAGCTCAGCCGGCACCTAGGGAAACCTACCAAACCTGTGCATTTCTGAAAACTAGGGACCTAGGGGAATCCAAGGAGGGGTGACTTGCGGGGCTCGGACCAGGTTCTGTTACCCAGAATCCTTTGCAAACCTCAAAATTTGGCTAAAAAAACACATGTCCCTCACATTTCTGTGGCAGAAAGTTCTGGAATCTGAGAGGAGCTACAAATTTCCTTCCACCCAGCGTTCCCCCAAGTCTCCCGATAAAAATGATACCTCACTTGCGTGGGTAGGCCTAGCGCCGGCGACAGGAAACACCCCAAAGCGCAACGTGGACACATCCTAAATTTTGGAAAAAAACAGAGGTGTTTTTTCCGAAGTGCCTACCTGTAGATTTTGGCCTCTAGCTCAGCCGGCACCTAGGGAAACCTACCAAACCTGTGCATTTCTGAAAACTAGAGACCTAGGGGAATCCAAGGAGGGGTGTCTTGCGGGGCTCGGACCAGGTTCTGTTACCCAGAATCCTTTGCAAACCTCAAAATTTGGCTAAAAAAAACACATGTCCCTCACATTTCTGTGGCAGAAAGTTCTGGAATCTGAGAGGAACTACAAATTTCCTTCCACCCAGCGTTCCCCCAAGTCTCCCGATAAAAATGATACCTCACTTGCGTGGGTAGGCCTAGCGCCGGCGACAGGAAACACCCCAAAGCACAACATGGACACATCTTAAATTTTGGAAAAAAACAGAGGTGTTTTTTGCAAAGTGCCTACCTGTAGATTTTGGCCTCTAGCTCAGCCGGCACCTAGGGAAACCTACCAAACCTGTGCATTTCTGAAAACTAGGGACCTAGGGGAATCCAAGGAGGGGTGACTTGCGGGGCTCGGACCAGGTTCTGTTACCCAGAATCCTTTGCAAACCTCAAAATTTGGCTAAAAAAACACATGTCCCTCACATTTTTGTGGCAGAAAGTTCTGGAATCGGAAAGAAGGAACTACAAATTTCCTTCCACCCAGCGTTCCCCCAAGTCTCCCGATAAAAATGATACCTCACTTGCGTGGGTAGGCCTAGCGCCGGCGACAGGAAACACCCCAAAGCGCAACGTGGACACATCCTAAATTTTGGAAAAAAACAGAGGTGTTTTTTGCGAAGTGCCTACCAGTAGATTTTGGCCTCTAGCTCAGCTGGCACCTAGGGAAACCTACCAAACCTGTGCATTTCTGAAAACTAGAGACCTAGGGGAATCCAAGGAGGGGTGACTTGCGGGGCTCGGACCAGGTTCTGTTACCCAGAATCCTTTGCAAACCTCAAAATTTGGCTAAAAAAACACATGTCCCTCACATTTCTGTGGCAGAAAGTTCTGGAATCTGAGAGGAGCTACAAATTTCCTTCCACCCAGCGTTCCCCCAAGTCTCCCGATAAAAATGATACCTCACTTGCGTGGGTGGGCCTAGCGCCGGCGACAGGAAACACCCCAAAGCGCAACGTGGACACATCCTAAATTTTGGAAAAAAACAGAGGTGTTTTTTGCGAAGTGCCTACCTGTAGATTTTGGCCTCTAGCTCAGCCGGCACCTAGGGAAACCTACCAAACCTGTGCATTTCTGAAAACTAGAGACGTAGGGGAATCCAAGGAGGGGTGACTTGCGGGGCTCGGACCAGGTTCTGTTACCCAGAATCCTTTGCAAACCTCAAAATTTGGCTATAAAAACACATGTCCCTCACATTTCTGTGGCAGAAAGTTCTGGAATGTGAGAGGAGCTACAAATTTCCTTCCACCCAGCGTTCCCCCAAGTCTCCCGATAAAAATTATACCTCACTTGCGTGGGTAGGCCTAGCGCCGGCGGCAGGAAACACCCCAAAGCGCAACGTGGACACATCCTAAATTTTGGAAAAAAACAGAGATGTTTTTTGCGAAGTGCCTACCTGTAGATTTTGGCCTCTAGCTCAGCCGGCACCTAGGGAAACCTACCAAACCTGTGCATTTCTGAAAACTAGAGACCTAGGGGAATCCAAGGAGGGGTGACTTGCGGGGCTCGGACCAGGTTCTGTTACCCAGAATCCTTTGCAAACCTCAAAATTTGGCTAAAAAAACACATGTCCCTCACATTTCTGTGGCAGAAAGTTCTGGAATCTGAGAGGAGCTACAAATTTCCTTCCACCCAGCGTTCCCCCAAGTCTCCCGATAAAAATGATACCTCACTTGCGTGGGTAGGCCTAGCGCCGGCGACAGGAAACACCCCAAAGCACAACGTGGACACATACTAAATTTTGGAAAAAAACAGAGGTGTTTTTTGCAAAGTGCCTACCTGTAGATTTTGGCCTCTAGCTCAGCCGGCACCTAGGGAAACCTACCAAACCTGTGCATTTCTGAAAACTAGAGACCTAGGGGAATCCAAGGAGGGGTGACTTGCGGGGCTCGGACCAGGTTCTGTTACCCAGAATCCTTTGCAAACCTCAAAATTTGGCTAAAAAAACACATGTCCCTCACATTTTTGTGGCAGAAAGTTCTGGAATCTGAGAGGAGCTACAAATTTCCTTCCACCCAGCGTTCCCCCAAGTCTCCCGATAAAAATGATACCTCACTTGCGTGGGTAGGCCTAGCGCCGGCAACAGGAAACACCCCAAAGCGCAACGTGGACACATCCTAAATTTTGGAAAAAAACAGAGGTGTTTTTTGCGAAGTGCCTACCTGTAGATTTTGGCCTCTAGCTCAGCCGGCACCTAGGGAAACCTACCAAACCTGTGCATTTCTGAAAACTAGAGACCTAGGGGAATCCAAGGAGGGGTGACTTGCGGGGCTCGGACCAGGTTCTGTTACCCAGAATCCTTTGCAAACCTCAAAATTTGGCTAAAAAAACACATGTCCCTCACATTTCTGTGGCAGAAAGTTCTGGAATCTGAGAGGAGCTACAAATTTCCTTCCACCCAGCGTTCCCCCAAGTCTCCCGATAAAAATGATACCTCACTTGCGTGGGTAGGCCTAGCGCCGGCGACAGGAAACACCCCAAAGCGCAACGTAGACACATCCTAAATTTTGGAAAAAAACAGAGGTGTTTTTTGCGAAGTGCCTACCTGTAGATTTTGGCCTCTAGCTCAGCCGGCACCTAGGGAAACCTACCAAACCTGTGCATTTCTGAAAACTAGAGACCTAGGGGAATCCAAGGAGGGGTGACTTGTGGGGCTCGGACCAGGTTCTGTTACCCAGAATCCTTTGCAAACCTCAAAATTTGGCTAAAAAAACACATGTCCCTCACATTTCTGTGGCAGAAAGTTCTGGAATCTGAGAGGAGCTACAAATTTCCTTCCACCCAGCGTTCCCCCAAGTCTCCCGATAAAAATGATACCTCACTTGCGTGGGTAGGCCTAGCGCCGGCGACAGGAAACACCCCAAAGCGCAACGTGGACACATCCTAAATTTTGGAAAAAAACAGAGGTGTTTTTTGCGAAGTGCCTACCTGTAGATTTTGCCCTCTAGCTCAGCCGGCACCTAGGGAAACCTACCAAACCTGTGCATTTCTGAAAACTAGAGACCTAGGGGAATCCAAGGAGGGGTGACTTGCGGGGCTCGGACCAGGTTCTGTTACCCAGAATCCTTTGCAAACCTCAAAATTTGGCTAAAAAAACACATGTCCCTCACATTTCTGTGGCAGAAAGTTCTGGAATCTGAGAGGAGCTACAAATTTCCTTCCACCCAGCGTTCCCCCAAGTCTCCCGATAAAAATGATACCTCACTTGCGTGGGTAGGCCTAGCGCCGGCGACAGGAAACACCCCAAAGCGCAACGTGGACACATCCTAAATTTTGGAAAAAAACAGAGGGGTTTTTTGCGAAGTGCCTACCTGTAGATTTTGGCCTCTAGCTCAGCCGGCACCTAGGGAAACCTACGAAACCTGTGCATTTCTGAAAACTAGAGACCTAGGGGAATCCAAGGAGGGGTGACTTGCAGGGCTCGGACCAGGTTCTGTTACCCAGAATCCTTTGCAAACCTCAAAATTTGGCTAAAAAAACACATGTCCCTCACATTTCTGTGGCAGAAAGTTCTGGAATCTGAGAGGAGCTACAAATTTCCTTCCACCCAGCGTTCCCCCAAGTCTCCCGATAAAAATGATACCTCACTTGCGTGGGTGGGCCTAGCACCGGCGACAGGAAACACCCCAAAGCGCAACGTGGACACATCCTAAATTTTGGAAAAAAACAGAGGTGTTTTTTGCGAAGTGCCTACCTGTAGATTTTGGCCTCTAGCTCAGCCGGCACCTAGGGAAACCTACGAAACATGTGCATTTCTGAAAACTAGAGACCTAGGGGAATCCAAGGAGGGGTGACTTGCAGGGCTCGGACCAGGTTCTGTTACCCAGAATCCTTTGCAAACCTCAAAATTTGGCTAAAAAAACACATGTCCCTCACATTTCTGTGGCAGAAAGTTCTGGAATCTGAGAGGAGCTACAAATTTCCTTCCACCCAGCGTTCCCCCAAGTCTCCCGATAAAAATGATACCTCACTTGCGTGGGTAGGCCTAGCGCCGGCGACAGGAAACACCCCAAAGCGCAACGTGGACACATCCTAAATTTTGGAAAAAAACAGAGGTGTTTTTTTCGGAAGTGCCTACATGTAGATTTTGGCCTCTAGTTCAGCTGGCACCTAGGGAAACCTACCAAACCTGTGAATTTCTGAAATCTAGGGACCTAGGGGAATCCAAGAGGGGTGACTTGCGGGGCTCGGACCAGGTTCTGTTACCCAGAATCCTTTGCAAACCTCAAAATTTGGCTAAAAAAACACATGTCCCTCACATTTCTGTGGCAGAAAGTTCTGGAATCTGAGAGGAGCTACAAATTTCCTTCCACCCAGCGTTCCCCCAAGTCTCCCGATAAAAATGATACCTCACTTGCGTGGGTGGGCCTAGCGCCGGCGACAGGAAACACCCCAAAGCGCAACGTGGACACATCCTAAATTTTGGAAAAAAACAGAGGTGTTTTTTGCGAAGTGCCTACCTGTAGATTTTGGCCTCTAGCTCAGCCGGCACCTAGGGAAACCTACCAAACCTGTGCATTTCTGAAAACTAGAGACCTAGGGGAATCCAAGGAGGGGTGACTTGCGGGGCTCGGACCAGGTTCTGTTACCCAGAATCCTTTGCAAACCTCAAAATTTGGCTAAAAAAACACATGTCCCTCACATTTCTGTGGCAGAAAGTTCTGGAATCTGAGAGGAGCTACAAATTTCCTTCCACCCAGCGTTCCCCCAAGTCTCCCGATAAAAATGATACCTCACTTGCGTGGGTAGGCCTAGCGCCGGCGACAGGAAACACCCCAAAGCGCAACGTGGACACATCCTAAATTTTGGAAAAAAACAGAGGTGTTTTTTGCGAAGTGCCTACCTGTAGATTTTGGCCTCTAGCTCAGCCGGCACCTAGGGAAACCTACCAAACCTGTACATTTCTGAAAACTAGAGACCTAGGGGAATCCAAGGAGGGGTGACTTGCGGGGCTCGGACCAGGTTCTGTTACCCAGAATCCTTTGCAAACCTCAAAATTTGGCTAAAAAAACACATGTCCCTCACATTTCTGTGGCAGAAAGTTCTGGAATCTGAGAGGAGCTACAAATTTCCTTCCACCCAGCGTTCCCCCAAGTCTCCCGATAAAAATGATACCTCACTTGCGTGGGTGGGCCTAGCGCCGGCGACAGGAAATGGCCCAAAACATAACGTGGACACATCACATTTTTTCATAGAAAACAGTGCCTACGTGTGGATTTTGGCCTTTAGCTCAGCCGGCACCTGGGGAAACCTAGCAAACCAGCGCATTTTTGAAAACTAGAGACCTAGGGGAATCCAAGATGGGGTGATTTGCGGGGCTCTGACCAGGTTCTGTTACCCAGAATCCTTTGCAAACATCAAAATCTGGCTAAAAAACACTTTTTCCTCTCATTTCGGTGACAGAAAGTTCTGGAATCTCAGAGGAGCCACAAATTTCCTTCCACCCAGCGTTCCCCTAAGTCTCTCCATAAAAATGGTACCTCACTTGTGTGGGTAGTCCTAGCGCCCACAAAAGGAAATGGCCCAAAACACAACGTGGACACAACATATTTTTTCACAGAAAACAGAGGTGTTTTTTGCAAAGTGCCTACCTGTGGATTTTGGCCTCTAGCTCAGCCGGCCCCGGGGGGGGGGAAATGCCCTAAAATAAATTTGACCCCCCACCCCGCCAAACCCCCCCTGCCCAGGTGCGACCCTTGCCTACGGGGTCGCTACCCCTGCGTGACATTGGCGCCAAAAAACAAATTCCCGGTGCCTAGTGGTTTCTGCCCCCTTGGGGGCAGATTGACCTAAAATCGACCAATCTGCCCCCAAGGGGGGCAGAAATGGTCTAAACACAATTTGCCCCCCAGGGGAGCGACCCTTGCCTGATGGGTCGCTCCCCATCTCTAAAAAAAACCAAACAAACAAAAAAAAAAACACAAAACAAATATTTGCCCTGGCAACAAGAGGTTTCTGCCCCCCCTGGGGGCAGATCGGCCTAATAATAGGCCGATCTGCCCCCAGGGGGGGCAGAAATGGCCTAAAATAAATTTGCCCCCCGAACACCCAACCCCCCCCCCCCCCGGAGCGACCCTTGCCTACGGGGTCGCTCCCCCTGCGTGACATTGGCGCCAAAAAACAAATCCCCGGTGCCTAGTGGTTTCTGCCCCCTTGGGGCAGATTGACCTAAAATCTACCAATCTGCCCCCAAGGGGGGCAGAAATGGTCTAAACACAATTTGCCCCCCAGGGGAGCGACCCTTGCCTGATGGGTCGCTCCCCATCTCTAAAAAAAAACCAAACAAACAAAAAAAAAAAACACAAAAAAAAAATTTGCCCGACAACAAGAGGTTTCTGCCCCCCCTGGGAGCAGATCGGCCTAATAATAGGCCGATCTGCCCCCAGCGGGGGCAGAAATGGCCTAAAATATATTTGCCCCCCGAACACCACCCCCCCCCGGAGCGACCCTTGCCTACGGGGTCGCTCCCCCTGCGTGACATTGGCGCCAAAAAACAAATCCCCGGTGCCTAGTGGTTTCTGCCCCCTTGGGGCAGATTGACCTAAGATCGACCAATCTGCCCCCAAGGGGGGCAGAAATGGGCTAAACACAATTTGCCCCACAGGGGAGCGACCCTTGCCTGATGGGTCGCTCCCCATCTCTAAAAAAAAAAAAAACACACAAAAAAAAAACACAAAAAAAAAAATTGCCCTGGCAACAAGAGGTTTCTGCCCCCCCCTGGGGGCAGATCAGCCTAATAATAGGCCGATCTGCCCCCAGGGGGGGCAGAAATTGCCTAAAATAAATTTGCTCCCCGAACACCCACCCCACCCCACCCCCCCCACGGAGCGACCCTTGCCTACGGGGTCGCTCCCCCTGCGTGACATTGGCGCCAAAAAACAAATCCCCGGTGCCTAGTGGTTTCGGCCCCTTGGGGCAGATTGACCTAAAATCAACCAATCTGCCCCCAAGGGGGGCAGAAATGGTCTAAACACAATTTGCCCCCCCAGGGGAGCGACCCTTGCCTGATGGGTCGCTCCCCATCTCTAAAAAAAACCAAACAAACAACAAAAAAACACAACATTTTTTTTGGCCCTGGCAACAAGAGGTTTCTGCCCCCCCTGGTGGCAGATCGGCCTAATAATAGGCCGATCTGCCCCCAGGGGGGGCAGAAATGGCCTAAAATAAATTTGCATCCCCAACCCCCACCCCCCCACCAGGAGCGACCCTTGCCTACGGGGTCGCTCCCCCTGCGTAACATTGGCGCCAAAAAACAAATCCCCGGTGCCTAGTGGTTTCTGCCCCCTTGGGGCAGATTGACCTAAAATCGACCAATCTGCCCCCAAGGGGGGCAGAAATGGTCTAAACACAATTTGCCCCCCAGGGGAGCGACCCTTGCCTGATGGGTCGCTCCCCATCTCTATAAAAAACCAAACAAACAAAAAAAAAACACAAACATTTTTTTTGCCCTGGCAACAAGAGGTTTCTGCCTAGCCTGGGGGCAGATCGGCCTAATAATAGGCCGATCTGCCCCCAGGGGGGGCAGAAATGGCCTAAAATAAATTTGCCCCCTGAACCCCCACCCCCCCCCCCCAGATTGACCTAAGATCGACCAATCTGCCCCCAAGGGGGGCAGAAATGGGCTTAACACAATTTGCCCCACAGGGGAGCGACCCTTGCCTGATGGGTCGCTCCCCATTTCTAAAAAAAAAAAAACAAACAAAAAAAAAACACAAAAAAAAATATTGCCCTGGCAACAAGAGGTTTCTGCCCCCCCCTGGGGGCAGATCGGCCTAATAATAGGCCGATCTGCCCCCAGGGGGGGCAGAAATTGCCTAAAATAAATTTGCTCCCCGAACACCCACCCCACCCCACCCCCCCCCCCACGGAGCGACCCTTGCCTACGGGGTCGCTCCCCCTGCGTGACATTGGCGCCAAAAAACAAATCCCCGGTGCCTAGTGGTTTCTGCCCCCTTGGGGCAGATTGACCTAAAATCGACCAATCTGCCCCCAAGGGGGGCAGAAATGGTCTAAACACAGTTTGCCCCCCAGGGGAGCGACCCTTGTCTGATGGGTCGCTCCCCATCTCTAAAAAAACAAACAAACAAAAAAAAAACAAAAAAAAAAATTTGCCCTGGCGCCTACAGGTTTCTGCCCCCTCTGGGGGCAGATCGGCCTAATAATAGGCCGATCTGCCCCCAGGGGGGGCACAAATGGCCTAAAATAAATTTGCCCCCGAACACCCCCCCCTCACCCCCCAGAGCGACCCTTGCCTACGGGGTCGCCCCCCCTGCGTGACATTGGCGCCAAAAAACAAATCCCCGGTGCCTACTGGTTTCTGCCCCCTTGGGGCAGATTGGCCTAAAATCGACCAATCTGCCCCCAAGGGGGGCAGAAATGGTCTAAATACAATTTGCCCCCCAGGGGAGCGACCCTTGCCTGATGGGTCGCTCCCCATCTCTAAAAAAAAAAAAAAAACAATAAAAAAAACACACAAAAAAAATTTGCCCTGGCGCCTAGAGGTTTCTGCCCCCCCTGGGTGTAGATCGGCCTAATACCAATAGGCCGATCTGCCCCCAGGGGGGCAGAGATGGCCTAAAATAATTTTGCCCCCCCACCCCTACCCCCCCCCGAGGAGCGACCCTTGACTACAAGGTCGCTCCCCTTGTGTGACGGCGCAAAAAAAAGATCCCTCGTGCCTAGTGGTTTCTGCCCCCCTTGGGGGCAGATTGACCTAAAATCGGCCGATCTGCCCCCAAAGCGGGCAGAAATGGCCTAAATACCTTTTGCCCCTCCAGGGGAGCGACCCTTGTCCAAGGGGGTCGCTCCCCATCTGTAAAACAGAAAAACAAAAAAATCCCTGGTGCCTAGTGGTTTCTGCCCCCCTTGGGGGCAGATCAGCAAAATCAAAATAGGCTGATCTACGCCCCCCAGGGGGGCAGAAATGGCCTAAGATAATCCCCCCCCCCCCAGGGGTCTAAGGGGTCGCTCCCCTTGCGTGAAATTCACGCAAAAAAAAAACTCCCTGGTGTCTAATGGTTTCTGAGGGCAGATTGGGGGGGCAGAAATGGCCTAAATATAATTTGCCCCCCTAGAGGAGCGACCCTTGCCTAAGGGGTCGCTCCCCATCTAAAAAAAAAAGAAAACATAAAAAAAAGAAAAAAAAAATGATCCCTGGTGCCTAGAGGTTTCTGCCCCCCCTGGGGGCAGATCTGTCCCCAGGGGGGGCAGAAAAGGCCTTCCCAAAAAAATGCCCCCCCTGGGAGCGACCCTTGCCAAAGGGGTCGCTTCGTTGCGTGACATTCGCGGGCAAAAACAAACTCCCTGGTGTCTAATGGTTTCTGCCCCCCTTGGGGGCAGATTGGCCTTATCAAAATAGGCCAATCTGCCCCCAAGGGGGGCAGAAATGGCCTAAATATATATTGCCCCGTAGGGGAGCGACCCTTGCCTAAGGGATCGCTCCCCACCTAAAAAAAAAAAGAAATCATCACAAAAAAAAAAAAAAAAAAGGTCCCTGGTGCCTAGAGGTTTCTGCCCCCCCTGGGGGCAGATCGGCCTAATAATAGGCCAATCTGCCCCCAGGGGGGGCAGAAAAGACCTTCCTAAAAAAATGCCCCCCTGGGAGCGACCCTTGCCCAAGGGGTCGCTCCCTTTTGCCAATTTCAAGGAAAAAAAAAAAAATCCCTGGTGTCTAGTGGGGTTTCAAAAGCTGGATTGCAAGCAATCCGGCTTTTGAAACCTGTGAGAGACTTCAAAGGGAAGGAAATACATTTCCTTCCCTTTGAAGCCTCTCGGGGCCTCCCCCATGGGATTGAAAAAGAAATGCAAAAGCATTTCTTTTTCAATCGCGCTGGAAGCTCTGCTTCCAGCGCGATGGGGGAGACCCTGTGACTAATCAGCGCGCGCTCGCGCGCTGACGTCACAGGGGGGGTTAGGGGGGTCGGGGGTGGGAGGGGAAGGGCTTCCCCTTCCATCCCTGACTTGGGGGGGTGGGGGGGAACCCCACAGAGGGAGCGCTAGCGCTCCCTCTGGGCTCTGTGCACAGGACGTAATGGTTACGTCCTGGGCACAGCAGCACTGTGCCTCAGGACGTAACCATTACGTCCTGGGCACAGAAGGGGTTAAAATTCTGTCAGTTCTCTTTTCCTTTTAGTTCCCCTAGTTTTCGCTTTGTATTCTTCTGCCATTCTTTTCATTATTTTCTCTTCCTTCCGTCTTTTAATTCTTTCCATAATCATTATTATTCCCCTTTTTATTCCCCAAATTCCAAATATACAAATCAGTACAATTAATATTCCCTGTATTATTTTCAGTAATATTCCATTCCAAATTCCCCCAAGCCAATTTCCCACTGAAGCAAGTCCTTTTCCAACCTTCTCCCACACTCCTGGTTCTTTCAATTCCTTCAAGTCTGCACTCTCTTTTGTTAGATTAGCAAGCATAGTTTTAATTTTCACACTGTTATCAGGAATATACGTACAACAGTGTCGTGCACCAATCATTTTGCAAACACCGCCATCCTTTGCTAAAAGAATGTCTAAAGCAAGCCTATTTTGAAGAGTCATAGCTCTTTCCGCTGCAAGCTCAGCATCTATCAGGATTATAGCACCTGAAAACTTTGTCAACATGTTGTCCACTATAGTAGACAACTTTCTTATTTTGATGGAATTCAGCACAACTCCCAATGAAGGAATCATGGCTCCAAATATATCTCCTACCACAGCAGCTGCGGTCTCTCTTTTCTGGATACGATGGGATCCAGATGTCTTTTGAATCATCGATAGGTCATCCAGTTGATAAACCTTTGGGAACACTATACCCAAATAACATCTCCCCCACCATCCCTTTGGAAGACGATAATAGGCATTATACCCACAAATGTAATATACACCTGGAATGACAGGGTCCAGTCCGTTCATCATGAATGTCCATTTGGCCTTAAAGATAAACGTGTGTTTACACTCACTCGCTCCTACAAAAATGTTATCATAATAAGATTCACCTCGATATATACAAAATTTCCCTACATGCCAAGCATCTAAAGCTATTCTCCCTTGTGTCTTTATTGCGGCAAAATCATAATTATCTACTGAAGTCCTCTTATGTAGCTCCTTTTCTAATTTCGCATTCATTTGTGCCCTCCTATCATCTGTGCGATCTAAAAAGCTTATTTCTACTGCAGATAGCGAGCAGGTAAGATTTTCCCTATGAGCGTGAGCCGTTTCAAAAGGTTGCATTGGCTCGAAAAATTCCCTCATTATCTTAGCATCCCAATCTTTAGCAATCTGGCTTAGCTGTGCTATTATAGGAACATATGCAAAGGTAACATCATAATTCGAGTAAAAATACTGTATGTTAGTTTGACCATAAAATCTAGACATTACTATACTACATGTAATCCCGTATGTAAGAGGCATGTGGTGATATGTCACCCCTTCCTTTACTGATGTCGGTATCTGTGTACACACATAACAATCTTTCGCATCCATAGTCTCAACATACTCTGTTAGCAAGCGATAGAAAACATTATACGAAAGCTCTTTCTTATCATGCAAGTGTCTCTCATCTAATTCTAGTCTTTTCAATGCGGTTAGTTCAGTGACAGTAACAGGAGCAAAAGTAGAAGCGTCAATTTTCTCATTCTCACCCTTTCCATGCATTGCAAGCACTATTGCCATTATTATTAGTACACATGCAATTATCAAGCCTATACACACATATTTACAATATTTCTTTCTACTGTTTTGCGTCATGATCTGTATAGAATGAGAGAGCTAGAAGCACCTATAAATGAAACTATTTAGCAATTCAGTTACGAAGCTGAACGAGCGCAATGTTCACACCGTCTTCTTCAAGAGGCCAGTCACTTATCGGTTAGCAGCATTTGTCTCAATTCGGCAATTACTCAGTCTTTATCAGTTCAGCAAGTGTCTCATCTGGTTTAGCAATGTCTCAGCTGGTTGTTTGTTTCACGTTATATTGTAGCAAGCGATATCATTTATGACCCTTTCAATCAACAGAGTCCATAAAACTTTTCTTTTCTATTGGTATCTCTTCTTCTTCGTTCTCGAGGCTTAGAGATACAAACTCGTCAGTCCAATCGTCATTGACTACGTATGCCCATTCAGGACCGGAATATCTTCTGTTCGGTATCCTTTTCCTTTTCAATTTTGCTTCTCTTTTCGATTCTGCCTCACTGGTACTTTCCTCTTTGGCCAAGTCTTTTCCTTCACTTGGGGATGGTACCACGACAGTTACTTCTTTTCTTTTCTCTTTCACTTTTGGCCTTTCTCCGTCATTCAAATTTTCTTCAGTCCTTTGTTTTACGGGTGATATACTTAGTCTCCTCTTTGCACCATGTCCATTTGATGGACCTGCGACCTTTTCTGAGGAAGCTTGAACCTTTTCGTTCTGTTCTGCCTTGTCCCCTCCTTTTGGGGAATCAATCACGTTCTCTTTTTCTTTTTCTGTATCGTCTGCTTCTGGGAAAGCCCTCCTCTGATCAGGCTCTCCTGCTTTTTCACCTTTTTCGAGCCCTTCGTCACCTTTACTTTCGTCAGGCTCTGTATCATTTTCAGCTGCTTCAGGCTCTTTGTCACCTTCAGCTGCTTCAGGCTCTTTGCTACCCTCAGCTGCTTCAGGTTCTTTGTCACCTTCAGCTGCTTCGTCGCTGTCTGAACTTTCTCCTTGGTCTTCCCCAAGTGAGTTAGTCTCTTCGTTCTCAGAGAATATCTCTCTCTCTCCTGTTTCTGCCTGTTCGCTTTCAGTTCGGTTTTGTTCTGTCTCAGCACTCAGCACTGTTTTATCAGGCACTGGCAGTTTCAGCGCTTCAACTTCCTCATCTGTGGGACACAACACTTTCTTTGTGTGACTGGCGTGAATCCAGTTGGGAACCCCCGCACACTTCACAGCGGTAGTTGTCGTCAGGATCACTTGGAAAGGGCCTTTCCAACAGGGTTCCAGACACGACTTCCTCACGTGCTTCTTTACCACAACCCAGTCACCTGCTTTCAGTGCGTGTCCTGGACCTTGGATCGGTGGTAAGGTGGTTGCTTCCAGCTGGTGAGAGAAAGAGCGAACCACGTCAGCCAGACCCTTGCAGTAGTCTAACACCATATCATCTGTAATATTCAAAAGCGCGTTTGCGGGAACTGCAGGAAGTCTCATGGCCCTGCCCATGAGAATTTCGTGCGGAGACAATCCAGTCTTTCTATCAGGGGTGTTTCTCATTGACATTAGCGCCAAGGGCAATGCGTCAGGCCATTTCAAATTTGTCGATGCACATATTTTTGCCATTCTTGATTTCAGTGTACCATTCATCTGCTCCACCAGTCCTGATGCTTCAGGGCGATAGCTACAATGCAGTTTTTGCTCAATGTTCAGCGCTTCGCAGAGTAACTTTATCACCTCGTTATTGAAGTGACTTCCCCTATCTGATTCTAAAGAGATCGGGAATCCGAAACGTGGTATCAACTCTCTCAACAATAGCTTTGCAACTGTAAGGCTGTCATTTCTATGAGTGGGGTATGCCTCAATCCAGTGACTAAAAATGCACACAATCACCAACACATACTTTAGACCTCCATGCACAGGCATCTCAATGAAGTCTATCTGCATTCGACTAAACGGGCCACTTGCTCTACCAATGTGGCTCGCGTTCACAACTGTTCCCTTTCCTGGGTTCATCTGCTGGCAAGTGACACATCGATGGCAAACTGTTTCTGCAGCTTGACGAAATCTGGGGTTAAACCAATCAGTTTTGAACAATCTTATCATGGCATCTCTCCCTAGGTGAGCTTGCCCATGATAGAACCGCGCAAGCTGTGATAAGAGACTGTTTGGCAAAACAAATTTTCCCTCATTTGAAACCCATAACTCGTCTGGTCTCTTTATACACTGTGATTTAATCCAGGAATCTCTTTCGTCCTCCCTGACGTTATTCTGTAATGCTTTTAATTCATCTATTGTATCTACGACCTTTAAGGCAAATGCTTCAGCTGGTTCGAGTTCTGGCTCACTTATCGAATTCCATTCATCCCTGAGTAATATACAGTTCAAGGCACAAAATCTTGCGACTTAATCCGCATATGCATTTCCCAGAGAAACATAGTCCTGTCCTTTCGTATGGGCACTACACTTTACCACTGCAACTTCGGCTGGCATTTGAATGGCGTGTAACAATTTCCTTATTCTCTCCCCGTTTTTCACTGGGGATCCTGAAGAAGTCAGGAAACCTCTCTGTGACCATAGTTGGCCAAAGTCGTGCACAATCCCAAACCCGTACTGACTATCAGTGTAAATGGTGACTTTCATCAATGCAGACAGTTGACATGCTCTTGTAAGGGCTACAAGTTCTGCTACTTGTGCAGAATAGACTCCTTGAAGCCAGCCCGCTTCCAAGACACCTGTTACAGTATATACAGCATATCCTGCTTTCAAAATTCCCATCCCATCTCTTAGACATGAACCATCAACAAAAACAATTTGGTCATTTTCATCAAGCTTAGTATCCTTAATGTCAGGTCGAGGTTTCGTGCAAAATTCAGTCACCTGAAGGCAGTCATGCTCGACGTCTTCAGCGTTCTCAATTTCAGCATTTTCACCAGGAAGCAAGGTTGCTGGATTCAACGTAGTGCACCTTTTCAGCTGCACATTCGGTGAGCCCAGAATTATCGTTTCATACCTTGTGAGTCTTGCTCCAGTCATGTGTTGCGTTCGGGAGCGGGTCAAAAGTATCTCAACTGAGTGAGGGACCATGACTGTTACTGGGTGTCCCATCACTATTCCTTCACTCTGAGTGAGGCTGATACCAACTGCTGCTACGGCGCGCAAACACCCTGGAAGTGCTGCTGCGACCGGATCCAAAGTAGCTGAAAAATACGCTACTGGTCTGTTTACGCCACCATGGGCTTGAGTCAAGACAGACAAAGAACATGCATCACGTTCATGACAAAACAATGTGAAAGGCTTTGTGTAATCAGGCATACCTAAAGCTGGAGCCCTGCACATGCATTCTTTCAATTCAATAAAAGCATCCATTTCATCTCCTTTCAACTCAATTTGATCCAAGGCATCCTTCTGGGTCAGTTTCAGTAAAGGCTTCGCTAGAGTCGAGAAGTTGGGAATCCACTGGCGACAGTAGCCCACCATTCCCAAAAACTTCCTCACCTCCCTCCTTGTCTTGGGTGGACTCATTTGAAGTACGCTTGTTATTCTTTCCTTCATTATTCTCCGTGACCCTTTCTCTATCTGGTGACCCAAGTATTTCACTTTCTTCTGACAGAACTGCAATTTGGAAGGAGACACCTTGTGTCCATTCCTTCCCAAATGGTTCAACAGAGCAATGGTATCGGCTGTGCAGCCACTTTCTGTCTTTGATGCAACCAGTAAGTCATCAATATACTGTACTAGGGTTGACTCGAACGGCAATTCTAATGCTTCCAAATCTTTCTTTAAAATCTGATTGAAGATGGACGGTGACTCAGAGAACCCTTGAGGAATTCGACACCAACTGTACACTCTGTCTAGGAATTTGAAACAAAAGAGGAATTGGCTGTCCTCATGAAGAGGCACAGAAAAGAATGCTTGTGACAAGTCGATGACTGAGAACCATTCGGCATCGCAAGGGACTTGAAACATTATCACAGCTGGATTTGGTACGACAGGGCAACACTTGACTATGATGTCATTTATTTTCCTCAAGTCCTGCACTAGTCGGACCTTTCCACTTGGCTTTATTAGTCCCATTATTGGTGAATTACATGGACTGCTTAACACTTCTTTCAGTACCCCCTGTTTTACAAATTCGTCAATAAGTTGGGCAACTTTCATGAGGGTATCTTGCGCCATGTGGTATTGTGGGGTCTGGGGAAAGATTGCATTGGGCTTTACAGTCACTTTCACTGGTTCCACTCCTTTCATCAATCCCACCTCTTTCCCTGTCATATCCCACACTTCCTTTCCGACTGTTTCCCGTAATTCAGCTGGAATATCTTCTTCAGTTATCATCGGGAAAAGACAAATCAGAGGATACTCTTCATCAACAGTTTCCATCTCATCCCCCTCTACACTGTCCTCTTCTTCCCCATCACTGCTCGTCTGAATTGTTATTCCCTCGTTCGAACACATAATCGAACAACCCAATTTGCACAACAACTCTCTCCCTAACAGTGCTATCGGGCTTGAGTCACATACCACAAACTGATGTACCCCTTGATAGTTACCGATGCTGACTGGTACCGGATCTGTTATTGGGTTCGTCAGGTGCCTGTTTGCTACTCCCACCACTTGAACTGTCCTCCCTGAGAGTGGCAAATTTGGTACTTCACTGCTCTTAACAGTTGAATGTGTGGCTCCTGTGTCAACCAAGAATGAAACACGATGACCCATTACTTTTCCCTCTACGTACGGACCCTTTTGATCAACTTCCAAGGATGCTGCAAGCACACAATCTCCTTCTTCTTCTGAACTTTCACTCTCCCATACATTGTTTATTCCACTCTCACTGTGTAATGGGAACTGTTGTACGGTGCCATTTGTACTCATTACCTGACCCGAGACCTGTGGAGGAACCATCACTTGCTGCTGACTCATTGGTGCCAAAGGTATTTGCATTTGCTGATTAGGTACCATGGGTAACTGCTGTTGCATTGGCTGCATTTGCGTCATCTGCATACGGGGCATCTGCATCTGCTGCGGCTGCATAGGTTGTAATCCCTGCAACTGATTTACGGTCTGAAAATTTGGGTTTGGACCTCTCATTTTCGGTCCCCTCATTGTCTGAAATGCATTGACATCATTGTTTTGCTGACCAACACCTGCACCTGCACCTTCCTGCACCACCATCGGGCACTCGCGTTTCCAATGACGGACGATTCCGCACACGTGACACGGCATCACCTTCTTCATTGCCTGCACACCATTCACAACAGTGTTCAAATCCGGACCATTATTCACAAAACCTCCTCTGCCTCTGCCTCTGGCCTGTGGCTGAAACGCCATGTTTCCCTGCAACTGCGGCTGCGGTTGCGGTACCTGCTGTTGGAACCCTTGCATCCCTTGCAAACCTTGCAGACCTGTCTGAGCTGCTTTAAGTTGCATCATCATCACCTTCTCTTTCAACCTTTTCTGTTTCACTTCAATTTCGTCGCTACAGTATTTCGCATAATTCAACACCTCATCAATAGGTTTCGACTGCCAACAAATGAAATGCGACTTTATCATCTGACTTATCTCTGGTCTCAGCCCTTCCACAAATCTGAACACAAAATGAAGCATATCCTTCGCCTCTATTGTTTCCGTGCCGCTGTAGTTTTTGAACGCCTTCAACAACCTCTCATAGTAACTATGAATCGACTCTTTAGCCTCTTGGGCCGTTCGATCGATCTTCTGCCAATCCACATTTTTTGCGGCAACTTTCGTCTTCAAATGCTCAATCACCTTGTAGTACAAGCTCATCACCATAGGTGATGGTGCACCCGTATCCCTGTCTCTCTCTGGTTCACTTGTCGGCCAACCTACAGCTCTTTTGCAATCCTCCCACAAATCTGCCGGAACCACAATCTCAAAGAGGGTGTTCAGGTCTTCCCAGAGACATTTTGCAAGCTTCACAAACCTATCAGTCTGTTGATACCATTCAATCGGCTTCTCTCTCAGTTTGGGAAAATCATCCGTAAATGACTGAATGTCGCTTCTGTGCCATGGTACATGTATTAATTTTCCCCCTGCTGTCTCCCTCATTGGTAACATGGTTACTGCCTCGCTACTCTGTGATCTTTTCTCGTTGAGCTCTGTAGCACTGTCCCTCCTCTTTTCCTTTCTCTTTACCCACCTGCTTTCCCACTTGTCTAAGCACCTCCACACTTGTGCACTCTGCAGCAATTCTCTAAGGTGCGCCTTCATGCCTGCCGACCTCATGTGTTCAAAATCTGTGGTCCCAAAATCCAATCTGTAGCTCCTGCTCAAGTGTTTTGTTTTGTCTATATCAACCCCGTTTTTGTCAGCTATTTCTTGCAAGCTTTTATGTACCTTGTTCACTTCTTTCGTAATCCTTGGACATAGGTATCTCAGCTCTTCTTCCGAGTAGGACTCTAACCTATTCACACCCATAGTCCCTTCCACCAATTCCTGTGCTTCCATGTTCAACCTGACCCTATTCAGATAGTCTTCTCCCTTTCCACTGGCTGAGCTTTGTGTGGAATTCAGACTGTTGAACCACTGTGTCAGCTGTTGTGCATTCAACCCCATCAGTGTAGCATTCACATCGACTGCCATTGATGGTTGCGGCAACTTTTCAGTGTTCGATGACAGCGGTATCACCAGTGGGGGACTCGACCTCACCAGTGTTGACTGAGCACATATGGGACTAAACTCCATCAAGGACCCGGATCCAGTTGGCTGAGCCGCTATCGGAGTTATCCCTGGAGTGTTTTCTATGCACCTCCTTTCGGTCCCACTCTGCAGCATTGATCCCTGACCGCTCATACCTAAGTTAGGCTGACTGTACAGAGGTACTGGTGGACCTACAGTAATGGGTAGTGATATCGCATCTGGGTTCTGTCCATTTCCCATGTTCTGAGGCATGTTCATTCCCACACTATGGGTCATCATTGCCGGCATGCCCATCTGACTCCCCGTCATCTGAGCATGTGCATTTCCCCCTTGCATCTGCTTTTGAGGCATCAGAAACTGAGTTGATTCAACTTGTGCCAATGTCGGGTTGTGACCATTCTGTACTCCCCTTACGGTTGGATCTAGAATCATTCCTGCACCGTTGTCACTGCTGTAGTACCCTGGCATCTGCGGCTGATAATTTTCTGCTGGTTTCAACATGGGCACATCTGGATATATTCTCCTAACCTGCGGTATCTGCGGGGTGAACAGTAGACTCGGGTCCTTAGATCCCGATGATGCTCCTGAACTCTGACTTTCACCGTTCTGTACCGATGCCGGAGGGGCAGAACTGGTACTTGGACCTTGTCCACTCTCTGCATAAGGTGGTGGACGGTCGTTCAGCAATTGCATGATCAACTCCTCATCCTCTAACTCCTCTTCCCTTCTCAACTTTTCCTCATCCTCTCTATCCTTGGAACACCTCCTGTTTGTCTTACAGGTAGCTTTCTTACCTGTCTCCTCTTCTTCCTTAGTAATTGCGGGAAACAATTTTATCCCCTGCAGTACATCTGACCTCCACACCTTCTGTGCATTATCCCACCTAGCGTCCGCTAGTGCCTTTTCTACCTTTCTTATCCTGCTCTCGAACTTATTTTGCTGTTGCTGTCTAGCCATCAGTTCCCAAATTGCTAGAGCCTCAAACTGTGCTGGCCTTGGAGGTACCTTCATGTCGTACATCGTGAATCTCAAATTCTCTAGAATCCTTATATTGAATGTCCCATGGATCGGGAATGCTACGCTCCCATGCTTCTCTGTCAGCTTGTGCCATTGTTTTAGCCAAAGGCACGGAGCTACCCCTTTTTCCTCCATTACAATATAAGCTGGTGTACCTTCGGGTGGCGTCTCTTCTCCTATGCTCGCTTTAATGTAAGACTCCCCCTTCATCGCACTCCTTAATGCTTTAAAAAATTTCATTTTCTCGTCTTTTATTTCACAAAGTTTGTAATCAATAGGTGACTTTAATTCCCGGAATACTCTTTGCTTGCCTTTCCCCTTCCAATCGAGCCCCACGGACTGCGTCCAATCCGTGCGCGACCCTTCTCTGCAACCAACCTATCCCAGCGCGGCTCCTAGTGACGTCACACTCACACACTGCGGCTGACAAAGCCTCGCGGCTAGTCCTCCTTCACTCAGCTCCTCTCGTAACAACTTCTTGCATGTATCGCGAGCTACAAAAACTAAAACAGATCTGTCGGTTTACTACAGGAAGGGTAACACAGTCGCTTCAGGACCTTAGGGATTTTTCACTAGCCTCGGCAGTTATTCCATCTTTCTCGGTCCCCACGTTCGCAAGCAAATCTGACACGCAGACCTACTCTCAACTTGTCAATGATCTATTCTAGTGCACTTAGAATTTTGTCAAAGCCCGAAGTCGAAGTTCCTTTCACTCCCTTAACACACGTACCGACTCGTTGACCACGCCCGATCAACCTACTAAACCGCCCAGACCACAACATAAAACAACATACTCCGGAGTCTCTTGACCTCGCAGGGCCCGTCTCAACATCAACAACCACGTGGACCTTTTTATGCACAAAGCGCCACACGCACATGAAGTTCGACGACTTCCCTCCTCTCACACTCGGAGTCGCACCTCCGCTATTTTCTATGAAGTTCGACGACTTCTCTACTTCTACACTCGGAGTCGCACCTCCGCTATCCTCTAAAAAAAAAAAAAAAAATCCTCGCAACCTTTTCACACAATCTGCGGCAATAAGCTGTGCAAGCGCAAAACCCTGACTTCACTCATACCATCACTAGTACCGCCAACGCCGATTCCACACCTCCATTCTCTTCATTCGCAAGCTCCGAGACCCCGGGAAAGTCACGGTGGACCTAGCCCATCATCATTCTATCAATCTGTTTTACCCAAAAAAAAACTAATTCAATTTCTCGAGTGGGGTCTCAAAGGGCGTAATCGTTAATTCAACACCATGGGGGTGATTCTGACCTCGGCGGTAAAATGCCCTTACCGCCGGTCATAAGATCGCCATAACACCGCCGCGGTCAACCGCCACGGTCATTCTGACCCACAACGGCCAAACCTCCAAAAATCCGTCCTCCACTGCAGCCCGCCACATCGGCGGGCAGCGATAAACTGGAGATGACCAAACCTCCACCGTCACGCCAACAGAAATACGCCCATGCCATTACGACCCACGAATCCACACGGCGGTCATTCAAACGCGGTATTCCATTGGCGGTACACACCGCCGCGGTCAGAATACACACACATCACCAAAACACAGCCACATTGGACAATTTGAAATCCACACACCTGATACACATACACACACCACTCACACACAATCAACCAACTATAAAACACACACCCACATCACCCACAAACCCCTGCGACCATAATTACTGAGAGAAGGAGAGAGAGACACAGCAGACAATCCATAGCAAGACACACTGAGGCACACTACACCATCACACACACCACATAGTAGCACAAAGCACCACTCACCAACACACTCCTCATCACATACACCACCCCACACCTCACCCACACCACCCCATGGCACCCCAAAGGCACCCACGCTTTTCGGACCAAGAACTCCGGGTCATGGTGGAGGAAATCCTAAGAGTGGAACCCCAGCTCTTCGGCTCGCAGGTGCAGCACACCAGTATAGCCAGGAAGGCGGAGCTATGGCAGCGGATCGTGGACAGGGTCAACGCGGTGGGACAGCATCCCAGGAATAGGGAGGACATCCGCAAAAGATGGAACGACCTACGGGGGAAGGTCCGATCGATGGTCTCCAGGCACAACATCGCGGTCCAGAAGACTGGCGGCGGACCCCCACCCACCCCTCCCGAATTTACATCGTGGGAGCAAGAGGTCTTGACCATCCTGCATCCTCAGGGCCTCGCTGGAGTAGCCGGAGGAATGGACTCTGGTAAGTCCCATCTCAACTACTATATCCCCCCCACCCCACCAGCATGCCAACCCACACCCCCACCCTCACCCCCAACCCCCCAGCACACATCCTCCCTGACAATGTCTCACCAGCACAACCCACCCATCCCAACACCAACTCCTGCATGCCAACACAAATCATGGGCACCCATCACCTATGCATGACCACTGCACGAACCCCTCCCCCCCACTAAATACCCTCACAACACCTCCCTCAAGGGAATGCCTGCACTGGGGAACAAGGGCACCCATAACACGCACGCTATTGCACACACAGAAACAATAACCAAACTCTCTTACCCCATGCAGGACCCGAACGACAACACACCAGCCAGGAGGGTCCAGAAGTGTCCATCCCACCACCGGAACAGGCCCACACTGAGGATAGCAGCTCTGTCGACAGTGAACCTGATGACCAGCCCGGACCATCGGGGACCTCTGGGCAGTCGGTTCCCCTCAGGCAGCCACAGGCCACACCAGACCCGACCCCCTCTGCCGACACCAGCACAGCTCCCACCCAGCTGGCCCATGCCTCTGTCTCTAGGACAGCTCAATCAGCGGTGTGTCCGCCACTACAGGGCACCCAGGCTAACCCAACACCCCAACAACAACAGGGACCTGGGGGCAGTGGGAGCGGGCACACCGGCCAGGGGACAGAGGCCGGGAGAAACCGAGCAGCTCGGAGGGCTGCTGTGCGACAGGGGGGGGAGAAGAGGCCCAGGGAACCCACTCTCCAAGAGGCCCTCACCACCATCATGGGGGCATCCCAAGAAACGATGGCGACGGTACTGGCCAGGTTCGCTGAGATCCAGGCACAGCAGGAAGAACGTTACATAGGGTTCAGGGAGGAGCTGAGAATCATCGGGACCGCAATGGGGACCATCGTCCTGGCCCTCCACAGGATAGAGGACGCGTTGCGGGACCATGGTGCACCACACAGGGCCCCTGTCACTAGGCCGGACCAGGAACAGCCTACCACCTCTGCCGGCGCTAGTGGACAGGAGGTCCCAACACCTCGACAGCCCCCCAGAACCCCACCTCCTGCTGAAGAACAACCACCCCGTAAGAGGAGCCTGAGACCAAAGAAAAAGACAGAGTAGGATGTCAAGACCCCCGCCAGCAGGACATACCCCCTGAACTCTTCCCACTGTCCCACATTGCCACCCTGTCCAACCATGAACTGCCTATGCTCCATCCTTCCACAGGCAAAAGAACAATGCACCTGTGAGACTGAGAACTGGACTCTGCCATGGATATTCCTCCACCCCCACCCATCACCCTTAGAATCACATGTACCGATATCTAGCACTGTAAATAAATCACATTTTGAACACTAATCTGTTTTGAGTCATGCTGTCTTATTAACAAATGTATTACATATTACTGTTCAATTTCTGTTCTGTCAATTAGTCATGACAACATACCAATGTCAATACGCTGTATTTCATGGGCGAACCAAGCAGAAGTCAGGTACTGAGTCAGACAGCACTGAGAAGGGAAGGGAAAGGCAAAAATTACTGAAAAACATCTGTGGGGAACTACAGAAAGTACAGATGCAGGAGGCTAGAAGCAATTGGGAAATGGCGTGGGTGATTCTTACCTGGGTGTCACTGGAAATACTGTTGTATCACTCTATCCCTATTGTCTGTGTCGTCCTCTGAGTCTTCCTCCTCTTCACTCTCCACAGGCTCCACGGCTTCTACAACACCACCATCTGGACCATCCTCCTGCAGGAAAGGCACCTGGCGTCGCAAAGCCAGGTTGTGAAGCATACAGCAGGCCACGATGATATGGCACACCTTCTTTGGTGAGTACATTAGGGATCCACCAGTCATATGCAGGCACCTAAACCTGGCCTTCAGGAGTCCAAAGGTTCGCTCAATCACCCTCCTAGTACGCCCATGGGCCTCATTGTAGCGTTCCTCTGCCCTTGTCCGGGGATTCCTTACTGGGGTCAGTAGCCACGGCAGGTTGGGGTAACCAGAGTCACCTATTAGCCACACACGTTGTCTCTGTAGCTGCTCCATCACATAGGGGATGCTGCTATTTCGCATCACATACGCGTCATGCACTGACCCTGGGAACTTGGCATTTACATGGGAGATGTACTGGTCAGCCAAACAGACCACCTGGACATTCATCAAATGATAATTTTTTCTGTTTCGGTACACCTGCTCATCGTCTTTTGGGGGTACCAAAGCCACATGGGTCCCATCAATGGCACCAATGATGTTGGGGATATGTCCAAGGGCATAGAAATCACCCTTCACTGTAGGCAAGTCACCCTCCTCGGGGAAAATGATGTAGCTCCGCATGAGTTTCATCAGGGCAGACAACACTCTGCTCAAAATCTTAGAAAACATAGGCTGAGACATTCCAGATGACATGGCCACTGTGGTCTGGAATGACCCACTGGCCAAAAAATGGAGGACTGACAAAACCTGCACCATAGGGGGAATCCCTGTGGGTTGGCGGATGGGGGACATCAGGGCTGGCTCCAGCTGGGCACACAGTTCATGGATAGTGGCACGGTCAAGTCTGTATCGAAGTATTATATGGCGTTCTTCCATTGTCGACAGGTCCACCAGCGGTCGGTACACGCGAGGATTCCTCCTTCTCATCGCAAGTCCCAGCGGACGGTGCCTAGGAAGGACAACATGGAGCACAGAGTCAGCCAAACCACAGGTACGTACAGACAGCTTGCACAGTTAAAGAATGGCAATGGGTTGAAAGGCGTGTATGTGTGGCAATGCAAGGCCTAGGCCTGTGTGTCGCAGTCAAAATTAAGCCATGTGGGCCCTTGAAATGCCGGCTGCCTGACCTGTGAAGTGGGACAATGGTATGTGAGGTCAATGCGCTGGCGGGGCACACCGTGGCGGTAGGCGGTCGCAGACCGCGGCGCAAAGCCGCATTGGTTAACATTGAAGCCTATGGGTTTCAGGAGCCAATAACGAAGTGCGCCGGCGGTCGCGGTACGCACCGCCGCGGACGTGACCGCCATTTTCTATCTGCTTAATCACTCGAGACCTGATCATCCACAGGAGAGGACCTATACTGCAAGTGCTGCTGTGACCTCGGTCTGGAAGATACAATGGCTGCTGCGACTGGGGAAAGGGCCCCTGCCTTCACGTCTGAAGAGTTGGACAAGCTCGTGGATGGGGTCCTCCCCCAGTATGCGCTACTCTACGGTCCTCCAGACCAACAAGTGCTAATGGAATGGGCTATGCCTGTGTGGATTGGGGTGGATGTAAGTTGGTGGGGTGGGGGGCGAATGAGGAGTGCAACGCCCGACAGATGAGAGCATGTGCCATATGGCAAAGTGGGTGGGGGGGGGCCAATTACATCTAACATGCAGGTCATTGATGATTTCCTCCTTTCCACCCTGTACATGTCTAATAGGTCAGCGCCCATCAGAAGACATTTGGCGTGCCATCGCCAAGGAAGTCCGGACCTTGGGGGTCCACAACAGACGGGGCACCCACTGCCGCAAGAGGTGGGAGGACATCCGCCGCGGAACAAGGAAGACCGCAGAAACACTGCTGGGGATGGCCTCCCAACCTAGGAGGGGTGCCAGTCGCACCATGACCCCCCTGATGTCCCGGATCCTGGCGGTGGCCTACCCTGAATTGGATGGGCGCTTTAAGACATCACAGCAGACACAAGGGGGTGAGTATCAGCACATTCTCCTATCTTTCTGCGCAGTGGAGGCGTCTGGGTGGGGGAGGAGGGCTGTGGGTGACATTAGGCCAGGGCGCTTTCTGTAGTGTAGTCCTCTCCCTTAGGCATGGCCCTGTGCCCCCGGCCCCCACCTCTGTAGGGTGACAAGTACAGCCATTGAAGGTCCAGCATCTCCCATGTGCGCGTTTGACGTCTCTTGGCCTGTTGTCTTAGTCAGTAGTACTGAGTAGTGTACCCCGAATGCGCGGCTTAGTGCATTAGGCACCTGTGTCTGTCCTCTCCGCCAACGGTGTTGACATTGCATGCACTCAACCTGGTCTTCTTTTTTCTCCCCCCACCCTTTCTCTTCATCTTCTTGTGCATGTGTGCATTAGCATCATCAGGCGGAGGAGATATGGCATCGGAGCACGAGGGAGCTGCAGGACACAAGGCCCCGGTGGGCCCAGGAACAGACACCGAGGGCACCAGTGATCCGGAGGGCGAGGGGAGCACCACGACGGGGACCGCTGGTGAGAGCAGCGAAAGCGACACGTCCTCGGATGGGAGCTCCCTAGGGGTGGCGGCAACATCCGTGCCCCCCGCCTCTACAGGTACAGCCGCCACCCAGCGCACCAGCCCCGCCCTCCCAGCAGCCCCTCAGTCTTCGCTCCGTGCCGGTTCGCCCAGGAAGGCGCGCGTCTCCTTCGCCCCAGGCACCTCAGCCCCTGCCCCTGTTGCCCCTGCTGCCCTCAGTGCGGAGCTCATTGACCTGGTAAGGACGCTCATTGTTGGGCAGACGACCCTTTTGAATGCCATCCAGGGTGTGCAAAGGGAGGTGCAACAGAGCAATGCGTACCTGGAGGGCATTCATTCGGGTCAGGCTGCCCATCAACGAGTGATCACTGCTCTGGCCTCAGCACTGACGGCAGCCATTGTCCCTGTTTCCAGCCTCCCTCTTCTGACTGCCTCCAGCCTGTCTCTGTCTCCTGTTCCTCAGCCTATCCCATCCACACCATCAGACCAGCCTGCACACACCTCAACACCCAAGAGCAGCTCATCCAAACACAAGCACCACAGATCCCGCAAACACTCACCCGAGCAACACCCAGATGCAGACATGCCAACAGCCACTGCCACCCCTGTGTCTCCCTCCTCCTCGTCTCCCTCCTCCCTCCCTGTGACGTCTACACTCACACCTGCATGCACCCCAACATCAGCCAGTGCTTCCATCACCACCTCACCCTCCAGTACAGTCCACACTCGTGCAGTCACCACCCCCACTGCCATGTACACGTCCCCTGTGTCCTCTCCCACTGTGTCTGTCACCCCCTCTTCCAAGACACACAAACGCAGGCAGCCACCCACCCAACAGCCATCCACCTCACGACAGCCTACAGCACCAGCACCTTCACCCAATGACAGCACACCTGACTCTCCTACAACCACATCCTCTACCTCCACTTCCATCTCCACTTCTCCTACCCTTTACCTTGGCCCCAAAAAACTTTTCCTGGCTAACCTTAACCTCTTTCCCCCCGATGACCTCCCCCATCCATCTTCAAAGAGTCCCAAGAGCACCGCAGCCACCACCAGCCCAGCTTCGGGTGTCACTGTTGTGCCTGGGTTCTGGAGCCCACCCTTTGCCAGCAGTGACACATCGATCAGCAGCAAGGACACGTCCAGCCCCCCCCCGGCAAGAGGACCCGCAAAAACAAGGACCGCCGTGCGAGGACCGACAGGGCTGCCCCCAAGGAGCAATGTGCGGCCACTTCACCACCCACACCATCTGGGGGAGGCAAGGGCCCGAGAGCCCCATCAAAGGAGCGGAAGGGCAGCAGGAGCGCGGAGAAGGTGGACCCCACATGCCACATCCCAGCTGGGAAGGAGGACACTAAGGAGGCCAGGAGTCCATCCCCGAAGGGTCCAGATACGTCACGGTCTGAGGGCGACTGAGCAGGGAGTCGAGGCCAGGTCTGGCTCCCTTGACCTGCTGGATGAGCACCGCTGAACAGGGCCCGCGGTGCAGAAGAGCACCGCTGAACATGGCCCGCCGTGGAGAAGAGCACCGCTGAACAGGGCCCGCGGTGCAGAAGAGCACCGCTGAACAGGGCCCCGCCGTGGAGAAGAGCACCGCTGAACAGGGCCCGCGGTGCAGAAGAGCACCGCTGAACAGGGCCCCGCCGTGGAGAAGAGCACCGCTGAACAGGGCCCGCCGTGGAGAAGAGCACCGCTGAACAGGGCCCCGCCGTGGAGAAGAGCACCGCTGAACAGGGCCCGCCGTGAGAAGAGCACCGCTGAACAGGGCCCGTCGTGGAGAAGAACACCGCTGAACAGGGCCCCGCCGTGGAGAAGAGCACCGCTGAACAGGGCCCGCCGTGGAGAAGAGCACCGCTGAACAGGGCCCGCCGTGGAGAAGAGCACCGCTGAACAGGGCCCCGCCGTCTCAAGCACCGCTCCGCTGGGCCCTTCTTCTCAAGCACCGCTCCGCTGGGCCCTTCCTCTCAAGCACCGCTCCGCTGGGCCCCGCCGTCTCAAGCACCGCTCCGCTGGGCCCTTCTTCTCAAGCACCGCTCCGCTGGGCCCTTCTTCTCAAGCACCGCTCCGCTGGGCCCTTCTTCTCAAGCACCGCTCCGCTGGGCCCCGCCGTCTCAAGCACCGCTCCGCTGGGCCCTTCTTCTCAAGCACCGCTCCGCTGGGCCCTTCTTCTCAAGCACCGCTCCGCTGGGCCCTTCTTCTCAAGCACCGCTCCGCTGGGCCCCGCCGTCTCAAGCACCGCTCCGCTGGGCACCGCCGTCTCAAGCACCGCTCCGCTGGGCCCTTCTTCTCAAGCACCGCTCCGCTGGGCCCTTCTTCTCAAGCACCGCTCCGCTGGGCCCTTCTTCTCAAGCACCGCTCCGCTGGGCCCCGCCGTCTCAAGCACCGCTCCGCTGGGCCCTTCTTCTCAAGCACCGCTCCGCTGGGCCCTTCTTCTCAAGCACCGCTCCGCTGGGCCCTTCCTCTCAAGCACCGCTCCGCTGGGCCCCACCGTCTCAAACACCGCTCCGCTGGGCCCTTCTTCTCAAGCACCGCTCCGCTGGGCCCTTCTTCTCAAGCACCGCTCCGCTGGGCCCCGCCGTCTCAAGCACCGCTCCGCTGGGCCCTTCTTCTCAAGTACCGCTCCGCTGGGCCCTTCTTCTCAAGCACCGCTCCGCTGGGCCCTTCTTCTCAAGCACCGCTCCGCTGGGCCCTTCTTCTCAAGCACCGCTCCGCTGGGCCCTTCTTCTCAAGCACCGCTCCGCTGGGCCCCGCCGTCTCAAGCACCGCTCCGCTGGGCCCTTCTTCTCAAGCACCGCTCCGCTGGGCCCTTCTTCTCAAGCACCGCTCCGCTGGGCCCCGCCGTCTCAAGCACCGCTCCGCTGGGCCCTTCTTCTCAAGCACCACTCCGCTGGGCCCTTCCTCTCAAGCACCGCTCCGCTGGGCCCAGCCGTCTCAAGCACCGCTCCGCTGGGCCCTTCTTCTCAAGCACCGGTCCGCTGGGCCCTTCTTCTCAAGCACCGCTCCGCTGGGCCCCGCCGTCTCAAGCACCGCTCCGCTGGGCCCTTCTTCTCAAGCACCGCTCCGCTGGGCCCTTCTTCTCAAGCACCGCTCCGCTGGGCCCCGCCGTCTCAAGCACCGCTCCGCTGGGCCCTTCTTCTCAAGCACCGCTCCGCTGGGCCCCGCCGTCTCAAGCACCGCTCCGCTGGGCCCTTCTTCTCAAGCACCGCTCCGCTGGGCCATTCTTCTCAAGCACCGCTCCGCTGGGCCCTTCCTCTCAAGCACCGCTCCGCTGGGCACCGCCGTCGCAAGCACCGTTTATGGTTAACTGTGCCCACCATGCCTCCTCCTTGACCAGTGGAGACTGTCATCCACCTGATGGACTGTGGCTTTGCACTCCCCAGGATGGTCCAGTGGGCAGCCCACCCACTGTAGAGACATTGAGAGACTGTGGCTTTGCACTCCCCAGGATGGTCCAGTGGGCAATCCACCCACTGTAGAGACATTGAGAGACTGTGGCTTTGCACTCCCCAGGATGGTCCAGTGGGCAGCCCACCCACTGTAGAGACATTGAGAGACTGTGGCTTTGCACTCCCCAGTATGGTCCAGTGGGCAATCCACCCACTGCAGAGACTTGAGAGACTGTGGCTTTGCACTTCCCAGGATGGTCCAGTGGGCAATCCACCCACTGCAGAGACTTGAGAGACTGTGGCTTTGCACTCCCCAGGATGGTCCAGTGGGCAGCCCACCCACTGTAGAGACATTGAGAGACTGTGGCTTTGCACTCCCCAGGATGGTCCAGTGGGCAATCCACCCACTGCAGAGACTTGAGAGACTGTGGCTTTGCACTCCCCAGGATGGTCCAGTGGGCAGCCCACCCACTGTAGAGACATTGAGAGACTGTGGCTTTGCACTCCCCAGGATGGTCCAGTGGGCAGCCCACCCACTGTAGAGACATTGAGAGACTGTGGCTTTGCACTCCCCAGGATGGCCCAGTGGGCAGCCCACCCACTGTAGAGACATTAAGAGACTGTGGCTTTGCACTCCCCAGGATGGCCCAGTGGGCAGCCCACCCACTGTAGAGACATTGAGAGACTGTGGCTTTGCACTCCCCAGGATGGTCCCGTGGGCATGGTGGCTCCTCGTGGATCTGGCGTCGTGGACTCATGTGGCTGTGGTGCCCCCCCCTTCCCTTCCCCCTGAGGTGCCTGTAGTTTTTACATCTGATGCCCCTGCAGTGTTCTCTCCAAAGGACTCAGGTCTCCTGTGTGGGCTTTGCCCTTGTTTCTCAAGACTTTGGCCCACGGACATGCTGAAATCGTAGGTTGTGCAGGACTTGGTACTTCAGTTATACACTGATGTGTGTGTCATTAGTTTTGTTGTGGATATCTTTCATGGTTGTACGCTAATTTTCTGGAGCTTTTTGGTACATAAATATTTATTCAAAATATGATTATGTCCTAGCATTTTTCAGGGGTGTTTGGGTGGTGTCACTGTGACTTGGTGCGCTGCATTGGTGAGTACATAGTTGGGGGGGGGGGGGTCGCATATGTGTGTGCCCGTAACCTTTCGTCCTCCCCCTCCCGTGTGTCGTAGGTGCAGTACTCACCGTTGTCGTCTGCGCCGGACTTCGTACTCGTGGTAGATGAGAAGGTAGACGAGAGCAGGTAGGATGTTTAATTCGGGTTCCATGCTGTCCTCCTTCCTCCTGGAGTGCGTAGTGGTGAGCGTTTTCCCGTCCGTAGTCTGTTTCCGCCGTGCTTTTATCGGCGGTGCTCCCGCCCCGGAAAAGGTGGCGGATTGGTGAGTTGGAATAGTGTGGGCGGTACATTGTCTGCCGCCTGTCTGTTGGCGGTGACCGCCGCGCTGTTTGTTTGTACCGCCGTGGCGGTCGGAGTGTTAAGGTGGCTGTCTGTGTTGGCGGTTCCCGCCAGGGTCAGAATCCCATATTTTTTACCGCCAGCCTGTTGGCGGGTTGGCCGCCGCTTTAACACCGACCGCCAGGGTTAGAATCACCCCCCATGTACTTTAACAATACGGGGTCCCAAAAGGCGAAACCGTCCTCTGCTACCATCTACTGATAGAGCGTTCCGTATTAGTAATTTACCTGTATTTGGACGCTCTTTTAGGCCGATGAATCTTTTGGCTAAGTGGGACCCACAACACCCTTAATCAGTCAGTTTCGTTAAATCAATAATCAATAACGAACATAAGCAATACCCTGATCAACATAACACTTGACAATTAGTCCAGAATACATTTCGGCGAACCCTGACCTTTCAGTCAGGAATAACCACACCAGTTTATTCAAAGTTAGTGAATTTATTTCCCTATATTAATAAAGCTAGCACAATATAAATGTGTCTCAACACCAGATGATAAACATAAATGAACATTAATAGCTGTCCATAGCGGCGAAACAGGTGCAATCTATGCAGCATTTGAATAACAAGGCATTCGATAATAGCAATGCAAATCACTAATACTATGATCTGTAACGAGCTAATTGCATACATTTAGTCAGCATAACAAGGTCTCAAATTGCATCGTGCAACAGAAGGAATCCTCATCTAACCTCAAATTAGCATCGGCATGTGGGACTTCATGCAAAACAATTTAGCAACATTAATTTGGAAAAACTCCTAACTAGGGATCTTGTCAAAAATCAGCAGTTGGCTACCTAAAAGAAACACAATGCAATTTTACAATTTCCTTTCATATTTACCAATTACGATCAGCATTCAAGGAAGTCTTCGTCTCACAGGTACCGTTTCTCGATCAGCATGGGACCCGTTTCGATCAGCATGGGACGGGGCAAAGGGGCAGGGGTGGACGGGGCAATTGCCTCACGGCGGCAAGATAAACTACTACTTCATGCAAAGGGATCAAAGTTAAAGTCTCTAGGGCAAGAATCATTTAAAGTCTCTTTCTCTCGATTAGAGAAAGCATCAGAATCTCTTTCAAAATGGCGTCGCAGCAAGGTGGGCCATAATAGCTACGAAGTCTGCAAAATGGCGGGTATCGAGCTGGTAATAGCTACTTTCTTCTCGTGCACCTGGTTTTTATAGACAACAGTTCAAATCCAGTAGGGTCTTCCATTGGAGGGTTCATAGGTTAGCTTCAAATTGTCCAATCAAAAACGACAGTTCTCAAGCTTTTACTTAAGCATACATTATCCTTGGAGATGGGTACGCAAGTTGCAACATTTTATACCAATTAACTCACTTTCAGAGCTTCCATTGTCCGCACCTGCAGATCGACCTTGGAGCAAAGAGAAAAATATGCCAAGCTGGCACGAAACTTTAAGATAAGCATGTGAACGATCTCAGTGGAAAAGTACAGCTTTAAGCAAAAATACACGTTTATTAGCACATTGGAAAAATACGAGCATCTAAACCGTGAGACCAGGCAACTAGGCCAAAGCCTCCACTAAAGTAATGCTAAGCTAAAGCATTTCAAGCAAGCAAATCATAGCACACGTTTACGATTATGTCGGATTAGTGCAATTCTAATACACCACGTTATATAAAGCACGCTTATAAATGTTGGCAAACTACTCTGAGGGCACATTTTGTCCCCGTACAATCTTTATTAGTTCGGTTAAAGTCACACATGATTATTGCAGTACTACGTTTAAGCGCTAATAAATGAAAACCTTCATTTTCTGCTTCATCAGTACTACTGCCCATATCAGAATTCTGAGTTTCACAGCAAACATTGCACCCTCGATTGTATGCTGAAAGTTCCCCTGGGATAAATGTGTGGTAAATTCTGCATGTCTCCCCATTTTCTGGTCACCACTTCAAACAGTGGATATGTATTGTATCCAGTAAATACTGCACCACAGGATTCACACAGCGTAGTAAAAATAGTGACAATTCCTTCACATTCCTAAATGCAGCTTTAGTTGCTTTTTGCTATTTTCCACGGAAGTGAAACTGAATCGGCTCAGTTTGGGGTTTCAAAACTGCCTACAATACTAAGAACCTGATAAGGAGGTTAAATTACAATCATTCTGTAGGCAGGGGTTGTAACCCTGAGTTCTGCAAAACTTTTCGCAACCTGGTGCTCTCCCCTTACAGACTTCTTCGGTCAAACCTGGCAAAACGTTTAGGTGGAAAGATCTGGAGAAAGACATGACATGCAGAATTGAGTGTGCTGAATATTGATTCTGCTGATTATGCATCCTTTCTAAGTGAAAACAGTTGAATAGATGGTATTTCCTGCATCTGCTAAATACTTCACTCCATGGTGAATGTATTTATAGGCGAGGTAAATAACTAACCCCATTCCAGTCCACCTGTAATCAAGACATAGGTAGCTCCCTGACATTCCACCACTATGAGAAGACAGATTGCCCAAGAAGCAATAAATATGTGCCCAGAGGGGTATTCACAATGTCACTTTGTTTGGGGCCACAGGAATGCTTGCACCAGGACAGTTTGTGGTCTGGTTGACAGCACTGCTGTCGCCTGACAAGTATGTGAGCATGTCTAGAGAGGAGTTTTGACTCCCCACACATGTGAGTCTGAAGTCATTTTCTGATTGGACAGAAGTTGTGTGCCTCCACAGAAAGTGCTTGTCCTCATTATTAGTATGTTCATTCAGCCACCTCAGCTTGAACTTTCAGGGGCACAGGCATGTAATTTTGATGTCATTAAGTTGTTTCAAGTAGCTAGATAATTTATGGTGTTTTTCTCTGGCAGCAGCACAGATGAGAGGAGGGCAGTCATTAACCTCAATGGATGTTTAGGTCTAGCTTCACAGTGCAACCATCAACTGACCTTTAAACCTACACCAATATTACTCTACAGTTCTTTGCCTCTGCACAAATACATATATATTTCCATGCTATTTACTTGTAATGCTTCACATTACCATTGAAAATTGTGTATAGCCAGACCTATTGGCATTGCTATTGTTTGTTTAAAAATATGTCTACTACACAAATTGGACTGTATTTAAAGATACAAACATGAGCCAGTGATGTTGGCATTTTTTTTCTGTCATCATCTTCTGTGTGGTGTAGCCTGATGATGCTGTCAATCAAAATTAATATTCAATTGACTTGGGCGATTGACTATATGTACAATAAGCACACAGCTGCTGGGTTATCGATTCCACGAGGATAAGCTTCATTTAGTTTTCGTTTTCCTGCCTGTAGCTATGGGTGACCATGCCAGAATGTGTCGTCCCGTGCGTGCAATACCGAAACTGAAACTACAAACTCCAGCGCGCTTTGTGCTGCTGGATAAAAAACAGGAAAGCTTGAAGTCTTTCTCGTGTAAGTGACCAGCTGATGTCTGTGTCTGCACACATAAACATACATTTTGTACGTCAAGGCGAAATTTCTTAGTCACTGATTTCAAATTAAAGGATGTTCATTATTGCACCTGGTTTGCTGGTGCCATTTATTTTATTCTTCCTGGCATGTGTGGCATCAGAGAAGGATCTTTTATCTCTGACCCAGGAGCATCGGTCCCATCTGTCTGAGTAACATATTTGAAATACAAATGCTGACGAATAAAGAATGTTCTTTTCAAAACTTTTCCAGATTGCCTGAATGAAAGAATATTCTCTGGGGTGCTCCCCCCGCCCCTCATGTTTTTTATGACGTTGTTACTATATATTTGATATTTTATGTTTTTTTTCAAATACGCTCCTTTATGTACTGACGTCAATGACTACGTTTCAAGTTGAAAGGCAGTGGAAGGCTTGCTCCCGTAGGAGGCTTTTGCTAAGGAGCTACGGAAGCCTTCTCTGCACAGCCTTCCTATGAGAATAGAGAGGGAAAAGCCAGGCGCTAAGCCGTGTGAAAACTGAAAAGCCGTTGCTTCCCTGGGCCGTGCGCGCGCTCATTTCCACCATCACGCATGATGCCTCTTCATGGCACGCAAAACTGGGTTTCTGCTGGATTTCAAATCCAGGGACGAGATTAATGCACACTTCTCCAGCAGATAGGCTTAAGTGCGTTTAACTCACATATTTGTACATGATGGCACGAGTAATGCATAGACAAAAGCGCACACCACCTTAGCACGGCGAGAAAATGATTCCAGAGGGACTATGTAACCAATATGGCGCTGCAGAACGTATTTTGAAATGAAAGGCTAGTGCATAACGCAGTTGTAAAGCGCCATTTGCCGTGCCACCAAGATTATATGTAGCATGCATACAATAATTTGGAAAAATACATTTCTGTAAAGGCACCTCTGGTGCATTGTACCTTGAGTCTGAGCTGAGTTGTAACCAGAGTGAGCCATTATGTCTATTCGTGCCCCACTGGCCTCTTTCATTTCAATTTGCCAATTTAACAGAGTTCTAAGTCTGCAAATGTGTTCCATCTACAGACAACCCCTCCTTTCTAAGTTAAAAGTCAAGCTAACGTTTTACAGGAAACTAAAATGTAGTAGTCTCAGGTTCATCACATGTACACCAACATAGTGAAAAAGCCATACATGCCATCATGTTGCTAATAACTCATATCTCCCATTGTCACTTGCAAATATCGAAATTATTGGGAAAACATGTATCAATTACTTCTTTCATAAGTACTCCCAAATGATGCAGCAGATGCAATGTACTCATGATGCTTGATTCAAACCCGGAACTGGCTTATTCAATGCCATCCATGGTCAGGACCTTAAAGGGCGATGGGCCTTTTCACAGAATATCATGAAGGGTCGGGAGAACTGCACTGAATTTACTTCTCAAGGGCTGTACTGGAGGTTGTTTACATCTGCAGGAACACAGACTAATGCTAGTGGGTCAGTGCTGCACACCTCGCCACAAAACTCTTCCAATATATATATTTAGTCCACTGTTCTATGGGGCCCCTAGCTAAGGTGCCATGAACAAAGAGCAATTGAGCCAGGGGCCTGGCTGGTCATGTATTCTGCTACAACCTTTCCATGGTCGCTCTGCATTTCACTCTGATCCTTGTTCTGCTGATGACTTTTTGTTCTTATTACTAACCAAATCTACCCTCCTAGTCTATTTTATTTCCCAGCCTTAAATTCCATTTTATTCCTGATTATTTAACCACATTTTTAACACCAATACACCTGTCCAACTTAATCATCTTATCCTCTCATTCCCTGCTCATATGGTCATGACAGAAGTGGCAGAATGTACTTTCATGCCTCTAAATTCCTTTTAACTCTTCTCTCTCACCCCTTTCTTCTTCTTACCTTGAATTCCACTTTTAATCCGTTATGCTCCCAATTGTCATTATATCTCTTAGTACTTATAAGATCTTTGCCCACTTTTCCTCTTTTTGTGAGGATCACTTTTATTTCTGTCCTTCGTGTTTCTTTTATTATCTTAGTCATCAATGACTTCTGTCTCCACTTTCTGTTCTCTCTTGCATATCTCTTTTTGTTCTCAAAGCTTACATTTTTGCAACTACCATTATCTACTTTTCATTCCTGTAACTCATATGTTGATTTTAATTTAGTTTCCCATGGGCCTGCTTGTTGTAAATTAAATTCCAGGCAGATGAAGGAAACAGGATTTCTTGTGGTAAAATATTTAATAAACGTACTGTAACACTCACACACCCCTGCAGATGAGAGAAGCTTTTCTTTATCTGGTGTTTGTACCTTGATGTCAGAATCCACTTAGAATCTTTTTGGTACAGCCCCTTCACCAAAAAATGTATGACCTAAATATTCCACAGAATAACCAAATAACTCAGATTTGTTGTCTTTTAATGTTAACCAATTTTTCTCTAACATAGCACACACTTCCTTATCGTGTTCCATATGCTCCTGTTAATTTTTGAATATATAAGAATATCATCCTAGTAACATTTCACAAAGTTGTCCATTGAAAAACAGATGCTGCAGAGACTAAACCAAACAGCATGTTTTTGAACTGGAACAACACCTTCAGATCTCAGACCCAAGGGAGAAAATATTCTCGCACCCTCCAGCATGCATACCTCATTTATGTTCAGAAGCAGATAATAAATCACAACTATATTGTCATTTAATGCTCTAAAGTTAATGCATAATCTTAAACTACTATCAGCTTTACAAGCCAGACCTATAGGACACATCCATTCAGATGACTGCTTCTTCAATGATACCCTCATTAAACATCCAGATAACATTTGCTTTAATTCTTGTGTCACATTTATAGGTACACCGCTGAGCTTTTGTTTAACTGATGATTCAGCACCCTTCTTGATCTTAATACGGTGGGAATAACCTTTTAATCACCCAATTTTTCTCTGAAAACTTTGGGAAATTGTGAGGTTATCCAACTCTTTTCCCAATCATCTGCAACAACTAAAACGGGATGCTTGCTTCTAGGATTAAATAGTACACCTAACTTCCATTGAGCCTTCCTTTCTAAAACATTCACACTTTTAGGAGCCACATACAATTTAATCTGAGCATTCCTTTTTTGAAAGTAATCATCACTTCCACCTATCCTACAATGTCTATAGTAGTACCATCAACACATTCCAGAACTGAAGCAGATTTTTCGAGCTCCTCCAATTTCCACACATACTTGAAATACTTTTGTGTGGTTATGGTCCATGGTGCTCCGGAATATGCCATTAATTCCAAATCTTTCCCATTTACTTTAACATTGCACTTGGGTAGGAACCCTCACTTCACAGTTCTCATCTTCTTTATAAATACCTGTAACTGATAAAACCACTCCTTTGTGAACCTCATTCTTCACACCTGCACCTTTAACATTTCAAATACCTTCTTTCATTTACATAATTTTTTTTTAATTCTTTGGCTGGGAAAACATTTCTTCAAATCTTTACACTTATGTGCAAAATGTCCCACAAAACTACATTTCGTACATTCCTTCACTATTGCAGGGCATTGAGGAACAGAAGCCAAATGATCTGATCTTCTAAATCTAAAACATATCAACGACTTCTTAGATTTCTGTCCCAGGTGAGGATTACATGAACTACCACTGCTCAGAGCACACACTTTATTCCCACTTCTGCACATCTTACTACCATTGCGTACATATACATCATCCTCCTATCTGATTGTTCTAAAGCCTTGGCAGTAGTTATGACATATTGTAAACCCATAGATGCTCTTGACTTTTCCTGCATTTAAAATGAACAATATTCTGATCTCTAGCCATTTTGTTAGACATTGTCCCAAAATTACAATTCATGAAAAACGTTTCATAGCTGCCCCATCCTTCTGGGCTCCTGTGTAAAATGTCAACATGTTTAATGCCATTGCTGAAGTAGGTTTGAAACTACACTCCATTCTTAGCAATGCCTTTTCAAAGACATCAATGTCCTTTTGACCTTCCTGGGGCATAACTTGCAGCAAAGTCCTGAAGACAAGTTGTCTTTCTGAACATAAACAGTGCAATTAGATGTTCTTTTTGGTTTCTGGAGACATCCTGTCACCTTTGATGGATCACCCTTATGGTGTTATAATTTTGCTGGACGTTTGAATTGCACAGTGCCCAAATAAGTACAGTTCAGTAATTTAACAATGTACTTAACAGGAGAAGTCGTAATACACAGCAGCTCAGTGGAATGTATAATGGACCAATGCATGTGGGAACCACGCATGCTCTAACAATGAGTCGGAACCACGTATGCCTTTACAATGATTTTTCGTTGTAAAAGCATGCCTAGTAAAGGCATGTGTGGTAACGGCATGTGTGGATCTATCATGCCACCCCCCACCCACTCAGAGGCCCAAAAGTACCCCACCCTAATACTTAAACTACCCCGACCTCCCACCCACCCTAAAAACAAACCTACCCGACCCCTCACCCCTAAAAACAAAACTACCCCAACCCCACCCACCCGCCCCAAGGCCCAAAAGTACCTCATTCCTAATACTTAAACTGCCCAGACCCCCATCCACCCTAAAAACAAAACAACCCTGACCCCCCCAACCCACCCCTAAAAACAAAACGACGTCAAACCCCTGCCCGCCCTAAAAACAAAATTACCCTGACCCCCTCTAAAAGAAATAGTCCAACCCCCACCCCAAGCCCTTAATCCATCCCTCATCCCTAAAAACTCCCCCACCCCTGCCCCAGCCCCACTTACCTGACCGCGCCCTCTCCTGATCCACGCTTATCATTTTTGGCCCCAATGCATCATTTTGTAAAGCCTTGTGTCACATTATACCTTTGCCAGGTATAATGTATGCAAGGTAGTCCTTCCCATGGGAAAAGCCACGCTGAACTGATGCCGTAAAATTTACAACATTTCACTGTGTCATTCTGCACTTCACTGCATCAGAATTTTACTGCCTGCTCAAAGCAGGCGTAAAACTGATGCATGGCTATTCTCAATAGGGGGCCTCCTGGCATTGCTGGAGTAGCGTAGTTTTTTAACACTAGTGCAGCAATGCGTGAGTTTAGCGCCACAGATGCGTCAGAATTTCTGATGCATCTTTGAAAACGTGTGCCCTGGAGCTCTGTATTATAAATTTAGTGCATCCATGGTGTTGTTAGGGGGGTCATAGGGCTGCGCAAGAAATCTGACTCATCAGAGCCGATGCGTCACATTTTTGTAAATGAGACCCTACGTTTTTTCATAAGTAACAGAAGGGAATGCTTGATTCTAAGGGAAGGTTGAGGGGAGGGAATTTACGAATTAACAAAAGATACCTGATATGTGTTTTTTATGTTGGAGTGGGGAGAGGATTGCAGGACACAAAGGACTTGATTACGACGTTGGCGAATGGGATACTCGGCCACAAACATGAAGGATATCCAGTCCGCAATTTTACAAGTTCCATAGGATATAATGGAACTTGTAATACGGTGGACAGGATATCTGTCACGTTTGAGGCTGAGTATCCCATCCTCCAAGGTCGTAATGAGGCCCAAAGTATTTTATTTATTTTTTTACATTTGAGTGGAGCAGCGGAGACTGATGACAAGAGAGGTTTGGTGGAAGCATACCTGGTTATTGATGGTTACTCCAATGACCCTTCTTCACTTGCTCCACATGCCGTAAAAATGTAGATGAGCAAGGGAATAAAGGGGATATTTTTACTTGTAGGTCTCAATGATATTGTAAAAAACTCCACTGTTTGATGTTTGGAAAACCCTCAATGATAAACATCCCCGTTATTCACAGCTACCCATTTATAATTCTATGGGCCAGATTTACAAGAATGTGGAGCATCAGCTGTGATGCGCCATTTTCTTGTGCCCCCCCATTAGCGGTACCTACCACCATACTAGCACCGTATTGGAAATAATTTATGACGCTATTGTGGTTCTTTGCATGATTAGCACCACAAGTAATGGTGCTAATCCTGCAAAGTTAAGGGAGGCCCACTGAAAGTAATTGGTGCGTCATTTTAACGCCTGCTCTGAGCAGGCGTTAAAAATGAAGCTGAAATTGGCACAGTGAAATGTTGTAAATTTCACTGCTCCATTTTTACAGGCCTCCCACCTCTGGAATACGCCCTTGCATACATTATGCCTGGTGCAGGCATTATGTGGCATAATGGGTCGCAAAGTGGCGCAATGCAAGCATTGTGCCACTTCGTAAATATGGCGAAGTAGAATGGCCTCCTTAACGCCACATTAGTGTAAAAACAATGACTTTAGTGTGGCGCTAAGAGGCGCTAGGGCCTTGTAAATATGGCCCTATAGATTCTCCGTCTACTAATAAAACCCTCCCATGATCCATCTGTATGTTCTAATTTAGATATTGTTCCACTACCTCATTTTAATTATTATGCTGGTGGTTTTGTTACCTTTCATTTTTTGTCATGATTTTTTTTTAAAGTCAAAATCTGTTTTCAAAATACAAAAAACAACAAATCTTTAAGTTTCTTTAAGTCAAAATATTTCTCTAAAGGAAAGTGCACCCTTTGCACCATTGAGCATTTGCAGTTAAAAATCACATGAACAATATTTTCTCCTTTTCTACGCCATATATTTTTATATGGCATATTTTATTTACATGAGTAAGATTTTTGGTGTTGACTTTTTCTTAAAAACAGTTGTTATTGATTTGCATAACATCAAATATTAGCATATCTTTGTGATCCGGTATACATAGTTATGAACATTCATGTTTTGTACATGCAACTATACTGCCATCATATATCAACCAGACTGAATTGCAGTACTCATACAATTGTACTAAGCAGTATCAGGAGCATGATATTCAGTGCATTATGTACATATGTATCAGCTTCAAGAATCATCGGGAGAATAATCTCGATACTACATTGAAATGAGGCTCCGTCGAGTCTCTGAATTTCATTCTGGCCTCCCTGTGTTTCACATAAGTCTAGAGATGTGCCAGTAGAATACACTGTCATGATAGCAATCATGTACCAGTCCATCTTATCCAGCTAGAATTCAAATGTAGGGGGGTCATGACCACCCCAGACCCTAGCAATAACTTGATAAGGCAAAGAAGGCTTTGTCATATCCTTATCACAGAAAACGGTAGTATATTTTGGTGGCGCCTGCTCCTTCATATACTAGTAGCACTGTTTAGCATGTCTCTAGCGAAATTTGCAGGACAGTCTCAAGATTGTTGGTAACCTCAGTCCAGGATGTCACGATCCAGGGACACAGCCATATTGTGTGCAAGAAAGTGCCCTCATGCCAGCCCCCCACGACACGTAGTACCTGCAATGGTACTAAGCTTTTGAAGCTATGTTTGTATATAATACATTTGATAAATTATTTTTAAATGAACTACTTGGAGCCCACTTTACTCCTAATGCATCGAGGACGAGCATCTTTTCGTTTTGTTGACGCCTGTTTTGTCAAAACTTTGTTTAATTCTTTGTATCATCTTTGGTAACATATTACATGTTCCTGCACATGTATGTTTTATTCCCTCACTTCTCCCTTTCTCAATGACCTCACTTTACTGAACATATGAAAAGATTATCCAGATCTAGTTTATTTTACACATGCTAGATATGACGTTGCCCTTCCTAGTAATTACTTTCCAAATGATAACAATGATCCATCCATGCCCTCCAATTAAACTGCTGCTATAATTCTCACATTACGTTGATGACCTCTCCAAAACCATTTGTCATTCCATCATGTAAAGTTATTTACTATTTCGAGTTTTTAATACAGAAGGACCTCGCCTAAATGTACTTTGCAAAAGTGACAATATAAATCGACAATGACAGCGAATAAAAGAATATTAAGATTTCTAACAATAAAAAAGAACTGCACAGAAGTGTGACCTTCATAATTTTCAATTCAATGTTCTGTAATCGTGAAAGTTAGCAAGGAAAGAACATTTCAAAACAGTCAGCTGTGAATTCATTGAAATAATACTTGAACTGGAATGTTTGCAGTTCTCTGTAAAAATTCTGTAAACAAGGGAATATGCCCTAAACGGAGTAAAATGATTGGATGACCTGGAAGCAGAAGCAATAAGAAAAAAGTAAATCACTCTCCTATTAATTCAGGAAAACAAACTATTTTCAGAAAAAGCCAAACTAATATTCAAAAATGTATTGATCAAAACCTAAGTATACCTGTGTATATATACATCATTGTTTCAAACTATACAACTTCTAAAATAAATCACCTCCTATCTACTCAATAACTCTCAAACACACGACCTCCACATATAAACATCCACATTAACCCACAAAGACAAAAGACAAATAACTACACATCCAATCTGCATATAAACAATGACAAAACACTGGAAAGACAAACAATCACGAATACAATAATATTTTTCAACAAATTAATATCAATAATCTCAAATTTAAATGTCAAATAAATGATAAATTAAGACATCACCCCCAAGTATGTATAAATTTCAGTTTCTCTCCAATGATTAACTTTAAATAAGTCCATTGCACAAGCTGTAGCAATTAATATCACAAGCTTTTCTGGCAAAATCTGGTTAGTCTTTGAATAAAAGTTCTCATCAGAAAGATTTCTTCATCAACTGGTAAATCCTCCTTGTTCCCAATTGGTAGATGCTCTTTACTGCCTTAGTAGATCATCAAAAAATGCCAAAACTGCCAGTGGATCATCCAAATTGCCAAAACTGCCGACGCGCGTTTCGGTGGACTTATGCTTTCAAATATATTCATAAGATTCGCTGCCACCTTCAATAGGGCACCAAATCCAATTTTGCACACTGCATCATCTTTTTGAATCTATATATGTTACAATCATAATTAGCTCCATATCAAAGATATGGCATGTTCTAAAGACATAAATTATATCTGTAGCCAAGTGTGGGAGCCCATTTGGTTGTGTGTGGGGAACAAACTCAAAAAAACACACAGTGCAGATATAGTGTATAATAGAGGGACCATGTCAGGCCATGTGGTGTATAGAAAAAAAAGAGCAGAGAACTACAGCCCGTACATGCATAAAGATTGAGGAAGTATCACACATATGGGGATTGCATGTTTACCTGATGGTAGCAAGAACAACCACAAAAAAGATTACCGCATTACTAGTGGGTCCGAGGACCATAACGCCGAAGCTGTAAAAAGAATCGTCTTTTAGAAGAATGCACACAGGCTGGCACATTACTGTTAGGTTAAAAAAAACGCGTTTCAAAAGTAATTAAAGCCTATAAAACATACCTTTACGTGTCTTCAAAGGAATTTTATAGGACCATCTAATGCGAGCATACCGGCAAGAAAAACTCAGTGAGGCGCGGAATCACAGCGCATGTTTAAAGGCCAGATGTTGCTCGCCGGGAAGTGTAGAAATAGACGAGGGACAAACTTCGCCTCTCGCTAAGCTGCAGTAATCAAAAGCAACATGGCTGCCATCTTGAAAAGGCATGGTTTAGTTATCTATAACGCTAATACTAGAATAGAAAAGTGCAAAAAACAAGGAAACAGCAAGCCACAAAATCCAAGAAGATCATACAACCTCAACATAGGCAAAAAATGTATAAAAGTAAGAAGAAATCCTGGCTAGGGGACCCGCAAATCTCTACTTAATCCACTCTTCATGTAACTGGACATCAATGGACTTGTAAACTGCTCAGAGGGCATTGTGCCAGGGGATGTCCTCCTTTAAACCCCTTTTTAAAGGTCTCCAATAAAAAGATCCAAAATACCTCTTTCTTTTTTATGAGTTTTTCAGAAAACATATCGTCCCTCACGGTTATTTTTTCTAAAATGGTCCATCTGATCTCATCCTCCTTATGGTTGAACATGACCCAGTGTGTGACAAAGGGAGCATTGGGCTTCCTAGTTCTAATAGAGGATTTACGTTCAGACAGTCTCACTCCAAACTCCCTCGATGTCTCACCAACATATCCTAGATCACACGGACATAAGATAAGATAGATCACATTTTTTGATCTACAATTCGTCATGGTGTTCAGGGCAATTGTTTTGCCGTTACAAATGAATTTTTTTTAAACTATAGCCACTTCACAGGCATGACAATTGCCACATTGAAAATTGCCTTTAATTGGATCCATCCCTGTGATTGATCTCTGCGTCGGTACTTGTGAACAAGTAACTGAAGATCTAACCAGGATGTTATGTAAATTTTTGTTTCTCTTACAAGCAAATACAGGTTTCTCTAGATATGTAGAGTCTTCACTGGTGTTCAGAATATGCAGCAGCCCCAGGGGAATGACTGAACATCCTCGTTTTCTTAACTCTCAGAATGTCCATTCAAACACAATTTCTACTGTGAGTTTGGGATATGCAAACTGCCAGCTTTAGTTTAGCAGTAATTGTGGCCAGATGACAAAGGATCCACGATTTTTAAGTTAAGCATATCCATTGTCACTTAACAGATGCCTGAAGAGGCAACAAGTTAAATATCTAAAACACTGCTGTTATGAAGTAGGTTGCACTAGATGAAATTGGACATCCCACTGAGCTAATCACTAGAGAGTTCTACAAAGTACTTAAGCAATTTGCAAAGGCAGCTTTCAATGCCAGCCATACCTGTGCCAGTCTTAGTATTGTTGTGCCAAAAAATAACAGGGTAGCTAGAAAATTAAAAAACCTCCCTCTTTAAACCATACTGTTGTATATAGTTATAAAAATTGTAAATATATGAGGAGCCTAAATAAATAAGTTCCCACGTAGAGGTTCAGAATTATTTGTGCCTAGTAGTATGTTCCTCCCTCCCCTTCCCTTAGAATGGAACATTCTAACAGTTAGAATGATAGGAGTCGACAGTAGAATGTTGAGAGGGCTGTGAAGAGAAGCTGTGTGGAGAGCTGTTGATGGAGCAGTGGAGATGGAATAATAAAGACTGGCACTTAGAATCTGGTGTGGCGTCTTTATGACACTGGAGACGAGTTAGTGCGAAGGTGGGCACTCTTTTCTCTACCCCTTATTCTTGCCACTTCATCAACTTGGACGTCCACAAGGTACTGTGATTAAGTATTCTCCTACGCTTCATTACAGCGTGTCATCTCATTTTTGTAACAAGGAGTTCAACATTACTGTGGAGCAATACATTTCCAGCATTATATATTGATATACATAGCGCTTTACCTCATGCGTATATCTGACCGTACCTGAACTGCTGAGCATTACCTTTACAATCAACTGCTGATCCTCCTGCTTTTTCCCAGTGGTGCGAGCCACGCGATCATCATATATCGCTCTTATCGCTCCAGCACGTGTGTTTTCTTCGGAGTGCTCTCTCAGCAGAGTGCGTATTCTGCTGCCGCCTTTCCCCTTGTGTTAAGAGGAGTTACCTGCACACAGCGGAGCACGTGTTTCTTCTTCAGCCACTGTTATTACTTTGGAAGCACTCTGTTAATTACTGCGCTCGCATTCTGCTGCCGCAAGCGCGTATCAGCTGCCATTTGCCTCCCTAATGTTGACTGTATCATTATCTCCGCACTACAGAGCGCGTGTTTACTCTGCAACCGCTTTTCTCACTCGGCAGCACTCGGTAGCACTCTGCACGTCAATTACCATTTTCACATCAGAACTACATTGTGTCAAGGAAATATCACAAGAAATCTGACAAGAAATTTGACCGAAACTTTCTTTCTTCTCGCTATACGGTACATGCGCTGACAGGCACAGCTTTTGGGACACTAATCTAGAGCCTGTCATATAACGCTGACAGGCACAGCTTCCATCTGGTTGAGAAAAGTGTTCCTCGAGATCTTTCCTCTAATCATAAAGACTAGACCGTGACTTTTTTGCTTGGTTTGCTACATATATGTTTGATGATTATATTGGTAAGCCACTAAGTTGCTACTTGAGGTCTTTCCTCTATCGCAAAGGCTAGACCATGTCTTTCACTCTAGTTTAATATTTTTGGTAATGATTGTAATTGTGTAAGCATTATATTTACATTTTCATATTGCTTATTCACATCTGTACGTGGTAGGTACTAATGATGGCTGCTGCAGGAATGTCTCAACCAATTCCAGTTTTAAATGAAGTTGGAGAACCTAGTGTTTCCTGGAAGGAATGGTTCAAAATATTTGAATCTTATTTAATTGCCATAGGGGGTGACAAATTTAGTGTTATTGGAAAACAACACATTTTATTACACAATTTAGGAGCACACAATTTAGGAGAATATATGATTAATTGCCTGATCCTGTTTATCCAGAGGGACAAATACAGGATGAATATGTCACCACGTACACTAAGTTAGAAAAACAATTTGGATACAGAATTAACGTTGTGCTGGAACGTCATACGTTTTTCTGTCGTACCCAGGGTAAACAGGAAAGTGTAACTAATTATGCTGCTGCGTTGAGGGGACTAAGGGCCAGCTGTAGCAAATAAAAAATTTGCGAGGTGCAAAGTGCGAGTCCATGCGACTCGCAATTTGCACCTCGCAAATTGGTATGCAGTACGGTGTCTCAGACACCGACTGCAACTCGCTATGGGGTCGCAATGACCCACCTCATTAATATTCATGAGGTGGGTCGCAATTTGCGAGTGGGTTACCATCCACTTCAAGTGGATGGTAACTGCGACTCCATTTGCGACCGCGTACACGGTCGCAAATGGAATTGCATCCCACTGCGAGTCGCAAATAGGAAGGGAACACCCCTTCCTATTTGCGAGTCAGAAATGCATTTTGCGAGTCGGATCCGACTCGCAAAATGCATTTCTGCATAGTAAAGAGGCTTTTGCGCCTCGCAAACGGCGTTTTTCGCTGTTTGCGAGGCGCAAACCCTTTGCTACATCTGGCCCTAAGTACCTTATGTAACTTCGGGGGTCTTAATGACTCACTTATTCAAGACCAATTAGTTAGATGTACTACTAATTTAAAATTCGAGAGAAGTTGTTACAAAAGCAACCAGACTTGCAAGAAGCAATTGAAGTTGCAAAATCCATTGAGCACACCGCTATTTGCTTACAGGAAATTAGATCCCCATCTTCCTCTGATCAAGTCACTGAAATCAAAGAGACCATAGGGGAAGAAAATGTACTCAAGATTAAAGGTGTTGACAAACTTATACAAAAAAGTAACTCAAGTTTTAGTCTAAAATGTTTTCGTTGTGAGAGCAGCAACCATCTAGCTAACTCTACCTTTTGTCAAGCCAGGACGGCCATATGTAGGAAGTGTAAAAAAAAAAGGTCATTTTGCCAGAGTATGTAGAGATATGTCAAGATCAGAGAGACCCTGTGACAGTAAGAAATTGAAGGGAAATTCCCTAGAGGTTAAAAAGGTTATACTACAAATTAGAAATGATGAATCTTCTCAATATCCAGAATGTAATATTTTCATTGATGGCAATCCAATAAAAGTCTTTGCGGACTCATGCTCGTCTTTTACAATTATAAATGTGGTGAACTTTGACAAAAGTGAGGATGGTATTATGTCTAAGTTAACAGAAGCAGACATTAAACCCAAAGGTTACAACAAGGATCCTATTCCTCTTAAAGGCATGTTCAAAGCCCTTATTTCCTTCAAGGGCCGATCCACAGTGGGAAAGGTTTATGTGGTAGAGGAGGGATCTAGTCTGTTAGGCTGGCAACATCAAAGGGAGTTGGGGATTAAATTGGATCTAAACAATCCAGAGCTGGTCTTAATCATCGACAAACCCAATTCAGAAGAACTAATTTTTCAAGAGTTTCCAGAGGTTTTTAGTGAGAAGTTGGTTTTACAAGAAGGCTTCCAGCATAAGATCAAGTTGAAACCTCAATCTAAGCCTACTGTACACAAAAACGGACCAATACCCTATTTACTTAAGGATGCTCTTAAGGAAGAGCTGAAGAGAATGGAATCACAAGGTATAATTCAACCTATTGACAGCTCTGAATGGTTATCTCCCATTGTTATTGCTAAGAAACACAATTCCAATAATATTAGAGTATGTATTGATTTAAGAGACTTAGGGGGTCATTCTGACCCCGGCGGTCTAAGACCGCCGGGGCCAGGGTCGGCGGGAGCACCGCCGACAGGCCGGCGGTGCCCCGCAGGGCATTCTGACCGCGGCGGTTCGGCCGCGGTCAGAAGAGGCAAACCGGCAGTCTCCCGCCGGTTTACCGCTGCCCTTAGAATCCCCCATGGCGGCGCAGCTTGCTGCGCCGCCATGGGGGATTCTGACACCCCCTACCGCCATCCTGTTCCTGGCGGTTCGCCCGCCAGGAACAGGATGGCGGTAGGGGGTGCCGCGGGGCCCCTGGGGGCCCCTGCCGTGCCCATGCCAATGGCATGGGCACGGCAGGGGCCCCCGTAAGAAAGCCCCGAAAAGTATTTCAGTGTCTGCTAAGCAGACACTGAAATACGCGACGGGTGCAACTGCACCCGTCGCACCCCTGCAACTACGCCGGCTCAATTCTGAGCCGGCGTCCTTGTTGCAGGGGCATTTCCTCTGGGCCGGCGGGCGCTCTTTTGGAGAGCGCCCGCCGGCCCAGAGGAAATGTCTGAATGGCCGCCGCGGTCTTTTGACCGCGGTGCGGTCAGGAACATATGGGTGGAAAGACACCCTCTTTCTAGAAATCACGAGATCTTAAGTACCATGGGAGAAGCTGTATGTTTTTCTGTGCTGGACCTCTCCAGTGCATACCACCAAGTAGAACTGCATCCAGATTCCAAGTGGCTCACTGCGTTAACCACTCATTTGGGCTCATTTATGTTCAATAGGATTCCTTTTGGTCTGTTTCAGAAAATCATGCAGCGTATTTTAGGTGATACACCTAAAACTTTATGTTTCCAGGACGATATTTTCATTTATGGTGCCACAGTTGAGGAACACAACACAAACTTGAGGAGAGTTTTAGATAAACTGAAAACAGCTGGACTGACGTTAAAGAAAGAAAAATGCCAAATTGGGGTAAGCTCAGTAGAGTACTTAGGGTATACTATATCGGGGGATGGATTTAGACCTAAAACATCCCTGGTTGAGGCAGTAAGGAAAGTGAAGGCACCCAAGAATAAGGAGGAACTTAGATCATTCCTGGGTCTCGCTGAATATAGGACAAAATATGTCAAAAATATTTCAGAAATATCATTTGATCTCAGAGAGTTACTAAAAAATCATGTTCCATACGAATGGACAGAATGTCATGATTCTGCATTTCAAAAGATCAAACAGGCCATTTTAATAGCACCTTAGCTTTTTAATTTTGATCATAAAAGGAAAACCATTCCCACCTCAGATGCCAGCAAATTGGGTTTGGGGGGCAACATTGTCTCAGGTCATTGATGGCAAAGAGAGGATAGTGGCCTTTGCATCGAGGGCTTTAAGCAAAGCAGAATCCAATTACTCAGTCATTGAAAGGGAAGCCCTGGCATGTTTCTGGGCTATTAAACATTTTAAATTATTTCTCTGGGGTACACAATTTACCATACGCATAGACCACAAACCTCTAGTCTATGTATTCTCCACAAAGGGGTTTTACAATACCACCCCAAGGATCGCTAGGTGGATCCTGGGTCTTGAGAGTTTCTGTTTTAAGGTTGAGTACCTTCCTGGCAATAAAAATACAGCTGCGGATTTTCTGTCTAGAGTCCCATTAGAAGTGGTAGAGGACTATGAAAGTTCAGAGTATCCGGTAATGATGGTTTCATCTTCATCAATCAATGCCAAAATGATGAATCATTATCCTTGCTAAAAGTGTTGGCTAAAAATGGGTGGCCTTAATCCTGGAAAGATCTGGAGGAAGCTGTCAAATGCTACTGGGAAGTGAGGTATGAAATAAGTGAAATAGGAAATTGTGTATTTAGGAATGATAAAATAATACCACCATCGAGTTTGAGACACAAAATCGTTAGGCTGGCTCATAAAGGCCATTTGGGCATAAGCCTAACCAAGGGCCAGATGTAGGTAGGTAAAAAATTGCGACTCTGAAATAGCGACTCCATGCGAATCGTTATTTCCGACTCGCAAAACCAAATGCCAGAAAGACTCGCCATTCCAAATAGCGAGTCCATTTTTAGCGAGGTCGCAATTTGTGACCTCGCTAAAAGTGAGGTCGCAAATTGCGCGAAGGGTGTGGTCCGGTGTCGCAAATTGCGACTGACTCTCAAATTGCCTGCAGGTGGAACAAAACAGTTGAAATACCCACTTCCTGGCTCTCGGTGATGACATCAGAACCAGGAAGTAACCAAACAGAACTGGGAGGACTGGGGAGCCCACCCTGCCCAAACTGCAGAGCCACACCCAGGTGAGAGGAGCTGCAGCAACAATGGAGAAGGAGACACCCAGTGCTGGCAGGAAGAGAAAAATCAAGTTCTCTGACAAGGAGTTGGAGGTACTAACTGAGGAGTGCTGCCTGCACCATGAACAACTCTTTGGCAAGGCAGCAATGAGTGTCCCTGACACCAAAAAAAAAAACAAAATGGCAAGAAATCCAGGACAAAATAAATGCCATTGGGGTAAGCCACCACACCCTGGATGAAATAAGGAAAAGGTGGTATGACCTTCGCTCCAGGACCAAGGAGAGGATTGTGGAGCGCATGAGGGAGATGCAGGGCACTGGAGGAGGCCCATCCACTGTTCCACCACCTACAGCAATTGAAACCATGGTGGAGACAACACTGGAGACGTAGGCTGTACTGGGCATAGGAGATATGGACAGTTCGGCACCTGGAACATCAAAAAGTAAGTACCAAAATATATGCTTTCACACCTACAAATGCACTATACACACAATCCCAGTACACAGCAGCAGGCACCTCCAGACTAGCTCCATTCCAGTCTAGCAACCTCTAGAATAGTGCATTATGGGCAATGTAGTACAGTAGTCCAAATATAGGCAAATGTTTATTGTGAGGCAAAAACATATGTGCGACACTGACAGTGTATCCCCTATGTCCCACAGCTCTCCCACAAGGCCCCCCCCATCAGCACCAAATTGCAAGGAGAGGAACACAGCACAGACCCACAGGAGGAGGCTGCCACTGACACAGCAGGGGATCGCAGGACAACACCACCCATGGAATTGGCACCGGAGTCCATGGACAATCCTGCACTGGATATGGAGGCAGCAGTGGTAACATCAGGGCCAATGCCTACGAAAAGGCACACACAGCCATCATCAGGCGCAGTACGTAGACGCCGCCACAGATTGCAGTCTGTGCACAGTGAGGATGTCGCAGATGTCTACTTTGCGGGACTTGAGGCATCCTTAGTACAGGGTCAGCGCCTGCAAAATAGACAGTTAAGGTCAATTAACCGGAACCTCACAAGACTGCAGACCACTGTGATCCATGGGCTGGCTAATGTGGACAATCAGTTCCAAACAATGAACACATATCTGGGGAACCTGACACCATCCATTGACTTTTTGGTCTGGGAAGTGGTGGCTGACAGAGCACAGGCACGGCGCAGGGAGCGCAACACTGCAGCCCATTTAGATAGACTTGCTGCATCCATAGGTCGCCTGGCAACCAACACAACCTACCTGCCAAGGGGCACTGTCAGCCTGCAGATAGAACTGGGGCATTTTGCTGGAGATGTGGCACGGGGACTTGGCTTGTAAATTGGCATGTCTTGAACATTGGCATGAAGTGTTTGAAATTGGCAAATTTGAAGCCCTGACCAGGATTGGCTACCATCAGGCCTGTAACACGAGAATTTGAATCAGGAAATTATAACCTAGAAATGGCTGTTATGTTGAATTTTATACAATCCAAACTACAACGCATAATTGTAGCACCAAAGCAGTAACTTTATTGTGCTGTTTAAATATCCTCTCATGTATGAGGCGGTTGTAATTTTGTATGTATACTATTCTGTGATTTTGTTGGTTCTGTGTTATTTGTTTATTTTTGCGTATTTACTGTTATGTTATTTATGTTTTCATATATGTATGTTTCATTTAGGGTAGGGGGTTGTATTATATATTTTTTTTGGGTTGATTCTATGTTGATTATATTATGTGCGAACTGAATGTTTAATTAGCTATAATAAATATCTAAATTGAAATATATTGTATGTTGTATATTTGAATTTAAGATTTCCATTCCTATGTTTGCTATGTTAATGGAGAGTAAACTACGTTATACTCATAGCACGGGGACTTGGCTGCATCAGCCATGTGGTTGATCTCCTGGAGACCAGACCGGTTGCACGGGGCACAGGGGATACCCCTCAGGACAATGAGGAGGGCTCAACAATCAGCAGTGTGTCTGTCACTGATGCGTGTGTGCTGCAGGATAGCAGTGCACAGCAGGGCTCAGGGGACCAAGCTGGAGTGAGCCATGGTGGCCGCAGTCGTAGGAGGCTGTGAGCCACTGACATGTACTGGTACGGAGGCACATGAAAATAATGTGTCTGATTTGACTGTTTCCATACCGCACATTTATATCAACATTACAGTTTAGCAATAAAAAGGTTTTGTTTGTTTGACTACACAACTGGGCTATGTATGTCTGTCATTAGTGAGTGTGGTCACGGTTGCCACGTACCTGCCAAAGTATTGGGTTGCAATGTGGTTCCGTCTCTGTCTGCCCTCATTTGCGATGCTTCTATCTCCAGGCTGTCGGTGTGGCAGCTCTTGATTCTCATCCTCCGTGTCTGTGTCTTCAGGGGTGAGATGTAGCCCACGTCTGGTAGCAATGTTGTGTACGATGGCACAGGTGGCAACTATCTTGCATGCTGTTTCTGGGGCATACTGGAGTGCTCCTCCACTTTCGTGGAGGCATCGGAATCTTACCTTTAACAAGCCAAACATCCTCTCGGCTACAGTTCTGGTCTGCCGATGTGCAATGTTGTATCGCCTCTTGTTCTGATTGCCAGGTGTTAGGTATGGGGTGAGTATTCACGGTCTCAGGGCATATGCACTGTCACCTGTTTGACAAAAGAGGCAAATTTAACAGGGCATCACAGGGTTACACAGTGACCTGTATGTAAGGCTTCAGAGTGTAGTCACTAATACCTAATAAATATTTTTCTCCAAACTCCCCACATGCTAGGCGTGTATCCCACTGTGCCTGAATATGTATGAGTCATGTGTACTCCCTAGATATTTAGCTACAATGCCAGTAATGACATTATGGGCGTCACATACCACCTGGATGTTTAGTGAGTGGGTACATTTCCTATTGCGGAACACACATTCCAGATTTGCAGGTGGGCAAATTTGTATATGTGTCCTGTCCACACACCCTATTACATGGGGGAAGTTGGCAATTCTGTAGAAGTCCAACTTGGTGCTGTTCATTTCTGCCTCATTCCTGGGAAGGTATATATATCTGGACATGTGTGCCAGTATGGCATATAGGAAAAGTCTGAAGAATCATGAGAGGGCACTTTGGGATACCCCACCTGCCACTGCAATCACCCCCTGATAGCTACCCGAGGCCAAGAGGTGCAGTGAGCATAGCACTTGCACATGTGTGTGGGTAATCTGGGTGTGCAAAACGGGCTTTTTGCGACTAGTCACAATTTGCGACTGGCTTTTGCATATGGTTTGCGACTCGCAATTTGCAACTTCCTGATTGTGGGTCACAAAATCAGGTTGCAAATTTTGCGAGTCGCTGCTGGGTCGCATCGCTATTTGGTGATCGGAAATGGGATTTTTGCATCCCATTTCGGATTTTGCTGGGTCGCAAATAGCGATGCGAGCCATTTGCGACTCGCAAAACTTTGCTACATCTGGCCCCAAATCCCATGTTAGGAAACGATATTGGTTCCCTAATATGAACTCCATGATTGAAGCAGAAGTCAGAGATTGTACCATATGTGCGCACAGTGACAAGACTAAGTTGATGCGCAAGGCCCCTATTTCTCCTGTCTCCATACTTGACAAGCCTTGGACAAAGTTGGCATTAGATATCATAGGGCCAATCAACATGACGGGAGTAAACAAACTCTTTGCCTTAACATTAATTGACTACAACTCACATTGGATAAATGTAAAATTAGGTAACCAAATCAACACTGAATCGGTGATTAATTTTCTTAAAGATGTGCTGTTGAAGGCATACCAGCTACTCTAATTACTGATAATGGTGTTCAGTTGATCTCGTCAGCAATGAAGGAGTTTCTTACCTTACTCAATGAAAAGCACCTCACTACAGCTCTATATTGCCCAAGGGCAAATGGCCTGACTGAGAGAACCAATCGAATGATCAAGGAATGCATTCTGTTAGCTAGTGTTAATCAGTTAAATGTTGAGAATGCTATTAGAGATATGTTATGGGCTTACCATACTACACCAAATCTAATTACTAAAGTTTCCCCGTTCTCAGCACTGGAAGGCAGAAAACCAAGCACAAAATTATTTCCTTCCTGGTTGGGGTTTGGAGAGAAAAGTGGACCTGCGCCCCCACATAGTAAGCTTGGGTATTCTATGCACCAAGATAAATACAAAAGAAGATATGACATGAACAGGGTACTAAACAGCAACTTTGGGAGGTGGGGGACACAGTGTATGTTAAAAATCCCTTAAGGGGAATAAGGCCAGATGTGAGAGACACTAAATTTATGGGCCCGCTAAGTATTGCCAAAGTAAAAAACAATGTAGTAATATTGGAGAATGGACAGTGCTGGAGTATGGACAGAATCGTCAAACAGCCGTCGGCTCTTGTAAGAGTGGGGAGAACCTTTATGAAGATGGCGGAAGTAAGGAAATTCCACAGAATTGTAATGAAGAAAAATATGGCAAAAGGACATATAGCAGACAAAGTAAACCTCCTGCTTGGCATAAAGACTACGAATTTAACACTTGATTACTAATATTCTGCATCTAAGATAAAGAATGACTTTTATTCTTGTTATGTTTATTAGAAGGGGAGATGTGTTGTATATAGTTATAAAAATGTTAAATATATGTGGAGCCTATATAAATAAGTTTCCACGTAGAGGTTCAGAATTATTTGTGTAGAGTAGTATGTTCCTCCCTCCCCTCCCTTAGAATGGAACATTCTAACAGTTAGAATGATAGGAGTCGACAGTAGAATATTGAGAGGGCTGTGAAGAGAAGCTGCGTGGAGAGCTGTTGATGGAGCAGTGGAGATGGAATAATAAAGACTGGCACTTAGAATCTGGCGTGGCGTCTTTATAACACATACCTTTAAGCCACCTAAGGAGTGAAGTCCCATCATCCCTGACGTTTTCAGGAAGGTCGTGTGTTTTTAAATGGGACAAATTTCGCATTTTACAGCCCATTTTGTAAAAGAGTTTAACCCAAAAGTGAATTGTCTTCCATGCAGTTCTCAGGGAATAATAAAAAATTAAATATTTCCATTGTGCTGAGAATGACCTACCTTGGTGGGATTGAGAGATGCTTCATTGATCATTTCTTTTCCCCCTTTGGGTCATTGTGTCGTTCTCTTTTACTGTTAAGCCCCTTGATCAGATAATAATGAAGGAATAGAAAGTTACCCTAAGCCAACTGCACCCAGCACAGCAATCTGAGAAGGAACATGGGGGAGAAGACGTTAGACAAGGGGAGAAAAGGGAGTATGTCCTACAATGATAGAAGTCTGTCAATCCACATTTTTCTTAATACTATTTCATCACAGTTTAACTTTACTAATGAGTTCTTCATTGTCCTTAGGCTGAGGCAGATGGCACCATTACTCGCGGGATTGGAGGAAATGGGGGAGGATGGTTGGCTCATGGACTCAATTCCAAATAGAGATGGGCAAGGTACTCATACCAAGCACCAAAATCATAACAAGTTCAATTCAAATTATACCAAAAGTGTACTTACAGAATGCATGAGAAAACACAATGTCACTGTGATAATGCGCCAGGACCAGCGCCGGAATGGAAGTATCCCGGGGGCATCTCAGCAAGCAGAGATGCTGTCTCTGAAGAGGCAGAACCACACTGGAACGGAAGCCTCCAAGATGACCCGGAACTAGTGGGGATTTTAAACCCTGTGCATAATGGTGTCCAGGAGAGGACAGCAGGAGAAGGAGGTTTTCGGGGGACGGCAGTGTGTGTGGACAGAGAAGCAGAAATGGCAGGAGAAGGAGACTTTCGAGGGACGACGGCGTGTGTCGGCAAAGAAACAGCAGACGCGGATGAATCCTTTTAGACCGGTGGAAAAAATGTTCCAAAAGAAGAAGGCGGTCCAGAGGACACGTTCGGATACAGAGAGAGAAGATGCGTAAAGGCCAGCCACGTTCTGGGAAGAACGTGGTCCATGCAGGTATGAGGATCGGCCTCAACGGGATACGGAGAGGAGGGATACTCGAGATATTAAAAGGAGGGAGGAGGGGACGGGCTGAGCACGGGAAAGTACAAATGTTTTTTTTTAAACACTGAGCACTGTGCACATTAAATCAAGAGAGAAAGCGAAGATCATAGGAAAGCAAGAACGGCACAGGGATGAAGGGAGGAAAGACATGGACAGTGTCTACAAGTAAAAAGGACAAGAAAAGGTAACTGAGAACAACCCAGGGCAAGCAGGAAAGAAAGAAAGAAAGAAAAGGAAGAGTATTATTGAAAATAGGGCAGAAAAAAGAGAAAGGGAGGACACGAGAGACGAGAAGAGACAATAGAGAGAAATACATAAAAGAAAAGAGGACAGGAAAAGAAAGGGAAAAGATAAAGAGAACAAAACGTATCTTCTAAATGGCCTTTTATTTCTTCTTCTCCCCTGTAACCTCCACGGCCGATTTCTGAGATGCCCACATGAAAAAAAGAGAGAGAAGAAAGAATAAACAGAGTCAAGAACCAGAACAAACCCAGGAGGATTTCCAAACAAGAGATTACAAAAGAAAACACACGGAAAGAAGGAAAACAGACGTGTGGAAAGAATATAATCAGAAATAAAAGCATAATGACCCATTCAATACACCTGAAAGCCTCCGTTATTACCAGACCTGTCACAGTGGTGTCAGAAGTGGGATATCTACTCCCATTTTTAAGGACAGGCGCAGGCAATGGAGGAGAAACTAACTCTAGCAGATATGATTGCTAAGTTAGCTGAGGGCCAAAGCCATTTGCAACTTGTCTGGGACGAACAGTTAAAAGAGGCAAAAGAAGAATGTGAAGCATTACAAACCGCCTTGAAAAGTCAGGCACCTATTATTGCCAATAATCATTTAGTACATGAGACTGCCATTGGGAAACTGGCTAAATCGATAGCCATGACTAGAGTTCATCCTAATGTACCTAGTAGTGTTCTACAGAAATATCAGGTGAATGAGGACCCTGATGCATTTTTCATGAACTTTGAACGGGTAGCCAGTTCCGCCAACAGCCCTACGGAAATATGGGGTCAATACATTTCTCCCCTTCTGAAGGGAACTCTGCAGGCAGCTTATCAGGCAGTGAATCCAGGTGGCAGAACACCTTATGCAGAAATGAAAAGAGCGATTCTGGAATGGGTAGGTCTAGACCAGGAAAGTTACCAACTTCGCTTCCGACATACGAGATGGGTGAGTCACGAAAATCCCCGCACCCTTTACTATAGGGTCCATCATGAAGCCAGCAAATGGCTGAACACTACCAATACCACCAAAGAAGAAATGTTCCAGGCAGTAGTACTAGAACAATAAGTAGATGCACTACCCACTTCTATGAGGAATTGGATTCGCCAGCATCCTGGTCTCACTAATACCACCACCGTCGAACTGGCCTGTGCATATCACCGAGGTCCAGAGTTTCGGGGCTCCAATGTAAAGCCACCACCATCGACGACAAGGGCAATTCCACCAAAATTCTTCCATTCTAAACCATTAATGGGCTCAGGCACAGAAAAATCCAGTTCTTCTTGCACCCCCTCCAAGGAACCCACGATGGGTCCCCAATGTTTTCACTGTGCAGAATGGGGACACATTGTGCAATATTGTCCTTTAAAGGAGATCAAGGAGAGCCTATGGAGATTGGCATGACCAAGGGGAGGATATTGTAGTTAGGACAGTCAATGACTCTGTATTCCACCTTCCTTCTGGTGAACCAAAAGAAAAGAAAAACATTGATAGATTCTAGTTGTAGTCACAGTGTAATTAATCAATTATACGTACAGCCAGACCAATGGGTAACAGATGAGAAGGTGCTGATCACCTGTGTTCATGGCGATAGCAAAACATACCCTGTTGCTATGATACAAATAAATTGGCGAGGAAAGGAAGAATTTCTTCTGGTAGGAGTGATCCCATACCTTGGTGAAGACTTCATTCTGGGAACCGATTATGGATCATTTCTGGAAATCTTAGATAACCTAAATCATAATAATCAAACTGACTTCTGGTGGAGTGAGGCCCCCTTTTATATCTTCAGAAATAGAGAACCATATACCAAAGGAAAAACTGTCCAGATCACAAAAACGAGAGCAGAAGAAAGTGTTTTTCAGGGACATCACTCACGAAACTACCCCTTAAACGAGTTCCACGAAACAGATTCTTTCCACTGCAGGGCAGTTCCGACAATCACAGCGGGATGATCCCACGTTGAAAAACGCCTGGCATACAGCTCTGACTCATGATGCCCCAACGGTAGGTCTAACTTTTCAAATCAGTAATGATTTGTTATATCGAGCGTGTCCTTCATCAATGAACCGAACACCTCAGTTAGTAGTTCCCCGCGACTATAGAGAACAAGTACTTAACCAAGCACATGGTGATACCGGAGAAGGTCATTTAGGAAGGGAAAAGACGGAGGAATCTGTAACCAAGAGGTTTTATTGGCCTGGCGTCTATGGTGAAATGCGGAAACACTTTCAGCAATGTCCCAAATGTCAGCTGGTCAATCCCTCCACAGGTCCTAAAGCTCCCCTCCTTCCCTTACCAATCATAGAGACTCCCTTCACTCGGGTGGGTATGGATCTGGTGGGACCCCTGATACCATCCACCAAAGGTCACCAATACCTCTTAGTGCTTGTAGACTATGCAACTAGATACCCGGAAGCTATTCCACTGGCAAATATGACTACTAAAACTGTGGCTCAGGCCATGATTGAGTTCTTTTCCCGAGTTGGATTCCCAAAAGAGTTCCTAACAGATCAGGGGGCCCCCTTTATGTCCCAGCTAATGTCCGAGGTGTGTCAGACTCTCGGAGTCCAACAAATACAGACATCGGTTTATCATCCTCAGACCGATGGTCTGGTTGAACAGTATAACAAAACAATCAAAAATTTCTTACGTAAAGTCATTAACAAATCTAGGAAAAATTGGGAGAAGAAATTACCTTTGGTATTATATGCCCTAAGAACCAACATACAGTCTTCCACAGGACATAGGGGGTCATTCTGACCTCGGCGGTAAATGGCGCTTACCGCCGGCCAGAAGGCCGCCATAACACCGCCGCGGCCGCGGTAAACCGCCACGGTCATTCTGACCCGCAACTGCCAAACCGCCGAAAACCCGACATCCTCAATAATCCGCCACACCAAAGGTCAGCGAAAAAATGGCGCTGACCAAACCTCCACCGTCACGCCAACAGAAATACGCCCATACCATTCTGACCCACAAATCCACGCGGCGGTCTTTCAAACGCGGTATTCCATTGGCGGTACACACCACCGCGGTCAAAATACACACACCCATAGAAAACTCAGCCACATTGGTCAGTCCGAAATACACACACCTGATACACATACTAACACCACTCCCACACACCCAACACAATATAAAACACACACCCACATCACCCACAAGCCCCTACGACCCAAAATCATTGACGAAGGCTAGAGACAGAGCACAGAATAGAGAATCCCACAACACAGAGGCACACAACACCATCACCCACACAGAATCCACGCACCAAACACCACACACCACCACACACACCACACTCATCACCACAAACGCCACCCCACACCTCAACCACACCACCCCTTGGCACCCCAAAGACACCCTAGGTTCAGTGACGCCAAACTCAGGGTCATGGTGGAGGAAATAGTCCGTGTAGAGCCCCAGCTCTTCGGGGCACAGGTGCAGCACACCACAATTGCCAGGAAGATGGAGCTATGGCAAAGGATAGTGGACAGGGTTAACGCGGTGGGACAGCATCCACGCAATCGGGAGGACATCAGGAAGAGATGGAACGACCTACGGGGGAAGGTGCGTTCCATGGTATCAAGGCACAACATAGCGGTGCAGAAGACTGGAGGCGGACCCCCACCTACTCCCCCAGAATTTACCGCATGGGAGGAGGAAGTCTTGCAAATCCTGCATCCTGAGGGCCTCGCTGGAGTAGGCGGAGGAATGGACTCTGGTAAGGCAAATCTTCACTACTGCTTCCCACCCCCACCCCACCTGAATGCCAAATCATACCCCCACCCTCACCCCCTCCCCATCACACCAACCCCTAGCAAAAGCCTCACCATCACAACCCACCCATCCCAACACCAAGCCCTGCATGTGACCACAAAGCATGGACACCCATCACCAAAGCATGCCCACTGCACACACACATCACCCCCACAAGCCACCCTCACAAAAGCCCCCACAAGGAAATGCCTGCACATGGGTACACGGACACCCACCCATCACACGAAATCCCACACACAGAAGCAATAACCATACCTTTATACCCCTGCAGGACCCGAACGCCACCACACCGCCACGGAGGGTCCAGAGATGTCCATCCCACCCCCAGAAGAGGCCCCCAGCGATGACAGCAGCTCTGTCTCCCTGGAGCCAGATGACCAGCCCGGCCCATCGGGGACCTCTGGACAGTCGGTTCCCCACAGACAGCCACAGGCTACACCAGACCCAACCCCCTCTGGGAACACCAGCACAGCTCCCACCCAGCTGGCCCATGCCTCTGTCTCCAGGGCACGTAAATCAGCGGTGTGTCCACCACTACAGGGCACCCAGGTTGACCCACCACCCCAACAACAACAGGGACCTGGGGGCAGTGGTAGTGGGCACACCGGCCAGGGGACAGAGGCCCAGGAACACAGGGGAACTGGGAGGGCTGCTGTGCGACAGGGGGGGGACAGGCCCGGGGAACCGACTCTCCAAGAGGCCCTCTCCTCCATCATGGGAGCATACCACCGCTCCCAGGAGACGATGGCGACGGTACTGGCCTGGTTCCAGAAGATCCAGGAACTGCAGGAGGAACGGTACATGGGGTTCAGGGAGGAACTGAGGAACATCGGTTCCGCAATGGGGACCATCGTCCTGGCCCTTACCCAGATCGTCACCACATTGCGGGACCATGTGGCACCCCAAAGGGCCCCTGTCACTAGCCCAGGCCAGGAACAGCCTACCACCTCCGCCGGCGCCAGTGGACAGGAGGCCCCCACACAACGACAGGCCCCCAGAACCCCACCTCCTGCAGAAGAAGAACCACCCCGCAAGCGGAACCTGAGATCTCACAAGAAGACAGAGTAGGATTGCAAGACCCCCGCCAGCCTAAGATACCCCCTGATGTCATCCCACTGTCCCACATTGCCACCCTGTCCAACCTTGAACTGCCCCTGCTCCATCCTTCCACAGGCATATGGACAATGCACCTGTGCGACTGAAAACTGGACTCTGCCATGGACATTACTCCACCCCCACCCATCCCCGCTTCCCAATCATTTACCTATATCTAGCACTTAAAATAAATCACTTATTCCACTTAAATAAACAGGAGTCTGCTTGTATTCTTAACAAATGTATTACACATAACGGTTCAATAATGTCCAGTTACTTTGTGATGACAACATACCAATTTCAATAAGCTTTAGTCCATGGGCAAACAAAGCTGAAGTCAGGCAGTGGGTCATACAGCTCTGAAAAGGGAAGGGAAAGTCACAAATCAGTTAACAGGAACTGGGGGGAAACACAGACAGTGGAGACGCATGAGGCCTTAAGTAAATGTAAATTGGGGTGGCTGTTCCTTACCTGTGTGCTACTGAAAGTATTGTTGTATGACTGTATCCCTGTTGTCCGTGTCGTCCCCGTCGTCTTCCTCCTCTTCACTCTCCACAGGCTCCACAGCTGCAACAACACCACCATCTGGACCATCCTCCTGCAGAAAAGGCGACCTGGCGTCGCAATGCAAGATTGTGAAGCATACAGCAGGCCACGATGATCTGGCACACCTTCTTTGGTGAGTACATGAGGGATCCCCCTGTCATATGCAGGCACCTAAACCTGGCCTTCAGGACCCCGAAGGTCCTTTCTATGATCCTCCTAGATCGCCCATGGGCCTCATTGTACCGTTCCTCTGCCCTGGTCCGGGGATTCCTCACTGGGGTCAGTAGCCACGACAGGTTGGGGTAACCAGAGTCACCAATTAGCCACACACGGTGTCTCTGTAGCTGTTCCATCACATAAGGGATGCTGCTATTTCGCATGACATACGCGTCATGCACTGACCCAGGGAACTTGGCATTTACATGGGAGATGTACTGGTCAGCCAAACAGACCACCTGGACATTCATGGAATGATAACTTTTTCTGTTTCGGTACACCTGCTCACTGTCTTTGGGGGGAACCAAAGCCACATGGGTCCCATCAATGGCCCCAATGATGTTGGGGATATGTCCAAGGGCATAGAAATCACCCTTCACTGTAGCCAATTCGCCCACCTCACGGAAAATAATGTAGCTCCGCATGTATTTCATCAGGGCAGACAACACTCTGGATAAAACCTTAGAAAACATAGGCTGAGACATCCCAGATGATACGGCCACTGTTGTCTGAAACGACCCACTTGCCAAAAAATGGAGTACTGACAGAACCTGCACCAGAGGGGGAATCCCTGTGGGTTGGCGGATGGGGGACATCAGGTCTGGCTCCAGCTGGGCACATAGTTCATGTATAGTTGCTCTGTCAAGCCAGTATGTAAGTATGATATGTCGTTCTTCCGTTGTCGACAGGTCCACCAGCGGTCGGTACACGGGAGGATTCATCCTTCTCCTCGCAAGTCCCAGCGGACGGTGCCTAGGAAGGACAACATGGAGCACAGAGTCAAGCAACCCACAGGTTCGTTCACACAGCTTGCACAGTACACGAATCGCTATGCATGGAACGGCTTGTATGAGTGGCAATGCAAGGCCTAGGCCTGTGTGACGCAGTAGAAATCATGCCATGTGGGCCCTGGAAATGGCGGCTGCCTGACCTGTGAAGTGTGACAGTGGGATGTGAGGTCACTGCGCTGGCGTGGCACACCGTGGCGGTAGGCGGTCGAAGACCGCAGCGCAAAGCAGCATTGGTTAACATTGAACCCTATGGGTCTCAGGAGCCAATGACGATGTGCGCCGGCGGTCGCGGCACGCACCGCCGCGGTACGCACCGCCGCAGGCGTGACCGCCATTTTCTATCTGATTAATCACTCGAGACCTGATCATCCACAGGAGAGGACCTATACTGCAAGTGCTGCTGTGACCTCGGTCTGGGAGATACAATGGCTGCTGCGACTGGGGAAAGGGCCCCTGCCTTCACTTCCGAAGAATTGGAGAAACTTGTTGATGGGGTCCTCCCCCAGTATGCGCTACTCTACGGTCCTCCAGACCAACAGGTTAGTACACAGGGTGCACGCTGAATGGGCTATGCCTGTGTTGAGTGGGGTGTATGTAAGATGGTGGGGAGGGGAGCGAATGAGGAGTGCAACGCACGACAGATGGGAACATGTGCCACATGGCAAGGTTGGGGAGGGGGTCCACTCACATCTACCATGCAGAAAAGCGATGATATTTCCTTTCCCACCCTGTACATGTCAAATAGGTCAGCGCCCATCAGAAGATGGACATTTGGCGTGCCATAGCCAAGGACGTCCGGGCCCTGGGGGTCCACAACAGACGGGCACCCACTGCCGAAAGAGGTGGGAGGACATCCGCCGCGGGACCAGAAAGACCGCCGAGTCTCTGCTGGGGATGGCCTCCCAACGTAGGAGGGGTGCCAGCCGCCAATTGACCCCCCTGATGTCCCGGATCCTGGTGGTGGCCTACCCCGATTTGGATGGGCGCGTGAGGACATCACAGCAGACACAAGGGGGTGAGTATCAGCACATTCTGCTATCTTTGCGCGCAGTGGAGGTGTCTGGGTTGGGGAGGAGGGCTGTGGGTGACTCAAGGCCAGGGCGCTTTCTGTAGGCTAGTCCCCTCCGTTAGGCATGGCCCTGTGCCCCCGCCCCCCACCTCTGTAGGGTGCCAAGTACAGCTATCCATGGTCCTGCATCACCCATGTGTGCATTTGTCATCCAAAGACCTGTAGGCCTAGTCACAAGAACTGAGTAGTGTACCCCGATTGTGCAGCGTAGTGCAGGGGGCTTCTGTGTCTGTCCTCTCCGCCAACGGTGTTGCCAATGCATGCACTCAACCTGTCTTCATTTCTCCCCCCCACCCATTTTCTTTTTCTTCCTGTGCATGTGTGCATTAGCATCATCAGGCGGAGGAGAAGTGGCATTGGCGCACGAGGGAGCTGCATTTCACATGGCCCCGGAGGGCCATGCAACCGACTCCGAGTTCGCCAGTGAGACGGAGGGCGAGGGGAGCTCCACAACGGGGACCCGTGGAGACGTCAGCGACACCGACAAGTCCTCGGAAGGGAGCTCCCTTGCGGTGGCGGCAACATCCGTGCCCACCGCCACAACAGGTACAGCCGCCACCCAGCGCACCGGCCCCGCCCTCCCAGCAGCCCCTCAGCCTTCGCTCCGTGCCCGCTCACCCAGGAAGGTGGGCATCTCCTTCGCCCCAGGCACCTCAGGCCCTGCCCCAGTTACCCCTGCTGCCCTCAGTGAGGAGGTCATTGACCTCCTCCAGACCATCATTGTTGGGCAGTCTACCCTTTTGAATGCCATCCAGGGTATAGAAAGGGAGGTGCATCGGAGCAATGCATACCTGGAGGGCATTCATTCGGGTCAGGCTGCCCATCAGCGATCGTTCAACGCTCTGGCCTCAGCACTGACTTCAGCCATTGTCCCTGTCTCCAGCCTCCCTCTTCTAACTCCCTCCACCCAGTCCCAGTCTCCTGTTCCTCAGCCTATCCCATCCACACCATCAGACCAGCCTGCACATACCTCAACACCCAAGGGCAGCTCATCCAGACATAAGCACCACAGATCCCACAAGCATTCACACAAACAACATCCAGATGCAGACATGCCAACAGTCACTACCACCTCTGTGTCCCCCTCCTCCTCGTCTCCCTCCTCCCTCCCTGTGACGTCTCCACTCACACCTGCATGCACACCACCATCAGCCAGTACTTCCATCACCAGCACACCCTCCATTACAGTCAGCACACGTGCAGTCACCACCCCACTGCCATTTACACGTCCCCTGTGTCCTCTCCCACTGTGTCTGTCACCCCCTCTTCCAAACCACACAAACGCAGGCAGCCACCCACCCAACAGCCATCCACCTCACGACAGCCTCCAGCCCAAGCACCTGCACCCAAAGACAGCACACTTGACTCTCCTACAACCACATCCTCTTCCTCCACTCCCATACCCACTGCACCTACCCTTCCCATTGCTCCTAAAAAACTTTTCCTCTCCAAAATTAACCTCTTTGCATCACCTGACCCACCCCCTCCATCTGGTAAGAGTCGAAAGAGCACCTCAGCCACCACCAGCCCTGCATCTAGTATCACCATAGTGCAGGGCTATTGGAGTCCACCAGCTCCTAGGGAAGGAACATCGGCCAGCAGCAAGGGGACAGCCAGCCCACCCCCTGGGAAGAGGACAAGAAAAATTAAGGGCCGGCGCGAAAAGCCTGAGACGGCTGCCACCAAGGAGAGTGGCCTTGCCACGTCACCTGCCACATCATCTAAGGGAGGCAAGGGCGAGAGAGCTGCAGCGAAGGAGGGCAAGGAGGGCAAGGGCAGCAGGGCGGAGAAGACATGCAGCAGCCGAGCGCACCAGGAGGGCCCCACCAGCCCCATACCGGGTGTGACGGACGACACCCACGGGCCCAAGACTCCATCACAGGAGGGCCCCGCTACCGCAAGTAGCGACTAAGCGGGTAGTCTTGGCCAGGTCTGGCTCCCTTGAAAGACAGGACAAGCACCGCTGAACAGGGCCCCGCCAAGACAGGCACCGCTGAACAGGGCCCCGCCGTGAAGAGCACCGCTGAACAGGGCCCCGCCAAGACAGGCACCGCTGAACAGGGCCCCGCCGTGAAGAGCACTGCTGAACAGGGCCCCGCCAAGACAGGCACCGCTGAACAGGGCCCCGCCAAGACAGGCACCGCTGAACAGGGCCCCGCCGTGAAGAGCACCGCTGAACAGGGCCCCGCCAAGACAGGCACCGCTGAACAGGGCCCCGCCAAGACAGGCCCCCTGGGATGGGCGAGAGTGACAGGGGGTGTCCCTGGGGGCAGGGGAGGGCATCTCTGGGCTCCTTCCGAGCCCACAGGTCCCTTAATGCCTTCCCTGACCCAGGCGTTAAAAAACGGCACCCATCAGGCTGTGCGCCGTTTTTTTAAGGCCCACCCCCTCCTGTGCGTCAAAATGACGCCAGAGTATAAATAAGGGGCACAGGCCTTAAAGTCATTTTTTGGAAGGGAACGCCTACCTTGCATATCATTAAAGCAAGGCAGGTTCCCCCTTCCAAAAAATGACGCACATGGTGGGATTTTGACGTCCGCGGGGCCGGGGGTCAAAGTATAAATATGTGGCAGGGTTTGCGCCGAATGTGCGTCAAAATTTGTGACGCACATTCGGTGCATGCAGAGTATAAATATGCCCCTTAGTATCTCTGCACATTTATACGCGTTGTAAATGCACTGCAGCAACTTAACCTCATGTTGTGAATTGCACATGTTACTGAACTGTGTTAGAAGATTTCATAGCCTTAGTCTGAGGTGGGCACTAAAAGTGAGGATTTTAGAAAGCAGTGGAGTCAGCTCCTGTTAATGTTACTTGTTGCATATCATCAAGGACTTCTCACATTACTATCAACTAGAAGATCCTGGTACCTGTTATCTCCGAACTCTTTTTTATCACGTGGTTTTGTTCCTATTCACTTGCAGTCAGAGAACCTATATAAGAATAAGCGGAAATCTTATGAATGTTAATACTAAATGCTCCAGCTTATTAAGAGTGAAGCTCTGGTTCATTAAATCAGCAATGGCCTTGCACTATTTGTGCTTGCTTATTGTTAATTAAATACATGTTAGACTCTCTAGGATATCCAAAGAGTTGTGTTTTTCTTTTGCAACAGGGAAAACACTCTCTACGTGTTTCTGCACATTATGAGCAACAGCATTTTGAAAATCTGACTTATATTAAACTCATTCTAATATCTTTAAACATCAACTTACTAAATGAGTTTTGCTGTGTTTTAATGTATTGCTGCAAATTTGCTTCTATTCTTCATGTCTGCAGCCAAACTATCTCTTTTATAAGAAAGAGGAAGATTCTAATGGGGCTATTCACAAAGGTAACTTGCATTTGTGTTTAATTTACACATATTATTTTACTCTCACACTTTTGGGTAACTTTAGTAATTTTCACTATTCACAAAATTAGAGTGTAAAGTTACTCAAAAGTGTAGACTTTCCAAATTCCTACATCTGACACAGGGGATGGAGCCAAATTTATAAGTGTAAGTTACTATTGCCAAAAAGAAACAGTAGTAAGTCCAGCACCATACATGGCCAAGCACTGGTGCTGCAACACCCTCCCATCGAAAATAATGGAGGTAGAGACTTAAAATAAAATTACATGGGTAATAAAGTTTAAAATAGTTAAAATATAAATAAAAAAGATCGAAATAGAATCGTCAAAGTAGAGTACAATAGATATAAAGCAGAACAAAATAAAAATTGCTACAACGCTATTATCATATGTTTTAATTAAAATGTTAATAATTTTAAAATATTAAACTAAATAACAATTACTTTGCTTGAGCTTAAATTAAAAAAAAAGGTTTTAATGAGAAATAATGATTATTAAAAGTGATGTATAGATCTAATTAAAAGTAATGCAAACATAATAATAATATTCATTTATAAAGTCAAAAAAGATTGTTCAGATATTTTTTAATAAAACAATAAATATGTTTGATTTTTAGATTTGTATAGCATTAAATTATATTTATTTGCATGTGTAACTATTTAAAATTTCTATGTTATTTAAAATTATTTCCTACAGGGTTTTATTTCATGTCCATACCTCAATTTCTTTCTATTGGAGGGTGTTGCAGTGCCTGTGGTTGACCATGTGTGGTGCTGGACTTACTCCAGCTCTGCAAAGGAGTAATTTACTGCTGCTTTGAGTCCCTTTTGGCTGTCGTAACTTTAGAAGCGCAGTTTGTGAATAGCAATTGGCCTACTCTTTTGAGGGTGGGTACATGGCCTTGCCTAAATCCTTACTTACTCCTCATTAAACCCCCCCTTACTCCTCGCTAACCCTCACCAATTTAATATTATGTATTTCCCTTTTTCCAGACACTCCCCATACCCCTTCCACATTTACCACTAAGTACTAAACATACATGTATGAAAATCTCACCTTTGAAAGGATAGGAAAGGTAAAGGTGGACACATACACTCATAGTTGTGTGAATAGCATTTGATCATACTTTTGTAGTACTCTTTTCATACTACTAAAGTACTACAAAATGCAATTTGTGAATAGGTCTCTCTGGATTAAGTGGTTTGTGGAAAGGGTGATGGTATAACCATATATTAGTCTCATTCCTCTATTGGTCATGGAGCTCCTTGGTGACTTTCAATATTCTTTATCAAGGAGGTAGTTTATCCCACCTATAATGCTGTCTTACCCATTGGCAAGGTCCGAAAGTGCTTTGGTTTGGTCATGTAATTGGATATTCCTTCAGCGGTACATGTTTACAGTAGGTTAAGTTGATAGAGCTGTTAGAAGTTGGGTCTCTAGTTGGCAGACCACAATCCTATTCAGGGCAAGAAAGATACACACTAAAAGTTTATCTGTGCTCACCCTTTGGTAGCTTGGCATAGAGCACTCAGGCTAAACTAAAGAGGCAATGTGTAAAGTATTTGTGCACAATGAGTAACACAATGCAAATACCACAAAAGGACTCCACACCAGTTTAGAAAAGTAGTCAATATTTATCTGAGTGAAACAAGACCAAAAGGACAAAAATCAACATGCACAAGTAATGAATTTTTAAAGATCAAATCAAAATGCAGTGCTTAGAAGACAATAACTCCAACTCCAGCTTTCTGGTCACGCTGGACCAGGGCAAATCCAAAAGTGCAGTCAGACCACAATGGAGTGTGGGCCGGGTACAGAAGTCATGCAGACTCACGGAGAGTACCTTTGTTTTGTCGATGTTCGGTGACGATCATTGATCCAGAGGAGGGGATGCATCACGCTTGCAGGTGATGAGTCGTTTCCTGATTGGGCGATATCGTAAATGCATCGATATCCAGATGCAATGAGTAGTTCCGATGAGGCAGTGCTGTGTCAGCCAAGTTGGGGCTGCATTAAAAGTTGGGGTCATTGTGTCAGGCAGTAGGTGAGTGGTGCCCGCAGCCTTGGTCAGGCAGCAGCAAAACAGAGTTTCTGCAATGGGATGCATCAGGCCCAAGTGACGCACAGGTGTTGTTGCAACAGTTTTTGTGTTGCAGCACCACACTCACTTCTAAGAGCCCAGGACTGGGTTTGGCACCACTTGGCAGAGCAGGACTCACAGCAGAAGAGCCCAGGTTCTGGTAGCAAGATACAGGTGAAGTCTATGATAACCGTGAGACTTCAGAAACAGGAGGCAAGCTCAATCAGGCCATTGGAGAAACTAACTTTAGATTGCAGGGTGTAGAGAGTTAGAACCAGTCCTCTCGCTCCCAGGAAAGAAGTAGCAGGCAGCAGGTCAACAAAGCAGAGCGAACAGCAAAGTGGCAGTCCCTCATGACAGCACAGCGGTCATTCTTCCTGGTGGAATGTCCTCAGTCCAGAAGTATTCTGAGTATATGTGTCGGAGGCCCAATACTTATACCTAAAATGGTCTTTGATGTAGGGGTAACTTCAAAAGAGTTCTTTGAAGTGTAAAAGGGTCCCTTTCAACTCAGCCCTGGCTCCGGACTACCAGTAGGCAGTAATCAGTCCTTTGTGTGAGTGCAAGACACAGCCTATTCAGATGTAAATGTGAACTGCCTCTCCCTCTCCCTACCCAGGAAGACTATCAGTATGCAGATGAATACAGGTGTATCTCCTGTCACACCCAGTCCTTCCTGTTTGTGGCTGTCTGGAGAGAATGCACTAATGTAGCTGTCACCTAAACTCAGACGTGTCTCCAGAGGCAGGTTAAGGCACAGAATGGTGAAAGTAAGAAAATGCCAACTTTCTAAAAGTGGCATTTTCAGACCTGCAATTTAAAAAACACCTTCAGCAAAATATGTATTTTAAATTGTGAATCAAGAGACACCAAACTCATATTTTCCCAATTGGAAATTACACTTAAAAGATGTTTTAAGGCAACCCCAAATCTAGCCTATGGGAGAGATAGTACTTGCAATAGTGAGAGACTAATTTAAGAGGTTTTCACTATCTGGACGTGTTAAACTTAAAAGTACATGTCCAAATATACTGCATCTTGCCCTTGGGTCTAACTATGGCCTACCTTAGGGGTGACTTACATGCAATAAAAAGGAAGGTTTGAGTTGGGCCACTCGGTGCACTTGCCAGGTCAAAATGGCAGGCATGAGACATGTTTGAAAGGCTTCTACAGTGGGTGGAACAACCAGTGCTGCAGGCCCACTGGTAGCATTTAACTTACAGGTCCTGGGCACACATAGTGCATTTTACTAGGGGCGTACCAGTAAATCAAGTATGTATATCATGGGGAAGCCTATGCACAGAGTCCTAAAGCCAGCAAAAACAAGGTCAGGAAATGAGGAGGAGGAAGGCAAAACTTCTGGGGATGACCCTGCAGAAAAGGTATTTTCCACTAAGCTGATATAGAACTTCTTAGGTGGGTGGGCATGAAGACATACTCTTCAGATGTAGGCCAAAGGTCAGCATCACTTAGTATTGTATACCGAACATAGGCAGTGTGCCCAGCACTTGCCATGTAGCTTTTGATAATCTGATTTAGCACAGTCAGTATCCAAATAAAGAGGGCCTCTAGCACACTTAAAAGTCTTTAACCAGCAATGGAGGCAATCCCACTTATTCAGGAAACTTTTCATTCACACATATTCCTTGTCTCCGAGCTCAGTATGACCTGGTGCAGCTTGACAGTAAACATGAAGGCAAGTGAAACCTCTAGGAACAGTACTGGTTTGTGTAGGTCGTTCTAAAATATCTAAAAGTGTTTTGCTTTTCATTTTTGGCACAGGTATTACCTGCCAACTCCTTATGCTGAATCTAGATAGATATATACTCCTGGGCTGTGTCCTTTTTCTCAACTACTCCCAATACTACTACTATTACTACTAGTAGTAACAACAACAACAATACTAATAATGATAAAAACATGTCTTATAGCGCCTCACAATTACACTTCTTATCACCAAAAGCATTAGTAGCTGCATGCCAATGGGTTTTCTATTTTACTGAATTGAGTTTTGCCAACTTCAATGTTTTCTAAGCCCTCCAATGTGTTATTTCATTGCATGCCTACATGCTGGTTACTGTCAATGAAGTATCGTGGCGTCAGTTCACTAAAAGAATGCTAGGGGTCGTCTCATCACACACCCTCTGATGTCCAGTGACTTCACAGATGTACCCGCTTATTGCACATTTATCCCCTCAACATCTTTCTGTTTGGTGCTGAGGAACCAGTGAATGGGGAAGGAGTAGAAATGTAGAAAGTACACAAGGCCATTAAGACTTTCTGTACCTTTAATTCTGCGTGACCTCTGACACCAGGGGCAGCAAGGTGAGGGCCGGTATTAGGGTGCTAGCCAGGGATAGCTCTGCTACTGGCTGCCCTTGACTGACATTCACATGCACAAGTGAAGCTGAATCAATCTGCCTGTAAACGTGACCCTTACGTCATGGTCCCTGCAAGGACGGTATATGTTTCGGTATTCAGCCTGGCCTCCTTTTGATAAGCACTGTTTCTTCCGATGTTTAATTGTTGGGAGTGCCTCTGAAATATATTACTTCACTAGTAATCCATGTGTTTGCCTGCTGCTGAGCAGCTGCTGCCCGAGGGCAACGTCCTGACGCACAGAACTAATATTCAAAGTCAAAGGGAAATAAAAGCTAGCGAGTAGTTCGAGGAAAGCTGAGGTCATCCTGCGAAGGCCAGCTCTTGCTCAGGTAGTGGATAAATATTTGCACAAAAAACACGCAGTTTAGTTATTATGCCTGCAGGCCCTAAATGCCGTAATAAATCATACTAAAGGGTGAGCAGATTTTTTTTTATAAGGAATCATAGTTGAACCAGAAACCAATCAGTATAGTGTGCTTAATAGGGTAATGGGCCATTAGTGCTGCGAGTCACCGGACCATGTAAAGAAAGGCTAAGAAAAAGGCCCCATTGAAGCACATAATAAACACCACACTCAATCTATTGGGCTACACGTGTAGGCGAACAGCCTTGTGGGCTGTTTTTATAAAGCTAGCAATTGTATATTCATCCACATTCTCGATACTTGGTCGTAAAATGTGACGTCATTGGTAGACAATAGGCAACACCTAGTCTGCACTTTACTGGGTTAGTTTAAAAACTAGATTTAAAATCATTATCAGGCATATATACAACAACAACAAAACATGGATGTAATGAAAGCAGTCCTTACAGTTTGGTTTGTATAGTCTGTCAATACATTTATAAAACAAGCATTGGCAAAGATAATAGGTTTGATGATTTTACAGTGTGCTACTGTGTTTGTTGTTTGTGGACTGGGATGCGAGTGCAAACAAAAATATGAGAAAACTGATGCTACAGAAAAGAAGGCTTTCTTGTTTTTTCCAAAGCATCCATTTTTCAAATGCTTTTATCTCTACTTACTCCCTAGTGCTGACGAGCCACATTCTGCCTATAAAATAGTCCCTTATTAGTTACAATGAAGGATGAAGGGCCCTCTCAAAGAGCCAGTAGAAAAACTGTGGGATATAGGTGCTCTTTTGGGCTGAGCCAAAATAAAACTTGTAATGTTTCAAGCAATGTCTGAAGATTCTGGAGCAAAAGAAGCCAATAATATAGGGGGCTGACCTGAAGCCTTTAAAACTATAAATACAAAACAATAAATTGGCTATGAATGGTGCAAGCATCCTATACGTCAAACCTAACAAAAGCACAGATGCTGGCACCGAATGGTTGAGTAAATTATTCCATTTTGTTTCATATATGTATGCGTGGGATTTATAGGGCACAAGCCTACATGCAAAGCATTCGAAAGGAGTGCAAATGGGGCTGGATTACAAAATATGTGGCCAAAACATAAGGTGGGAACATGCCAGTCAGGTATTCTAGTGGGCTTGTGAGTGGGAAAGGTTTTTCAGTAGAGAAATTTTAGAGTGAGGAGAGATGTGGTGTGAACAGAAATGTCTTCATTTGCTTTCAACATATGCTGCATTGAGTTGCATTTTGTTCCAATATCTTCAATAACATTTTAGCGTAAAAATGTGTAAGCCACAGAGCACATTTATGTGCAGCATAGTGAAATGATGAAATTATAAAAATTACACAAAACATACATCCAATGCTTGCAATGCATGGATTGTGGGTTACACTACTTTTGGTAGGTGCATAAACTGGTGAAGTATTAAAAAAAAGAAGTGGGAGGAATAACCACGTTAGGCAGCATACAAATGATATCACAGCGTGTGGCATCATGGCAAGTGACATCACACATGGCATCACAGGAAGTGGTATTACAACCCAAGACCTCACAGGAAGTGACATACCAAAACGTGACATCAGATCTTAACACCGCACACATATGTTTAGCGGGTCTATCATGCGTACATTTGAGCGCATTCAAGTTTGAGGATTTTGTGTCGGGTTGTGCCAAAAAAGTAAAGCAAACCCAATGCAAAATATGGAACTCAACTTATATATTTTTTTTTTTTAAACTCTGTCACAAAGAAATTGGCAACAAAGAGAAACGTGGACAGTAAATATTCTTCTCAATTGTTTGCAAAGTCGTCCTTTTAAAATATCTAGTTGGGTTAAGGCCCTCGCTGCAGAGACCTTGGTGTACTCAAAAAACTTCAGGAATAATAATAATAATGGAAAGATAACTCTGGAGGTTAATACATTTGCTGCAGAGATCTAGGTTTTATCTAGTCCCATTGAATCAAAGGTTAGTATGTATCATCATGTAATATGCAGATTTTTATTTTATGCAGCTAGGTAAGTGGGTTACTGCTTTTAACACAGAGATCCTTGCAATTCATAAATTGTACTCCTACTGTAGCACAGTGAGCCATGAAGGACATGTGACTCCTACACCTTGTAACCCTCACTGTCTTATGTAACACATCCTGTACATTGAGTTACACATTTGCATGATTTATTGTCAATGTATAATGTGTGCGTGTGATGTAAAGTGCTCTAATGCCCTGCTTTGGGATTAGTAGCGCTATGAAATAAAACAAACTGGTGGAATTTGAATTGTTATTTGGGTAATACTGTTACAGATCAACACACCAGAGATTTTCCAGTGCATCTCATATACAGGCACTGAACAAAGGCAAAACCAGGCCTCTCTTAAGTACCTGTGGTGTAATAACCAGGTGTGAGCCTTTAGTGTCCCTCTATTGTGTCTGCATTAGGGTATGAGGCTCTAGACTGCGCCCAGCCTGGGTATTTGAACAAAAGGAGGCTTGATGGCCCTTAACTTCGACCCTTGGTATGGGCCCAACTGGAATGTGATAAGCCTCCCCCACACTGCTTGCCCCCTGCTGCTTGTTAAGAAAGCCGACAAAGTGCAGGAACTGCTGAATGTCCCCCGGTGTATGAAAATGACATCTGGAAGATTTCAGCATATTTCTGTGGTGGTAGTTTATTTGGCAGGGTAGACGGCAGCCACCCTGTGGATTAATAGGTAGACGCTGTCTACCCGCGTATACCCTTGAGTTGTGCCCTGCACTTGATGCAGAGACTTCTAAAACATGCAGGTCACATGGTCATGTTTAATTACATACATGTGTTTGAGTATGGTCTTCTTAACTCTTCATCCTTCTAAAGCTGGTTAACTGGCTACCATTCAATTGGTAATACTAATTTGCTTAAGTGCACATTATGTTAACTTCTAAACTAAAATCTATTCATCAGAGAATACGGGTCAAAATTAATGACCGTAATTAACAATCACACCCAGTATGCTAATGATTTTTTTAAATACTTGTTAGGGAATGAGTCAGGAGGTTTTGTGGTTATCCTCAGTATTATGATTAATACATTTGCGGATACGTGGAAGATGCTTTCAGTAGGTTAATCTATTTCTCCCTTTCTCTCTGCTGATTATCTCCTTCCCACACAGTCTGTTACAGAAACTGATGCAGCAGAAAACATCCTGCTCTCCTTGACAAAATCTATGCCCAAATCTGAGATTTCTCATTGAAGACCAGTATTCAAATGGTCCTCCCTTCACTTCCTTGGCATCTCTGAAAATTGTGCCATAAGAAAATATGTCACTTTTTGAGTTTTATGTAGGATTTGTATTAAGAACAACTTAAGCTCTAATTGCAGGCAGCAAAAGAGACTACCCTAAAAATACCTTCCAATAAGCATTTACAAGGGGGGGGTGAAGAGATGGGATCTTCAAGTACATTTTAATGGTTTGGGGGAAGCCTGATATACGTTTAGCCCGCTTGTGCAGTGACAGACAAAGCATCGGTGGGTGATTAAAAGCTCCATTAGTGGGTTAAGTGCCTTAGAAGGTATACAGTGTTTAGGGGTTTGGTTGCAAATACAACAGGTGTTAGCCCGGGGCTGGTAAGATGAGCACCTAAGTCCCGGGTGACAACTTCTTTAAAGGGAAGGGATGAAGGAGGCTGAGAATACCAGGGCTACTAGAATCAATACTTGTGGTGAAGAGCTGATGAATAACATGTTATCGACAATGACCTGCATAATGTAATTTGTAATGCCATGTTTGAGGTCATAAGCAATGCCAGGAGATGAGGTTATGAATGGCTCTCTAACAATAACTGGCTAAGATGCCCTACACATACTGTTCATGCCTCTCACAATCCATGAAAAATTGCAGTTTAACATTGTTAAGCTTCTGCTCAGACCAAACTCTAAATGAAAAATAAAATCTAAAGGAAAGACAAACGATCCTTGTGAGTGAAGAATAGGTAAACCAGTCAAAGAACGGGGACCAAGGAACAGTTCAAAAGGTGTGGAAAAAAATTCCCTTCACAACTAAAAAAGAGAAACAGTGATACAACATTCATGAACCAGTATTCTTAATTTAATACAATCGCTAATTTGTTGTTTTAATTTCAGGGATCATTTTACTTAGACCTTTTAGTTCAGTGTGAACTAAAATATGCAGCTGACTTACGGGATGATGGAAATGATTTATGATTCACCACCTATCACGTTTTTGTTTTCGTCAATGACTTATCTTTATTCATTACATACCAGAAATGATGGAATCACAACTCAAAATACAGCATTAGTTCTACATGTAGAAATTGCAAGGTCAACTAGATCTTAGAGACGGTCTTACAGCTATAATGAATGTCTAAGAGAACAAACAGTGATAGAAAGTGAATTGCAGCTGCCGTGTTTTCTATATATATCATGACAATAGACATATTATAAGCACGAACCTCAGTGGTGACTGAAGATGTCACGTCTCTATTTTATCATCCTTAACATCGCTGAAGCCTCGAACAATTTGTTTTTTCTATATCAAATAGCTGGCGGTTGAAATGCAAGTGTGATTCCACATCTTGTGCCCGCAGAGCTTGATCATTGTCAAAGCAAATGTGCTACCCTGTAGGATCACAGAGAGGAAGCCTGGGCACAGAAGCTTTAGCCCATCTCCTGCATCTGAACTCAATGTCCAGGTCCAGGGTGGTCTAGAGGCAGGCAGACTGGAAGCAGTACAAACACTCCGAGCCTACAAAGATTGGCTAAAATCTGAGAACTGTGGGTTGTGGTTTCAAAACAAGATGTGGCTAAGACCACTTTACTCACCCAGAATTGATTCATTATATCTGAAGGCCAGCACATTGGGTGTAGGGTGTGGCTGAAAGCCAGGCTCAATAGGGCCTGGACTTGGTTGAGTGGGCACAAACAGAGAACTGCCGAAGGTTAACATCTGCACCCTGCGCCAAAGTCCGTATCTTCCTAATACACAGTGGTGGGAAAGATATGGTTGTGTAGCAAACCATGGCTTGAAAACCGATGGGATTTCGGATCATAACTTGACATCCATTCAATTCTTCCAATTGAAATTTTTTCTTGTAGTACCATCTTAAAGTACCTGTTGTCTTTAACTCTTTCGTTTGTAGGAAATAGGCTGTGTCAGTGGTTTGAGATACATCATAGATGTATACTTAATCATTCCTGTTCCTAGTTAATCACTTTCTTTGCTACAATGAACTTGCCAAGAATTTTGTGAATATTCAGTTCAGTGGGAGGATGAGAGGGCACAGTAGACATTGATAGAGTTGCAAACACATGTTCTAGATCTGTCAACGACACCATAGAGTAATACTCTGCTTAATCTAATTGAAATAAAGCACTCTGTAAATCCAAATCTAAAAGGAAAAACTGTTCTCCAAGTAGTTCCTCCTGTGATACTTTCAGGTTAATTTGTGGTAAGACCTGGTGTTTCTTCCAGTACCACTGAACCTGAAATGATCAGATGATCCTGGATCAAGTGAGCTACTGAGGCATTGGCTGAGAGACTTGAGAGGTCATACAGAACAGCTCACAGAAAAACGTTTGTGAATCTGATCAGGAGTGGATAACTTTGGAGAGTTAATCTACAGTGATAAATTAAACCCTTCCTGTCCATTAATGCATGATTCTTTAATCTCTAGATTAGTCTTATAGTGCAGATGTGATCTAGTGGTTAAGCAGCAGGTGTTTGAAATTGGGTACCTCAGTTCTAAATACATCTCCGAAAAATTATATTCTTTGAATCTAAAATTGTTAATATATGGTAAACATTTGTTCTTGTTCAAGTGAGTGGAATTCCCTTTAATGTAGTGGGCTTTGCTATTCTCCAGCTACCCTGTCTTATTTTAATACCTTTACATACACACGACTGAAATGTGGGTGGTTTATTCAGCCTTTAACTATATATTGTTTGGCTTTAGTATGTGATAATGTTTGTTGAGAGTGGTAGTAGGGATTTTCTTTTAGATTGTCTTTGAATATGAAAGACACATGGGTATCATATGTCATGGGCCTGACTCCTTCCCATTGTCCTCTGCATGACTAATAGTGGCGGCTTCTCCATTAGGGCGAAGGAACGTCACCCCCCCCCCCCCCCCCCCCACCAACAGCAGCAGCTGTAAGACCTTTTTAAGAAAATGATAATAAACTATGTTTATTATCATTTTCATGAAAAGGGGCGGGCATTGGGGCGACGAGCAATTGAGGGGAGTGCACAGAGCACTCGCCTCAGAGCACATGTATGTTTGGCCAGCCATCTCGGGCTGGTAAAACACACATGCACAGGAGGCTCCCTCCAGCCCTGCAACACAGTTGCAGGGCTGGAGACAGCAGGCACGGGCTCGCAGTCTGCCCGGGAGTGCCCTGGCTGGGCTCTCCCAACCAATCCTGATGCTGCTCTGAGCAGCGTCAGGATTGGCTGCAGGGCAGGCTGGGAGCCTGTGCCTGCCTGGTCCGGAGACGAAGCAGAGGAGCGACACGGCACGGCGGCCAGGAAGGTAAGTTGATTTTATTTTTATTTTTTACCCCCGGCCATGCGCTGCCCCACCCCTTTTGTGAGCCACGACTGGTGACTTCACAAGCTCATAGGCATCCAGTGGCCACTTGTCTGTCTCTTGAGACACATACATCCAGTCTGCTATTTTTGCCAATAGCATGCTGCATTCTGAGACATATAATTTCACTTTTAACATTGAAAGCAGGAACACCAACCTCCCTACATGTATAAATTATTGTAGGCTAAAAAATCATCACTACGTATATGTTCACATTTGACATGTGTCACTTGACAGCTCGGCATGTTTTCTCCCTAGTTCCTTATTTTTCTTACCCTCAAGCAGGGCTTTAAGTGGGATGGGTCCTACCATGTCTCAGACCTGGGAACTAAAAACTGGCTTTGGAATGGATCACTATTTGGCCCTATAAATACATGTCCTTAACTTGAATTTTCAACAATGAACACAAAAAACATGTCACTGATGCAGCATATATTTTACTTCATCTTACATTCTCAAAGAGTACTCGTTTTTCCAGACTTTGTGCTTCTTGCCTTTATTTGATCAAACATTTGTCTGTTGTGAAGTGTGTACTGTAAACAGAGTGACTTCTAGGCATCTAGATGAGTACAGGTTGTGAGTAGGTGTTAATGGGGCATGATTGAGAGCTTTGGAGTTGAGGCTGAATGCAGTGTGTTTCTCACAGTGCCTGTCAGACAGTGGTGTAACGAAACCTGAAGGACCCCCCCTGCAAAGTATCTAGAGGGGCCCCCTTGACCCAATCACCCATGCACAGTGTACTGTTGTGAGGGAGCCCTCTGGAAATCAGGGCTCCTGTGGGGGCTGCAGGGACCTTTGTTATACCAGTGCTGTCAGTGTATCATTATGTGGTTCTGACGACATGCTCATCCAGTCCTTGGCCTCTTTGCAGAACTCACTGAGCGGTGGTCACAAATGTGCCAATTCCAATCATGATTCTGTAGGAAAGTGTGCGAAGGTGTCACACAGTTGTTAAACTATTGACAGCGCCGAAAGAAAGTGCTTACAGTGTGTGGGTAGGTTGTGTGGAAGGGTGAAGGGAAGGAGATGAACCACGGTAAATGCAGGAGGATAAAATGAGAAGTCAGTGCTGAAGATGAAAGCAAAGGTGTGTGAGATATACAAATAAAGGATTTCAGAAAGATGTGGGGGAACCTAAGAGTGTAAAATATCTAACAGAGGGAGAATTGGGAGAAGAAAGTGGTGTGACAATCAGAATAGGAGTGAATGAGACTCTGAAGACGGCTATCCTTTCACAGACTTTTGTAATATCCAATTCACGTTCTCCTGTTTTCAGAATTGAAACTTTTTTCAGCTCAAAATAATCACAACAAAGTCGTTGTTACTCGTTTATTAGATACTACTAAAGAAGCACTGGCAAAGTTGGCAGGCCTTGCCTGTTTTAGGCGTCTGTTGTATTGTATGTCTGGATAGAGTAAAAGAAAGGCTACAGAGAGCCAGGCACACTGTGTGGAGTGCAGAATTTGAGTTCAGGTGTCTTACGTGAGACCCTTAGCTTTTGTCTTTTGGAAAGGCCTCCTGGTCATGCTTCTTTGGTCGCGTGCCTTTTAGGTAGCCTCCACGTTTTTATATCCCACCCAAAGTGCTGCCGTTGTTGGAATTCTCCAGTCCATGCACTGGCCACAGCAAGCCACCCTTGCTGTTTCACTGCACACCACACATAAATAGTCAGGCCTGCTCTGCTTAGCCCAGGTTCGCTTCCATCTGGTGCTATTGAAATCTGGACTCAGATCTATTTCCAGTCCTTGCATCTGTGAATTAACCCTGCGTTTCCTTAACACACTTCCATCCACTTAAATGTAACTCCTGCAGATCTCGCCTTGTAAACCCAAGCCAGCCTGCGCGCCGCTCCTCTGAAGCAATGTCTGCGCCATTCATGAGCCGCGCACCTCTTGCGTGGAAAGAAATGAACTGCCAGAAGAATGCCCCCGTGGTGCGGAGCAGCCAGCTTCACAAAAAGTATTTTACTAATAGGATAAAACTTTGTGAAGCCTCTTCATTCCTTTCACAGTTTGCCTCCCGTCCATCTGCAACCTACCGACTAAGCTGCCGCCAAAACCAATCTCAGCGCCGCTGCAGGAGGCCGAGGGGTTGGGATGTTCTTTGTCGCAAACAATGGAAGGTCAGAGTGCAGGCTGCTGGCTGAAGGATGCTAAGACGCCCTTATCAGATGATTACCTTTTGTGTCATTTTACTATTTCCTTCAACAAATAGGCCTACTTTGCTAAGGTTAATGTTTTCCTTACGTCTAAGGGCTGCCCATAGCTTTCTAGCGCTCCCAAGTCATGTATAACAAATCGAGCCATTCCCGCCATTCTTTGGCAAGTCCACAATACAGTATGGGACCTGTGGTTTCATTTGTTTAAAAGGCAAAACTAGCTGAATGGACTACGTGGCTACCGACGTGTGTTTCTGTGTTAGTTTGTCCTGCAAAGCTAGACCTGTCAACTCTTATTAAAAGGTTTCCCAGTACTTGCCTTTCTAAAAGACCTCCCTATGCACGTGTCTTCATTACTTTACGTCATGTAATTTTAATTCGTTTATTTAATTTTATTTTATAAGTCACCATGTGCCACCTCGGTGTTTGCAAAGCAGGTATGCCACTCTGATGCCACGGCACCATGCTTCCACTGCTTTGGTTTGCATGTTGTGCTTTTTAAGATGTATACATCCGATGATAATCATTTATTATAGAAATGTCCAGGGCCTGCAGTGTGAATGGAGGTTTGAGACAGTAACCATATCTCAAAGAGCAACAATGATGAAAGCAAGTCATCGGATCCCAATAGCAAGGTATCCAGAAGTGTGCGTGCGGGATGCAGCTCTGTGGCTAGAGGTCTACATCTTCACTGGATGAGCGACAACATTCTGGCTTTCATCGACCATCCAGAAATTAAGAACGCACACATTGTCGGCATCAGCAGATACTTCCGAGTGACATAATGGCTATAACTAACTTGCACTCAAACATCAGAAGCTGAGGAGATACTCGATCTCAGGCTTTTGAACAGATGTGTGGCTCTGTAAGGCCAGTGATCTCCGTCCAGTGATTTAGCTGTACTCCTTTTCTTAAGGAAGTCTCCATGTTACAATATCTCATGACATTGTTGCAAATCTTTTTTTCTTAAGGCCTTTGCTCTGTTAAGCAGCTCCTTATCCTATTCATTCAGGAAATAAAAACCAGTGAGGTCCTCACAGTCCCTCGCTAGCTGCCAGTCATCAGCCCAGTTCAAAAAGACCCTCGTCCAAAAAAGACTCTCGCCCATATGAACAGTCAACTCTAAACCCCCCCACCCATCAAACAATAACCCTCATATAATAAGCTGCCGCTATCTCACGCTCCTGCTTGCGCACCAACTGCGGAGGCCGCCCCTTCTTATCTAAGGAGCATAGAGAGGTCACTCCTTAGCTATGAAGGGGCAGAAAATCCCGGCCAGGTTGTCTGTCTGTCTTTGCATCATGACCCGAAGACCTCCATTTTCCCATCGCTTTTTCCATCTTGCAAATCCATGCCCTCAGTGGTCAGGTAAACAGACTCACATGCCTCTTTGTCATATAATATTCTGGCATAAAGTAAATAACTTAATGTGTAGGTTCGAAATTGGAGTAACATAGTTATTGTAGTATCTAAATGTTATTTTTGGAAATAATATTTAAGAAAGACATGGTACCATTTCTGAAAGCAGAATGATAAGAGGAAGCTTGTTCTTAATTCCATGGTATGTAAACTCCTTAGGGTGCCTGGTACAAAACTGTTGGCAGCAGTGAGCACCTGCAACAGAGCCGTGTTGATACTCACCCACACCACAAATGCATCTGCGAAACATCCTGTAGTTCTATGAAAAACACATGAATCCTGCAAAAAATAAAAGCAGCGTTCGACATGAGTAACCTAGAACCACACTCAGTAAAACTAAGTGGGACAATGACAAATGATGTGAAAAATAAAAACAACTTTTATTGTAGATTATTTACTAATATAACAAATAAATAATTTTAAATCATATTCTAATATTTTGGATGTATTTTAGTGGAGTTGCATGCTGCGATAGCTTCTACACATAGTTTTCTAACTAAGCACTATGTTTAAGTAATAGTATGCATTATTTAAACATTGGTACATAAAAAAAAAATCATAGGCCTTTTGCAATACTTTGTTCTCTTTTGGCCACCTCTGTGCATAAGCACTAGATGGATGATCAAAAGTTAAAATTATACTCTCTGAGGTTGCATTCATTCAATAAGTTCCGATCCTTAAATCAATGGTCTTCAAACTGAATATCGGGCACCCCTCGGTGTGCAAAGGAATATAGTGGAGGGGGCGTCGAGCTCTGGCCAAGAGAAACCCTTAGGGGCATATTTATACTCCGTTTGCGCCAAATTTGCGTCGTTTTTTTCGACGCAAATTCGGAGCAAAACTAACGCCATATTTATACTTTGGCGTTAGACGCGTCTAGCGCCAAAGTATGAGGAAAGAGCGTCATTTTTTTGCGTGAACGCCTTCCTTGCGTTAATGAGATGCAAGGTAGGCGTTCCCGTCTAAAAAAATGACTGCAACGCAAATGCGTCGTATTTATACTCCCGGGCAAAAATCACGCCCGGGAGTGGGCGGGGCAAAAAACCCCGCATTTGCGCCGGATTTTAGCGCCTGGGTCAGGGCAGGCGTTAAGGGACCTGTGGGCTCAAAATGAGCCCACAGCTGCCCTCCCATGCCCACAGGGACCCCCCCTGCCACCCTTGCCCACCCCAGGAGGACACCCAAGGATGGAGGGACCCATCCCAGGGACATTCAGGTAAGTTCAGGTAAGTATAAATATTTTTTTTTTAAATATTTTTTTTGGGCATAGGGGGGCCTGATTTGTGCCCCCCTACATGCCTCAATGCCCAATGACCATGCCCAGGGGACATAAGTCCCCTGGGCATGGCCATTGGGCAAGGGGGCATGACTCCTGTCTTTACTAAGACAGGAGTCATGTAAATGGCGTCTGGGCGTCGTAAAAAATGGCACAAATCGGGTGGAGGCGATTTTTTGGCGTCAACCTGACTTGCACCATTTTTAAGACGCCCTAACGCCATTTTTCCCTACGCCGGCGCTGCCTGGTGTACGTGGTTTTTTTCCACGCACACCAGGCAGCGCCGGTCTGCTAGCGCCGGCTAACGCCATTCAATAAATACGGCGCCCGCATGGCGCTTCAGAATGGCGTTAGCCGGCGCAAAACTTTTTGACGCTAAACTGCGTTAGCGCAGTTTAGCGTCAAAAAGTATAAATACGGGCCTTAATCTTTTCCACGTCTAGAAGTGGCTTCTGCAACGGACCAGCATCATGTCTTTTGTAGTCTGTCCTGGCTGGGAGTAGGCGTTAAAGGGTGCTTCCAAACAATACCCCGCACCTCACCCTGTCAGTCCTGATAAGAGCTCACACTGCGTACATTTATGAGGCCTGCCAATCGAATGTGACGATGATTGATGAGTTTGCCTTCAAAGGGCGTACACTGAAATGTTGAACATGTTCGGAGCTGCCAAGTGACCTCAGTTTCTGTACTACACCCTCAATCAGGCGTGGCTACAGGTACACTGCTTTCCGAGTCTTGCTCCTTCGATTTTAACAGTGTATGAGCTAACAAATCCAGCATACAACGTTTTTTTGGCTGAAGGTGTAACACTTGGCATAGGGCCAACTGACAGCTAGGTAACATAATGTAAAAATTAAAAGGCGAAAGAGTGTGGACGCCAAACTTTGTCCCACACTCATTTTGGCTCAATTAGTTATGATATATGTTTAACTTTATATGTGGGATTTATTATAGGCCTAGTTTTTAAAGCACTCCTATACCACGCAGTCTTAATTGAAATGTTTGTCTTGCTTGCTGTGTTTAACAATGCACATATTTATTGCGATACTATGGAAAGCACTAGTGAGTATCCGTTTTATCTGCTTAGTGAGGAAGTGTTTCTTCATGCCCTCTAAAGTTCTTTAGCTTGCTTGCATTATTTACCATTTCTGAAATAAAGTGTGAGAAAATAAATTTATTGTTTTGGGGGGGGTCTTTGTGATTTTTTTGAAGCGGGTGAGATGAGCAAGTCATGAACACATTTTAAATACTATTGCCTTAAATCATTGTCGTCATCATAAGATTTACTGGGGATTATTTGCAAGCCCCTTGCACTACCGTAGTGCCACTGTAGTGTCACTTTTTTTTACACAGCGGTGGCGCAAGCAGTCCCCTACACTGCGTCACATTTGCAAACTCGTGCAATGAGATCATTGCGCCAGTTTGTAAAGCCCTGCGCCACATTATACCTGTGCAAGGTAGAATGTATGCATGGTGGGCATTCCCACACTAAAGTCATGCAGATCTGACAAAGTGAAATTTACTATATTTTACTGCACCATTCTGCGACTTAACTGCATCACAAATTTAACACCTGCTCTTTTTTAGACACATTTTTTGACACTACTCCAGCATTGCGTCAGTTTAGCACCAAACGTGCACCAGGGAGAGCTGTATCATACTATGGCATCCTTAAGGGTTCCAGGGCTGGTGCAAGAAAACTGGTACATCCATTTCCATGCACAAGTTTTTTGTAAATGAGGCCCATTGTTTGACCAACTTAGAAAATGCTGTTGTTTTGACAGAAACTATGTGGTGTCCCAATATATGACAACTAAGGGGTTTGTGTCCATGGAGCCACTCTTTATGACATTTTAAACTATTGGAACATGCTCCGGGTAAATAGACTGAGCTTCACAAAACTACGGCCATTCACTAAACAGGCAATTAAATAATTCCACTAACACGTGTTCGCCAAGTTTTTAATTTGTCTTAAGGTTTGATTGTTTTTTTACTTTTTTTAGGGATCACTGATTTACGACTATGCTGAATATATGAGATGGCTATCAGCCGCAGTGTCACCATGAGCTGCTTGCCCTCTCAGCGTGCGGCGTTTCGAGAATCTGCGCCTCGCCACGAATTCGCCCTACCCAGGCAAGGAATGAAAGCATGTTGGGGGCGGGGCGCTGTGAGCTTCAGCTGCAAACGGGCTTTTGTTACTGTCACTGTATTCCCTTTTGCCCGAGAAACGTCATGCGCAGCTGCTGCTGAGAGTCCACGTGACCTTGTCCATCTATGTATCACCACCCTTATCAATGCAAATAGTGGTTTGGCCACCGTAATGAAATGATCGTTAATGGCCTTCCCATAGTATTTTGGAACTATTCTATGTCCACTCAAACGATATTTATGGGAAAGTGCTTGGCACAGCAGCAAGCCAAGGGTTGAGGCCTCGGACAGTAGCAGAGGAAACGTATCAGAAAGCCATGGTGAGGCTGAACAATGTACGCTCATCGGAAAGCTCTCCTTCCGTTAAAGGCACGAACAGGGCAAGCACTATCAGCCCTTACAGGTTTCCTTGTTGATTAAGCATCAGTGCTTAATTTGTGCTTGTTGTTTCCGGTGCTGAGCACCGCCACTTATTTTTGAGGACCGGGGCTTATTCTTCTGCCTCATGCATTTGCTGCTAGCAAAAGTCACATATGGGACACACAGAGGAAGGGGAAAACGAAAAAGCGTCACAAAGGGAGACAATTTAGAATTGCTGTGGTGGCATTGAGCCTGCGCTGTAGGTCGCAGTCATTGCACTTAGCGTGGACCACGGCTGCAGTACAGGCAGCGGAATGGGGTCAGAGAGTGGCGCAGTTTCTGAAGTCATTCTGGAAGTCAGTGCACTAGTTTCTTCCTTGTTGCACCAGAACAAACTCACAAGGACCCTGCCTTTCCCTGCCCTGGCCTCAGTCACACACCAGAGGGTTGGAGACTGCTTTGTGTGAGGACAGCGCTGCCCTATTCAAGTGCAAGTGTCATCTCCTCCCACACTCTAGCTCAGGAAGACCCATTAGCCTGGTGCTGGGCCATCAGGATATGAAGGGCGCACCTCAGCTCCCTTTGTGTGACTGTCTAGAGCAGAGGTCTTCAAACTGGGGGGCGGGCCCCCCTAGGGGGGCCTGAAGTGATCCCAGGGGGGGCCCCAGACTCTGGCCAAAATAAATATTATACAGATAACAGGCCTTTGTTTTAAGCAGAAGCATGTTATTGCAGTTTTAAAAAGCTAACAGTACTTAACTGCAATGTTTAAATAGGTTTAGACATATTTAAACATTGCCATGTTTATAAAATAATTGTGAAAAATTCTAAGGGGGGGCCCAATGATTTTTATTTTTCAACTGGGGGGGCGCGCCATTAAAAAGTTTGGAGACCTCTGGTCTAGAGTATATACTCAAACAGACCAACTGTCATTCTTACCCAGGTGTGTATTCAGCAGACAGGCAGAGGCATAGACTGGTTCAGCAAGAAAATGCCCACTTTCTAAAAGTGGCATTTTCAAACTTACAATTCAAAAAACAACTTCACTAAAAGATGTAATTTTAAATTGTGAATTCAGAGACTGCAAACTCCATATCTCTATTTGCTCCCAATGGGGAAATTACACTTAAAAGATATTTCAAGGCAATCCCCCAGGTTAGCCTATGGGAGAGATCAGCCTTGCAATAGTGAAAGCCGAATTTAGCAGTATTTCACTATCAGGACATGTAAAACACACCAGTGCATGTAGTAAAAGGAAAGGTTTGAGCCGAGTAAGTGCGTGCACTTGCCTCGTCGAAATGGCAGTTTAAAACTGCACACACAGATCTTGCAGTGACAGGTCTGTGACATATTTACAGGACTACTCATGTGGATGGCGCAATTAGTGATGCAAGCCCACTAGTAGAGTTTAAATTACAGTCCCTGGGCGCACACACTGCACTTTTCTAGGAACTTACTAGTAAATCATATATGCCAATCATGGCGAAACAAATCTCTCACTTAAGGAAATTGTTATTCAGGCACAATTGTTGTTTAGACAGTAGTTGTTCAGTACTTAGTTGTAGAGACTTTTTAGTTGTTTAGCAGTAGTGGTTCAGGCAAGTAGTGGTTTAGACCTAGTTGTTCAGGATGTTTCCCTCGGAAACGCGGAAGAAATGTGTATATATATATATATATATATATATATATATATATATATATATATATAAATATGTGTATGTATGTGAATATGTTGTTTCTGTGCTTGGCATATTCGTGGGTCTTTGCATGGCTCCTGGGTGGGTTGTTATACTAGATATCTATGAATTCCTACTCTCATCTTATCACACTTATCTACCAATCATCATATGTTATGTCTCTATCAAACTATCCTCCATTCTCACTCTGACTCATCCCAAATCCTTTCTACTACTTTCCTCTCCTAAATAACTTTGCCTAAGCTCTTCCCTCCGCTTCCACATCTAACTCACCAAACCTCACTCTACTACCGTGGCCTCCCACACAACCCTTCTAAATTCTCCCGCATTTAGGTCACCCTGCTACTATGCTCTCCCTAACCCTTCCACATACTCTTCCCTCCTCCATTCCCCTTTACTCATCCCAAGCCTTTTGGGTTGAGTAAATTAAGGATATACTCCCAATTAACACTTCTGGATTTCTTTCCTCCTCCACCCCTCCATTACTCCAGTCAATCTAACTAACAAACTCTCATATCCGCGGCTCAAATTAACTCATAATAATACTAAAACTGTACTCATTATTTCCCGATACTAATCCATCACTAATTCTTGTTGGGTTCCAGAGTAGCGTGCTAATCACCGAAAAGCGCTTCAACGCCTCGTCAGGGGTAGTAAGCGCTATATAAATATGATTACAATACAATACAGTAGAAAGCTTCAAGAGTCAGCTGAAGGGGCAGGGATTGGCTTTATATGGATTAAAGAGGCCCGAGATGGCTTCAGGATTACGCCACCTCAGTATTTCCTGCTTGCAAATTTAATTGCAGCAGCCGCGCATTTAGGAGGAGGGCTTTGGGCACCGGCACCTTTTTATTTACAAATTAAGCACTGTTAAGCATGCACCAATATATACAGAAACAGTGACACAGCGAAAAGAAAACACCTATACCAGCCATACCCACCAGACTAACAAACACACTTCATCTACCATACACGTCCCATAGCACACAGACTTGCAGGCATCCTTGCATACAGTCCAGCATATATGTGTTTACTCATGCAGAAAGATCTACACGCACAGTCTCACAATCACACGGAATAAGTCCTAGAAAAATTGGGAAAAATAAGCATGAGTAATTCACAATCGCACCTCCCCGGCATGTTCTGTCATAGCATTATGATACTCATTACTAAAAAAATAGAACCGTCTATAATAGTATAAGTTGAGTTAAGATTTTAAGATATATAGTATACGAATGTAAACTTATTTAAACAATGTATTATTCCTATTTAAATTAACCATAGATATAATTCCACTTGTTGTTACTGAATATAAATTAGTGAATGTGGTAGACATTAAAGTAGTCTACATTTAAAGCAAAACCTATGCAATTTTATATGGATTTTGGGTCATGTTCATGTTTTAATGGTGCTCCAAAGTGCCCTTTGTCCCGGCCCCATGCACGCATATCAAAAAACATAAGCACGCAGAAAACTGAATAGAACATTTTTGATTTATGTTATACTTTCTATAAATCGCATGTTGTCCACATATCAATGTGATTTAGCTTAGAAGTTAGTCAAAGTGACAAACTTTGTAAAAAGTTGTTGGCACTTGGCAATTGCATTTTAGATTGCTTTCCCAGACACATAACGTTTCTGTTATAGGTTTATTTCCCAGTGATGTAACACAAATTGCCCCCCCCTTGCAGAAAGTGATGAGGGGCCCATGAGTCTCCATTTCTGACAGATATTATTTGGTCTTGGGTTGAATGGGGGCACCTCGGAGTTTTGAGGCCCCTTGAAGGGTAGGGGCTGCAGGGGCATGTGTTATGTTCCTGTTATTTCCTGCTAATATTCTTTCAACAGGTTTAAGCTGTAAGTAGCGCACATTTACTCTCCTTGCAGGATGAAAGGGTTCATGGTGTAGTTCTTGGTCTTCTACAGCTAAAATATCGCAACATGACCCCTTGTTGACCACCTTCACAGATACTGCCATGGATTGTTATAAACACCTGGTGGCCACATTACCTGAGGAGGACATTCCATACAATGTTTGCAAATTGAGATAGCATTAATGCTGGGCACAAAATGATATCTTGAACACTTCACAGTTTTGTGGGTCTTGGGATAAGCATGTCAACTGTCTCCTCTATAAAACTAATGGATGGAACTCCGTCCGCCCGCAGTCACCCCTAACATATGGCTGTTTCTACATAAGTCCACATAACATACCTGCAGACAGACATCACACACTTATGCCAGATAGCCAAAGGTAGAGGTGGAAAAATGGATATGTACTTAATGTACACTGATCTTTAACCCTTCATCTGAGGAAATACTGTTTGGGGTGGAATTAGGAGTGGAATGCCAGTACCCATGCAATCCCATGTCCCTTCGTGCAATCTGTTACTGTGTGAGTGTCGTTATCCCATACTAGACTGGTGGGATTGCAAGAATAACCCAAAGGTGAGTAGTACATCTACAAGTTCATTTACTTCTGTGTCATTCCATTGCCTAGGAGTCATTCGATTAAGGACATTTGAGATAAAAGGTGATCACCTGTAGTAATGCCTCCGTTTTGGTCTGTTCTGACTAAACTGAGTCCAGGGCAAGAACCCCCGATCCTTCAATGAGCTTCTGCATCTTTTCCAGAGAGAAAGCCATAGGATCAGTTGATTACAACATTTGCAAGTAACATCCCTCACCTACACGCTCTCCTATGACGTTCCTAATTAAATGCTGCAGTCGCATTCCACTGTGTAAGTAACACTATGCAAGATCTGTCATAAAATAATGCATATACTCCGAAATCCTATTACAGCAATCAGAAAATCTTACACCTACCACTCCCTGCCCATTCTGAAATTCTTTATCGATTGGTTCAAGAAAGGCAGCAATTGAATCATACATTTTTCACAAACATTTTCTAAGGTATTCGTTATTCAGCTTGTGAACTGGATTTGGGTTGACATAACAAACAGATAGGCAGCAAAGTAACTCTGCATATTTGGCATTACATTGATTCTAAGTAGATTACAAGAATGTCTTGTAGGGAAACTAAGTAACTCTCAAATGTCCTTGTTCAACTAGATCATGCAAATATGTTTTCTTAGATCATACAAATCTTTTTTTTATATAATTGATTGGATCTTAGAATTAGTTTTCCTGGGAACTGAAAAGCTATATTACTCAGGAAAGCACATCTTGGTTGACCTTTCAAAAACACCCTTGAGAAGTAACTCTCAACATTGCTCACTAAATAGCTCCTGGTAGAGCTCACACATATCTTACTTAGGAACCTAATATTTCTTAATAGAATATCAAGTTCTTCGCAAACCACCACTTGAAAGCATCTTGAAATTATTTTTCCTGGGCAATGAGTATCACTCAATTGTCCCTATTAAACCACATCTATGAAGGGTTATCATGTCAAATCATATTCAAATAGATATTACTAAAAGACTTTTCCAGGGTTTTAGGAAAGTAGCCTTTTTCTAGCTTGTTTACTCCCACTTTTGTTTGTCAGTGTGTTCGAGTGTGTCTACTGGGATCCTGCTAACCAGGACCCCAGTAGCTATGCTCTCTCCCTTAAATTATGGTTGTTGCATACTGGTAGCCCAGTATTTCACCCACAATTGGCATACTGGTGGCCCCATATAAGTCCCTAGTATATGGTAATTAGGTACACAGATCATTAGTATTCCAGGGGATCCCTATGGGCTGCTGCATATCTTTTGCCACCCATAGGGAGCTCATGCAAAGGCTTCTGCAGGACTGCCATTGCAACTTGTGTGAAATGGTGCACGCACCCTTTCAGTGCCATTTACACAGCACCAGGTCACTTATAAGTCATTCCTATAGCAGACCCTCCAGCCCTGAGGGCAGGGTGCAAAGTACCTGTGTGTGAGGGGACCCCTGCACTAGCAGAGGTGCCCCCACAACCTCCAGGACCATTACCCCAGACTTCATAAGTGCAGGCACGCCATTTTACACGTGTACTGGACATAGGTCACTACCTATGTCCAGCTACATAATGATAACTCCGAACATAGGCATGTTTGGTATCAAACATGTTGGAATCATACCGCAAGGCTTTTGCCAGCATTGGTTGCATGATTCCATGCACTCTGGGGCTGCTTAGAGGACGTATTGCCATTCCAGCCTTCTGATGTTTTCCAGGCAGCCCCAGCTGCTGCCACCTCTCAGACATGTTTTCTGCCCTCCTGTTGCTTGAGCAAGGCAAGCCCAGGAAAGCAGAACAAAGCATTTCCTTTGGGAGAGGGATTTTAACCCTCTCCCTTTGGAAATAGGTGTTACAGGCTTGGGAGGGGTAGCCTTCCCAAGCCACTGGAAATGCTTTGAAGGGCACAGTTGGTGCCCTCCTTGCATAATCCAGTCTAATCCAGTTCAGGGACTTACAGTCCCTGCTCTGGCCTGAAACTGGAAAAAGGAAAGGGGAGTGACCACTCCCCTGTCCATCACCACCACAGTGCTGGTGCTCAGAGCTCCTCCAGAGGGTCCCTGGGTTTTGTCAATCTTGGATTCCAAGTTGGCAGGGAACTCTGGGAGCATCTGAGTGGCCAGTGCCAGCAGGTGACATCAGAGCCCTCCCCTGATATGTGCTTACCTGTTTAGCTGATCAATCTCCCTTTCAGGGTTATTTAGGGTCTCTACTTTGGGTGGTTCTTCCGATTCGGGTTGCAAGACCCCCGCAGGAATCCTCTGCATCCTTTACTTCACCTTCTCACCAAAGAACCTGCACCTGGGCCCTCCAGAAACTCTACAAACTGGAACAAAGAAGCAAATACGACTTCTGCAACATTTGTTTTTCAGCTCATGCCAACAACTGCAACTGTTACCCAGAGGACAGCCTGTCTTCAGCCTGCATGAGAAGAGCAAAGGAATCTCCCTTGGGGTGAAGGAGTCACGGCCGTGCTTCAGCAGGCACCTACTGCAATGACGACCAGCTGCGTGGATCCCCTTTCCTGACAAGCCACATGGATCCTGCATCACGGGTGGTGGACTGAAGTAGTCCTGACGGTCCTCATGTCCTTCTGTTCAACTTTAGTGGAGGTAAGAGCTTGCCTCCCCACGCAAGACAGTACCCCGTGCACTGCGTGTTTTGCAATTGCCAAGGCTTGTTGTCATCCTTTCATGAAGTTCTTCATGAACCGTACAGCTCCGGTCCCCAGCACTCTATCCTATAATGCACCTCTTCCTCAGTGGTTCTCCAGCGGCGTAGGAGCCTTTGTCTTAGTGCAGACCTCGTTTTGCACCTTCTTTATCCCAATGCTGTGGAACTCCTGGGTGTGCTGCCTTGTCTTCTGTCTGCTCTCTGAGTTGCTGAGAGCCCCCTGTGTCTCCCCCTCCTGGGTAGAGTCCAAATGGTCCTTTAAGGTCCTGGGCAGTGCCATTTTCTACTAACTGCCAGCTTTGCGTGTGCCAAGGCTTGTTGGCAGACTCCAGCGACTTAAACCAGATTGCAATTCTCTATCCGGTGTGGGACATCACTTGCACCAACCAGGAACCCGAATCTGTCTTCTTGGGTGCAGTACTGACTTTTCTTCTTCACCGGTGGTTCTTCTTTTGCACCTTCATCGCGGTTAGCAGGGGCTCCTGTACTCCCTGGACTCTTCTGTGCTTCTTCGACTTGGTCCCCTTCTTCCTCAGGACTTCAGGTCTAGGAATCCACTGTTAGTGTCTTTCTCGTGTTTCTTTGTGTTCTAGGAAAGTTACTGTGTTTTCACTCCTGCTTTCCTGGGCTCTGGGGTAGGTTCTAGTACTTACCTTCAGTGTTTTCTAACACTCCCAGCATCCCTCTACACACTACACTTGCCTAGGTGGGAAACCGACATTTGCATTCCACTTTCTTAGTATATGGTTTGTGTTCCTCCAGGCCCATTTCACTATTGTGATTTTCACTAATTGAATTGCTTTCTAACTGTTTTTACACCTGTTTTTGCATACTAGTGTATATAATTTGTGTATTACTTACCTCCTAAGGGAGTCTAGTCTCTATGGTATTTTTTTGGCATTTGTGTCACCAAAATAAAGTACCTTTATTTTTGTAACACTAAGGGGGTGATTTTAACCTTGGCGGACGGCGGAGGCCGTCCGCCAAGGTACCGCCGTGAAATGACCGCACCGGCCATTTAAACATTTCCGCTGGGCCGGCGGGCGCTCTCCGAAAGAGCGCCCGCCGGCCCAGCAGAAATGCCCCTGCAACGAGGACGCCGGCTCAGAATTGAGCCGGCGTAGTTGCAGGGGTGCGACGGGTGCAGTTGCACCCGTCGCGTATTTCAGTGTCTGCAAAGCAGACACTGAAATACTTTGCGGGGCCCTCTTATGGGGGCCCCTGCAGTGCCCATGCCATTGGCATGGGCACTGCAGGGGCCCCCAGGGGCCCCGCAGCACCCCCTACCGCCATCCTGTTCATGGCGGGTTTCCCGCCATGAACAGGATGGCGGTAGGGGGTGTCTGAATCCCCATGGCGGCGGAGCGCGCTCCGCCGCCATGGAGGATTCAATGGGGCAGCGGTAAACCGGCGGGAGACCGCCAGTTTACCCTTTCTGACCGCGGCTGAACCGCCGCGGTCAGAATGCCCTCGGGAGCACCGCCAGCCTGTTGGCGGTGCTCCCGTGGTCGGTGACCCTGGCGGTCACCGGCCGCCAGGGTCAGAATGACCCCCTTAGTATTTTCTTGCATGTGTGTGAGCACTGTGTGACTACAGTGGTATTGCATGTGCTTTGAATGTCTCCTAGATAAGGCTTGGCTGCTCAGCTACAGCTAACTCTAGAGATTCTGCCTTCTAGACACTGCCTACATTTCACTGATAAGGGATAGCTGGACCTGGTCTACGGTGTAAGTACCATAGGTGCCACTACAAACCAGGCCATCCTCCTTCACAGGGAACATAAGTAATATTCACTTTCTATTAAAACATATGAGAGGACACCAAATATGTTCTTGTAAATCACACAACACTTTTTTTCTGGACAGCTTTCATTTAAGTATAATTTATATATACTTTCATGAGAAGAGGGATGCTCTCCATTTCTTGTGATCCAAATTTGGATGAACTTCAAAATATGTTTTTCTAAGAACTTCTAAAACATGTTTTGTTAACGTGGTAACTCATTTTTTTGAGGATTTGTGTTTCTGTTTTTTTAACTCTGCACCCTGTGGCACTAGTGTCCAGTTCCAAAGGCATATGCTGTTACCACTAAAGCATTCTACCACTGGCTCATTTGCGACTGGCAAATAGTACATTTTAGACAGTTTCACTTTTCCTGCTTGAAGCTCTACTGGTCTAATTGGCCTACAGCTGCCCCTTGAGTGCTTTTTGATGAAGTACACAATGCCAGGAAACCAACATTGCATATACATACACATACCTAACACACAACATATACCCTTCCCTTGGGAGACAACAGACCTGCACACAAACTCACATATTGCAGACAACAGCACATGGAGCAGCAAGCAGGAACAAACACATATAACTGGAGGCACACAACCAAAGCCACTCAGGAACAACATAAAGCTAGTAAAGGAATTACAGGACAAAGGTATACCCAACAAAATCAATTCTTTGGCTTTGATGCCAACAACAATATGAGCAATAGCAATGTCCAAAGGCCATTGGCCAGTCCAATAAAAATCCCAATCATGGCACAGTGATGTCCCCAAACTTGACTCGCAACTGCCATGTAACCTCCAAAGTAAGGGGCATCAAGGGGGCAGTCCCCACAGGGATTATTCTGGGGCGGGGGATTGGATTTGAGAGAGGGGTTTGGGTTTGGGCTTGGGAGGGGGGTTCCTTTTTGGAAGGGTGGGCTTCCTCTTGGGGGGAGGGAGTACGGGTGTTTGCAGGGGGCAAGGGAGGCCTTGGAATTGGAAGGGGTGGCCTTGAAAGTACTTGATGGCCTTTTGGGTGCGGTACAGGGGGAGGACAGGAGTAAGGTCTAGCGCACAAAGGAAAGCTTTTTGGGACACACAGGGACGGTCATCAGAAGGGGGTCAGGATTTGGAGGTTGAGGGAGTGGTTGTCTGACGTGTAGTTGTGGATGTCTTAGGTGAGTGCTTATGGGAGGTATGCTTGTGTGTGGTGGGTATCTGTTGGGTGGGTGAGTGAGGACATTTATGTGTCTTGGGATTAGAGGAGGTGGAGGTGCTGGGGGATGCTGTGGTAGGTGGGTGTCTGTTGGGGTAGTGACTGCAAGTATGGTGGATGTGTTGGATGTAGGTGTGTCAGTAGTTGTGCTGTCTGTGGGTGTGTGTTTGAGGTTGATGCCTATAGGTCTGCTGGGGTGGTGTCTGTGGGTAGGATATGTGTGGTGTCTGTGTCTGTGACTGTTGTGATGGTGTCTGTAGGAATGCTTGATGCCATGTGTGTGATGCTAGTAGTGGTGGGGGTGTCAGGGAAGGAAGTGACTGTTGCTCTGTCTACGCGTGGATGTTATTTGAGTGTGTGCTGGTGGTGTGTCTGTGGGTGTGTGTTTGAGGTGGATGCCTCTGTAGGTCTGCTGGGGTGGTGTCTGTGGGTAGGATGTGTGTGGTGGCTGTGGCTGTGACTGTTGTGGTGGTGTCTGTAGGAATGCTTGATGCCATATGTGTGATGCTAGTAGTGGTGGGGGTTCCAGGGAAGGAAGTGACTGTTGCTCTGTCTATGGGTGGATGTTATTTGAGTGCATGCTGGTGGTGTGTCTTGTGGTGCTTGTGCTTGTGTGTGCTACCTTTGGATGTTGAGGTGGATGCCTGAGGATCTGTTTGTGTGGTTAAGGTAGGTAGGGAAAGGGGGTATTTCGACTGGGAAGAGGGAGGCGGAGGGGGGCAAAAGGTGGGGAGTGACTGAAAAGATCTCTTTCAGGAATGCATTGGTCTGTTGGAGTTGACCTGCCAATCCCTGGATGGCATTTACAGTGGTGGGCTGACCCACAGAGATACTTCTCAGGAGGTCAATAGCCTCCTCCCCGAGGGCTAACAGGGGCTGGGGCAGAGGTGCCTGCGGCAAAGGAGATGCCCACCCTCTTGGTTGAGCTAGCATGCCAACTGGGTGGGGAGCAACAGGGAGGGTGGTGATAGAACAGGGGGTGGCGGACAAGGAGGGTTCAGGGGGATTCCCCGATGGGTCTGCCACCACTAGGGAGTGGCCACTGGAGGAGGAATCCGATGTTGACGATGTAGAACCATCTCCCCGTGACACACCCCTCACCCTCCAGATATCTTGACTCAAGGTTCCGTGGCCAGATGCTTCCCCACTCGGCTGTGTCCCATCTCCTTCGCTTGGCGATGCTGATGCTGCAATAAGAAAGAGAAATTGCGTTACAACATGTACCTGATAACACTTCAATCAAAACTCTGAGTGACCAACAATACTGACAGGTCAAGTAGGCTCAGCAAACATATACACCTAAGTGGCACTTACATGTGCCATAATAAATGCTTACATGCGATCTGTATTTCCCAAAGTTAACCACAAGAAAATCAGGATGTCAGACTACTACAATTGCTTGGATGAAGTCTGGCAACCCCACAACCATACTACAACCTGTTGACCTTTCCATCCCCAATGCTTTGTCACATGCAGCAGACTCCAGTGAACTTGTAGCCAACAAAAGTATCCTATTGTAAAGTGCACACCCATATTTCACACATACGTTTGTGCACACATCCATTTTGCACTCTCATGATATAGCAACAATTTGGGATGAGGCCAATGACATCCAGCTAACTCTGAGACAAACGTGCAATGTCCTAAAGTATTGGAAATAGAAACGCCCTTGTCATGATTGACACACATCAACAATGCGCAGATCTACAAGTGACACCTGTCACAATAGAGTCAAGGAGGCACTATCAGTATCACACAGAACGGCCTTACATGTATCAAAGAAAGGAACACCATTGATGTCAGCTTCAATATGTCATGAAGTAATGTCTCAAGGATATACACAACAAAGAATCTGTAAGCTCGGGATAGTCACCACTAATGTCTGACATCCATGACAATGACAACATCTGAGTGTGTCAGTAGTACACATCTTCCCCGTCAATGTTGAAGAGACACAGAACTCACAACCACAAAAAAGAGGACTCAAACCTGTTTTCCATAGAGAAGCACACCACATCTTGGACATTCCAAATATTGTAGCTCTCTGTGGCTGTTTGCATGTACCCAAACACATGTGATGTCAACATCAAAGCAAGCCACGCCAGGAAGCATGACAACAATCAGGGAACAATCCTCAATCAATACACATGTGCAGTAAACTCTTCACCATGATGCCACATCAAGGGCATAGATAAACACAGATTGATCCCACAATCTTGGGCCACCTGTCATATCCCTCATTGCTACAGCAGTTCTACATGCCAAATGACAAATTATGACACATGAAGGTATCTGTCAGACAATACACAATGCCAATACACTACTGTCTGTAACAGAACATGGAATGTACCACCATTGCAAATGTACCACTCCACTTACAGTTTTCCAAGCACATATATGTGAGCGGATACAGGCAAAAATACCTTCAACATGGCTAGGACATGCCTGAAATTTCTGATAATGAACATTTCCTAAAGGGAAAAAGACACATGCTGTCATTTAGGCACAATTAATGTTGGCAACAGTCATGAGACCTGGTGTCAATGGACTTTCCCCACTTACAAAGGGAAAGTAGTTTGCTACATCTGCAAACAATTATCCAAGTAAGCCATGTCACATATTTGTTGGGTACCAACACAGCACAGACAACAGTGAGGCACCAGTATCCATAATATACTGAGGATAACTTGCTTTTGGGTACTAGATGTCTACATACACATATGCACAGGCACATTTCAGAGGACAGAGATCCATAATACAATTACATTTTTGTCTGTGACATTCAAGGGAAGTGATTTTTGGGTCACAAATTACACCCACTACCACAACAAACAGTACCTGAATAAGGAGTGGACACAACTATTTTTGGACCCTGCAGAGTAAGTGGTTTGTGAATTAGCTCATGATTTGTACTAGGTCCCAGGTTCAGATGGCAAGGTACCCCAGTAAGATACACATGACATGGGGGGCAGTCAGTACACGTACGTGGCCGTCACCACAAAATGGACACAGCCATTGGCCCTGGACTGCCTCTGGCAACAACAATAGCCTATGGCTTTGTCTGCCACGGTGCAAAAGCCTACCACCATGATGACTTAGGCCAGCAGACGTGGACGTTTCCTGGTGTCCAGTGGAGTAGGTCAGGCACCCGCCATTTAAAAAACATTTTATGTTTTATTTGGCTAATAAAAAATGCATCATAACTCAGAAAAATGGTCTAAACAACTTATAAGTGCTGTTCATGTCCTGTCATGCATGACCTTCAAATTTGACAGCAGTTTTGTACATTGTCAGGCACATATTGCAAGTTTATATTGGTCATAGACACCCCCCGGTCATTCGACTTTACAGACCTAATGTCACATTCCGAGTAGCATGTTTTATGTAAAAAATCATTGTTGTCCAGATAGATGTTGTGTACACATTTGTGGTCAAGCAAAGGGGAAACATGTTACTTCTGTGTAATTGATAGTGGTAACGTGTACTGAGCATCATGTCATCAAATCATGGCATTTTTTGTCACAGTATGTCAATAACATGCAATATGTATGTTGCAAGAAATAAATTGGATGATGGCTATTTTCATTTATTGTCCTACATAAGTACCCAGGGAGGGGAAGGATCAGACAACCTCCTGTACCATGTGAATAGGAAAACAATTGTGGATCACTGTCATCAGTTGGAGCCAGATCTACTGCCTCCCATTTCTCATCCAAATAGCATACCACCCACTGCACACGTTATGGCAGTGTTGCACTTTCTGGCAGTAGGGTCCTTCCAGAATACAGTGGCCCTATCTGCTGGGATGTCCCAGCCTATGTTCAGTTTTGTATTGAAGGATGTACTCTCAGCAATGTTGAAACACCTAGACTGCTAGATCCGGTTTCCTAAAAATTAGGATTTTGCCTATGTGAATGCTGACTTCTATGGTTTGGCACACATCCCACATGTGGTGGGAGCCATTGATGCTACACATTTTGCCTTGGTTCCATGGCATGGCAATGAGCAAGTCTATCAGATTAGGAAGAATTTCCATTCCATCAATGTCCAAGTTGCTTGTTTGGCAGACCTCACATTTCACAGGTCTGTGCCCATTATCCGGGTTTAGTCCATGATGCCTTTATCATGCAGAACAGTGCAATTTCACAGCTGATGTCAAAACTGTACCCAGAGAGGGCCTGGCTGGTTGGTAAGTCACGTATGTCATGTGTGTTTGTATCAAATGTGTGCTGCAGAAGAAACAATGAAAGGGACAAATTAGTGCACGTATGTCTCATTCCATTACAGGGGACTCGGCATACCCAAACCTTCCATGGTTGTTGACACCGGTGAGGAACCCAACTACGCCAGTGGAAGTCCGCTTCAACTATGCTCATGGAAGGACACAGCATGTCCTGGAGAGGGCTTTTGGGCTCCTGAAAGCCAGATTTAGGAGCATAGACCTGACTGGAGGAACCCTCCTCTACTCATCTAAAAAAGTATGTATGATCATTGTGGCCTGCCGCATGCGCCACAACATTGCCCTGAGGAAGAACATCTCATATATACCAGATGAGGGGGAGCTAGCAGTGCCACCGGTTTAGAATCCTGAAATGCCAAGTGAGGATGACAGTGATGATGAGGAAGGTGAAGACTTGCAGGCAGAGCTCATCAATCAATACTTTACTTGAGTGTAAGTGTGTGATAATATGTGATCCCTGTGATTGTATGGGAAACTGCAGGTGACAAAATGTGTTGAGTAGGGCATGTTTTTCCCAAAGGACAAGGAATCTCATGCCATGCAGTGTACAGCCAAGGTGTGATTGCAAACGCAGACAGAAATAAAGCTAATACCATCATTATCTTCTTTTGTTTGTGTCTGTCTTGTGGAAATGTGAAAGGATCCATTGAAGTCTAATATGAGATTTTGGTCATATATATGTACTTTTCCTGCCTAAACTCCTTGCATTGTATTTTATTCAGGTCTCTTCACCAGGCCATCCTCATGTGGGCATTTCAGAGTAGTGACATTGGCATGTTGCTGTTACTATCTGGACATATGAAGTGGACATGGATTGATCCAGTTAATGTTGGTCACAGATTTGGGGGTTATAAGTCCTTTGCCAAAAGCGGCTATGACAGTGGGTGGGTGGAATTTTGAACTGCACAATACACTTGTTTAATGTGGTGTGTTAATCCAATTGCCTCATGTGTGTGATCATATGGCACTGAAACATGTTGTAATCCAGTCCAATCCATGCTTTCTCCTTTCACATTATGTTGACAATGATCCTCTATGCCCTGTATGTAGCTGTTGAAGTGTTTCCTCATTGGAGGTCACAGTGCCTGTGCCACAACACTGACATAGTTTTGTATCACACCACTAGATGCTTGTTCGTTGTAATATGATGGACCTATGATTAGGGACTGCTTTACTGCCCTCTGTGTCGTGGCGTATGTCAAGTTGGTAAACCTGGTTTTGGGATGTGATATCGCTCAAGCTAGTGACAATATCCACTAATCTGGTAGCCTATTCAATGGGACAAAGTCTGACAGAGCCCTTTCTTCTGTGGTCTGGGGGATGGTACCTTGAGATACCTAGACTGACTCAACATAGTTCTGTTATTCTTGGCTATGACAGTCCTGACATCCTGGCAGCCTATGTGCTGTACAGTGGAATAAAATGTTTGGTGTGACTCGTCAGTTGTGTCATTGTGTTGGTAGTAATCCTCTGCATACTACTACCTGTGACACATCCCTCCTTCCATTACCATCTTATGCTTTCATCATTTGCATCACATATATTTAACATTCACCATCTCAAAATTAAGAAAAATGACTAGCAGGCATTGTTTTAGTGTTAGGTGTGTTTATTTACATGTGCACAGGAAAGAAATGTTAAACTCAAAATGAGAAATTAACAGTGAAGGAATCAGCCATGGTGGATGTAATCATTATAATGGATGCCACAACATTTGAAGTCCTAAGTCTGGTGCCCTAATAGCATGGAAAATGGAAAGTGGTTGTAGAGCAGTCAACAGAGTGAATTAGTGGCACACAAAAGAGTTTCATCATGAAGGGCTTGCTTCTTGGCAGTGGTTTGTGTCTTGCCATCCCCACCTCTTGGATGCTTGGGTGGGCATCCCTGCTTGTGGGGGATACTTCAGCTACAGAGGCACGGGTGTCTGAGGCAGGTCCTTCCCCTGGCAGGGCCTCTCTTCCAGTGGCTGCCACTGATGTAGAAGGGGCTGAAATTGACTGACCAATGCAAGTGGTTTGGTGTTGTTGACAATCCCTGCTCAGGGTGGTGTTTATGTCTCTCAGCACCCATGTTAGGGAGGCCATGTTGGTATTGTGGGCCTCCCACTGTTGATCTCCCTGAGTTTGGCAAGTACCTAGCTACTCACCTCTTGGGATTGTTGGTATGCTCCCAAGACTTGAGTGATGATGTCCTGGCCAGAACCATCACCAGCAGCCTCATGCCGCTGCCACACACAATCCCTCTTGTGCACCCTACCCCATATGCCTGCGACCTTGGCACAGCTTACTCCCTACTACTGGTTCCAGGACCATAATTGTCAGAGGAATCTTGCTGTGACTTGGGATCCTGGACTGCGGGCAGAAGAATGTTGTCACTCTCCTTGGGACACAGGTTTTGGGGTGACTTGTTGCCTGAGATGTTGACGCAACAGGGCCGGGAGGAGTCGATGTGGTCAAGGTGAGGCTGACAGCTGTTATCTGACCAGGTTGCCCAGATGGGCCAGAACCATCCCGAATGTCCACACATCCAGGAGGGTTGTCCTCACTGAGGGATTCATCCATGGGGGTAGTGGCAGTCTCTTGAGTAGTCTCTCTGTTCCGAGTAGCAAGTAGACCTGTTGATGTGAGAGACAGAATGTTGCATGCTGTCTTGTGACATCTACTTCCAATAGTTAACAGTGACATTTGACTATGACCATGTACAAATTGGATTTGCTGCTTTTCCTTATGAGACAGGCACACATGCTATCAACTGTGTCCACCTGACATTTGGGTAACATACCAATTCCATTGCAGTCAACTAGCTTCAGGATGTCTGAGCTTATTAGCACTTAGAGGGATGGTCATAGACTTATATCTTGCCAGCAGTGCATTGAAAATATTGGCTGGGAAGAATGTGGTTTAGGTCATCTGAAGTACTAGTTGACTGTCATGAAGGCAGATCAAAACCTTGTTGTATTTGTGATAGTTGTCATCATGTGGTCAGTGCTTTGGGAATCTGTATACTGCCAATGCCATTCAGATGATGCATCTTGGGGCCTTTGAACTGTGTTTAATGTTATTTTTGCACACAGTTTGAGCTTTCCTTCCTGTCCACAATTTTTTCATCTTGGCATAGCTGCTCAAAATGGGTCTAGGTGGTTAGCCACATCACAGAGTGTACCATGATCGGTATCTGGGTCCCACCTAGGTGGGTAAACTTCATCTATGAGTTCAGAGGCAGATGCACATTGTCTTAAGGCCACTGGCCTGGTTCTTGGAGTTACAGTAACTGGCCCTCCTTGGATATACAGTCATGTTACTTAAAGATATCCACACAATATACATGGGCCGTCCTTTCAGATGAGTACAGTTCCATTGCAAGTTCATGTACAGGGATACTTGGACAGATGCACAGTGGGCTGATGTTTTGCGTTGGGTTTGCAGTGCCTCCTGGCCGTAGGATTTCTGTCAGTACCTGCCCTACACACAGACTACACAGATGATATCTTCTCAAGTAAGTACAGTAGGGGCAGACAACTGTTTTGTGGCTGAGTAGAGTGAGAGTACCAGTGTCTCCTGGCCTTAGCATTCCTGTCAGTGCCTGTCCTACACACAGACTATGCAGATGCCGTCCTTTCAGGTGAGTACAGTTTAATGGTTGAGTAGAGGGAGAAGGGTCAAAGTGGCAGAGGACAGTGTTGTGGCTGAGTGGGGTGAAATTACCAGTGCCTCCTGGCCTTAGCATTTCAGTCAGCGCTGGCCTACACACAGACTATACAGATGCCATCCTCTCAGGTGAGTACACTCCAATGTGGAGTTTGTAATAAATGTTAATTTTGAGTAGGCTACACTGTTCTGGTTTAGTAATGTTGGAACAGTGCCTGCTGGGAATTGTAGTGCTGTCAATCCCAGTACTACACCCACCATACAGAGATGTACTTCCCACAGGTGAGTCTACTTCACATGTTGGAGGTCAGACAAGGGTCTATGAACAAGTGGACACTGGACTGTGAGTAGGGTGACAGTGAAGGTGGCAAAAGGTGAGCAGTGAGCATGCATGCCAATATATTTTAGTGCCATTTTTATTGGTGCCGACTCCACTCCTCCAGGTATTCCTGTCAAGCTCTCAGGATGCAGGATGACCAACATCTTATCCTCCCATGATGTGAGCTGTAAGGGAGGAGGTGGGGGAACCCCACCAGTCTTCTGAAGCTGCAGCTGGTGCCTGGAAGCCATGGATTGGACATTCTCTCTGAGGTCATTTCACCTCTTTCTGATGTTGTCCCTTTTGCGCAGGGTGGGGCCTACAGAATTCAACCTGTCGAATATCCTTTGCCACATTTCCATTTTCCTGGCGATAGTAGTGTGCTGGACTTGGGCTCCAAATAAATCCACTGTGACTCTTAACTCATCTTCGATGAAACAGGGATTTTTCTGGGGTGACATGGTGGTGAAATGAAATAATCAATAATAAAGATGAGTGCTGGGAAATGAGAAGGCGAAGTGGAGTAAATGGAGTGGAGACATGCAAATGGGTGTGTTGTGGGTGTGTTGAGGGTGTGAGATATTTGCTCAGTGAGAGATGGAGGGGTGCCAGATACATTTGGAATTTTTCTATTTTTGGGTGCTCTGGAGGGTGTATTTTGTGTGGGAGTTGCAAAGGATTGTGCTGTGTGAAGGGGTGTGTTTTGTAGCTGTGTCATGTATGTGTGTCAGCTGTGTTGTTATTACATTTATCCAATGTGGTGGTGTTTATTTCTGTGGTGGCCGCAACCCGCTGTGGTCAGACCGCCATCGGAGGACGACCATAGCATGACCACTACTGCAATTTTGAACTTGTAATAAGATTGATGGTTGGTTCACAGGCTGTTGGTGCTAGTGGTCAGTCCACCTACTTCCCGCCCTCCAATGTACTGGCCTTGCTGGGTTTTTTTTGGCTGGCTTTTAGCAGTCCTGGTTGGGTAGCTCATAATACGGCGGACTGTATGACCACCAAAATGGTGGTCTTCTGGCAGCCACCACTATGGCAGTCTGGCAGTCCGACCGCCAAACTCCTAAAGAGGCCCCAAGTCCAAAAGTAACTTTCTTGAACGGGTCCCTGTTCTAGTGTGTTAGGCTTAGTCAGCCTTGTGTGCTTTGAAGTCAGCCTCAACTAGAGCCTAGGACCCCAAATCCACAACGATAGATGCAGTGCTGTCTCTTGGTGCTTTTTAGCTTAAAAACTTTAAAACATTTAGGCCCTCATTATGACATTGGCGGTAACTCCTGCTTACCGCAATGCCGACTGTGCCAACATACCGCCACCGCGGCGGTTTACCGCTACCCATATTATGACGCACACATAGCAATCCGTCACTTTACAGCCACACACACAAGTCCACCAGCCCAAAGGTCAGTGATAAACTGGCAGTACCAAAACCCACACTGTTACGCCAACAGAACTACGCCCACAGCATTATGACCCACGAATCATAGCGGTGGACATTCAACCGCGGTAAACCATTGGCGGTACATACCACTGCACTCAAAATACACACACACAAACAAAACAACACTATATTGGACAATCCAAACTACACACACCTGACACACATACACACACCACACCCACACAACCACACCACTATAAAACACACACCTGCACTACCCACAATCCCTTACGACTCAAAACTATTGCCAACTGAAAGAGACAGACCAACAGCACCCACAGAACCAGAGACACAAAACACCATCACCCATACACCATCCATGTACCATACAGCACACACCCCAATACATCACCCCACACACCCTCATACACACCACTCACACTACACCCATGGCACCACAAAGACACCCCAGGTTCTCAGAGGAGGAGCTAAGGGTCATGCTGGAGGAAATCATCAGGGTAGAGCCACAGCTATTCCGATCACAGGTGCAGCAGATATCCATTGGTAGGAAGATGGAGCTATGACGGCAGATCGTGGACAGGGTCAATGACGTGGGACACACACAGAACAAGGGATGACATCAGGAAGACGTGGAACGACCTACGGGGGAAGGTGCGTTCTGTGGTAGCAAGACACCAGATAGCAGTACAGAGGACTGGCGGTGGACACCCACCTCCTCCCCCACAACTAACAACATGGGAGGAGCAAGTCTTGGCGATACTGCATCCTGAGGGCCTGGCAGGAGGACTGGACTCTGGTAAGTCAAATCTTTACTACTTTCACCACCCTACCTGCATGCCATCACATACCCCCACCCTCACCCTCACTCCCATCACTCCACCACCTCCCACATACCCCACCATCACATCCCACCCGTCCCACAACCAAGCCCTGCATGTAACACCAATGCATGGACCCCCATCACAGACCTGCATGGACACCCATCACCAAAGCATGCACACTTGAGACAATGACCTAGCCCACCAAATCACCACTCACACAAGCCTAAGCTTCTAGGGCAATAACAACCATACAGAGCAACACACCCATGCACAAAATGGCACACAAAGAAACAACAACACTGCATTTACATCCCCACAGGTCCGCCATCCAATGTCACTGGAGAGGAGTTGATAGCAACATCCAGTCCCCCCACAGAAGAGGCCCACAGTGATTACAGCAGCTTTGTACGTCTGGATCTGGATGACCAACCTGGCCCATCAGGGACCTCGGGGCAGTCGGATACCCAGGCACAGTCCCATGCCACCACATAATTCCCCCCCTCAGGAAACACCACCACAGCATCCACCCAGTGGGCCCATACCACTGTCCCCAGGACACGTCAATCAGCAGTGTGTCCACCACTACAGGGACCCCAGGACACCCCACAAACACAGGACGATCAGGGACCTGGGGTTAGTGGGCACACAGTTCAGGGGACAGAGGCACAGGACAACAGGGATGCTGGGAGGACTGCTGTGCGACAGGGGGAGGACAGGCCCAGGGAATCGACTCTCCACGAGGCACTCACCAACATCCTGGCAGCATACCACCATTCCCAAGAGAAGATGGGCCAGATACTGGCCAAGTTGCAGGAGACCCAGCGGCTGCAGGAGGGACAGTACCTGGGGATCAGGGAGGACCTGATGGACATCCACACCACCCTGGTCACCATTGCAGGGGTGCTGCAGACATGGCCAACACCATGAGGGAGGCAGTGGCACACCAAACGGCCCCTGACACTAGCCACACCGATGAACAGCCTTCCACCTCCGCTGACGCTAGTGACAGGAGGCCCCGCCAATGGAACAACAGGCTATCAGCACCCCTCCCCCTGTAGAAGGGGAACCACCCGCAAACGGTCCCTGCGATCCAAGCAGAAGCCAAAGAATATTGCCAAGACCCCCACCAGGAAATAAGACTCTCCTGAATATCACCTTGTGTCCCCCTTGGACAATGCACCTGTGATACAAATAGACTGGAACTTTACCCTGGACTCTCCACCACCACCACCCCAGCCCCTTGCAATACCCCCTCCACTTATTAGCACATAAGTAAATACCCTTGTAAAAAATATAAGTATTGAATCTGTCAATTGATTGAACTATGTATTTGTTTGACAAGCTGTAAACATTGCAATTCAACTATACAGTAATGTATACATATGCATGACCTGGAGTGGGGAACAGATATCTGAAAATAGACATGCCAAAGGGTACAGTAAGTGGCCATAGTAGTGGGGAAATCAGCCTGCCAGTGACAATATCCAACGCAAAACTGTCAATGGAAGGTGAAGTTACAGTGTCTTACCTGTCTGTCACTGGAAGTACAGTCGTATGATTGCTGTTCTGTTGTCCTCATCCTCATCCTCTGTCTCCTCTTCGTCACTGTCCACTGGGTCCACTGCTACCACACGCCCATCTCCAGCTTCATCCTCATGCAGAAAAGGCACCTTGTGACGTAAGGCAAGGTTGTGCAACACACAGCATGCCACAATGATCTGGCAGACCTTCTTGGGTGAGTAGCACAGGGAACCACCTGTCAGATGAAGGCTCCGAAACCTGGCCTTCAGGAGCCCGAATGTCCTCTCTATTATCCTTCTTGTTGGCCCATGTGCCTCATTGTAACATTCCTCTGCCCTTGTCCTGGGATTCCTCACAGGGGTCAGTAGCCATGAGAGGTTGGGGTAACCAGAGTCACCTGCAAATATAGAGGGAAACCTGTTAGCCAAACACTAACCCTTAGGGCCAACCTCATACCCATACACCAACATATACTCGGTGGGAACCATGGGCTCACCTATTAGCCACACCCAGTGCCTCTGGAGCTGAGCCATCACATATCGGATGCTGCTATTCCTCAGGCTAAAGGCATCATGCACAGACCCAGGATACTTTGCATTGACATGGGAGATGTACTGGTCTGCCAGGCACACAATCTGAACATTCATCGAGTGAAAGCTCTTTCGATTTCTAAACACCTGTTCATTTCACCGGGGGCACAAAGGCAATATGTGTACCATCAATTGCCCCAATAATGTTGGGGACATGTCCCATTGCATTGAAGTCAGCTTTCACTGTGGCCAAATCCTCCACCTGGGAGAAAACAATGCAGCTGTGCACGTGTTTCATCAGGCAGACAACACTCTGGTCAGCACTATTGAGAACATTGGCTGTGACATTCCTGCTGCCAAGCCCATTGTCACTTGGAAAGAACCAGTTGCCAAGAAATGGAGCACAGATAGCACCTGCACAAGAGGGGGTATCCCAGTGGGAGGACGGATAGCAAATATCAGGTCAGGCTCCAATTGGGTACACAGCTCTGTGATTGTGGCACTGTTAAGTCTATAGGTGAGGATAATGTGACTGTCCTCCACAGTTGCCAAGTCCACGAGGGGTCTGTACAAGGGGGGATGTCTCCATCTCCTATTCATCTGCAGCGGTTGCAATCTAGGGGGCAAAACGGGGAGCAGTTGGTCAGTATTCCACATTACCAAACTGTACACTGCAATGCATGTTGTGACTGAAACAGTATGTTGTTGGATAGGCCCAAATGATGCCTATGTGTACTGTCACGCAGTTAGGTGCCATGGCCTGCTCCCCCCTAAAATGGCGTCTGTCTGTCCTGGGTGGATGGACAGGTGGAAATGACGTAATGCCGCTGACGTTGTGCGTCATTGCGGGAGGCGGTTGAGTACCACCGTGCAGCTCCTCATCGGTTGTCATTGGGCCTGATGAGTTACAGTGGCCAATGGTGATGTACGCCGGCGGTGACGGTACGCACCGACACGGACGTGACCGCCATTATCTATCTGTTTCCTTACTTGCTACCTGACCTACAACAGGAGAGGACCTACAATGCAAGTGCTGCTGTGACCTGTGTCTGGAACCGACCATGGCTCGAGTTACTGGGCCCCTGCCTTCACCGCTGCAGAATTGGAAAGACTGGTGGATGGGGTCTTACCCCAGTACCGAATGCTGTATGGGCCTCCAGACCAACAGGCGAGTACACTGTGAGTACGATGCATGGGGCATGTATGCATGGAGTGCTGTGTGTGAGGGCCTCGTGTAAGGGGGGGGTGGAAGGGTCCTGGGCAGCATGCTGCATGTATGGCGGTCAATGTCTGTGCATAAGGGGATGTGAGGGATATGGTGGGCCATGAGTGTAAGAGGCCGAACGGAATGGCTGATACCTTTTTCTATGTTTATTTGTCTGCAGGTCAGCGCCCATCAGAAAAAGGGTATATGTCGTGCCATCACCAAGGAGGTGTGGACCCTGGGGGTCTAAGGCAGGCGGAGCACCCACTGTCGCAAACAGTGGGAGGACCTGAGACACTGGGCACGGAAGATGGTGGAGGCCCAGCTGGGGATGGCCTCTCAACGAGGAAGGGGTGCCCTTCGAACTCTGACGCCCCGATGTTCCGCTTACTGGCAGTGGCCTAGGGGGTGAGTACAGTTTCCAAATCTACAACTTGCGCGTGGTGGAGTGGTCTCCGGGTGGGGGATGTGGGCCTGTGGGTGCCCCTAGGTCAGGCCGGATATTGCATGGTAGGTCCCATGTTGGGCAGGGTTCTGATGTAAAATTCCTCCAACCAAGCTAGTAGGCATCCACTACCAGGCAGGGGTCTGTGGGTCTCAGGTATGCTGCTATTAGCCTTAGGTATTCCTGTCCTAGGGCTGGTGACTAGCATTGTGACTGGTGATGCATTGCATAGTGCGTAGGCCTGTTCCCTGTGTGAGTGTGCCATGTACACCAACGGTGGTGTTGGTGCAGCCATTGACCAAGTGTATCCTTTGTCTCCCGCCCTGTTTTGTTTTGTCACCCTGTCCTTGTGTGCATTAGCATCATCTGGCGGAGGAGCAGAGGCACCGGCGACGGAGGGAGCTGCATCCTACATGGCCCAGAGGCGGAATCCACCGACGGTGAGGGCATCAGTGGGAGGGAGGGTAAGAGGAGTACCACAGCGGAGACAGGAGGGGACAGTTCGGACAGTGATACCTCCTCCGATGGAAGCTCCCTGGTGGTGACGGACACCTCTTTGCCCACCCCAACTACAGGCACAGCCGCCACCGCCCGTACCAGCACCGCCCTCCAAGCAGCCCCTCAATGAGTTTTCCATGCCTGCTCACCCAGGAGGGTGGGCATCTCCTTCGCCCCAGGCACCTCAGGCCCTGCCCCAGTTAGCTCTGCTGCCCTGAGTGAGGAGGCTATTGACCTCCTGTGATCCATCTCTGTTGGTAAGTCAACCATAGTGAATGCCACCCAGGGGCTGGCAGCCCATTTGCAACTAACAAATGCATCCCTGGAGGGCATTCACTCTGGCATGGCGACCCAAAAGAGATCAATCCAGGCTCTGGCCTCCTCCCTGATGGCAGCAATTGTCGCTGTCTCTAGCCTACCCCCTCCAACTTCCTCTACCCAGTTCCATTCCCCTGAACCTCAACCTATCCCAAGTGCACATTCAGACCAGCATGCACCCAAGACAACACACAGGAGTGGCTCAGGCAAACACAAGCACCACACATCATCCCACAGGCACTCACACAAACACCATCCAGAATCAGACACACCAACATCCACTGCCTCCACTGTGTCCCCCTCTTCATCCACCACCCTCCCAGTAGCATTTCCACTCACATCTGCATGCAATACATCCTCTTCCACTACTGCCATCATGCCTATTATTACACACCCCTCACTGGCAGACACCACCCCCACATCCATGCACATGTCCCCTGTGTCCTCTCCCACTGTGTCTGTGCCCCCGTCCTCCCAAAGTACACAAACGCAAGCACTCAGACACCCAACAGCCATCTACCTTACAACAGCATCCAGCCCATGCACCTGCACCCAAACACAGCAGACTGACACCTCCTACAACCACCCCCTCTTCCTCCACTCCCAGACCTTCACCCTCTTCCCGCCCCAGAGTCCCTAAGAAGCTTTTCCTCTCCGTTGTTGACCTCTTGCCTACACCCCCAGGCTAGCACCTCAGCCACCCAGTCCACTGCTACAGTAGTGTCGTCAGCTACTGCAGGTGAGAGAGGCTCCAGGGAACCAGCCATAACCACTGACAGTGTGCCTGCACCAGCTGCCAAAGTGAAGGACAAGGAGGCACCACCAGCTGTGAAGGGCAAGGAGGCACCACCAGCTGTGAAGGGCGAGGAGGCACCATCAGCTGTGAAGGGCAAGGGCAAGGAGGCACCACCAGCTGTGAAGGACAAGGGTAAGGCGGCACCACCGGCTGCCACGTTGAAGGACAAAGAGGCACCACAAGCTGGGAAGGGCAAGGGGCCTGCCCCTCCAGGCAGGAAGGTCAGGAGGCCTGGTGCAGGGACTTAATCTGAGCCCCCATCACCAATCATGGCGGTTCAGCTGTCCGAGGCTGCAGAGGAAGGGCTGGAGCCTCCCCCACCATGGACATTCCGGACACCAGGACGGCCACCAGCATCACTGCCAGCAGCAGCAGCCCCAGTGGGCAGCTGCCCGGGGCTGCAGGAGAAGGGCTGGAGCCTCCCCCCACCATGGGCATTCCCGACACCAGCACCACCAACAGCACCGCCACCAGCATCACTGCCTGCAGCATTTCCAGCAGCAGCAGCCCCAGTGGGCAGCCGTCCAAGGCTACAGGGGACGGGCAGGAGCCTCCCCCACCGCTGGCATCCCAGAAACCAGCCCCGCCACTGCCACCACTAGGCAGCCATCACCGCCGGGGGGCAGTGTGTAGTCCTGCCTCCATGGACGGTAGTGCATCCTGGCCCCTGCAAATCCTGTGGGTGTGACACCCAGGTGAGAGACTGTGACCTTGCACTCCCCATGTGCTGCATCACAGTGCACAATGCCCCCTCCAGAACCAGTGGAAGAAGCCATCCACTCACCCCCTCCTTGCCAGGATGAAGCACACTGTGCACAAAGCCCCCTCCAGGACCAGTGGAAGAAGCCATCCACTCACCCCCTCCTTGCCAGGATGAAGCTCACAGGGCACAAAGCCCCCTCTAGAACCAGTGGAGAAGCCATTCACTAGAGAGACTGTTGCTTGCACTCCCCAGGACCAGGCAGTGGGCAGACCACCCACTAGAGAGACTGTGGCTTTGCACTCCCCAGGACCAGGCAGTGGGAAGACCACCCACTAGAGAGACTGTGGCTTTGCACTCCCCAGGACATTGCGATGGGCATGTAGCCCCCTCCAGGTCCAGTGGTGTTGTTCTATCTTCCTGCTGAGGTGTCCCCCCCGTTCCCCATCCCCCTGAGGTGCCTGTGTATCGACCTGATGCCCCTGCAGTGTTCTCTCCATGTTGTTGCAGGAGTCAAGTGGGGCCTTGGCCTATGTGTTGTGGCCCTGTGGGCCACGGATATTGTGAACTGGGCAGTGTCCCTCCATTTGTATACATGTATATACTATTTTGATTATGAAGCATGACTTTCTACTATTTTCTCTTATTACACACACTTTAATCAATTCCTTTTGTCCTTGCATTATTCCTGAGGGGTACGGGGTGAATATGTAATGTTATTGCATCTGTTTGTGTGTATGGTGTTGTGGGTGGGGTTGTTGCGTGTTGCGTGTGTGTGTCACTCTCTTTTTCTTCCCCCCTCCCTTGTGTGCAAGGCGTCAGTACTCACCGTGGTCGTCTTCGCCGGCGTTGGTATTCATTGTGAAGAAGGAGATAGACGAGCATGGGGAACACCTGCAACTCGGGTTCCATGGTGGCGTGCACTTTTTCTGCCGTGCTTCTGATGTCATTGGTACCACCCCGGAAAAGGTGGCGGACATGCCTGTTGTGATACAGTGAGTGGTAAATTGTCTTCCGCCTGGCTGTTGGCGATTACCGCCACAGTGCTTGTTGCTACCGCCGTGGTGGTCGATGTGTTAAAGTGGCTGTCTGTGTGAGTGGTGTCCGCTGTGGTCATAATTCAATTTTTTTTACTGCCGGCCTGTTGGCGGTATTGCCGCCGCTTTATCCCCAACCGCCAGGGTTATAATGAGGGCCTTAATCATTTTGGAATAATTTTCCTATTAATTTGGTCATGATTTTTAGCCATTGGTTTTGGGACTCTTATTTTGGTATGTTTTGACTTTTAACTGTTTTGGTTCTGCTAAGTTCTTTACACACTTTGCCAAGGTAAATGTTTTACTTGACACATTTTCTTACAGAACTGGTTAGCTAGGTGTAAAAAATTGGATTATTATTTGGGGTGGGTGACTGTTCACTTCAAGGAATAATCACAATGTTTGTCAGGGTGAACTCTCCAAGTCACTGTCTTGCCTTAAGCTCAGACCCAGGTAACTATGGTGCAGAACAGATAGGCTTAATTTATGGCAATGTGTAAAGTTTTTATGCAGCACCAAAACAGTAATAAAGTCAAAAATGCCAAGCAATAAAAATCCCAAACTGAATTAGAAAAACGTGAATAAACAACATCACACCAGAATGAAACAAATCCAATGAGGGGAACCATAGATATGACTTTTTGAGGTTTTAAGTAGAAATAGTGCCAAAATGCCCTAGGTGCCAAATAATGAACTATGGTTGCATTAGACCAAGACCTAGGCGCATTTTCAGCATGACCTTATTGGAGTGCAGCTCAAATATACCAACCGGGTTCATCCTTATCAAGGATTTTTAAATTCTGACTTAGGGCCTGATTTCGATCTCAGCAGATAGGATACCCTGTTGCAACGGTGATGGATATCCAATCCGCTGAAATCTAAATCCATAGAAAACAATGGTATTTAGATTTTGGCGGACAGGATATCCATCAGCGTTGTGATGGAGTAACCCCTCAGCTGAAATCTAAATCAGGCCCTTAGTCTTTTGCATCCCAACCAACCACAGGAGGGCACTCCTAATGTCTCCTAAGACCGTAGAGGAGGCACTTTGAAACTCACAGGGTGTCAGGGAGAGGCCAACTGCAGTGCCCAGTTTAGGTTCAGTTGTCACAGGAAAAGGCCTCTTGCAGCTTGTTGTCTCCCTCTAGCCACACAGGTCAGAAGAGTGACCCTTGGAAACCACTTCTTTATCCTGAGTACAAGAAGGAGCAGGTACTGTTCTTCAGTGCTCCTCACGGGTCACAGACAAGAGATCCAGTACTCTTCTGATCTTCTGCAGGTTAAGAAAGTGTTCTGAAAAGAGTGTGTGGTGTGCCACATTTATGTCTGGCACTAGCTAGTAGGTGGTGCTGACTCTTGGGCACTCACAAACCAATGGGGTTAAAGTTCCCAGGGCCAACCCAACCTCCTCATCAGTGACATAACCACAATCAGATGTCTCAAGGCGTTTTCAATATGACAAAAGTCCTCAGCCACACTAAACTTGGACTCTGAGGCCTGGGAGTGTGTGTGTGGGAGTGTGATATGGAAATCACCAATATCCTCCCACATTATGCCCTAAAATCCATTTTGAAGCACTGTACCCACAACAAACCCAGAGGCAGAGGTCTGGTTGGACAAAAGCAGGGTGTTTCAGCAAGCAGAAAGAGAATCCATAAGAATTGTCTTGGTACTCTGTTCTCTCCCTTCCAAGTGTACTCCTCGTGTTACATGTGGTTCAACCGACTGATCAAGCAGTATTTAGTATGGCATGATTTTCACAGGGCCCAACCACTTGCGAAGTTCAGAGGAGTCATCACTGCCCTTTCTGGTCAGCCTATTGTTGTTCCTTGGATGCCATGGTGTGGGCCCCACTGATGCGGTCAGATTTCTTCACCCCAGGTGCAAGGACTTAGTTCAATGCACCAATATGAGTTAGAAGTCCAGTTGGATTGCCACTGAGCAATACTGTGAAGGAAGTGTTTTCTGTTCATGATCAGTCCCACTAAATGAATCAGGGACACAGTGGGACTACAGACTCTAAACAACACACTCAAAATAGTACTAAGAAACAGGGGATGAACTTTATAATGTTTATTTCTAAAACCCAAGTATAGTACATAAAATATGAACAGTAACCACACAGGAGTAGAAAATAAATGTAGCAATGCATGACATGGCCAGGCAAAACAATATGAAGATTCTTAACATGACTGGCAAGTTCCTAGCATCCTTCCATCCTATCACTACTACTAAGCATTGTTCTAAACTTTAGCATAAGCAGTAAATAGCAAGTACATAAATTGAATTTCTTAAGAAGGATTGCACAGCATATCTTCTCTCCATAAAAATAACTGTTTAGTTAGTCTCTATCTTAGTTCTTGCCTGGGAATGATAAACAGTGCAAGGCTGAATGGCACTTCTCTTCACCGCTCTTGGAGCAGCCTCTCGCCCAAGCTGGTTGTCGCTGCGAACCTGCATGACTGTTGGCGTGATAGTCCTAGTGTGAAGCCCCTCCAATTAATGGTCGTATACTTGGGTTTTTATAGTATCTGATTGCTGATTTTATTTCATTTAAAAAATATATATAACAGCACTTCCTGAAACTAGAGCGTCAACAAGATACACAAATATGGAAATAGATATGGTGATAAATTTGCATTTAGATAATATGTCCGATTCACAAAGGTAAACTTACAGTTTTGTGTAAGTTTGCATTTTTTCCTATTCACAAAGTTATTTTACGAGTATTTTCTTTATGACTGCGGAGTCTCCGCACTGGTGGCAGAGACTTTGCACATAAAGAGATAGGAAAGATTTGTCTTTTTTTATTTTTCTAGCTCGCCACATACTCGCGATACAGTATTTGTATTTTAATCCATACTCTTGTTTTTCTACAGAGGGCAGCTAGTCCTGTCATAGTGAATAGGATTTTGGGGCTTTGTGACTGTAGGTATATGGTAATAGTAATGTTCTACATATCACACTTTTAAATATACTTTGTGGGCAAAAAGGCCTAGATGAGAGTGACTTACTACCTAAATGACAACATTTGACAAGAAGTCAATGAGTAAGGCCTTTATTATTTTCTTTCTCTTGCACAGATGGTAGTAAGCAAAAACATTACTTATTCCACATAAATCCAGAACCTACTGACAAACAAAATGGCTATGCACTAACTTAACCCACTCCAGAATACTCCCCTCTTTAGATTTTGTTGCGCTGTGAGAAGCTTGTTCTCTGTTCATACAGCTAAGCTGTGAAATTTGATTCCTTCAAGTATGAGGAAAAATTAACAATCATCCATAGAGAGGTTCCATTGACACTGGGCACAAATCACAAAAATGTAGGAAGCGTAAGGGCAGATATCTCTGCTTGAATCTTCTTTTCCTACTTTTTCTGATTCACCAACATTCGAGGAGTATGCGTTCAAGGCAGTGCCAGGTGCAGATTTCCAGGTGTACTCTTTAGAGGGTCATTTTATAGCAGTATTCTATTGCTGCTGTTCTGAGATCTTCTAAGCAAAGAAGTCCACATGGGTGGAATAGTGGGATCCCTGTGCAAAGGAACACTTTTTTTCCCTTTTTAGGGAAATATTTTTCACCGTGAAAACCCCCTTTATTTTTACCACCATTAAATGTCAGGGTGATCAATTCTGCTTCCCAACTTGGAAGGGGAATTACACCAGCCCTCGGCCTGGCTAAATTTATGATGCTTTTCAATGTGGAAAGGGGAAAGACAGGTTAGATAAAGGTCAAAAACATATGTGTGTGTGGGCATTCCCAACTTTTCAAAAGAATCCATGCTTTGAAATGGCCAAGTTCCTCCCCATGAGTGGGATATAAAGCTGTGGAAATCTCTGCAGTCACGGCATCTCTACCCAAACAAATAGGTTTACACCCACCAGAAATCTGTGAATTCCCAGGTGGCATAAATAAGTTAAGTTTGATCATGAATGTACTTTTCCTACCCGACTTACCTTTGTGAATGGGGCCCATACAGTCCACTCCCAAATAATATTAAGTTAACACACCCATTCTTTCACTTTCAGCCACCCCTCTTACGTATGCACTGTTGCCCTTTGACCCATCCATGTATCGGGACCTCTCCCAGGCTCACGCATGTCATCTAATTATTCCACGCAGACCATAGAGTATCACTGCTATGCCCTTGGTCTACTTCTAAAGGTTGAGTGCTCACCTGTTTAGATAAAGGTATGAAGCACTATAAAGTTTACAAACCTATACAATCGGGACACTCCCGTTTCGGGTAAGTAATTGGATGCTGCTTAAAATAATTAACTCTCTCATCATTCATATTTCACATTTTTCATCTATCTCTGTTTATCTCCCAACTCGCCAGGAAGAAGTAAGCGTTAAGAATAGAAATTTGGTACAAAGGATTTTCAGGTGGTGTTGGTGCAGCAATTTGCATATTCTTATAAGAGAACGAAGGTGTTCTCATGCCCTTCTCCTTTCATCAAGGTTACGGCTTGCACTGCACATCTGTTCTCGATGCATCCGCCTATTACAGAGAATTCCACCTTTGTTTCATCCAGAGGAAACAATTCATGTCACAAGACAACTTTACATCTGGTCTTAAGGCTGCCCTGCAAGGAATCCGCAGAATGTGTAAAAGGCTGCAGTGTATTCTTTTAATGCAGATAGGTTTTAATTATGGTTTTCATTGTTGGAAATTGGAAAAAACCTCAGATGCATGCTTTGCTTCCCAAGCATTGTATTTCACCAATGTAGATAAATTAAGACTTTTAAGGGTCTCGGGAAACAACATGATGTGATTACATAAACATGTCCACGCCTTGACAATGAACACTTTTTTCACATGAAAAACGACATATGTATGTAGGATATTGTCTGTGTTTGTATGCGTTGAAACTACGTCTGTGTGTTTTTGTGTCTTCCCTTATTTATGTGATTATGTGTATAGGCGCTTTTGGCTATGTATGATATGGTATGAGTAATTATATAGCACTTACCACTCATAATGACACGCTGAAGTGCTTTGAGGTCGAGTAGCACCCTGCTCTGTGGATGTCCAATGTCATGCTGTTCTGATGCATCAAGCATTTTGCAATATATATCACGTGTAAATGTATTATGCAATTTCTTTATATGAGGATAAGTTGTGTGTTTTGGGGTATATCAGATGCTTCACACCCTTAGAAACGTTGCCACAGGATTGTACTAGCATTCGGATAGTGCAAAACACTTTTAAACTAGCAGATGTGTCTACATTTATACCAAAATTATTTTCAACCTTCATGCAACACAATTTCTAAACCAGTACTTCACAGATACATCGATTTCAGGCGCAAAGGAAATGTATGAATAGTTTATTTGTGTCAGTTAATTAAAACTGATAACATTAATCTCAGTAAATCATTAAAAATGGCAATACAATCAACTAAGAAACTATAAACACTAATCTGAGAAAAATCAAACAGTAAATTAATACAAATTACAAGAGCGAGTAAAATAACTTTAATATGTTGATACTTCAGTAGTAACAGTGACCAACACAATCAAGTCCTTCACTCCCGGATGGTAAAAAAAAGATTAAGTGCATGGGAACAGAAGTGATCGTGCAAATTTCCAACGCCTCCTTGCAGGCAGAAACTCTATTTGACCTGAACATCGGTTTTAGTAAAGTGTGAGGTGCAGATAAAAACTCTGGACAGAAACACGAGAAACGTAATATGGATTATTTTATATACTTGCAGAATCCATAGGGCATGCTCCCTGGTGTCTCTGGTGTGCCTGCCCCGTCTCTACAAAATCAATTTATTGGAAGGACCATGAGTCACTTTCTAAGGATACAGAGCCTGATTACGAGTGTGCCATCACATTGTGAGGTTAGCGGGCAGCGCCACCAACCTACCACCATCTCCACCGGGATCTTCGATCCCTACGAGCTGACAGTGGCAGAGGGCAGAATCAGCCAGGGCATCTGTGAAGTCAGCGCCGCCCTGCTGATTACGACCTAGTTCTCCACCAGCTTTTCATGGCGGTTTCATCACCATAAAAATATTGGTAGAGAACAGGTGCAGGAGGCCACAGGGGGGCCTCTTCTCTGCCCATGCGCTTGGCATGGGCAGTGCAGGGATCCACCTGCCCAGCACCTTCGCAATGCTCACTGTCTGCTGTGTTGTGCAGACAGTGAGCATTGCAAGGGTGCTGGTGCCCCTTGCGGGTGGCAGCATTGCCGCCAGCTCGTATGCTGCTGCCACTTTCCTGCTGGGCTGACAAGTGGAAACCTTGGTTTCCACCTGTCAGCCCAGCGGGAAAGTCGTAATGGGCCCGGCTGGGAGTAGCCAGTAAGGCTGCAACCTCCCCGTCTGAAGTTCAGCGGATGGCTCATTACGTCTACCGAACTCGTTATTCAGGCCCACAGTGTCTGGTTTCCTTGGTTAATGCTGACTTTAAGTATGGTTGCAATTTCACATCCTCATATGATTTTACGACAGAGGCAACATAGGGGATGAAATGGACGATTGCCAGGTCAACTTTCTTCGAGCACAGTGTGGCCTGTTTCCACAAAATAGCTTTTATACTTGAATAGGGGGCGTTTAGGGCCATCAATGTGTTCAGTTTAACATTTAAATCAAAAGCCGCCTTTCTAAGGTATAAAGATCATTGATTGGACTAGGTGGTATAAACCACTTGGAGAACCTTTTTCGAGGTGTCTGGTTTGGTTTGCTGCTTTGTGTAGTAGTATTTGAGGAAGACAGCCTTGCTTCCAATGTTTTGGCCATGCAGACCTAACTCCAAATGAAGTAGTGGGCAGCGAATATATTTTGAAAGATGAAACAACCTCCTAAAGGCATTACAATGTGCCCTTATAGTAAATGCCCTTGCGTAAGATGTTGACCGTAAGAGAGGCTAGGTAGCAGCTTTGCCTGTTGGCAAACTTTGTTGGCACTTTTATCTTCCATCTGTTGAATGTGTCCTACTGCTTCGCCTGACCAGTGAAGTTTTTTCTGATCTCGTGGGCTCACTTAATATGTTTAATGAATTGCATATGGGGAGCTCAAAGTCAAACTGTATTATCGCTGGAAAGTGATAACTTTCTTTGCGTTCCATTACGGTGTAAGATTTGGATTTAGCCAGGAACCACACACTTTAAAAAGTGTAGGCTGGCATAGGAATACCTCTAAATGAATACATGAGTGTGTTAGTAGTTTTTTTGCCAGTTTGATTTTGGTGCAGATACATAAGTTCATGGAATTTTAGCCTGGCTGATCTATCCCTTAATGAAAAAGGGCTAAGGACATAGTGCAGTGCAGTCGAAACTGTGAATGTTGTAGTTGTCTGTGATTATAATCTTGTAAGTGGGAAATCTGCAGACTAGATCAGGTAGTGTTGAGCAGAGGGATGAAACCATGACATTTCTGCGACTTCTATGGATGTTTAGATACACGTTAATTAACAGAATTGAGATCACCCTCATGTTAAGATTCCACCCTTTAATGGTGGCTGCCAAGATTGACAGACAACCTGTTTAGGCTATGGCTGTGTGAAGGTTAGAAGTCGTGGCTATATAAATTGCACAGCCTCCTGGTGGACATCCAAGGTTATTTGTTTTAGTTGCCAGTTTGTGTACACCATAAAAGCCTGTTATCTGAACCAGAGACAGGGACCATGTTTCATGTAGGCAGAGGAGGCCAGTGTCCTTGATAAATGTTAGTGCATCATCTTGCGTTAACATCTGCTTTAGGTCTGACACATTCCAGGGGGATCATGGTACAGTTGGGCTTACGATAAACTGGCCCTGTGTGTGAGCTTTTATAGAAGGCAAGAGCACAATACCACAGAGTGTAAAATAGCAGAGCAGCAGCAGAGGAGGTCCGTCATTGGTCGGCAGAGACTGGGAATAGAGCAGGGTGAGAGCACATGTAATGTAACAGTGCCACCATGCTGCGGTGTTATGTTAAATGCAGGGTGTTGTGAGCCAGCGTAGGAGATAGTGTGAGGGAACAATATAGGGTGTAAGGGCAAAGCCCGGTCAAGACCCGGTTGGACAGTGTGTTCACTCATGCTGACACCATCCCTGACCTGGTTGAAAACCGCACGAGGCACTAGGACCTCCTAGGGTCGAGACTGCCATACCTAATGCACCATGGGTCCCTCCCTAACTTTAATGTTGCAGCGCTTTCTACTATGCCACTTTGGCTGCTGTTGCCGCCTCAGACTGGAGGCTGAAAGTAGGAGGTGGCACACAATAATGCAGAAATGGGAGCAGCAGTGGTGGTGGTAGATGGAATTGTGTGGCAGGTCATCAGGTAGGAGGGCAGTGGAGGGGCAGTAAATGGGCAGTGAGCGGGTATCCCTCCCCCGGCATCTGACTTCTCAATGCTGGCTCTGGTGGTTAGCTCCTCTTTCCCCTGGCTACACAGAGCCACACAGTTGACACAGCATGTGGAGAGATGCAGGAAATGTATGACTGCTCTTTATGACCTGAAACCAGCAAAAACATGCATATCTACCCAATCAAAAGAGAGTAGGGTCTCATAACAGAGGCATCTCAGCAGATGTTAAAAAAAAAAACAGATAGGAGTCTGATTGGCAAACTAGACTTTTGAGTATTACTTCTTGGCAGTCACAAACTGCACTTTTGTAGTAACTTACATCTTTGTAGTAATGTACACTTTTGTAGTAAGCTCTGCACTAGACATGCCCAGCCACTGGTCCTTCAACACCCTCCCATAGAAAATAATAGAGGTAGGGACTTAAAATAATAGATAGATATAAAATAAATGCACTATTTTTATATCTTTTTTATACTCAACCCAATCTTGAGGAAGACATCCATTGGGGAGTTATGTTCATCATTTCAAAATGGTTCATTAACTGTTTTCCAAAACAAAAGGGCATCTCTGCTCATACTTGCGCTATTGAGTTTGACCCAAGCATCCCTAACAATATCCTTTTTCCTCTGTAATACAGCCTGTTTGTATTCACGTCTAAGGTGTGCCACCAACCATCTGGCCTTTAGGTTTGGCTACTTTTCCTTTTGTGGTCAAAAATCCAGCAAGGGATTTACAAACTGTATGGAAAGCACCTAAAAGCTCAGGGGGTAAGAGCTTCCTTTGAAAAATCTGAGACTTGGGTCCTCATTATGAGTTTGGCGGACAGGGACAACTCAAGATAGGGTGACCACCACTGTAGTGGCGACGTTCCCACCAGACCTATTATGACTTTCCCACTGGGCTGACGGGCAGAAACTAAGGTTTCTGCCCATCAGCCAAGCCAGAAAGTGGTTGTAGCATTGTCGTAGGCTCGTAATCGAGCCGGCAGCAATGCTGCTGCCCGCAGTGGGCACAAGCACCCACGTAATGCACACTGTCTTCATAGCAGACAGTGCGCATTACAAGGGTGATGGGCAGGGTGACCCCAGTGGCCCCCTGCACCTCTTCACTGCCAGCTTTTTCATGGCAAATCAGGTTGTAATCAGCAGGGCAGTGCCTTGTGCAGCGCCGCCCTTGCTGATTGCAACCTGCACCTGCTGTCAGCCCGTTGGGATCACCAATCCTTGTGGAGATGGTGGTGCCCTGGCAGTCAGACCATAAGGGTTGTAATGTGGCAGTCAGACTGCCACTGCAGCAGCGGTCCAGACCTCCACCACGAGTGTAGAGGTCACTAATGAGGCCCTGGGTCCCCAACTTCCTTCATTAATGCCCTGCGAACAAAGTAAGAACCAACTCTGGCCCACTTATGGGTAATACTCCTTTTTTTGGCATATATTACAGAGGTAGTATACACGCCGGGAGGAGATGAGGAGACCTTGGCAGTATAAGTAAGCAAAAACAGTGGGTAGTGGTCACTCAGCCTATTATATAGTATTCCAAAGCTTATTTCCTTGGACCTATGAGAGTGAGAAAGTGCAATAATATCTATCAAGCTCCCTTTCCCTCTCGGGAAGGATATAGTCTTCAGTGGGTTATTCGCCCAAATCAATTGTTAGAGAAAGGGACAGCCTGCACAGCATTGAGTTAAAAAGATCACCACAAAGAGTGTGTTTGAAGTGGGCAAGATCATCAGCATCCCAGTCAGGGACACTACAGATGTTTGAGTCTCCAACACTGCAGAATTTACAATTGAAATCAGCCCCTCCCCTCCAATAATAAAATAGTCAGTTGTGAGATTATCTAATACAGAACTTAGGGCCATATGTACGAACACATTTTCCCATAGACACAGAATGGGCAAAACTGCTTGCTACATCTGGCCCTTAGAGTATTATCAAATGAAGTAGCTATGTCCCCATTTGTCCTAAGAAAGTTATTATGATAAAAATTAACTATAACAAGAAATAGTCTGTCATCAAATAAGATGGTTACAACTTGAAAGTGGGGAGACTCTAGATAGGTGTTAAGAATTCTCCTTGTTAAGGTAGTAGAGGTAGTAGAAAATAAAGTAAGGAGGCCCCCTTTATTGTGACCACCTCTTGACATTTCAGCTGGGGTATGAACAGAGTGAAATCCATCAATGTAGACTGCCTTCCTGGACAAAGGTTTCTTGCAAACACACAGTGACACCCCCAAAACTAAATTTAATCAGTCCTCATTTTTAACCTTGTTTGAAACACCAGCCACATTCCAAAATAAACATTTAAAATCATGATGTTCTAACATGACTGACTGTCGATGAGCCATAATGGGTGCTGACAACTTTGCAGAAGCTGACCATCTATAGTTGTACATACAAGAAACATTGTTACCACTGTTACAGTAAAAGGGGTAGAATCATGGGGTGTTTGTGCAACCTGAAAGGACACAGTAGGAGACCTCAAACCCTATCAAATTGGGAAATCCTGATTAATTGGTATCAGCCAACCTGTTCCAGAGTAGAAAAGCGGTTAAATGTAAGAACACTATTCACATTTAAACCAGGTAAATGTTCACATTCAGACTTTGACACCCGGACTGCAGGGGGTTCATAAAAGTACACCAAAGGTTCCGCCATTACACTACCCACTGGAAAATTGACCCAAGCAGCGAATTCACAATTGACCTCTGAGCAAAATTTACAAGTATACAACCCCCCCCCCCTCGCTTTTTGGCTGGCCTTCAGAAAGTAATTGGCTGAATGTTCACACCACTGTCCATTGCCTTGGTCTTCACCACTCAACCATGCTACAACAATTACTTAGGAAAGCTTTGAGGAAGGGTGAGGGAACTCACATAACTTTTTTCCTACAAAACATTATGAAATTACACACAAAAGGAACGCTTTACAGTGAAATGTGGTTTACCGGTATTATAAGAGACTTTTTTCACACAAGCACTAGTTAAAACGTCTTGCACAATTGGTTGAAGCAAAAATGTCACTTGGCAAAATATTTTGTATGCGAAGGAGGCTCATGCATACAAATATGGAAAATTCCATAGGAGAAATTTCAAATAATTTTGGGAATTTAATTTGACATGAAATTTAGGAACTACAACAAGTGTCAAGGGCACTGCTTTGAAATCCTTACATGGAGCAGGATCTCAGAAAATGCCTGACAAGCATTTGCACAAGCCCCTTATAAGAACTTGGAATATTATTTGGGGTGGGAGACCACTTACCTCAAGGAATAATCACTTGTCAGAGAGAACCCTCAAAGGCACTAGTCACTAAACTAAACTGAGCTCAACCCCCTGGTTGCTATGGCACAGAGCAGACAGGTTTAACATGGGGTATTGTGTTTAGTTTTTATGCAGTAATAAAGTCGACATCCAAAACAATAACATTCCTAAACCAAATTAGAAAAATAGAGTACATTTTAATAAACAAAATTACATCAACATACAAAAGTTTTAAGTTTGAAAAGTGCCGAGAAGAATAAAGTGTCAGTAATAGTCAATGGTTGCAGTACACAGGAACCTAGGCACAATTCGAAGCTAACTGCAACAACACACTGGTTGAATACACCAACCAGGTTCATCCAAGCCAAAGATTTACCTTCTGACTTTAGTCCTTTAAGTTCCAATCCACCACAGAAGTTCACTTCTAACGCCCTTAAGACCGAAGGAGGGGACACTTAGAGACTCACAGGTTGTCCAGCAGAGGCTAAACAGCAGGGTTCAGTCCAGATCCAGTTGCCACTGGTCAGCTGGGCAGTTACAGAAAAAGGCCTCTTGTAGCTCGTTATTTCCCTGTAACTTTAACAAGAGGTCACCCTTATAACCTTTGGAGTCCACTTCGTTGTCCTGGGTACAAGAGAGAGCAAGTTCAGCACATTAGGGCTCTGAAGGGCAGGAAGAAGGTTCTAGTTCTCTTATCATCATCCTCAGGTCCAGGAGTATTCTGAAGTGGGTGCCTAGACATGTCACATGTATGCCTAGTAAGAGCTAATGGGTGGGAATGACTCACGTAGGCCATTTTCAAGATGGCAAATGTCTTCAGGCATGTAAAACCTAGGGGGTCATTCTGACCCCGGCGGTCTTAGACCGCCGGGGCCAGGGTCGGCGGGAGCACCGCCGACAGGCCGGCGGTGCCCCGCAGGGCATTCTGACCGCGAAGGTAAAGCCGCGGTCAGACCGGCAACACTGGCGGTCTCCCGCCAGTGTACCGCCGCCCTTTTGAATCCTCCAAGGCGGCGCAGCTAGCTGCGCCGCCGAGGGTATTCCGACCCCCCCCTACCGCCATCCAGTTCCCAGCGGTCCGCCCGCCGGGAACCGGATGGCGGTAGGGGGGGTCGCAGGGCCCCTGGGGGCCCCTGCAGTGCCCATGCCACAGGCATGGGCACTGCAGGGGCCCCCGTAAGAGGGCTCCTACGAGTATTTCACTGTCTGCTTGGCAGACAGTGAAATACGCGACGGGTGCAACAGCACCCGTCGCACCTTCCCACTCCGCCGGCTCGATTACGAGCCGGCATCCTCGTGGGAAGGGAGTTTTTCCCTGGGCTGGCGGGCGGTCTTTTGGCGACCGCCCGCCAGCCCAGGGAAAAACGTAGAATACCCTCCGCGGTCTTTTGACCGCGGAGCGGTATTTCGGAGGGGGGAACTCTGGCGGGCGGCCTCCGCCGCCCGTCAGGGTCAGAATGACCCCCCTAGGCTCTGAGGATGGTGTGTGTGGGGGGAGTGTACTATTGTAATCCTACTGTCCTCCCACATCTAACACCAAATTCCAGCTTTTGGCAAACACTGTACCCCGATAAATGATGGCTGGTAGAACGAAGAGGGATTTGTCCAGCAACCTGAGAGTGGATGCACAACAAGTGTTTTGAAATCCTGTTTATGCTTTAGACATGCAACAAAGTGCAAGTAAGGAGTTATTTCTGATTGGTTCCTGAACTTAACATGTACATTTGCCTTTTGAATGCCTTTTTGCCGATATACCGCAACCAGCCGAAAAGCACGTAGCACTTTTTTCACATGTATTTAAGGCTAATTACTGACAGACATAGGAGATCAAATGCAACTTTAGCCTCCAGGAACATCAGACATGGAAAAGATAACATTCTAAAAGTTCCTTTTCCTTAATATTTATCAACATTCAACTTCACGATTAAATTGGATTTTTAATAACTATTACAAATAGTTCATTATTTTTCCAGGCAGTCTCATTCTCTGTGTACAATATTGGGATTTTAATCAGTACTCTGGTTTTCTACAAAGTGCAGCTAGACTTGCCACGGTAAAAAATAGGTTTTGGGTGCTAGGTACTATAAAGAATTGATAACATTAGATGTCTTCATGTACTACTTTTAAATACCTTGCACCCTGCCATGTGAACTACAAGAACTACATAGAGGATGACAATATTAGAAAGGAAGGTTTTGATCTGTCAGAAGGGTTCATTTTGACTAGAGGGAAGCAAGCCATTGAAAGCTCAAGCCAGGCTCAAGCCAGGTGCCTGGCTCAGCTCAAGGTCCACTTGGACCTTCGAGCCCAAAACAAGCCATGTTTTCATGTGGCTTCTGCCTGCCACCCACACTCTAACCACATGTGCTGAGAATTAAAGAAAAAAAATAACCTGAGGCGTGAAACATGAAACGGAAAGAGATACCCATCTAGCCTCTGAATCACACAATGTGAATTCAGAAAACCTAGGATTTGAGCCAACTTCCTACTTAATCAAAATGTGTGATCCTGGGCAAGTACTTTGTTTCACTGTGCTTCCTTTTTCCTCATTATTGCATTTCAAAGCACTTTGCAATAAGTGGGTACAGGCTGTCTGCTAAACAGACTCTCCTTTGTATGATTTAAATAGAATACAAAATAGACTAACTACAATGTTGTTCCATGAAAGACTCTAGGCCACTTATAGGAGGCACATGACAACTAAGGGGCCTACATATTTTTAAGTTCCTGTTTAAAGACTGCCATTTTAAATAAATGGCCCTCAATGTAGTGATGTACTAAGTTGAAACGCTTACGCAACTTAAAGAAATACACTTTTTTTGAATATTGAACAGTTTTTTAATCATATTTGTATAGGGAGTTTGTTGCACTATTTGTGTGGCAACCATTTTCAGAGCTCGACTCCTGCGTAGCTCTCATTTTTATTTTTTTCCGGTTCACCCACATTTACTTTTGAGGAGTTGGACTGTCACTGCCACAGTAAGTGCTGCAGTCCACTAGTTACTTGAAACTTACAGGCCCTGGGTACATTTTGTACCATATACTATCACTAATGGCTTACATTTATGTTAAATCTACAAATGAGGAGTATACCAGTTTCATCACGTTGAAAGGAGGAGTACAGCCACTTTACCAATTGGTTAGCAGAGGTAAAGGGCACAGGCTTCCACTGCCTGCAAACACATTCAAGACAAAACTCTGGGGGTACGCCCCACAAAAGCGGGTGATTCCTGCACACCTGTTCTGCTGTGTTGCTTTTATAAATGTGATGCAGGAGGGCTGGCTTTGAGAGTAGTACCACTCGAAGGTGCCTTATAAATAAAGTATATATTTTAAGCTGTAGGGCTGGTCTAGATGAATAAAAGAATGAATGACCAGCTTAATGTAGTTGGCCTCTCCACGCTGTGCATCAGAAGGGTTGTAACAAGTACAAGGGAACGTAGCTTAACAGAATTACACATTTCTGCCTTTTTCATTGTCAGAAAGTGTAACTTGTAGTATTCCATGACAAATTTGATTTATTTAAACGTATGTAGGTGTTGATTTTGCTTCCTATAAATGCTATGCTAAGCTCACATCATACAGCATGGTTTATCTTGTAAAAACTGTAATCCAATAGTTTTGCGGTATGTTATGCTTATGTAACACCGAGAAGTGCTTTAAAGGGGAGGATAATATGGACCAATTTCCAAACCTAAAATGTCAATGCACAGCACAAAGCGTCACTAGCCCGGAATGAGCATCGTCAGTGATTGCTGCACATGTGCCTATTGTCATGCACCTGTGTTGTTGTTTGCTGATCGTGCTTCCTCCACTTGACAAGGGCAGCTCAGTGGCTGATGGTAGCGAGAGCTCAGATTCACCACATTGTACAATACATTGTTTGTTTCTACAGTGCCTGGTGGGAAAAAAAGTGATCTGAGCAAGGAGGTAGAGCAGGTATTACCAGTCAGCGTAGGAGGAGGCCCCGGTGTTCAGCACAGAGACCCCATTCTTTCAGAGCGGCCCCTGGCAGTGCAGAGGATAGTCTCACCTCAGTCGTCACTGTGTGGATGTCTTTCTGTGATCTGAAAAGGTGGAATACACTTGCAGCTATCAGGCGCTATTGTTCCTAGCATGCGAAAAACTATTCTGATTGGTATCAAGCCCTTCACGGTACACTTTATTTATTTCATTGGTGCTGTTTCTACTTGGCACAGGAACTGCAAGGCCGCACTTGGGTTGTCTCAATTTTCAGGCTGAGGACTTAATTTAGAGTTTGATGGACATGGGCAGGACACGCCATTGCAAATGCGATGGAGGACCTTGTCTGCCAAACTCCCAGTCTGTCCGTCTCATTTAGAGGCGAGTGGACATTGATTTTTTTATTGACTCTATGAGTAGAAAGTTTCCTCCAGAGTGGTAGGAAGGGCATTACATCGCCCACCCTATTTAGCATGGACAGTGTAATGTCTTTTTTACTTGCAGTGTTTTCTTGGGCAGTCTCATTTTCTTCCTCCTTCTTTCACATTCCACCTTGCCTGTTACCTAGTGCAGCCAATCACATTGAGCTTCAGATTGACAGTTACATTGCCTGCAAATGGTCTAGGCCGAGGTCATCTTCTCTTCATAGGCCAGTCTTAGATGATAATAGCCAGCTGTCCCACTCCTGCCCGTCTCTAGGGCAAGAGATTGAGCTCACTACTCCCTAACATGTTGTACCCTTCAGGTACTATCCATACACTAGTGACCAAGTTGTAGAAATCTGCAATCTGGTCAGGTCACCGAATAACTGTTCAATACCATCCAACTGGTCTGAGCAAATCCTTGCTTGTGTACCGTCCACTGCCCTTGCCATACAGCTCAGTTCAGGTGCGTGTCTCTTGGCAGATCTTCTGGTTTCATAATGTTCTGGTCATATCACTCTTCCCACACCGCCAATCAGTGCAGGGTGAGCAGACTGCAGCTGAGGCCCTTCAAGCTGTATTGTATTGTAATTGTATTTATATAGCGCTTACTACCCCTGACGAGGCGTCGAAGCGCTTAGTTCACTCTCTGTAGTCATGTTCTGGCTCCCCACAATTCAGCTGGATCCTGCAGGACTCCCACAGTGTCCACTCAGGGGCTGCTTCACAGAAGGCACCCATTTTCTTAGGATAGAGGTCCCCAGTCTCGGGGAGTGGCTTCCACGGTTACACCTCTTAGTGGGGCTTAACTGTGATCTAACTAACATCTTAAATTCCTTGCTCCACCTGACCTCGTCTTGCTGTGCAGTGCTTCAATGGATCAGCCACAATACATCTATTTTATTGGGGTGCAGCCTTTGCCCCTTAAACATAGATAATATTCAATGTGACCATGTGGGAACTCCAACAATAAACTTCCTACATTACCATTATCAGGTTCTGCCAACTCAGCGATTCACAGTTATTCCACATTCCTTAGGGAAACTTCTGACTACTGTGGTAATGCCACATCCCGGAATGAATGTACCCAGTGGTATTTAGAATTCTGGGTGGGGCATTACCGATGCATGTTTTCCATATGTTATGGGGGCTTGTGTTCGAAGTCAGCAATGTAATGGGGAAATAGATGGTAAGCCTCTGAGCTTGATGCAGTGTCTTTATTCTAAGCATAAGTCAAATCAAGCAAATCAACGAATAGATATATTCAGTGTAATTAGTAGGAGAATTCAAGCTTTACATTGTCTAAATTATGGGTACAATCTGGTATCCCTGTTGTTTTCTTTATATTGTGCCGATTTACCGTACGCACTTGCTTCTGCTCATGAATATTCATAAAAGTTTGACTGCTTAATGAATACAGATGATGACCTATGTTGCCATGCTAATGGACCATATTGATATTGACACTTATTGAACTGGCTTATGAGCTAAACCAAACCGAGCAATCACCATGCTGATTACAGTAAGTCTCACATTTTTGATTGTAATGACAAAGAAAAATAATAATTTCTGATAATAATGTGGGAGGGGATTGTGATCTACATGTTAGCATGAACAATTAATGCACTATTTGGACAAATAAAATAGGATGTACAGTGGATTCTAAGCTAAGGTCTTCCTTGTTTTAAAATAGTATGTTGATGTGTGAGCCATTGTTTTTTAAACTAAAATATAACCTTCACAAATGTAATGTTCAGGTTAGTTTTTTTGCCCCGATCATAAATGAAGATAATGCAGTATAACTGAATGCTTCTGAAAATTCTGACCACTAACATATAAACCATAAAGTCTGATAATCACTACATCTTATGAGCCATTAATGGTTGGGTTTATGCAAGAACCACCCAGGGGTATTACTCTTCTGTGTGAGAAGAAATTGTTCCAGCCAAACTAATTTTGAGCCCAACACATACTGTAGAGAAAACACAACTGGTGTTGTGAGGTTATCCTAGCGAACTAGTCAAAGAACTGCCACCTCTCTGAAGGTTTTAATGCAGCTGTTAACAAACAACAGGCATCATTCTGGAAGCACCAGTTGCTTTCCAGGAACTGGTAGGTTTTTAGGTCAAGCATTCTAGACAGAACATGCATGGTCTGTTGCGAGGGATAGTGTGATTTACCAAGAACATAGAGGGGCTTGGTGTCCACCTATTACTTAGCATTGGTTGATTTTCCTTGTCACTCTCACTTGCCTGCTTCCTATTAATTTCTCGACTCGTCAATCTTATGTTTATTCCTCCAATGGAGAATTGCCTTTTTACTGTCTTTTTGGTTCGCTGGCATTGCTGTTTCCACTGCTTGCTATTCAAGCACTATGTTTTCCTTTGTGAGAAACACTCCATTGGAGTGCATGTGTTTTTGAGTCATCTCCACAGTACACAATACCGCTCTTCCCCTGCACACCGTACTGCTCTCTATTGCCCGACTGCTTCTCTCTGACCTCCTACCCCTTGCCTGTGTGCTTCTCCCCATTGTTTTCCCACCTGTATTCCTCTATGTTGCTTTCCCCCAATCCTGTGTTGCTTTCACATCCCCTTCAGCCCTCCTCCTCTGTTGATTTCACATCCCCTCCTGTGTTGCTTCGACATTCCCTCGGACCTTCCCTCATGTTGCTTCACCATTTCCCTCACCCTCACCCAAGTTGCCTCCACTTCCCACTGCCCTTCCCCATGTTGCTTCAGAATTCACACCCTCACCCTTTCTCATCTTGATTTGCAGCTCCTCCACCCACCCGTTTTTCAAAAAAGGTTTTGCACTTGTTATTTTCTCTTTTATCACCAATCCAACTCAGGTCGGTCACTAAAAAGAAAAAAGCTCCAGTTTCAGTTTATAGGCACAAGCATGCGTAATGTGCACACTACTAAATAACATGGGCAGCCACGTCAGAAGCTTTTTGATTTAACCTTAGACATGCTGTACAGAATGGTTAAAAACCATTTGCAAATCCAATAGGTCACAAAGACGTGACCTAGTGTACTACCCAACTCTTGATAAATATTGTGTTTATAAACAATTTGGGTGAGTTCCTTACAAATGCCAACCATACTTCTATACCAATGTTGTAAAACTAATTGCCACATTATGAGTTTGGCGGTCTGCTGGACTGTCAAACTCGCAGGGAGGACGCCACTGCCATGGTGGTTGCGTCCCCCCACCCTGTTACAAAATTGCTGCCGGTCTGACCTGCAAGAACATTGTAGTAAAGCGTTCCCGCCGACCAGACCAATGGTATTAGTGCTACAAGATAGCACTGGCTCCCTTAAAGGAGCCAAGTGCTATCTCATAGCACAGTGAGGGCCAACAAGCACCCTGAGAATGCGCACTGTCTGGAAAGGCTGGTGGCAAAGGGCCCCCAGCACATTCTCACCACCAGCCTTTCCATGCTGATGAAACTACCATGAAAAGGCTGGCAGTGAGGGAAGTTGTAGTCAGCCAGGCAGTGCTGAGTTCAGGGCCACCCTAGCTGAGTACAACTCACACCACTGTCACCATGTTGGGAACCATGTTCCCGGTGGGGATGCAGTCTTCTGGCGGAGCCGCCTGCCAGGGTTGTTATTGGGCAGTCAAACCACCCAGAGTGCGGCAGTCTGACCGTCAAACGCCACACTCCTAATGAGGCCCTAACTCTAGAGACCACTATAAATTCACATATGCTTTCTGAAGCTATGTTTAAAGTTAGGTTGAGCATACCCACTCCCTCTCCCTGGGCAAGGACGGATCAGTATAAAATATGTAACAAAACCAAATGTAAAACATTAAATAAGTTACCAAAATAATCAAAATAAAAAACATTTAGTAAAAATAAAATTTATATATATATATGTATATATATATATATATATATATATATATATATATATATACAATGTAAAACGTGATCAAATGTTAATATTACAGAAATAAAAAAATATATATTAAACTCTGGAAATAATAGCATTTTACTTCATAGATGTAAAATGTTCTATTTGTGCAACAGTAGGGAAAGGTTTGGACTCAGGAGGGGGTCAAATTTACTATTCCCACTCTAGTCTGTGCAACAGTAGGAAAACCGTTGGACTCAGGAGGAGTAAAATTTACTATTCCCATTCCAGTCTGTGCAACAGTAGGGAATGCATTGGACTCCAGATGGGTTGAATTTACTATTACCACTCCAGTCTGTACAACAGTAGAGAATGCGTTGGACTCCAGATGGGTCGAATTTACTATTCCCACTCCAGTCTGTACAACAGTAGAGAAAGTGTTTGACTCAGGAGGGGTAAAATTTACTTCCACACTCCAGTCTGTGCAACAATAGGGAAAGCGTTGGACTCAGGAGGGAAATTTACTACTCCTACTACAGTCTGTACAACAGTAGAGAAAGTGTTGGACACAAAAGGGGTAACATTTACTATTCCTGCACATTTTACATAAGTAAATGTTTTTAAAAATTAATGATTATTTAACTAAATTCCTACACTATATTCCCACAAACCTAACAGCCCAAACTAAAGCATAATTAAAAGAAAAAAGGCTTACAAAATTATCATATTAATCAATAAAAAAATATTTATTAATAAATAAATAACAAAGTGCTAAATAATTATTACTTAAATAACTTCTTATGATCCTATAAAAACAACCTACAACTAATATATAACATAGAAAATATATTTTTCAATAAGTGTATATAATTATAATTCAATTAAATATTGTAATAAAAATAATAATTAATTAGTGATTAAATATTACTTAATTAACAATTAATACTTAATTAACTTTCCACCCTATATCCTACAAACCCAACAACCTACAAGCAACAAATAACCTAGAAAATACACTTATTAAACAATTGTATAATTATGATTCAATTAAATATTATATTGATAATTAATAATTCGTTAATGATTAATTAATATTTAGTTAACTTCCAACCCTTTATCCCTGCAAACCTGACAACCCTCTACTAATATATAACAAATAAAAATATAATTATTAAACAATTTGCATAATTATAATTTGGTTAAATATATGAATAAATATTGATAATTAATTACTACCTAATACATTTCCCACCCGATACCCCTACAAACGCAACAATCTGCAACTAATATATAACATAAAAAATAATTATTAAATAATTTGCATAATTATAATTCAATTAAATATTTTATTAAAAATGAATGATTCAATAATAATTAATTCATACTTAGTTAACTTCCCACCCTATACCCAAAACAAACCCAACAGCAGCAACTCGTCTATAACATAAAAATAGTAATTATGAAACAATCTACATAATTAGAATTCAGTTAAATTATTTATAAAAAAATAATAAATTAATACTTAATTAACTTCTCAACCTATACCCCTGCAAACATCGCAACCCACTACTAATACACAACATAAAATAGATATTTAGTAAACAATTTGCATAAGAATAATTCAGCTACTTTTATTAAAAAGTAATACTTAATTAATATCCCACGCTAAACCCCTGCAAACATCACAACCCTCTACAACACTATAAATTACTATTAGCAATTAAATAAAAATATATAATTAACCTTAAAATTTCAACATATATTAAAAAAATAACAATTATGCAAATAATTTACAAAATATATAATTAGAATATAACTAAAACACACAAAGATAATTAAAACAAAGATAATTTTTACAACTATATTATTGAAAACGGTATTAAGGGCACAGATATTATTGCAATCAATTTTCCTTACCTAAAAAATGATATTAATGTCAACGATATTTCTGCATCAAGATATTTGCGTATCACAATATAAAAAAAGTATATTTGTGTAACTAGATCTTTTTATCCGATATTCTGTCCAAACACCGGCAAGGAAAATGGTTTATCTAGCAAGCTATATGGGACCACATGGTCAGAATAAACACCAGAAGCAGGTGATATCATATGCAGTGCGAGAAAGGGCTACCCTGGCTTTCGGTGCTTGACTTGATCTAAGCTAAAGTCCTGTAGACTGTCCATAGTTGCAAAACTAATAAAGTTCGTAGCGTTTTTAATGATAACGTCCTACACCCATTGTGCATCAAACACCTACAAATCACTGGTGCCATAACTCATCTTCCAGTGGCATTATAACTAATTAATTTAGGGGAGGAAAGTAATCTTAACAACGTCTTCTGGCTGTAGGATGAACTGCTATTAAGCAAATGGCTTGAGCAGGCAAAGATACATTCAGACCCTCTCTAAAACTGATCTAATTGCATAATTTTACATATTCAGCTGCACAAAACGGCACCCATCAATAGTAGTTTGTAGTGTTCTTTATAAATTCTATCATCATCAGGTGATCAAACCTGCACTTCCAAAATGAAGACATGTCCAACTAAGATGGCAAAATATGCACATTATCAATAACTTTAAAAACAGCATTCAAACAAGTGAACAATTAGTATGTTCTGACGTCCGAGCACTGATGAAGACTTTGGGAGCAGACCCCTGCTGGACCTGACTGAAACAAATTGGTCTGCCGACCCTACAGAACTGAAATAAACAGAGACCATTAGCACATGGTGATTAATGCACAACTGCGGCTTGAAATTAAGCTATTTTTGATTAGACTCCGAGTTTATGAAATATGTGGTCGCCTTCAGATGCACGCACTCCGATGTTATTTATGTGTGATTAACGTAACAGGGATACATAGGGCACAGCTTCTACGGTTAGTAAGTGCAGCTGTATCTCGCGATAGTTCTTTTTATTAGCAGATGTTCCTTCTAAAACGTAATCACAAATTCAATAATGCAGGAGACATATTTAAACTTAGAGGAAAACCCTAATAGAATGAACACCTAAAAGTCATTTTTCAAAAATGGTCTGAAGTTGAAGTTATGCGTGAGACAGGACAAGGAAGAGAGATTGAACTTTTTGAAAATTAAATTGTTTGCAAATCACTGATAATATCTCAGAAGCCGATATGTGGCAGTGAAGTAACACTACAAAAACATCTAGATAAGCATATGAATACTTTAAATTTATAAGGATTAAACTTGCTATTTTAGGATTTGGAATCTAAATCTAAGTCACCCAAAGAGCAAAATACCTTAATCTGAAATAGTTTCTTCTTGGGTTGATGTTAGTGATACAGAAATCCTTGGTGCTTTGATAGATTTCCTCTGTTAGTTGATGCTTTGTCAGATTTCCTCTCTTCGTTGATGAGATTTGAGGTAGGCTGAGGGAAGAATTCTAAACCACCTGGAAACTTTTCTAGCACGAACATCAGCATGCAATGTTATTCGGCCAGATTCCAAAGGAAAGTCTAACGTGCTCTTTTGGGCTTACTCCTGCATTTGCAGTATATTTTTCACTTTTTTAAAATTAAATTCATAAAGCATTCCAGGCATGTGCCTGAATAGTCACATGAATATTTTTCCATGTGGAAAATAGCAATTGTACCTTACTGCATGCCTAAATATGAAGAATTAGTATTAAGTGCACAGTTTAACTTGTTTTTGTTTCTCCACCGGGTTTTTTTCTTCTAGAGAGTAGCCTAGGGCGAGATATACTGAGCCCTATCATTGGTCATGTGTCATGCAAGGCTACACAAGGGCTTAAGTGAAATTTACTAAATTACATAATGTGACCTTGTACAGCTTTGTGTGGCTTAGTAAATCCAGAGTAAGGTAAGGCAGCGTAATTTGGTGCCTTGCGTTACTCTGTGCTGAGAAGGTGTTCCATGGGTGGAGCATGGGTGTCCCATGCATCCATACACTGATTTTGGCACATTGCCAGATTTACACTGGGAATGCGTCAAAATGGTGCTCCTTCCCAAAGGAGGCATAATGTGGAGAAATACCTTCATTTCTCCTCATTATGCCTTCTTTGCATTTGTGATGCATTCTACAGCACATGTAGAAAGTGGAAAATGCCTCAAAGGATTGTTTTGTGCAGCAAGACTTTCCTTCCGTCGCAAAAATAATCCTGCCTGTAATGTAGGCACCCTTGCACCATGGTGCAATGATGTCTAGGTTGAGGCTAGGCAGCCCTCAGTGCACTGGTTCATGGAGAGAGCAGAAACGCAACATATCTTAGTAGATATGGCACATTCCTGCTATCCCCCTCTCATGCAGCGCAACACAGCAAGTTGTCTTGCTACATTGAGTTGTGCGACATTTTGATACATCTGACCCTAATGCTTTACAATATTGTCAGTTGTTCGTGGAGTTTCCTTCTCTTCTCAGTTCTGAAAAGGGATTTTCTACAACCCTAAACAGGAGTAAACCTCTGACAATTTTCAGAGTGGCAAGTGTCACCATTCTAGAATGCTCAATATTCACACTTGTGAGGCAGGTAATTCAAGCCTAAAATTGTACCATGTTGATATATTTTACATCTAAGTCAGTTACCACAGGCCTCATTTCAAGTTTGTTGGTTGGACTGCCAAACTACCATGTTGGCAAACCTGAAAAGACCACCATGCTGGCGGTCTTCCAGAGTGCCTTATTACGAGTTATTCAGACAGGTCCGCTGACCACCAAGCAACAAAGGCAGACCTCCAGAGGCTCAGAGTCCTTGATATAGCCTGTCTGAACTCCACCACCATTTGCTCCGCCACAACCACCGAGCTTATTACAATCACACAGTCACTGTGGCAGTCCTCTCGTGGTGGTCAGCCAATGGCGATCAAGACCATGGCTGTTCGCGGTCAGCAAAGTAACAGTCAACTGCACATTGGATGAATTTGAAAACAACACAGCTGACACATATTGGCTAAGTGGACACACCTGCAAAGGACAGTATAAAACACATTCCTTCACAGACCACAATTCTCTGCATTTCCACTGTAAGACACAGAAGCCCAAGCACATGTCCATTCACACCCTATTGCACTTCCCCTGTTAAGTAAGTCCCTGTCACCCGTAGTTTTTTTTATTCCCACCTCATCACGTTAAAAAAAAATCAAAAGTTTTCTAAAAATGAGTTAAAAATCATGGTGGATAAAATCATAAGAGTAGAGCCACAATTGTTTGGCGCACAAGTCCAGCACACTCCTCTCAGTGAGAAAATTCAAATGTGGGACAGGATCATTGACAGAGTGAAGGCTGTAGGCACCACCCTGCGCATGAAGGAGGACATTAGGAAGAGGTGGAATGACCTCAGTGGAAAGTTCCATTCCCTGGTCTCCATGAACCAACTGCAGGCCATGAAGACTAGAGGTGGCCCTCCCAGTGCCCCCATTAATACTCTTTCTATGGGAGGAGAAGGTCTTGGCCATCGTGCATCTTGATTGCTTGACAGGAATACCTGGGTGAGTGGAGTCTGGTAAGTCACAACATAAAAACTGTCACAAAAATGCAATGTCCTGCATGCTCACAGCTCACCAACAATCAATACCCAGAGAATCTGAGTGTTAATACTGTCAATGTGCATTGTTGGACCAAACATCACAGCTACCAAGGCCCATCACCTGGCATATGTCCAAATGGTGCCTGTAAGTCTTTCAATATACACAAATAATCCAAGGACTCATGGTATGCCTCAACATGTAAATGTATGCCAAAATCTAAATGCAGTCAGCATACAGATATATGTAATACCCAAGATTTGTATAGTGTGTATAGTAGAGAGGGTGACCTGACTGTCAGGAGGCACTGTTTCACTCACTCCAAACACCAGCCCATTGTTCTCTTGTCCAAATGCCCCTGTTTTTAACTCCCAATTGAAGTGGACTCACCTGGGAGGATAACATTTGTATAAGGTGTGTAGTACAGGGATCATGACCTGAATGCAACTCCCAGTAGGCTCTGTTCTTTTGTAACTCCAACCATTAGCCCAGTATTCTATTGTAAAAAGACCCCTCTTTATTAACTCTCAATTGAAGTGGACTTACCTGGAAGGATAACATTTGTATTGTGTGTGTAGTACAGGGATTGACCCTACTGCATCTCCCAGCAGGACCTGTGCCTGTAACTCCAACCACCAGCCCAGTGTTCTCTTGTCCAATGACCTGTGTTTGTTAACTCTCAATTGAAGTGGACTCACTTGGGTAGATAGCATTTGTATAGTGTGTTTACTACAGGTACTGACCTGACTGCAGCTCCCAGCAGGCCCTATTTCTGTAACTCCAACCACCAGCCCAGTGTTCTCTTGTCCAAATACCTACGTTTGTTGACTCTCAAATGAAGTGGACTTACCTGGGGGAGGGAGGGGGCAAAAAATTGTATAATGTGTGTAGTACAGGGATTGACCTGACTGCAAATCTCAGCAGGCCCTGTTTCTGTAACTCTAACCAGCATAGTGGTCACATGCCCCAATACATCTGTTTGTTAACTTTCAAATGAAGAATACTCACCTGGGGAGAGGGTGTTAACCTTTGTATAGTGTGTGTAGTGCAGAGATTAACCTGACTGCAACTCCTAGCAGACCCTGTTTCTGTAACTCCAACCACCAACACAGTTTTCTCTTGTCCAAAGACCCCTGTTTTTGAAAACTCACAAATTAAGTATACTCATCTGGGAGTGATTAAGCACAGAGCGTACTAAAATCCGAGACATATCTGTCTACATAGCTCCATCTTGACTTGCTAACCCAAGATGAAATTATTGAGGACAGGAATGATGTCTTACCCAGTGTGTACAGCAAGTATTCCTGAGACCTTAAGCTGCAATTCAAGACTAGTATTAGCAGCAGACACATTGACACTGCACTATGGACGTGATGACTCCAGTCATATATACAACAAATTCCTGGATCTGCCTGCATCATATCCAACTAGGTCTCAACATGGTCAAAACCATATCTTGCCTGGTCACTGTGTTGGCTGCACTGGCAGCAAGATATCATTTTCAGGCCATCCTCCCAAGTGCAACTGATCTGCACATCTGAGCAGCTGCTTCAGTCAAAATGATTTGGAATGCTTCAAACATGGCATGTCAATACACCCAATAGCATGCTTTCTTGCCACAATTGGATTAACTACAACTTAACTTGGTACAAGGTCTCTGCTTACTGTAACTCTAAACCGTTGGAGGTAGATGTCACAATACAACCAGTAGCATTGTACGTTTAACATCAACAGGTGGATCCGCCGCTGGGCACACGGAGGCCACGGAACAGACTGCCACCATCCCCTTGGATGAACCCCTCAGTGACGATAACGATGAGGAGGATGGTTCTGGCTCGTCTGGGCAACCTGGTAAGATGGCAACAGTGAGTTTCAGTGTGGCCTTAATGTCACCTCCCAGCTGTAACCTGGAAAGTTCCATTCCCTGGTCTCCATGAACCAACTGCAGGCCATGAAGACTGGAGATGGCCCTCCCAGTGCCCCATTAATACTCTTTCTCTAGGAGGAGAAGATCTTGGCCATCGTGCATCTTGATTGCTTGACAGGAATACCTGGGGGAGTGGAGTCTGGTAAGCCTCTGCATCCCAGGCAACCATTCGCCCCCCCAACCTGTGTCCTTGGCACAGTGTCTGCCATCTTGTGCCACATAGTCCTGGATCCTGAGTTGCGGCGCAACACTTCGGACAAGGAGGGTCCTGGAACAAGTTAGAGAGGGCACCCTGTGGCAAGGACAAATGCCTGTGGAGGTAGGGTGTGTGGGAGGGATGCTCTGGGCCAGCAGGGTGAGGCCACTAGGGCTTCACTGGGCCAGGACACCATCAGCCAATGTTTTGAGGGTCTATCAGGAGTCTAAAGGCGTGAAGGGCCAGGTGTTGACCGAACTCCAGGAAATCAAGCAGCTACAGAGAAACATGCATAGGGACATGCAGGAACAGATGGAGGCCCACAATGATAACATCGCCTCCCTAACAGGGGTATTGAGGGACATAAACACCACCCTGAGCATGGCTTTTCAACAGCAGTCTACCCACATCATTCGGGTCCTCAACAGCAGGCCCATCAACATTGGTGCCAGCCAGTGGAAGAGAGGCCCTACCAGATTAACAACAAGCCCCTGATACCCATGCTGCTGTAGCAGCAGATCCTCCCCCCCCACACACACAATAGGGGACATTCAGCAAAGACTCCAGGAGGTGTGTATGGCAAGACACTTACCACTGCCAGTAATAGCCTCTTCCTTAAGGACCTCCTTTGTGTGTTACACATTCACTATAGACTGATCCTGAACCACCTACCATTTCCAATGGGAGGAGTACTCTGGGCCATAGACTCCTAATAGTGTGGCATCTAGTCCAATGATTTTTATTCACCATGACTGACCCCTTCACAATAAAAGTTTTGTTGAGTCATGTCACATATATTTTATGTTAGTCATAGCTGCCCAATAAAATCAACCCTTCATTGACTCATTGTATGCTGACTTTCCTTTCATATTTAGCCATGTAGATATGTCAGACCATGGGAACCATACAATGATGATCCATGCTACTTGTTCAAGATTGGATGTGTTGCATGTATACAGTGTCTAGCTCAGGATTAGAACCCTCCCACACAAACACATACATACAACTGTCTGCTCAAACTAAAAATTGTATTAAAGAGTTTAGCACATAGGCTTTCAATATGACTTAACTCTTGGAAATCAGGAATGATTGATGCATACTGTGTAAATGAACACATTGACAGGTACAGACCCCCAGACCAAGGAAGGAAGGGATTTGTCAGATATTGTCTAGTAGAATAGGCAAACATTGATGGGGTTGACGTCAGCAGCTTGAGCCTCATCACATACCACTCCAAAGTAATTCAACATCACACAATCCAAGATACAGACAGATTGCAGTAAAACAGTCCCTGATCACAGGTTCATCGTGATCTGATTCCCATGCATCTGGTGGTATGACACAAACATATGTCAGTGTTGTGGCACAGGCAATGTGGCCTATAATTATGAAACACATCTAATCTACATACAGGTCATACAAAAAGTGTTTATCCAATGTGAAGTTAAAATGACTTGGTCATAAGCTAGGACTACATATTAGATGATCACATGATGACACACATGATGCATCAGGCCCCCCACATGAAACAAGTGCAACGGGCACTTCTGAACCTCCACCCAAACACTTTGCAAACTGTCTTGGTACAGATCTCATACAACCAAACTCTGCGACCTACATTACCTGAAACAATCCATGTCCACTTCATATGTCAGAACAGCATCACATACCTGCCAAAGTCACAAATCTGAAATGCCCACATGAAGATGTCATGGTGAAGGTACCTGTACAAAGAATTCAAAAAGGAGTACAAGCTTGAAACCTTGCCTATGACACAAGTCAGAAAGCAAGCATCTGGAAAACAAAGTACATTGCAAGGAAACTGACACAAACAAAGCAATATCCTCAAGGTGGGGATGTGTCAAAAGCTATCTTATCAAGCAGCCTTTGGCTGAATATTGCAGAGTATCAGCTCCGTAGCTGTTTCCAAAATGCTTGACTCCACACGTTCTCACAACTACAGTTCATTGTATAGTCATAACATCACATGACATGCTTACACTCATGAGAAGTAGCTGTGGATGAGATCTTTTCGCAAGGCAGCTCCAAAGGAATCATTAGCTGATCCAGGATAACAGGCACACACATTTGAGATGTGGAGATCCACCAAATAGACAACTTTCACATTGATGGAATGGAAGTTCTTTCTGTTGTGATAAACTTACTCTGTCACCTGCGGTGGCACCAAGCCAACATGTGTGCCATCAATGGCCCCCACTACATGTGGGAGGTGTGCAAAACCATAAACGTCAGCCTTCACAATGACTAAATCTTCATTTCAGGGGAACTTGATATCACTGTCAATGTGGTTCAACATTGCAAAGAGGAAATCCTTCAACACCAGACTGGAAATAGGTTGGGACATACCATCACATAGGGCAGCTGTATTTTTGAAGGTCCCTGTGGCCAGGAAGTGCAATACTGGCATGACTTGTACAATAGGTGGTATGCAGGTTGGATTACTTTTAGTTGACGTCAGATCTGGCTCCAACTGACAGCACAGGTCCATTATTGTTTGCCTATTCATTCGGTATAACTGTATGATGTGACGTTCTTCCATGGTCTGAAGGTCTGGCCGTAGACAGTAGAAAGGAGGTTATCACATCCACCCTCTCCAAGGGTACCTTTGTGTGAAAAGACATGATTTTTTACATTAGTCAGTGTGTCCACAGCAACATACATGAGGCATGCCAACAATATCATGCGACAAAGCATTTCTGATTGGATAGACATGATATACAATACACATCTAGCTGGCAAGTACACAAGGGTCACATGTGACTCCCATGGTTGTCCACACTGTGTCCACAACATGGATTTGGGTGATACCCAAATATCTGCTACACAATTGCCCCTCGAAATGTGACTGCATTTTCCTACCGCCAAAACTATGGTTGGCGGCCTGTGCACTGCGGTCACAAGCCATATGTGCCCTGCAATATACTGGTGGTTGTATAGTAGGACCTAAATACCATGACAGAGTGAGGATGTTTGTGATGATCCTACACATATATTGTATGTGTGACATTGTTTACAAAGTCATATACAGTAAAATGACAGATGCCTGACCTACTCCACTGGACATTAGGATCTGCCTGCGACCTCTTGCGGAAGTTGTTCCCGTGATAGGCAGTTCAAACCGCGGCCGACAAAGCCATAGGCTAACAATGTTGCCTGTGGCCAACACGGCCTAATGGTTGTATGCGTCAGGACTGATGGCCACCTAAGCGGCATATGTGACTGCCATGTTGTATAAATTTACTCACTTGACTCCTGACACTGCTGCCAGCAATACCTCCACTACCTGAGCTGCTGTGTGCCACCTCTGGAAGCTGAAGAGGCTTGTAAATGAGGTTCGTCCCCCGTATGGACAGCTCTATGGCTCACCAGAGGAGCAGGTCAGTACCTCGTGTACACAATTGACTTTGTTCAACACAATCCTTTCCCTCCTCACAGGCTACAATGTGATCCTGTGTGCTAGTTGAACTTCTTGTGTGCCTGTTGTTACAGTCTGTGTGGCATCAATGGGATGTACATGGTGCAGGTATTGGTGACCAGTACTATGGGGGTCATTCTGACCTTGGGGGTCCATGACCGCCATGGCGGAGTGCGGCGGAAGCACCGCCAACAGGCTGGCGGTGCTTCCTGTGCGATTCTGACCGCGGCGGTAAAGCCGCGGTCGGAAAAGGGGAGCCAGCGGTTTCCCGCCGGTTTCCCGCTGGCCCAGGGAACCCGCCATGGCGGCGCTGCTTGCAGCACCGCCATGGGGATTCTGACCCCCTTCCCGCCAGCCAGTTTCTGGCGATGTCCACCGCCAGAACCAGGATGGCGGGAACGGGTGTCGTGGGGCCCCTGGGGGCCCCTGCACTGCCCACGCCACTGGCATGGGCAGTGCAGGGGCCCCCTAACAGGGCCCCACAAAGATTTTCACTGTCTGCTGTGCAGACAGTGAAAATCGCGGCGGGTGCCACTGCACCCGTCGCACCCCTTCAACTCCGCCGGCTCCATTCCGAGCCGGCTTCATCGTTGAAGGGGCTGTCCCGCTGGGCCGGCCGGCGGTCTTCTGGCGGTCGCCCGCCGGCCCAGCGGGAAAGCCGGAATGGCCGCCGCGGTCTTTTGACCGCAGAGCGGTCTTTCGGCAGGAACCGCTTGGCGGGTGGCGACCGACGACCGCCGCGGTCAGAATGACCGCCTATATGTTGTGTTCAGTAACATTGCGTTGTATGATGTTTTTGGGGTCATAGTTCCTCCTTGTGTTAGATGCACATAACCAGGTAAGGAGACTTTGTTGCCATCCAATGACATTTCTTTCTTTATGATGGTTGTAAATGCTAGACAACATGCATGTGCATGGCAGCATGAGCTGTGCAAACATTTTGTCTGAGTCATTTGAGGATCTTGTAAGCAATGTGTATAGTGCCACGGATCTTTCAACCCACATCTGGAGGAGTTGGAAAACTGGTCTGGAAGACATATCATGACTCACTCTGCCCTTCAGGTTGTCGCACAAACCACAAGCCACATTACTGATGGCCACATGACGTACTATCATGCATAGAAGTGATGAAAATGTGAGTGTCATGTAGGTTCTCTATGCTCAGCCCATAGAGACCATGGCCTGTCAAATGTATCTCACAGTATGGGACATAGTCCAGACTGTGGGAGAGTTGCTGTGGCTATGCAACTGTGGCACTTTGCCCTCTCACTGTACCCCAGTAGATCCTGTAATGCGGCCAATAATGCCAAAATGTGCACTGAATGCCCAGTCAATTGACTAGATTAGGAATGGGTACGTCCCTGAACTGGTCCATATGTGCATTTAGTATCATTGTCAATGTGTGTCTTTGACTCATGACAGTTTCCTTACTCCCACAGCAATGTTGTCACCTTCACAGAAGCCATAATTGTTCTGTACAGGCTTATTGCACGAATGACCGACACACTGCAGACACTGTGTAGATTCCTGGTCGGTCATCTCTGTAGTTTAGACACATATAGCCAAAGGAGTGTCCTGTGGTAAAGGTACATACCACAGAATACCCCCTACCCCGAAGTGACATGAGTCTGCATTTGGTAGACTCAGGAAAGATACTTTCTGTACCCACCATGCCAGCCTCTTCATTGTCACTCAAGTGTTAGGCAGAAGTCTAAACTATGGAAGTTGCCTGTAGGGACTGTATGTAGTGTAGCAAAGTGTAAACATGTTAGTCCATTTATGCCTAAGAAGTTTACCCTTCAGAAGCCACATATGTGTGTAATGTTTCATTGAGGCTTACATCACGGTTCACGTTGCTGGACCATGGGCTACCTGATTTGAGTAGGATTGCTTAGTCAGTGTAAACCATGAACAGGGTATTCGGTCAGTCTGCAGATGGATACAAAAGTCTGTAGTCATGTCCCTGTGCTTATTGGCTTGTGTGCTTCACCCTTGTGGTGTGTTTACAAACTGAATATTTTTGCTTGGTGTTTCAGACGTGTGTGTGACACAACCATTTGTGCAAAAACTTGTGATTTTAATCACTTGGTTTGTCTCTTGCAGCCATACAGGTAAAGGCCGATCAGAAGAAGGAGATATGGAGAGCCATTGCCCGGAAGGTGCAGACCCTGAGGGTCCACAGCCAGTGAAGCGCACATTGGACCATGACCTGTTTGTGTAGATAGGTAGTGTGGCGCAGACTGATATGTCTTGCCTTTTGGCCCAGGGACCTAGGACACAACTGTGTACACTCCACAAACAATGTGCTCCCCAGGAACAACACATGGCTGTGTACATTGATCAATCAATAAATGTTTGTTGTTGTTGTGGGTGTACATTCTATGCGACAGACCACTACTCCTCAGTATTACAGCCCAAAGAAGTGATAGATCACTGTCCTCAGCCATTTGTCTGGTCAAGTGAGTAAATTGGCAGAGGCCATCTGTCTTCAGTGTGTGATGAGAGCTGGTGCCTCACTACTGTCTGTAATGTGAAGATGGCCATCACACAGGATACAGAGCATACATTGTTTTTGGGTCAGCTGCAGATCAGAACTTTCCCTTGATAAGTGGGGATTGTCCATTGACATGATTTATGTGCATCACTGTTGCCAACGTTCCTTGTGTCTAAATGTTAGCATGTGTCCCTTTCTCTTTTGACAAAATATGTACACTGCTGTTTCGTGCATGGTCTATTTGTGTTCATAGGATAATTTCTGCATTCCCTCTCATATATGTGCATGTCAACCTGTGTTTAGAATATCACATTTGCAGTGTGGCTACATTTCATGTGGTGCCACAGACAGAAGTGTACCACCATTATTTGGTGACTGACACGTACCCTAACCCATCATAGCATTTCATTTGGTATAGTCAACTGCAGTAGCAATGAAGGACATGAAGGGTAGGAGTAGAGTACACAATGTGCATTTCCATGCCATCGATGAGGCATCATGTGGAAAAGTACTCTGCACATGCGTAATGGGTAAGGTTTATTACCTGTTTGTTGCCATGCATCATGGAGTGACATGTAATTAAGTTGGAATCATATATGGTTGGGTACATCCATTCATCCACAGACTTCTGGATTTGCAGGACCAAAATGGAGACATTGATGTAGCTTCCATTGGCAAACATGTTGAGGGCCTTCTACAAGTACCTGGAAATCCTGGGCCTCTCCAAAATGCAAAAGGCTAATGGTGTCTACTGATGCAATCAGAGTATATCATTGTAAAGGGTGCTAGACATAAGTGGTGATTTCCCCGGGGCTTGCTGATTCATTGTGTCATGGATTTTAGCGACACATGTCCCTGACAATTTGCACATTTTGTTTACAGTGTGCATTTCCATGTGTAGCATATCTGAGCAACATCAGTACTACCTCCCTGACTCCATTAGGATGAATTTCACATGGTGAAATGTGCTTTGTTGATATGTTTCCGGTGTGATATGAGTATCTCCATGTCACCTTCTCCATGCTGCTGTACTGTTGTCAGCAACATGGCATGTTTTAAGAGAATTGATTCTTAATGTTGTGTTATTGTGTATGTGACAAATAGAGGTCTGCATTCATAATGTCATGCCAGGCCTAAAGAGATCTTTTCAGGCTCTGGCCTCCTCACTGATGGCAGCCTATCACCCCCAAATTCATTCCCCTCCACCTCTCTCTTCCCAATCCAAATCCCTTATTCCCCCTACCTGTCCCACGCACACAGACACATCTGCTCGCACCCACCTCAACACACATGAGCAGCACACATTGACACAAACACCATAAGGCACACTGGCACGCAGGCAATCAACATACACCCACAAACGCATCAGCCACCACTTCACAAGACACCCCCACCAACCCACACACCACATCAGGCATACTCACAGACACCACAACAGCCAGTGAGACATCCACCACATCCACCATACCTGCAGACACCGGCACAACACACAGAGACACATCCACCACATCCAAAATACCCGCAGACTCCAACACAACACCCACAGACACATCCATCACATCCAGCAAACATGCAGACACCACCCCAACAGACAAACAAACATCTACCACATCCAACATACCTGCAGACCCCATCCCAACAGACACACACACATTCACAAAATACAGCATACCCACAGACACCACCCCAACAGACACACATGCATCCCCAACTCCATCACCCAGCACTTCCACCTCCCAGTCCCCAAGACACGCAAACATTCACACTCAACAGACACCACCCACCCAAACAGAAGCATACCTCATACACACACATACACCCAAGACATCTATAACCGCACATCTGACAACCACTCCCTCAACCTCCAAATCTCCAAGCCCTTCTGCAGACCGTCCCCATGTTCCCAAAGAGAGTTTCCTTTTTGAGCTTACCCTTTCCCCCCTTCTCTCCACTCTTCCTCCCAAACCCAAGAGGCCCCACGACAGCCCAACACATCCCTTCCACATTGAAGTCCTCTCCCGTCACACCTGACTCCCCTGCAAGTACCCATACCCCTCCCCCTAAGAAGAAGCCCACCTCTCCAAAGAAAAAGTTCACCCTCTCCAACACACCCATCCCAAATCGTAGCCCACCCCACCCAAATATGAACCCAGAGGTTCCTGCCTGCCCACTTGATGCCCCTTTTTGTGGAGGTTCTTTGACGGTGATTACAGTCAAGTGTGGGCACAGTTCAAATGGACTGGACAATAGCCTTTGGTTCTCATTATTCTGGCTTGAATAAACCCAAGTTGTTGTTTTGTTGGGTACACATTTGTCCTGACATTACGTTTCTACCTTTTTGATGTATCTGGGTAATTTGTGTTGTTTGCCTAATGTTGTGTGTGTTTAACCCTGATTGCTGATCTATTTGCTGTTGTTTGCAATATCTAACTTTGTGGGCAGTGCTGGTGTCACCCAAGACAAGTGTAGATGTCCCCTGTATGGATATTTGTTTATTAATGCAATTGGGGTGCTATTGCATTGTGCTATGTTTGGTATGGTAAGTATTTCTTCTCGTACAGGCCAATGTCAGCATGTGTGGTGTTAGGCTTGTCCTCCTGATATGGATTGTGCATTTGTCTCATGTGTGGAAGCTTGAATGTTATATGTCCACTCCTGGAGGGTGTTTACTTGATGTATGGCCCATGCTGTTGCTGTTGTATTTGCTTTCTTGACTTGCACTTTTACATTATGCAGATAGGCATATCACTTAGCTTTACTATTGTTTGTCCCTGAGATGCCCGAAGGGCCAGTTCCTGCACAAATGTTGTTATAGGGATGTGTGCAAAGTGTAATGTGTCTCAGGGCAGCATCCCTCCTTACGTGGTCCTGATGCCCCAGCTCTATTTTGCAGGTATTGTTTGCATAGTGAGCTTTGTATGTTTGTCTCTCAAACTATTGTGTATCCCATTGTCCTTCCATTGTGTTGCATTGTGGGTGGTGTGTGGGTCCTTTGCAGGGTTGTTTCATGGGAGGGGCGTTTGTGTTATATGACACATCTGCACATATGTGTGTTCTATCTGATGACAGTCCATGGCATGTGTGCAATGTGAGGGTGTCAGTTGTATTAGTAGATGTGATGCTGCTGGGTTGTTGCTGTTGTGTGACACAATGTTCTGTACACTTCATTCTCCCTGTGCCTGAGATGGGCAGATGTGTGTTATTGTGTAGTGTTGCAGTGGAGTGTCAGTGACCTGCCCAAAGGAGGCATTTAATGGCTGTGAATGTGTCATTCTTTGTGAATGACTCTGACTGTGGACACAATGACACGTGTTGCCCATAGCATGACCCCAAAATATTGTGGACAACTGCGTTACGATCTGTTGTTGAGCGTAATGACACACGTGTGTGCTTACCATCAGTTGTGTCCACAGCAGCATGGATTTTGGGGACCTTCAATTGGCAGCAGCAGTGGCAGGATGTGTGTGATGGGCTCCAGGGCAGCACAGGACATGTAACACTGCCTGCAGGTGGGTTGCTCCCTTTATTATCTTGTTTCCGCTTGCTGGGGTATGGTGATTGGACCTTCCAGGTCACATTGGAATTGTGCAACATCATAATGTGTCTGGTGGAAACACTAGTTCCACTGGCTTGTTTGTCCTGCCTCGTCACTATGGTGGTCTGCACTGTCTGGTGGTTTCAGCACGACCTCAGGTGTCTTTGATCTCTGGGACCCTCAACATCATAATACAGTGGTCCGACCGCCAAGCCAATGGCGGTCAGACCACCATCGCTGCCATGGCGGTGCACAGACCGCCAAACTTTTATGAGGCCCTAAGTGCCAGAATACCCACACAGTGTATCCTGAACCTCAACCTTTCTCCCTCCAATCACATCCTCAAAAAGTGTAACCGTTAGGCCCACTCCCCATGCCCCCCAATAGCAGCAAAAAATCAAATCTGTATATATACATAAGACTAACTACACACCCTTCCAGTACCATTCCCTCAAGTTCATACACGACTCATCCACTTGCCTATCTTCCTGTTGTTCAGCAACATCAACTGTACTAAATACTCTACTCTCGAAAACACTATCCCTTCTGCAGCTTTCTACCTTAAACTCCACTGCCCTACCATGTATTCCCCTCCCCTGCTCCCAAAAAGCTAAGATCGAAGGTAACTTTTGAAGTGGTGGATGTCATGCTCACACGAGCACCTGAGGAATATTAAACTGTTCTCAATATCACCACTCCCCTCAAAGAGACCAACTCAACATTTTATCAAGAACTTATTAGGTCATTTTAATTTAAACCACAACAACAATCCTAGGTTGTTTTGGCACCTGCCCCCCCACCTTCAAGTACACATTCTAACTCCCCACCTATTAATACTGCTAATTACTTCCTTTATAAGTTCCTTATAAGATCCTCCATATCAAGGACAGCGTATTTCCACTCCTCTCTCTTTATTTTCCTCTTTTAACTCTAAAATCATACTGTGGATTCCTTGCCTCCTCCACCAGCAAATGCTCAATCCTCTCTTTGAAGCTGCTCGTCTTGTGCCATCTTTTAGCCTTGTCATTCTCAAATCATGAAACCTCTTGAAAGTTCCTACATCTTTCTCGCTTCTTTCACTTGATTTGTTCATATTTCTCTTTTGACCAGAACTTACTGGTAATGCTTTAAGTCAGCATGGGACCATCATTACTGAAATACCATGCCTGATATCTCCTCCCCTTCAAACTTGCATCCTTTATCTCAGTACCATTCTTCTCTCAGATTCATGAACAGTAAAATAGGCTCACCAGCTTTTTATTCAAATATACCCTTCTTTATCTCATCCAGTCCATGTTCTGCACTTTCAACTCACCTTAGATGGCTAAAGTACATGTTGCATAGATACCACCTCTTCTCAACACAAACACCAATCCTGCAGACCACTTCTACTTGATCTGCTGGCCACTGTTTGACACTGTTGACCAATCATTTCTGATGAATATCCTTTCTTCTCTTGGGATTGTACACACATCAAATGAAAGGCTCTCATCAGGTCAACCCAACAGCTCATTACAGTCTCATGCTGCTCAAACCATTCTCCCCAATGTTCCCTCAAGGTTCACTCCAAGGCCTGCTAAATATTTCACTTTGCTCATAGAGGTTCTTAAGTTATTTTTGTGTTTTTTGTACCAATGTGGCACTTTTTATACCCAACACTCCCTTCCTGTTCTTTCACCATCACTTCATATCCTCACTGAGCTCTCCAACTCCCTCCATGCCATTATAACTATGAAAAACAGTGATGGGTGGAATACTTGAATCAATCTCAGGCACTGGTAATCTCTCAGGGCTGCATCCAATCCAATGTTACTTTGCATACCTTGCCATTTCGGTTTGGACCCAGCTATATGCAAATCACTCTTGACCCTGATTCAGTAGGAACAGACCAGCCCGTACTGCCAAGCTAAGTCCTCTCCGAATCAGAACACAAGAAACCCAGGACCAGTTTCACTCTAGTTAGAGGCTCATCAGCCAGGTACAACTTGTTTTCAGGGACAAAGTGTGCACTGGCCTTAAGTCTGGGAATACCCGTCCCGCCTCCGCTCCACCGGGATCCAAGGCCAGGCCCTGGACTGGATCGCCTCCTTCCTCGCAAACCGTTCACAAAGAGTTTACCTCCCTCCGTTTCGCTCAGAACCCACCGAGATCATCTGCGGCGTACCTCAAGGCTCATCACTCAGCCCGACACTCTTCAATATCTAAATGAGCCCCCCTTGCCAACATCGTACGCAAGCACGACATCATCATCACCTCCTACGCCGACGACACCCAACTTATACTCCCCCTCACCAAGGACCCCGCCAGCGCCAAGACCAACCTACAAGAGGGTATGAAGGACGTCGCAGATTGGATGAGGCTCAGCCGCCTAAAGCTGAACTCTGAAAAAACGGAAGTCCTCATCCTCGGCAACACCCCGTCCGCCTGGGACGACTCCTGGTGGCCCACGGCCCTCGGCACCGCACCGACCCCCACAGACCACACCCGCAACCTCGGCTTCATCTTGGACCCTCTTCTCACCATGACTAAGCAAGTCAACGCCGTGTCCTCCGCCTGCTTCCTCACCCTCCGCATGCTCCATAAGATCTTCCGCTGGATCCCCGCCGACACCAGAAAAACCGTGACCCACGCCCTCGTCACGAGCCGCCTGGACTACGGCAACACCCTCTACGCCGGGACCACAGCCAAACTCCAAAATGCCTGCAACGCATTCAAAACGCCTCGGCCCGCCTCATCCTAGATGTACCCCGCAACAGCCACATCTCCGCACACCTGAGACACCTGCATTGGCTCCCAGTTAGCAAAAGGATTACCTTCCGACTTCTCACCCACGCACACAAAGCCCTCCACGACAAGGGACCGGAATACCTCAACAGACGCCTCAGCTTCTACGTCCCCACCCGCCACCTGCGCTCCTCTGGCCTCGCACTCGCTGCTGTCCCTCGCATCCGCTGCTCCACGGCGGGTGGGAGATCTTTCTCCTTCCTGGCGGCCAAGACCTGGAACTCCCTCCCCACCAGCCTCAGGACCACCCAGGACCACTCCGCTTTCCGGAGACTCCTAAAGACCTGGCTGTTCGAGCAGCGTTAACCCCCCCTTTCTTTTCCCCTAGCGCCTTGAGACCCGCACGGGTGAGTAGCGCGCTTTATAAATGTTAATGATTTGATTTGATTTGACTTAGGGTGACACAATAAATATACAAAACAGTGATGGATGGATGGTTGAATTAATCTCACTCGGGCCGCATCCCAATCCTTTTTTACTTTGCACCATGCCACCTCATCACATGTTGAATGATGCCGCTTCTTGTCTCCTCATCCTTTTTGAACTGTCACAGCTTACAGCATGTGGGAACAATATGCAAGATACTGGTCTGGTTCTCATCCTTGCTGACCATGTACATACAGTTGCTAAGGTTATACAGTTTCCAGGGGCATAGCTGAATGGGGTAGAGGGCTTGGGGTGTTACACCTCCTCATTAAACTTGATAAATAGTTGGGTGCATGGGCTTTCAGTCGAGTATGGTGATGTGTCTGTCGGATTTCACCGGACGTTTTTACATACACACAGACAAAACAAACACACATTCTACCCCTCATTCTGTTTTGAAAGTCTAATATCACACATTTACGCACAGCAACACAGTACAGGCCCTGGTGCATTGATTCCTATACAACATACAAACTGATAACAACAATATAGCAACTGCACAGCTACAAAAACATGTCACATATTCACACCTAACTCTGGCTAGGGACCGGACACACATAGAGCATACATATACATCCATGTGTAATGGAACACACACAACACCTTCATACAACCTAGCAAGCGACACGCACACAGCACATCGAACCTATCATGCCATGCACAATACAGGTAGGGGCATCAAGGGGACACGCAGGCACCTCAGGAGTATTAGTGCGGAGGGGTTTGGGCTTCGGGAGAGGTGGGTAATGGTTTTGGTTTGGGATTGGAGAACCTTTTTGGGAGGGGTGGACCTCTTCTTGGTGGGGAGAGGGGCATAGGTGCTGGTAGGAGGGTAGGGTAGGCCTTGGAGTTGGAAGGGGTGGCCTCGGGAGGAAAACTGATTTTTTGGGATTGTTACGGGGGCAAGAGTCAAGGTTGGAAAGGAACACTTTTTAAGACACACATGGATGGTTTGGGTGTGTACGGTGAGAGAGTGGTTGTCTGTTGTTTAGGTGTGGATGTCTTGGGTGTGTGTTTGTGGGAGGTGTGCTTGTGTGTGGTGTCTGTTGGGTGGGTGATTGAGGGCGTTTATGTGTATTGGGCTGAGGGGGTTGGAGGTGCTGGGGGATGCTGTGGTGGGTGGGTGGCTGCCTGTTGGGGTGGTGACTGCAGGTATGGTGGATGTGCTGCATGTAGGCATGTCAGTGGTTGTGGTGTCTGCTGATGTGGTGACTGGGGAGGACGTCTGAGGGTCTGCTGGGGTGGTGTCTGCTGGAAGGATAGGTGTGGTGGCTGGATCAGTGAATGTTGGTGTGATGTCTGCAGGTGTGCCAGATGTTGTGGCCGTGATGCTTAGGGTGGTGGGGGTGTTAGGGCAAGTTGTGACTGTTGCCGTGCCTGCAGGTGGATGTTGTTTGTGTACATGCCGATGGTGTGTCTTGTGGTGCTTATGTTTGTCTGCACTACTCTTGAATGTTGAGGTGGATGCGTGCCTGTCTGTGTACGTGCTTTGGCTGGATTGGGGAACAGGGGATTTGGACTGGTAAGAGGAAAGTAGAGAGGGGACGGTAGACAAAGGGTGCTACCAGTGTGGATGCCAGAACTGGAAATTATCTCTGTAGGTCAGAGATTGCACCATGAATGCCCTCCAGGAACGCGTTTCTATGTTGGATCTGGCTTGTCTGTCCCTGGATGGCATTCACGATGACCGTCTGACCCACAGAGGTCGGCCTCAGGAGGTCAATAGCCTCCTCAATAAGGGCGGCAGCTGGAACAGGGGCTGGGGCAGAGGTGTCTGTGACAAAGGAGATGCTCACCCTCTTCCATGAGTGGGAACTGCCAACTGGGTGGGGAGCTACAGGGAGGGTGGTGATAGAGCTGAGGGTGGCTGACAGAGGTGCTACAGGAGTAGTTCCCAATGGGTCCACCACCACTAGGAAGTGGCCACTGGAGGAGGACAGAGATGAAGATGTTGCAGATCCGATTTCCCCCGTGGCTCTCACCTAACCCTCTGGGCCACTGAGTCCTTCGGTGTCTGTGGTGTTGTGACTGGAGATCTCCTTTGCCTGCCGTTGCTGATGCTGAAAATAGATAGTGAAATAGGGTCTTCACATACACATGACAACACTTTCATTACAAAGCAGACAGAAACCACATACCATCATGTCCACGGACCTCCCAGCAGGTAGTTCCAGTAAAGTGCCAACAACATGTAGCAACACAATACTATGCATGTCCCTCAATTTCTCAACTGTCACACACCACCAAAGCAAGCTAACCAGAAACCTACAATACAATGAATGAAGCAGACAAATCACACTGACCGTGCCATGACTATGTGACTATTCCATTTAACAAAGGTGTCCCAATCACAAAAAACATAGTCAACCAGTAGGCAAGCAATGGATTTCCATAGTAAGGTAGCTTAACAATTACACAGACCCAATCCTCACTACAAATACATCACCCAGATGTCATGTAGCAGGCAATAACATATGTTGTTAAGTAAAGGCAGGCCACCCTGGTTGAATCAAGCCATACCTACATCAAGTGATTTGGATTCAATCATTTCATTATGGACACATAACTTCATATGAAATATCAACATACATGTCACACTTGCCAAATGCTGGTCAAGGGGGTAGTACACGTCACACAAACATACACTAATTGTGATGTAGAAAGGAGGTGAACAATTCACATATCATTGACCAGACACAAGATACAGCATTTCATACAAGCAGGCAGGTGACAACTACTTAATCTAGATGTAACATCCTTTTGTTGGTACTTATAATGCATTTGCCCTGAAGAAGGTGGTTGTGAACTTAGTAACACATTAGAAAGCTGTAATCCACCGAAACGCGCGTTGGCGACGGAGTACCAAAGTTTGATGCATCTAATGACATATTTTGATCTGTTTACACAAAGACAAAATTGTGAACTGGTATTGTTGGCGACAAAGTACCAAAGTTTGATGTATTTAATGATGTAGTACCATATTTTGATCTGTTAATAAAAAGACAAAATTGCGAACCTAGTACTGTTTCGAGAACCAGGAAGCATCAGTCTGTCAAAGAACAAAAGAATCTATATGGAGGATTCATAACATGTAGATATCTCTACATTTACTTTGGAGATTTGCAAGAAATTGGCAGAATACAAATGCAATAGACTTTAGTGGACAATATATGCAATACAGCTACGAATATGAAAGGATTCATTATCCTATATTGAGAACTATATTGGATTTTCTTGTATACATATGTTATTACATTGAAGGAACTATTTGCATTAAGATTGTTTTTCACAAGTTTATTTTTTGTCTGATATTTGGTTAGCGTATGTTTGTTCTCGAGACATCCTGTTTTTGTCACGCCGCGGCCGCTGCGGCTCCTACGGCGGCCGCGGCCGCGGGCTCTTCATGCTGCGGCCTGTGTGCGAGCCTCGGAAGAGGCTGCGGCTGGCGCACAGGCCGCGGGAGAAGCCGCGGCTTGCGCGCAATCCGCGGGAAGATCAAGAGGCCTGGTCAGGGGTCGCGACACTCGCCGCGCCCCTTTCTTTAAGTTCTGCCGCAAAGGCAGACGCGGCAGGGCTTGAGACCCCGAGTGGGTTTCAGGCCTGACCGCGCATAGCGCATTTAGTGCGCTTTACATCAAGTCTTCCTGTACTAATGAATTAAACATCTGCTCACCACTTACCAATGTCTCCAGGCAAAAGCCGAACCCTTGCACATGGTGGTGTTTTTATGCCTGCCTTTTCCTTTCCCAGCATGCTGCCCACTTCCTCTCTTCCCAGCATGCATTGTTTTTCTTTGTGTGGACGCATGTACCTGATTCACTATTATACTCTTTTCCCCAATCCAAGATGGTGGTGTTTCTACTTCCTGTTTCCTACTTCCTGTCTAGAGGTATATAAGGGGAATTCAGCTGCTTGTTCATTGCGTTGCAACACTCCTTGGTGGTAGTCACGCTCTGACTGGTTTCTTCCTGTGAATCCAGTATTTCCTGACCTGTCTTCGTTTCCAGTCTTCCTGTACTCCGGATCTTCAACTCTAACGCCTTGGTGTCCTCCTTCTGTTTCAGGGAGTTCCTGTTGGAGGTTTTTTACCCTACTGGGGTTTTTCTTCTGGGACTCCTTCTGGAGGGCACGGACTGTAGTGGCTTGCTATTGTCAAACAGCACTGTGGCTACCGGAAGGGGTCGCCCCTACCTCGGCCAGAGCAGAACCTGCCGGAACCGCGGTCGTTCCCCAACTCTTCTCAACTTCGACAGTAAGCCCATTGAAAACCGTGACAGTTTTATGTTGTCTTGATTGTGGTCTGTCTGAGTATATGTTGTGTTGTTGTTCGAAAATATGATTAATTGATGTTTGTTATTTGTTATTTAATGTGTAGATTAGGTATTCATTTTTTTAAATATTTGATATTCAATAAAAGGTCGTTTTTTACGTTTTCTTTGCATATCAGTATAACTGTTTCCTTTTTTTGTGTGCATATAACAGGAAAGCTGCTCTTACTGTAATTGTCAAGTAAAGGCAGGCCACCCTGGTTGAATCAAGCCATTCCTACATCAAGTGACATAGATTCAACCACATCATTACGGACACATACCATCACATGACATATCACCATACATGTCACAGTTGGCAAATTGTGGTCAAGGGTATAGTACACGTCACACAAACATTCACCAATTGTGATGTAGAAAGGAGGTGAACAATTCACATATCATTGACCAGCACATCCATAGGCCCTGATAATCTCAAGATGCATATGGTCCTCAAAGTACACAGAAAGGCTACATAAAGGCCCATATTGGCAGGACAACACACAAGGAAGTCACATGTTGTGCACACAAACCTGTAAGCCTTTACATGTGTGCACCTATGCACATACACATGCACCCACATGCTACTTCAGGAAGTGGGAGTCTTTGTGTAATTTCAAACCATTTGCACTATACTTCCAAAACATGTGTGCACAAGAAAATCTTTGTCGAAGAAATATACACCTACCCTTGCATTTGACCTGTCCTACATCATGACCAAAACACTGGGTCAAATGTCATGGAACATCAGTTCACAACACACTGTTTGCAGAAGTTCAAAGACCAATAATCTTGGAGCATACACAGTACCCATTATTGCTGGATTAAGGAACCAACATGGCATTGTGGTTATGGGACCTGTCAAGGATATGTAACAGAAATGGTCAGAGTTGTTATGAGTACATCTGTCACAGCTCTCCACCATGCCCCCAATACCATAACAATGGTGAACGCTAGGCATAGCCTGAAGTCAAGGAACCTCAGTAGTGAGGCATGAATTTTATCCATTTCAGACTGAATATGGATACAGGTTGTGGCTAAATGCTCATATTTGTTGTGCTGAAGATTTCAATAGCAGTCCAGATGGCAATATTTCCAGAAAGTGGCAATTGAAAGGCAGCTTTCGCTGCAGGCAAAGCACAAAAATCAACACAAACTACCATGTCCCAAAAGGTTGGATGCATCAGAATACTTCAGATATCCCCTAAACCAGTGGTTCCCAAACTGTGCGCTACGGCTCCCGGATGCAGCATCAAAACTAGCCAGGGGCGCTGCACATAGTTTGGGAACCACTGGCTGTAGTTTTATTTTGTCCGAACTGGAAATCTCAGCTCAGTGGTTCCCAAACTGTGTGCGGCGCCCCTGGCTAGTTTTGATGGCACACCAGGGAGCCACGGCACACAGTTTGGGAACCACTGCCCTAACCTATTGGCAAGGTCTGTCACTGTGCAGAGCTTAGGACCATAGAGTGTCATTAATTGGCTTCAGTACAACACTACAACAATGCCAGATGTGGCCACAGAGAAACCGGCAACCAACATGCATCAACACCTCCTGCTGTCATTTTATCACACATGTCCACACATCAAGCACACCTCATAATGGGCTTTACCTGGCATTACACCTCAGCTAGCCATGTGCAACAATCACAAGATGGGTCAGGGAACACTCATTGCACACTCTCCACAATATCTCAGGACTCTACACTAGTCACTTCACATAGGAACATGCCCAGGAACTCAATCATTTAAACACACGGATAGTACCTACAGGGCTTTAAGGTCACATTCTGGCATATTGCCCATCAGCCTAGGCTTAAAAAAATGAAAGCTTAGTCGAGCTACAGGAGCATATGTGTACATGGTACTCTTATGTGCTTCTCTGGTGTACATAGAGCTGATCATACAGGGGTTGGACCTTCTCCACAAGCTTCTCCAGCTCTTCTGGTGAGAAGGCAGGGGCCCTGTAACCTGTAGGATGTGGCATAATTACTCCCAGAGGCAGTACACAGCAGCTCAGGTTGTGGAGGTCTTGCTGGCAACAGTGTAAGGAGTCAAGTGGGAGATTCATCAGGAGATGGTGAACACGTCCGCAACGTACATGACCATCACTGCCGGTGGACAGTGCCATTGGCCCAAGACCGCTTCAGGCAGAAATGTATTCCAATAGCAATGTCTGCCGAGGTAGCATCCGCCTATCGCCATGACAACTTCTGCCGGCAGTCGCTCCCTGTTTTCCAGTGGAGTAGGTCAGGCAGTCACCATTTTAAAGCCTTTCTATGGTCAGAAAAGTTACATTTATGATGCATCACAACATTTCTACACCATAATCGTTAGTGCTGGCCTTGTTTGCAGAATGATGTATATATATGTCCTGATTGAAGGATCATGCTGTCATGTTGTTCTGATAATTTCAACAAATCATTGGTGGTACACTCAGCATCCTCTCGGCCAAGGGAAATTTAGTTTTTGGGTTATTTAATCAGAGGCATTGTCTGATGTTAGCATCAGATAGTCTTGCTGATGTATTAGTTTATGTGTGCATATCTTAATTGAGGCAAGGGGTGACATGTAACTACTGTGGCACTTTTACCATTGGCATGTGCTGCTTATCATGTTTTCACTGTATCAACTAGCATGGCACTGTTTTTATGGGACCTATTTAGTGTCACTTATAAGGGACACAATGAGTGACTGACAAGGCTTCTTATATTCCCTCCCATAGTTACCCTGGAATGGAAAGGGTCAGACACCTCCTGTGTACCGTACACTAGCAGACCATGAAGAATAGACATGTCATATACATTTATCGCCTGGATAAACAGACAAACATGGATCTCTGTCATCAGTTGGAGCCAGATCTGATGGCTACCATTTGTCATCCAGACAGCATACCACCCATTGTACAAGTCATGTTAGTGCTGCACTTCCTGGCCACAGGCTCCTTCCAAAATACAGTGGAACTAACTGCAGGGATGTCTAAGCCTGAGTTCAGTCTGGCCTTGAAGGCTGTACTGTCTGCATTGTTGAAACACCTGGACTGCAACATCAGATTTCCACAATGTGAGGATTTTGCCCATGTAAAGTCAGAGTTCTATGATTTGGCACACATCCCACATGTAGTGGGGCCATTGATGGTACCCATGTAGCCTTGGTTCCCCCACATGCCAATGGACAGGTCTATCGCAACAGGAAGAACTTGTACTCCATAAAAGTCCAAGTAGTCTGTTTGGCAGACCTCTATGTTTCCCAAGTATGTGCACAGTACCCAGGTTCAGTCAATGATGCCTTTATCATGCAGAACAGCTCTATCCCACAGCTGATGACACAACAGTACCCAGAGAGGGCCTGGCTAGATGGTACGTTACATATGTCATGTGTGTTTGTATGCAATGTCTGCTGCCAAATGTGATTATGCCCTTATAGGAGACTCTGCCTACCCAAACCGTCCCTGGTTGTTGACACCAGTGAGGAACCCAACCACACCCGGGGAAGTCCGCTTCAAACAAGACCCATGGGAGGACACAACGTGTTGTGGAGCGGGCTTTTGAGCTCCTGGAGGCAAGATTCTGCAGCATTAATAAGTCTGGTAAAACCCTCTACTCACCGCTAAGGTTTGTCAGATAATGATGTCCTGCTGCATGCTCCACAGCCTTGCCCTGAGTCGATGGATCCCATTCATTCCAGATGAGGGAGAGCTAGCAGTTCCACCGGGTGAGAATGCAGAAATGCCAACTGAGGATGACAATGATGAGGATGAAGACAGAGACATGCAGGCAGATCTTATCAATAAGTGCTTCATATGATTGTAAGTATGTGATGGTCTGTAATTGCACAGTCTCCATAGGGGTAGTGTGGGTCAGGGTTGTTTGAGAAGGGTCCCTTTGTGACCATCACACAGATTATTTGATGCTTTGTAGTATCCAGCTCAGGTTTTCAGGCAAATACAGACTTGGAGTTACATGCATGAGTGTCAAGTTTATTTGCATAGTTAATTAAAACTGTTGCACACCATTTCTATAAATATAAAACCAAATCTAATACATTTGTTTAAATTACTAAGAATACAATTCTAAAAACCTTACTTTATCTTCAGTTTAAAATAATCTACTGTAGCACCATAATCCTCATTATTATGTCATTCAGCCTATAACTTAATTGACACTGTGTAAAATAAAGTGCAAATAAGCAGTCCAGAATCTTTGATGGCCCAATGTAGCCTATCCTCACCCTGTTTATAGGTAAGGTGCGAGTGCTTTCAAGTCGCCAGTCCGTACTAATTCATTTTCCTCCAAACCACAGATTATTGCCCACTCTTACACCGAGTGTCCAGTACTTACTGTTTTATTTTCTACAATTCGAGAGGCCCATCTTACACCTTACATTGCTCACTTCAAGGGCAAAAATGCAAGTTTCATATACATACCCACAGTCTTGCAAGTCACACTGACTGCTTTGTTTGGCCCCCAGCAGCAGCTTCTTAAGTGCTGGTTACTTACAGGGTTAGGTATCCTGAAGAATTGACAGGTCTACGGTCTTTCCCCAGGAAAATGGTAATACTTTGCTGCTTCGTTAGCATCCATAGCTGGACATCCTATGGTTCCAAGTCAACTAATTCTGCACTACTAAGGATGCTGATTGATCCAGATTCAGTTTTGTGGTCACAGCAATTGCATGCTGCAGGAGAAATGTTATCAGTTTGCAACTCAATTAACTGTCTTCTGGGTTAAGACTGCTAATAATTGCTGACCTGCACGAGCGAACCCCTCTATCCAAGTGCATTTTATTCAATAAAGTGACCCTGGCTTGCTTTAACATGTGACATATGTAAATCATGGGTATATGGTCCTCCTTTCCAGCTCCGCATAGACATGGAGTAGTGACTCTTGTGAGGATCTCCTTTGTTTGGGGCAGTTAACATGCACCAATCTGAGAAACTACAATATTTGTTACAGATTTTTCTAGCTAATGTAAGCCTTTACATCACTACACTCCTTGTTAACCACTTTCTCCTTCGAGGTGTCTTCACAATGCCATCCTCATGTGGACATTTCTGAGTTGTGTCAGTGGCAGGTGGCTTTAGCTGGTCTGACGTGAAGTAGAAATGGATTGGTACAGGTACTGTTTATCATATTTGTGGGGTGTGTGAGTCCCATGCCTAGGCTGTCAGGACAGTAGGATGGTAGAGATCTGTTCTACACAATACACCTGTATGACATAGTATGTGGGTCCAATGGTGTTCTGTGTGTGATCATGTGTCTTTGACACAAGTCATCCTGTGCAATCCATTCTCTCAACATGCACATTTTATTGACAGTGATCCTGTTTGACATGTATGTAGCTGTTATTGTGTTTCCTCATTGCACACCACTGTGCATGTGTGTCAATACTGACACAAGTGAGTAGCATGCCTACAGATGGCTGATCATTGTAAGTGGAAGAATCCCTGACTAGGGACTGTTGTACTGCTCTCTGTCTATATTATGGGATATGTTGATTCGGTAGGCATGGTATAGGTGTGTGAGAAAGGATAAGCTGATTCCACCAATCTGTGAGTCTATTCAAAGGGACACAGTCTGACATGTCCCTTACTTCGGTGGTCTGTGGGATGTCACTTACTGAAACCTAGGCAGGAGAAATACATGTTTAGACCTACTTGACTATGACAAGCCTGACATTTTGTCAGCCTATGTGCTGCACAGTATAATAAATAGAGATTGGTGATTGTCCACTTGTGTCATTGTGTTGGCATTGATCCCCAGCATGACACTACCTGTTACGTGTCCCTCCTCACATTGCATCTTATGAGACAATAATGAACATCAAACATATTTCAGATGCAAATCCTCACATAGATGAATAAATGACTATCAGAATTAGATGGTGTATTAATTGTGTTTATCTACATGTGCACAGGAGTTTAGGATGAATGTGAGCAAAGAAATAATGTTCAAACAGTGAAGGGATCCGTCATGGTGGATATTATCATCAGACTAGCTGCCATGACATTTTCAGTCCCAAGCCCAGTGTCATCCTGGTAAATTGGAAAGTGGTTGTAGAAAAGTCAACAGGGTGTATCTGAGGCACAAGAAAGGGAATCTATGAGTTGGGGGTTACTTCTTGGCAGCAGTTGTTGTCTTGCCAACTGCACATCCTGGTTGATTGGGTGGACGCCCATGCTTGCAGGGGTTCTTCAGCTACAGAGGCAACAGTGTCTGAGACATGTCCTTCCCTTGGCAGTGCCTCCATTCCACTTGCTGCCACATATGTTGAAGGGGCTGGTGTTGTGGACATTCCCTGTTCTGGGTGGTGTTGATGTTTCTCAGCACCCCTGCTAAGGAAGCCAGCTGGGCATTTTGGTCCTCCCACTGTTGCATGACCTCCTGGTGGTTGTCCCTCTGCAGCTGCTTGATATCCTCCATTGTGGCAAGTACCTGGCCCATCACATCTTGGGATTGTTGGTAGGCTCCCAAGACTTGGGAGATGATGTCCTGGCCAGAATGATACCCAGCAGCCTCATGCGGCTGGCCCACACCATCCCTCCCATGCACCCTACCCCCACGTGCCAGCTCCTTTGGCACAGTTTGCCCACTGCCACTGGTATCCACCATTGCCAGGGATTTCGAGTAGTGGCTCTGGTACCTGGACTGGGGGGCACACAATAGTTGTTATTGTCCTTGGGACACAGGTTTGAGGGCGACTGGTTGCTTGGGATGTAGATGCAACAGGGCTGGGAGGAGTCAGTGTGGGCAGGGTAAGGCTGACAGTTGTCATCTGACCAAGTTGCCCTGATAGGCCAGAGCCGTCCTCAACTTCCCCACATTCAGGAGTGCTCTCTTCACTGAGGGCTTCATCCAGGGGAGAAGTGGCTGTCTCAGGAGGGCTTTCCATGGTCCCAGTGGCAGAGGGGCTTGTTGGAGATGTGAAACCTACATTTACAGATTGCTATGAGAATTGTAGCACCAAATTTGACTTGTAAATATGTTTTGGGCCATGTACAGATTGGCTTTGCTTAGTCCCTTTATATGACAGTGATACCTTCTTTCAATTATGAAGCCCAGACATTTGGGGAACAGACAATTCCTTTTTAAGTCACTTTGTGACAGGATGTCAGAGTATCTTGGCACTTGGATATCTGTTCGTTGACTCATATCTTGGCAGCAGTGTAGCATAATATGTTGCATGATACCTCACAGTTATCAATACTTCATTGTTGAGCTGACAGACAGCTACACAATGTCATGTGGACACTGGCCTGGCCATCAGTTTGGAGTAACCATTCTGCCTGGCCATATGTGACAAGTTACACTGAGTACAGCACACTGCATATATGTGAGCTACCCCCAGGTGAGTTGAGTCCAATAGGTGATGGTACGTAGGAAGGATAAAGTAGCAGAGGCCACAGTTGTAGCTGTGAGTGTGGTGTATGTCAGTGGCAGCTGTCCCTGGCATTCCTGTCAATAGCTGTCCTATGGCAACGCCCTATGCTATTGTTATTCCCGTAAGTGAGTACAGGTCTATAGGTGATGGGAGATAGAAGGGACAGTTTAGTAGAGGACACAGTTGTAGCTGTGTGTTAGTGTTACTGTACTAGCAGATATCCATAGCATTGCTGCCATTCCCACAGACTTTACAATTGCGGAGCATTCAGGTGAGTATTCTCCATTGTTCAGTTTTCATGCAAGGTTATTTTCAATATGGTGCGCTGTTCTTGTTCTCTTAATGGTAGAAGAGTCCTTGTACTACCCAAGCCATACACAGATACTGTGCCTCCAGGTTAGCTAAGTTCACATTTGAGATGCCACACAGGGGTATTTGGACAGTTGGACACAGGGGTGGTGAGTGGATTGACTGTTAAGGTGGCAAAAGGTGATCAGTGAGCATGAATGACAATACATTTTGGCGGCTTTATTGTTGCAGTGACTTACCCAACTCGACTCCCCCAGGTATTCCTGTCAAGCCCTTAGGATTAAGAATGGCCAAGACCTTTTCCTCCTATTATGTGAACTGTAGGGGTGGAGGTGGGGGACCACCGCCAGTCTTGTGTACCTCCAGCTGGTGCCTGGCTGACATGAAACGGTTATATGTTGGAACCACGGGTGCTTCAAGCACCCATGGCTCAACAACGAGGTCAGAACAACGACCTCGTTCTAAGCACTAATGCCTTCACCACTAATGCATTTACAACGATTTTACCATTGTAAACACATTCCTTGTAAAGGCATTAGCCATCAGCACGCCCGATTCCAGCATGCTTCCCCCCTAGCCCCCAACCCCCCACCCCCAAAATTACCAGAACCCCAACCCCCTCCCCTAAAACCTAAACCACCCCAACCCCCAACCCACCCCTTCAAACTAAACCCTAACCACCCTACTCCACCAAACCCTAATCACCGCCAGCCCCCTACCCAACCCCAAAAACTAAAAATACCCAAGTCCCCACCCCGCCCCTAAAACCTAAACACCCCAACCCCCAACCCACCCCTTAAACCTAAACCCTGACCTCCTCTCCCCCCTAAACCCTAAACACCCCCAGTCCTCCACCGCCACCCCAAAAACTAAACATACCCCGAGTCCCCACCCCCGCCCCTAAAACCTAAACACCCCAACCCACCCCTTAAACCTAAACACCCCTAAACCCTAATCACCCCGAGCCCCCCCAAAAAAACAGCCCCAGTCCAAATTACCTCCTCCTTCAGCACGTCGACTCCGACTCCCTTCTTCTGTACCTTAACCACACATGTACGTGGTTCAGACATGCGTGGTTGAGGTACCAAAACCAGGAAGTCGTGGAAAACGAAACTGTTGTTTCGCTTTTGTTTTTCACGACTTTGTGGTTTCGGAGTTATTGTTCCGGGTGTTTCCCACATGAAACGCTCCTTCCCCCTGAGGTTGTTCCACCTCTTCCTGATATCCTCTCTTGTGCACGGGTAGCTACCTACGGAATTCACCCTGTCGACTATTCTTTTCCACATTTCCATTTCCCAAGCAATTGTAGACTGCTGCACTTGGGCTCCATATAACGGAGGCTCTACTCTGATAATTTCATCCACCATTACTCTTAACTCGTCATCTGTAAAACGGGGATGTTTTTGTGGTGACATTTTGGTAGTGGACAACACTGTAAAAGGATGATGGGATGTAGGTGTTGTGTGTTGAGGGGGAGACCATTAATAATTGATGTGTAGAGGTGCTATTTTGTGTGGTGGTTGTGTTGTACAGGTGTGGGATAGTTGCTATGTGAAAGTTGGAGGGGGCCCTAATCTATTGTAGTCTCTGATTTAGGGCTCTGGCTTCTATGAGTGGCATTGTTGATGCAAAGGATTGTGGGGTGTAAATGGGTGTGTTTTATATTGCAGTTTGTAGGTGTGTCGGTGTGTGAATGTGTGTCAGCTGTGTGGATTTTGAATCTATCCAATGTGTCGTTGTGAATTACTGTGGTGACCGTCGACCGCCGCTGTTTGTGCCGCCATTGGAAGACTGTCATGAAAGTACCGCCATTATGATTTGTGGGTTGACAGTCTGGCGGTGCTGGTGGTTGGACCACGTATTTCCGGCGACATCCAGGGTCCTGGCAGTGTCGTTTTTTTGGCTGTGTTTTGACAGTCCCAGCTGTTCAATTCTTAATACGGCAGTCTAAGAGATCGCCAACATGGCGGTCTTTTGCCGGCCACCACCATGGCGGTCAAGCGGTCAGACCATCAAACTCGTAATGAGGCCCAAAGTTTTCTATCGTTTTGTGATACCACCAATCCACAGTGCTCCTCCTTTCCTCTGACCCTTAGGCCCCTCTCATGCACCCTGCTTGTCGTATTTTAACATTATGGGGGTCATTCCGACCCTGGCGGTCCATGACCGCCAGGGCCGGGGACCACAGAAGCACCGCCAACAGGCTGACGGTGCTTCCAGGGCCATTCTGACCGCGGCGGTAAAGCCGCGGTCAGAAAAGGGGATACGGCGGTTTCCCGCCGGATTTCCCCTGGCCCGGAGAATCCTCCATGGCGGCGCTGCTTGCAGCGCCGCCATGGGGATTCCGACCCCCTTCCCGCCAGCCTGTTTCTGGCGGTTTACAACGCCAGAAACAGGATGGCAGGAACGGGTGTCGTGGGGCCCCTGGGGGCCCCTGCACTGCCCATGCCACTGGCATGGGCAGTGCAGGGGCCCCCTAACAGGGCCCCAGCAGGATTTTCACTGTCTGCTTTGCAGACAGTGAAAATGGCGACGGGTGCTACTGCACCCGTCGCACCCCTGCAACACCGCCGGCTCCATTCGGAGCCGGCTTCTATGTTGCAGGGGCTTTCCCGCTGGGCCGGCGGGTGCCCTTTTGGGGGTCGCCTGCCGGCCCAGCAGGAAAGCCAGAATGGCATACCGCGGAGCGGCCATTTGGCGGTGACCGCATGGCGGGCGGCGACCGCCGCCCGCCGCAGTCAGAATGACCGCCTATATGCCAGCATGGTTGTTAGAAAATCTGAAGTTCACCCCCACCCCAATCTTACTGACTAAGCCACACCCCTGGCAGCTTCACTTTCAAATTCAACCCATATCCAGCAGTGATCAAAATGTTTTCCTCTGCTGTTCATCTTCTCTATAGAGTCTCTACGATTCTTGAAGGAACACACAGTTGTGGACAACCATCAACTTATGGATAATACATAGCTTATCCTGAGGTTCTTGTCAATTCAGATCTGAACCACAGCATTTTTTCATCTGCATAGATTTTCCACTGGAAGAGTTTGCTCTTGAGCTTTATTTAAATTCTAATGTTTTACCCTTCAGCCTAGAGTATGAGAAGGCTGAACAGATCCACTGTCCATATCTCAGAATTGAGTGAACAACTCCAACCAAAGCCCGACCTGCTATTCACAGCTATAAAGAACGGCTTTGCAGTTTTCTCAACACCCATGTCAAGGCCATTCTTCATCTTCTGCTAGACTTGTTTCAGACATGAGAAATGTGAGGTTTCCTTTTAAAGCCAGGATTAATTTTTAGGTAGCCTACCTTACTCTGAATGCCTTACATATGTAGTAAGATGCATATCATCTTGTATCCCTCAAGCAATCCATGACAAATAGAAATCTTACAAGAGTCTAAAACCTAACATTGGAAGCCTAGAAATACAGATTTCCAACAATGGCAAATTAAGCTTTCTCCAGTGCAGCACCAGCATTTTGGAATTCACTGCCAGTAAATATGGGTGTTTTTAGGGGTATATAACATTTGCATAATTTCCTTTTACGTAGTTATGTGAAATGACCTAAAAATGAAGCCAAAGTGGAAATCTAGAATTTAGTACAATATTTTAGTGTGAAATCCATGTAAGGACATATTTTGTGCTACAAATAGCAGAAAAATCACAAGTGTAGCAAACATGAGCTGCTCACTTTCTAGTCGTTCATGTTTCTCCCGCAATAGGCCCAATTTACAAGCTTTTGATGCAGACTCCTTCTGTGTAAAAATAAAGGGCAGGTATGTGACACATCTATGAGATAAGACATATTCCTGTCCTTTCCCCCGTGATGGCACACAATGGGCTGCCATGCACCAATACAGGCACCTTTGCAGCATGGTGCAAGGGTGTATGTATTGTAGGGGTGTTTGGTTTTGTGCAGGAAGGAACACCTTCCTACACAAAAACAATCAATGGAGGCTTTTTCCTCTTTCTATGTGTGCTGCATAATGCAGCACACATAGAAAGAGGAAAAAACAAGGAGAAATAATGTTATTTCTCCATGTTGAACCTCCCTTACGCCTCCCCTGGGGGAAACAGCCTAAACGACGACTGCTGAACAATGTGATGCGTTGTCCACGAAAGTGGAACAATGCTTCTGTGAATAGCGACTCTTTTTTTCTCTGCCTTAACCACGCATGTCCTGAACAAGGAACAATGAACATGCGTGGTTAAGGCAGAGGAAAACATACTCAGGTGCAGGAGAGGACATGGTCAGGTAAGTGGGGCTGGGGTAGGGTTGGGGGGTAGTTTTAGGGGCGAGGTAGTTTTTGTTTTTTATAGGTGGCGTGTCGGGGTAATTTCAGTTTTTAGGGGGTGGGGTCATGGTAGTTTTAGGGGTGGTGGTAATTTTAGTTTTTAGGGGTGGGGGGTTGGGGTCATTTTAGTTATTAGGGGCGGAAGTGGGGGGTTGGGGTAGTTTGAGTTTTAGGGGTGGGGGTGTGGGGTCACGGTAGTTTTAGGGGCAGGGTGTGGGGTCTGGGTAGTTTTAGTTTTAAGGGGGTGGGGGGTTGGGTAGTTTTAGTTTTTAGGGGCAGGGTAGGGTGTTGCAGTAGTTTTAGGGGCAGGGTGAGGGGTCGGGTAGTTTTAGTTTTAGGGGCAGGGTGGGGGGATTGGACAGTTTTAGTTTTTGGGGGTGGGGATTGGGGTAGTTTAAGTTTTAAGGGCAGGGTGCGGAGTAGGGTAGTTTACGCTTTGAGGGGCAGGGGTGTGGGTTTGGGGAAGTTTACGTTTTAGAGGTGGGGTGGGGAGTCGGCTAGGTTACGTTTTGAGGTGCGGCAGTGGGGGGTCGGGGTAGGTTTAGTTTTTGGGGTGGGGTGGGGTAGTTTAAGTTTTAGGGGCAGGGTGTGAGTTGGGTAGTTTATGTTTTGTGGGGAGGGGAGGGGGGTCAGTGTAGTTTTAGTTTTTAGGGGCGGGGTGGGGGGTCGGGTAGTTTTAGTTTGTTGGGGCGAAAGTGGGGTTAGTTTCCGGTTTTAGGGGTGGGGTGGGGATCAGGGTAGGATTGTTTTTAGGGGCGGTGGTAGGGGGTAGGAGTAGGATTGTTTTAGGTGTGGGTGTTGGGGGTCTGGGTAGGATTCTTTTAGGGACGATGGTGGGGGGTGGGGTAGGATTGTTTTAGGGGCAGAGGTGGGGGGCAGGGGGTCGCATGCTGGAACCAGGCATGTTGTACCACGCATGCCTTTACAACAAAAATTTTGTGAAGACATGCATGGTAAAGGCATTCATGGTAACAACGCAGTCGTTCTGAACGCTTTTTTCACGCATGCGTGGTTCCAGCATGCGTTGTCCCATCGTATATTCCTCCCCCTGGGGAGGTGTAGACTTTTAACGCATTCCCAGATATATAAAGTCTTGTACATCTGGGAATGTGTCAAATGCCAAGGGTGTTACACCAGAACACCCACCGGAACACACATGGCACGCCTCCCTATTGCAGTTTGAGGCAATGCAGCAACATGCACTGCAGTGCCTCACTCCATATCTACAATGCCACGAAAAGCCACAAAAGGTGATTTTACGTGGCATTGTAGATATGGATCTACAGCGTGCGCTGGACTGTCATAAAAGTGACATTGCAACAGCAGACAGGGGCTTGTAAATAATCCCCTCAGTCTTTAAATATGCAACAAGGCATAATGGTGTAGTTTCAGATACTTCATACAATTACTATAACAAGAAATGCTGGACGTTGTTTGTGATTAAGCCAGTTTAATTTGTCCCAGGCCTTAATGCTATGCACCCAGTTCCATTAAAAAAAATTAATACTTGTAGGAGGTTGGTCCTCTAAGTAGCTAGGTACACTGTGCAGGGGGTCCTGGCAACCATGCGTTGGTTTACTGGGGTAAAAACTAGATCACCTAATGCTCTAATTTTCAAGGTAGCTTGGTCAAGCAGGTAGGCCAATCTTGGAGAACTGCAAAGCATTTGTTGTACCCACAGCATCAATCTTGCAACTCACACACTCAAAGGAATAACTTGAGACCAATTTATAAAACGACTTCAAGTTTTTATATACATTTTAAGACCAAGATCATCAGAATTGGGTGAGTACTTCTCGAGATATGAATTTTTGAAATTTAAAAAATAGTATTTTTTTGTGTAATTATGCACCACAGGAATCAACGGAGGATCACCTAAAAAATACATATAAAATCGTACAGTTTGGTTTACCAAGTTCTTTTTTTGCAGATTGGTCGAGGTTATTGGTGGGCACACTGTGCCAGCTGAAGAAGTTCGGGCAGCTCCAGGTTTCCGACGGGAGCAGCAGGAAAAGGTATCTGGAGCTGGTGCAGGGCCACAGTGAGAGACCACTTAGAAACGCACTGCACAGGTATGTTTAAAGAAGGTTCCTTGGGGGCCCCTTGGAGTGTCGAGTTTGCAAGGGGTGGGGGACCTTTAGAGCACAGCAGGTTCTTCAGTGCAGGGCACAAGGTGGTCAGGAACAGAGCGAATTGGTGAGCCAGGAGCTGCTATGCACAAAGATGCCCTCAGGAGCAGGAGGTAAGTTGGTTGAAAGGTCATTTGCAGGACAACAGGGGTGCTCCGGCGGGAGGTCCAGGATGTTCCTGAATGTCCTTGACTGGGGATTCCTCCTGGTCCTCTTGCAGCCCCAAACGGGCTGTTTTTCCGGATGTCCAACGTTAGCTGACCAATACCCAGGGTATTGGCACAGTTTGGCTGCTGGAGATTGTTGTGTGACCAAACTTGGCACAATGGCAGGATTTGCCTTCTCAGTCATCAGGATGCAGTTTGGTTCAGCTGCAGAGTCCGGTTCAGGAGTTAGCAGCTGGTTAGTGAAGTGACTCTCACTGGCTTGATGGTTTCTTGGGTTGTCGAGTGGTACCTCCACTCTGGAGGGAGTTCTTAGGTAATTGGCAAAGCCTTGAAGTCCTCTGGGGCTTTTGTAGAGCATCCAGTTGTCCAGCAGCTTCTCAGCACGATTCTCAGGTCTTGGGTGCAGCAGGCAGGGTTTGGTGCCTTTTCTTTGATGCCGCAGGTCCACAGTTTTCGTGTTTCAGTTCTTCTTTGTGCTGGTCTTATTTTTGTCCATTGACTCTGATTTCCTGGTCTAGGGATGCCCTCTAAATACTAAATTAAGGGGGCATTTTACGGGGAAAATGGTAGTGACCAATGGGTCATCTACCTTAGGGTGGCTACACCCACTCAGTGACCACTTCTGGTGGGCAGAGGTCACATCTCTATACCTGGTTGGCTATTTTCCTTCCATCCAAGATGGAGGAAAAATGAAATGGAGTTTCCACCTTGCAGGCAACACCTTAGGGGTGGTGAATGCCAGGTGGGTCCACTCCTTTTACTCTTTGTGTATTTTTTCGCCATTGCTCTTGCCAAAAGTGGGGGTTTGCAATGGAGGCAGTCATCTGCTGCTAGCAGCTGCCCTTGGGGTCGAGTTTCAAAGATGTTAAGCTTTTGAAGCTCGCTGCCAGGGCAATGCACATTCCTGAGGGAGAGGGTGTTAGCGCCTCACCCAGAAAGGGCCTTGTTCTACAATCCACATAGACAGATCTCTTCCCTAAGGTTGTAGATTGGATGTAACCAGTCAGCAACCATGCCAAGGTAGTAAGTTTTTGCAGAGGGCACCTCTAAGGTGACCCATGGTTACTATTTATAAGAAATCCACCACTGGTTCCACTGGAGATTTGTTATTCTGAGTTGTTTGATACCAAACAACCCAGGGTTCAGAGTGGCCATCATGTAGCTGTGAAACTCGTACTGACCAGTGTTCAGCACATGCACTTTAAAATGGCTGCTCTGTTCACTCACTATGTCCCAGGTTTGGCAAGGACACAGTGGAGGCATATTCCTCATGCAGCTATGCCCTCACATATAATATAGTGCACCCTGCCTTAGGGCTTAAAGGCCCACCGGAGTGCTGACTTACTTATAATGCATGCAGTGTGGGGTGGACAGGGCACACAGGCAGTGTGTCATGTGGAGTTTACTTTTTAGTTTTGCATCAGGGCACTCAGCCTGCAGTCGCCGGGCTGGGTGAACATGAATGCATGGCCTTAGAGTGTGGTGCATACCCTTACTACCCCATGCCCTAGATTCCGAAGTAACATTTATTAGGGACTTATAGTGGCAGCTAAACGTGTTGCCAATTACCTTTGCAATTTTTAGGGAAAGAACACTGGCACTGGGATCCTGGTTAGTAGGATCCCAGTGCACTTCAGTCCGAGTCGCATACAGAAACCAGGCAAAACGTGGGGGGGGGACTGCAACAAGGTGCCAGTTTACCACAATACGCATTTTCAATCTCTCTCTGAAGTAACAATAGAGTAGCTCATGAATGATTTGCCAGTCTCCTCTCCCTGTACCTGCGTCTTTCTCTCCTTCTTCTTATGCTCTTATGCCTTACATCTTTACTTCCAACCTATCCACATCTAGTCTCTCTTCCTAATGTTACATGTTGTCTGTCAGTATGCTCTCCTTCTTTGTAATGATGTCATGAATCTCTGTTGTTTCAAACGTACAGCACATCAATACCTTTCGTTTAAGTGTCAATTTTAGGAATGCAAAATTAATAAAATAACTTTCATCAACTTGACTCTGGATAGTGAAACGCACTAGCTTTGGATCTCGAGGAAGTACACTCTCTAACATCTCGTAAAGACACCTTGAAGAATCACCTCGAGGAGCTCTAGTCGTAAAGTCAACTCTGTTAATCCCATTGAACCTAGTTTGAAAATGTTAAATGTGTAAATCACCTGTAAATACCATCTCTGTTACAATGTCTTTTTGTCATTGTACTTGAAAAACAACTACTCATTACAACTACAGTCTGTATATACACCCCAAATATCAACTTAACTCCCACACTGTGCTCAGGAGCCTCATGTAAGTTTCTGTTTGAAAACCTCCCATGCCAAGTAAAAAAAAAAAACATACTACCAGGTGTGAAAAAGTCCTCACATCACAAAATTCAAAAATCTTTATGTTTGGCAATATTTTGGAAATTTAAGTTGACTTTGTGTGTGCGGCTCTATTTTCCATTTGGAGGGAGCAGTAAATCAGCAGTAACACCACAATGCAGCCTAAGGTGTAATACCAGGATATTCCGTTTTAAATATTGGCCAGCAAAAATATCATACCCACAATAATGACTAACACCATATTGTGAAGGAAAGTGTACATAGATATGCATAGATTTTCTGGGGCATATTTATAAGAAGCTTGTGCCACTGGATCGTCACTCCTTTGACACTCTGGTGGTGCAAGCCTCTCAACTGCATCTATGAGGCCACACAAAGCCAATTTGCAAGGCTTTGCATGGCCTCATCGACAGGGAGTAAGACAAAGCAGCGCAAGTCGCTGTGTTGCCTTACTCTGCGCTAGGGAGTCGTTTGATCGGCCTGCCGGTGGGATTTCCCATGCAACACCTATGGATTTTTATGCTGCCACAGATTTACTTAACCATTTAAACTTGGGGCAGTGTCAAAACCGTGCACTTCCCCGAGAGAAGGCGTAAGGAGGACAAATATTTTCAGTTCTCCTCGTTTTTACCTTTGGATGCGTGCTGAATTCTGCAGCATACATGGAAAGAGGAAACCACCTCCCAGGATTATTTTTGTGCAGGAAGGTTTCCCTTCCTGCACACAAACAATCCTGCATGCACCATGGTGCAAGGGAGCCCGCGCTGGCGCTAGAAAGCTAATTTTGCACCAACTCGGGGGGAAGGAGCAGGACTTCACTGTATTTCATAAATGCAGTGCATTCCTGCCCTTTCACATGGGTGTACAGCAGCGCAGCAAGAAGACTTGCGGTGCTTCCCTGCACCAATTCCACATAAATATGGGCCTTTGTTCTTAACTCCACATCTAGGAACCTTACTGAAATAAATATTTTCAAGGTACTTGGATGTGAAGTTAAGCATAGTAAATCTATACTTAACTATCTATACTTACCTCCATATATTGTGGCAGGTAGTATTCTCAGTGCAATATTTTTGTAAGACAATATTTTCGATATTTTCATATAGAACCTAGTTTCTATGTTAAAGCACTGATGATCAGGGATAGGAGCTTTGATTTCAGCTTTTCTGCCTGTGAATGAGCAATACTCACAATTCCCACTCTGCCACTCTTGCCTCCTTGGTGCGAGCAGGAAAAGGGTGGCCTGTGCCGTGTACATAGTGGTAATGATGATACAACTCATGTACCTACTTTGATCAATAGGGGGCATGTTACACTGTGTGCTTGTAGGGGTGTATTGAAGATACACGCTTGTTTGCTACAACCTCATTCCTGGGTTGATAGAAATGAAATATGCATATGGCTATTATTCTTCAGTGTAAATAGAATGGCCTCCCTAGAAGCACAACTTTGAAGTTATCGCTTCGATGCATGAATATGTATGGCTGTTCACCCTCCTTCTCCTCGCCCTTTCTTGATCGTTTACTTCACTTTCCGAACGTAGAGAAACAGCTGTGAATATCTGAGCTTCCCCGACCTTCCAGGCGATGAGTGAGCGCAGCTTTGCAGCAACTTACTCAGCAGAAACGGCTACCATTGTCACTGACGGACTCTGCCTCTAATTAGCAATATGTATTGCGCAACATTTCGTACTTAATGGCATCGTTTTCTTCTAGAAGTATCTCTCCCTTGAGCACGTGCTCTGCATCTATTCCGAAGTAAGGCAGCTCGCTTATCCCCGAGCAGTGCTTGAGGTGGAGCGAGAGGGGATTCAGTTGTGATTGCTCAGCTTCAGGGGGGTGAGTTCAGAACCAGATTTTGGAGGGGAGGGGCCGAGGGAAAGAAACACTTACACGCCAATAACACCTGCGCTGGGTATTTTCTAAACAATTATCCGGCATCCCATGCGCTCAACGAGATATTTCCCACATAGAGTGTACCCTCCTGAGCTGTACTGCAAGCCTCTAATTTATGTTCCAGCCTGTGTGCGTAATGTTTTTCGGATTACGAACCTAAATCACATGCAGGCATCATTGAATGTGTACGCAAGCTCAGCAGTGCCGGGGGCGAGCTGCACAGCCAAGGCATTCCTAGTTTAAGACAGTAAATACCAGACGCGCTCTGGGAATATTGAAGCAGGCGCCCAGCAAAGTGTGCATTTTTAGCCCTGGAAGCCCTTGTATCTGTTGTAGATAATGAGTTTTTTGACACAGAAATCACTACCTTGCCGTGACGCTATCAGATGCTTACGCTGTGACTGGTAGCGTGTTTAGAGGCAGTAGGCACTGTCCATCTCGTTGGGAGAAGAACAATTACACCGAGGGCCCGGGTCTGAATGATGTGGCTATTATCTTCCGAAGGCTGACTCTGAAGTGCAATGTTTCTCATAAGTACAGGGCTTGCCAATCCTCGCTTCGCCTCCATCCTTCTTTGTGTCCATGTTTTCTCTTGGTCTATTGCTTCTCGCAAGAAGTATTTTTTGACAACATTATCCGTTGGATCCCAGAGCAATGACTACCAAAGTATGAGATGCCACAATTAGAATAGCGAACACGGATAGTAACCACAGATCAGAGGTAAAGCTGTGCCAGAAATTCCACTGTACTTGGTGTTGAGCACTACCTTTTGATTTTTTTCACAATTTACTATCCAAATTAGGTAATGTTGCGTGACACTAAATTGCCGCACAGAGGGGGGACGAAAGACAATATTAATACCACAAGTAGCTCATTGAAAACCGCACGAGCAGCTCTGAAAACAGGTTTCTAGGTCTACAACAAAAAAGACAGACTACTATCTCATAACAGCAGATTATTTATTTTCTTTTGTTGGGAAGCTTACAACAAGAGTGCCCTGTTCAGGTATGTTCTCCTCATAAACCACTATTATTCCTGCAATTTTGGCAGAGGCACGGTACTGTGCCCCAGCTAACCTTCCCTGATTAAGAGCTCTGATGTTGCCGGTATGTGACACTAGGGGCCAGATGCAGGAAACACTTTGCGACTCGCAAACGGCAAAATCTGCCGTTTGCGACTCGCAAATGCGTGTTTCCAATGCAGAAATGCATTCTGCGAGTCGGGACCGACTCGCAAAATGCATTTCAGAATCGCAAATAGGAAGGGGTGTTCCCTTCCTATTTGCGATTCCTAGTGGTATGCAATACCATTTGCGACCGCATATGCGGTCGTAAATGGTGTCGCAGTTACCATCCACTTGAAGTGGATGGTAACCCACTCGCAAATTGGAAGGGGTCCCCATGGGACCCCTTCCTCTTTGTGAATGGACACCAAATTATTTTTTCAGGGCAGGTAGTGGTCTGAGGGACCACTACCTACCCTGAAAAAATACCGAAACTAAAGGTTTCGGATTTTTTTTTAAGTGCAGCTCGTTTTCCTTTAAGGAAAACGGGCTACACTTAAAAAAAAAAAACTGCTTTATTTAAAAGCAGTCACGAACATGGAGGTCTGCTGACTACAGCAGGCCTCCATGTTTGTGAGTGCCCATAGTCGGTATGGGGCCGCAATTTGCGACCCACCTCATTAATATTAATGAGGTGGGTCATTGCGACCCCATACCGACTCGCAGACGGTGTCTGAGACACCGTTCTGCATAACATTTTGGGAGTTGCAAATAGCGAGTCGCTATGACTCGCTATTTGCAAGTCGCAAAATGTTTCTTTGCTACATCTGGCCCTAAATTGCTACAGAAAAGACCTAGGACCACATGCAAGAGCATATAAATTTGCAGTTTGTGAATTCGTGCACATCACAATTTTGAAACTGCAAATTGGTATGTACGTATGATGCGCACAGCAAAATTTCAAGCAAGTAACAAGTCGCTTTGCAATTTGCATGTTCACTAAATGTGATTTCCTGAATTGTAATAGGACTTGTCACCGACTTGCAAATAGCGATGTGAGTCGCAAATAGCAAGTGAGAATCGCAAATAGCAACAGTGGCTGAAAATCAGGGAAACAACACTTCCTGGTCATGGGTAATCACCCCCCCCCCCAAAAAAAACCAGGAAGTGCCTCACAGGAGTGTGTGAGCAGCCTGACTAGCACACAGAACAGAGGTCAAACAAGCTGAGAGGAGCAACTGCAGCCGGCCAGTCAAACAACAGAAAAAAAGTACTGCAGCAAGGAAGAGGGAACTCAAATTTGCAGAGAAGGAGTGACAAATCCTCACAGAGGAGTACTTCTTGCACCATGATGTTTTATTTGAGAGGGCATCCATGATTGTGCCAGATTCCCAAAAGAAGAAGATTTGGCAAGAAATACAAGCCAAAATCAATGCAATTGGAGTCAGTTACCGCTCCAAAGAAGAAATAAGTAAGAGATGGTATGACCTCAGATCGCGGACCAAAGAAAAGTTAGCTGAGCGACTGAAGGAGACATGGGCAACAGGTGGCAGCCTATCCACAGTGCCACCACCAACTGCAATAGAGGCCATGGTGGAGACCATACAGGAGCAGGAGGCTGTCATGGGTTTCGGGGACCTTAACAGTTCAGCAGAAGGATCCTCAAAAAGTAAGTGTCACATATTACCTTTTTATACATCTCAGGGCACAACTTGATGCACACACCTACAAAGTCCAATAGTATGCAGTATGCATCAGACAGGAATACTCCAATGTAACAATTCATTGCTACTATAGTGCATTATGGGCAATGTAGTCTAGGAATCAGATCAGAAGTCAAATTTAAATTTATTGCTCTATACATCATATAGGTGAGTACAATGTATCTCCTATGTGCCACAGATCTCCCTCAGGTACATATTGAGGAACCCAGTGTGGAGGGAGTGGATAATGCCAACATGACAGCAGAGGAACTGGTCCCCATAGACAGACAAGACAGCAACACACCACCCCAAATTTGCACTAAGACAGTGTCAGCAGAGCCTACAGCAACAGAAGTGGATGATATCCCTCTGCCTCAAAGTCCAGAGACTCAGCCAACACTGAGCCACCAACAGCAAGTTGCAGGGTGTGGACACAAAAGGCATCATGAGGTACGTGATGCTGGTGAAGATGATGGCAGCACTCAATTGTTCCTGGATCTAGAGGTATCCCTTCTCCACAATCAGTGCCTGCAAAATAAGAAGTTGTGATTAATGAACAGGAACATGCATCACATGCAGCAGAACATTACTTAGTTCTTTGACAGCATAGGGACACCTATGGCCACAATGAATGAGAACATAGCCTCACCACTGCAATACAGGACTTAATGGTGGACTGTGCTCATCAGAAGCATCATGAGGGCAGTGCTACTGCTAGAATGGACCACTTAAGTCGATCCATATGCTGTTTGACCACTTCAACTACATGCCTGTTTATACAAACTGACACATTTCAAGTGGAGTTGGGACATTTCACTGGTGATGTGCCAGGGGCCTAGGGCAGATAACCTCAGCTGTTGAGCTGCTACAGTCCTCTCAGGTAGCAGGGGGCAGTGGAGATACCCCTCAGGACAGTGGGGAGATATTAAGTGTCAGAGCATATCAGCGTCTGGTGCCCACTCCCTATGCCGTAGCAGTAGCGCAACACATTTGGAGACCAAACAGGCACAGGACATGGCACTCGTAGCCGTAAGAGAGTCTGATGGAAACATGTTTGGACTTTGGCATGTGTACACAAATATGATGTGTCTGGTAATGTAACCAAAAATCATTGTTTATTTTTTACTTGCCACTTAGCACATATAGATCTCATTTTGTGAGTGACAGAAGAGTAGTCTGAGATTAAAGGATATTTAATTTTGCTATCTTGCCTGTGTGTACATCATTTAAGTGAGCGCAGTGTTACTCATAACTTAACTTGCAAAGTAATGTGTTGCTATGTGATCCCATCGACATCGCCCCTCAATGCTATGCTACCATCTCCAGGCTGTCGTAGAGGTGGCTCTGGATCGTCATCCCCTGAATTCATGTGATCTATGTTGCGATGTTATGTAAGATGGCTCAGGCTGCCACAATTTTGCAGGCTATCTCCGGAGCATACTGGAGTACACCCCCACTTTTGTGAAGGCACAAGAATCCTGATTTACGCATGCTGAAGGTCCTTTCAATGACTGCGTCGATGTGCAATGTTATAGTGCATCTCATTATGGTCTGCGGGGCTATGTATGGGGTCAGAATCTATGGCCTCAGAGCACATGCTCTGTCATCTGATGGCAAACATTGTTAAGTATGAGCATGGCATGACCTAATTATGGACAGACACATATATGTAACTTAGGTTACCACTACACATCACCTAGTTAACATCCATCTTCAAACTCTCCAGTTCCAGGCGTTGGTGTATTCCACTGTGCCTGAAAATGTATGCGCTATGGGTGTTCCCTGGATATTTTGCCACAATATCTGTGATGCCATTATGAACATCGTATACAACCTGGATGTTGAGTGAATGAGTACTTTTCCTATTGTAGAACACATATTCTAGATGTGCAGGAAGACAGATGGAAACTGGTGTCCCATCCACACACCCTAATACAAGAGGGAAGTGGGCTATCCTCTAAAAGTTCAGTTTGGTGTTGTGTATTTTCTCTGCATTCCTGGGAAGTTAAATGTAGTTGGGCATGTGTGAGGGCATAGCATCTAGGATCATTCTAAAGAAATATGACAAGGCATTTTGGGACACCTCACCAGCGACAGCAATCACCCCCTGGTAGCTACCGGAGGCCAAACTGTGCAGTGAGCACATGCGTGGGGATGGAACAGCAGCACACGGTACAGCTTTCTAGCTGAGGTTTAAGTATTTATATCAGCTCTAAGATTACTGTGCTACTCAGCCTGTATTTCTCATACATTTCCTCCTCTGCCTGTTGGAAAATTGAAAGCCTGGTTCTGTAGATCCTCTCTTGTCTCTGCCTCCTTCTCCTCTACTGGTCAGCCAGGAATCGCCCCCTCAACACAATCACATAAAGTGCAACTATTGAGGGACATCACAATGCATTCTGGGACTGTTTTTAGGGTCGAGCCTGCGTTGCATGCGCTCACGCATGCTTTTCGCAGCGAGACACTTTAGTTATTAGAAAAGGGCTCGGAGCCCTGTTGACGTCATGTCAGTGTGTTTGATTGGTTCGTGGGCTTGCCCAGTAAAATCTGCTTGCTTTCATTAGTGGAGGGCATGCACACGTCATGACTTTTCAGGTGGTTATCCCTCCTCCAGCGCAGCGACCAAGTACAGAAAACATGCGAGGCTCGCTGTTTTCTGTCGGATCGTGGACTACTTTTTCTCTATTTTGCTAGCGCGATTTCGCTTGGCAGAAGTCGAGCGCTTACACAGTTAATTTCACTTTTTTACGTACATAAAAGCACTTTTGCTGATAGATGAAAAGTCGGGTTTGGAGTTTACAACGCGATCAGCTCTAACATGAGCAAACGCGAGACCCGTTGCATTGCAAATGCTTGTTATAGTTTGAATCTACTTACCACCTGAATGGAATTAGTGCTAAATTGCATGTGCAAACAGGCATTTTTGAAACAAGTCGCTAATTGGGATTGTCTTGTACATATGGTTTGAGACTCACAAATAGCGATTTTCTATTTCTGAGTTGCAAAAGGCAGTTGCATATCAAACCGATTCGCAATTTGATTGCATCGCTATTTGTGCTTACCGAATGGCATTCGTACATGCTGAAGTGCCAATTGGACAATCACAAATAGCGATGCGACCAAATTGAGACTTGCAAAACCTACGTACCTGTGGCCCCCTAAAGAATAAAGGCAAGCGTGCCATGACCAATAAACAGAACTTGTGACTTTGAGCCACTCCCATGAATTTAAACCAACTGATTTGTCTCCAAAGGAATTGACATCTCCTCCTTTGTGTGGTAAATGGTTGACTCAAAAATTTTAGCTCCCTCTATATTCATGGAGTGGCAGACTCTGCAGCCTGCTACAAACAACTGCTGTGCACCCACACCTGGCAGGCACAACTTCTCTGTCATCTGTGTGTGGAGATGGGATCAGCGGGCAATGTGTATAAAGCCTGTTACATTTAAAGATTATCCTAACATTTATACACTCCAACCACAGTACTTTTCAGCAATTGCTTTTTTGTTCCTTTATAAAACCCTTTCCCAAACCGAAGGCAATTTAATGTTATAAACTACAGTTATTGTGAGGAATGCCCTTTGCAACCAGCCCTCTTCTATGGTTAAAATACCCCATAAAGTGTACTTATCACTTGAGTCTGAGACACGATAAACCACAACTAAACCCTCTTGGTTAAATTCAAAAGGTTTAAAAGGTTGAACTTGAACTGAATGTCAAACGTTACCAAAGGATGTGGCTCTTTGCAGGGTGCCCTAATGAATCATATAATAGAAAAGCAGCACAGCACAATCAAATCTACCAACTTGCAGACAACTGCAGTACAGGTCTTACATCTTGTAGGGCGTCTGGTTCTTTTAGGGCATTAAGATTAGGAGGGGTTCTTAAACCACTGCCCCACGTCTAGAACCAATATCAGATTTAGATTACCTTAAGCTGACTTTACTGTACCTAACCAAAATAATATGTCTGCATTGATAGAATGGTACTCCGCATCAAAGGCTGTTATAGGAGACAATGGTTTCAGATCATAAATTTAGTCCAACTGAATTACATTCAAAATATCTAATGGAATGCCCAAAAGGATAAAGTCAGTTAAATAATCTAAAAAATAAGGGACGTGCATTGACTTGAAAAGTAAATGGACACGTTTTGCAGTGATAATCAAAATATTGACAGTTTACCTGTCATAGATAACTTTTTCACAGCAGTTTGCACTCTTGCTCAAGAACATTTTGCTGTCTTTATTTCCAGATTTCTGATGTGATGGACATAGGGCGAAGAAAATGTCTGGCACTCATGACAATGGATCTTTAGCCAGAGCCACCTTAACCTCAACTTGATCCTGACCTTCATAGTCTCCTGCTTGTAGTCTAAAGAATGAGTCATCATCTTCAGTAATTCTACACCTGGACACTCTGAGTAGTTACATATGCTGCTATTCCATTGTCATTAACTCAAGAGCAGGAACAATTACATGAGTATATCAGTTTGCACTGGTGCAATACAGAAGATACAGCAAGAGGCATCATGAAGATAATGAACTATGGTCAAACTAGAATAATGTTCTAGAAGAAACTTTAGTGATCAAGGTACAAGGGGTGAAAAGGGGATTCAGAAGGTGGCCTACAGCATGAGAGGGTATGGATACTAGCTGCATAAGGTCAGACACCAGAAATGCATTGATCATACAGAACATCAAATGGAAAGAACAGAAACAAATAAATGGGATTCTGGCAGGAAAACTACATTTTTGCACGAGGTATTAGAGCAGTTTTCCACCAAAGTATCTAATCAAAAACATTGTATAATATATTATTGTGGTCAAAATATTGTGATTACAAAAATATAAAAATGTCAAAGATAATTATATTATTTTTCAAGTATGTTATGATATTGAAAGATTATTTACTTTAATATTGTTTATCAATATGTTGGATTACTACATTACATTATTTTATTTATTATAATTGTATTTATTCTGCATTTTATTGTTAAATTATTTTTTTAAACATTAGCTTAGTATGTTTGTTGTAGCTGTGGGTTTATTGAGTGATGGGGTACATAGGGTCTCATTACAAGGCTGGCTGGCCTCGCTCTGGTGGTTAGACCATTGCGGCTGTGGCTGTTAGACCACCACATTACAAGTTAGGCAGTCGGACACCATCCATCCTAAATCCTGATGGGATGACGGCGGTCTTGATTGCAATCAGCCAGTGCACCTTGTTTACCGCCAGCCTTTTCATGGCGGTTTGATGACCATAAAAATAAAAAGGCTGGTGAAGAACAAGTGCAGGGATCCCCTCTGTACTACGAGATAGCATTCGGCTCTTTTAGAGGAGCCGAGTGCTATCTCATACACTGAATGCTCTATTTCAAGGTTTCCGCCAGTCAGCCAGGTCAGGCAGCCAGAAACCTGGTAATACGGGGACGGGGGCCGCAGCAGCCATGGCGGTGGTGTCCTCCCCTTGAATTTGGCAGTCCTGCTTTGGGACTGCCAAACTCATAATGAGCCCCATAGTGTTTTCGTAAATTTACACATCAATTAAGGTAAATCATTTTTATTTCAAGATAATTTTTTAATTGTACTTATTTGAATTTGCAAGATTTTTTTCAAATATAAATGGATTTTTCATTTTGGGTTGTTGGATTTGTTGGGGATTGTTATTTATGTTATATTTTAATTGGTATTTGTTTAATTGTTTACTAAATATGTAAATTATGTATCAACCCCAGGGGTGCCCGGGACGAGCTGGTCTCGTTCCAGGCACACGGTTGCCGTGTGCCTGGAACAAGACCAGCTCGTCTTACATCCGGCCCACGGTGGAGCGCCTGCGCTCCCCGTGGGCTTCCCTCCCACACCCCCAGTCGGGGATGGAAGGGGAATCTCTTCCCCTTCCACCCCCCACCCGCCCCCTCAGCAACCTGATGACATCAGTGCGCTCACAGCGCACCGACGTCATCCGAAACTGCCAAGGACGCGCTGGAAGTCATTTGCTTCCAGCGCGTTGTGAAGAGAGGACTTCAACTAGTAAGTCACTCTCTTTTTGGGGGTTTTGTGGGGGTAAACAGACACAGGGGGAAAGGAAAGATTATTTCCTTTCCCCCTGTGCCTGTTTTCAATGGATTCCTGCTCCACTATCGCAGATGGGGCCCACGATCGTGGAACAGGAATCCCCACTAGGCACCAGGGATTTCTTTTCAATTTTATTTAGGGGAGTGACCGCTTGGGCAAGGGTCGCTCCCCTGGGGAGCAATTATAATTCCTGTTTTTGGCCGATCTGCCCTTGGGGGGGCCGAAACCCACTAGACAACCAGGGATTAATTTTATTGAAGTATTTGGGCAGCTACACCTTAGGCAAGGGTCGCTGCCCGGAGGGCAATATTTCTTTATATGTTTCAGCCCCCCCTTGGGCTAGATCGGCCATGTTTTTGGCCCCGGGGGAGTCAAAACCCACTAGGCCCCAGGGATTGTGTGGTGTGTGTGTTTTGTGTGTTTGGGGGCACCCCTTGGGCAAGGGTCACCCCCCAAAAGAGGGGAAATTAGTATAGCCCATTCCTGCCCCCCTTGGGGGCAGATGGGCCTATTTCTTTTAGGCCCATCTGCCCCCAAGGGGGGCAGAAACCACCAATACGCCAGGGATTTTTTTTTTGGTTCCCCTTTTTTCGTTTTGTCCTGGGGGTGCCCCCTTTTGCCCCCTTTGGCAAGGGTCACCCCCCCAAAGGGGGACACATTACTGACGGCCATTTCTGCTCCCCTTGGGGGCAGATCAGGCTATTTCTTTTAGGCCTATCTGCCCCCAAGGGGGCAGAAGCCACCAAGACGTGAGGGAATTTTTCTTTTTGTTCCCCTTCGTTTGTTTGTGCTGGGGCGCCCCCTTTCAACCCCTTTGGCAAGGGTCGCCCCCCCAAACAGGGTACAGAGCTGCTGGCCATTTCTGCCCCCCTTGGGGGGCAGATCAGCCTATTATTTTAGGCCCTTCTGCCCCCCAGGGGGGCAGAAGCCACTTAGGCACCAGGGACAATTTCTAAGTTCTTGGTGGCGGGGTGTTTGTCAATTGGCGAAGTATTTGTATTTGTGATTATAACAGTTTATTTCTTCTTTTTTTTTCTAGTTCAAAGCTTTTGCTTCCTTTGCTGTGGATCCTTGCTGTTTTGGCAGTAGCTGTCCTGTGGTTTGCATAGTTGCATGTTTTAGGTAAGTAAAAGCAATTTACTCCAAAGGAGTATTGTTGACATGCATGAATGACATGTTTGTAGGTGGTGTACTAAATGCAGGATTGTGTGTGAAATTGTCATTAGATTTGAGCACAATGATATTTGTGTTGGCATATGTCTAATTTGCTTTTTACTTTTTTTCTTTTTAGTGGGATATCATTGTTGATTACTGTGTCTGTGCAGAGTAGTTGCTGGTGAGTAGCTTTTTCAGGCAAGTGAGTGGTATAGTTTTTTAGTACATAACTCTTTGTGACAAAGCTACACTTTGTTCGTTACTTATTTTAGTGCTGGTTGTTGTTGGCAATCCATTTGTTGTTAGAAAGGATCATGGCTAGCCACAGAGTGACTGCTCAGCACGTTGTTGGCATGGTTTTTGAGTCGTCTTCTGACCATGATTATGAGACCGACTCTGCATCTGAGGCAGAGGAGGAAGTGAGAGATTCTGGCAGTGAGTTTTCTGTCCGAGAGGATTCTTCTGATGAGGAAGCCACTCTCAGTGCAGATGAAGAGCCTGTTTTAGAGGAGGACATTGATGTGCCAAGAGTGCAGCAGCCTGGGGCTGAAGGGTTTCCCATTAGAAGACCTGACACCTGGATTGCCCCAAACATGGAGCAGCCACAGTTACCTGCATTTACTGGTCTCCCAGGGTGTAAAGTCAATACGGAAAACTTTTTGCCTGTCCATTTCTTTCACTTGTTTATGGACGATGTACGTTTGGAAGAGATTGTGGAGCAGACTAATTTGTATGCGGAGCAATATTTGAGGGACCATGCTGCCAGACTTAGGCCTCAGTCTAGAGCTACTCAGTGCGTTCCCACATATCTGGAAGAGATCAAAAAGTTTTTAGGTTTGACTTTTTTGATGTGGTTGATAAGGAAGCCGTCACTGGCTTCTTATTGGTCTACTAGTCCCTTGATGGCAACAGCTGTATTTCCTGCAACTATGACTCGTAATCGCTATTTGCTTCTTCTTCGTATGCTGCATTTGTAGACAATGCTTTAGCCTTGCCACAAGATCACCCTTATTGTGACCGTCTTTTTAAGATTAGGCCTGTCCTTGATCATTTTGTAGATCGGTTTTCAGAGGTCGATGTTCCAGGCAAAGAGATAAGTGTGGATGAGTCTTTGGTCCTTTTCAAGGGGCGTTTAGTTTTTAAGCAGTACAGTCCTAGTAAGAGGGCACAGTATTATATATGCTGTCAGAAAGTAGTACAGGATACGTGTATAATTTCCAGGTCTACACTGGTAGGGATTCCAGTATTGACCCTCCTGGTTGTCTGCCCACTTTTGGAGTTAGCGAGAAAATTGTATGGGAACTTGGTAGACGACTGTTTAACAAAGGTCACCATTTGTACGTAGATCATTTCTACACTGGAGTGCAGTTGTACAAGGACTTGTTTAGAGTGGACATTGTTGCTTGTGGCACAATCCGTTCCAACCAGAAAGGCTATCCAAGGGAGCTTGTCTGTAAAAAAATTGAGAGGGGACAGTGCAGTGCCTGGCAGAATAATGAGCTGCTAGCGCTGAAATTTTCAGACAGGAGGGATGTGTACATGCTATCTACCATCCATGATGAGAGTACTTCCCCTGTTACTGTTTGGGGTCAGGTTGCCGAAGTGGGCAAACCTGCGTGCATTTTGGACTACAATAGGCACATGGGTGGTGTTGATAGAGTAGATCAGATGTTGGAAACTTACACTGCTCTTCGTAAGTCTTACGTGTGGTATAAAAACTTGTCCCTACATTAATTTCATTTTGCAACTTTTAATGCTTTTATTTTGTTCAAGGGTTGTTCACCTGAGTCAAGGATGAAATTTGTTACATTTCAGGAGTCAGTCATAGAGAGCCTTATTGTGGTGGAACAGGCAAGAGCTCCTAGAGTAGCAGTGGTGGAGGATGTGGCTAGATTGAAAGATCGCCACTTTCCAGATCACATTCCTCCCACTCCCAAAAAAGTCTTGCCCACTAAGAAATGTAGAGTATGTGCCTGAAGAGGTATCAGGAGGGAGAGCCGGATGTACTGCCCCGATTGCCCTTCAAAGCCTGGGCTGTGTGTGGCCGGCTGTTTCAGGAGTTACCACACCCAATTTTTTGGGGGGGAAATACCGTGAGCGTAAACTGCCTATTTTATATTTTCATATGTTCAGTTTCACGGTTGGCATTACTGTCATGTATTTAGTTCGAGCTTTTGTGTTTGCGGTTTTGTACTTATTTCATAATTAGTGGTTTCTTTGTTGTTTATAAACAAAAAAAAGTGATGGCGGTGTGCGTGGGGTGGTGCTTGGCTGGCGGTGTGTATGGGGTGGTGCTTGGCTGGTGGTGTGAGTGGGGTGGTGCTTGGCTGGCTGTGTGTGTGGGGTGGCGCTTGGCTGTTGGTGTGCGTGGGGTGGCGCTTGGCTGGCGGTGTGCGTGGGGTGGGCCTTGGCTGGCAGTGTGTGTGGGGTGGTGCTTGGCTGGTGGTGTGTGTGGAGTGGCGCTTGGCTGGTATTGCCAGCCAAACATCAGTCCACACACTCCCATCAGCTAGTGTGATTGCTGTATCAGGCATGTGGCCGTATGTAAGTCATGAGCCCTTGAGTGGCGCTGTCTGTTGATGTGAGTATTGTAATGTGCTGGGCCCGTGGCTGCCAGCGTGAATGGTCTTGAGCATGTCATGTATGAAAGTTGTGTGAATGGACTGTAAAACGGTTGGTGCCTTGACGCGGCTTTACAGTTCACGAGCTGTGAGCCATTAGTTCAGTTTTTTGGCCTTTCAGTTATTAACAGTACATTTCACTTTTGTAAAATCTCTTGTTAATAAAATTTGATCTACTGAACCATCACTCACCCTCATGCCAAATCCAACCAGTATGTGTGGTAAAAATGACAAAACCTGCTCCGCTGTAATGAGGCGTCACAGCACACTTGTGACACGCTAGATGTCTCAGGTGGGACCCCGATGATGAAGCATGCCACCAACTTGGTTGGTAGGTGAGGGGTCTTTTTCACATAACCTTAGTGCATTTATTTTCACAATTTTACTGTTTCGCACATCACAGACGTACGTGGACACATCAAAATTATATATTACAAAACTGCCTGTGTTTGGGGGGAATGGGGCACCTATGTTTTTGGTCCTGGGTGTGACCTTCATCTAGGGAAACCTACCTAACCCAGACATATTTTAAAACTAGACACCCCAAGGAGTCCAGGGAGGTGTGGCTTGCGTGGATCCTCCAACATTTTCTTACCCAAACGCCTCTGCAAACCTCAAAATTTGCTTAAAAAAGCATGTTTTCCTGACTTTTCTTTGTAGGATAACCGCTCAGGTACAAAATTCCTACTCCCCAGTTTTCCCCTCAGTCTCCCAAGTAAAATGACACCTCACTTGTGTGGGTCCCCAAAGCAGAGACAGCCTAAAGATATATAAAAGAAAAATATGTGCTTATCAACTCGCTGTGCTATCCCTTCAATCTTTACAGGTTTTTGGCCTTTTTCTGTTGCAGTCACGTTGCCCACCCACACAAGTGGGGTATCATTTTTATCGGGAGACTTGGGGTAACACTGGGTGGAAGGAAATTTGTGCCTCCTCTCAGATTGCAAAACATTCTGCCACCAAAATGTGAGGAAAAAGTGTTTTTTTTAGCCAAATGTTGAGGTTTGCAAAGGATTCTGGGTCACAGAACCTGGTGAGAGCCCCATAAGTCACCACATCTTGGATTCCCCTAGGTGCCTAGTTTTAAAAAATGCCCAGGTTTGGTAGGTTTCCCTAGGTGCCGGCTGAGCTAGAGGCCAAAATCCATATTTAGGCACTTTGCAAAAAACACCTCTGTTTTCTTTGGAAAAATGTGATGTGTCCATGTTGTGTTTTGGGGCATTTCTTGTCTCACGCACTAGGCCTACCCACACAAGGGAGATATCATGTTTATCGGAAGACTTGGGGGAACGCTGGGTAGAAGGAAATTTGTGGCTCCTCTGAGATTCCAGAACTTTCTGTCACCGAAATGTGAGGAAAAAGTTTTGTTTAGCCAAATTTTGAGATTTGCAAAGGATTCTGGGTAACAGAACCTGGTGAGAGCCCCACCAGTCACTCCATGTTGGATTCCCCTAGGTCTCTACGTTTCAAAAATGCACAGATTTGGTATGTTTCGCTAGGTGCCAGGTGAGCTAGAGGCCAAAATCCACAGGTAGCCACTTTGCAAAAAACACCTTTGTTTTCTTTGGAAAAATGTGATGTCCACATTGTGTTTTGGGGCATTTCCTGTCGCGGGCACTAGGCCTACCCACACAAGTGAGGTATAATTTCTTTCGGGAGACTGGGGGGAATGCTGGGTGGAAGGACATTTGTGGCTCCTCTCAAATTCCAGAACTTTCTGTCACCGAAATATGAGGAAAAAGTGTTTTTTTAGCCAAATTTTGAGTATTGCAAAGGATTCTGGGTAACATAACCTGGTGAGGGCCCCCACAAGTCACCCCATCTTGGATTCCCCTAGGTGTCTAGTTTAAAAAAATGTATAGGTTTGGTAGGTTTCCCTAGGTGCCGGCTGAGCTAGAGGCCAAAATCCACAGGTAGTCAATTGCCAAAAAACACCTCTGTTTTCTTTGGGAAAATTTGATGTGTCCACATTGTGTTTTGGGGGATTTTCTGATGCGGGCACTAGGCCTACCCACACAAGTGAGGTATAATATTATTCAGGAGACTTGGGGGAACGCTGGGTGGAAGGAAATTTGTGGTTCCTCTCAGATTCCAGAACTTTCTGTCACCAAATTGGGAGGAAAATTTGTTTTTTAGCTAAATTCTGATGTTTGCAAAGGATTCTGGGTAACAGAACCTGGTGAGAGCCCCACAAGTCACCCCATCTTGGATTCCCCTAGTTGCCTAGTTTTCAAAAATGCACCGGTTTGGTAGGTTTCCCTAGGTACTGGCTGAGCTAGAGGCCAAAATCCACAGTTAGGCACTTTGCAAAAAACACCTCTGTTTCCTTTAAAAAAATGTGACATGTCCATGTTGTGTTTTGGGGGATTTCCTGTTGCGGGCACTAGGCTACCCACACAAGTGAGGTATCATTTTTATTAGGAGAGTTGGGGGAACATAGAATAGTGTTATTTCCCCTTGTCTTTCTCAACATTTTTTCCTTCCAAATAGGAAGAGGTCTATTTGACAAATGCCCTGTAATTCACATGCTAGTATGGGCACCCCGGAATTCAGAAATGTGCAAATAACCACTGCTTCTCAACACCTTATGTTGTGCCCATTTTGGAAATGCAAAGGTTTTCTTGATACCTATTTTTCACTCTTTATATTTCAGCAAATGAATTGCTGTATACCCAGTATAGAATGAAAACCCACTGCAAGGTGCAGCTCATTTATTGGTTCTGGGTACCTAGGGTTCTTGATGAACCTACAAGCCCTATATATCCCCGTAATCAGAGGAGTCCAGCAGACATAACGGTGTTTTGCTTTTAAAAAATCTGACATCGCAGGAAAAAGTTACAGAGTAAAACCTAGAGAAAAATGGCTGTTTTTTTCACCTCAATTTCAATATTTTTTTATTTCATTTGTTATTTTCTGAAGGAAACCATTGTAGGAGCTACAAAATTTACCCATTGCTGAATTCAGATTTTTATCTACTTTTCAGAAATGTTTAGGTTTCTGGGACCCAGCATTGTATTCACACCCATTTCTGTCACTGACTGGAATGAGGCTGAAAGTACGAAAAATCGTAAAAATTGGGTATGTCCCACTAAACTGCCAAAATTGTGTTGAGAAATTGGGTTTTCTGATTCAAGTCTGCCTGTTCTTGAAAGCTAGGAAGCTGGTGATTTTGGCAAACCCTTTGTTGATGCCATTTTCAGGGGAAAAACCAGAAGCCTTCTTCTGGGGCCCTTATTTTCAATTGTTTTGAAAAAAAAGAAATTTTCACCGTAGTTTAGCTAATTTCTTGGTCTCCTTCAGGGGAACCTACAAAGTCTGGGTACCTCTAGAATCCTGAGGATGTTGGAAAAAAGGATGCAAATTTGGCGTGGGTAGCTTATGTGGACAAAAAGTTATGAGTGCCTAAGCGCGAACTGCCCCAAATAGCCAAAAAAAGGCCTGGCACCTGAGGGGGAAAAGGCCTGGTAGAGAAAGGGTTAATTTATTCGATTTTATTTTGGAATGTAAGGTTATTGGAGTATTAGGGGCTAATTACAAGTTTGGTGGTCTCATGACCACCATGTTGGCTGCGACGGCCCGGACCGCTGTATTACGTGTCTGGTGGTCGAGGAAATAGTAGACCGCCAGCGGTCTGCTGCCACTGCCAGGCAGCACAGATCATTGTGGCCTTTTGGAGGCACAAACAGGCCGGCGGAGACCATGGCTCAGCTGGACCTATTACGAGGTTGCACACCACCAATGTGACCGCCGCGGTCCAACCACCACAGATCAGCAGGCGGAAACAAGCAGTTTAATTGGAGACACTCACCTGCACGCAGCATACACGTCTGGAGCCGCCTTGGAGCCATTCCTAAACATCATGCTGCTCTTCCTGCTTGCCAAGAGACAAGGAATTCAATGCTGACGTGGACGACACAAACCGCAAGTACCCACACACTTACCTGTATTATTAACATGTGTAACAAACTTTTACTGCTACCAAATACATTATGGGGGGGACGCTAAGGCCAGCAGCTACACCTATGGTTCCAGACACACACACTCACATACTGCAACACAGATACCCACACATTCATAACACACACACTTCAGCCAGCACACACACATACACACTGCACAGCAATACCTAACATATATGCATGGCTTTGCAACATAAGATCAGGGACACTGAAGCCCACACCACAAACACACCCAGCAACAACAACACAACTACTGCACATAGACAAATAAATTACACAAACTCACACTCAACACTTGCCAGGGACTAGCCACACATACAACACACATATGCATTGATCTGTCATGGCACATACACAACACCACCATCAAACTACACTGTAATCAACACACACATCACACACACTCATAGTACAATGGACCAACAATGCCATGCTTAATGCACACAGAGACAAATAGACAAAAGACTCAAAGCGCATCACCAGAACAACACATTAGGAGCAGCAGGACCATACTTGAAAGGAGGATGCATTGGGACACATATCATGTTGAACATGGCCCCCAACTGCACAGAGCAGTTGGTCACAATTGAATATCAGGGACAAGCAATACCAATATCAATTGTCAGACACACAATGGGGAAAGGGCAAGGCAGCAAAGCACACACAACTCACACTCCATGGGGCATACCGCTACAACAGCCAGCTGTGAGGAACACACACCTAAATGGACACATACACACTAAAGTGCAAAGCAAACTACCACAACTCAACACACTCCAGGTCTGCACTGACAAAACTCAAGAACACAGACACCACATGTAGACAATAACCATATCAAGTCATACACCATACATGCCCACATCACACCACACAAAAAGAAACACATACCTCTACAAACACAACACAATGCCATGACACCAACATTCAGTCTACATACACATACCCATCACAATACGCACCCTACTTTTGGGGGACAACAGCACTGCACACAAACTTGCATACTTTAAAAAACACCGCATGGAGCAACAAGCACCACAAACACACACAACTACAGACACACAATCACTGTCAGCCAGGAAGAACGGAAATCTAGGGAAGGAAATGCAGGATGAAGGTGTATCCAAAACAACAACAACTGGTTGGGTTTTAAAAAATAGATAAACATGTTACAAAAACAAAGTCCAAGGCCATAGGCCTGTGCATAATAAATGAGGGCCAAAAGGCACACTCCTGGGCACCTAACTCAACTCCTGACCGCCAAGTAACCTCAACAGGTAGGGGCATTAAAAGAGCAGGCAGGCACCTCAGGGAGTATCAGCGGGTGGGGACTGGGGTTTGGGAGGGGGAAACCATCTTGGGAGGGATCAACTTCTTCTTGGTGTGGTGAGAGTCATGTGTTCTTGCAGGGTGGGCAGGGGAGGTCTTAGAGATGGAAGGGATGGCCTTGGAGAGGGAAACTGACCTTTTGGGGGTGGTACTGGAGGAAGAACAGGGGTAAGGTCAACCTCACAGAGGAAAAATGTATTTGACACACTGGGATGGTTTTCAGAAGGGGTTGGGGATTCGGAGGTTGAGGGAGTGGTTGTCTGATGTGTCAGTGTGGATGTTTTGGGTGCTTGTTTGTGGGAGGTGTGCTTGTGTGTGGTGGGTGTCTGTTGTGTGGGTGAATGAGGGCATTTATGTGTTTGGGGCTGAAGGGGGTGGAGGTGCTGGGTGATGCTGTGGTATGTGGGTGGGTGTCTGTTGGGGTGGTGCCTGCAGGTATGGTGGATGTGCTGCATGTAGGTGTGTCTGGGGTGTCTGCAGGTGTGGTGACTAGGGTGGATGTCTGAGGGCCTGCTGGGGTGGTGTCTGTAGGTCTAATAGGTGTGCGTGCTGGCAGTGTGTCTTGTGGCGCTTGTGTGCGCTAGCCTTGTTTGTTGAGGTGGATCAATGTGATTCTGTCCGTGTGCTTTGGGTGGGTCGGGGAAGGAAAGATTTGGACTGGGAAGAGGAAGCTGGGGGGGATGGAAGACAAGGGGTGACTGGCTGCCTCCAGTGTGTAAGCCAGAGCCTGAAATGATCTCTGTAGGCCAGAGATAGCACTGTGAATGCCCTCCAGGAACACATAGCTTTGCTGGATCTGGTTTGTCAGTCCCTGGATAGCATTCACAATGGCCGTCTGACCCACAAAGATTGACCTCTGGCAGTCAATAGCCTGCTCACTGAGATAGCACATGCCATACATCTACTGTATAGATATGTATCCTAATGGGAATGGAGAACATGCAGACACTTTGGTACAAGGTATGTTTGCTACACTGATGACACATCACCCATGACAATGCACATTCCCCACTTACCAAGGGAAAGTAGTATGCTACAGCTGCCAAGATGTTGCCATTTAAGTCATGTCACATGTTTGATGGACACCAATGCATCACAGACTGCCGTGAGACACCAACTCCCAAAAAACAATGTAGAAAACTTGCACCTGGTTTTCAGATGTCTACCTACAGATACCCCAGATAAATGATAGAGGACAGTGAACCACATCCTACTTACCTTTGGAGTGTAACATTTGTCATGAGTGATCTATTGGTGGAAACTAATAACCACCAGTTGGGCCTCTGCGGTCTTCCGGGCCCAGCGCCTCAGGTCCTCCCACCTCTTCCGACAGTAGGCGCTCTGCCAGCTGTGGACCCCCATGATCTGCACTTTCTTGGTGATGGCTCTCCAAATCCCCTTCTTCTAATGGGCATTGACTTGTATGGATTCAAATGACAAGACAGAATATTATGTCCATAAGTCCCATACAAAATGGCTGAGTCACATACATTTCAGTGCACCTAGCTAATGACATCCTGTCCTGACCATCCTGTCCAACTGTGGCACGTAGCATGCACTGGACACAGGGACATGACTACAAACACTCCCCATTATGGTGCACTATACCCCCCCAGCTCAGACCCTGCACTGACCAGGTAGAAAAGTAGTGACTTTGGTGGGACATGAGCTAATCACATGACATTGGCCAGGAACCTAATGGAACACATCTCACAAAGTGGCAGGTGACAGGTAAAGCATACTGCAAACAAGGCACCAAAAATCCACTATCTCTAAATGTCACCTTCTGCGTACAGTCCTGACATGTCACTGCAAGCTTACATACAGACTCATTGTGCTTCAACCACATTGAAGAGAGTGACATATTGAGCACACAAAGAGGCAAGCCTGCCCATGTGTGGACATGCGCAGATACAGATGCAGGCCCATGCTACTTCTGGTGGTGGGTCTGTTTGTCACATCAACATTAAGGTACACACATCCATACATGTGTGTCCATAAAACATATAGTACTGAAAGATAAACCTGGCCATGCATTGTACACAGTCCGCTTCATGACCGTAACCACAGAGTCCAATATCATGGCACATCACTCAACAGCACACTGCCTGCAGATGTGCAATGTTCAAAATAAAAGGCACATCAGAGCTGAATGAAAGAGACAACAGGGCTGTGGAACAAGGGATCTGTTAAGGATATGTGACACACATTGTCAGAGATGATATGAGCACGTCATTCACAGATTATGACCCTGCCCCCATTGCAGTTCCCATAGTAATCAGTGGACATGGGCTCAAGAAGCTGCATATTGGCAGTGAGGTATGATTTGGCACCATCACATGCTGTCCAGGGATACAGGGAATGGGCACAGTGTCATACTTGTAGTGGAAAAGGGAATCAATACCAGTCCAGCTGTCCTGTTTTGGAGTGACTGACAATACACTGGCCCCCTTCTCTGCAGGCTGGGCAGACATACCTACACAATACAAAAAATCAAATGCATCACATCATGTAGTCTACAGCCAATTTGAAATAGCTGCCTTTGTGCATAGCTGAGGGGCATAATGAGTCATTACCTGGATTCAGAACCACATCCAAACAAGGCCAGATGTGGCCAGAGATCACTGTGCAAACACAGAAAGAGCTTAAATGGTGGCCACCCAACACATACAGCACACATTCAACCCTCCTGCTGTCATGCAACCACATGTGACTACACATTACAAACATCTTGTGACAAGATTACACAGAGGATGGCTGTCATAACACCTCACCTAGCCTTGTGTATCAAATGCAAGTTGGTTCAGGGAACACACAATGCACACTCACCACATTGTCTCGGGACTACAAATCTTTCACCTGGCATAGACACATGCCCATTGACTCAACCATCAATGCACACTGACAGCACCTAAAGGGCTTTGCAGACACAATCATAAAAACTGGGCTTAAGTATAGGATGACTAAAGCTAATATAAGTAGAGGCACAGAGAAAAGTGTGCACATGGTGCACTAACCTGCTCCTCTGGTGCACCATAGAGCTGTTCATACAGGGGTAGGACCTCATCCACCAGCTTCTCCAGCTCTTTGTGTGAGAATGCAGGGGCCCTATCACGTGTAGGATGTGGCATAATTGCCCCAGAGGCGGTACACAGCATCTCAGGTCGTAGAGGTCCTGCTGGCAGCAGTATCAGGAGTCAAGTGAGAGATTCAGTAGAAAATGTCAATCGCGTCCGGCGCGTATGTGACCGTCACCACCGGCGGACACTGCTATTGGCCCAAGACTGCCAAAGGCAGCAACGTTATCCCATGTCAGTGTCCACAACTGAGGCATCCGCCTACCGCCATGACCACTTCGGCAGGCGGTCGGAGGCGGTTCCTAGTGTCCAGTGAAGTTGGTCAGGCATCCACCATTTTGGAGGCATACAATGCAATTACACAATATATTTTGATGAGTCACAATTATAAAAATTATGTCCTGGTGAATATTGAGTGCTGGACTTGTCCGGTCATGCAGGTAAATTGTTTCTGTTATCACGTAGGTATGTAGTTCTGCAGGTGTGACAACATTATTGGGGGTATAGGCACCACCCTCCCCCTCGTGTGTAATCCTGGATTTGGGCATTGAATCACAGGCAGTTTATGGAGTAATTTGGATTTGAGGTTGCTGTCCAGATAGAGGCTTTGTACACAAATGTAGATAAGCAAGGTGTTAAATTTCACAAATGTGCAAATGTTAGCCCTGGTGTGTGTTGTGTATCATGTTCACAGTGACTCACATGACATGACATATTTCATATCTGACATGTAGTATGTAAATTTCAAGGGACACATTGAGTGACTGCTCTTTTTTATTTTGCCCAACATAGTTACCCTGGGAGGAGAAGGATTAGACACCCTCCTGTGTACCGTCCACTAGCAGACTTGCAGACCATGGAGAATAGACATGTCATTCAGATCTACTGCCTGGGTAGGCAGAAAATCAATGATCTATGTCATCATTTGGAGCCAAATCTGATGTCAGCCATACGTCATCCAAATAGCATACCACCCATGCTACAAGACATGTCAGTATTGCACTTCCTGGCCACAGGGGCCTTCCAAAACACAGTGGCCCTATCTGCTGGGATGTCCAAACCTATTTTCAGTTTGTTGTTGAAGGATGTTCTCTCAGCAGTGTTGAAACACCTTGACAGCTACATTTGTTTTCCTCAACATGAGGATTTTGCCCATGTGAAAAGAGAGGTCTATGGTTTGGCAAAAATCCCACCTGTTGTGAGAGCTATTGATGGTACCCATGTAGCCCTGGTCCCACCCCATGGCAATGGACAGGTCTATCAGAAGAAGACGAACTTCCATGCCATTAATGTCCAAGTAGTGTGTTATATTTTCCAAGTCTGTGCCCAGTACCAGGGCTCAGTCCATGATGCTTTCATCATGCAGAACAGCGCACTTCCCCAGCTGATGACACAACTGTACCCAGAGAGGACCTGGCTGGTTGGTAAGTAGCATATGTCATGTGTGTTTGTATGCTATGTCTACTGCTAGTGATACGTTGCTCTGAACTGATGGTTGCACGCATGTCACATTTTCTTACAGGGAATATTGCCTACCCAAACCATCCCTGGTTGTTGGCACCAGTGAGGACCCAACTACACCAGAGGAAGTCTGCCTAAACGAGGCACATGAAAGAACACAAGGTGTCGTGGAGCTGGCTTTTGGGCTCCTGCAGGCAAGATTCTGGAGAATAGACAAATCAGGTGGAGCCCTCCTCCATTCACCCGCAAATGTTTGTAAGATCATTGTGGCCTGCTACATGCTCCACAACCTTGCCCTGAGGAGAAACATTCCATATATACCTGATGGGGAGAAGTTGGCAGTACCAATGGGTGATCCTCTGGAAATGCCAGTGAAGATGACAGTGATGAGGATGAAGGTGGAGACATGCAGGCAGATCTCATCAATCAGTACTTCACTTGAGCGTACGTATGTGAGGTTCTGTGATTACTGTGACTACATGGGATACTGTAGGGGTCAGAATTTGTGGAGAAGTGTTTCTCTGACACCTTGAGACAGGACATCTCATGTTATGCTTCATACAGCCAAGGTTTGCTGGCTACATCAGACTTGAAGATGTGCCTCTCTTGAGGAGCTCCTTTGTTTGTAGCAGTCACATTGAACTGTCCGAAAAACAACAGAAGTTTAAAATGACCTCTGTGTTTCATGTATCATTGCCTGCCTAATCTCCTTGTATGTCACATTTCCTTCCAGGTCTCTTCACCATGCCATCCTCATGTGGGCATTTCAGAGTTCTGTCATTGGTAGGTGGCTGCAGTCGGTCTGACATGTAAAGGGGACATGGAATTGATCTAGGTACTGTTTGTCACAAAAGTGGGTTGTGTGAGTTCCATGCCCAGGCTGCCTAGACAGTGGGAGGGCAGTTACCTCAGGTACAGAATAGACCTGTTTGTCCTGGTATTTTGGTCCAATGGTGTCATGTGTGCGATCATGTGGCCTTGTATCATGTCATCCTGTGCAATCCATCCATTCTCCATTGACATTGTGTTGATAATGATCCTATATGCCTTGAATGTAGCTGTCAATGTGTTTCCTCAGTGCAGGCCATAGTGCCTCTGCCACAACACTGACATAGGTGTGTAACATGCCACTAGATGCCTGATCTTTGTAATAGAATGGGCCTCTGACTAGGGACTATGTACTATCCTCTGTATGTGTCATGGGGTATGTTAAGTTGGATAGACCCGGTTTTGGTATGTGATAAGGGTCAAGCTGGTGACAACATCCACTAATCTGTTTACCTATACTATGGGACAAGGTCTGGCATAGCCCTTTCTTCTGTGGCCAGGGGGATTGTACTTTGAGATGTCTAGCCAGAAGCAACAATGTTTCCTCATTCTTGGCAATGACAGTCCAGACATTTTTGCGGCCATTTGCCCCATTTTTTTCAGTCCCCCTAACGGGGAAGTGCCCCTTTTCATACATTATCTGGCACAGGCATAGTGTGGCACAAAGGTTTACAAAGTGGTGCAATGCATGCATTGTGCCAATTTGTAAATATGGTGCAGTATGTTTGCCATAATATTGCCACACTAGCATAAACAAATGATGCTAATGTGGCGACATGTTGCACAAGGCGCTCTGCCCCTTGAGGTCCAAAGTCCAGTGTCCTACTATCCTGGAAAATGGATAGTGTTTGAAGAATAGTCAACATAGCTTTTCTGTGGCACACAAAGGGGCTCCATCATGAAGAGGTCACTTCCTGGCAGTGGATGAGGTCTTGGCATCTGCACCTCCTGGATGTTTGGCTGGACGTTCCCACTGAGGGGTGGTTCTTCAGTTACAGAGACAGGGGTGTCTGAGACAGGTCCTTCCCCTGGCAGGGCCTCCCTTTCACTGGCTGACACATGGGGTTGAAGGGGCTGTTACTAGGCCAATGGAAGGGGTCTGGTGTTGTTTTTGATCCCTGCTCAGGGTGGTGTTCTTGTCCCTCAGCACCCCTGTTATGGATGCCAAGGTGGCATTGTGGGCCTCCCACTGTTACAATATTTAATTATGGTAATCCCTTTGCAGTTGCTCGATCTCCCTGAGTTCGGTGAGTAGCTGCCCATCACGTTTCGGATTGTTGCTAAGTCTTGGGTGATCGTGTCCCAGACCCATCCCCAGCTGTCTCATGCCACTGGCACTGTCACGGTGTAGGTACTCCTCAGACTCGGTGTGATGCAAACAAGGTCCACCTCCTGACACCACCAAGTCACTGATAAAAAAACCACAGTGCATTGGAGTAATCAAGCGAGGGAAGGAAGGGGAAGGATCAGCAGGGACGGGATAACTGTAAAGAAAAATACACAGTGTTAATTATCACATTGTCTGTCTATTCTCATAAGGTCTCACTAAAACCAAAACGACCTGGCCTGCCCATAACTCATAAGGGCAGAACTAGTCCAAAGCCTGACTATGTTCCATCAGTATCACCAATGGATGCCCCAAGCCAACTACGGCCATTAATAATCACCTAAGGGTCTCACCGCCCTTCCTCCTAAACAATACTACAGTACGTATAACGAAACAAACATGAGGAGAAAGAATAAGGTGAAGAAAATCTATTTTGTACTTCTTCCTATGATTCAGTTAACCCACTAAGCCTTTCGTTAATGTCACGTATATTTGAAGAAGTAACTCGTTCATATCTCAGTGAATGTTGACAAGAATTATTTGTCCCGGCTGTTTGGAATCCTGCAAACAGTAAATCTCATTCTGAATTGCCGCCAACAAAAAGCCAAAAGATTATGTCTCATAAGATCGCCGTTCCTTTATTATGGTACCTCAAAAAGTAAAGTGCTCCAATATATGACAGTCACCCACAACCTGGCCGTAAGGAATGCAGAAATAAAGAAAGGCGATAGCCTCCGGCAAGTAGCAAGCTTGCCGCTTACCACCTTCTTAGTACTTGGAATTCGAAAGGAGGAGCAGCTAGGAACTCCTTCTGCCGGTAAAAAGTCAGTTTCCAGTAGGGGGCCCTGATGAATCTCATTCCTCTTTTCCGGCCGCCGATGAATTCCCCCCTGGGGAACGCCATCCGCTCCTACTTCGTTGAGGCTCCGACCTGCCTCATTAGCACAAATAACGCACACCCTTTCCAGGGTGCGCCGACTTTTACGCGATCTCTACCGCGCTGGGCTTCATGGGAGGTGTAGTCCCTAATGACTACAATCTCCCGATCGGCCCTGTAGGCGCCGGCTAGCACCTGACAGTACGCCCACCTCCAAAGCGCCTCCTAGGGCCAGGTTTAGTGGGATGACAAGCATGAAACCGTTGCACCGCCCTAGGGGCATGGACATTGCCTTCCGGCTCCCATGAATCCTCCTCGGCCTCATACCCTTTCCACGACACCAAGTACCATAACTTACCCCCCCGTAGTTTGGAATCCAACACCTTGCGCACCTCATACTCCAGCTGCCCGTCTCTAACCACCGGAGGCACCGCCCGCCGGGTCGCGGACAGAGCTGGCTTCAAAAGGCTGCAATGAAACACCGGATGGATTCTTAAGGAAGCAGGTAAGTTGAGACGGTAAGCCACAGGGTTTATCTTGCGTACCACCTCATAAGGACCAATGTAACGAGGATGAAAGATGCTACGCATCTTAAAACGTATATACTTGGTGGAAAGCCACACTCGGTCCCCTGGCTGATACACCGGCCCCTCACGCCGATGTACATCACCCCATTTCTTATACTGTTCCTTGGCTTTATCCAAATTAAGTCGTATTTTTTTTTGCATGGATTGTAGGTTCTTAACCATAGCATGGACAGTAGGTTGATCCGTGACATCCCGAGGTATGCTTATGGGCAACATCTCCGCGTGGAACCCTGTGTTAGCACGAAAAGGAGACTCCCTTATCGAGCTATGCCAAGCATTGTTGTACGATAGTTCGGCCAGCCATAGCAATGACACCCACGATTCCTGCGCGTCTTTTGCATAGCACCTCAGATATTTCTTCAGGGTTTGGTTGAGACGCTCCGTCTGGCCATCGGTTTGTGGGTGAAAACTGGTGGATAGGGCGGATTCAATGCGCAGAACCTTGCACCACATGCGCCAAAACCTAGCAACGAACTGGGGGCCTCTGTCTGAAATAATGGTTCTTGGTAAACCATGTAACCGCACCACTTGAGACAGAATTAGATGGGCGGTCTGACTTGCTGTAGGTAGGTTTCTACAGGGGAGAAAGTGACCCATCTTGGTAAGACTATCGATTACCACCATGATAGCATTGTACCCCTGATCCATTGGCAATCCTACCACAAAATCCACGCTGATGGTTTGCCATGGTTTTTCCGGAGTGGGCAAAGGCATCAGCTTGCCCTGGCTCTTCGCGTTTTCTCCCTTGGATCGAGCACATATCTCACACCGAGCTACCCATGTCGCAACATCCTTAGCCCAACCTTTCCACCTGAAATGTCGTTGAACTATTTGCGCAGTCTTGGTGTACCCCGGATGACCAGCTGTTACCGCATCATGACACCAATTGAAGGCTTGCATTCGAAGTTCAGGTGTTGGTAAATACAAACGATTACCTTGCAACGGTATTCCATGCTTAAGGGTACGGTCCTGACTTACTTCGGCCCACTCCTTCCACTGAGCAGCAGACTTATGCTTAGAGACCTTTTCTAGGAAGTGAGATATATGAAGGGCACAAAGCACTTTTTCCGGTTGGATGATTGCTTCATCAGGTCTTGAAGTGATGTTCCTCGCGTCCCTTTGTCTAGACAGTGAATCTGCCTTGCGATTGTCGACCCCAGGACGGAAGGTTACTACAAACTCATATTCTGAAAAGAACAGCATCCACCTCATTTGCCGCTGGGTAAGCTGTCTAGCCTCCTTCATATACTGCAGGTTTCGGTGATCAGTATATACCGTGACCGGGTGTTGGGCCCCCCAGAGATAGTGTCTCCATTCCTGAAATGCCTTCTTGATGGCTAGTAGTTCTTTTTCTGCCACCGTATAGTTGAGTTCCGCAGCAGATAGCTTCTTAGATAAAAACGCCACCGGATGAAGCTGTCCCGAGGTCTTGTTTCTTTGGGATAACACAGCCCCAATGGCTATATCCGAGGCATCTGCTTCGACTATAAAAGGTACTTCTGGCTGTGGATGCTGAAGTATAGGCGCTGAGCAGAAGGCCTGTTTTAAGAAGCAGAAGGCCTCCTCTGCCTCCTCTGACCAAACAAAAGACACTCCCTTTCTTAGCAACCTTGTTATAGGTGACACAATGTGGGAAAAATGACATATGAATCTTCTATAGTAATTGGAAAACCCCAGGAAGCATTGCACGTCTCTCACACTAGTGGGCACTGGCCACTCTTGAACCGCCTGTATTTTTCTTGTCGACATGCAGAACCCTTCCGGGCTTAAATCCACCCCCAAGAACTCAACCTTCTGTACATGGAACTCGCATTTGCTCAGTTTGCAATAAAGATGGTGCTGTTGCAATGCCTGGAGTACTAGGGAAACATGTTCCATGTGCCGCTCTAGGGAGGTAGAATACACCAATATGTCATCTATATAAACGATCACAAAGTGGTCTACGTATTCTTTGAGAACATCGTTCAGAAAGTATTGGAAAGCCGCCGGGGCGTTACACAACCCGAACGGCATTACCAAGTATTCAAACAGGCCATAACGGGTCTTGAACGCCGTCTTCCATTCATCCCCTTCACGGATTCTGACCAGATGGTAAGCCCCCTTCAGATCCAACCTTGTATAGATAGTTGCCTCTTTCACCTGTTCCAATAACACAGGAATGAGGGGAAGAGGGTATCTATTCCTTATCGTGTTCTTGTTCAGCATTCGATAATCGATGCAGGTTCTCAACTCTTTATTCGCTTTAGCTATGAAAAAGAGTGGAGAAGCTGCCGGAGAACAAGATGGTCTAATGAACCCGATTTCCAGGAAACGGTCCAGATATCTTCGCAAATGTTTGGTTTCTGGGTCTGATAGAGCATATACCCTACAAGAAGGAAGGAGTGCTCCCGGAATCAGATCTATCTTGCAATCGTATATACGATGGGGTGGCAATGTCTCCGCCTGACCTTCGTCGAACAAATCCTTGAACTTGGCGTAAACAGAGGGCAATATCACCGCTTTCTCCACCACTGTGGCCAACTGTAACCCTTGAGCCAACGCTAACGCGGGGGGGTTATCATATAAGGAACAGACTTTCTCACTCCTCACGGACTGAAAACTAACCGTCTTGGTTTGCCAATCGATAACAGGATTGCTCTTTCTTAGCCAGGGCATTCCCAAAATTATTTCATACTGAGGAGCCTCTATTATATCTAGCCTGATTATTTCTCTGCGTGCCGGAGATACTCCACTGAAAACCAACCCCACATCCTCAGTTTGTTCAGTAAGGGGTCCAAACTTCAGTGGTGTACCGTCAACTGCCAACACAATTTCGGGGTTCTTTCTTGGAATTCTCAGAAGTCCCAGTCTCTTAAACACCCCTTCATCTATGAAATTTCCCGTGGCTCCTGAGTCTATCATTGCCCATACAGGATGGTTTCGATCTTGGGACACCAGCTCTACGGATAACAAAAGGTGTGACGCCTTTTCTTCTTGTGGCAAGAGGGTTAAAGAAGTCAACCGGAACCCCGATAGGGGTTCTATAAAGGGCAAATCCTCTTTCTCTGATATCTTCCCTGACGTCACCGCGGCCTTTTGAGTGGGGGAGTAGGAGAACCTTTTTCTTGGTTTTTGGGGACATTCTCTCACATAATGACCCTTCCTGCCGCAATACATGCACAACCCCTGTACCCTCCTACTCTCTTTTTCGGCCTTTGACAGAGGTGCCCTAACGGCTCCCACTTCCATAGGTTCCCCGCATAAATCATGGGAATTAGGAACTGGTCGCCCCTCTCTTTCTGGAATGACCGGCCGCCTATCACCCGCTCTACGCTCTCCCCTTCTCTCTGCTAGCCGATGATTCAATCTCAAGGTAAGATTCACAAGTTCAGTACACGTGGAAGGCTGTGGATCTATTTGGGCTAGGATATCCTTCATGTCGTCTCTTAATCCTTGATAATAGAGAGACATTCTCTTCTCCTCTGGCAACTCTGATTCCGCTACCAGTCTATTGAAGGTGGTAAGATAAGTAACCAGGTCAGACCTCCCCTGTCTCAGTTCCAGCAATTCTCTATCAGCACTAAAGGTGGTTGTTCTGTGATCAAACACCTTCTCAAAGGCCGACCGAAAGGCATTCCAATCCGATAATAATGGGTCATCGTTTCTAACTAACGGCACTGCCCAGTTGGCTGCATCTCCCGAGAGATAAGAAATAGCGAACATTACCCTGGAAAGGTTAGAGGGAAAAGACGCCGGTCTACATGAGAATTGAAGAGACAACTGCGTTAAAAAAGCCTGAACTTTCCTGGGGTCCCCTGAAAACCGTTCCGGACTGGCCAAAGGGATTGGAGGGGAGACGTTCACGGTTATCTGCGGTGTAGATGCTGAGGCATCGAAGGGATTCCTAGTAAGCCTTTCTACCTTGTCCCTTAGTGCCGCTGCCTCCACCCTAGAATCTGCCAACTCTTGCTGCACTAACACTAACGCCTGTAATACATCATCCATAGATGCCATCTTTGCATTACACCGAGCAGGAGGAGTATTATTCGTGGGTGCGTTATTCTGTCACGGTGTAGGTACTCCTCAGACTCGGTGTGATGCAAACAAGGTCCACCTCCTGACACCACCAAGTCACTGATAAAAAAAACACAGTGCATTGGAGTAATCAAGCGAGGGAAGGAAGGGGAAGGATCAGCAGGGACGGGATAACTGTAAAGAAAAATACACAGTGTTAATTATCACATTGTCTGTCTATTCTCATAAGGTCTCACTAAAACCAAAACGACCTGGCCTGCCCATAACTCATAAGGGCAGAACTAGTCCAAAGCCTGACTATGTTCCATCAGTATCACCAATGGATGCCCCAAGCCAACTACGGCCACTAATAATCACCTAAGGGTCTCACCGCCCTTCCTCCTAAACAATACTACAGTACGTATAACGAAACAAACATGAGGAGAAAGAATAAGGTGAAGAAAATCTATTTTGTACTTCTTCCTATGATTCAGTTAAACCACTAAGCCTTTCGTTAATGTCACGTATATTTGAAGAAGTAACTCGTTCATATCTCAGTGAATGTTGACAAGAATTATTTGTCCCGGCTGTTTGGAATCCTGCAAACAGTAAATCTCATTCTGAATTGCCGCCAACAAAAAGCCAAAAGATTAAGTCTCATAAGATCGCCGTTCCTTTATTATGGTACCTCAAAAAGTAAAGTGCTCCAATATATGACAGTCACCCACAACCTGGCCGTAAGGAATGCAGAAATAAAGAAAGGCGATAGCCTCCGGCAAGTAGCAAGCTTGCCGCTTACCACCTTCTTAGTACTTGGAATTCGAAAGGAGGAGCAGCTAGGAACTCCGTCTGCCGGTAAAAAGTCAGTTTCCAGTAGGGGGCCCTGATGAATCTCATTCCTCTTTTCCGGCCGCCGATGAATTCCCCCCTGGGGAACGCCGTCCGCTCCTACTTCGTTGAGGCTCCGACCTGCCTCATTAGCACAAATAACGCACACCCTTTCCAGGGTGCGCCGACTTTTACGCGATCTCTACCGCGCTGGGCTTCATGGGAGGTGTAGTCCCTAATGACTACAATCTCCCGATCGGCCCTGTAGGCGCCGGCTAGCACCTGACAGGCACACACCATCCCTCCTACATACCCTATCCCCATGTGCCTGCGCCCTTGGCACGGTTTGTTCCCTATCAATGTGTCCAGGTCCATCATTGTCAGAGGTGTCTAGATATAACTCAGGTACCTGGACTGGAGGCACAAGATTCTTGATTCTATCCTCGGGACACAGGTTTGGGAGTGACCAGTTGCCTGAGCTGTTGATTCAACAGGGATAGGAGTCGTCGATGTGGTCAGTGTGAGGCTGACAGATGTCATCTGACCAGGTTCCACAGATGGGCCAGTGCCATCTTCAACGTCCACATGTCCAGGAGTGGTATCCTCACTGAGGGCTTCATCCATCGGGGAAGTGGCAGTCTCTTACTTGGTGTCTATGTACCCAGTGGCAAGAAGACCTGTGAGAGACAGAATGTTGCAAGTTGCATTATGACATGTACCTCCAACAGTTTACAGTGACATTTGATTAAGGTCATGTTCACATTGGCTGTGCATTTTTCCATTATGTGACAGACACTACTGCTATCTACTGTATAGACCTGACATTTGGGAAACAGACCAATTTCATTTCAAGTCACCTTGCTACAGGATATCTGAGTGTCTTGGCACTTGGATGTCTGTTCATAGACTCCTATCTTTCCAGCAGTGCAGTTAAAACAGTGGTTGGGCATGATGTGGCTAAGGTCATCTCAAGACCAAGTTGAATGTTATGTTAGTTGTTATCATGTGGTCAGTGCATTGTGAATATGTGTTCTGCCACAAGCATTTAGATGATGCATCTTGGTACCTTTGAGTTGTCCTTCATTAATTTTGCACATAGGTTGGGCTGTCTTTCCTGTCCAAATTATTTTCATCTTGACTTACCTGCTCAAGACGGATCTAGTTGATTAGGCACATCATAGAGTGTACGTCTGTATGTTGGTCCCTCCCAGGTAGGTAACCTGTATTCGTGAATTAACATAGAGCAGCACAATGCCATTGAGGCCAGTGTCTTGGTTATTGCAGTTAGAGGCACTGTTCCTCCTAGGATTTACAGTCATGTTACACCAAGTACTACACACAGCATGCATAAGTCATCCTCTCAGGTGAGAAAACTTTTATAGCAAGTTGATGTATAAGGATGTTAGGACAGATGCACAGTGGGCAGGTGTTTTGCATTGCGCAGACAGTGCCTGATGACCTTGGAATTGCTCTTGTTGCCTGTCCTACCCACACACTATACAGTTGATATCCTCATAGTTGGGTACATGGCAAAGCCTGAGTAGAGGGAGAATGGTCCTAGTAAAAGAGAACACAGTATTGGCTGAGTGGAGTGCTATTACCAGTGTCTGCTGACCTTGGCATTGATGTCTTTGCCTTTCCTACCACACACTGTATAGTTCAAATCCCCTCAGATGGGTACACTCCAATGTGGAGTTGACAAAGGTGGTAATTTGGATTGGGCTACACTGCTCTGGTATTAGTGATAGTAGAACAGTCCCTGCTGGGAGTTGTAGTGCTGTCAATCCCCATACTACACCGACTATACCGAGATGTTGTTCCCCCAGGTGGGTGTGATTGGCATGTTGGAGGCCAGACAGGGGTTTATGGACAGGTGGACACTGGACTGTTGAGTGGGGTGACATTGTAGGTGGGGAACAGGTGATCAGTGAGCATGCATGCCAATATATTTTGGAGAGCTAATTTTGTTGTTGTTGTTCCACCTTCCCCTAATGTCATCCCTTGTGCACAGGTAGCTGCCTAAATAATTCACTCTGTCAACTATTCTTTACCACATTTCCATTTGACACATTTTCCTTGTGATAGGAGTCTGCTGGACTTGGGCTTCAAATAAATGTGGCCCTACTCTAATGATTTAATCCACCATGACTCTTAACTCATCATCTGTGAAACCAGGATCTTTTTGTGGTGGCATGGTGGTGGTAAAGAAGTGAGAATAAAAATAAATTGTAGGTGCTGTGTGATGAGGGGCAGACGGGGAGTAAGTAGTGTGATAAGGTGAAAATATGTGTGTTGGGGTGTTGTGAGGCTGTGTGTTATGTGCTTTGGGAGAGATGGTGGGGTGTCTAATCTATGGTTTGATTAGCTCTGATGTTGCTCTGGCTTCTGTGTTTGACGTGGGAGATGCAAAGGATTGTGGTGTATGGAGGGGTGTGTTTTATAGTGTGGTTGGTAGGTGTATTGAGTGTGATATATGTGTGTCAGCTGTGTTGTGTTCAAATCTATCCACCGTGGTGTTGTGTATTACTGTGGAGACCTCTGCCATTGGAAGACTGCCATGACAAGACCTGCGATTTTTTACTTGTAATAGGTTCGGTGGTTGGTTGACGGGCTGATGGTGCCGGTGAACGGACTGCCTCTTTCCCGCCCTCCAGAGTCCTGGTGGTGTCGGAATTTTGGCTGACTTTGCGGGCCTGGCTGTGTAACTTGCAATACGGCGGTCTAATGACCACCAACATGGCAGTCTTTTGGCGGCAGCCACCGCAGCCACCGCAGCCGCCTGGCAGTCAAACAGTCAAACTCACAATGAGGCCCTTAGATTTGTAGTATTCTTCAAATATATATTAATTAATGTTAATTGATTTATATGTTATTTTTAAAAGGTTTGTAATTTTATATATATATATATATATATATATATATATACATGTGTATATATATCATATATATCATGTGTATTTATATATGTATGTATATATGTAAGTATATATATGTATATATATGTGTATGTTAAATGTAAAATGTTTTTATAAATTTTATATTAAATTTTAAAGTTTGGGTTGTTAGAATTATAAGTGAATTGGATAGATAGTTTTTACTTAAAATATTTAAAATATTTACACATTTTGATAAACTGGTTAAGATATTCGTTATGATAATTTTTAAATTGGCAATTAATTATTTTTTTGTAACTAATATTTTCATTTCAACATATCAATATAATTTTTTTAAAGAGCTATTTTTTGAAGGTTTGCGGCGTATGTTGTGAGTTTGGTGGGGTTTCTTTAAATCAAAAGAATTGTAAGTATATAAAATGAAATGCTCTGTATATCAGGTGTGTGTTGGTTGTGTTTATGGATATGTCTGCGGTACATCATTTAATTCAAAATGTTTTGCTCAAATTTTCAAAATGACATTTTTCTTACATTTTAAAATATGTAAAAATATTTAAAACATTTTAAAGTGTGCATTATTTATGATTTTTAAATAATCTTTTAACATTTTTAACGGCTAATTAATTTATATATGTGAGATTAATGTAAATCTCCCCCCAAATATATACACTTTTTCCAATGCTGTACCTGGAGTTAGAATACTAAATCTGCTCCCTCCATTCCATGTGCGCATTTCCCCAAAGTTTGTTGGTCTGTATTTAGAATGGTGCATTTTAATTTCCAACTCCTTGTCAACCCAACAAATGAAAGCATTTTCCACAATGTCTGATAGACTGGAATTAAAACAGTAAATCTGACTTTTTTTTCCCTCTCTGCTCCTGCTCAATGTTTGCACCAATCCCAGTGATTCTTAACTGGAGTGCAATTTCCTAAATGTTTATTAGACTGGAGTTAGAATAGTAACTTTTACCCCTACCCTAATGTGAGCATTTTCCACAGTGGTATTTGGACTGGATTTAGAGGGTTGCATTTTCCCCCATGCGTCCCATGTATGCTGTTTCCACATTGTTTGTTAGACTGGAGTTTGAATAGTAAGTCTGATCTCCCCTTCCACCAATGTCTGCGTTTTCCCCAAAGTTTGTTGGATTGGAATTAGAATAGCAAATTGAACACCCTCCCTTCCCCCACATCCCCAATTTATACAGTTTCTCTAAATTGTTTGCTAGACACTTTCCCCAGTGTTTTCTTGACTGGAGTGAGAATACTAAATCTGACCGTCCCCCTTCATATTTGCACTTTTCTCAATGGTTCTTGGACTGTGGTTAGAATAGTAGATTTTACCAACTCTACACTATATAAATTTTCCCTACGTTTTTGTTGGATTGGAGTTAGAGTAGTAAATGTATCTGCCCCAATGGTCACACTTTCTCCAACATTTGTTAGATTAGAGTTACAATATTAAATCTGTTCCCTTAACATTAACACTTTCCCTAATATTTGTTACACTGAAGTTAGAATAGTAAATTTTAACCCCCACCCAATGTACACACTTTCTCTAATGTGTATTTTTCTTAATGTTTGCAGGATTGTGGCTATAGTGATATAGTTGAAGAATATCAGACTTTATGACATGGGCATTGCAATGAGTTGACCTTTACAACACATTGTAATAAGGCGTATTGTTTTAAAACATGTGCTTTTACCCTGCAATGCTGTTATAAAATGCTGTTGAAAAATCTGATATTATTTCATGTAGCTATATAAATATATATGCAAATTAAACGTTGGCCGTCAAAACTGTTTAGTTCTAGTTTGTCCAAACTTGCTAATAACTTTGGCCTCTCTTATGCAGAGTCTCCGCTACGAGTGCAGTCTCCGCAGTCATAAAATGTCTATTAGTAAAATTAAACTCAAAGCTTGTGAATACTAAAAAATAGTGAACCTACACACAAGTATAAATTCACTTTGTGAATTTGGCCCAAAGAGTACAGTGGTCTGCTAGCCATGCATTCAAAGCTGCTTGGTCAGATTCACTCAAAGTCATCCCTTTAGCTTGACAATTTCTTTCCAATCTAGGATATATAATGCATTCCTCTGTTCTATCTTGGGACTTACCACTAGTTTTAAAGGCTTTCCAGACATCTCCCCTTGAACCTCTTTTGTGCTTATCTTTCAAAGTTGAATTCCTTGTGGCTATTACATCTGCTAGAAGGTTGGGGAGATAGGTGCTTCATTGTACAGTGTTCCTTATATTTATTGTTTGAGGCTAGAGTAATTCTTTGAACTGCTCCTCTTTGCCATCTAAAGTGTCTTCCGTTTTTCATATGGAGCAGGAGTTAGTCCTTCCTGTCTTTATGTCCTAGGCCTTCTTCTCCTGAGGATCTGGACCTACATACTTTAGATGGTCTTAGACCCTTAATAAACTACCTAAAATATGCTTCCTCTTTTGTTCTTAATCATGACAGGGGTCTGGGTTGATTAAATACGATATTTCCAGACTTCTAGCCATTTTTATTTTCACATACCCATATACCAATCCCACATACTAGCACTCAGCTACCGGCATTCTTTACACTCAAAAGATCTCCGGCAAAGTGCCCCCACGAGGGGCCCGTCAGGCATTGCAGTGCCGGTCTGATGAGGAGCAAAAGCCCGATGATGAAGCATGTCACCATTTGGTGAGTGAGGGCTCTTGTTTTAATAAAAGCAGACTCATAGACTCTATTACTTGCTGTATACATTTGTACTAGTCTATTGGCTGGAACTGTGTACTTTTGTTTTTTTGGTATATTGGGTATTAACTATTGCAAAAATAGCTGCATTTGTTAAGAGAATAAAGAGGTCACAAGGTGTTTCAGTCTACTTAGTCTACAGTATCACAGTCTATTACAGAAATCAGCTTGATACTTTATTATTCAATTAGGACTGGGATGAGAAAGTAGGTGAGAAAGTTATACCTTGATTTGTCATCAGAAATCTCACTTACTTTAAGTCCTTGCTTCCTCATTGGTAGACCTGTCATCCTTGGTGTGGTTTTCCCCATAACGTTTTGCAATTAACCCTCCTGTTTCATTACTTTGTTCTTGCTGGCTTTAGGACTCTTTACCACTGCGAACCAGTGCTAAAGTGCTTGCACTCGCTCCTTAAATCATGGGAGAATTGGCATATACCCAATTGGCATATTTTAATTTTCTTGTACGTCCCTAGTAAACTGACTCTACCTGAGCCCTGGTCCAATAAAATTGAATGCTACTATTGGGACTGCAACACTTAATGTGCCACCACTTAATTAGCACTTTAAACGTGTCTCACCTCCGCCATTGCAGCCTGTGTGTGCAGTTCTTAAACTGTCATTTGACCTGTCAAAATAAACCTTTTGCCACGCCCAAACCCTCTTTTTTAATACATGTAAGTCATCCCTAGGGTTGGCCCTGGACAGCCCAGAAGACAGGGGGCAGTGTACTGAAAAAGTAGGAGATATGTGTTTTAGTTTTACATGTCCTTGTAGTGAAAAAACCTCTACATTTGTTCTTCACTACTGTAAGGCTTACCTCTACCACAGGCTAACATTGGAGGTATCCTATTACATGAAATAAGTGATAATTTACAAATGATAGCAGGCATTCAGTTCATGTTTGATGTCTTTGGAATTGTAATGAAAAACTTTCTCTCATGGTGAACATGGATTTTAAATTACAATTTTGAAAATGGCACTGTTAGAAAATTGCCGTTTTCCAACCTTGGACATTTAGTGCCTGGAGCCTGTATCTGAGTAACTAACTGGGTGTAGCTGACTGTTGTACTTTGTGTATTTCTTCTAGACAACTGCACATAGTATGCAGCTTAGGTGTGCCTGGATGGGCTACAATTGGCAGTATGGGAGGGTGGAGCTGGGCACAGCCCTACTTACACTTAAACAGGCTGTGTTCTGCCTCCACACAAGGTGCTCCATACCCCCTGTATTAAATCTGGAGCCAGGACAGGGAAGATAGGATGCCTGTGGACTTCAAAGACCTCAAAGGGAAACCCCTAGAAACTTCACCCACTTTAAAGGAAGATCCAGATATAAATATTAGACCCCAAACACCAACTCCTTAGTACACTTTTATGACCTGTGCACACCCTGCCAAGAAGAAGGGCTGCTGTGTTGCTGAGAGAACTGACAGTGCTGGACTGCTGCTCTGAAGTACAGCAGCCCTGTTGCCATTTTGCCTGGGTGAGAATGACTTGACCTGCATCTGTAGAATCCAGGACCTCAAAGTGAGCCCAAGAGGTAGTTGGCTTGCCTCCTGACTAGAGTCTAAGGCACAGTATGCTCCAAAAACTTTGACCCCAGCACCTGGACACCTTGACATTCTGTGACTCCATCCCTGCCAGGTTGTGCCACCACAGTCCTAGACCCTTGGAAGAGGGCCTAAAGGTGCTCTGCCAGAACATCTATGGACTCAGCAAAACTGATGCATCTCCTCTGCTGAGTGGCACAATCCCGAGCCGAACCGATTTATCACCTCTGCTGCGAGGGTTCTCCCATCCCAAGGACTCCACATTGACTCCAAAACCCGCATTGGAGCAACGTCTGTGCGAAGCATCCCAATGCAGGCCTTCACAAAGAAAATCCCTTGTTGACTGCAACATTGATGACAACACAGGTTCTTTCATTATAGCCTCACAGCTCTTCAGAACTAGCTTTTTGCCTTGGCATCCTCGATGACACACAGGACCTTGCATCACAGCTTCATCGCTCCTCAGAACTGACACTTTCTCTGCTGCATGGCACATCCTCAGAGCAAGACCACGCAATGCTTCGCAAGCTAGGATTTTAGGTGCTCTTGTTCAACAGGTCTATTTGGGTCTGTTTAGCAGGACTGTGCTCCATTGCAGTCGGCCTGAACTACTGACTTTGGGGGTCATTCCGACCCTGGCGGTAAAATCCGCCAGGGCCGGGGACCGCGGATGCACCGCCAACAGGCTGGCGGTGCATCCCTGGGCATTCTGACCGCGGCGGTACAGCCGCGATCAGAAACGGGAAACCGGCGGTGTACCGACGGTTTCCCGCTGCCCTGGGGAATCCTCCACGGCGATCCATGGGGATTCCGACCCCCTTACCGCCATCCTGTTCCTGGCGGTTTTGGCCGCGAGGAACAGGATGGCGGTAAGGGGTGTCGTGGGGCCCCTGGGGGCCCCACCAAGATTTTCAGTGTCTGCCATGCAGACACTGAAAATCGCGACGGGTGCAACTGCACCCGTCGCACCGTTTCCACTCTGCCGGCTCCATTCGGAGCCGGCATCCTCGTGGAAGGGGGTTTCCCGCTGGGCGGGCGGGCGGCCTTCTGGCGGTCGCCCGCCCGCCCAGCGGGAAACTCAGAATAACCGCGGCGGTCTTCTGACCGCGCAGTGGTATTCTGGCGGCTCCCGCCGGCCCTGCGGTTACCGCAGCCGGCGGGAGTCAGAATGACCCCCTTTGTCCCAGTCCAGCAGACAAACTATCCACCGTTGGCGCTTTGTGCTTCTTGGTGCTATTTTCACTACAATCACTGAAATACTTAAACTTGCATATCCCTGATTGTATTTTGTCATTTTGGCTTTGTTTTATTTAATAAAATTTACTCTATTTGTTTAAATTGGTGTGGGAATTTCCCTGTGTTGTGTTTCCACTTTACTTCTGTTAAAAGTGCTGAATTAATACTTTACACATTGCATTGCCGCTAAGTTAAGCCTGATTGCTCTAGCCTAAGTTGCCAGAGGATTGAGCATAGGTCAATTTGGTGTTTGCTTGTGCCTCACCTCGACAAAGATTGTGGTTGCTGCTTGACTAGGGTTTCACCCCCCTCAACCAGTAACCCAATTTCTTACACTCATCCTAGCCTTATCTTTACCTCCACCCCAGAGACTTTCTCCCTTCCTAGAGCTTGGTACTCAGATGAACTACTTCAGGCAGGAGGGTGATATTATGGTTGAGGAGGGAGGAGTAAAAGAAAGGGAGGGCGGAAGTTGGCCATAGAGGGAGGAACCTTCACTCATTCTTTTACGACTGGGTGAGTAAGCTAGGCCTCGACACAATGCTTACCAGTTAGTAAACAGAGCATTAATAAGAGTCATCATAGGATGGTGAAAAAGAGTTGAAAGTAGATGTGAAGGAAATAATGGTTCACTGACAGAATATAGAAACCCTAAATATCGTGACACAAAAATAGAGAGACAAAAATATTTAACTCAAAAATATTGTTATCCTATACCTGTAATGAAAATGACAAAACTATTTAAAAAGAAAACTATCGTTTTACACTAGTATAAAAATAAATAGGCAAAAATATTGTGATTTAAAATATGTACAATTAAAAATAGTAAACATTAAATATGTTAACCTCTAACAGTAATTTAAATAATAATAATATATTTAAAAAATATATACTTATACATTTATTTAAACAAATACACACATCTAAATGTATATGTGTATGTTTATTTACACATATATAATGTAAAACAATCAAACAAATATTTTTCAATTATTTTATTTTAAAATGTTTTTTACATTTAATAATACTAAATATTATATTACTATATAAATATTAAATATAAATATATATATATATATATGTATATATATAAATATATGTATATATATGTATGTGTCTATGAATACATATGTATATACACTACATTAAAACTATAACAAATAAACTGGAAACATTTAAAACACATAGGAATTTATTTACACATAAAAAATAATCAATATAAAAAATACATTCAATTGAAAACATATTATGTATTACAAACATTACTAATTAAAACAAATGTAATTGAAAATACCAAAAAACATTATTATTGTAATATATTTTAAACAATATAAACAAACATTTTACATTTCAAAAATAATACACATACTATTCCCACTTAGATCTGTGCAACAGTAAAGAAAGCATTACACTCAGAAGGGGTAAATTTACAATTTCCACTCCTGTCAGTACAACAACAGGGAAAGTGTTGGAAGTCAGAACGGGATGAATCTACTATTCTCACTCTGGTCAGTGCAACAGTAGGGAAAGTGCTGGACTTAGGAGAGGTAAAATGTACTATTCCTACCCCAGTTGGTGCAACAGTATGGAAAGTGTTATACTCAGGAGGGGTGAAATTTACGATTCCCACTCCAGTCTGTGCAACAGTAGAGAAAGGGTTGGACTTAGGAGGGGTAAAATTTACTATTACCACTCCGGTAAGTGCAACAGTAGGGAAAGCATAGGACCGAGGGGGAGTAACATTTACCATTCCCAAACCAGTCTGTGCAACAGTAGGGAAAGCATTAGACTGAGGAGAAGTAAATTTACTATTCCCACTCCAGTCGGTGCAACAATAAGGAAAATGTTGGACTCAGGAGAGATAAAATTTATTATTCCCACTCCAGCCTGCGGAACAGTAGGGAAAGTACTTCACTTCAAAAGCATACCTTATTTTAATACAATTATTAATTTCTTAAAACTATAACACTATTAACATAAAATAAAATATGCACATTTAAAAAACAATTACACAACTAAAATATTTGTAACTTTTTTTAAATAATTAGGACAAAAAAATATTCTTTTATTCAATTCCAACACAAAAGTCGAACATTTAACATTTATCTAAATTAAAAAATATATAATAATTACACAATTTACATGGTTAATTAACAATTTTCAATTAGCAATTAAATAAATAATAATTTATCGAAAGTTAATCATTAATAAATTATTATTTGATAATCTTCCCACCCTATACCCCTGCAAACCCAACAACCCGCACCTAAAGTCCAACTTAAAAAAATAATATTTACACAATTTACACAATAGGGCCCACATGAACAAAGCATTTTTTCTAGTCGCAAACGGGCCAATTCGTAGAATCGGCCTATTTGCAACTAGAAAAATGCTTTTTGAGATGTACAAAGGCCAAATTGCGAATCAGTAACTTGTTTCCGAATTGCAATTTGGGCTTTGTGATTCGGTATTAGAAAGGGGCGTGTTCAGGGAGTCCCTTCCTCATACCGAATCTGAATGGTATGTACGATTGTTTTTTAAACATGAATGCGGTGTCAAAACAATTGCAGTTAGCACCAATTTCAAATTGGTGTTAACCCATTTGCAAAGGAGAAGGGTCACCAAGGGACCCCTTCCCCTTTGTGGATGCATGCAAAAATGTTTTTAAAGAGCAGGCAGTGGTCCTATGGGCCACTGCCTACTCTCCGAAACACTTCATTTTTTTTTTTAAATGCATCCCATTTTCCTGTAAGGAAAACGAGCTGCGTTTAAAAAAAAAAAAAAACATTACTTTATTTAAAAGCAATCACAGACAGGGTGGTCTGTTGACCCCAGCAGCCCACCATCCTTGTGATTTTTGCGATTCCTAGTGCGTAGCAAATTGTGACCTACCTCATTAATATTAGTGAAGTAGGTCTATTTGCATCCCACCGGGAATGACACTTCCAAATGTTCATACATGTGGCCCTTGAAAATAACATAAAGAATTATTTTTTAAAAATGTAAATTATTCATACTTGATTAACTTCCCATCCTGCACCCCTACAAATCTCACAACCCGCTCTGACACTACCAATTCCTAATTTACAATGAAATTATAAATGTTTAACTTAAAAAACAAACGATATTTAAAACATTAACAAATACACATACAGAATAGAACATATGCAATTAAAATGTTATTTAAAAATAAAGAAACTAAACAAACAATATTTCTTACCTTAAAACAACAATATTTCTGTTAACAATATTTTTGCTCATGATATTTCTGTGTCATGATATTAAAAACTCTATATCTGTGCAACTCCATATTTTTGATTCAATATTTTGTCTGAATACAGGAAATGCTTTCTACAATTTAGACAACCATCACATGTTAAAGTGCCTGCAAAACATATCGCATGTAAGTCAATTTCTTTGGGTGTACAGTGTCAATTTCAAGCGTGGCCCATCCTTTAGGGGGGAGGGGCCACAACCCCCACTTTTTGCCCCTCATGAAGAGTGCCTGTCAGGCTGAGCATAGGTCAGCCTGACAGACACTCTTTACGTTCAGCTCAGGCAGCCAGGGACGAGGCATGCATGATTTGCGCAGAGTCCTGGCTACCTGAGCTGAACTTCGCTGGGCTGAAGAGGTCACAGCTCCTATGGGCATGACCTCCTCTGCTCAGCAAAGGTGCCTTGAGGCCCTTCCCCTCTGTGACGAGGGAAGCATCACCTATTGACTCTGACCTGGGTGCTTCAGGTTTATGCCCTAAAGCGTCCAGGGCGAGTGTCAATCAGTGATACCTCGTCACAGAGTGGGGTGGGGTCAGCAGTCTCACTGGCCCATCCCACTCTGTGACGAAGTTGGGACTGCTGCCTTCCCTCACTGGCTGACCTAGGGTCAGCCAGTGAGGGAAGGCAGCAGTCTCAAACCTCCTGGGACCACCGAGCTGAAGGTAAGTGTGTGTGTGTTTTTTTAAATGAATGTTTGTTGCGTGCGTGCATGTTTGAATGTTGATGAGTGTTGTGAATGGATGTGCGTGAGTGTGTGAATGAATGAGTGTGAGTGTGCTTCCCGCCCGCTCCCCTCCTTCCTAAAATTGGCAGCCACCACTGGTCAATTTATCCTTCAACCCGGCGCTTGTATCTATGATGTTAGCAGATTAAAATAACGATTCAACTTCAAAGTTGAATACAGCTACTGCCATTGTTACTATGTCGAATGTCTGCAGGTTTTACAACATGAGCAAGGCCTGTCTATGCAGAAAAATGTCCTTGCCACATAACAACCCAGACAAGATGAAAATGTAAGAATAAAAGTAAATTGCACGCAGCTGTGATAAAATCTGCACACCTTGTTTTCACCACATGAAATAATGAAGACTGTACTGTTATTTTCCATATTTTATATTGGCGCTGAAACATTCCTTAAAGGTCAAGACTTTTCTGTATACCTTTTCTGTGTAAAATTTTGATGTCCTTGTGTCGATGGGATGTATTTCGATACGTTATGTACAGTCCCAATGCAACTCTTTATAAATGTTTTTTTTTTAACTATTCTTATGATCCGACATATCATTGATATAATCCTATACATTTATGAAAGACACACTCCAAACTGAATTATATCCATCTGCAAGCAGCTTCCTACATCAGAGGACTCAAAGAATATGCTGATTCTCATCGAAATTCAAGTATGTATCCTTCAGTGCACAAAATAACTTCTACAGCAGTCATACTACACCACAGTCTGTAAATCACAAATTAAACTTATTCGTAGTTTCTTTTTGAAAGTCATATAAACACAAAGACCCACACACACACACACAAAAATGAAAAAATCAGATTTGGGTTTGGCAAAGTACTTTCTGGCCCGAAAAAGACAGCTATATAGAATTACATCAAACTTGGCATGAACATAGAACTGTGCTTAAGCAAGTGCTGTTGCATACTCTGGTGTAAATTCAGTCAAGTGAGTTGGATGGACTTACAGAGGTCAATATGTGGGCTAGGCTTCGAAAGGTTACAAAGTTCAAGATTACTAGACCATTAGACCATGGAGAGTATGCAAACTCAGGTACATGGACCATCTGCAGATTTTTTAAAAACTCAATTACATTTGATTTGACAAGCTGGATTTATTCCAATCATTGGTTTTCGTTTCCTGGGCCCACAAATGGGTTTAACCACCCAAAGCCTCTGATTGGTTGTCTTCAACAGAATAAAATATGTTGCAACCTCCATAACAGGATGCAGAAGTTGCTCCTCGTATCACGAGAAAAGCATTAAAACTGTCATATAAAGGCAGAGGTAGCATCCCCTCCCCCTTTGGCTCTGGTGGTGTACCCAAGGAACACTTCTGATGTCAAAATGTACATTGTGCCTTGGGGTTTGGAGACCCTGCATCAGGGTTCTCTGATCCAGTTGAAACTAAAAAGTCAGTGAACACTGCCACGGGGTAGAGGGGTTGGAGGCTGTGCAGAGTTGGGTTTCGTGGTCATAGCGGGTTGGGCACAGGGCCTAGCTTCAGGTGAGTCACAGTACATATGAGAATAATTTCAATGAAGTTGCATGTAGTAAACCATCAAAAAAGAAAACCTGAAATTCTCTGAAAAAAACTACAGTTAAAGTGAAGTTATGGTTAGGATTAGTTATGCCACATTCATATTCCTCCTTTTCATAGTGCTTATGGTAATGTAGTATGCAATCTTGTCTCTGAGAATATTCATAACATTTGTAATTGCGTCTGCTACATTAAGGTTAAATCATGAGCATTGCATGTGGTGTACGGGTTATGGTTTTCTTGCTGTTATGTGAGTTATGGATTGTGGAGAGCGCCAAAACAGCTAATTTCACTGGTTCTTAGTTTTTTGTGTAATCATAATGTGTAGTAATAAATACTGTTCTCCTTATAAATTTCATCCAGTAGCAGAACAAGAAAATTAAAACATAAAAAGGGATTCTAAAGATGAACAACTTTCTTTACAATGAAAAGCAATCGGATTCTCGTGAATAATAAAACCTTCCTAATCCTAAATAACACACTTCACAAATATCCTCTGTATACGCGGGAAGAAATGCTCATACAAGACACGCTAACTACAAATCCTCCTCCTTGATAGTATGAACCCGGTGCCTTCCAGTGAAAATACAAAATAGAAGGGAGAATGAGACAATAGAAAAAAGAAAATTAGGGAAGTGACCCCTCTGCACTTGCAACATCTCACCTTTGGCAAATGCATATCTTGATGTTTTAGGACACAATTGGCTGGCCGTCTTCTTTCATCTGAAGGTGCTTTCTTTCGGATGTTTCTTTACCTGAGTCTACAAAGAACATTTATTGTACGTGCTTCAGATAGTCAGAAAAGATGCTGGCGCGCATACTTTAATGAACAAGGCTTGGTTGCCGTCGCGAGGTGGCATAATGAGAAGAGTTCGAGCACGTTAAAGCTGGGCCTTCTGAGGATGCCCATCACAGTAGGTGCCGAATGAGCAGCGGGTGAAAGAGGCGCTGGGTTGTAATGAGTGCGCCTGAAAGAAAGGTCTCTTCAGATAAAAGGTCGTGTACTACGCCTGTGCGAAAGTGGATAATAGGAGTGTGGCGGGGTAGAGCTGAGAGGCTGGAGAGATGACAGAAACAGGTGCCTTAGTTGGTACCCATCACTGGACATTCGAGCAGGTATACTAAACATGAATGTAGCCCACAAGACTCCAGGGAGAATCGAGGAATGTGAGAACTCAGGGGACAGTGAAAGATGCAAGGCACAGGTGGAAGATGGGACAGCAGGAAAAGAAGAGGGACGATCCTGCAGGATGGCTGACGGTGTGCAGGCCAGAGTGCAGGTTCAGTGTGCACAGTAAGATCTACCAGAAGGCAAATGAGAACTAGAGAGGGTTAAGTCATAAAAAGTGGCCAGGAACACTGAAGTAAAAGGAACCTTAAAGAAGTGCATTTTATTACTCTCAATTTTATGGAGGCTCAAATCTACACCTAAAAATGGTTCAAAATCTATCGCCCCTTCCACCTGAATTGCATATATTTTTATGAAGAGCTTAATGATACATGTCTGGCAACCTTAATTGCTCTAAGTAACAGGTGCTAGTATTATCCAAATTAATGCTGCTCAATTTACCGACCTTGTACTGAATGAGCCCTCCAGATGCATAGCACTCTCACTCACCATCTCAATCACAAGTTGAGGAGTGAGTACTTCACTACCATTACCTTACTTCCTCCTCCCCTCCTAACAATCCCACCGTTCTCAGTGCACAATGGGTTGGTGGGAAATCCCAGAGACTGGTAATTGTGAGCATCTGTCCCTGCTCTTCATAACCACTAGGTCGTGAATGCTCTGTACGACTAACTATGGTGGCACTGTTAACATTGGATGACTTCTAGAAAGGGGAGCAAACATAGTTCTACTTAATAAATCTAGAAATAAAATAATGTGAATAGATATTATGCATATTGAATGCATTCATGCCAACTAACAAACATAGATGCTCAGTGGATTAGAGCACACGAAGAAATGTAACATTAAGGAGGATACGTAAGTGTGGAAAATCCACAGTTTTCTGCAATAGCTTCAGTACCAAGCATTGGCAAAGCCAAAAGTTCTAGTCTATGCAAGAGGTATTGGCTTTGCCAGTGTGTTTTAGCCATGTTGTACACCAGTGTGGCTGATTTTCAGCATGATTAATTGTTTGTGTCATAGAAGAGAGTGGAGTGGAGAGTAGAGTGACATATAGTGGCATGTCGTAGAGTGGCTTGTTGTAGAATGGAGGGTCAGAGAGTGCTGTGTCGTAAAGTGTAATGTTGCACCATCGTAGAATGCAGTGGCTTATGGTTGAGTGGTGCAGAGTAGAGTGGCATAGAGTGCAGTGGTATAGAGTAGAGTAGAGTGGCATAGAGTGTAGTGGCATAGATTGGTGTCAAGCAGAGTGTTATAGAGTGAAGTGGTGTAGAAGGGAGTGGTGCAGAGAAGATTAGAGTGGCATAGAGTACAGTGATGAGGATTAGAGTGGAGTGCAGTGGTATAGAGTGGAGTGCTGCAGAGTAGAGTGGCATAGAGTGGAGTGGAGTAGAGTGCACTGGCATAGAGTGTAGTAGAATACCATAGAGTAGAGTGGTGCAAAGCAGAGTGCAGTGGTGTAGAAAGCAGTGGCATAGAGCACAGTGGTGGAGAGTAGAGTAGCATAGAGTTCCGTGGCAGAGAGTGCAATGTAGCAGAGTAGAGTGTTGTAGAGTGCAGTGGTGTAGAGTAGAGTGGCAAAGAGTGCAGTTGCATAGTGTACAGTAGTGTGGAGTAGAGTAGAGTGGCATAGAGACTAGAGTAGAGTGGTGTAGATTTCAGTGACAGAGTGCAATGGTGTAGAGTATCGTGACGTAGTGTGCAGTTGTGTAGAGTTCAGTGGCATAAAGAAGAGTATAGTGGCGTGTAGTGCAGTGGTGCCTAGTAGATTGCTGTAGAATGCAGTGGTATAGAGTGCATTAGTTTAGAGTAGCGTGGTGTAGAGTGCATTGGTGTAGAGCGCAGTGGCATAGATGGCAGTGGTTTAGAGTAGAGGTACATAGAGTACAGTGACAGAGTAGAGTGATGTAGAGTAAAGTAGTATAGAGTGCAGAAGTGTAAAGGGGACTGGTGCACAGTAAATAGCAGTAGTGTGGGGTGGAGTGGTGAAGGGTGGAGTGGAGTAGAGTGGCTTAGAGTGCAGTGGTGTATAGTGAAGTGGCATAGAGTGGATTGTTTCAGAGTAGGGTGAAGTGGTGTAGAGTGGTGTGGTGCAGGTTAGAAATGAGTGGTATAGGGTAGAGTGCAGTGGCTGAGAGTGCAGTAGAATGGCTTATACTAGAGTGGTGCAAAGTAAAGTGCAGTGGCATTGGGTGCAATGGCATAGAGTGCAGTGGTGCACAGTAGAGTGGAGTGGCAGGGAGTGTTGAGTTGAACTGCATAGGGAACAGTGGCAAAGAGTAGAATAGAGTGACGCAGTGTTCAGTGACGAAGAGTGCAATGTTGTAGAGTAGAGTGGCATAGATTGTAGTGATGTAGAATGAAGTGGTATAAAGTAGAGTGATGTACAGTGAAGTGGCATAGACTAGAGTGGTACAGAGTATGGAGCGGCATACAGTGAGGTGACACAGCATAGATTGCAGTGGCATGGAGAGGCATGGAATGGCGCAGAGTGGAGTCGGGGAGAGTGAAATAGAGTGGAATAGAGTGCAGACGCATAAAGTGCAGTGGCATAGAGTATATTGTTTCAGAGTACACGGAAATAGTGTTGAGTGGAGTAATGCAGGGTAGAGTACAGTGGTGTAAAGTGGCCCTAAGTTCAGTGATGCAGAGTGGTGTGGTTCAGAGTAGAGCGTTCAGAAGAAGAGTGAGTGTCATAAATTGGAGTATGCATGGTGTGGTAGCACACTGCCATTACAGACAACACATTTTCAACTGAAATGATCATTACATTTGCACAGATATATAGTTTTACTGACAAAGGTATACAGCACACAAATGATAATGGTGTGGAAATGTCAAAGCATTACAAAAAAAGTGGTTAACTTGTGCTTTCCTAATTCTGATATGTGCAGAAATATCTGCACAGTTCATTTGCAGACATTTAACTGTTGAAGCTAGAAAAAAGCCTTTTTTCACAGCAAGATTGTTTCATAACTCCTCTCACTTTGACATCAGAGAAAGAAAAGTAACCACCAAGCTCTCTCAGAAGACAGAGCCTAACATTTGACCTCTGTCTTTGAATGCACAGCAAATGTGACACAAGATTTAAAGGCCTGTTTACAGAAAGTGATCACCTGGAATAATACAGGAAATAGGCAATGTTTTACAGGAGGGATGATCTCAAGCTGGACAGACTAAAACAAATAAAGCCAGAAAATAGAAAGCAAGCAAATGTGAGTTATAAACCATAGAGTCAATGGTAAGCAAGGGACAGAATGCATTCCTAGGAAAGCATTCCCAAGTACACCAAGGTTCCTTTAGAAAACCAGACAGCTTTGGTGTCTGATAAGCTTCACCCTGAATAGCATCACACCAACAATCTAAATATTCATGGAACCATAGAACAGGATAGTGTACCTTACACATACACTAACAGCACTGATATTTAGTTAAAAGTGTACTATAAAATCCAAGATCCTTAGTGGGTAATTATGAACATTTATATATAATGTCTGGTTCCAGGCTCAAGTATCTTTGGGGTTAATTACAAAAGCTGTCGTAATCATGGTTTGGGCTCAACTGGGTTATTGCACACACATCCGGATCACAGTTTATGCTCAAATTTTGCTCAGACCTGGCTATTTTCCAGTTACAAAATGATAAAAAGTGTGTAAGGTGAGAGGAAATCACTGGACAGAAGTCATGTGCACCATTACCGTGTCACCACCTATTGTGACTAACAGCTTAGAATGTGATGGCAATGATAGAAAGTTTAACCCCTTGGTACATTTATTTGATGGGGTGAAATTACATTCAGTATTAGCACTTCTCTTCTATTGAAGATCTTTGTCTCATATCCTAGTCAAATCTTCCTTCATTTTCTTTTTTTTTTCATGGAGCAACTGTGGCCAGAAAGTGAATTTAAGGACTGCACTTGAAAAGTAGGGTGGTTGTAGGAGCTGTTTGCTTGGGCTTGTTTATGTTGGACTGAGTACTGGATTGTGGATAGTTTTGGATAGTTTTGGACAGGATGTTTTTGGGGATGGTGTGTATGAGGCTGGTGCGTAGAGGGTAAGTGGAAGTTTCTACAGCAGTCAACCTCAGGTCATCAGTGCTACAAAGCCATGATAATGGTAGGCTGTGTTGTATACAAATGAAAACATAACATATTATGACATGTTTGAAGCTAATGAAAATGTTCACAGTATAGAGGACAGGGGTCTATAATAGGGCAAATCAAGGGCTATATTAAGGGTCACTTATATACAGACTCCGGTTGCACAAACACACATACACTCATGAAAATAACAGTGCCATAGCAAGAGGCTATTGTTTTTGCACATCAGAAAAAAGAATGGATTTGTTTCCTGCACTGGCATATATGTGCCCTGTGTGTAGGAGAATCCCCAACATACAATGAAAAAGTTGAGGGTTTTCTGCCACTCTATAAGGGTAGGTTCCACTTCTTACTTGGAGGTGGTGTGGTGGCTCAGACAGTGTGGGTGCAATCTCAGGATTCGTTAATGACAAAGAGCCAAAAGCATTGATAACCATGTGCAACTCCAGGGCCTCGTTCCCGTCCTCTGATAGAGTCTGCCATGTATTTAGTTAGAAAAAGCATAGTGTAGCCTTGTGGTCACTTCAGAGCTCTAACCCACCAAGTGGGCACCGAACAGCTGGGAGTTGAATTGAACAGTCTGGTCTTCACTGGTTGGTGCTGCCATGTTCCTAACACAGGGGGTTGATAATCCCTGTCCCGCTTGATCGCTGGATTTGTTGAGTGAAATGGAAGGTACGCTGAGTTTGGTCAGTCAATTCACCCTGACCACAAAAGATTTTGTATACCCTCCTTTTACTAGCTTTTAATGTCCTTGAATGCACATGAATGTCCACATTCTGTAGAGAGGTTTGCTGGACGGTTTTGCACCCCATTATTAAAAAGACTGCCTCAGTTTGTGGATATGTTGAGCGTAAAACCATGACGATGGGATTTGCAGATAGCTTTCAAACTCTGATGGAGATCTTCGAGGTTGGTTGTAATGTAATGGAAATCTGGGGCAGAGATAGGCTCCAATAATTACTTTTTACATATTCCTTTCTAGTTTTTCGTCCTTTCATATTGCTGCAGTTGTCCTGCCACGTCGAAAGGGGGGTCGTTACGTGAGCCAAAGTGCACAGATAGGCTTTAAGCCTGCTTGCTTGGAATTGAATTATTTTACTGGTTTTTGCTGAGCCCATACAGTTGAAGTCGTGAGTGAGTGAGTGAATTATGTTAATAGTGCTACAAGGTTACTGGGAACAGAAATATCGTGCCGATAATTAATCAGTGCAAAAATGAAAGTATAAATGGGCATATATGTGTTTGATAGGTCTCTTTGGAAAGCATTTGAGTCAGGAACAGAAGCAGCCTAATGCAGGGGGAATGCGCCCATTACTTATGATAATGGCATTACTCCTAGTCCTACTCCCTCGCCTTCCTTTAACCAATGGGGCTTCCTGCCTCCCCCCTAGAACCTCCCTTCCCCTTTTAAACCCCCCTTCCCCACCCCCACCTCCTGTACAAAAACAAGCCCAAGCAGCAACTCAAGCGGTCCGTACCGGGGGGGCCGGAGGAAACGGAAAGGAAGGCGAGGGAGTAGGACTAGGAGTAATGCCATTATCAAGTAATGGACGCATTACCTCCCGTCCCTCCCTCGCCTTCCTTTAACCAATGAGACATAGCAAGAGAAAACAGGAGACGGACACTGAGCTGCAATAATTTTTAATCACAATCCATAAAGACCAACGAGACACTACCCCCCTATTACATCATAGAGGATAAGACTCGGTGACCCAATACCGACTCCAAACTAGAAGGAGAGGCCCAAGTGGCGGCCCTGCAAATCTCCACCACAGAAGCGCCCTGAAGCTCAGCCACCGTAGCTGCCATACCCCTGGTAGAACGGCCCTGAATCCCCTGGGGAGGAACCACCTCCTTCAAAGAATACGCCAACAGAATCAAGGAGCACACCCACCAACTTAACGAAGCCATGGAAGGTTTCTCACCCTTCCGGGCCGGACCGAAATTCACAAAAAGAGAATCCCCTTTACGGAAAGGAGCCACCACACGCAGATACTCTAACAATGCCCTGTGCACATCCAAAGAATGTAACCGAGCCTCCTCATCCGAGGAAGGATTCGGACAAAATGAAGGAAGTATAACCTCCTGGTGAGCATGAAAAGAAGAATTAACTTTTGGAATAAAAGAAGGAACCGGAACAAGCACCACCCGATCCGGAAAAACCTTACAAAAAGGAAAAGAACAGGCCAAGGCCCCCAATTCCCCTAAACGGTGGGCCGAAGTAATGGCCACCAAAAAGAACGTCTTCAAAGAAAGATGACGCAAGTCACAATCCCCCAGAGGTTCAAAAGGGGCAGCAGTCAATGCATCCAAAACTAAGGAAAGATCCCATGAAGGAAAAGAGCGTACTGGGCGAGGAAACAGGTGAAGAAGACCCTGAAAAAATCTAGGCATCAAATGACCCTCATCCGACAGTTTATGCCAAGGACCCCTAAATGCCTGAATAGCCGCCCACTGCACCCGCAGAGAAGCCACCGACAAACCCAATTGTGCACCATCCTGTAAAAATTGCATCACATCAAATATAGAAGTGCATGCAGGATCCAATTTATGCCGGAAGCACCAAGAAGAAAAAACTTTCCACTGTCTACCATAAGAAATCAAAGTGGAACGCCGCCTTGAAGCCAGTAACATAGAACTCAAAGCTACTGGCACCACCAGGCCCGTCAAACCGCGTCGTTCAACTTCCAGGCCATCAAGTGCAACCTCCTCAATGACCCCTTCGAGAGGCAAGGAAACTCCAGGGGAGACGGACAAAGAGGAAGAGGCCACATCCGACCTGACGCCATCAACTGCAGCAACGCAAACCAATTCGCCCTCGGCCAATGGGGCGCAATCAAGATAACCCTGGCTCCCAGATGCCGAACTCTCAACAGAAAAGCCCGGAGCAGCTGAAATGGCGGGAAAGCGCACAAAAGACCCTGCGGCCAAGGACACGACATCCCGTCCACCGCCCAAGCCTGAGGACAACGAAACCGGGAGCAGAAGCGACTGAGTTTCGCATTCTCTGGAGATGCAAACACATCCAACACCGGAAGACCCCAGAGGCGAACAAGATGAAGAAACAGCGACCTTCGGAGGGAGAAAAGTTGTGAAAAAGGAATCACCCTGCTTAGTAGATCCGCCCGAACATTGACCACCCCTCGAATGTAGGTAGTCTGGAGAGAAGGAACCCATTCCTGAGCCCACACAAAAATCTTTCTTGCCAGACTGAACAAAGCCCTCGACCTGGTCCCCCCCTGCCAGTTTACATAAGCCTTGGTGACTAAGTTGTCTGTCCGAATAAGAACCGCAACTCCTTTCAGGGATACCTGGAAATGAATCAGAGCCAACAACACTGCCTTCAATTCGCACCAATTTGACGACCGAATGGCCTCTAGCGGAGACCAAAATCCCTGAATCTGCGCCGACCCCATCCAAACACCCCAACCTGAGAGGCTGGCATCCGTCGTTATCACAACTGGGATTAGAGGAGACAGGGACACCCCTACCTGAAGATGAGTGGACCCCAACCACCATCTTAACTCTCTGCGTATCAACCCTGACCCCGGAATCTGAGTCAGCAGAGAACCAGACCCTGGGGCCCACCTCCTTAGGAACCAGTTCATCATGCAAAGAAGATGGAATCGCGCCCAAGGAACCAGAAAAATCACTGACGCCAAATGTCCCTGCAGACATAACCATAGAAGCGCTCAGGGGCAGACTGCAACACGATCGTCCTCACCAGGGACTGGAGCACACCTAACCTCTTTTCCGACACAGTCACCAAACCTTGATGAGTCAGAAACCGAGCCCCTAGAAAAACCAGATCTTGGGAAGAGACCAAATCTGACTTCCCCCAGTTGATCAGGACCACCAGTACCCGGGCCACATGCCTCCGCAACTGGACCTGTGAGGGTGCATGTATTAGGATATTGTCCAGATAAGGATGAATAAACACCCCATCTGAATGTAGAAGAGCCACTAGAGGGGCCAGCACCTTGGTGAAAATTCGGGGAGATGACTTGAGGCCGAAAGGCAGCACACAAAACTGATAATGTTCCAGGCCTACTGCAAACCGTAGGAACCGCTGAGAAGCCTTTGCCACTGGCACATGTAGGTTTGCATCCTGCAGATCCAGCGACGCCAGAAAATCCCCCTGACTGACCATCGGAAAAATTGTCTGCATTGATAGCATGCGGAAATGCACCGTCTTGATCCAAGCATTCACTCCTTTCAGATTGAGGACAGGCCAAAAAAACCCTGACACCTTCTGAACTAGAAACAAGACGGAATAAGTGCCCTGACCCCTTTCTTCTAGAGGAACGCGGGAAATGGCCCCTTTGAGAAGTAAGTCTCGGACCCCGTTCAACAACGCCTCTCTCCATGCCCCGACCATAGGCAGAGGAGTGGGACGCACCCCGGAATCTGGAGGCACCACATCGAAATCTATGACGTAACCATTGGCCACAATGTCCAGCACCCAATGATCGCTGACACTCTCCTGCCAAGCAGAAAGAAAGTGCCTCAGCCTTCCCCCAACCTGCCCTATGCCACGCCCACAGTGATTGTCAGGACCCCTTCTTGAACCCACCCCGGTTCGAAGGAGCAGACTTCTTAGGGGAAAAACGGGGCTGAAAACGATGTTTCCTGAAAGAAAAAGATTTTGCATCCATCTTGGGAGAAGAACGGGAATGCTTCTTCCACCCTTTGCCAGAAGCAGAGGCACCTTTATAAGGCAAAGCATGCTTCCTCTCCTTAAATACCTTGGAAAGCATGGAAGGCAACTGATCACCAAACAAACTACGTCCTTCAAAAGGCAGTCTCAGGAGAGCAGACTTCTCTCCAGGATCCGCCTTCCACGATCTTAACCAGAGGGACCTACAGGCCCCAATCAAAGCCCCAGATGCCAGAGCCGAAGTACGGATCACATCTGACGATACGTCCGCCAGCAACCTGGCCTGCTGCTCCATAACCGCTAGAAGTTCGGAGCATCCCGCACCCTCCTGTACAGCAACCGCCAGCTTATCAAAGTCCTGCACCAACGACTGGGCCGCATAAGCAGAATATATACCTGCTCTCAGGGCCAGATTTACTGCCGCAAAAGCCCTCTTGAGACCAGAATCCACCTTACGGTCCGTGGCATCAGTAGGCACACAATCCTCCGGATTGACTGCTGTCTTGCCAATCAGGGTTGCCAAAATAGAATCCAGACGAACAGAGGGAGGCAACACATCCTCCCCTTCCAGTAAATAAAGTTTCTGAAGGAATCGTGGAACTTGAGCTTTATCCACATCCTTCCATTCCCGAAACACCATATCCTACACAGGTCCCTGAAAAGGCATGGCAAACTTAGAAGGCATCTGATACTGAGGGAACAAGTGTGAGTCAGATCCCGCAGGCTAAAACACTGGAAAACCTAAATTGTCCCGCACATGTGACATCACTTCCCACATCTCTTCCCTGGAGACATATTTCCCCGCAGAGGAAGTAGATGGAGCATCCTCCTCCTCACCATCTGAAGAGGACCTCTCCGCAGTCTCAGTAGGACGGGCAGCTTTAGACCGACTAGACCTGGCCATCCCTGCCTGGAGAGCCCTAGAAACAGCCACCTCTATCATGTCCTGTACTTCCTCTCTTGACATGAGTGGTGCAGAAGAACTACCCAGAACCTGGTGACCCCCAGGTGCAGAAATGGCAGTAGTACCCTCCTCTCCTAAGGAGGAGGAAGAAGAAACAATCCTGCGCCTTTTTGTAGGAACCTTCGGCATGGTAAATTCAAATAGTACTACCATCCCCCTGAACCCAACCTCTAAATATACTAGGTACAGGTCCACCTCCAAAAAAGCAATTATCCAATAAAAGTACACCATTAATTAAGGAATTTAGTTAAAATGCGGGCAGAACGCCCGTCCTACCATCTCTGATGCCAAAAAATGCCCACCGGCACCTCCGCGCGGCTCCGCGGGCCAAGGAACCGGAAACAGACGCCCCAGCCGTAAAGAGCCGACTGACCTCGTCTGCCGACTCTCAGGACGCATCTGCCAAGCAGCCCCGCCTGCTTGCAGAGACGCGACCGGCCAGAGCACACCCCGAGGCGCCCCGCGCCTCGAGGATTGCAGGAACAATGACCCCCAGGCCCCGCCGTGGAGGAAAAGGCGAACGGTAAGTCTAGCATGGGCTAGACAGAAAAAACAGGAGGTGGGGGGAGGGGTGGGGCTAAAAGGGGAAGGGAGGGTCTTGGGGGAGGCAGGAAGCCTCATTGGTTAAAGGAAGGCGAGGGTGGGATGGGAGGTAATGTCAGTTACCCACGCTTATTTCCCCGAAGGTTGCCTTCATCTGCCCCCTCTGCTGGTCCACCATTTCCAAAGTGCTTCTTAGCTGCTGAAGGATGGGTTATGACTGGGGATCTGTTGGTTCCGTTGGACATATTGATGGCTTTATTGAGCACCTAGTTGTTGAAAGGTTACTGGCTCAACTAAAAGTTGAAGCTATTTCTTTCTGATTACCCATGTTAGAGGAACACTTTGAATACATGCAAATATTTTAAAATTGTTCATTTGTTATCTTTTATTTTATACTGCCTACTTTATGCCAATACACTATATTACATTAAGAAAGAGGAAAATACACCAGGAGCGTGGTCAGCTATCAAGATACTGAAAAAGCTTAGCTGGGAACTTTCACCAAACAAAAATACAATAAAATAGAAATTGCTCTCGTTAAGTTATTGCTCTGCCCAAATCATTTAATAGAAAAGTTTGTAAAACGGTAAATTGAAGGCATGTCAATAGATTAATAAAACATTTATCAAACACACAATAACGACTTAGCTAGTGTATACATATTCTAGATTGTCATGTCAAGGTCCTTGTGCAGTACACAATGCTGGTCTTGGCCTGTTCCTGGTCTCTTCCAAGTTGGCTAATGCAAGTTCTGATGCACAGAGCCATCACTTGATATACCAAGGATCATATCATTTTGTCAGTTGGGGAACCTAGGATAGCATTCTGATCTTCACAATTTATTATTTAGCGTCCCGATAGTTTCTCCTCTGTTAACACAACTATGGCCCTGCTTCAGAGCTTGGCAGACAGCGTACTCTGTTGCAAACACAATTTAGTACTGTGGCGGTTTCCTTTCTAGGACACTGGTGCATTGCTCCCCCTCCACTGGGAGCCCCCATGGATCCATAATGTAAAAGTCACTGCTGGGGCTGCTCCTATGTTTCGTCAGATTGCTCAGTAAGGCAAGGTGGAACCAATCCTTTTAGGCAATTACCGCAAGGCCTGAAGCCCAGTGCTCATGTCAGGTTGGACAGGCCTTAAACCCACAATCTGTTAGGGTGCCAGGAGAAATACAGCACATCCACTCTGGTCTTCTTTGGAGCGCTGGGTTCACCTACTCAAACCAACCCATGCTTTGTTCTCATGCAGCTGTGAGCATAAAAATCATGAGAGCGAGGCCTGGATTGGTTCTGCGTCAGGTTTGCCTGGCTCTTCTAGCCAGCCCTTACAAGGCAGCACAGGGGAGGGATAATTACAGCACATGACAAATAACTGGCTATGTTTCTTTCAGTGTGATGCAATGGCGCGTCCTTTTCCTCTCATGCACAGTGCCAGTGATGGCATCGTGCACAAGGGGAGCAGTGGCAGATAGCATCACTTTCTTGTCGCACGTACATACTTCCGGACCCATACTCAGTCACAACACATGCCTAGTGATTGTTTTCTGATTTTCATGTCTGCACTTTTGGATTTGGAACCCCGACGCCAGCACATCAACACTGGTGAATACAATTTTATTTCTGCTAATACGCCATTTTGATTTCTAACGGGTTCCTGGAAGCTTGCACAAAGGGCACCCAAAATCAACCTAACCACAACTGGGGCTTATGTTTTTTTTTTTTTTTTTGTTCTTTTGCAACCACAACTGACCTTAGAGGGTCTAGAGGGGGCTCCGGTGAAGGGCTTTTATGTCTATGGCAAAAGTTCACGCTTTGTAAAAATCGCCAAGAATAAAATAAAGATTCTGCCCCTCGCCTATGCACTAACCTCCCATGACAAACTTGAAAGACAAAACATGAAGCTTTGAAATGCTACTCTAGTGGCTGAATTGCAGTTTGAAACTACATAACCCTTGCTCAATCCTGCCTTTCGTGCTGTTCTAAATAGTGAGATCCTTCTTTATTTGAACAGGCCTCCATTAGCTTTATCACACATGAGAGTACCTTCCAACGCATGCTTTCAGGATAGGTGCTAAAACCTCTTGTGTTTGATTAAATTGCCATTTTGCACAAGGCCACCACAGCACACACTTCACAACTGACTTGCCACACCAAGTCTTCACGGTGGTTTCTCAATTAATCTTTAAGACTGGAACAGCAGCACTTGAAACACGGCCAGACTTCCCTTAGTGGAGTGTATTACCCAGTTCTTCTCATGAGGACACCATGGAGAGAGCAGCAGGCCCTGACTTTCAACCAAGCTGGTCTGAAGACAACATAGGACCTGAAATCAGGTTGTCCACGGGACTGCGCTCGACTCTTTCAGCCTGCCACTCTGCTGTGCCACCCTCCTTCCAGGTACACCTCTGATATTTTGCCTATTACCTTCTGATGTCACTTATTGTCTCCAAATGAAGGCTAAAGTCACCAGTTAGGAAATATATTTTTGTAAATGTCAGTTGAGACTGATAATATAGCCTGTAGGGGGAAGGATTATGTGTTTGTGGCCTAGATTTATGTTTAACCTCCAGGAGGAATGTTCCAATCCCAGTGATCTAGCTAACAGGCTTGTGACACAACTTACAAGAGATGTTAATTCAAAGTGAGATATCTCAGTGAGTTAATGCGCCTATTGCACAGATCTATTTGCAGCTCACACGTTCCAACCCCAAGAAGCTGGCTAAAGTGGTTAATGCAACTGGCGCAAAGATCTGTCTATAGTCTTCACCATCAGAGGCACTAGTCTAGATAGACAGTTAAGCTGGTTAACATAGTAGTTGTTACTCTTTGAGTAACTGACAACAAACCCATAAAATCGGTGGATTGAATGTACTTGCTGCACTGATTGACCATCAGGCTACAGGCTCAGTCCCAGTGAGAACGTCCTGCGGGTAAAGGCTTCTACTGGACAGGCCTGTTTGCAAATTGAAGCTCTCAAGATCAAATCTCTTGGCTCAGTCTTTCATTTTTCTGCGGTTGTTAATTGGCACTGTTTACAAATGCTGTTGAAAATGTGTTATTTACAGCACTCCAAAGAAAACTGTGCTGCATTTTTTGCTCTCGGTATTACATGGTGCTTGTGTACCGCTTACTGTTGCACATGTGTTGAGGCGCAATAAATAATAGGTATACCTGTTACCAAAGTTAATGGAAATCATCTAGGCAACTGCTCCAAACAATGAGAGTGGGGCGAAAAAGGCGAAAAACAAAGCATACAAATCCGGCAAGGAGAAGCATGTCGGGGCAGAGAGTTCACAGACAATGCAATTTCAACCAACTTAGTATACCGACGGTGAACAGACTTGCAGAGGCTGGAGGGGTGCAGTGTGCAAGCATAAGTCATGTGCATGTTTGCCTTAATTTTTTTTTTTTTATATTTCTTCAAATTGCCCACACCACATCTCAAAGATCACAACCTCTTCTTCCTTCAAAGCCATACCCTGCAACATAGCAATAGGCAATTCCCTCTTGCTCGTCTACTAATCCCACATAGGATTTGCATGACTTCACGCACTGCCCTCCCACTAATGGTCACACCTAACTCCTAATAATCTGATCTAACACAAAGACACTGGAGTAAATTATGGAATGGTGCTCTTGAGATCACAAAACTAATCCTAATAATCAACAAAAACCACTGAGTAAAACAGAACTTAATACACAATTGTGAGGGAGATCAATAACTTAGACCTTTTCTGTTTTTGTGCTCCACCTTCCTTCATGTCCCTATAACATGTTTGGGAATACTCGAGTCTGTGATTAAAATCGCACACACAGACTGTTATGTGTTGAGGTGTCTGCTGCACATATTTAATGCAAAGATATGGGGCACTTGAATGTTTTTAAATATTTCAAGACTACATGTTCAGAGATGTTTTTTACATCACCTTATTTTCTCACAACCATTCTTCACTAAAATTAGTTTTACAATGCGCCTCTTTTTTCCAAAATGTTCTCAGGGGGCGAGCTACCCAACCCTAAGCTCCCCTTATGTGAGTCTGGCTCGGTTGCTTCTTTGCTGTGTAAAATTCATCACCAACTTTTACGTCCCATCACTTTGAAATGCCACCAGCCGCCACTGTTTAGTGCACGGCCCCTTGTGCAGTTTGATGGACCATCTGCTTTTCGTCAACAGAGCCCTCGCTGACTCTGTTGATGGAAAGCTTCCCCTGACTTCTCAACCATGTTGGAGCCATCAGGGGAGGGGCATTACATGGCTTGCCTTATTTAGAGTGAATGGTGTAATGCTTTTTTTTTCCTGTCTGTCACTGCTAAAAAAAACCTGAGGGAGAGAGAATGCTGCTGTGAATGGCGGCGTCCTTCTTGCCAATGTTGTGAGGGACGGTGCAGACTAGACAAAAACACACACACTGTTGGAGGATATATGGCAACTGCAGTTTGAATTCCCTAGAGCATGCTTTATTCCTTCCCTGACTCAAAGTCCGGCATCAGAATGTGTGGATGTGTGCAGGCGGGCAGACATCTTAGGTGGTTCACACTAGCACATCAACTTCTTCCTGTCCATTCTCAAACCCAACCCCTTTGCACTAATCCTGAAAGACCGTGTACCAATTTTTTTCATATTCCAGAAAAGTGCTTCATAAGCAGTGAACACCTTCAGGACCTGCTTGTCAAATCCTTGGTATCATCAAACAGCAATATATTTCCTGTACTCAAACATCTAGCTCTTGAAAATTCACTTGCAGCTTTCTCAGGTGCACAATTGATTTCGCTTATTTGTTCAATGCTATCAAATCAGTTTTGTCCTGTTGTCTTCAGAGAGTTTCAACTAATATTAATTTTCCATTTTGATGAACCAATCCTATTTATTCACAGGAAGTTGATTACTACTGCCATGCTCTCCTTCCCTTCCTTGTCACTTCAAACAGCACTCACAATTCAATCACTTGTGTTTTCGTTTTTGTTTCATGGGGTCTGGCACTACAGGCCTTGCCTACATACCTAACCATTTACCAGGGGCACAAAACAGCCATCTGTCTTCTGTGCTGCTCCTGGCACATGGCAGACTACACTTTCATTTCCTTCCTCCGGCTCTCAAGCTCCGAAGGGCTGCATAGTTGCCACTGCTACCTATCTTTCAGTGCTAGGGGAGGGGGCCTTTTCTGCCCACCGGTTCTGAGACAGTAGAATTACCCAATGGTCACAGGTCTACTCTGCCCTTCATTGTTCCAAGAACAATAAAGTGAGCAATCTTAAGTTGGGTAACAACAGCAACAGTTACCTGTCAACAGTGCAAGAAACCTTTGGGGGATAAGTAAACTCTACAACTAAACTTGTTATATTATTTTATGTTACTATTTCCCCTTGTTTCAGCTCATGAGGCATTGGGCTAATCTCTATTTTCACTGGTTTCCTATTCTGTAATGGCATATTTGCCTTCTCATGAATGTTCATTTTGCCAAGGTGGAAGATCTGTGCCCTTCCTTCGCTGTGTGATCCTGAGCTACTTTTGTCTTACCAATGTTGTGTGGGAAAGGTGTGTGCCCCATTTCATTTCTACTAAGGTGTGACATTCTGGCTTACCCCATTCTCTTTCCCAGCCTCTCAGGGCATCACAACATGACGGCTATTTTATCACTGCCCTCTCATGCCCTCCAACATCGGACCAGTTTCCTGCCTAGGGAGCCCTTTCCCAGTAATAGTACATGTCCACTGGTCCTGGTGGTGATCCATGTCACCTAGTCCTCACTGCCCTAATTTCCCCATTACCCTCGCCAGTACCCTTCTTGGTCTCAGGAAACATGTGACTCTGCCACCCTTATTGCCAGGAGACAGTGGCGACACCTCTTTCTGAGGCCATGCTTTCAGTGCCCTTGTCTTTTTAGTGCCCTCAACGAAGAACGTCGGGCCAGGTTCTTTTCCATCCTGATTGAAGAGTCAGTAGCTAGGAAGGACATACCCCCAAATATGGACATTGGCAATCTACTGAGTAGGTGCCTGGCTCGTCTATTCAGTATTTGGGCTCACCTGCACTCCATTCGGAAGTATGGCAACCTAGCAGTTGCTGCTGTTACTGAGCAACAGTTTTGGGATCATTCGCCAATCTCAGCAGCCTCGGGACAGAATGGGGAGGAAGGCTGCCTACCCTCACCCAGGTGCCCTTTAACCCTTGCCATATCACTGCTTAGGTCTGGGTGTACCGCTCAAAATACTCCTCCACGCCAACAAAGAGTTCCAAACACACAAAAAATGAGGCTGCCATTTTAAGGAATCCACATGAAAGGAACTGCAAAGTATGCAAAAACATATAAAATAAAATTATACATGTCTGAAAACGGAGATGGGTAACACCAGTAACAGCCTTAGCAAAGGCTGTTGGGCCACACATATGCCACGTGAGAAAGGGAGTGGGTGGCGCGGGAAGGTGACGGTCCAGCATTAAATTCTCTCCTGTAAAGGGCAGCGGGCCAGCACCTCCTTCCATCACGGTGACCGTGTGTCATTATTATGTAGGTTAGAGCAGTGTTAATTGGATTTCTTTTTCTGCTAATGTCACACCAGTGGTAATCACGGTGGGTGAACTTTACAGGTTCTGAGAACAGAAGAGGGAGGTTGAGATAAAGGTTAAGGAGAAAGCGCAGTACATGCATAGCAATTACTTTCTTCACAACTGCTGTCAAACACACTTTCATGTTGCAGCCAGGTGTGCAGAGATGCATCATTCTGTGCAAGATTTATGGACATCTCCACTGCGTTTCCAGAAACGCGAGTACAGGAAACCTCTTGACTCCACCTTCACGTCCTGCCTTGTATTCAATCTGAGGGTGACCGCGGGGATGTACTTTGTCTTTGTTGTTTTTTGTGTAACCTGATGCGGAGAGAGATCAGGTCCCAACAGCTCGACTTCCTTCACACTACACCACAGATAGTTAAAGAGATATTTTCCGTTAAAATAAAATTACTGACCAAATATAGAAAATATAGGTAGGTAAATGATTTTTCCTGAGAGCTAAAGGCCTGCTATTGTTAACTTCTCCCTACCTCATGTGCACTATCTGGCGTTCTAGAGCAGGTGGTCAAGAAGGCGGGGAACAAACGGAACAAAGTTCTCCAACTTTTAAATAGAACTTGAGTTTTTTTTTTAACATTCCAGCAGGGCTTCCGTGGGCCCAGTACGGTTGTCATTGGGTTAAATTGTATGGAGGCACAGTGGTATTTTCCTAAGGATGAAACATTCCCCATTTATAGCTGTAAAGATTCCATTGCCCTTCTTCAATCAAGGAGACACCGACCTCTGTTATGCAACCATCAAACCAATGAGGTGTCTTACCGAGAGAGAAACTATATCACCCACGTTACACACAGATCTCTGCATTAGCACGTAGCCGAAGGAGCCACTGACCATAGAGAGTCACTCTGGTCTTGAATAAAAGGTGTTAATATAATCAAACCCAATAGTACTCATCGTCAAACCCCGTAACTGCCACCTACAGACCAGTATCCCCTTCAGTGCTATAGTGACACAGAGGCAAAAAAAAGAACAGACAACACACTAGGGTTGCGACCGTCTGCAACCGGCTATATATTTCCATAACAGCTTAATAATTTAATATGGTGGAAGGAGAGATAAACCAAATAATATTAGGCACCTGGTGTACAATGCCCATTATAACTCTTGCTTTCTGCCATTCCACTTTATTTTCTTTCTTTATGTATGGTTTGTTAAACCTACTCTAAAGTCAATGTACTACATAAAAAAGCACATTTAGAATGAATGGTTTTAATTTTCTTACAACGTTCCATGCATTTAAAATGTGACTTATAATAATACATATTGTTAAATTAAACAGATTTTAAATATTAGCACATTTTCCCACACAAAAACACCCATTGTTCAAAATATTGATAGACATATCTTTAGTCGAAGTTAAATAATGAGTTCTAAATGGATGACATTCACTTGCTCCAATTCGTTCTAAACTGTACAAAAATCAATTAATCAACCAAGTACTATAAAGGAATACATAATGGGTAACATGCAATATGGTCCTATACCGCCATCACGGGGTTCGGGTGGCATTTATAAAACACTGTGACTTAGGCCGTGTGGTTTATAAATGTGAACAGAACACCTGAATGGCCATATAGGCGCCCATATTACACAGTTAACCATTATCTATTCTCTCTCTCTCTCTCTCTCTATATATATATATATATATGTAGGTATATATATATACATATATATATATATATATATATATTTATACATATATATTTTCTTTTTACAGTCTTAGTTGCAACTGTGTAGCTGCGGTTCAGGTGCACTTTCTGTGCAAAGACATTTTTTGCTTTGATTTGATGTACAGTATTTGTTGACCAAGTGCACTGATTTTCCTAAAACTTGGCACTTGACCATGGGTGCTGGATGTAAGGGCGTGGAGTGCTGCAGCACCACCAAAATAATCATGCTGGAATTCAGGAGCTGAATGAGCAATAACACGTGCTTTACATGTTGTCATCGTGTCACATTTGCTGTGAGGTCAAAGATAGATAGATAGGTTCTCTGACACTGCTGCTTACTCTTTTAACATGTGATTGTCGTTTACTTTTCTTTCTCTGACTAAAAAGTGAAAGTTTTGTAAAGTGAACTCTGCCACAACCTTGCTGGGTTACAGGCAGCATGAAAGAAAAGGCTGTCAGATGTCAATTTATTTCTAAACACAAAACAACATTTAAATAATTGTAAATAAACTGTACAAATATTTCAAAATATTTCAGCAGTTGGGAACGCAAACGTTAAGCACATTCTTAATTCTGAAGTCTTGTGAAAAACGATTTTGATAGGATTAAAACAAATCCAGACACCGTACTTGGTTATCCACAAATGATAAATATGAATTGAAATCCGATTTCTGCCCATTATCCTTTGTGTGCTACATACTTTTATCAGCAAAACGGCATGTCTGCGCAATTTTAGTGACCACATTGAAAATTGTTCCAGCACCACTGGAGTTCACTAACTCACTCCGCTAAGGTCATGCATGCCTCCTTTTCTGCAAATCCATGTACTGTACAAAAAACGTAAAGGGGTTGGGGTAAAAAAAGAAGCGATTTCCCAACTTAGCTCCCATTGCAAATTTTGCTCTCACCTGCAGGCCGAATAGCTGATATATTTACACCAAATTTGCTACATTTTAAGAAGAAAGAACACTTTTTGGTGCAAATGCATTTTGTAGTTTTTGAGATATTAGAATTGTTTAAAAATTGCTGAGCAGAATTTAAACTTTTATGTCTTTGCCGTTTCGACTCGCAACTCATTACTTAAGATTTTTTTTAAAAAGAAATGTGCATTATTATTTAGGGATCTGAATATGTTAATTTTTTTGGTCATCTTAAAACTCTTGAGTTTAAACCAACGCATGAGTTTTGCTGTGTGGAACACAGCCATGGGACGCCACCCTTAGAGATGACTGTCCATCGGACGTTGCTCAGGGGTACTTAGATGTGTGGAAACATCAAGAACTCATAAAAGAGAAAAAAAGCAGAAAATGGAACATGACTGGAGAGTCAGAAGAGAATAGCGAGGTCATGAGCATTCATATTAGATAGTGGTTTCAAATTCTATTTTGTGAAAAACCGAGACTTGCATCTGACTCACAAGTTCCAAAAAGAGAGTAAAACACATCTCATGTAAGGGAGAGTTATAGGGCTGAGCTCAATGGAGGATAGCCACCAGGGGTAGGTGTGGTGGAGTGGCAATTTATACACTCCAACCCCCTGAACACGGCCAAATCCATACATGCAGTAGGGTTTGGCACTCATAACAGATTGTGCAAAGGGCCTGGCAATGGAGAGTGGGACTTAGGTGCCCATGGTGGGTTGGGCACACAGCAGGTGATAGCCACCAAGAGTATGTGGGGTGCAGTAGCAAATTTCTATGGTTGTATGCATTTGAGCTAGAAACATAACTCAATTTTTAACTGTATATATCTATCTGAGGTATCATCATCACCTCCTACGCCGACGACACCCAACTTGTACTCTCCCTCACCAAGGACCCCGCCAGCGCCAAGACCAACCTACAAGAGGGTATGAAGGACGTCGCAGATTGGATGAGGCTCAGCCGCCTAAAGCTGAACTCTGAAAAAACGGAAGTCCTCATCCTCGGCAACACCCCGTCCGCCTGGGACGACTCCTGGTGGCCCACGGCCCTCGGCACCGCACCGACCCCCGCAGACCACGCCCGCAACCTCGGCTTCATCTTGGACCCTCTTCTCACCATGACCAAGCAAGTCAACGCCGTGTCCTCCGCCTGCTTCCTCACTCTCCGCATGCTCCGTAAGATCTTCCGCTGGATCCCTGCCGACACCAGAAAAACCGTGACCCACGCCCTCGTCACGAGCCGCCTGGACTACGGCAACACCCTCTACGCCGGGACCACAGCCAAACTCCAAAACCGCCTGCAACGCATCCAAAACACCTCGGCCCGCCTCATCCTCGACGTACCCCGCAACAGCCACATCTCCGCACACCTGAGACACCTGCATTGGCTCCCAGTCAGCAAAAGGATCACCTTCCGTCTTCTCACCCACGCACACAAAGCCCTCCACAACAAGGGACCGGAATACCTCAACAGACGCCTCAGCTTCTACGTCCCCACCCGCCCCCTCCGCTCCGCTGGCCTCGCACTTGCTGCCGTCCCTCGCACCCGCCGCTCCACGGCGGGTGGGAGATCTTTCTCCTTCCTGGCGGCCAAGACCTGGAACTCCCTCCCCACCAGCCTCAGGACCACCCAGGACCACTCCGCTTTCCGGAGACTCCTAAAGACTTGGCTGTTCGAGCAGCGATAACCCCCCCTTTCCCCCCTAGCGCCTTGAGACCCGCACGGGTGAGTAGCGCGCTTTATAAATGTTAATGATTTGATTTGATTTGATATATATATATATATATATATATATACATAGAGAGAGAGAGAGAGAGAGAGAGAGAGAAACCAATAATAGGTTGCTTACCATAACAAAAAAAATAGAAATTAATTGCAAATACCAAAGGTTAAGGGGACCATATAGTTAGGTAAAAATATAAATTAAAACATACTGTTTTAAATTAACAAAATCACTGAAATTCAGCAGTTATAATTATCACAAGAAGCTATAACTCATGCTTTAAATTAACGATAATTTGCACTCACCTCATACACTGCTCATTGCTTTCCATATCACATCACTAATGATGTTCTATGACATCATTGATAACATCACTGCAACATCTCAAATTACACAATTAATGCCAGCATTGTGCATGGTGGAGGTACAAGAAATAGTTACTTTAAGACACAAGTTAAGTTTACTTGTGATAACTATAACTGAAGAATTTAAGTGGTTTTGTTTTTAAAATAAGATGGAGAGAGGGGCTCCACATACAACCTCTTGCCCATAATTAAAACAAGCATTTGCAATGCAATGGGTCTTGCATTTACTCGAGTTAGAGCTATTAGCATTGTAAACTCCTAACCGGACTTTTCTTGCCACATAAACTGAAAATGAAAAGTAAAACAGTTTCACATAAGCAAGCCAAGGGCCACCATAAGCGTGAAGGAGACACGCAGTCAAACGTATCGGCAGAAGTGCAATTATCCATGTAACAGGGTTGATGTCAGGCAAAGCACTTGACTACTGCTCAGCGAGATCGCGCTGCATAGGAAATAAAAAGTAGTCCAGAAGCCATGTGGAAAACAGGGAGCCTTGCATGTTTTCAGTAGTTTACCAGTGGTCTTGAGGAAGGCTAAACACCGGAAAAGGCATGAAGTATGCATCCAGTGGTGCTGGAGCAATGTTCATAGTGGGGATGCTGTCATCAATGTTACATTACTGAACTTATGGGGACTGTGAATATTCCAAGTTTCCATTTCACACCAGCAATGTTGTCGCGTAGTTCATTTTGCAAAATTCTCTCACTTCACAGTCAGAGAAAGGAAAACAAAAAAATATCAATTTCCATATTAAACTAATAAGCAGCAGTTGTGAGAAGATATAGGGCCTGATTATGAGTAGAGTGGTTGAACCGCCACAACTCCAATACGGTGGTGGTGAGGCGGCTGCCAAACTGGAAGCCTCACCATTGCCGTATTACGATGTTTCCACCGGGCTACCCAGTGGAAACAGTGTGGCTACATTGGCCTTGGCTCCTGTAGGGAGCTGATGTCAATGCTGCGGCACACAGCACCCTCGGAATGGGCAATGTCTGCCCATTCCGAGGGTGCTGATAGAGGGGCCCAGGCACTGCCTTGGTGGGGACCCTGCCATGAAAAGGCTGTCGGAAAGAGAAATCGCGTTCAGCAAAGCGGTGTCGAAATTGGCACCGCTGTGGCTGACCATGACTTCGACCGCCGCCAACCTGTTGGGATCCCTGATCCATGGATCAGTCAAGGGATCGGGGCAATGTGGCCCCTCCCCCCAAAAATACATATATTAATGCTGGGCCCTGGGGGATGGGGCCCCGGGGCCAGAATCAGCTGTGGGAGGGGTGCCACATGCCCCTTCCTCCCCCCAAAAATGTTGAAGGCCAGGCTCTGGTGGATGGGTTCCCCAAGGCCATGGTCGGCCAATGGGGGTGCCACATGGACCTGCAGCTAACTCCCACTGCACATGGCAAAAGGCCATGTGCAATGTGGGGTTGGGTGGTTAGGGGAGTTAGCTCAGGGACTGAGCACAGGCCAGGCCCTGCGGCGGAAACCACCTCCCACGGCCAAAGGCTGTGCACTTCACAAGATTGGGTGCTTATAAGGGGTTGGCAGCAGGGCCTGGCAATAGGCTAGACGCTGTGGCCAACCACAGCCGCACAGCGCCAAAAGCTGTGCCCAGCGGTGGTTGGATTATTGTATAGTAATGAAGAATTACTTTATGTTAAAAAAAACCATAGAAATTCACTGAAATAAACGAAAGTTAAAGGGATGTTATCATCTGGAAATAGAATTTAAAAAAACATAGAAATTCACTTAAACAATCAAAAGTTACAGGGACATTAGAGTTAAGCTCACGTTTTAAACATACAAAACCATAGAAATTCGCCTGTGTATTATTAGAGTTATCCCAAGTAACTATAACTCGTGTCCTAAGGTAACTATAACTGATGCCTTCACCATGTACTGCTAATTACCCTACAAATTATGGCACTCAGGAAATCTTTGATAACATCATTGATCATATCAATGTAATATTTGCAGTAAAAAAACGGATTACTTTAGGGCACGAGTTATAGTTACTTGAGATGAGTCTAACAGGTGAATTTCTGTAGATTTGTATGTTTAAAATGAGAGCCTAACTATAATCTCCCAGTAATCTTTGTTTATTTAAGTGAATATATATATATATATATATATATATATATATATATATATATATATATATATATATATATATATATATATATATATATATATATACACATAGTTAGTTTTCTGTCTGCAAAATAAATGGAAATAGAAAACTGTGAGCCATAATTACAATATACAGTTTTATTTGGATTGCCCCAACAAAGCACAAATTAGTTGTAGCCTTATGGGTTTTATCTATTCACAGCCATAAAGAGATCCAGTGACCTAAAAAGAGCGTCCAAAATTAAGCGGAAAACCGAAACACCCCGAGCGTATCCCAACTGCCCAGTCACGGTGGAGTCTTTAAATATTGTACACACTTAGACTAACATTTTTCCAGCTGCATGTCGCCACTATATAACCATCAAGCCTATATCATCCGTAACTAATTGATGTACAGAGAACTGATGAGAAGGCATGTTCAAGGAGTCACTGGAAATCTAGCAATTTAAATTAGGACCCCGAAGGTAAACTGCGCAATGCCCAAGAATAGGCGCGCTTTAATGTAATTTATACCCTTGCTATGTTGTGATTCCCCGGGGCCTGTAGAAAATGCTTCCACGGAGTGAAATGTGATGGTAAACTTTGACTTCAAAGAAAACAGCCTGTCGCTTTAGAAAATAAATCCTCGCTAGGAGCCTTGGGGCAGAGGGAAATTGGGGCAAGCGGACACATGAACAGCAGGAGAGCCGATTAACACACTGAAACGCCAGCCCTGTTTACAACCCACATTTTTAACACTAGTTCCTCTATTTCTGTTGGCCTCTTTTAGCTGTTCCTGATCCCCTTGAGAATACGGTTTTCGAGAGGAATGCGTTTTTCATGGCATTTAGTACAACTGATGAAAAACTAGAGCTTTTGTTACGTTGTGCATTGTGTCATGACCAACATTTGTTGTGCTTCCTGATGACGACCGGCCCTGGTTTCGAAAGCAGATGGCGTGGCTACATCGAGTGCAGATTCACGTGGTGTTTCACATTGACTCTGTAGTGCAATTGGTCATTCACTCTAGACAGAACAGACAAATAGGATGTCATCTCTGCTTTCCATGCCTCTTTACATTTAAGATTATTGCATGCCTGCATTTTCACCCTTCAACACATTTAAGCCAAACCTAAACAGTAGAGCTTGTAGAGTGCCCACTGGCAGTGCTTAATTTGTAAATAAAAATGTGCCGGTGCCCAAAGCCCTCCTCTTAAACACGGGACTGCTGCAATTAAATGTGCAAAAACCGAATACTGAGGCGGCGTAATCCTGAAGCCATCTCGGGCCTCTTCAATCCATATAAAGCCACTCCCTGCCCCTTCAGCTCACACCTGCAGCTTTCTGCTTTCTCTCATTGTGACACTTTTTCATTTTTCCCTTCCTCCATCTTTTCCATATGTGTCTTTTGCTCGCAGCAAATGCTTGAGGCAGAAGAATCAGCACCGGCCCTCAAAAATAAGTACCTAAGTACCGGTGCTCAGCACCGGAAACAACAAGCACAAATTAAGCACTGCCCACTGGACCTGTGAGCAGTGGAAATATATTACAGCAGGCTTTCGGGCTGTGCTCCCCCCCACCTCTATTTTTCGGAGCATGATGAGTGTCTGTCAGTCTGAGTTAAGGTCAGCCTGACAGACACTCATCTTCTCAAAGTCAGGCAGCCAGGCACTTTAAATGCACTAACGCACAGTTGCCGGGCAGCCGATATTTTGCCATGCAGAAGATCTCTCATCCCCGAGAGCAGTGACATAATTAGCTCAGCAAAGCCTTGTGAGGATCCTCCCTTCAATGACGAGGGGGGGGGCATCATTGATAGAGTCAGTAATCAGCAGTTTAAGTTTAAGCCTTGAAGTGCCTAGGACTTACTGTCAATCAGTGCAACCTCACACCACCCTTGTATTGGGTATCACATGCTGTGCAAGTTATGGAAGGTCCTCCTCTCTTTCGCTAAATTGTAACAAGATTAGCCAATGAGAAGAGGCAGGAGAAGTTTTCAGCTCTTGCCTCCTTTCTGAAGCTTCCAGCTCCTTCCTAGGCCATTCTTTTTAACTCTATTGGTATTTTTAGGCATTTAATCATTACAACCGTATTCATATTATCTTAGGCATAACAAGAAGCATTTTCCTACATATACTGCAACATTACGTCGCGTTACACTCGTGTAGTATTGCATCACTCTGAGCCATTATCTCTTATACATTTCTAAGGTGTGATATCATTGCTAGTCTGCGTTACATTCACGGACTTCGGTTGTGTTTCTTGATCGTTAGCTCCAGCTCTTTATCTATATGCACCCCCTAGTTTCTCCTACTTTATCTACTAGCAATCCTCTCAAATTACCAATCATTACAGTGACATGTTTCTTTGTATGTGGAGCCTGTAGTGTAGTTCTCTTACCTTCCTATTCCCTTTTCATTAGTTGGAGGTGGTCTGATTTGGAATAAGTATTAAATCAGTGCGTTGTGGAGCTGAGTATGTATTATGTATGGGATGAAGAGTTCCTTTAATGCATCCAAGTCTTTACTACACCTGTGTGGCCTTCGGGATTCAACAACAACTACGAGGACAAAATGAAACGAAGAAAAAAACATTAAAACATTAAAAAAGGCAGGCAGGGATTGGTATTTCCACCTATTCTTCCGTTTGTGTTGGTGGAAGGCCGGGCATCAGCAGGGACACACTACCCCTGTTATTCCTTCTAGTCAGGCCACCACAGCAGGTCTGAGACCTCTCACCCTCGTGGGAAACGTATAGTTATGAGCCCGGGGTCCAGGCGGTCTGGTACCATATCTCTCTCGTGATCTGTTTAGCAATGCACATGCTCCTCCCTCCACCGCAATCAGTCCTTTGTCACTCCTCTAACACAATTCCTCCCCAGCCAGTTTGTCTCCATGACATGTGTTTCTAGACAGAGCTCCCCGTATCAGATTCAGCCTCTACAGTTGGGTTCAGCCACACCTCCATTATTTCATCCCAGTGGTGTGCTATAGGCCGTCTCCTAATCCCCTCACTATCCTCCTTCTGAAGGGCTCGTCCTTCAGCCCCCACCCACTTTTTGAAATCTTTTTCCCATTTAATAAAACTGGGACCTCTGGCCAATTTCCAGGCCATTGTGATATGACTCCTTGCCAGAGCCAAGGCTAAGTCGATGAATCGGGACCCAACCTTACCCTTCTTAGGTCTTGGGAAATTTCCCACCAGACACACCTCCAAGGTACATGGAGTCAGACGACCAAGTGTGTGGCATAGTCTGTTCTTTACTGCCCCAAGAACATCATGTGACTAAAGTCGGCATCCATCAGCACACACCACAGGCATCCCTGGGTCTCTCCCCTGTAAATCACTGTTAGCCTATGTGTCGTCAAGTAAGTCATATGCAGGAAATTAAATTGAATATACTGAAGTCTAGTATTACGTGAGACTCTTTTAGGGTAGGTCAACATCCTGCTCCAGTCTTTGTCTGACATTGCTTTTCCCAATATCCCATAGTTAGGGGAGCACATCCCATTTCACTCAACCGCTTATATAACCAGGTGATCACCCTTCTAGCGAACCTCAATGAGACAAGACATTGAAGCACCATGTGCGCACGGGGTTCTTGGTGACCGCAATGCCACAAATCGGCATAAGCACTTGTCACAGCCGTGTAGGTCAGGAACTGGGTACCAGGTAGGTCTTAGGCGTCCATAAGATCTCCCAGTGGGATAAGTCCTCCTTCTTGATAACAATCGCCAATAGTCATCAAACCTACAGCTGACCAACTCCTAAGCTCAGTCGCTGTAAAATAAGTAACTGGTGTGCCATGTGGGAGCCCCACTATGTGGAGCCCAGGTGCATATTTCGCTGGCCTACGTGCCTTCATCTGGCTCCTCTTCCACACATACAGCGCCGCCCTCATCAGAATTGTTGGGTGGGCAATCGGCACGTCTGCTCTCAATAACTGCAGCAACAACCTGTCCTCTTACGGGGCCAAACCCAGCTGGTCCAGCCCCTCTTGCTGTGTTCCTCCAAGCCACCTGGCAATCCATTGTAGTTGTGCTGCTAAATTATATAACTCATAGTCTGCTACTCTCAGTCCTCCTTCTGTTGGGGCACATTTCAGGGATGCAAGGGACACTCTTTGTTCCTGTCCCATATAAGGTCTCTGATTAATGCATCCAACCAATGAAACCACCTCACCGGAATGTTAATCAATATGTTTGCAAACAGATAGAGGAGACTGGGCAACACCACCATCTTTGTTACAGCTATACGAGCCATCAGGGACATTTTTAGGGGTCTCCAAAAAATGAAATTGCTTTTTGTGGAACAATATGCTGTACCCAGATTTCCTTCATAGACATTGTCCATAGTATGATAAATTTAAATACCTAGGTATCGATAAGAGGAGGGCTCCCATCTCATTCCCACTGGTAGATATTGTGGGGACTGAATATCTTTTATACTGGGGAATAGACAGGCATTCGTGTGGTTCAGTCGTAAGCCGGACACCCTCCCAAACTCGTCCAGTCTTTCAAGAGCGTCCTCTACCCCGTTCGCATTGTTTTCTAGATATAAGAGCAGATCGTCCACATATAGTGAAATATTATGACAGTGTCCATCCATTAAGCCAATGTGCATCCTCTCCGCTCAGAGCCAGGATACCAATGGCTCTATGGCTAGCGCAAATAACAAAGGGGACACCCTGTCTAGTCCCCCTAAAAATGGCATACTCCAGAGAGACAGTGACCCCTGTTTGTACCCAGGCCGTGGGTTCTGTATATAAGAGCACCACCCAATTTATCCATCCCTCCCCGAGACCCATGCATCGCATGACATTAGTCAGGAAATCCCAACAGATAGAATCAAATGCTTTTTCAGGGTCTACGGACAAAAGTGTGGCCTCCTTTTGGGACTCTGTCTCCGGGTGACACAAGATATGGAAGAGTCTGTGCAGGTTAAGGGAGGTGTTCCTACCTGGGATAAACCTGTTTTGATCCTCGCGTACTAGATTGGGCATATATTGCCAAAACCTTACTAAATATTTTAAAGTCTGTATTCAACATAGATAGTGGGCGATATGCAGAGGTAGGTGCTCCTGTTGTTGTCGAATGGGTAACGGGACCACTAAAGCACTCCTAATTGATTCCGGTAGTTTACCTCCCTCCCATGACAGAGTATATAAGCTTATTAGTTTGGGAATCAGTGTGTCAATATATGTCAAATAAAATTCAGCTGATGGGCCACCAGGCTCTGGTGTTTTGCCCTTGGCCAATTCCTTGATAACTTGACTTAGCTCCGTGGCAGTAATAGGTCCCCCCAGCACCTCAGGTACCCATTGTGGAAGTGTTTGTAAGTTAAGTCTGTCCAGTAGTGTTTATTGATCAGCAACATGTATTTACTCCGGCCGCGCATACAGGGCCTCATAATATTTTCTAAATTTGATATTAATGAAATCTGGGGAGTAGACATGCTTTCCTGTCTCTGTTTTTAAATATGTGATAGGTGTACCCCTTAATTCCAGGGGGATCAACTAAGCCAGTAGGCCTGACTTGCCCTCCTCTTCATGAGTTCGGTCCACATATGCTTTATAATCAATGTTTTGCAGTCTCTCCAGTGCTGCCCTATGTTGTTTGTGTATTTCCCATAGTTTTATCCCAATTTGGGGATCCACCCTCGGGCTTGTCTCCAGATCATGCATATTAGCTTCAATGATCCGCAACTCCTTTTACAGTGCCCTCCGTGCTCCCACTGTTTTCCCCATGAAATGCCCTCTTATCACAACCTTAAAGGCTTCCCATTCCACCAAGGCAGAGGTCAATCCCTGATTAACTACAAAATAATATGTAATGGCCCTCACCAGTGATTCCCTGTAACTAGTATCTTCTAGGGGGGAGTGGCCAGGCAAGATGGCCAGCAGGACGTGTCCCTAGTGAGCTCCCATCACCCCGGCAAAATCCTCTAACAATCCTGGGTTGCCCTTGTTTTTTTTTGCACCCCCCCCCAGCAGCATCTACGGGACGCTTGGGTCGCGGCGGCAGCCTCGCTTGGCGAATGGGCCCGGTGAGGGGATTCCACCCCCTGTTACAAATTTTTTGAACACAGACTCCTGGCCGGTGGCTTGGGCTCAATTTTTGAGGCCTCAGTCGGGGGACTGAGCGGCGACCTGGTGCGGGTCTGCCTGATCGGACCTATGCAGGGCCTGGAGTCCGTGAGGTGGTGTGGCCCGTGCGCCCGCTGAGGCTGGGCCCTGGGCCCACGAGTGCACTTGGAAGACGGCTGGGTGAAGCTGCTGATCGGGCGGCTGCAGGTTTGGATGTGTGCCTGCCTGGAAGCTCCTGTTGATGCCTGTGACCTCTGGTGGAGCGCCTGGACATACGGGACCAGAGTGGAGCACTATTTGAAGGGGTAGCTCTCTTCCGTGGACTGGTGAGGAATACAGAGGCTTTTAGGTCTCCAGTCTGGCTCTGCTGGACCAGAGGGTGATTGCCTTGCGGAGGCACTCTTTTGGAGCTTAACTTACCTGCGCTGGTCTGCCTAATTGGGGCTGGGGTGTTTTGGTGCTATGATGCCACGGAGGTGAAAATCGGGCCTTGAATACTGTGAGCTGCAGGTGTCTTCTTGCCATACCCGGTGTCAACGCAGAAGATACGGATTACATGAGGGCTGCCCTGGGATGGGTCGACATCGGCGGACCGATGTGTTGCAGGGCAACACCATGGAACAATATACCACTGTTGTGCCCACACCGCAGCGTGCTACCTGGCTGGGAGGGTCTGATAAAGGCCAGAGTAGGTTGATGCCTGCAGAGGAACTGTCGCAAGCTGAGATTCTTGCTGCTATTCAGGGTTCGAGAGTAGCACTGGAGGGCAAGATAGAAACAGTGGCGGTGGAGGTGAACCTCCTCAGAGCAGACCTCAGAAAGGTGTCTGATAAAGTCAGGGTGGCGGAGTTCACTATTATGGAGCTACAGATGGAGATGGGAACTGTACGTAAGCAGATGGTGCAGGCTAGCTCTACGGTCGGCAGACTGGAAGATGCTGAAAGTCGCTCTCTGCGGAATAATATCAGACTGTTGGGTTTCCCTGAACATGTGGAGGGGGAAGCAGCCGAGACCTTTGTAGAAAATTGGATCAGTGATGCGATGCAGCCTGTGGGCCTCTCTAGGATGTTTGTGGTTGAGAAGGCCTATAGGGCACTCGTGGCGCCTCCGCGGCCTGGTGTGCCCCCGAAGGCTATCATCGCCCGTCTCCTAAATTACAGGGACAGGGACTGTGTTCTGAGGGCGGCTCGTGACTCGGACAAGGCGGTGTTTGAGAATGGGAAGATTTCCATCTATCCTGATTACACCAACAAGGTTCAGAATTCATGGAAGAGTTTCCTGGAAGTGAAGGCGAAGCTCTGGGCCATGAATGTCAGAAATATGCTTTTATACCCGGCGTGCTGAAAGGTGTTTTCTGGAGGCAGGTCCCATTTCTTCGAGCAACCAGAGAAGGTTTGGAAATGGCTGGAAATGTGGGATAAGGCAGCACTGGGCAGGCCAGCTGGGGCTAGTGGAGGGGCTGAGCGGGCTTCTAGGGCTGACGGCCCTAACTGGCAGACCCGTGAAGGTGGACTGACGGAGGATACTATGACTCAAGGGTCGGTGGAGGACCCTGCCCTCCGGATCGAGATACTGCAAGATGGGACAATGGCTGTGGCACCTTCCGGGTCAGTGGATGGCTTTGGCGAAAGGCTGGAATTGTACTCTCTGTTGGCCTCCGCGCAGGACTGACTTTCTGTTTGTCATGCCTGGCCTCGTATGGGAGTGGTCTGCTTCTAGATGGTGATGCTGTGTGATGCTCTACCGGGCTCTGAGGTGGCACTATTGTCATATGGGCATTGCCAGACAGTATGGGGGGGTGTAGGAAGTTGGCTCTGTATGTGCTATTTCAAAGTAAGGAATAGCATGCACAGAGTCCAAGGGTTCCCCTTAGAGGTAAAATAGTGGTAAAAAGAGATAATACTAATGCTCTATTTTGTGGTAGTGTGGTCGAGCAGTAGGCTTATCCAAGGAGTAGTGTTAAGCATTTGTTGTACATACACACAGACAATAAATGAGGTACACACACTCAGAGACAAATCCAGCCAATAGGTTTTGTTATAGAAAAATATCTTTTCTTAGTTTATTTTAGGAACCACAGGTTCAAATTTTACATGTAATAGCTCATTTGAAAGGTATTGCAGGTAAGTACTCTAGGAACTTTGAATCATTACTTTAGCATGTATACTTTTTACATAAAACACAATAAGCTGTTTTAAAAGTGGACACAGTGCAATTTTCACAGTTCCTGGGGGAGGTAAGTTATTGTTAGTTTCAACAGGTAAGTAAGGCACTTACAGGGTTCAGTTCTTGGTCCAAGGTAGCCCACCGTTGGGGGTTCAGAGCAACCCCAAAGTTATCACACCAGCAGCTCAGGGCCGGTCAGGTGCAAAGGTCAAAGAGGTGCCCAAAACACACAGGCTATAATGGAGAGAAGGGGGTGCCCCGGTTCCAGTCTGTCAGCAGGTAAGTACCCGCGTCTTCGGAGGGCAGACCAGGGGGGTTTTGTAGGGCACCGGGGGGGACACAAAGTAGCACAGAAAGTACACCCTCAGCAGCGCGGGGGCGGCCGGGTGCAGTGTGCAAACACGCGTCGGGTTTCCTTCAGTTTTCAATGGGAGACCAAGGGGTCTCTTCAGCGATGCAGGCAGGCAAGGGGGGGCTCCTCGGGGTAGCCACCACCTGGGCAAGGGAGAGGGCCTCCTGGGGGTCACTCCTGCACAGAAGTTCCGTTTCTTTAGGGGCTGGGGGCTGCGGGTGCAGGGTCTTTTCCAGCCGTCGGGAAATGGAGTTCAGACAGTCGCGGTCAGGGGGAGCCTGGGGATTCCCTCTGCAGGCGTCGCTGTGGGGGCTCAGGGGGGACAACTTTGGTTACTCACAGTCGTAGAGTCGCCGGAGGGTCCTCCCTGAGTTGGTTGTTCTCCACCAGTCGAGTCGGGGTCGCCGGGTGCAGTGTTGCAAGTCTCACGCTTCTTGCGGGGAGTTGCAGGGGTCTTTAAATCTGCTCCTTGTAACAAAGTTGCAGTTCTTTTGGAGCAGTGCCGCTGTCCTCAGGAGTTTCTTGTCTTTATCAAAGCAGGGCAGTCCTCAGAGGATTCAGAGGTCGTTGGTCCCTTGGAAAGCATCGCTGGAGCAGGGTTCTTTGGAAGGCAGGAGACAGGCCGGTAAGTCTGGGGCCAAGGCAGTTGGTGTCTTCTGTTCTTCCTCTGCAGGGGTTTGTCAGCTCGGCAGTCCTTCTTCTTGTAGTTGCAGGAATCTATTTTCTAGGTTCAGGGAGAGCCCTTAAATACTAAATTTAAGGGCGTGTTTAGGTCTGGGGGGTTAGTAGCCAATGGCTACTAGCCCTGAGGGTGAGTACACCCTCTTTGTGCCTCCTCCCAAGGGGAAGGGGTCACATCCCTAATCCTATTGGGGGAATCCTCCATCTGCAAGATGGAGGATTTCTAAAAGTTAGAGTCACTTCAGCTCAGGACACCTTAGGGGCTGTCCTGACTGGCCAGTGACTCCTCCTTGTTGCTTTCTTTGTTTCCTCCAGCCTTGCCGCCAAAAGTGGGGGCCGTGGCCGGAGGGGGCGGGCAACTCCACTAAGCTGGAGTGTCCTGCGGTGCTGTGACAAAGGGGTGAGCCGCCAGGTGTTACAGCTCCTGCCTGGGGGAGGTGTTAGCATCTCCACCCAGTGCAGGCTTTGTTACTGGCCTCAGAGTGACAAAGGCACTCTCCCCATGGGGCCAGCAACATGTCTCTAGTATGGCAGGCTGCTGGAACCAGTCAGCCTACACAGATAGTCGATTAAGTTTCAGGGGGCACCTCTAAGGTGCCCTCTGTGGTGTATTTTACAATAAAATGTACACTGGCATCAGTGTGCATTTATTGTGCTGAGAAGTTTGATGCCAAACTTCCCAGTTTTCAGTGTAGCCATTATGGTGCTGTGGAGTTCGTGTAAAACAGACTCCCAGACCATATACTCTTATGGCTACCCTGCACTTACAATGTCTAAGGTATTGCTTAGACACTGTAGGGGCACAGTGCTCATGCACTGGTGCCCTCACCTATGGTATAGTGCACCCTGCCTTAGGGCTGTAAGGCCTGCTAGAGGGGTGTCTTACCTATACTGCATAGGCAGTGAGAGGCTGGCATGGCACCCTGAGGGGAGTGCCATGTCGACTTACTCATTTTGTTCTCACTAGCACACACAAGCTGGCAAGCAGTGTGTCTGTGCTGAGTGAGGGTCTCCAGAGTGGCATAATACATGCTGCAGCGCTTAGAGACCTTCCCTGGCATCAGGGCCCTTGGTACCAGAGGTACCAGTTACAAGGGACTTATCTGGATGCCAGGGTGTGCCAATTGTGGAATCAAAAGTACAGGTTAGGGAAAGAACACTGGTGCTGGGGCCTGGTTAGCAGGCCTCAGCACACTTTCAATTCAAAACATAGCATCAGCAAAGGCAAAAAGTCAGGGGGTAACCATGCCAAGGAGGCATTTCCTTACACAACCCCCCCCAAACGAAAGAGGATGAGACTAACCTTTCCCAAGAGAGTCTTCATTTTCTAAGTGGAAGAACCTGGAAAGGCCATCTGCATTGGCATGGGCAGTCCCAGGTCTGTGTTCCACTATAAAGTCCATTCCCTGTAGGGAGATGGACCACCTCAACAGTTTTGGATTTTCACCTTTCATTTGCATCAGCCATCTGAGAGGTCTGTGGTCAGTCTGAACTAGGAAGTGAGTACCAAAGAGGTATGGTCTCAACTTCTTCAGGGACCAAACCACAGCAAAGGCCTCCGTCTCAATGGCACTCCAACGCTGCTCCCTGGGGAGTAACCTCCTGCTAATGAAAGCAACAGGCTGGTCAAGACCATCATCATTTGTTTGGGACAAAACTGCCCCTATCCCATGTTCAGAGGCATCTGTTTGCACAATGAATTGCTTGGAGTAATCTGGAGCTTTTAGAACTGGTGCTGTGCACATAGCTTGCTTCAGGGTGTCAAAGGCCTGTTGGCATTCTACAGTCCAGTTTACTTTCTTGGGCATTTTCTTGGAGGTGAGTTCTGTGAGGGCTGTCACAATGGATCCATATCCCTTCACAAACCTCCTATAGTACCCAGTCAAGCCAAGGAATGCCCTGACTTGAGTCTGGGTTTTTGGAGCTACCCAGTCCAGAATAGTCTGGATCTTGGGTTGGAGTGGCTGAACTTGGCCTCCACCTACAAGGTGTCCCAAGTAAACCACAGTTCCCTGCCCTATCTGGCATTTGGATGCCTTGATAGAGAGGCCTGCAGATTGCAGAGCCTTCAAAACCTTCTTCAGGTGGACCAGGTGATCCTGCCAGGTGGAGCTGAAGACAGCAATATCATCAAGATAAGCTGCACTAAAGGATTCCAGCCCAGCAAGGACTTGATTCACCAACCTTTGGAAGGTGGCAGGGGCATTCTTTAAACCAAAGGGCATAACAGTGAACTGATAATGCCCATCAGGTGTGGAGAATGCTGTCTTTTCTTTTGCTCCAGGGGCCATTCTGATTTGCCAGTACCCTGCTGTTAAGTCAAAGGTACTTAAGAATTTGGCAGCCCCTAATTTGTCTATGAGCTCATCAGCTCTAGGAATGGGATGGGCATCTGTCTTGGTGACAGAGTTGAGACCTCTGTAGTCCACACAAAACCTCATCTCTCTCTTTCCATCTTTGGTGTGAGGTTTGGGGACTAAGACCACTGGGCTAGCCCAGGGGCTGTCAGAGTGCTCTATTACTCCCAATTCCAGCATCTTGTGGACTTCCACCTTGATGCTTTCCTTAACTTGATCAGACTGTCTAAATATTTTGTTTTTGACAGGCATGCTGTCTCCTGTGTCCACATCATGGGTACACAGGTGTGTCTGACCAGGGGTTAGGGAAAAGAGTTCAGCAAACTGTTGCAGGACCTTCCTACAGTCAGCTTGCTGTTGGCCAGAGAGGGTGTCTGAGTAGATCACTCCATCCACTGAGCCATCTTTAGGGTCTGATGAGAGGAGATCAGGGAGAGGCTCACTCTCAGCTTCCTGGTCCTCATCTGTTACCATCAACAGATTTACATCAGCCCTGTCATGGAAGAGCTTAAGGCGGTTTACATGGATCACCCTCTTGGGGCTCCTGCTTGTGCCCAGGTCTACCAGGTAGGTGCCCTGACTCTTCCTTTCTAGTACTGGGTAAGGGCCACTCCATTTGTCCTGGAGTGCCCTGGGAGACACAGGCTCCAGAACCCAGACTTTCTGCCCTGGTTGAAATTCAACCAGTGCAGCCTTTTGGTCATACCACAACTTCTGGAGTTGTTGGCTGGCCTCAAGGTTTTTACTTGCCTTTTCCATGTACTCTGCCATTCTTGAGCGAAGGCCAAGTACATAGTCCACTATGTCTTGTTTAGGCTCATGAAGAGGTCTCTCCCAGCCTTCTTTAACAAGAGCAAGTGGTCCCCTTACAGGGTGGCCAAACAGAAGTTCAAAGGGGGAGAATCCTACTCCCTTCTGAGGCACCTCTCTGTAAGCAAAAAGCAGACATGGCAGGAGGACATCCCATCTCCTTTTGAGTTTTTCTGGGAGCCCCATGATCATGCCCTTTAATGTCTTGTTGAATCTCTCAACAAGGCCATTAGTTTGTGGATGATATGGGGTAGTGAATTTATAAGTCACTCCACACTCATTCCACATGTGTTTTAGGTAAGCTGACATGAAGTTGGTACCTCTGTCAGAAACCACCTCCTTAGGGAAACCCACTCTGGTAATGATACCAATGAGGGCCTTGGCTACTGCAGGGGCAGTAGTCGACCTAAGGGGAATAGCGTCAGGATACCTAGTAGCATGATCCACTACTACTAGGATGTACATATTTCCTGAGGCTGTGGGAGGTTCTAGTGGACCAACTATGTCCACACCCACTCTTTCAAAGGGGACCCCCACCACTGGAAGTGGAATGAGGGGGGCCTTTGGATGCCCACCTGTCTTACCACTGGCTTGACAGGTGGGGCAGGAGAGGCAAAACTCCTTAACCTTCTGGGACATATTGGGCCAGTAGAAGTGGTTGACTAACCTCTCCCACGTCTTGGTTTGTCCCAAATGCCCAGCAAGGGGAATATCATGGGCTAAGGTCAGAATAAACTCTCTGAAACCCTGAGGCACTACCACTCTCCTAGTGGCACCAGGTTTGGGATCTCTTGCCTCAGTGTACAGGAGTCCATCTTCCCAATAGACCCTATGTGTTCCATTTTTCTTGCCTTTGGACTCTTCAGCAGCTTGCTGCCTAAGGCCTTCAAGAGAGGGACAGGTTTCTTGTCCCTTACACAACTCTTCCCTTGAGGGTCCCCCTGGGCCCAAGAGCTCAACCTGATAAGGTTCCAGCTCCATAGGCTCAGTTCCCTCAGAGGGCAGAACTTCTTCCTGAGAAGAGAGGTTCTCTTTTTGGTGTTGTGTTGCAGCTGGTTTCCCAGCTGACTTTCCTTTTCTCTTGGTAGGCTGGGCCATTTTTCCAGACTCCAGCTCTACTTTTTCACCCTGTGCCTTGCACTGTGCCCTAGTCTTGACACACACCAGTTCAGGGATACCCAGCATGGCTGCATGGGTTTTCAGTTCTACCTCAGCCCATGCTGAGGACTCCAGGTCGTTTCCAAGCAAACAGTCTACTGGGATATTTGAGGAGACCACCACCTGTTTCAGGCCATTGACCCCTCCCCACTCTAAAGTTACCATTGCCATGGGATGTACTTTAGTCTGATTGTCAGCATTGGTGACTGGATAGGTTTGTCCAGCCAGGTATTGGCCAGGGGAAACCAGTTTCTCTGTCACCATGGTGACACTGGCACCTGTATCCCTCAGGCCCTCTACACTTGTCCCATTAATTAACAGCTGCTGCCTGTATTTTTGCATGTTAGGGGGCCAGGCAGCTAGTGTGGCTAAATCCACCCCACCCTCAGAGACTAATGTAGCTTCAGTTTGACACCTGATTTGCTCTGGGCACACTGTTGATCCCACTTGGAGACTGGCCATTCCAGTTTTAGCTGGATGGGAGTTAGAAGTGGTATCTTTATTGGGACAGGCCTTGTCTCCAGTTTGGTGTCCAGACTGACTACAGTTACGACACCAGGCCTTTTTGGGATCAAAGTTTTTACCCTTGTACCCAGAATTGTTTTGTGAAGAGGCTCTGGGCCCACCCTCCTGTGCAGGTTTTTGGGGGCCTGTAGAAGACTCTTTACTATCTTTGTTTTTGGCTGTCTCACCACCTTTCCCCTGGGGAGGTTTTGTGACCCCTTTCTTTTGGTCACCCCCTGTGGAAGTTTTGGACACCCTAGTCTTGACCCAATGGTCTGCCTTCTTTCCCAATTCTTGGGGAGAAATTGGTCCTAGGTCCACCAGATGCTGATGCAGTTTATCATTGAAACAATTACTTAATAGGTGCTCTTTCACAAATAAATTGTACAGCCCATCATAATCATTTACACCATTGCCTTGAATCCAACCATCTAGTGTTTTTACTGAGTAGTCTACAAAGTCAACCCAGGTCTGGCTCGAGGAGTTTTGAGCCCCCCTGAATCTAATCCTATACTCCTCAGTGGAGAATCCAAAGCCCTCAATCAGGGTACCCTTCATGAGGTCATAAGATTCTGCATCTTTTTTAGAGAGTGTGAGGAGTCTATCCCTACACTTTCCTGTGAACATTTCCCAAAGGAGAGCACCCCAGTGAGATTTGTTCACTTTTCTGGTTTCACAAGCCCTCTCAAAAGCTGTGAACCATTTGGTGATGTCATCACCATCTTCATATTTTGTTACAATCCCTTTGGGGATTTTCAACATGTCAGGAGAATCTCTGACCCTATTTATGTTGCTGCCACCATTGATGGGTCCTAGGCCCATCTCTTGTCTTTCCCTTTCTATGGCTAGGATCTGTTTTTCCAAAGCCAATCTTTTGGCCATCCTGGCTAACTGGATGTCCTGTTCACTGGAGTTATCCTCAGTGATTTTAGAGAGGCTGGACCCTCCTGTGAGGGAGCCAGCATCTCTGACTATTATTTTTGGAGTCAGGGCTTGAGAAGCCCTGTTCTCCCTAGATAGGACTGGTGGAGGGGATTCTTCCTCCAGTTCACTATCATCCTCCTCTGTGTTATCCACAGAGGGGTTGGCTCTTTCATACTCTGCCAACAGCTCCTGGAGCTGTACTTTGGTAGGTCTGGAGCCCATTGTTATTTTTCTTATGTTACAGAGTGACCTTAGCTCTTTCATCTTGAGATGGAGGTAAGGTGTGGTGTCGAGTTCCACCACATTCATCTCTGTACTAGGCATTATTCTTCTAAAAGCTGGAATGCTTTTAAGAATCTAAAACTAGTTCTAGAATCTAATTCAAACTTTTACAAACGTTTAAACTCTAAAAGAAATGCTAACAGGGACTAACACAAGGCCCTAGCAGGACTTTAAAGAATTTAGTAAAAATTTCAAATTGCAAAAAATCAATAACTAATGACAATTTTTGGAATTTGTCGTGTGATCAGGTATTGGCTGAGTAGTCCAGCAAATGAAAAGTCTTGTACCCCACCGCTGATCCACCAATGTAGGAAGTTGGCTCTGTATGTGCTATTTCAAAGTAAGGAATAGCATGCACAGAGTCCAAGGGTTCCCCTTATAGGTAAAATAGTGTTAAAAAGAGATAATACTAATGCTCTATTTTGTGGTAGTGTGGTCGAGCAGTAGGCTTATCCAAGGAGTAGTGTTAAGCATTTGTTGTACATACACACAGACAATAAATGAGGTACACACACTCAGAGACAAATCCAGCCAATAGGTTTTGTTATAGAAAAATATCTTTTCTTAGTTTATTTTAAGAACCACAGGTTCAAATTTTACATGTAATAGCTCATTTGAAAGGTATTGCAGGTAAGTACTCTAGGAACTTTGAATCATTACTTTAGCATGTATACTTTTTACATAAAACACAATAAGCTGTTTTAAAAGTGGACACTGCAATTTTCACAGTTCCTGGGGGAGGTAAGTTATTGTTAGTTTCAACAGGTAAGTAAGGCACTTACAGGGTTCAGTTCTTGGTCCAAGGTAGCCCACCGTTGGGGGTTCAGAGCAACCCCAAAGTTATCACACCAGCAGCTCAGGGCCGGTCAGGTGCAAAGGTCAAAGAGGTGCCCAAAACACATAGGCTATAATGGAGAGAAGGGGGTGCCCCGGTTCCAGTCTGTCAGCAGGTAAGTACCCGTGTCTTCGGAGGGCAGACCAGGGGGGTTTTGTAGGGCACCGGGGGGGACACAAAGTAGCACAGAAAGTACACCCTCAGCAGCGCGGGGGCGGCCGGGTGCAGTGTGCAAACACGCGTCGGGTTTCCTTCAGTTTTCAATGGGAGACCAAGGGGTCTCTTCAGTGATGCAGGCAGGCAAGGGGGGGGCTCCTCGGGGTAGCCACCACCTGGGCAAGGGAGAGGGCCTCCTGGGGGTCACTCCTGCACAGAAGTTCCGTTTCTTTAGGGGCTGGGGGCTGCGGGTGCAGGGTCTTTTCCAGCCGTCGGGAAATGGAGTTCAGACAGTCGCGGTCAGGGGGAGCCTGGGGATTCCCTCTGCAGGCGTCGCTGTGGGGGTTCAGGGGGGACAACTTTGGTTACTCACAGTCGTAGAGTCGCCAGAGGGTCCTCCCTGAGTTGGTTGTTCTCCACCAGTCGAGTCGGGGTCGCCGGGTGCAGTGTTGCAAGTCTCACGCTTCTTGCGGGGAGTTGCAGGGGTCTTTAAATCTGCTCCTTGTAACAAAGTTGCAGTTCTTTTGGAGCAGTGCCGCTGTCCTCGGGAGTTTCTTGTCTTTTTCGAAGCAGGGCAGTCCTCAGAGGATTCAGAGGTCGTTGGTCCCTTGGAAAGCGTCGCTGGAGCAGGGTTCTTTGGAAGGCAGGAGACAGGCCGGTAAGTCTGGGGCCAAGGCAGTTGGTGTCTTCTGTTCTTCCTCTGCAGGGGTTTGTCAGCTCGGCAGTCCTTCTTCTTGTAGTTGCAGGAATCTATTTTCTAGGTTCAGGGAGAGCCCTTAAATACTAAATTTAAGGGCGTGTTTAGGTCTGGGGGGTTAGTAGCCAATGGCTACTAGCCCTGAGGGTGAGTACACCCTCTTTGTGCCTCCTCCCAAGGGGAGGGGGTAACATCCCTAATCCTATTGGGGGAATCCTCCATCTGCAAGATGGAGGATTTCTAAAAGTTAGAGTCACTTCAGCTCAGGACACCTTAGGGGCTGTCCTGACTGGCCAGTGACTCCTCCTTGTTGCTTTCTTTGTTTCCTCCAGCCTTGCCGCCAAAAGTGGGGGCCGTGGCCGGAGGGGGCGGGCAACTCCACCTTTGAGGCTCACCGCCAGGTGTTACAGCTCCTGCCTGGGGGAGGTGTTAGCATCTCCACCCAGTGCAGGCTTTGTTACTGGCCTCAGAGTGACAAAGGCACTCTCCCCATGGGGCCAGCAACATGTCTCTAGTGTGGCAGGCTGCTGGAACCAGTCAGCCTACACAGATAGTCGGTTAAGTTTCAGGGGGCACCTCTAAGGTGCCCTCTGTGGTGTATTTTACAATAAAATTTACACTGGCATCAGTGTGCATTTATTGCACTTAAAATGTCTAAGGTATTGCTTAGACACTGTAGGGGCACAGTGCTCATGCACTGGTGCCCTCACCTATGGTATAGTGCACCCTGCCTTAGGGCTGTAAGGCCTGCTAGAGGGGTGTCTTACCTATACTGCATAGGCAGTGAGAGTCTGGCATGGCACCCTGAGGGGAGTGCCATGTCGACTTACTCATTTTGTTCTCACTAGCACACACAAGCTGGCAAGCAGTGTGTCTGTGCTGAGTGAGGGGTCTCCAGGGTGGCATAATACATGCTGCAGCCCTTAGAGACCTTCCCTGGCATCAGGGCCCTTGGTACCAGAGGTACCAGTTACAAGGGACTTATCTGGATGCCAGGGTGTGCCAATTGTGGAATCAAAAGTACAGGTTAGGGAAAGAACACTGGTGCTGGGGCCTGGTTAGCAGGCCTCAGCACACTTTCAATTCAAAACATAGCATCAGCAAAGGCAAAAAGTCAGGGGGTAACCATGCCAAGGAGGCATTTCCTTACAGGGGGGTAATGTTACTAACCTGTTGCAATGATGGTTCATGGGTGGGCAATGTGATATGGATGCCTGTGTAGGGGGTGATCACTCCACGCTTGTGGTAGGTCTTTGAATGGGGGACCGGGGATTAGGCTGTAGTCCTGGCAGCATTTACGGACTGGATCTGCAGTATGGTGGATTGTTTCAGTTGTTATACTGTATGTCCGGGATGGGGGTTGGCTGTTTGTGGGGTTTAATTGGCACAGTTTGTCAATGTTTGTTGTCGTTTTCACAGTGCAGGTACTATGGCGTAACGGGCATGAGATGCCTCTCTCACCTCTTCCTGGATGGATGGATGGTGGGGGGGTGAAAGTGGGTGAGTTGGTAATCCAGTATCATTATGGATGCTAGGGAGCTGAAGAGTTTCACCAAAAGACATAGGGTACACTCCTTTTTAAAGAGGCAGAAGGTGCAGATCACCTGTCTCCAAGAGAAGCATATGATGGAGGAGGAGGCGCAAAAGCTATCTAAGGAATGGCTGGGCCAAATGTCTTCTTCCTTCTTCTCCTCTTAGGCGAGGTGTGTGACAGTGTGGGTGGCTCCCGGGGTTCCCTTTACCCACACGTATACTGAGGCTGATGTCGAGGGGAGGCATGTTCTTATTGAGGGCTTGCTGGATGGTTCACCCGTCATTATTCTTAACACATATGCACCCAATGTTGATTATCCCTTCTTTTACACCAAAATCCCAGAGATCCTGGGGGAGAGTGTGGATAAGCCTATTATTTGGGCAGGGGATTACAACAGTATATTGAATGGGGAGTTGGATTGCATCCCTCCGAAGCTAGGGACCAAGCCCCAGATGGTGAGATCACTCACGGATGTGATGAGGCAGTTGGGGTTGTGGGATGGTTGGAGGGAGTTGCATCCGGATGGTAGGGAGTTTACCTGTCACTCTAGAACCCAACATACTCATGCCTGATTGGATGGGTTTCTTTTGGCTGGCCTTAATGGCTCACAGGTATTTGGGTCACACATTTGGGTCGGTTTCTGTCTTATCATGGTCCTGTCTTGATGCAAGTACAATGGGGGGTGGTTGGTGTTAGTGCTGCACGTAGTTGGCATCTACCAGCAGAATTTCTTGTGGATGCTGGATGTAGGGAGGGTGTGGGTGAGGCCATTACTGGTTACATGGACTTGAATTGGAACACAACAGCTTCTAGGGGTCTGGAGTGGGAGGCCATGAAGGCTGTGGTGCGGGGGGGTATGCATTGGTACGGCATGTGGAGTGCGCAGGCGCATGGAGTGTGAACTCACGGGGCTCTGCAGCGGAAGCTTCCAACAACGAGAGCAGCTGAAAGGGAGGAATTTAGATTATACAAGCAAGTAAAGCAGATGTGTCTCCCACAGTTGGATGCGGAGAGTAGAGAGGCTCTGGATGGAGCGATTACTGTTGAGGAGGTGAGCAAAGCAATGGCTGCGATGTCTAAATCTATGTCTCCTGGTGGTGATGGGTTTCCTATTGAGTTGTATCAGACGTTCTCTTTGACTTTGCTTCTGGAAGTGTTTGAGGAAGCCCGCAAGTGTGGCAGGTTGCCAGAATCGATGCGACAGGGCATAGTATGTTTGTTGCTTAAGCCGGAGGGGAGCCCAATGATCCTTCATCGTATTGCCCGCTCAAAATGTTAAATAGCGAAGTTAAGATCCTCTGCAAAATCCTAGCCTCTCTACTTTGTGGGGTGATTCAGAGATTGGTGCATGAGGATCAGTGTGGTCATCTGGCACATGTCCTACATGAGACGGAGGGCAAGAAAGCTGAATTCTTGCTGGTGTCGGATCTTGTGAAGGCGTTCAACACGGTTGAGTGGGGGTTTCTGGTGGAAGTGTTGCGGGGTATGGGGTTTGGTCCTAGTTTTTGTGCCTGGGTGAGGCTATTATACACTGCTCCCACTGCACAGGTGTGGGGGGGACTCTCTGATGCCTGGGAGATTGGTAGGGGCACAAGACAGGTGTAAGAAATAACGAGTGACAATGGATAAAATATATAAATCCTGTGGCTTATTGCGGTCATCAACAGTAACCGTCAGCTTGCTTCGGTCTCCTACAGCAGAATCCCCTAACGTCCAGCATCCCTCCCACATTCCAATTCCCCTGACATTCCACAACCACATTCTGAAGATTACCTAGATATAGCACATTTCCCTTCCTAAAACAGAAATATAAAAAAAACGAAAAACAATAAATGGAGTTGCATAATCCAAAATATACAGAAAATACAAAATGAAAACACCAGATATAGATAATACCAGAGTATGCAACATAACTTTTATACCACAATAACACTAAATTTCTAATTACACAAAATCTCTAAATTTGCACGGTGGACAACGTTTCCTCGCATTGAGTTTTACTCTTGAAGCAACAGAATCCCTATTCACTATATTGTCCCCAAAATTCCCTTGATCTCCAACCTCTTCGTAGACCTCTTCAGAGGCTTCAGCAGGGACAGACTGTCTGTACACTCTTTCGCTTCCCGCCCATTCAACAGGTCGTGCAAGTTCTTCACGAAAACCACTCCAACCTGCTACCAGGTGATCACTACAATTCCCTTCATTACCATCAACTTGGTCACCACGGCATTTCGCCACCCTTCTCACATTCCACACTTTGCCATCCTGCGTAACCACACTATTCCTTAACACCTTGACCACCTTGATAGCCTTTCCAAATCTGCTTTCAGTCTTTCTTACCAAACCAGGCTTACGTATCTTAACCCAATCTCCAACTACAAACTTAGGTTCTTTCACATTCCACTTTCTGTCATAAATCTCTTTAATCTTCATCTGTTTGCCCTTGACTCTTTCCCTCACTTCTTCCATAGATACACTTTCCCATTCTTTGCCATTCTTCCTCTTGAACCACCATGGAAATAATTTCGATACAGGATGTCTTCCCCTTAACAATCTAAAAGGACTTACACCTGTTGTGGATTGTGGAGTAATCCGATAAAGCCATAATCTTTCTCTTAACTTTTCCTTCCACAAACTTCCAAAACTATGTGCCCAAATTATGCTGTCTTTAAGAAAACGATTAAATCTCTCCACCTGTCCGTTGCCTTGTGGTTCATACAACGGATTAGTTACATGTTTAATATTGCTGTACCTAAAAAAACTCTGTGTTTCACCAGCAACCAATTGAACCCCATTGTCCGAAATCAAATCTTCTGGATAACCCTCCCTAGCAAAAATTTCCTTGAAAAATTCTATTATACTACTCGCTGAAACACACAGAACCAATTTTACCTCAGGCCACTTGGAAAAATAATCGTTAAGCACTAGAGCATAACGTGCATCAGCTGGAAGGGAATAAAATGGACCAGTAATGTCAAATCCCAATTTCTGCCAGGGAGAGGTCGGCCAGGAAACAGGTGCCAAGGGAGCAGGCACAGTTCTTAACATTTTCTCTGCGTTTACACAAACATCACATTCTCTGACCACTCTATCTACCATTTTATCTAATCCTGGCCACCAGAAACATGTGCATACCAATCGTTTCATAGATGCCCCTCATGTGCTATGCTCAAAATGGTCTGCAACAAACCGCTGGTAGGAATGCACTTCCCTTTCTTGAATAACATCTCATTTACCACTTCCAATTCATCCCTAACCATAGCAAACAGTTCTAATTCTGAGGCAACCCTACCTCTACCAGGCCAACCATCTCTCACATATTTTATTACCTCCTGCAATATACAATCATTTTTCAACCAATCCATCCAATCTTCTTCTTTGATGCTCCCAAACTCTTCAATCATGTATCCTGACACATTAGAAACTACATCATTCTCCAACATCTCACGGAATGCCTCATCCCCCTTTGTCTCATTCTGTGGAAGTCTTGACAGACAATCTGCCATCGCATTACTCCTCCCCGGCACATATTCAACCTCAAAACAATACTCTTGCAATCTTGACACAAGTCTGGCAATACGAGCCGTGGCATTCCATCCCCCACCTGGAGAAAGAATACACACCAAGGGTTTATGATCAGTTTGAAGAATGAACTTCGTACCCCAAATATAATCCCTGAAATGTTCAACAGCCCGGGTACACGCTAACAACTCCTTTTCAATCACAGTGTATTTTCTTTCTGTGTCATTGAGTGTACGTGAGGCAAATGAGAAATTCCACCTGTCCTTGCCACATCTTTGAGATAACACACCTCCAATTCCATACATGCTCGCATCCACCGTCACCACACATTGTGCCCCCACACTGAAAGGTCTCAAAGTTGGAGCCCCCACAATCTCCCTTTTTATCCTCTCAAAGGCTTCATTTTGTCTTTCCAACCAAATGTACTGGATCCATTTCCGTGTGAGTTCTCTCAAAGGTTCCATTTTTGTGGCAAAATTGTCAAGAAATTTACTATAGTACTCACATAATCCAGCAAATGATAATAGTTTCTCACGATTGTCAGGAGCAGGAGCATTTACAATAGCATCAACCAAAGACTGTTTTGGAACTACACCATTACCAGATATGCTATGCCCTAAATATTCCACAGATTCGGCAAAAAACTTACATTTGTTTTCCTTTAAAGTAAAGCCATTTTCCCTCAATACATTACAAACATTTGCCACATGTTCTTTGTGGTCTTTTTCATCCCTGGAAAATATTAAAATGTCATCTTGGAAACATTTGACATATTTATCCATGTCTTTGAACAAGTGAAACATTGCCCTTTGAAAAACTGATGCCGCAGAGGCTAAACCAAAGGGCATCCTTTTGAACTGGAACAAGCCTTGTGGGGTGATAAACGCCGTAAGATGCCTTGAATCCTCCGTCAACTCTATTTGATGATACGCTGATCTTAAATCTAGGGTGGTGAAAATATTTGCTCCTTCTAGCAGACTGATCACCTCATTGATCTTAGGCAGAGGGTGACAATTCACAATAATATTTGCATTCACAGCCCTCAAATCCACGCATAACCTCAAAGATTTGTCAGGTTTCCGGGTCAACACAATTGGAGAAACCCATTCAGAGGATTCTATTCCTTATATAACATTGTCTTCTATCATCTCTGTCAATATATGTTTAAGTTCTTCTCTAACACATATAGGTACATTTCGGAGTTTCTGCACTACAGGTTTAGCATTATTCTTAACCTTTATCTTATGGCTGTAATTCACCAATTTACCCAGATTATTGGTGAAAACTTGTGGAAATTTGGAAATGATCTCCTCCCTGTTTTCCCAACATCCTACTGCCAAGACAGGTTCTTTGCTTCTGGGGTTCAAAATTATATTCAATTTACCGTGATCCTTCCAACCCAAGACATTCACGCCTTTTGATGCTACATACAACTTAATGTTTGCTCTTCTTTCTTTAAACACGATTTCCGTCTCCACAAACCCCATAACATCAATTGTCGTACATTCAAAACTCTCAGCCACGATGTCAGGTTCATTTAAATCAGTTGTGTTCCAAATACCTTCAAACATACGTTCGAAATAATCTTGCACAACAATTGTCCACGGCGATCCCGAATCCGCCATAAGTACTAACTTTCTTCCTGCCACTAGCACCTCACACATAGGTCGTTTTGACACATTCCCTTTTTCGCCATCACCACTTTTCAGCGATAACACCGTCCCACTATGCTCATCGCCTTTCACATCACGGCCCCATCCATCCACCTCAGATTTTCCAACATTCACACACGCCATTTTTCCTCTCAACATGTTATTATTATTTTTTTTAACATCCCTGCATACCCTAGCAAAGTCTCCTATTCTACCACATTTCTTACAATCCTTTCCAATAGCAGGACACTGAGCTGACGACGCTAAATGATTCAAACTACCACACCGAAAACAAGCATATTTATCCACCCTGCCATACCTTTCTTTTCTCTCTACAACACTGTTACTGTCACTTATTTTACTATTGGAATTCCCTCTCACAGCACCCACAACATCCAATTCCATACTACCAGCTTTGTCAGACTCTTGTATAGTTTTTATCCATTTTTCTGACTGTTCTAAAGCTTTAGCAGTTGCAATAACATCTTGTAGTTTAGGATCTCCCATAACTCACAAATGTTCCTAAATTTTCCTACTTTTTACGTGCACAATAATTTGGTCTCTAATCATTTCATCAGCCATTTCTCCAAAATTACAATGTACAGATAAACCACGCAGTGCCGTCAAAAAGTCATCAAAAGTTTATTTGGGATGCTGCACTCTTGTGTAGAACTTGAATCCATTCAACGCAATGCTTGGTGTAGGCTTGAATCTATTTTCCAATCTTATTAATGCTTCTTTGAACACATCCACATCTCCATCACCTTGTCCCAAAATAGCCACAGGTGGTAAAGTTCTGAACACCATTTGTCCCTCCGAGCCCAGACAATGCAGCAAAGTATATTTTTTACTTTCTTGAGACATATTTTCAACATCCATTGCATTCATATAGGTTAAGAATTCTTCTTTCCACCTGGACCAAGGCATAGGAGGATCACCTTTGTTTTGCAAACATTTAGCCGGTGGTTCAAATTGCATAACTTGTTCACTATTATTCCTATGTGTGGGTCTTTTTTCGACTTTTACTGCTGTACCTACAGTCCTATTTCTATCTTTACCACAAGCAAGGAACCAGAAGCTCAGTACTGGAAATTCAGCAAGCTGTACACAATGAACTCAGATGAGGTAAGCCGTGCTGTCCTGATTAACGTTAAACACGATACGTGTCCATCTTTAAATATGCCCACTGAAACACAAGTTGCTCCCACCGATAAACGAGAGCAGCACGATGGGAACAGTGCAGCGTGTGTTACCTGAACGCGCTGCACCGCCGCTGAAGCAGAATGCTGCCGCGCTGTGAACATATTGCGTGCGCCACGTGTTTTGAACTTAGTTGTGTTAACGGCTAAGTTCAATGCCAGTTCATAAACCACACAGTAACTAACATTAAAGTTACCAACACAGTCCGTATTCCATAAGATTTTCTCCTCAGCCGTATGTCCTTGAAATCCAAACATATACGTTTCCGTAACACCAGAGAGAAAAAATAAAAAAAAACTTCCCAGACGCGTATAGGTATAGGTCCGCAAAAGAGATACAATGTATCTAGCGAAAGTATCTCCAAACTCTCGTCGCCACTGTAAGAAATAACGAGTGACAGTGGATAAAATATATAAATCCTGTGGTTTGTTGCGGTCATCAACAGTAACCGTCAGCTTGCTTCGGTCTCCTACAGCAGAATCCCCTAACGTCCAGCATCCCTCCCACATTCGAATTCCCCTGACATTCCACAACCACATTCTGAAGATTACCTAGATATAACAACAGGGTTGTCCGCTTTCGCCTCTCCACTTTGCTTTTGTTGTGGAACCGCTGGTGATATGGCTTCGGGAGAGTATGGCTCCTTGTGGGATCAGGGGGAGGAGGTCACTCACGTGGTTTCTTTATATGCAGATGATGCCCTAGTGTATCTCCGGGAACCTAGTGTCTCGGTTCCGATGTTGTTACAGAGGATGGAGGTTGTGTCTGGCCTCGGAGTTAATCAGAAAAAATCACTCCTGTTCCCCCTTGGGTCCCTCTGCGGTATTCTCCAGGCTGACTTGTCAGAGGCTGGTCTCCGATGGGAAATTGAGAGTTTCCGTTATTTGGGCATTTGGGTCACGCACACTGTGGCTGCACACAATATACACAATGTTGAGCGGGTGGTTGCCGGCTTGGAGCGCTCGGTCTCTTTTTGGAATAAATTACCTTTATCTGTTATGGGCAGGGGAGCGATAGCAAAGATGGTCTTCCTGCTGCGGTGCCTTTATTTGGTTCAGAATTCCATGTATCCATTGACTGCTCGGTTCTTTCGTAGGTTGGATAGCCTCTTAATTTCTTTGGTATGGGCTGGGCGATGTAGTAGAGTGGCTCTGCCGGTTCTGCAGGGTGATCTTGATGGAGGAGGGCTAGCGATTCGCAATCTCAGGCATTATTATTATGCAGCGCATTTACAATTTGCTGCTAAATGAGTGACAGATACTGACAATTGGGAGAAGAGATTGTTTACTGGAGTTTTGGATAGGCAGGCACTGGTGTATCTTTTAATGGCAGGGGTAGGTCTACCACTGTTGTTCCCCATCTGGTGAGGTTCACTGCTGGGAGCAGGCTGTTAAACAAGTGCTTCGACGGGCCCCCTTCAACCGGGAATTGAGAATATAGGATCTCCCGTCCTTTAGAGAAATGGAACAGTTAATGTCTGTGAAAGCCTGGAGACTGGGCGGTTGCAAAGTAATTGGGGATCTTTCGCTGAGGCCAGGCACTTGTTAGGTGTGGGATCTGGCTGGTCTGGGAATAGAGGCAACACCAATGGCTTGTCTGTTGGGTGTGGTCCAGAAGCCACAGGTCAGACTATTCCATATAAGTTAGCTCAGCTGGCATTAGTACTGGCTAGGCGCAGGGTAGCGATTGGATGGATGAGCACCCGTAGCCCATTACTCCCTGACTGGATACGGGACCTAATAGAGTGGGGTGTGGCAAAGGAGCGACAGATGTGCTGCACGCGTAAGGATGATAAGGTGCTCGCTGACCTGGAGGTATGGGGTACATTGCTGGACCGGTTCTCTGGTGTGGAGGGGGGGAGCTCTGCAGACAATACAGAGGATGAGGGTGGGGACATTGCATAATGAGTCTATTGAGTTGGTGACAATCAACTATGGTTTTGCCATTTATTCTTATTCCTCACAGATTACATATCGTGTTTGGTCTTATATGGATTTTATGCAGGAAGGGGTGGTGGTTGGGTATTTAACTGCATATTGGATGTGATTGGCCTCTGGTTGGTACATGCTCGATACCACTAATGTATTGTAATACAGTATGACTAATTTGTTTTTTCTTTTCTGGCATGACCTGCACTGTTCTGTTTGTTTACAGTTTCTAAAACTCAATAAAAACAGTTTAAAAAAAAAATAGTATCTTCTAGCATTGCAGGTTGTAGCTTCCAGAGTGGTATTGCTGGTCTGTTTGGCTGTGGAGTAAATCTCAGAAGAAGAGAACTGTGGTCTGAAAGGGCACATCCCAGATATTCTGTTGTCCACACCGTGTGGCATAACCCTGCTGAGCAGAACAGCCTGTCTATCCTGGTGTGTAAGTTGTGTATGTGTGAGTAGTAGGAATAATCCCGCTCCCTTTCATGCTGGAGTCCCCACAAATCAGTTAAGTGCCATTGCCGTAACCATTCCCCGAACCCCACAGCCAGTTTCCAGGCCAGCACCGCCTACAATGGTTGAGCAGAGCAGTCCAACTGGATATTATCGACACAGTTAAAATCCCCTCCAATCAAGAGGTCACCCCTTAGCATTAAACCCACCTGCGCCAATAAATGATGGAAAAAAACAAGCTGGTCCTGATTTGGGGAATAAACACAATGCAGGGGGACGTCCCATCCCAACAGCTTGCCTGAGACCAGGACGTACCTCCCCTCCTTATCAATGAGTGTGTGCAGGGGCTCAAAATGAACTCCCAGCCTGACCCAGAGCAATGCCCCTCTAGCACAGAGGTGTCCCCACCATCTCCGTTGCAACTGGGCTATTTCTACCCCCTCCATGTGTGTTTCTTGTAACATTGGTATATGGACACCTCTGCACTGGAGGTACTGGTAAACTGTAACATTTGGTTGCTGATCCCAGAACCCAGACAATCCAGGTCAAGCATGTAATAAGTTGTGATGTGGTAGTCATATGCCTACAGACATGCCAAGTTGCCCAGCAGGTGCACCCGGCCCCACCTCCAGCCCCTTCCTCCAACCACACCATATAATACAACTCCTGCCTCGTTGAAACATTAACCACTACCCCATAATGAACTCCCCATCCCCAGGGCTGAATGGCAATGGCCTTCCACCCAAACAAGTAAACTTCTGCGGACTAAACCACTTCTCTTGTGTTGTTCCCAGGCGCTCTTTCAAAGAGCGTGGTGATGGGGGTGAAGCTTCCAGCAATCGAAGGCCAGCAATGTCACTCCTGCCAATCGAATGCAATTGTATTCGACCTCAGGTGCGCCCCCAGCAACAAAGGGAGACCTTATCCTCCTCATGCATACATTAGACCTCATGTCCATCGACCCATGATCCTCTCAATCTGGCATTGCTCATCGGTCTGGAGGTCCACAACTGCCAGCTTTGAGCCGAAGAGCGCTGGACAGACCTGTGCGAGCTTGTTAACAAATAGTGAAAATATGCAGGCAGTTATATCAGATCATCCACGGACTAATGAACTCCCCAACCCCAGAGCAGAACGGCAATGTCCTTATGCCCAAACAAGTAAACTTATGCGGATGAAACCACTTCTCCTGTGTTGTTACCAGGCGCTCCTACAGAGATCATGGTGATGGGGGTAAAGCTTCCAGCTATCGAAGGCCAGCAATGTCACTCCTGCCCATCAAATGCAATACTATTCGACCTTAGATGTGCCCCAGCAACAAAGGGAGACCTTGTCCTCCTCATCTATACATTAGACCTCATGTCCATCGACCCATGGTCCTCTCTATCTGGCATTGCTCATCGGATTGGAGGTCCACAACTGCCAGCTTTGAGCCAAAGAGTACTGGACAGACCTATGCGACCTTGTTAACAAATAGTGAAAATATGCAGGCAGTTATATCAGATCATCCACGGACTGGGGGGTTATCACTGGTAACCCGTCGTTCTCAGGGTGTGATCTATCGGCCTCAGAGTCTGTTGCTGATCCACCTGCATCTGTCCCTGAGCCATGCTGAGCGCTGTGCTGTCTTGCAATGTCTGCTTCTGCTTTCATTGCAACCTCCCTCTCTGTGTGATTTTGTGACAAAGTGGGTTTCAATCACTGCTCCTGCCTTCGGACTCTCCGGTGCTTCCAAGTAGGCCCCCGCATTTCATCCCGCTGCTTGTGCTTTTTCCCCTAACCAGGTGGTCCCAGCCTTATGTGCCTCCAGCCAGTCCAATGCTTCATGGGGATCCTAACAAAAATGTGTTTTGCTGTCCATTATGATTTTTAGTTTGGCCGGGAATAGTAGGGAATACTGTATCCCCATCTCTCTCAGTGCTCTTTTCACTTCCATGTTTGATGCTCTTTTTTCGTGCATCGCCGCTGTATATTCAGGGAGCATGTTCACTTTTCCATTCTCAATGGAGTAGGGGCCATCTTTGAGGATGCAATTCAATATAATGTCCCTGTCGTGGCAATGCAGCAATTTGGCCACTACTGTATGTGACTGTCTGCCTGGGGCCGGTGGGCGGGTTATCACTCTGTGCGCCCGCTCCAGAGCAAAGAAAGGCTTGAGTCTGTTAGGGGCCACTTCTGTCTGGAGCCAAGTCTTGAGGTACGCCACCATGTCTTTTCCTTCCACTCCTTCCGGGAGCCCAAACTAATCTGATGTTATTGCATCTGTTGCAGCCTTCCGTGTCTTCCACCTGATATTCCAGTCTACAAACTCGGTCAGTCAGTTCTGCAACTTGATGCGTAAGTGCTTCTTGAGCAGGGCGTATGTCTTCCAGATCACGCTCCGTCTCTTGCATTCTGTCCGCCAATTTCTAGTATTCACCCCATAGTAACTCCAGGCCCACCACTAAATAGCCCCAATATCTTGTTGAAGAGCTGTTTCAGTGTCCAAGATTGCTGCCAAAATGTTATCAAATTGAGATTGCATGGTAGTGGACATGGCTTCTGGCCCCTCCGCATGTTTTGGCATTGTCTCCAGTGTATTCAAACCATCCTGAACCGCCTGAGAGGGTCTCACTCACGGTTTCCCCATTGTATACAAACTTATCTCGGTCACTGCCTCAGGGCTAATTAAGCGATTACTTGCTCTACTCTAGTTGGGGCACTCCAAGAGTCAATTTGTTGCTGTCCTGGTCACATAAGGGAACGTCGAGGCCCGGACCTCCAGCAGTGCCGTCAAATAAGGAATGAGCTTGCTGCCCCACCCACAGGGCTTTGCCTGATGAGATCCAAATTATTGGGGGGGAGGGTGTCCAAGGGTGCATCACCCACTTCACTCGTCTATCGTATGGCGCAGGATGCCTAGGCCCTTAGTGCCATGGTGATGCTTTCACCGTGCCAGGTCCGGTGGCTCCAGGCTTGGCCATCTTACTTGGGGGGGTTACTTTGCCGCACTATTTTCAGGTGTTCCTCTGTACCCCAGGCACAGCCTTGCAGTGCCTGTCCGTCATCCGCCTCTCACCTCTATGTATCCTTGGTCTGCCTCCTCTGACAGCACTCTCCAGGAGAGTCTCGTCCCTATCACAGAGGCATTGTGGGGCTGGGAAGCCTACGGCCGTGTCCTGAATCCACCTGGCCAAGCTCCACACCCTGCACCACTTCACCTCGGTCTCCTCCAGCAGTAACATGTGCCAGCCGACCCAGTCTGGCCGACTCCAATCTCGTCTGCCATCTGTTCCATCGTCTCCCTTGGGATCGCCCAGGAATCTCACAGGCCTGAGCCGGCCGCTCCGCACCCCCACCAAGCAAGACGTGAGAGCCGGCTATTCAGAGCTGCCCTGCAACCGGGCTGCCCCTCTGTCTCCCGCTCCTTCTGGTCAGCATTGGTCCTCAGCTTGGGCTCCCCCAATCACTCCACTCCTTCGTGGCAAGTTGGGTTATCAGAGGGCTCCATGGGCGATTTGTTATACAGGAGGTATGATTGGGCCCATGTGGAGCGTTGTACTCACAAGTCCGCCATTGCTGGCTACTAAGGCACGCCCCTCCTGCTTTGCATGTTAACAGGGAACATATTCATGGCAATTCACTGGAGCTGGAAGGAGAGAAGTACAGTCACTGCCATAGGACAGGTATATTTTACAGAGTGAACAGCAAAACTATGGTGGAGGCTCCTCTCAGACGTGGCCTTTTCCACACCCTTCATTGCATTTTAAATCCTGTTTGGTTTGAGTTATTTGAGAACCGCACTGGGCAGTATTGAGTATTAGGCAGACATAGGCGAAAGGGCCAGTTTCTCTGATTTTTATATTATGGGGATGAGAATAATCTTTGAAATCTTACACTGTACCTGATTAGCAAAATTTGCATTTTGATTGCCTTTTTACTTCTCTGTGGTTCACCATTCAGATGACACCAAAGGAAAAATATTGAACCTGATACATCTTTTGTCTTCTCTCCAGTGGACTAAGGTGGCCTGGGACAGACAAACTGAGGCTGAGCGGACAAAGCAAAAGACCAAATAGTGACTATATTGTCAATGGTGAAAGAGGCATCCCTGGTTTCATGCACCTAGAGAGTGGGGAAGTGGGTGAGTGTATGTGCACCTGTGTGTGCTTGTGTGAATGGGTAGAAGTGGGTATGTGCGGCTCTCTCACAACATTTTAAAACTAACCAGCCACCCATCTTGTGAGTATCACATGACCGCAATGTGGTGGGCAACACGTAAGTCCAGCACCGAGTGTGCAAACACACACACACTCACTCTCTTTCTCTCTGTCTCGCTATATCTTTCTTTCTCTCTTACACACACACACGCACATCAACTTTGGACTTGGGGAGCCAGGTTTCAGTCCCTCGTTGACTGAACATCCTGTGATTCTGGACAAATCACTTGATCTTCTCATGTCTAAAAAATGAATTTGAATTTCTGTAATGATGTCTGGTGCTTATGTCCAAACTCAGCTCGTGCTACATAAAAATCGCAAATATAAAAACAGTAGTCGTTGGGAAGATTAGTAACCAGGGACGTTTTAAAACATGAGCAAAGTGGGCAATCGTCTAGAGCTTCCATCTTCCAAGGGGTTCCTGGGAATTTCAACTTTATCTCTTTCTCACATTTATTTTTACATCTCAGTCTTTCTCTTTTCTGTGTACCTCCACCTCTAATTCTTTAACTGTTTGCCTGTTGTCATTTTAAGAACTTTTGGGCCCTCTGGAAAGACATATTTTGGGGCATATTTATACGCCACTAGCACCACCTTGTGCCACATAAGCTAATGTGGCTCAACGAGGCCAAAATCCTAGGCACATATTCACAAAGTGGCGCAATGCATGCATTGCGGCACTTTGTAAACCTTTGAGTTACATTATGCCTGCGCCAGGCATCATGTATGCATAGGGGGCGTTCCCCTGTTAGGAGGGCCGAAAAAATTGCGCAAGGAAATATAATAGATTTTCCTGTGTCATTTTGTATGGCACTGTTAATGCCTGCTCAGAACAGGTGCTAAAAGGAAGCTTCCATTATTTATAATGGGCCCTTATGTACTCTGTAGGAGTAGCGCCAATATTTTGGCACTACTCCTGCAGAGTACATCAATAGTGTCATGAAAAATTATGCTATTTCCCCCAACCCTGCACCATGGTGCGCCATATTTTAAATACATTGCACACATGGTGGCGGTGGGGGGGTGCTAAGGGGCACTGGGAAAGTTGCACAGCACTCAGTGGAGCCCCACTTTCCATAAATCTGCCTCTTTGTCCCTTTTTGTCTAACCCAGTTTCTGAAAGTTCATTTAGGAGGTACCATGTGGGTTTGAATTAACAGAAAATTGGTAATAATATTCCAGATTGTTGTAAACACGGGCCCACACAACAAATGTCGAACTGGACCCCGAAAAATCCTTAAGATGATACTGTTAGTACCTTCCATGTGGTATTTCCCAACATCTAGGGCAGCATTTACAGGGTTTATGTCTTTAAAAAAAAATCTTTTTAATGCTGCCTTCCATTTGCTTCACACTGCATCACAACAGTGTGAGAGGAATGAGAAATGATTGTGAATTACAATTATAAACCAGTTCCTATATTGTGAGTTCTAGGTTAGTTTTTCTAAATGCAAATACTAGCCCATACCTACTCACATAAAGCCTTAAAAAAATATATATATATATATATATTCGATGTACTGGAAAATTAGTGTTGTTAGCCACATTGATGAAGAAATTGAAGATGCTTAAAATATATTCACACTTTTTAGGGAGAGCATCAACACTGCTGGGAGATTACACTGAGACCTGTGAAGACAGCCAGATGGAGACCTGCGGATACACTCATTCATGTAGGGTAGTGTGAGTGTGCCTATGACTTTGCTGCACCCCTGTCGCGTGGTTTCTGTAACTCCAGATATTGTGCAAAACTGACTCGCCCAGCTAGTCATCAGCTTACATTCCTCCATCTGAACAGATGCTCAGTGTTCTCTTGGAAAGAGTTAGAAGGAATAGCTAGCAGCCTCATGTTGTGCAAAGAGACTTTTCCACTGGCAGTGCCATGATTGGAGCCCCCTTTGTATTTAGGTAACAACAAAAAAAACATACCCCATCAGTTGTGACACAGGCACTAACTGGGCCTGCTGTAGGAAATCCCTTCTCAGGAATCCTCCATGTTGAACTGCTCTAAGTATCAAACATCCACAAGTTCACTTTGGTGTTTGCCTGGTTCAACCAATACTGGGGATGTAACAACAGTAGGACTAACAACTGGATCAGACGACATTCTGATACAATGCTGTGACAAAATCATCACATGCATCATCTCACACCCAGATAGCTGAATTAGTGTGGCTGCAAGTGCACTAACAGGGAATGACACCTAAGAAGGAGTAATACCCTACAATTCGCTCACTCACCCATGCACTTATCTTAGTGGCTCAAGTGACTGCTCCAGAGATCTGGTTGTATCCTACATGCCACAGAAGCTTGAGGCACACAGGGCTGCCATGTGCTTGTAAGTAAAGCTTGCACTGCTGCTCCCTTCTGGGAGGGAGAGAGGCCTGTTTTACTGCTCTCAGCAGTACCTGTTCAACAAGGAAGGGAAGCTGCCACTTTTGCCACCCTGCCTGCATCTGTTCAGTGAGAGAGACAGATGTTTTCACTGCTGCAAAGTTGTACCTTTCTCGAAATAGAAAAACTTTCAATATTGCTGCCTATATTGTACCTCCCTGGAGTGTTTGACAGACCCTGGTTCTTTCTTCAGCGGTCATGGTAGCCTATCAGACCTTTGGCTGCTTCTCCTGTGGCTACCACCTGCCCTTTACCTCCCCCTTGTTTTAGAGAAGCTGTCAGTGCCACACTGTACCTACCATGTGAGTTAGTGATGCTTGGTCACGTTCTTTTCACTATATAAAAGCCACAACGCATGGTGATGTGAATGCTTGTTTTTATATATGATTCGAATGAAAGAGCAAACTGTCCAAAACATGTCAAGAGTTTATGTGTGTTGTTGCATGTAACACATAGTTTTTTAAATAGACTAAAGCCCTTTGTACATTTTTAAAATATAACTGGCAAGTGGCTTCATGTCATATGTGTGCCAACATCACTTTGCATGACCTCATCTTTGAGCCCGAACATTGGAACATTTTAAGCTGTTGGAAATGGGGTCTCTGTTTGACAGTCAGTTTGCACTCTGTCCAAGCCGGGACCCACACTCTAGTCAGGGTAGGGAGATACACACTTAGGATAACCCCTGCTCACCTCCTTGGTAGCTTGGCACAAGCAGTCAGGCTTATCTCAGAAGCAATGTGTAAAGTATTTGTACCAATAAACAAAGTACCACAGTGAAAACACCACAAAAGGACTCCACACCAGTTTAGAAAAATAGCCAATAATTATCTAAATCAAACAAGACCAGAACAGCAAAAATGCAACATACACAAGCAAAGATATGAATTTCTAAAGCAAAAAGAGTCTTAATCCATAGAAATCAATGGATGCGTGGCTTTAGCACATAGTACCTAGTATTCGTCAAAAATAAAGCCGCACGGGTGAGCGTGCATCAGAAAGGCAAGCAATGCGCCGATTCCTTACTCACAAGTGAGGCCGTGCGTCGATTCTTTCTCTGCCAGGTAAGCGATGCGCCAATCCTTTCCTCGCAGGGAAGAAATGCGCCGATTTCCGGACAAGCCGCCTCAGGTCTGCATGATGATGTTGCATGTTTTGACATCCAGGGACGATGCATGGAAAATCCGGACGCATTGCAGCAATGAATCCGCGCTGAGCTGGCGATGCAGTGATTTTACCAGTGATGCCTCAATTTTTCAGCCATGGTGCAGGTGCTGCATCAATTTCTCTGCTGCTGGGCTCCGTTGCGTGGATTTTCACCTTAGGTTCAACAGCTTCTCCTTTCAGGGGCCCAGAGACTGGATGTGGCACCACACTGGTATTCAATTATTGAGGATATCTTACTACTGGCAATGGGCAAACAACAATACTCCTTTGAAACAAAGGGGGCGCTAACATCTGATAACTTTTAGCCAGGATAGTTCAACAAATGTGCTGTAAAAACACTATTTGGTCCATTCAAAAACAGACTAAGGAGTTAACCAACTCCCAACCTTTGCGGAGAGGGTCAGCTTTGATCTCTACATCTGTTCACGCAGTGCTCTTCGGGGCTGGAAGGTAAACGTTTACAGAGCTCATTTTGGATCCGAGTCTGGCCCTGCAGGTGCACTCTGGTGGTGCTTATCTGCACTTTAATTTGCAGTGGGCAGTACCAGCACTTCTCTGCAGAAGAGTAATACTTTTAAATGGGAGAGTGCTACCACTTCCCAATAGTATTCTAAGATCGTGAGTACCTGCACTTTTATAAAAAAAATTCAAGCACTGATTTAAACCATAGAATCCAGCACCTCAGCATCTCAGGTGGAAAGTGGGATATACTGCAGCACCATCATAATGAATCGTGGCAAACTGGAGGTTGTCTGTCAACGATGGTCCTTCTTTCAAGAAAAGGTTGATGCTCGGTAGCTCTGATGGAAATTTAGGATGACAATTTCAATATAACGTGCATAAAATCAATGCTCAATACTCTTTTTGATAAGACTTCCAGCCCATGTCACAGGAAAAAAACTAAACTATGCTAATGTGACGGAGTCTGCATGATAACTAAGCCAGTTCTCAATGGTGTCAGGACCATACAGAACCATTTCCCAGCCTTCTTTTAAGTCATTACTCCTGAGCAGTAGGTTGGTGGTCGAAGAGGCCGGCCCATAGGGCACCTCTGTGCTCATTGGTCCCACTTTTCTGTTGTATAATCCATGCCAATAAGTTGAGGGTCTCTCTGTGCGCGAAGACAACCTGGTTGTAGAGTGGATACTTACGTGCTTGTTGATTTCCATGTGGAGTTCCAGGTTCTGGATCACTTCTCCGATGGTTGCAACCAACCTCCTGCGAGTCAGTTGGTGGGTGGAATTACGGGAGCAGGAGGTGCGGGACGTAGGCTCCGTTTCCCTGGATCAATAAAGAAAAAACATAGACTCACCTGTGGCTCCGGAGTCCATTCTTCCTACCAGCGTTCATAAGAAATTCAGTCCCACACTCCTATCTCACTAAGAAGATTCAGGTTGAATGAATTGTGGGTCCCTACGTTTGATTTTCAGAAAAACTGACATATTTTTACTGAGCCCTAAAGTTATATTCTAGCCTTCCTAATTTTTTAACTACTATCACATATAAAGCAAACGATGGAGTGAAATGATTTTGCTATCTCATTTGTAATATTAGTGACACAGTTGTTATATCGTGGGCCAGATTACTCAACACTTTTTCATGGTTCGTCAATGCAAGATTCAGGCTGCAGAAAGAGCAGTGTTTGCAGTACATATGTAAACTGCCATGTGATTAAATGAGAGTGTTTGGAGTTTTAGGGATCTTCCTGTATAGTTAACACAGGTGTTTGTTTTTGTCCCACAGCAGGAGCCACAGTTCAAATTGTAATTGTAACTGTAAATTGTTTTTTTATAGCGCTTACTACCCCTGATGAGGTACTCAAGCACTTCAGCATGCTACTCCGGAACCCAAGATTAGTGGTTAGCAGATTAGAACATTATTTCTTTTTGTATTAGTTGTTTGTGCTCTTGATTTGTGTGTTTAGTAGAGCTTACAACAGGGATAGAATGATGGGAATGGATTTGAAAAGGGAAGTAACATGTTTTTGTAACTAGTGGTCGTGTGTGTCTGTTAGGTGTGTGACATGGCTAAACAAGCATTTGCAATGCAAAGGGTCTCACATTTGCTCGAATTTGATTTATCAGCATTGTAAACTCCTAACCGGACTTTCCTTGCCGCATAAATTGAAAATGAAAAGTAAAACAGTTTCACATAAGCCAGCCGATTCACACGTCACAGCCACCATGAGCATCAGTGTGAAGAGACACACAAAAGGAAAAATAAGTTTGCTCGCAGTCAAACATATTGGCAAAGGTACAATTAGCCATGTAACAGGGGCAATTGCCAAGGCTGTAACAAAACCTCCCCAAAGAGGGACAAACGTATACCATTTACCAATGTCATCAAAGGATTTTTGAAGGGCAAGCCCATAAATGAGTGGTAGTGATGGGCGTGAGGTGGGAGTTATTAAAAGCCCAGATACATACCAACAGTCGGGAAAGCAGCGCTTGTGCGCTGCTATGCCCAACCTAAAAAGGAGAGGAAAGTTTGAGAAGGATGTTTAGGGGGTTCATAAAAGTCACATAGTAGTCAGGAAGCTTTGGGATGAGTTGGACAGAGGAGGGATGGAATAAAGGATGAAAGGAGGGAATTGTTCGGTATTTTTAGATACAGAAAACTGAAATTAACTTATACATACACATAAGACGTAGTAAGGTTGTATTTCCTGGAGACAAACCCTCTATATAAATATACATATGTGCACAGTAGCAGTAATATGTACATGGTCTGATGTGCATGTTTATCTTGTGGTGAAGTATGTACATTTTTTCATGATATTTCTTAAAGTTTTATTTGCAAGCATAGACTCTTCCATATATGCACCTACATCTACATAGAAGCCGCAATTGTGACATTTTCTGAAATACACATGTATCCCGTGGTCTAATATATGTTTTTCTCCTTGTATATTAATGTATCTGCTTATAACTGGAGGCATAGTTCAATGTGCAATGAAATGTATAACAACAACTTTATCTCTCATCTCTATAATGTGAGAGGCATAGTTGGTCATTTCTGAGTATTCCTCTGTGGTGCTGTGTTGTGTTGTGAATATAGCTGTCATGCGGGGAAAGGCTAGTCCTTATGTAATCTTTTGAAGGTAAGATGGTTGTCAGTGGGGCTTATGCTTGGGGTAATGAATGCAATAGTTTGGCTTATTTGAAAGAGAAAGATGTTCCACCTATGGTTTACTTCTTGTATGCACCAATGTTGAGGCCAGGAGACTTTATGGAACATAGGTTCCTTTGTTGTATGTATTTGTTTTTTTTTTTCCTGATCAAGAGTGGTCCTTTGCCAAATGTAAATCAGTGTTTTTTACTGCTTGTAAACTACACAGAACAGGAGGGGTGACGTCACGTTTTTAAACTTGAATGATGAAGGATGGATTAAAAAAATTATGTATTTGCATACCTGTGGCAATAGATGAGCAACATTTTAACTTGAAACTTTTTTTGCGTTCTCAGGTTACTTGTGTATACATATTCCCTTTCATTTCTGCTTTCACCAGGGGTGAACTAGACCTGAACTTCAGGGTTGGGAGAAGGGGGCAGGGGATCGTGTCTTAACAGGTCAACCAATGGAGGTGGGGATAACACTTCAAAATAATGGGGCAGGGCTGCCCTTGGAGTCAATACAAGTAAATAGAATGAAACATTGTGCATTTTAAACATTCTGATCAACTCCAATACAATTACAACAAACAATACGTTTTAGTGGATTTGACAGTGGCTATATGTACTGATAGAGATCTTTAACAAGCATTGGCAAAGCCAGCATCCCACACCTACATGAGCTCTACTGGCTTGTCAATTCTTTTTAGCCATGTTGTACAGCAGCACGCCTGATCTGCAGCATGGCTGAATCTAAAAAAAAACACTATGACATGGCCAGTGCTGGCCACATCCTAGTGCTCATTTGTATTGCTAAACAGCAACATGGCGGTAGGGTGTGTAGGGTGCTACAGTGACCATGGAGAGCAGGAGGGAGACACTAGGAGCAAGCACATGAACAATGGAGGGTGAGAGGGGGATGCTGGGGGCAAGCTGATGACAACATAGGGTGAAATGGAAGGGGTCAGTGCTAAGCCTACAACAGCGGAGGGTGTGAGAGACGGGTTGGTGCCAAGCAGATGGGTAAGCGGTAGGAGGGAGAGAGGGACTGGGAGCAAGCTGATGACAACAGAGGGAGGGAAGGGCTGAGGGAAAGTAGACGGGCAATGGTGGGAGGGACTAGGGAAAACAGACAGACAGCGGAGGGTCAGTGGGTGGGAAGAACTCAGAGCAGGGTGGGTACACAAAAAAGACCTCTCCAAGAGGCACTCTTGTAAGGTACTTAAACACAAATAAAAAAGCAGCACCTAAGAAATTAGAGGTGGAAGGACGGAAGTAATACTTCCATGCTCCAGGGAAGGTGGAAACACATGAAGAGGATGGAAGCCTGCCGTAGCTGACCAATAAGAAGCAAGGAAATGAGAGTGACAATGAAGCCACCCAGAGTTAGGTAAAAGGCAACTTCCAAAGTTGACTGCCACAAATGAAAAGGTCTCAAAGAGACAGTGCATGCTCTGTCTACACAAGACCTCAATAGGGTGATGAGTGAATTAACAACTAATAAGCTGCATCCACAAATTTCAGTACAAAGTACTTCAGAACCAGTTTTCTCAAAGCTATCTAATGGCCATGACCCATTTAGCTAGTTTCTTCAGTGAATGACAGTGAGCTTGTAAAATACATTTAATTACATCTTCAGAAAGATGCACCTGCATGAATGGTAAGTGTTCAGTCTGGACAGCAGGACATAGCGAAATATGTTTGTTTGAGGCCACCCGCCTGTGTAGGACTCAGAATATTGAGCTTAGTGGTTTACCACTGCTGATTTCAGTCTGTGTGACTGCAAACTACAGGTTTGATTCCTAAAGAATCTTCCATTCCTCCTGAAATTGAATTAATGAGTGGCAGTTGGCAATATTGCTGCCTGTTAGCTACTCTGCCATGAACTTGCACTATCATAAATCAAAATAAAATAGTTGTTATAACCCCACATTAAGCAGTTCTCATATGAGATAACTGAGCTGCATCTATACAGGAAGCCACGAGGACTGAAGAACTGGCAAAAAAGTAGTTGCATTGAAATAACTTTCCCACAAATGGTGCTGTAGCATGCGAAGAACACAGGATTTCCTTCAAGCTTCAGAGCACCAAGAATGTATGGCTCATTGTCAATGTCCTCAGCATTTGTCTGGCGAAATCTGTCAGGAGAAAAGTGCAAGTGTGGAAATGAATGCACAACGAAGAATTCCAATCCATTTGAAAACATCCATTTGTGACTGGATCGGAAATTTAAAACAAACAACTTTGAATCAGGATGTAAGTAAAATCTGTACATTTCTAGAATGCAGGGATAGGCTATGTCAATGTCAAAAGAGATTTGCCCAGATCTTTATTGACATTATAGCATTGTAGTGCTGTAGGATTTGGGTATGTTATATTGTAATGTAGTTGTATTTATACAATGCTTCATATTCCTAACAAGGCACCAAAATGCATTTGTGGAGGAATAGAACACTTCTCTGTCGATTGCTTTAGATGGAACAGTGTGTGTTTGACGTGTGGCCTACATGGGGAGTTTTCTGATGTCATGCTCCAAGACCAGGTTTATCCACTTAATAGGTTTTCTTGCTATTCCTCTGGATAACTCTAAAGAGAAATGAGTGGGATAGTCTGCTTAAGCATTTGGTTCTTGTTAAAGGACAAAAGTATGTGAGTGTCGACTGTGCAGTGTTTGAAGTGTTTTGGCGTGTGAATATGGCAAAAATTACTGAAATGGGGCAATAAACAAATGTGCAGCTGCACTTACTCATGGGTGTAGGACAGATGTGTGAGGATAAGCACGGATGCACAAGCCAACACCTGCCATCTATGGTGTTCTCTATTTCAGAGGGCCATAGGGCAAGCAGGTGTTAGTAGGCTCAACCATCGGGGTTGAGTCCTTTTACTCCTGATGTTCCAGAACTCCCAGTCCTACTATGCTTTCTGAGCAGCTGGACCAAGTATCCCTTCAGCACCTGATGCTCATGGTTAGTGTGGTACGAGCAGTGCAAGGCTCCCTTTGGGGGAGGTGTGGCTATAGAGGAATGAACACAAGCTTAAAACTCAAAACGTACAGAGCAGCAGCAATAAATCATTGTCCATCCAAATACTAACTTTTCTGAAAAAAGAGAAGTATTTTATTTCTACTTTTATTAACATGAAAGAAAAATACAACATTCACAAACAACTAGCTAAACTCCCTGAAGTCAGGGCTCAAGCATTTCCTTGGCAGTTCCCTGTCCAAATTCCTCCTCGCTTTAATGATAGTGATTACTCCCCATTCACTATTGGCAACATCCAGGGTATGCCCACTAGTATTCTGTGTATCATAAGCCCACTATGACTCTATTTTTAAAGTCAACAGTGTTCCAGTGCTGTAGTGCTAATTAGCAGCAAGTTACCTGGGGCTGACTGTCTCAAAATCAGTCTTACCCGCACCTTGCAGGATCGGAGCAATCATAGTTTCCGAGCAGACCCCTTCCACAGGCACTGGAGTGGAAGCAGTTGATTCAGGTAAGCTTGCTGCACATGTCCCAAGCAGGTTACACACAACAGTTGGAGAGTTTTTAAGCATGATAGTGATCATGCCTCTGCAGCAACCAGAGGTTCTTGACAGCTACTCTTCATAGGGTATGTCTCTGGTTCCTCTAGGAGGCAGAGAGGTGATCATAGGTAGCACTTGGAGTGAAATGTTTGTCCCAGGAAGGTGCACAGGACCTACAGCAACCTCGAATCCTCTCAGTAACAACAAATCAAGTCACATGACTTGCTGGTCCTAGTGACCCCTCTAGCGTACAGGGTCACCGTATCCTCACAGAACAGGGCTCTGGTCCGATTTGCACAGTGATGTCCTTGGAAACAGCCCCTCCTGGCATTCAGTGTCATGGCCCACTATTGCACATGGGCTACAGCTATTCATGCCCAGCAGTCTTCTCACTGTAGCCCCTCCTGGCACAGAGGGTCACTATTTTCCCAGTGCTCACCAGACTAATCGGTGTAGCAGTCATCTTCTTACACCTCTCAGAGGGAGTCCATTCGACAGGGTTCCTCACTGGACCTTGCTCCCACCAACGCTCTCCTCTTCCCCACAGGGCACAGTAGTCTTGGCAAGTATACAGGTGCTACTGTTCCAGGCTCCAGGGCACATAGATTTGAATTCCCTGGGTTGTACTCCTGACCTAACAGGAAAACTAGCATAGTTTCCCCTCCTCACACAGGCCATCTGGCTTCTTGGCAGATGACAATTTTTGGGGACTCAAGCTCCCTGTCTTATGGCCCATTTCCAGACACTAGGGGGGTTATTACAACTTTGGAGGAGGTGTTAATCCGTCCCAAATGTGACGGATATACCACCAGCCATATTACGAGTTCCATAGGATATAATGGACTCGTAATACGGCTGGTGGTATATCCGTCACTTTACCGTCACTTTTGGGACGGATTAACACCTCCTCAAAAGTTGTAATAACCCCCTAAATGTATTTTAGAGTCTGAGTCATTAAAGTTTATGTTGGGAGTTTTGCCAGGGTCCTTCATGTATTTTACCATCCATCCACAGGCACATCTGCGCCCAGTGCATATAGACAACCTACACAAACTGCACAATATTGTATCCCTCGTTTACTATACCACTCACAGGCACACATACACCCAGTGCTGATATATCACTCCTGCTCTGCGCAGCACTTCACAACAAACTAATGTAGTCCAAGAGTGACTTAAGCACACAGCAGTGGAAAAATAGTATAATCAGTGGGAAAGTTCATCAGCATTCCTGTGGCTCAATCAAGCTCTGCGCTCCACTATAAAATGTAACCTTTGCAATAAAATAAATCACCTCAACAACTTGGAATTTTCTCCCTTCATAGCCATTAATCATTTCAGTGGTTTAGAAATCAGATTACAACATAAACTTAGGGCCTCATTTACGAGGCCATAGCGGCACACTGCGCCACCAGAGTGTAATTTTTTTTTATGGTCCAGTGCGCAGTGTGCCAGCCCATATTTACAAAGCCATGCAAAGTCACCTTCCATGGCTTTTCGTGGCCTTGTAAATGTGGACCCCTTTTATGCATAACACTACATGAAAGGGGCGTTCCATCGGTGTTGCTTGGTGTGTTCCCATGCAACACACATGGAACCTGAAAGATTCTGATGCGTTGCCAGATTTACAGTCTGGGATTGCATTAGTTCCTACTTGACCTCAGGGTTGGTGTAAGAGTGACACAATGGGGAGGAATATCTTTATTCCTCCCTGTTTTTCTTCTTTCTATGTGTGCTGCATTTCTATGTGTGCTGCATTCTGCAGCACACACAGAAATAGGAAAATACCTATTGTGATTGTTTTTGTGCAGTAAGGTATCCATTTAGTGCAATCTGCTAATATCTACTGGTCAGATCCAATGTGCTCAAGTATTTTGCAGCACCTAACCGATTCACAAGCTCATCCACTCTTGGAATTAGATGAGTATCAGTTTTGGTTGAGGGCTTATTAGTCCACACAGAACTGCAAGTCAGTAGACCATAACTTTGGTCCTAAAACAACAGAACTAGACCTGGACTACAAAATCTCTCAATGACCGCCAGGTCCAACATTTTGGAAACTTCTAGCTCAATCCATCCCTGAACCCAGTCAGATGTTCTTCACATTCTGCAATTCACTGGCAGACTGTCACCGTGTCTATGTCATGCACACAGACATGTGTCAATCCTAGAGTCAGTGACAAGAGATTGGCAAACAATCCCACAACCACTCTACATTATCTCTGTTGCTCAGGTGTTAACTCAGAGGCATATTGAATCACTTCCATAGTACCATCCACCATGTGACTATGCAGCAAGTCACGAAGAGGCAAACGGTCTTCCTCAACTGCTTCTACCATAGCCATTATATTCACTGTGTAATCTCTCCAGAGGCAGGGCTCCAGCCTGCTCACAAGGAACGACCTTTAAGGTTCTCTTGTGGCACTCATGTCCACCAAGTAGTTTACCTCAGAAATATTCTGAACTACCTTGTGCAGCCCACTCAGTTTGTCCTCCAAGGTCCTGGGGAAAATAGGCTTTAGCATCAACACCTCCTGATCTTTCTGATACCCAGTCAGCATAGCTTTCTGGTCAAGGCATTCCTTCATCAGAGCTTGGCTGGCTTGAAGGTTTTCCTTGCCTGACTCACGTATTGCATAAGCAGCTTCCTGAGGCCAATCACATAGTTCACCACCTCTTTCTGGGGAGACTCTAAGGTTCCTTCACACCTTTCTCTGACTACGGTGAGTGGGCCCTGCACCAGGTGTCCATAAAGGAGCTCAAAGTGACTGAACCCTACCCCTTTTTGTGGAATCTCTATGTAGGCAAATAAGAGACATGGCAGGAAAAGATTCCACTTCTTCCTGAGGTTCTCTGGCTGATATCCATCATGCTCTTCAGAGTCTTTTTAAACCTCTCCACCAAACCATTAGTTTATGGGTGGTACGATGTGAAGAAGTGGCGTGTCACACTAGCTTGCTCCCACATTTTATTCATGTAAGAGGAGATGAAGTTGCTTCCCTTGTCAGAAATTACCTTTCCTTGGAAAACTGACCCTAGAAAAGATCTCCCGGAGAGCTTTTCCTACGACCCGTGCAGTCATGCCTTAGAGGTACAGCACCCAGCTACCTGGTGGCATGAGCCACCACAACCAACATAAACTTGTTCCCTGACAGTGAAGGGGGTCTAATGAACCGATTATGTATCTTCCTACCCACTCAAGCTCAAATGGAACACCTGCAACTAGTAAAGGCACTAACAGTGCCTTAGACTGCTCTCCTGTTTTACCAGTCATCTGGCAAGTGGGACAGGTTGTACAGAACCTCTTTGTCTCTGCACATCCCTGGCCAATAGAACAGAATGTCCAACCTATCATGAGTTTTTCTAATCCCTCAGGCCCATATTTAAGAGGGCCTAGTGTCATCCTAACAACAAATTAGCGTAATTTTTTTAATGTTAATGTAGTGTTAGGTGGGCAAAATCACTGCACTATATTTATAAAGTGGTGCAGTGCTTGTATTGCACCACTTTGTAACCCTTTACTCCACATTATGCCTGCGCCAGGCATAATGTATGGAAGGGGGCGTTCCAGCGCTGGGGCGGGGTGGAAAAATGGCACAAAGAAATCTAAAAGATTTATTTTCATCATTTTTATCTGCATTTTTAATGCCTGCTAAGCGCAGGCATTAAAGGGAGGCTCCCATTGTTTTAAATGGGCCTCTGGGTGCTTTGCAGGATTAGCGTCAACATTTTTTACGCTAATCCTGCAAAGCGCCAAATTAGCATAAAAAATGACGCTAGTTTTCTAACTACCGCCATGGTGTGCCATATTTTAAATACGGCGCACACATGGTGGCGTTAGGGGAGCGCTAAGGGACGCAAGAAAAGTGGTGCTGTGCTAAGTGCAGCACCACTTTTCATAAATCCCCCCCTAAATGTCCTGCTAAGAGCACCTCATGGGTCAGTGACACCAGGAAGTTCCTGTACACTAATTGAGCCACTAGCCTTTTGCTAGTATAGCATCTCCTGACTACTTCTTTGCTGATCTGCTCCTGGGCTTTCTTCCAAAGTCCCACAAGCACAGGGCACTACTTCCGTGCCTTGGGGAAACCTTCCCTGGTAGGCCCACCAGTAGTTAGCAAACCCGACAGCTCTGGAAGTGACCCAGACTCCAGGAATTGTTCGGCCTACTGGAGCCTCATTCTCCCCTCCTTCTGGAGCAGAAGCAATAACCTCCATGGCAATTACCTTCCCGGAGTCTGTTCTTGCCTGAAAACTACGATGTCCTGGACCCTGAAAATCAGGAATGATCCCAATCCCACTCTGAGATTGATATGCAGCCTATGTTCTGGTCAACACAGCTGATGTTGTGCAAGCCATAAAGGTTTCTGATCCTGGCACCAAGCCAATCAAATTAAATCATTGCCCAAGAGACATCCAGCACTTTGCTTTTCCCTTACCACAACATAAATAATGACAGCCCTACCATTAACCTCAATATTAACCCTGGCAAGCGGGTACGCCATACCCTCTCTACTGTATCCTTGGTACCAGGGTGTATCTCATAAGGCACTTCCTCTCAACCATATTGCAGAAGGTTCCAAGTATCCCTCAGGGCAGGCACTTTCCTCCCATTGATACTAACTTCCTGCACAAACTCCTTTGTGTCAAAATGAATGTACTTCAGAGCATCTGGGTCCCTCTCCCAAAATTCCAAAGCTACTGGGTTGAATGCAACGGGCCCCCCTTTGGGTCCTTTCACCCACATGTAACATACTGGCTATTATGGGTGTTGTTGGGTCAGGATCCTACACCTGACATTCTCTCTTAAAGTTTCCCACCTGATGGCACTTGAAGAAACTTCCTTGTCCTCCCTTCTCATGATGCACTTCACAACAATACAATATAGGCCAAGTGTGTGAAGCACAAAGCAGTGGAACTTTAAAAATGAGTGAGTCTGAGGGCCTCACTCCAGTGGCATAGGTTAAAAAAGACCAGTTCACTTCTACTGATCACTGCACTTGTGCTGTTTAACTCCTGGTGCAGGCAGTAGCCTCTCACCACTATAAGGGTAGTGCTTTGGGCTCCTCATCTGGCCCTGCAAAACCTCAATACATGTGGCAAACCTACGTCCTGGTGTGCATGCATGATCTGTGTTTGCCTAGGAGAACAAACATCATTATTAGGGATAAAGACATCAGTACGGTTGGGCACTCAGGGCAGGAGTGCATGTCCATTACCATGTAGGGGACTTTTCCATCACAACAGACTATCTATATACAGTTTGAACCACATAAAATACATAGCTAAGAATGTGCAGAGAGATGAAGGGAGTATACTTGGGTGGTACAGACTCTGGGATTCAGGCAGATACGAGGCCCGGGAATGCATCCAAGCAACCCCAAAACAACCCCCTGGAAGAAAAAGTCATAAACACTTCAAAGTACAACAGGAGCTACAACACCCACAAAACTCTTTGCTTAACCCCATTAGTGCATGTGTCAACCAATGGCCAACACAGGCACACCCTCCCTGGTGCTGGCCACGATCTTTGGGCGACGCCAAGATCTTTTTTTATTTACATACCCCTCGGGAGACACAGAAGAGCTTCCATGTCTCCCCCCCCCCGAATTCCCACCCGCCTATCTGTGACGTCAGCATGCCGCAAAGCACACTGACTTCACAGTTTGTTTTCCCCACCGGAGCAGGAACCAGCGGGTAAGGCGCTTTCTACTCCAGTGGGGAAAAGGGGCCCAAAAGGGCCTCCCCACCTTTCAGAAAGGCCTCATTTGGAAGGGGGGATTCTCCCCTATCAAACAAGGCCTTCCAGAAAGGGCTTCCTGGATGTGGATTGCATCTGTATCATGATCCATGGCTAGGACACCCCACTAGATACCAGGGATTACATTTGGGGAGCAATTTTTGTAAAAGAAAAATCTTTGCTTGCCCTGGCCAATCATGCCTCCCAGGGGTTAAAAATCTATAAAAAAAATTTAATAAATTGAGCTGGACTGACCCCCTCTGGGGACCCATGATCACCCCCCAGGGAAACCACACAACTATAAAAACAAATCTAACCCCATTAGACACCAGGAATTACACTTGGGGGGGGGGGTCGGGCCTGGTGGGAATGCCCCCTCCCCACCCCAGGGGCAATTAAAAAAATATATATATGTTTGTTCACCCCTGGGGGGCGCAAGGGGATAAAAATGAAAAAAACAAAAATGAAAAAAATGAAATTGACAGGGAGTCACCCATGAGCAGGGCTGACCCCCTGTGGGGGCAATTATTTTTTTTATAGATATGTGGTATTCCCGGGTGCCACGATCCCCCCAAACAAACCACACAGCTATTAAAAAAAAATCTATATGTATATGAAGATATATATATAGAGAGAGAGAGCGCGATAGAGAGACTATTGAGGGAGAGAAAGCTCTCTCTCGTATATATATATGTCTATATATATATATATAGACATATATATAGACACACACACAGACACACACACATGTATATGTATATATATATATATGTATGTATATATATAACAACAAAATATGAATACCGGAATCCTGAGGCTCAATATGTGGGCGGTCTGATCGTGGACTAAGCAATCCACATATATACTGCCACAGCTCCTCCACAATAAAGAACGTGCTCGGACACGTAACGTAGTTGCCTATATTTAACAAAATGATGCCTCCACGCAACACGTTTCGGCCGTAGCCTTGATCACATATATAAATTTATATATATATATATAGAGAGAGAGAGAGAGAGAGAGAGAGAGAGAGATTTTGGGTAGCAATAAAAATGTCAAGATAACTCTTGTGATTATGTTCCTGCTAGAGGAAGAGATCAGATTTCTGTCCAGTGGCAGTTTTGACACCATAAATTAACACCGAAAGTTTATATGTCTGCTGCAAAGAGCAGATCATTATTTTATGTGACTTGCTGAGTGGGTTAGTAAAGCCAGCCGTTACCTGCATTTTAAAGCAAACAAAATGTATGTGCGAGGGGGGCTATGGAGAGATGAAGGACAATTTTGCTGGGTGGTAGTGAGGGAATCCAGGGAAGAGGTCATGGGAGGGGGAGCGGCAAAAAAGCTTGTCGCACTGGGTGCCACCAGTGCTAAAGGCTATGATGATGGTATGTGGCAACGTGAAGTAATAGTGGTTCTTTTTTGGGTTTTTTCAGTGTCTTCAGTGAAGCTGCTGATTGAGGGAAGAAGCAAAGGTAAGGTGACTGACATTTACTGTTGCACACATCACACACACACTGACTAGCAATTTTGTCACCATATCTGCCCTTACGTAGGCTAATGTTTTAGAGGGAGGGTTTAGCCAGTAGGGGAGATGGTGTCTCGTTGGATGACTGCTGCTGAAGCCGTAACGTGGGTTATGGCAGACAGAGACTGAGACAGCAGATACTGAGACAGCACCTGAGGGAGAGGACAATGGAGCAGAATCTAGGAATGATTTTTCAGTTTGTGGAATCCCATCCAATGACATCTCCAGTGAATCTGAAGTAGTCGATGAGGACAGTCGTGCTGTTCCTTCACAAGCACAGTCTGTGCAGAAGGACATCAGCGGGTCAGCCCAACCCAGAGATCAGGTGCATGCAGCGGCAAGAACAGGGTGCTCTCTTGGAAGCCCCCTCGATTTAGTTCAGCCCCAAATTCCATATTTTACTGGTGATGCTGGATGTTAAGTAGATACAGCGAACTTTTGCCTGTCAACTACTTCCATCTGTTTTTAGATGTTGACTTCCTTCAGCAAATTGAGCGGCAGACAAATTTATGTGCAGAACAATTTTTGATGGTTCATGGAGGCACTCTAGGGACCCATTCTAGGGCATGCCAGGGGACTCTCACTTTGCTGTCGGAGTTGAAGATATTTTTGGGCCTTACGATCAAAATAGGGTTAGTGCAGGAACCCACCCATAAGTCCTGCTGGACGACTAACACGGTTTGGATAATCCCCATCTTTGCACTGGGCCACGACAGGGCAGGGCCCAAATCATACTGTGGAGACATCAAAATTAGCTATCACAAAACAACCTGGTTTTGTGAGGCAGACACCTGCGTTTTGGGGTCTGGGCTCGTGGCCATATAAGGAAATCTACCAAGCCCAGACATTACTGAAAATAGACACTCGGGGGAGTCTACAGAGGTGTGGCTTGTGTGGATTCACCAAAGTTTTCTTATCCAGACTACCCTGCAAATGTAAAAAGGTTAAATAAAAGCTCTATTTTTCCTTGCATTTCCATCACACAAACTACAGGAATATGTAGGGATCTACAAAATTGCGACTACCCAGCGTTTCCCCACTTTCCCTGATAAAAACACTACCCACTTGTGTGTAGGTGCCTAGCACCTGCGTCAGGAATGGATCAGCCCTGGGTCAACAGTAACCCTCATGTTAGGACTACCATTGACCATTGTGTGATCCATTCCTCTCACGAGCACTAGGCCCAGGCATACCAGTGGGGTAGCATTTTTATCAGGACAAGTTGGGGAATGCTGGTTGGTAAGCAGTTTGTGGATCCCTTCATATTCCTCTTGTTTACGTCGCAGAAATGCAAAGAAAAATTGTGCTTTTATTCAGCATTTTACCTTTGCAGGGCTTTCTGGGGAAAAAAACTTTGGGGGATCCTCACAAATGAAACCTTCCTGAACGCCCCTTAATGTCTACTTTTCAGACATGTCTGGGTTTGATAGGTTTCCCTAAATGGTTCCCGATCCCAGGACTAATTAGGACACTCACCTTAGTTATCGTTATCGCCACAATACGTTTTCGGACCTTCCCTGTCGTGGGCACTCGGCCCACCCACACAAGTGAGGTAACCTTTTTATTGGAGTCCTGGGGAATGCTGGGTGGAAGGAAGTGTTTGGCTTCCCTCAGATTCCAGAATGTTGCATCAACGAAATGTGTGGAAAAAGTGTTTTTAGCCAAATTTTGAGGTTTGCAAAAACATCTGGGTGACAGGGCCTGGTGCGAGCACCAGAAGTCACCCCATTCTGGATTCCCATAAGTGTCTACTGTAGTTTTAAAAGATGTGTGGGGTCTGGGCTCGTGGCCATATAAGGAAATCTACCAAGCCCAGACATTACTGAAAATAGACACTCGGGGGAGTCTACAGAGGTGTGGCTTGTGTGGATTCACCAAAGTTTTCTTATCCAGACTACCCTGCAAATGTAAAAAGGTTAAATAAAAGCTCTATTTTTCCTTGCATTTCCATCACACAAACTACAGGAATATGTAGGGATCTACAAAATTGCGACTACCCAGCGTTTCCCCACTTTCCCTGATAAAAACACTACCCACTTGTGTGCCTGTGCCTAGCACCTGCGTCAGGAATGGATCAGCCCTGGGTCAACAGTAACCCTCATGTTAGGACTACCATTGACCATTGTGTGATCCATTCCTCTCACGAGCACTAGGCCCAGGCATACCAGTAGGGTAGCATTTTTATCAGGACAAGTTGGGGAATGCTGGTTGGTAAGCAGTTTGTGGATCCCTTCATATTCCTCTTGTTTACGTCGCAGAAATGCAAAGAAAAATTGTGCTTTTATTCAGCATTTTACCTTTGCAGGGCATTCTGGGGAAAAAAACTTTGGGGGATCCTCACAAATGAAACCTTCCTGAACGCCCCTTGATGTCTACTTTTCAGACATGTCTGGGTTTGATAGGTTTCCCTAAATGGTTCCCGATCCCAGGACTAATTAGGACACTCACCTTAGTTATCGTTATCGCCACAATACGTTTTGGGACCTTCCCTGTCGTGGGCACTCGGCCCACCCACACAAGTGAGGTAACCTTTTTATTGGAGTCCTGGGGAATGCTGGGTGGAAGGAAGTTTTTGGCTTCCCTCAGATTCCAGAATGTTGCATCAACGAAATGTGTGGAAAAAGGGTTTTTAGCTAAATTTTGAGGTTTGCAAAAACATCTGGGTGACAGGGCCTGGTGCGAGCACCAGAAGTCACCCCATTCTGGATTCCCATAAGTGTCTAGTTTTAAATGATGTGTGGTTTGCTAGTTTCTCCTATGTATGGCTGAGCTAGAGCCCAAAATCCACAGCTAGGCACTTTGCAAAAAATTTGTTGTTTTCACTGGATAAATGTGATGTGTCCACATAGTGTTTTGGGGCATTTTCTGTTGCGGGCATTAGGCCTGCCCACACAAGTGAGGTACCATTTTTATCGGGAGACTTAGGGGAATCCTGTGTAGAAGAAAGATTGTTGTTCCCCTCAGATTCCAGAACTTTGCATCGCCGAAATGTGAGGAAAATGTGTTTTTAAGCAAGTTTTGGGGTTTGCAAAGGATTCCGGGTGATAGAATCTGGTGAAAGCCCCACAAGCCACCCCATTCTGGATTCCTCTAAATGTCTAGTTTAAAAAAATGTATAGGTTTGCAAGGTTTCCCTATGTGCCGTCTACACTAGAGCCCAAAATCCAGTGCTAGGCACTTTGCAAACTTGTCAGTTTTCATTGGAAAAATGTGATGTGTCCAAGTAGTGTTTTAGGGAGTTTCCTGTCGTGGACACTAGGCCTACCCACACAAGTGAGGTACCATTGTTATTGGGAGACCTGGGGAAATGCTGGGTGGAAGGAAGTTTGTGGCTCCCCTAAGATTCCATACGTTTCCATCACTGAAATTTGAGGAAAAAGTGTGTTTTTTTGGCAAATTTTGACGTTTGCAAAGAACTCTGGGTGACAGAATCTAATGAGGGCTCCACAAGTCACCCGATCCTGGAGATTCCCCTATGTGTCTTGTTTTAAAAAATGTGTGGGTTTGGTAGGTTTCCCCAAGTGGCGGCTGAGCTAGAACCCAGAATCCACAGCAAGCCACTTTGCAAAAAAACACATCCGTTTTTATTGGAAAAATGTGGTGTCCGCTTTGTGTTTTGGGGCGTTTCCTGTCTCGGGGACTAGGCCTATCCACACAAGTGAGGTACCATTTTTATTGGGAGATGTGGGGGAATACAAAATGGAAGAACAAGTGTTATTGCCAATTGTCTTTCTCTACATGTGTGACTTCAAAATGTAAGACGATGTGTAAGAAAGAAGTCAGTTTGAGAAGTGCCCTGAAATTCACATGATAGTATGGGTACCCACACATTCAGAGATGTACAAATAACCACTGCTTCTAAACTCCATATCTTATGCCCATTTCAGAAATACATAGCTATCCTTGATACCTATTTTTCACTCTTTGTATTTTGCCAAATGGATTTCTTTTTACCAAGTATACAATAAAAACCCATTGTAAGGTGCATCTCATTTACTGGCTCTGGGTACCTTGCTGTGACAGTGTCAGAGTAATGGAGGCGCAGATGCGTTACCGTGATGTATGATACTTTTATTATTTACATAAGTATGAAACAGTTTTTTTGTTCTACAATTCCTTTTCTTCTTCTTTCCTCTCTCTCTGTCTTCACCTTCTTTATTCTTCTTTTCCAGATGGTGACTCAGAAGCGGCGCATGGAAGGAAAGAAGAATACATAAATGGTGGTTTAGGAGGCATGCATTACTAATGATATATTTTCTCTCTCTCTCTCTCCCTCTTGTCTTGTTTGTCCCTTTCTTTCCGTCTTCGGGTTTTCTCTTCCTTTCTGGATTTATCTTTCCCTCTCTGTCTTTGTTATTGTTTTCCTTCCGTTTTTTTCTCTCTCTCTTTCTGCTTCTTTTCTTTCTTCCTGAGTTCAGTAGTTTTCTGCTGTTTTCTCCTATTTCCCTGGTTTCTTTTTTTTCTTCTTTTCTCCTCTCTACTTACTATCTTTTCCTTTTCTGCCTCTTTGAACTCAGTCTGCTCTATCTCTCAGTCCCTGAGAAATTGTGGAAAGAACAATAATAACCAAAAATTTAAAAACAAAAACAAACTAAACAGTATTATGGAAGATAACTATAGTGTGTATTCGTTCATATTGCAATCATTCCATTCCCCTCCTCCTCCCCACATTCCCATTAGTCCCGGTCCCCGTCCTGCATTAGGACCGTACCTGACTGGTTCATGCTCTTCCCAGAGCGTGGCCAGTCTGCTCACTCCGTCTTGCCTCCTGCATGACCCCCAATTCTTCGCGAGGGTTGGTCTGCCTCTCAATACTGCGTCGTCTTCTTTCCAGCGTCGTCTCCTCTGCTCCGCTCGTCTGCCGCTCCAGCCTGTACACGACGTCTCCTCCGGAAGAAAACCTTCCTCCTCCTGGTGAGTTCATTCCGGGTTTAAAAAACCCTCCCGCTTCCGCGTTGGTCCTTTCCTGATTGGCTACCGCTGTGTCGAATACTTCCGGGTCAACTTGTCCGTACCCGACGGTGCACAGCATCTCCGAGGTCCGAATCATCACACTTGCGTTTTTGATGAACCTACAAACCCTAAATATCCCTGCAAACAGAAGTGTCCAACAGACGGAACGGTATATTGCTTTAAAAAATCTGCCATAGCTGAAAAAAGTTACAGAAGAAAACGTAGAAAGAAATGGCTGTTTTTTTCAACTCAATTTCAATATTTTTTTATTTCAACCGTTTATTTCAGTAGGAAAACCTTGAAGGGTCTACAAAACTGACCCCATGTTGAATTTGGAATTTTGTCTTCTTTTCAAAAATGTTTAACTGTCCAGGATCCACCACAAGTTTCACACCCATTTCTGTCAATAACTGGAAGGAGACTGAAAGCACAAAAAATAGTAAAAATGGGGCATGTTCCAGTAAAATGCCAAAACTGTGGTGAAAATTTTGGTTTTCTTATTCAATGCTGCATGTTCCTGAAGGCTGGGAAGATGGTGATTGTAGCACAGCAAACCCTTCATTGATCCCATTTGCAGGAAAAAAAACAGATGCTTTCTTCTGCAGCATCTTTTTCCCACTTATTCCCAAAAACCCAAATTTTATTTGTATTTTGGCTAATTTCTCGGTCTCCTCCAGGGAAACCCACAAACTCTGGGTACTATTAGAATCCCCAGGATGTTGAAAAAAGGATGCAAATTTTGCATAGATAGATTATGTGGAAAAATGTTATGGGGGGGCTAAACATGAATTACCCCAAATAGCCAAAAAACGGCTCAGCACTGGGGGGTGAAGGCCCAGCAGCTAAGGGGTTAAGGTAACATTTACATGGTTCAGGAAAGGCCAGGCTTTGGAGGGTTGGGGCATTAATTACAATCATTGGTAAAAATGTGATGATGGAATATATCATGTTTTCGTTCAGTTTCTCTTTAACCAGTGTCTGATGTTATGAAAAGGTTAAAAACATTCAGAATATAATTAATACGTTAAGCAACTTTTCTGCCATATGTGCACATTGCGCGTCTCAAGGGTTTAGAAAAAGTGCCATGCAAATCTCAATGCAATATCAGTTCCTCTCTCATTATTATATTATGATGGAGTCTTGAATTCTCTGTCTTATGACGAAGTTAAAGTGGGTGAAGTGAAGTAAGGTATCCTTGCTGAGTATTTGTAGATGTGGTGGGATGTGAGAACTGTGCCTTTCAGCCCTTTTGATCTATCCAAAACCACTTTCAGTAGCCCACCATGGCCCGATTGCAAGTTGTAAACTACTGGCTGGGTGAAAACACTGCTTCACGTTTTACCAGTACCACGCAGTAACAGCCCACCAATCAATCAATCAATCAATCAATTATGAGTTAACTTTCATGGGATGGGGAATTAGTAGTATCCCACCCGGATTTACCTTGTGGTATTCCAGTTATTTTTTTATTTAAGACTTGTGAGTTCTACCAACAACATCTTTGCAGACTATTTGCTGTTGTTAGCCACATATCTGTACCTGTCTGAGTAAACTGTGAAATACTTTGTGACTATCTTTGAAGCCCAAGTACAGCTCAAGTATTGTGCATGTCCTAAAAGGCTGTAGCAGGAGTTCAATTTTCTGCAAATGGCTACTCACAGCTAGGTTTGACCAAGGCCTGGGCTACCACATGGGCACATTCAGATTGAGAGGAAGGATGTATGGGGCAAACTGCTGTCCACTTGGCTATAGATTTTTAGGGTCTTCAGTTGCTTGGGGAGGACAAAGTTATAGTAAGTTAGGTGAGAGAATGAGTGAAGGCTATTATGGTGTAGTGCTGTCTATTGTGTCTATGGGGGAGAAAGGATGCAGGGTGCAGACCCCTACTCATTTGGAACTAGGATTTCAGGGCCTTGGGTTGCTAGCAGATAATTATGTTATATTATATTAAACCACAGATTGAGTGTGAGTGTATTGCTCTGGAATATTAATCTGTAAAACGCTTGCTACAATAATTTCAACAAAGTAACTATATGGAGGTAAGTATATGTTTGAAATACTTAATTCAAAATATATGCATTTCAGACAACATATATATCTACAAGGTACACAACTGTAGAGTTACGAATAATAAGTCTATACTTACCTATACATACTTACGTTGTCTATATTTTCTGGATCAATATTTTTGCAGCATTGGGTTCTCATGGTTGATATTCTGAAACACAGCCATTTGGCACTAGTATTTCAGGGTTTGGGGCTGCTTGCGCTCCATGATGTTATGAGTGAAGACCCCTGTCACACTTCCCTGAACTTCTTCACCAAGAAGAATCAAATCTGTGCGAATTGTTATCTCTTATATATTTAGATACTGTTTTCTTTTATATGGTTTGTATAGCAGTAAACTTGTCATACTGAAGGTTGTTCAGCATATAATGCATGTGTGGTTAGGATGTGGTGAAGCATTCTCTATGTTGTATAACCATTTCTTGGCAATACGCTGCCATGTCTCATGCCTTAATGCCCCCTTTGCATTGCAGCAAAACTCAATAACCTCAAACCTTTGGATCCATTTCAATCAATATTTAAAAAGCCCGGCTTATCACCCATGGGGTCTCAAGGGGCTGTTGCGGGTGTGCTGCTCACTCGAAGAGCCAGGTCTTGAGGCCTCAATGAGGTGGCCTGTCTGAGATTGAGTGGGAGCATGTTCCATTTTGGGGCTGTGAGGTAAGAGAAGGATCCGCCCCCAGCAGTGCTCTTCCTGATTTTGGGGATGGCAGCAAGGGCGAGTTGGGTGGATCAGAGCTGCCTGGTGGGGGTGTAGAAGGTCAAGTAGTGGTTGAGGTAGGTCGGTCCGATGTTGTGCAGCACCTTGTAGGTGAGTGTCAGTAGCTTGTAAGTGATGAGTTTGTTGACTGGGACCCACTGCAGGTCGTCAAGGTTGGCGGAGATGTGGCTGTGGCAGGGGATGTCTAGGATGAATCTGGCTGCTGCGTTCTGGATTCTCTGTAGTCTTGTTTGAAGCTTCTTCGTGGTGCCAGCATAGAGTGCGTTGCTGTAGTCCAGTTTCCTGCTGACAAGCACGTATGTGATTATTCTTCTTGTCTCGGTGGGGATCCACTTGAAAATCTTTCGAAGGAAGTGCAGGGTGTGGAAGCATGATAATGAGACGGCGTTGACTTTGACGGGTCATGGAAAGCATGGAGTCCAGGATGATGCCCAAGTTGTGTGCGTGGTCGGTGCAGGTGGGGGCATTTCCTAGGGTGGTTGGCCACCAGAAGTCATCCCTGGTGGAGGGACTAAAGCTGAGTACGAGGATCTTTGTCTTGTCCAGGTTGAGTTTGAGGCAGCTGGTTTCCATACAGGTGGTGACTGCTTTCATTTCATTTGTGGAAGTTTGTCTTGGCTCTTGATGCGTTGTCAGTCAAGGATAGGATCAGCTGGGTATCATCAGCATAGGAGACAATGTTTAGGCAGTATTGTCTAATGGTTTTAGCGTGCGGGGGCATGTCAATGTTGAAGAGGGTCAGGCTCAGTGAGGATCCCTGGGGTACTCCACAGCAAGTTTCTTGGAGCGCTAAGCTGAATGGCAGAAGTCTGACACTCTGGGTTCTTCTGGTGAGGAAAGGTCCTTTGCTTTACCCTGGATGGCAGCATTGCGGAGTCTGATGCATAGGGTGGAGAGGGAGACTGTGTTGAACGCAGCAGAGAGATCGAGGAGGGTGAGGGAAGCCATGTCTCCGTGGTCCAGTATGTTGCAGATGTCGTTGGTGGCTGCTAGGAGTGCTGTTTCAGTGCTATGATTGCTCCTGAATCCGGAACGGGAGGGGTCTAGGTTCTGGTTCGCCTGGAGGTACTCTGTGAGTTGCAAGTTGATGGCCTTTTCCGTTACCTTGGCTGGGAAGGGGAGCAGAGAGATGGGTCTGTAATTCTTCAGCTACCTCTTTAGGAGCGGGTTGATCTCTGCATGCTTCCAGTCGGATGGGAAGGTGGCAGTCTCGACTGCTAGTCCGGCAGAGCTCTGGTGCGATGGTGGCGCTGACCAAGTTGAAGATGTGATGTGGGCACGGGTCTGAGGGTGCCCCTGAGTGGATGGAATTCATGAGTTTCCGGGTGTCTTCTGCGGAGATAGGGCCCACTGGTTCAGGGTTGGGTGCAGCATGGGGTCCGTAGTGGTGCTGGTGGGCGGTGGGGGCGGCCTTTGGTTCTTGGATCCTTCATATATGTCCTGTATTTTCCTGTGAAAGAAGATGGCGCGGTCGTCGCAGAGGTCTTCAGAGGGGTATGTCTAAGGTGTCTGTTTCGGGGTTCGTGAATTCTTTAACTATTGTGAAGAGCTCCCTGCTGTTGTGTGCATTGGTGCTTATGTGTTCTTAAATGGAAGTTTTCTTGGAGACTCTGATGCGCTGGTGGTGCATGGTGACTGTGTTTTTGTAGTCTGTGAGGTCTTTGGTTGTTTAGCTGTTCTTTCATTTCTGTTCCAGGCATCTACAGGTTGACTAGTTGCTTGAGACTGTGGGTTTAAAGGGTGTCCAAGAGGTTTGTAGTGTTTTGGTTGTCGTGGATATCAAGGTGGAAGTTGAGATCGACGTGTAGGATGCAGTCGGTGGAGGCGAGCGCGTGGGGAGGCGACGAGGTTGACGATGGCTTTGCTGAACTGGTGGTGGGGCCTGGGCTGTCTTTTGTTACTAGATGCAATTTCTAAGTACCTTTTTAGGTCTGACTACAGATAATTCTAAAGGTCTGATGACTCAATGTTATCAATTTATCAAAAAAACAATTAGAACAAGCGTGACTAGAGAGTGGGGTGTGGATCAGCCTTTTCATCCATTAGCTTTCATCTGTTTTCCATACTTTGGCATTTTCTGGATGGGCTTTGACTGTAGCATTTCAAAGTCTCTTACATTGTCCTATTTGTGTTCCCATTAGGTTTTGGCAGAGCCGGCTTGAGCACTGCTGGCGCCTTGTGCAACAGTCTTTTTTGGATCCCCCCCCCACTCCATGACCACCTCCTCGGATTCCCTCTCTAGTACCCTGCTAATGTGCACCTCATCTCTCCAAAGCCCCCCGTCACATACATTCATTTGTTTTAAAACACTTGTAAAGGCTAGCTTCACTCATCCACTCAGCTATCCGTAGGCACTTTAACCCTCTGTGCTACTTTATGGCGAGTCAAAGCTGCCTCTAGACAAAACTCCCATCTCTCTCTCGCAGGAACATTAATCACAAAAGGTATCTTGAAATTTTAATTGCTTCCTAAAGGCTGGAGGCAGAAGCAACTTTTCAGCAGGTGCTTTTAAATCACAAGTTTGGTAAGTTATTGCTAAACACAGTGCACCCTAAGTTCAGGTCCCCCTAACCGAGGCCAGCACCCAGTTTGGGCACACCACTCACACACCCTAAAGCCGGCTTGAGTTTTGGTGATGGGGCCACCCTTTTATTACACTGAAGATACAACATTTAGCATGAATCACTGTCTGTAGTGTTTGATGTATTTACTTCATTGATACAACATTTCAATTGCTGGTTTATGGCTTTTTGGATTAGAAAGATTTTGGTGTTTGGATGCTTTAGCCCAGGGCCTGCAATGTTTTTTGGTGCCCCTACCCATGACCTCTTCCTTGGATTCCCTCATTACAACTCAGCAAAAGTACCAATCATTTCTCCATTGCCCCTCTCTCACATACATTTCATTTGTTTTAAAGCGCTGGCAAAGACTTGCTTTACTAATCCACCCAGCTGACCACATAAAATACACATGTTAACCCTTGCTGCTACTTCATGGCGATTCAAATAGCCACGAGACAAAACACCATATCTCTCTGTGGTAGGAACATTAATCACAAGAGTTATCTTGACATTTTTATTGCTTCCTGAATGCTTCAAATGCAAGGAACCCTGCAGCAGGTGCTTTTAAATCTTAAGTTATTTCTAAACACAGCACCCCCCCCCCAGTTCAATGCCCTCCTCCAGGTTGGCACCCAGTGCAGCTGCACCGGTCACACCACCCTAAAGCCAGGTCTACTTTAACCTCCCAATAAAGCACCATGTTGTTCACCAATCGCCCTTTTGTAGTCATTTGTTTCACTTTATTGCCAGGATATCATTCTGAATGTACTGTACTATTTTTGTGTTAATAAAGTAAAGACATAGGCATGTGTAGGCATTTTAATAAGCAACGACAAATACTCACCCGTTGAGAAAAGTATCTATGCAGTATTTTTCCTGTATACATTTTACGTTCACCACTTATAACAAAAACTTCATCTTCTGACTTCCTTTTACAACACTCTTCTTTGAGGGTGCAGCTTAACTGTACTAGCACAATCTGCTTAACAAACGGGTTTGAACTTCAATGTTTTCGCAGCAAAGATGTTGTCCATTATATAATTTTCTTTCTAAAAAACTTTTAGCAACACACAATATTGCTCAACAATTCCAAAAACGTTCCCTAACAAAAAGCTGGGCCTATTGCTTTGCAAGTGCTTACTGATTTTGAATCATTTCATTTCTGGAGCTGCTCCAAGAAGGTGTTTTTCTGGTGGCTACCTTTCGCAGGATAGCGCTGACTTGGAAGATCTCCCTAATTGATATACCAGGGGCACAACATTTTGTTAGATTATACCTTTCTAGAAAGCTGATTCATTAATGTATTTGGCTATTTTCCTGGTGTGACGTAAATAGCTCACCACACTGGTGTTAGCGCGTCAGACCTTATTAAGTAAACTTACAAGGGAGACATGAATAGGCTGATGGACCTTTTGACTGCGCTTCGAGTTTTTCCCACCAAATAACCCCTTACCAATGCAAATCAATAGCAAATATCAGTGACCTCAATAATCAATAGGAGTCAGTAATTTCCACACACCATTACCTTACAGTCATGAATAACCACACCTTTGTGTAAAAGTTGGAATATTTATTTCCCTATATTGACAATGCTAATGTCACGTAATTTAGTCTCAAAATCAAATGATGAACATACAGGAACAACACTTGCTGACCAAATGGTGAAAGAATCGCAATCTAATCAGAGCTTGAGCTACTACACATTCTAAGCTTACAGTACAAATTAATAGCAAGAATAACTGCGCAAAGGAAATAACATGCTAGAAAAGACTTCAACGGTTATTAAATGTAGTAAACTTCATCAGTGAGAACCATAATTAACATCAGATTAGAATACCATGTTTGAGCTTCATGCAAAGCAATTTAGTCACACAAATTTGGAAAAACATCTAACTGTGGCTCTATCAAAAAAAGTGGTTGGTACCTAGAAAGAAAAGCAAATAGACATAACGATCAGTAACATTGTCAGTATACCTGTCCTCAAAATGGTTCAGCAAGCTGTGACAGTCTTCATCAATACGACATCAGTTTGGTCAGCAAGACATCAGGATTCAGCTTCGAAGTTCAGAATAAGCAAAGTGCCTTCATGCAGTTCAGAAAAAAATAGAGCTAAACTCTCAAGACAGTTAAGAAGAAAATAGCTAATGGCTGTCTTCTCTCCGTGCAGTCTGGCTAAGTTAGATTTCCCCAAAGTACTCTCCACACCCTCATTGGTCAGAGAATCGCATGTTTACATTTAGTCCAATGAAACTAAAACTCCAGTCTAAAGTTTTACTACTACATGGTTCACATGTCAATGATTGGCTCCTCTTCTCCTGTTCCCAGTGTTTGGCTTGTCAGGTATCAATGTTGTTGCAGCTTATACTCAAGTCAGTGCATCTATTGGCTTCTCCTGGGAAGGTCAGTCTTACACATACTGCAATATACATTATTCCACTAGCAAGTACAGCATCTTCTAGCAAGCAGAGTCTCATGAGAACTAACTTCAGCTACGAGCACATGGTCAGTACAGTGGAAAATCACAATTTAATTCTCTAAGCATCCATTTTATTAGTTGTCTGAGAAATGCAGCTTAACATGAGGCCGTGCAACTAGGCCCAAGACCATGCTAAGTTAATGCCTTAAATTAATAAAGCTAATACATAAAGAATAACCCTTAATATGACATATTACTACATTAATCAAACATAAGCTCAACATTTCATATTAATAAGCACACTTTGTGAACATTGGGGCCACTCACATGGGCGCACCTTCAAATGCGTGCATTATTTTTCTCTACGTTAACACATTTTCGATGCAAATCTAACACTCAGAATACATGAATATTCATTAATAAAATTAATTAATTAATAAACTCAGCGTTAACACTGGTGCACCTGCTTCGTCCTGTGATTCTCTTAAGAAAATCTGACAGGGAATGTTACTAAATTTTTCATCCTCCCCCTCCATGGCAACACTGATATTTTAACAATATATTTGTATTTGGTAATTAAGTGCTTCTCGTATGGGTGATTCCTGATAAACTAAATGTAAAAACACCTTGTACCTCTTTGGGGAGTTTCATAGAGCTCCTTAGCTGCCCTTGTTCCGTTAACTAATAATAATGAAGAAGTGACAATGGGTAATGGACCATCTGAAACAAGGGTGGGTACAGGGCAGGATGACACTGTGGACATGATTACGAGTGTAAGCAATATTTAGCGCACCTATTAAATAACGATACCATTGGGTACATTATTTATTGGTTGTGATAATAGCACCTATTGCGAGTTAAGGGGGAATAACATGCAGATTTGGGTGTTTAACGCACCAAAATCTGCATGATACATTTATTACCATATGCTTTTCCCCTGTTAAATTTCAGCAAGTTTGACCTGCGAAAATTGAACTGAGATATTTAACATATCTCATAATATCGGATATGCTAAACACCTTTTAACTTGTAATTCCAAACCGTGTGTAAAAAGGTGTTTATGTGTGGGTCAGAATACACCAACCACATCATAGTCAGGCCCTGTGTGTCTGAAGGTGGTATTGGTCTGAAGCATCAGCAACCTCTGAGGCAAGCTGCCTTAGCAAAAGCAGAGCTGAAAATATGATGCCCGCTGAACCCCAGTCCAGTATGTTCTGCTGAATACTGAAGGAGAAGGTTTAGGCTGCTGTGAGTAAATGAAGAAGTATGGAAGGTTCTGAATGCATTTTAAGTAGAGCACCCTGACGAAACAAGAAGAATCCTGTTGGTGAGTTAGTGGCAGGGAAGGAGGGCAGGTTGCCTGCTTTGGTGTGAGTTCTAGGCACATGACACTGTGCGCTCCCTGATCCCAGCAAGCAATCCAGTTTTAGTTAGTCTTACATCAAGCATGAAGCACTTGTCGGCCCGTCCAATGCGGCTGGCTAGGATGCCAAGCTTACCAGACTGAAGGCCTGATTCAGATTTCAGCAAAGGGGTTATTGCGTCACAATGCTGACGCACAGCACGTCCACTGAAATCTAAATCCCTTTTTTCCTATGGGATTTAGATTTGACGGAGGAGCCCCTCTGCCGAAATCTAAATCAGGCCCTGAATGTTTCCGAAGGAATTATGTATGGCAAAGAGTTTTTAAGATAGGCCATATGGAAGGAAGAAGGGAATTACAGCCTTGGGGTATTGGGGTGTGTGAACCTTACTGCCCTACACGTTGCATAGGATATCAAGTTTAGGCAAAAAGGGCACCAATGCAGAAAGAACCTCAGGGTTTTAAGATGAAGTGTTCATCATCCTTGCTTCAGTTGTCACGGGCAGATGAGGTGGAGTTCGGTGTGTGAACGGGGTGCTACACATTTCACTCATTTCTGTGATTATGTGGAGAAATTAGGCTGGTGGGAGGGTGAGGTATAATTTACTGTGTTATGTCTTAGCCCACAATAATATGGCTCTAAAAACTCAGAGTACAGTTCTTAGATAACCATTGAGTATTGACTGTAACGTCGTGCTGTTGAATGGCAGTATATTAACAACGTGAGTCGATTGAGCACTCAGCAGAATTTATATGAACTATAAGGATGAATTGCAGTCAAGCTCAACTGTATGTGACACGCTAGGGGCGAAACAGACGTGAAGGGCTAGCAGTTGCATAACAAAGGCCGCCACAGCCCTCGTGGTGCAGGTGGGTCCAGAGCTCGAGGGGGCCCCCTCAGCACAGTACACTGTGCACGGACGGCAGGGGAAGAGGACCCCCTCCAGGTACTTTGCAGGGGGCCCCTCAAGTTTCCTTAGGCCACTAAGGAAAAGCCTCGAAAATTGCCCAATGTGTAATGCACAACTAGTTTTCATGATGATCTTGTGTGCAGAGCATGTGCAAGAATATTAAAATAAACGTAACAAGCTGGATGTTCAAGTCTGTGGCAGCAGGGTTTAAAATCTCTTTAAAAGCCTGCCTCCATGTCCCCACCTTCAGGTTGTCAGACTGCTTGCTTAGCAAATGTCTGCAGGCTTCAGCGAGTGCAAGGCACAGACAATGTGCATGATTGTTTCTGCTTTTGCAGAGTCTGCACTTGTGGTCTGCAGAGTTCTTTTGCAATTTGGGAATAAAGTTCAGTGTTGGCAGTGCCCCAAACCGGAATACCATGAACTTGCGTTTATGTTCTTTGAATAAATGGTTCCCAAATATGGCTGTTTCCCTTCCCCGTTGTAAGTACTCATTATCATCCAGGCGTGGGTGCGCTGTGGCATTACATTTTTGCCCTGCAATCTGCTCAGCTTCTGTGTGCTGATATTAAATACTTTTAAATTCTATGTCTACTGTATACGCACATCCTTGAGATTTTCTTCTGGGTAGTGATGGTCGACCGAATTGCCACTTTGGCTCGTTAGATCTTGCCATGTGAAGTTATCTAGTCTGTTGGCCTTTGATGCTCTCGTTTTGTGACAGAGCTTAAGGAACATGAGGTATCTGGGTACAGATTGATGGAGTAGACCAAATTCTATCCCAAACCTGCGCCGGGGAGGACGTTTTTGGCAGGCGAAAGATGGACTTGTAAATTTTTGACACCAGGGCGTCCAACTGCTTGGCATCTGCACCAAGCATTATTTTTTTATGTTATTGTTGGGATGAGTTTCACCTTCATAACTTGAAGGATTGGATCCAGGTCAAGACCCCAGAGATTTTTTATGTAAGGCAATAAATGCGAATTGCAAAGCATAGACTTTGGTTTTGATATATTTTTTTGCCGCACTTAACCTCTGGAGCCAATCCGGGGACCCAGGTATTTATATTCTAAACAGTGCTTAATTTGTGCTTGTTGTTTCCGGTGCTGAGCACAGGTACTTATTGTGGGGGAGCCTCGCTTATTCTTCTGCCCCAAGCGTTTGCTGCGAGCAAAAGACACATATGGGGAAGACAGAGGAAGACAAAAACGAAAAAACGTCACAATGGGAGAAAGCAGAAAGCTGTAGGAGTTAGCTGCGGGGACAAGGAGTGGCTTTAAATGGATTGAAGAGGACCGAGATGGCTTCAGGATTACGCTGCCTCAGTATTCCGTGTTCCCACATTTAATTGCAGCAGCCGTGTGTTTAAGAGAAGGGCTTAGGACACCAGCACGTTTTAATTTACAAATAAAGCACTGATTATAAAACTTTTTTTATGTAATCCCCGTCTATCTGCCATGTACCAGGTTTGTTGATCCTCTTTCATGAGACATTTTTTTGTTTTGGTTAGACTCTCTTCCAATTTGTTTCACACAGTGTCTTCGTTGAGTTTGTTGATCAGCCTCTTCAGACCCACTCTTGTTTTCCACACCATTGCAGTAGATTAAACAATTCTCACCCCCTAACTTTGGAGGATGTGCTTTTGTGAGGTCTGAGATGTACAAATTAAACAGCGAAGGTGCTAAGGTGCACCCTTGTTTCAGATGCAGTGATTTTAACATTCATCCCAGTGCTTGTCTTTTGGGGGGAAAAAGTACATTTTAATTACACATAAGTACTCATACTACACAATTGAACCAGTATAAGGGGTGGTACCCCTTATCACATCTCTCTTGTGGGCGCTACATCCCTTATCTGCCTTTCAGTGGTCTCTCCCACCAGGGTGTCCATGGCTGGTTCTACCCCCAGCAAAATTATCACAGAAAATGAATGAAGTTAAAGTCTACATTACATATTCGCATAAGTTAAAAGTACAAACAGTCACTGAACTGAGCTGCTCATTCCTTCCACTGTGGTGCACTGTGATTCAGTACAGCTTCAGCAGTGGTCACTGATGATGTTGGGAGTAATTCACTTGTTCTCAATGCGCAGACACCCAGAAGAATCTGGCACCACTGTGTGGGTGTTTCTGTCAGTGGTAGCCATCTTCTGGGCTGACAAAGGTGCCCATTACGACAGTTGCAGCGCCACTCAGACACAATCAAGACACAGTCACTGAGCTGAACGGCTCATTCCCTCCACTGTACAGAGTTAGGACACTGGGAGACCATCTGCAGCATGGGTCACTCCTGGCTTTGCTTTTTTATGCAGTTCACTTTCTCATGGTGCTCCTCAGGCTAGGAACATGCTGGAATTCTGCTCCTAGGCGGCCTCTCCTCCTGCAGAAACAGGCAGACGCTTTCCATTTCACAGCAAGCAGGCTCGCTTTTAGGCACTAGGAAGATCCTCAGCACCTCAAATGCAGACTTCACATGATGTCACCTTACCTCTGTGAGACTGGCTATCAAGCAGATATCAACTCTGCTCAGATGGAAGTCCTTTGAGTACTCTACAGAACAATCCCTTCTTTGGCCATGAGGAACTTGGAACTGGAACAAAGTGAGGTTGCACGGGTCCCACTTTTATACACAGTTAACAGAGGACTAGGATGCATTTCCCTTAAACTTCAGAAACAGTTTGGGGTGGACCTTTTCATGCTGGCTTCTAAGCATAGCATTTGTATTAAGTGACACTTCTCACAGGGGTTAGCAGCAGGGCTCTGTCCACAAGGTGGGCACAATGAAGAGTGATATTTCTATGTCTGGCTGCTATCCACCTCTCCCAAGTTGTCAACAGGATAGACAAAAGGATACGCTTAAGCTAGAAATTTCTGCAACTCACACAACAGAAACTACAGTCCAAGACTTCACCCCTAACCTGTCCCGCATGACAGTGCTCAGAAAGAACTAGTCAGCAGCCTCCTGCTAGCAAATTCCCCTAAGACATTTTCATGTAGAGCTCTGTCTCCATTCTCCTCAATCCAGTGTCTGTATCTTCATCCTCATCCACAGCAATGGGGGCAATCGCTGTCTAGAGAAGTTGTCCTCCTTATTTATATTGTGCACTGTAAATGAGGTACATCTAAAGTGGACTACACTGGCTTCCGTACTCAGACTCATACACACATAGAGTCCTAAAACAACACATGCACTACATAAATACTATACACACATATGCAGTTAACATATACACAGGATGTGAGTGCATAGTTCTGGGTTTTCACATAACAATGGAACTTTGCACAAAGGAGTTAGGAGCCCAAACTCACAGACACAGATAAAAAGGTATGGTCACCTATATGAGGTCACAAACCATAGTATGCTGCCACCAACACCTTATCTGCTAAACACCAGACAGGGACACTATTCGTCTATTCATTCTGAGGGGGTGCTTGGTCCACCCTTCAGGCAACAGAACAGGACTTGAATCATGCATTGCCAGGAATAAGCTTAGGCCTCTGGGCGCACACTAAATTAGCATCACCTGGGCTCAAAGATTAAAGTTAGGATACTATATAAGCACATTGGGGCTCTAATAGCAGGCGTACATGCCCATATACCATGAGAGGGACATTCCCACACCCACATTGCATATTCTCACTTTAAAATAGGTTGGCTCTCCTATTTGCTGGAGTGCAGAAGCTAAACTTTCAGCCCCCACTCACATTCAAAACTCATGGACCCATTTTAAGTAAGCAAGTTAATGTCCATTTTGGAGTAATTGATTGATCATTTTACAAATTGGGTCTCTATAGCAGAGTTATCATGTCTATGTGTGGAAAAGTTGAAGGATGCTTTCAGAAATTGGACCAGTTGCACCCACTCAGACTTCCATTGACATTCACAATGGTAACTCTGCAATTATGTGTGACTGAGTCTAGATATCAGTCATACCTTCTCATTTGCTAGATGAGGATGGATCACTCAAGCAAGGAGGTTCTTGGACAAGCAGCGTGTTTTAACACATGTAACACATATATCACCCAGCAGCAATAGTCAATGCCACACACTGACTGCAGATTCTGGCATCAAGGGTGAGAAAACAAAACTGAAATGACAGTGTACAATCAGAGTAATCAGTAGTTGTTTCAGTAGAGCAGAGCTGAAATACTTTGTGTTATCTTGGTGGAGAGGATTAGAGGTTTTATAGTCAGTTCAAGGAAGATCAGCAACAACCGCAAACAAAGTCAGGCTTGGTGCAAATGGGGTCTTCAAGATTCAGAGATCTCTTAGGCAATGCATTGAAGCATATGGACCCTATTTTATAAATAATGTTTTCTACACCCCTGTTAGTGACATATTACATAATTTTGCACTCAGAAGACCATACAAAATGCATGTTTACATTTCTTGTAATAGAAGTTATGGCTCTGTATTCAATGTTTCCTAGCTATGTTTTAAAACCTGCCTCCTCAAGCAGTTCCACCAATCAAGTGATTAGGGATATTAACTCTGTGAGTGTAGAATGTTCACGTCTTAATTGACTGAATGCAGCATTCAATAGGTGAAAGGTGAATTCGTAACGTTCCCCAGCATCATTCTATATAGATGGTTTCATTGCTGCCAAGGTAGGCGTGTTAAATTAAATACCACTGCATACATGCATTCAATTATATACATATGAGAGATGTACGTTTTTGAAATATTAAGAAAAAATAAAGATTGTGTGGAGAATGTGGCAAATATGTAACTGTGCAAAAAAGCATGCCGTTTAGCCATTTGAACTGGTTACAGAATGATTTGGCAAGGGTTGTAGGTCAGACTATTGTTTGCAAAAATATTGTCTGACAGAAAAATCATGCCCTAAAGATTATTTTGAAGAATATCCTCCCATTGCCTGTAGATGTTTCTACTATAAGCTCCAAGGCTGATATTTTTTTAATAGCATTTTGTACACAATATGTCTATCAGACGATATTTTGATTACGTATTCTAGCAGCATCCCATGACAGTGCTTAGCAAAACTTTAATACTAAATTAGTTACTTTTTGTCACCCATACTTTTCTGTTGTCAAGCAAGCAGAGATCAGGGCATGGGCTATACTTAGAGCTGACCTTCATTCCCTATTTTAGGTAGCATACGATAAGAGTGCTTTGTATGTCTCATTTCCTCCATCCCACAACACACCTTGGTTTTTGGTTTCCTGTCTGGGTTTCTGTTTTCCTCTTGGATTCCTTCAATGATAATCTGTAACCGGACTTAACTCACTGAAGTACAGAAGCATTGTTTTGTAGACTTTCCATATCACTGTTCTTACAGAAAGACTTCTGGCATGGGGTGACAGAGGTCCAGGTGATTCAGTTTGTCACCACTGCATGAACCACTTCTTGTGGGACACCATGGGTACAGACACACTTCGAGAGAAAGGATAAATCTAGAATACTGCAGTTTTCAGAATTTATGTGAATTTAGATACTCAAGCTAACCCATTCTTCTCCTCTGCCCACTTTCCACCTCATACCTGCTCCTTACGTTATGTCACTCCACCTGCGGTCTCTTCTAATGTCTTTAGACCGTCATTCAGCCCTTGATCCTGCCTGTAATCCTATTTAATGATTCCACAGAATGACACACGGACTGCAGCAGTTATTTCTTCTTTAAAAAATAAGCTACGAAAGCTGAAACGTTTTGAAACTCAGGCGTATGAATTTTGTGATAATTAAAAAAAAATACAATGTCCCTGTCTCCACAGGCCATGGTAGTACCTAATTGGGATCACCACAGAAATGTCCTCCCAAGTCACAACGCTTTACTTTTTCAATGCAGAATTTTTGCTAGGTAATATCTGGCAGACTTTTGTGTGGGTAACATTGAACTATTCCAAGTTTCGCAGCTCCTAATGGGGAATGTTTGTGTTTGGGGTGTCCACAGTGCTACAACAACTCTGCATCTGTAATAAAGCCGCTATTTAATTCACTGTGGGACCCTGAGTGCGGCGCCAGTCTGTGAAGTCTTCGTCGTAGTTTCTCTATGTAAAGGATGGACCGAAACTGCATGATCGGGGATGTCAGTCATCATGTCACATACACTAAAATCCCCCCCACCAAAGAATCCCGAAGCAGGAACCACAAGCATCCCCCTGTAACGGCTTCAGGGGGCGGCTACTCGAGTAATGTCGTCAGTTATTTATGAGAGGGAAGGGTTTACACGTGGAAGGACTGTGCGGTGTGTCCGCAGGGGGTGTCGGCACTATGGCATTTTCACCACAGCTGAGTAAACGAGTTCAGAGGCCCACCTCGTAAACGTATCTTCGTGAAATTGCACTGGATTAGCTCACCAGATCTTGGGAGACCTATACTGTGTGATATGGGTCATGTTTAATTACAGAACCGGCTGATTTCCAGGCTCTCACACCGAGGCAGTATCCGCCAAACCCTCTGTACTTTCACTTGTCAAAGGTGGAAAACGGTTGGCAGCCTACTTACCCTTAAAACTGTCCTCGTTATTTCCGCATCCCACTGATAGGCCTTAAATAGGCCATAGAGTAGCCTTCGGGTATAGCTTTACAGTCCCAAAATAATGGAAGCCAAGTTAACAAAACAACAAGCTACTGTTTCCTCCGTCAGAGTGTTTTTTTAGTACTGCTGGCTCGCTGCAGTTTTTTCTGAATTCAGAATCTGAACAATTGGCCCATCTGTTCCTATCAGCAGGCAGAAGGGAGAACTCGCAGGTATTTACTTTTTGTTGGTAGGAAAAATTTAGCCAATAAGCACAGTAAAACAGACACACAGGCTTGAAAATAGCAAAAACTGAGTATCTTAAAAATAAATAGGAAACCATTGCTCACCTTAGTAGTTTGCATATGGATTGCCACCCCGGGGCTAGGAACCGTTGAATAAAACCGCAACATCTTTATGCTTCTGCAGATGGGTGGTACCCTAGCTAACTAAGTTTGCATGCAAAATTTCACTGGATTCATATGGCTTTTTTACCTTTCCACCCTTGATTCTATTTCACGAATGTGTTTTCAATGCAGTTTATCTATAAATACAAAATAACCAAATGAATTGAATTGTGCAGTAATCGTATGATTCTCATACAGAGTATATTAAGCTGGAACAACAAGGTCACCAAGAAAGTCAAATAGGGGTATCTCCGAAGGTGCTGTGTTAAGGTACATCATGTATTAATGGAATGGCTTTGTATGTTTTGTGCATAAATCTGGGATGCACACCTTATATTGGGCACCTGGATACCTAGCCTGCAACTTGCTTGTGGCTTCCACTTCCTGCTTGCTTCAGACTGATCCAGTGACACCATAGCTGCCTAGGTTTTTCCACCACGGTTTTCCAGGCTGTGTTTGCCCATTCACTGTTCTTCCTGCCAAAAGAAGCCCTGCTCACCCCAGGACCTACTTAATGCAGGACACAGCACAACCACACAATCCATCTGTGCCCGTCCTAGCCTGGAGATCGCCCAGCGCCATGACCCCTGGCTCTCGAGCCCCCCAGAGATACACCATTGCCTAGCTCTACACCCTCCACCCCGGATGCCGCAACAAACATTGCCATCACACGACCTTTCACCTACACCCACTGCCACTTCACCTGCCACAGCACACACACCAGTCTACCAACCAACCCTACCCCAAACACACCATAGACACCACCTGAACAAAAACACCAACTCACATGCGCCTTTCTCAACACAGGCTCACTATGCAAGCATTGCACCAAATTATGAGACCTCATCGGCACCCTCGCAGCTGGCATCATCTTCCTCACCAAGACATGGCTCAACCCCATATCTGCCCCAGAAATTGTCCACAGCAATCCCTGGCAGATATAGAATCACTTCACCAGGACGCACCAACAAGACAGGAGGAGGAACAGCTATCATCCACAAAGAAACCATACAGTGCATCACCACCAACACCACCACCCTATGTAACATCTCAGTGTCAAGCTCCACATGGATGACAAAACAACCATCAGAGCCAACCTCACATAAATACCCCAGGTCCGTGCTCCAGCTTCTGCAACACCATCACAGACTTAATTGTGCCCCTAGCCTTAGGCTCCAAGGACTACATCTTCCTCTGTGACCTAAATTTCCATATCAAGAACCTCAACAATGACTGCATACTTCCTCGACGATATGAGCAGCCTCAGATTGACCCAGATCGTCCACGACCCTACACACACACCGCAGGGCACACACTGGACCCCATTTTCAACCTCCATGACCGCATCAAGGACAGCCATGTCACAGAACTCACATGGACTGATCACTCCATCGTCCATTTCAGCATCGATAACCCCCGCACCTCCACCCCCAAGATTACCACCGCCACCCACCAGAAATGGAAAAAAATCTCAGAGTCCAGTTGGGCATATGCCCTCAACACCTCCAACCCCGCTTCCACCACCAACCTCGAACAGGGAGTGAATAACATCTATGTCTGGATGACCAATTGTGCCAGTAGCATCGTCCCCATCAAGAGCAACATCCAGAGAAAACCCTCTAAAAAGGCCAGCTGGTACACCCAAGAACTCAGAACAATGAAACGAGACAGCAAACAGCTGGAAGCAGATGGAGCGCCAGCAAGGACACCTCAGCCAGAGCAGCCTTCAAGACCTTTTCAACCTCTATCACCGCCTGCTGAGGGCAACAAAGAAGATAGCCCTTGCTACACGCATCAAAACCAGTGCCAAAAACACCAAGGAACATTTCAACATTGTTAAGGAATTCTCTAAACTGACTGTCAGCAAAAACAACATCACACCCTCACAGGAGCTGTACGACCACCTCGCCCTCTTCTTCCACAAAAAGATTGCAATCATTTATAGAAACTTCGAACCCCAACTCACACCTATGGACTTTCTCGACAGAAACACCACCACTGTAACCAACACGAACCACAAACTGACCACCTGGAACATCCTCTCTACCCAGGAGATCTCCTCCACCATGAAATCCATCCACTCAGGAGCTCCCACAGACCCATGCCTGCACCACATTTTCAACCTTGGAAACCAAAGGATCCGCCAGGAACTCACCACCCTGCTCAACACCTCTATCACCCTCGCAACATTTCCTGATGCCTGGAAACACACCGAAGACAGACCACTACTCAAAAAACCCTCACCGACCCCAGCAAACCCCAAAACTACAAGCCAATCTCTCTGCTCCCATTCCCAGCAAAGGTACTGGAAAAGATCATCAACAAGCAACTCATGACATACCTGGAGCAGAACCAGCTGCTCAACGCCTCCTAATCCAGTTTCCACAGCAATCACAGTGCCAAAACTGCCCTGATTGCGGCCACCAACAACATCTGAACCCTTCTTGACTGAAGAGAAACAGCAGCTTTAATCCACCTCCCACCTCTGGGCAGCCTTTGACACCGTATCCCACCACATGCTGATCGACCGCCACATCGGCATCCAAGGGGACAAGCTCAGATGGATCACCTCCTTCCTCACTGGAAGAACCAAGAGGATTCAACTCCCACCTTTCACCTCTAAACCTAAGGAGATCATGTGCGTTGTCCCACAAAGTTCAGCCCCAGGCTCTTCAATGCATATATGACCCCACTGGGCAACATCGTCAGATCCCACAGCCTCAACATAATTTCCTATGCAGATGACCCCAACTCATCCTCTCACTCTCCGACAACTCCTCCACTACCAGAAACAAATTCCACAGTTGCATGACAAGCGTGGCTGACTTGATGACGAACAACTGCCTGCAGCTGAACACAGAAAGGACAGAAGAACCGATCTTTGGCAACAGCAGCCAGACATGGAACAACTCCTGAAGGCCATCAGACCTAGGACCCGCACTCACTCCCCTTGACCATGCCGAATCCTCAGAATCATCATTGACAACAAGCTCACCATGAAATCACAGATCAACGCATCTCGTCTGCCTGTTTTCTCACTTTGCGCATGCTACATGAGATTGTGAAGTGGCACCCCTACACACGAGACGCACAATGATACAGGCCTTCATCACCAGCCGACTGGACTCCAGCAACACCCTCTACATAGGAATAGTTGCACACCTCCTACAGAGACTTCAGACCTTACTGAATTCCGCAGCCAGACTCATCCCCGGCATTCTCCGATGCCCCCACATTGCACCCCACCTCAGGCAACTCCACTGGCTCCTCATACAGAGGAGATGCCAATTCAAGCTGCTGACTCAAGCACACTAGGCTCTACACAACCAAGGACCTGCATACATTAACCACCACTTGAACTTCCACCAACCGTCAAGAAGACTACACTCTACCTCTCTTTCACTTACTCATACACCCGGCATCAACCGAAGCAGAAGTGGAGGACGCTCCTTCTCTAACATCGCAGCAGAAACCTGGCACAGTCTCCCCACACTTCTGGGCCTTCACCTCACTTCCAGAAGTCTGAATGGTCCTCAAGACCTGGCTGTTCGAATATGCCTTTAGGCCCTGCAAGGGCCTGGATACCCTATCAGGTGATTAGCCACGCTTTATCAATCCTGAGTGATTGATTGATTGTTATATTGTGAGTACTGGTGATTAACACGTGTCAGCCTTTGGTGAATTGTTTTCTGTTATTAAGCTTGCACAGTGATGGTTGCACAAGACAATTTCATTATCAGGGTATGCTGTGAAATCTGATTGGCTCTTTTGCATATGGCCAATTGGAAGCCTCTCTAGTTAACTTGCTGCTCATTTAATGGAAAACTCCAGATGCCAGTTGAAAGGGATGCAAGGTTTTGAGGTTCATCTGCTCAGGTTTTGTATCACCTAATGCTCTCTATTGGAAAGGAAGGGGCACCTTTCTGCACAAAAAGAATCCATGAAGGCTTTTTCCTCTTTCTGTGTGTGTAGGAGGCTAGCTCTCTATGTAGTGTGCAAAGCTAGGCCCAATGTGCAGAGAGTCCGAGCAACCACATGTTGGTTTACAGAGGTAAAAACTAGACCACCTAATGCTCTAATTTTTATGGTAGCTTGGTCGAGCAGTTAGGCTAATCTTGGCAAAGGTGAAAGCATTTGTTGCACTCACAGTATCAATAAATGAATATACACACTCAAAAGAATAACTTGAGACCAATTTACAAAAATACTTCAAATATTTATCAACTTTTTAAGACCAAGATCATCAAAATTGGGTAAGTACATTTTAAGTTATGATTTTTCAAAGTTCATCAAAAATAGTATTTTTGTGCATAATTACACACCATAGGAATCAATGCAGAACAAAACTTTAAAAGTCCATATAAAATCAGGCAATGTGTCCTTTTGTTTTTAGGTCAAGGCCATTGAAAAGTCCTGTGGGCCAGTCGGAGGAGTTCGGGTGGTTCCCGGTTTTGGCAGTAAGAGCTGCTGAATAGTCCTTGGAGCTGGTGCAGGACCACTGCAGGGGACCACTTGGAAAAGCAATGCAGAGGTGGACTTGAAAGTAACTCTGGTGGGTCCCCATAGAGTGTAGAGGTTGCAAGGGATGGGGGACTCTTAGACCACAGCTGAATCTCCGGTGCAGGGCCCAGGGAGGCTGGGTGCAGAGAAGATAGATGAGCCAAGAGCTGTATGCAAAGGTACCTTTGGAAGCAGGAGGTAGGTCACTTTGAGGGTCACTTGCAGGTCAGCAGGGCCAATCTGGTGGGTAGTACTGGTGGTTTCTGAAGTCCCTTGACTGGGGCTTCCTCCTGCTCCTTTTGGATTCAGGAGTGAACTTTCCTACCTGGTGCCCAATATTGAGTGACCAGTACCTGGGGACATTGCATGGTTCAGCCACTGGAGGTTGCATTGCCATCAAACTTGGCACACTTGCGGGTTTTGTCCTTATGGTCTGTCATGTGAAATTTGGTCTAGCAGTGGCATCCTGTTCCTTGGTCAGCAGCCGGTCAGTGAACTGGACTTCACTGGTCTTTTGGTCTTGGTTGCAGGAAAGTGATGCCTTCACTTTGGAGGGAGATCTTCAGTGATTTTCAGAAGAGTGGAGGTCCTCTGGGGATTTGTAGAGTCTGTCTGGTGTCTGAGCAACCCCTCAATGATGACTGTTGAGTCCTGGGTGCAGCAGGCCGGGTTTGGCACCTTTTTCTTAAAGCAGCAGGGTGTTCTTTGTTGCTGGTCTTCTTGTGTCCTTGGAATATGATTCTCTGGTCTATGGATGCCCACTAAATATTGTATTTAGTGAGCATTTAGGGGAGTACCTAGTAGGGACCAAAGAGTCCTCTACCTTAGGGTGGCTACACCCACTATTTGACCACTTCCTGTGGGCAGAGGCCACGTCCCTATCCCTGATAGGCTATTTTCTTACCATACAAGATGGAGGAAAATAAAATAGAAGGGTCACCTTGCATGCAACACCTTAGGGGTGGTGCAAGCTAGTGGTTGGCACTACCCCTGTCTTTTGTCGATTTTCCTGCCATTCCTCCTGCCAAAAGTGGGGGTTTGGAACAAGGGAGGTCATCTGTTGCTAGAGCAGGCCTGGGGGTCGAGTTTCAAAGGCGGTAAGCCCTTTGAAGCTCATGAGCAGGGCAGCGCACATTCCTGAGGAGGGAGGTGTGAAACCTCCACACAGGAAGGGCTTTGTTCCTGGGAACCAGAGAGCAGGAGTTCTCACCTCAGGGTTCCAGAATCTTGTCTGGCACTGGCAGGCTGATTGTGACTGGCCAGGAACCATGCAGTGTCACTTATCTTCTAAGGTGACCCCTGGGTACATTTAGCAATAAATCCAAACCTGGTACCAGATTGGATTTGTCATTCTGAGTTGTTTGATACCGAAAAACCCAAGGTTCAGAGTAGCCATCATATAGCTGTGAAACTCATACTGACCAGTGTCCAGCACATGCATTTAAAATGGCTGCTCTATTCACTTACTATGTCCCAGGTTTGGCAAGGACATAGTAGGGGCATATAGCTCATTCTTCTATGCCCAATCATACAGTATAGTGGACCCTGGCTTAGGGCTGGAAGGCCTGCCAGAGGGGCGACTTACCTATATTGCATGCAGTGTGGGGTGGACAGGTCACACAGTCTGTGTGCCATGGCGAGTTTGCATTTTAGGATTGCACTAGGAGGACACTCAGGCCCTCATTACGAGACTGGTGGTCTTAAGACCGCCACACTTGTGGTGGCTGTCTTACCGCCGCGGTCCTGGCGGTAAAGACTGCTGCATTACAAGTTCCGCGGTTTGGCCGAAGGACCGCAGTGCCCTATTACTACTCATAATATGGCGGGCAGAGTCCTTCCGGCGTACCGATGCTGGCGGTGAAACCGCCTCTCACTCACCGTCTGTCAGGCCGACGGTGTCAGATTTCTGCCTGTTTATGGGTTACACGTATTACGGTGGTCTTCGGACCGGTTCAAGAGCAGTCTTCGCCAAAGACATCTGAAGTCGAAATGAGGGACTCAGTCTGCAATGCCAGTGCTGGGTGCATCTGGATGCATGGCACATGAGGGAGGCAAAATCTGTGCTGTTGCCCTCAGGGGCCTACCATTAGTACCCCATTCCCTGGAACTCTACGTACCATTTACTAGGGACTTATAGTGGCAGCTAAAGGTGTTGCCAATTGTATCAATATTTTTGCAATTTTAGGGAGAGAACACTGGCACTGGGGACCTGGTTTGGAGGATCCCAGTGCACTCCAGTCCAAGTAGCATCCAGACACCACGCACAAAGTGGTAGGGTACTGCAACAGGATGCCAGTTTCCCACAATGTGTGCTGCAGAATGCAGCACACAAAGAAAGAGGAAAAACAAGGAGAAATAAAGCGATTTCTCCTTGTTGCGACTCCCCTGGGGAGATGTAAGATTTTGACACATTCCTAGGTTTACAGAGTTTTGTAAATCTGGGAATGTGTCAAAACCCATGGTTGTTGCATGTGAAAACCCACTGTCACACCCATGAAATGCCTTCTTGGCATAGTGTAAGACAACGCAGCAACTTGCCCTGCTTTGTCGTACACCATATTTACAAGGCCATGTAAAGGCACACAAAGTGGCTTTGCGTGACCTTTTAGATGTGGGACTGCACAATGCCCTGCCGGTGCATCACAAAAAATGACTCGCTGTCACGGGGCTAGTAAATAAGCTCCTTGGTGTTTTGGTTTATTTCTATGTATGGTCACAGTCGTCTGATAGCTGGGATTTTTAAAAAACTAAATGAAACAGAGCTGCAGCCCTAGAATTAGGCACTCCAACCCCTTGTGACATTTCACAGGGGGGTGTTGCCAGTTTTGACAATGCCATGGTGTGGGAGGACAAAGGTAGTTTCTACTATGGACACACATACTTTAGACAATATCACACATCAGCGTATGTTGAAATAAAGTCACTTCTTTCATGTGCAGGATTGTGTGCTTCCAAAGACTGCATGATCCAGAACTAATAATCTAATTTTCACTTGAATAAATTTGGTATTCGCTTCTGAAAGTCTATGTGTGAACCAGTTATTTTAGGTAGAGCCACATTTATCTAATCACAATCAGAGCATGAACATTGTGAGAGCAGTGATAAGCGAGAGATACCCTCTGTTCCAGAAATCATGAGGAGAGCACCAAGAACAGATGATAAAAGGGGCTCCATTATGCAATTTCTACTCCTTATGCATACCCATCTGCCCACAACACAAAGAAGGCTGATGTGGGGCTAACAAAGGGGCAAGGTTTCATCCCTGTGATGTCACCTTTGATGACACCTCTCATAGTAATTGTCAGATGCGTTCTGGCGCTACTAGGCAGGTAGGGGTAACTGGACCCCAACTATGGTGGTAAAGTTTATTTACCAGTGGTGTGCTGGGGTTTTCCTATTATGGCTCAAATGGGTCATATGCAACTCTTTCCACCCTTGCCTCTCAGAGTTGCAAGGGCTAGCAGTCAGAGGCTTCTCAGGGAGGTTAGTGGTTGGGTGCTGAGTAACACTTCACGTTATTGAATCTACAGATTCAATAACGTGACGTCCAGCCTAGTGTTTATTTTTATTAAAGAGAAAGTACTTTAAATTTCAAACAAAACAAAATACTACTCAATCCAATTGATATATCATACTGAGTTGTCATAAGCTGAACTAACACTGCAATCTCCCATCCTTCTTGTCAATATACTTTCTAATCCTAGGGCTGAGATACTACTGTTACAGTCCCCTGTAATCCATGGGTCAGTGCTTAATTTGTAAAAGATGAAGTGCTGGTGCACAAAGTCTTACTCAGATGTCCATAGCCAGTGCTATTGAAGGTTTTCGTAACCTTGATTCCACCGCATACCTGTTTTATTTCATCATATACTCGATTTAACTTTTTCGTCACTCTTTCAGGTTATTAACATTTGCTTGCTTTCTTTGTCACTGTTTTTCCATCTTTCTCTTCCCCCTCCTTTCCCCCCTTCGTATTTTCCTCTCTCTTGCTCTGGGCCAAAGTCTAATGAACAAAAATAAGTGCCTGTCCCCAGAAATGAGGACCAGTGGGCTCCTCCTGCAACCACTTGCTCAAAATTAAGCACTTTATGGGGTAGGTAAGAATTAGGTTTAGGGGCAGATCAATCAATCAATCAGGTTTGTAGAGCACAGCAAATCACCTATGAGGGTATCCAGAGCTAGGACCCTGCTGCAGTCAGTCAAAGATCCAGATCTTGAGTCCCTTTCTGAATTCCATGAGAGGTGGAGGGGGATATAATTTGAGGACTTGGTGGCGAGGTACGAGAAGGAGAGCTCTCTACTGTGGCTTCGACGGATGCAGGGAGTGTTAGTGACGGTGAAGGAGGCAGAGCACAGGTGTCTGGAGGGATGGTGGTAGCTCAAGTGGTGGTTGATGCATGCTGTCACTACGGCATGGCAGGCCTTGTCGATGTCTATCAGCATCTTGAATTTGCATCTTTTCTGGATGGGGAGCCAATGGAGGTTCCTGAGGTGCGGGGTGATTTGGATCTGTATGGGGAGGTTGAGGATGAGTCTGGCTAGCAAATAGCTCAAACCTCCTCATATTTTAATGTAGGCAACTCAGTTTCAGGTCCTTGTCAGATTTGAGCTGAAAGTCTCAAGTCTGGTGCAGCATTCTGGCCAGCTAGCACAGTGCACCTAAGCCTTACAGTTATCTGTTGCAGCTTGGCAGCCATCAGGGCTCTGCTGTGGTAATGGACGGCATTACTGCCCTCACAGGGTGAACCTCTACATTGCATGACAGTTCAGCAGTTGCTGCATATGGGTCTATCTTCACAGGCATTGCTTACAGACTGGCATATAGCTTGCAATGCTTGAAGTCTCCAGCCAGGCTGGGTCCACTGGTGATGTCCGAGAGCAGTTGTAGCCTCCAGGCCTTTTGGGTGTTCTAGTGCAGCAACAAATCTATCACCTTCTTCTGGACAGTAGCAACATCAGCACCAGTCAGCCTGCTGGATGTCATGGAATAACTAATTTGGCAAAGTCTCATTCACAGCTCTTTACGGACTGTGCAGAGACACTAGGGAAAACATCCTACAGAGCACAGAACATTCTGGATAACTCTCTTGGAATTTTCAACATCCTCTGGGTGTGTTGCACACCAGGAATATGCTGGACCTCTGTTTGTGTCACACATACTATTTTCCTCTCTGAGCAGACCAGTCCTTAATTTGTGCAGGTAGTTTCGTTTGTGGGGCACTGGCACCTTATTTTTGAAGGCCGGCACTTATTTTTCTGCCTCAAGCATTCACTGTGAGCAAAAGACGGAGGAAGAGAAAAACGAAAAAGTGTCACAAGGGGAGAAAGCAGAAAACTGCAGGAGTGAGCTGAAGGGGCAGGGAGTGGCTTTAATTGGATTAAATAGTCCAGGATTACGCTGCTCACTATTCTGTGCTCGCACATTTAACTGCAGCAGCCACGTGTTTCAGAGGAGACCTTTGGCCACCAGCACATTTTATTTACAAATTAAGCACTGGAGCACACAAGCAGACTTCGAGGCACTTCAGACAGATCCTTGGCTCTTTCTGCAGATCTTGGCTATAGTTGATGTCCCTTTAGTTCTGGAAGACTGGATGTCAGGCAGACACAGCCCTAGTTACACAACAGCTCTTCAAGTACTCTGCTAACTACTGCCTTCCTTGACTAAAAAGAACTTGGGGCAGTGTCACCAGCTCCTGTTCCAATCACCGTTTGTGAATATTCAACATACTCTAGGTGCAGTGTTCTACCTCCAGTCAAGCAGTGCACCCAGGCTCCATGTGCACACATCCTAGTGCACTCAGCTCCTGGCTATGGGCAGTAAGATCTGGGCGCAGGGAATGTAGAAACTGGTCTTCATCGAGGTCCTGCACTCAGTCCCAATGTCCAACAGACCAAGGCTGCACACAGCCTCTACCGTGGTCACTGACTCTGTGTGCAGAACCTCCAGCTTTCATATCCTTTGCAACTATTTTCAGCACTGTAGGTCTATTTTATTTTTCATATCTGTGAAACTCAAGAATGATCAACAAATCCAAGATTGTGTTCACATTGAGTTAAAAGGTCCATTGTGACTCTTCTAAGTCAGCCTTTTGGAAATGCACATCTTGCAAGTCTTTTAAGGGCAGATCTTCCCTTTCATGACCCCTACAAAACCTGCCCATAGTTAGTAAGTACTCTCTCTACCCCCTTTAGTATCCACTTTACATCTTTTTTTCTGGGTTGCTGGATATGCCAATGCCATCTGTTGATCTCACAATAAAAGAAAAGGCCAGCTAGCATATTCACATGTCCGTACTTCAGATCTGTGGATACTGAGGTGAAAACCACATTGTTATTGTGTTGCCATTTTTGAGGGCTTTACCTGCCCCCCTCTGGCATCCCACACAGTATTCTCCCTTGGTCAGGAAGTAATCCCACTCATTGACCACCTGCAACTTTTATGATGTCTCATCTGTAATTAGTTGCAGATACTTTGCCTCATGTATTTTGAAGTCACAGGCAGCCAACTGGGGCCTTATTACATACAGTGTCCCAGGGTGTAACAGGCATAGCAGTCAGCTTTTTACACCCCCAGGGAACTGTGGTATTACTGAAAGGGCTGCAGATGCTTGTACGGCCCTGCTGTAATACTGATAGCGCTGGTGCAAATGTAGAGCCAGTGCTATACTGAGAGGGTGTGCCCTCATTAGCAGGGGTGGGTGAGTGTGTGGCTGCCTTGAGTGCTTCACTTTCATTGTCATAAGTGCCACTGCCCCTCTTTGCACCTGGTGCACCTACTTAAAGGTGCACTGTGCCACAAACAAGAACAGTCAGCCTTTATGTAATACGGGCCTATGAAGCTTGGATTCGCAAACCCATTCAGGGTCCACAGATGTCTCTATGTATAACAGGAGAATAGGCTTTCTTGCCCAACCAGATTTTAATATTTTTATTTTGTTTTAATTCTCTAAGTATCCTCGGAGATAGATCTGAGGATGATCCTTATTTATATGTATCTAAATATATATCTACTTTTTGCAACTGGCTGGAAGTGTCCTGACTTTTCCTTCTATCTTGCAAGGAAACATTACTTTAATATATATATATATATATATATATATATATATATATATATATATATACATACATACATATAGATATATATATATATATGTATATATATATATATACTTAAAATGAACCATTTAATATACATTATGCACTTTTTGTAATACAAATATCCTAAAAAACAATAAATAGACTTACAATAAACCACAAAAAAAGACCTATTCCGAGTAAAGCACTCCCAAAGACTTTTCTGCTTCTTGATAGGTCTGTGCAGAAAAATGCCAAATTTAATCTGAATGTACCAAGTGACTGCAAAACTTCATTCAGATACATTAAAAATTGCAAAAGTTATTGGCAAAACAAAGCATTCTTTTTCAATATGTTGCAACTTAACCATAATTACAATGTAATTATCGCCAGCCCTGTCATCTATATACTATCATGTACATCAGAATGGGGGAGGGTCATTGATTGAAACAGATAATTCTGCCATCCATATTTAACTTTCAGTTATATATGTTTTATTTCCATGCAAAGATTTGCAGTTAAATAAGACAACTCACTAGTGATAAATACATTAAAACAAAGATGCACACTTAGGTACCATGCCTGGTCATGACAAAAACTGTCAACCAATACTAGAAATACATATAAACTGACATTTTTTAGAAACAGAGATCAAACAAGGTTCATTAATGTGAACAAGGGTCAAGTTTAAACATGTGAGCACATTTTCCTGATAACATTAGAAAATTGAGCAAATGGGACAGCTGGGAGGGTAGATGCGGGTAGTAAATTAGGAAATGGGTAACATTTCTACGCTGAGACCTCAAATACAGTTGCTACGCCCATGTTTTAAATGTGATTGGGGATGCTGTGGTACACCAATTGATGAGCAGAGGTCTAGCTACAATTGGTGCAGTAAGTGAAGTAGCAACAGGCCCTGAGCTCTGAAGGCCCATTGAACATGGAGGCCCTCATAATGGGTCTGGGGGTCTTAAGACCGCCAGACTCACGGTGACGGTCGGACCGCTGCTGTCGTGGTGGTCGGGCCGCCACATTACAACCGTGGCGGAGTCGCCACAGTCCGACCGCTGACTGCCAGGCTGCCGGTGGTTGTAATCCGCCAGGGCAGCACTGCGAGCAGCGCAGCCCTCTGGATTACGAGTCTCCATACTGCCAGCCTTGCCATGGAAAGGCTAACAGAATGGGGTAATTGGGGGGCCGCATGCACAGCCCTGTTGCGCATTCCACTGCCTGAATTACGGGCAGTGGAATGCGCGACGGGTGCTGCTGCACCCACCGCATAGCCACATTGCCGCTGGCTCGATTACAAGCTTGCTGCAATGTTAAGGCCCTGTTCACTGCAGAGCCCTGCGGTGAACCCAAATAGTGCTGGTGGTGTTTGGACCGCACAGGCGGTTTCTCAGCACTGAGTTTAGAGGCCGGCCTCCACCGCCCGGCAAACTCAAAATGAGGGCCTGAATGTTGTATTTTACTACCTCAACAGCACTTAAAGGGGCCATTTTCTTTGCTTGCACCACGTTACCGCTGATGAGGAACCTTTTCAAAGGAGTCCTGTGATCAGACATAGGGCCTGATTTAGAGTTTGGCGGAAGGGGTTACACCTTCACAAATGTGACGGATTTCCCATCCTTCACAAATGTGACGGATTTTCCATCCTCCGTATTAATAACCTGTTATATCCTATGGGAATCGTAATAATGCGAATGGGATCTCGTCACGTTTGTGACGGAGTAACCCCTCTGCCAAACTCTAAATCAGGCCCCTAGTCTCCTCTACTTCGTACTAGGTCTCACAAGCTAATTCGGGCAAACATGAGTTGAATTATATGCCACTGGCTATTAGCATTGCCCCCTGAAACTGTGCTGAGCAACAAAAGCAAAAAGGACGGAGTTTGTTGCAGCCATCTGGAAATCCTGCTCTGAGCTTATTCTTTGATGTGCCCGATGGACAGAGCACGGACACACGCCCCGCAGGGCAAGATCCTAGAGAGCAGAAAGCTGAACTGCTAGCCCAAGGGCCCGCTCGTGTTTCAGGAACCATTTACACGACAAATCTCTTAATGGCTCGGAAAAGAATGCGCCAAATCAAGAGCAGGAAAGCAACATTTCCTCCATAACTGAGACTTCCCTTGGCAAAGCCGAAAATGACTTGCATGAGATGATTGCGTCTATAAGATGAAGCCAGGTAGCCACGTTATGGCGCCACTAGGGAGCAAAGAGCACCACTTTGCAGTCGAGAGCAGTAATGCGCCCCATTAACTGAAGGAATAAATAGGGTGCGCGGTGAACGGTGCGCCGCAGACAAAAAACACTTTTTAGCTGTGGTGCTGATAATCTTTGCACACTTCCAGGCTGTGAGCCTTTCACAGGAGCATGTGCCCTCAGAGCAGCTGACTGGCATGTACCACCATCCAAACATTGAACCTACAGTGTGAGTCGCGTTACCACGAGCCATGCTTAAAGACTCCCACAATTTACAGGGAAATAGCCAGGAGCAAATTTGCAATTTTTACATTATTCATGTGCCCATCTCAGTACCTCATCGTGCACTTTTCCGATTTCAACAATCAAATGTTAATGTGGCTAAAAGCGAATGCATGCCTTTGCATTCTGTTTTTAAAAATGTGTTGAGATACTCATGTCTAGTGGCATGTCTGAGAAGGAAAATGGTACAGTTTCTTTGGAACTGCATTGCAGATACTATCACCCTTGCTTACCATCTGTGCATGGTTTATCCCCAAGAATTCTTCAAATTCTAAGACCAAAATTTCTAAGATACATTTTAACTACATGTAAGCATGTTTAATTATAATTTAAAACTGTTAAAGCCTTGCATCTCCTGCTGGGCAGATCTGACTGATTGATTACAAAAAGTGAAGTAGCGATTGGCCAATGCGCTCGCCAGTGTGAAAGTCTCACCTATCATTGCCAGTGTGCAGATCCATATTTCTACTGGGACATCCCACAGCCACTGCTGGTCTAAACCTGGGCAAAGTGCACCGGGGGCAGTTGACTGTGGAGTAGTGGTTGCATACATTGGTGTCGATTCATCAAAATGCTAGGGATACTGGAAGTGACAACACATACCTTTAACCTTAGCCCTTGACCTTGAATACATCACAGGAACTGGCGTCATATCACTCTTTACCCTTATGTATTTCAGGAAGGCATACACCATGACCCCAACATCACAATAATTGACATCACTGAAGTTACATAGTAACTGCATGATTAGTTTTACAGCATAACACAGCCAAATGTCTATATTGTATACCACCTATATTATGGTGTTGACTTGATCTTTGAACATTCTGTGCATGATATTAGCCCTGCATTGTAATGAGCAGGCAAAGTGAGTAAAGACACAGCTCTTCTAGAAGATTCTTCCCCTTTGAAAAAAATGAAAAGAGTGTGTGTGGGAGGGGGGGGGACGGCACATTTAAAAGTACAATTGTCACATACAATTGCTAAAATACTATTGGTAATGAAATGGCACACATTAACCCTTTTGCTGGCAGGCCTTTTACCCCTCAGGTGTCAGTTATTTTTTTAGCTATTTGGGCAGTTCGCGCTTAGGCCCTCATAACTTTTTGTCCACATAAGCTACCCACGTCAAATTTGAGTCCTTTTTTACCAACATCCTAGTGATTTTCGAGGTACCCAGAGTCTGTGGGTTCCCCTGGAGGAGACCAAGAAATTAGCCAAAATACAGCAAAACATTTGTTTTTTTTTTAAATGGGAAAAAAGGGCTGCAGAAGAAGGCTTGTGGTTTCTTCCCTGAAAATGGCATCAACAAAGTGTTTGCAGTGCTAAAATCACCATCTTCCCAGCTTTCAGGAACAGGCAGACTTGAATCAGAAAACCACATTTTTCAACACAGTTTTGGCATTTTACTGGGACATACCCCATTTTTACTATTTTTTTGTGCTTTAAGCCTCCTTCCAGTTAGTGACAGAAATGGGTGTGAAACCAATGCTGGATCCCAGAAAGCTAAGCATTTCTGAAAAGTAAACACAATTCTGAATTCAGCAAGGGGTCACTTGTGTGCATCCTTTTCTTACAGAAAGTAACAGCTACAATAAAAATAATTAAAATTGAGGCAAAAAAAGAGCCATCTCTATCTACGTTTTCTTCTTTAACTTTTGCCAGCTATGGCAGATTTTTTAACACAATATACTGTTACGTCTGCTGGACTCTTCTGGTTGCGGGGATATATAGGGCTTGTAGGTTTATCAAGAACCCTAGGTACTCAGAGCCTGGCCCATTTGAGATCAAGGAGCGGAAGGGGGAGGCCACTTACCTAGAGGTCCTCAAGACCCCTAGGCACCCCCTAAGTGTTCTCCACTACAACCGACTCAAGCCAATAAATGAGCTGTACCTTGCAATGGGTTTTTATTCTATACCGGGTATACAGCAATTCATTTGCTGAAATACAAAGAGTGAAAAAGAGGTATCAAGAAAACCTGTATTTCCAAAATGGGTACAAGATAAGGTGTTGAGAACAGTGCTTATTTACACATCTCTGAATAACGGGGTCCCCATACTAGCATGTGAAATACAGTGCATTTCTCAAATAGACATCTTTTTTTACTCACTGTCTTACATTTGGAAGGCAAAAATGTAGAGAAACAAAAGGGGCAATAACACTTGTTCTTCTATTCTGTGTTCCCCCAAGTCTCCCAATAAAAATGGTACCTCACTTGCGTGGGTAGGCCTAATGCCCACGACAGAAAACGCAACATGGACACATCACATTTTTACATTGAAATCTGACTTGTTTTTTGCAAAGTGCCTAGGTGTGGATTTTGGCCTTTAGCTCTGCCGGCACCTAGGGAAACCTACCAAATCTGTGCATTTTTGAAAACTATACACCTAGGGGAATCCAGGATAGGGTGACTTATAAGGGCTTTCACCATGTTCTGTTACACAGAATCCTTTGCAAACCTCAAAATACGGCCCAAAAAACACTTTTTCCTCACATTTCGGTGACAGAAAGTTCTGGAATCTGAGAGGAGCCACAAATTTCCTACCACCCAAAGTTCCCCTCAGTCTCCCGGTAAAAATTATATCTCACTTGTGTAGGTGGGCCAAGTATCTGGGACAGGGAAGAGCCAAAAGCATGTTGAAATTGAGGGGGAACCAAAGCAGGCCCAAAAGGGCAGTTTGAAAAACAATTTTTTAGGCTGACAAGTGGGGCAGAATTTTTAACGGTATAGATGAGACAATGCTTGGTGGTAGGAGTCTTGTGGATTCCTGCAGATTCTGGAAGGTTCCATCACAAAAATGTGGGACAAATGTGTGATTTCCAGCAAAGTTGGAGGTTTGCAGGGCATTGTGGGTAAGAAAATGGTGCGGGGTGCATGTGAAGAACACCACCCTAGACTCACCCAGATGTTTCATTTATAGATGTGTCTTGGTCTTGTGGATTTTTCTACATGGCAGTGTCCCAAATTCCAAAAAGTGCAGCGATCACCATTCCAAGAGGGACGATTTTGAGAGTTAGCCAAGCTCTCATGGCCCAAATGTAAAACCAAAACCCAAAATAATCAAATGTCCTCTTGCTTGCCATGGGATAAGATGTTTTAGTGTGCAGGGGGAGAGCTGAAAGACTGTTACCCCCTTTAGATGGGGTGGGGGCATAACCATGCCCATACTGGTTGGTAGCCATCACCCCACAATTTTTTTTAATTTCCTGGCATCTTGTAGGTTTTGCTCCCAGGGAGTGAATCAGAGGTAAATGCCCCATCTGTGCACCGATGGGCAGAACAACTTTGGCCCCATTTTTAAAAAAAATCTTCCCTGGTCTCTGGTGGGCTTTCTGGCCCCCTTGGGGGCAGATGGGCCTTACAAAAATAGGCAGATATAGCCAACAGTAATGTGCCCAAGGGGCTGCCCCCCAAACAAAACACACACATACACACACACCAATCCTTGGTGCCTACGTAATTGGCCTAATAAAAATAGGCCGATCCCCCCCCGGGGCAGAAATTGCCTAAAGACAATTTGCCCCCAGGGGGAGCAACCCTTGCCTAAGTGGTCATTCCCCACATATAAAAATATAAAATAAACAAAAAAAAAGATCCCTGGTGTCTAGGGGTTAATTACAATAGGCCGGTCGTCCCCCAGGGGGAGCAGAAATGGCCTTAAATTAATTTGCTCCCCTGGGGAGCGTCCCTTGTCTAAGGGGCCGCTCCACTTATTCATAAACCAAAAAAAAAACAAATTCCCTGGTGTCTAGTGGGCATTTTTGCTTCCCGATGGCGAAATGCAGCGGGAGGCATCAAAGCAAAGGAAATGCTTCCAGCGCAGAGAGGGCAGCCTCTGATGAGGTCAGCGTGCGATCGCTCACTGACATCATCAGATGCCACGGGGCTCAAGGGGCGAGGGTGGAAGGGAAAGCGATTCCCCTTCCATCCCTGCCCAGGGGAGAGGGGTGCCAAGCCCTCGGGGGAGCACTAGCGCTTCCCCCGAGGGCCCCTACTAAGACATTATGGTAATGTCCTCTGCAACCGAGGAGTGCTGCCAAAGACATAACCATTACATCCACGGCACCCATGGGTTAAATACTGAAATCATTTTATGGTGTGCCAAGTCAATGGTTACCCAGGAGTTGACCCCATTTTTAGGGTTGAGCCTGCGAGTACAAGACGAAGCACTAGCTCACCATTTGTTGGCTTGCGTGGCACTCTTCTTTACAGCCTCCTAATTCGTCAAGGTACACCTGGCAACATTTCCATTCCTCTGTGTGTAGCAGGGATCAAGTCTGATTGATTCAATTTAATTTGTGCCCCTTCTGCTGCTCCCGATGTGATCGACGTACTATTTTCCTCTTTTTAACTTCTAGTGCCCCGCAAACAAAAGGCTGGTCACTGGCAAAAACATGCCCAGCAGAGCAAACAAAATTTCTAAGTTTTATTTTTTAAAGCTAACTTTATTTTATTTTGCCAAGTCTTCGTTTCTCACTTTCCACTCATGTTTTCTTTTGTTTTTGCTCATGGGCACTCTTCTCAAAAGATGACAATAAACTTGTTCAAAATATTGCAAAGCAACAGTGTATCTTCATTATGTGTAATCTCTGAAACGATGCTTTAACACATAATCATGCAGTACACCCCAATCCACCCCAATCAAATTCACCCCACTGCAATCCACCCCAATCAAAACCACTTTACCCACACCAATCCACCCCAATCCAGTCCACTCTAACCCACCCCACTTCATTCCTCCCAACACACCTGAATCTAATCTGCCCAGTCCAATTTGCCCCTCTATAACAAAAAACAATCTGCACCCCATCCAAAGTAATCTGCCCCACTCAGTTCACCTCACTCTAATCACAAACAATCTGCACCACTCCAAAGCAATTTGCCCCACTGTAATAAAAAACAATCTGCACCTCTCCAAAGCAATCTGTCCACTCCAATTCACCCCAGTTTAATCAAAAACAATCTGGACCATTCCAAAGCAATCTACCACACTCAAATTCGCCCCACTCCAATTCAAAATAATTTGCACCAATCTAAAGCAATCCGCCCCACTCCAATTCACACCACTCTAATAAAAAAGAATCTGCACCACCCCAAAGCAATCTACCCCACTCCAATCTGCTGCACTCCAATCCAAAACAATCTGCTCCACTCCAGTCTGCCTTACTCCAATCCACAACAATCTGCCCCACTCTAGTTCACCTCACTCTGATCAAAAACAATCTGCACCACTCCAGAGCAATCTGCTCCACTCAAAGTTTCCCCACTCCCATCCAAAACAATCTGCCCCAATTCAATCCAAAACAATCTGCCCACTCCAATCCGACCCACTCTAATCTGCCCCACTCCAATCAAAAACAATCCGTCCCACTACAATCTGCCCCACTCCAATCCATAATAATCTGCCCCACTCCAATATGCCGTATTCCAATCAGCCCCAATCCAAAATAATCTGCCATACTCCAATTTGCACCACTCTAATCAAAAACTATATGCAACACTTCAAAGCAATCTACCTCACTATAATTTGCTTCAATCCAGAACAATCTGAACCAACCCAAAGCAATCAGCCCCACTACATTTTGCCCAACTCTAATAAAAAACAATCTGCGCCACTCCGAAGCAATCTGCTCCACTCCAAATCTCTCCACTCTAATTAAAAAACAATCTGCACAACTCCAAAGCAATCCACCCCACTCCAATTCGCACCACTCCAATCCAAAACAATATGCACCACTCCAAAGCAATCTGGCCCACTCCTATTCACCCTAGTCCAATCAAAAATGATCTGCCCCACTCAAATCCAAAACAGTCTGCCCCACTCCAATCCAAAACAATCTGCCCCACTCTAATCCACCCCACTCCAATCTGCCCCACTCCAATCCAAAACAATCTGCCAGACTCCAATATGCCCACTTGAACCTGCCCCAATTCAAAACAATCTGCTCTATTCCAACTCACCCACTCTGATCAAAAACAATCTGCACCATTCCAAAGCAATCTGCCCCACTCCAATGTGCTCAACTCCAATCCAAAACAATGTGCCGCACTCCAATCTTCCCCGCCCAAATCCAAAACAATCTGCCAAACTCTGATCAAAAACAATCTGCACCACTCCAAAGCAATCTGCCCCACTCCAATTCACCCCACTCTAATCAAATACAATCTGCACCACTCCAAAGCTATCTGCCCCACTCCAATTCACCCCACTCTAATAAAAATAAATCAGCACTATTCCAAAGCACTCTGCCCCATTCCAATTACCCCTACTCTATTAAAAAACAATATGCACCACTCAAAAGCTGTCTCCCCCTCTTCAATTCACCCCACTCTAATTTAAAACAATCTGCCCACTCTAATACAAAACAATCTGCCCCACTGCAAAACATTCCACCCCAGTACAATCCAAAACAAGTGCACTGCTCCAGTCTGCCCCACTTAAATCCAAAGAAATCTGCACCCACACCAATTCACCCCACTCTAATCAAAAACAATCTGTACCACTCAAAGCTATCTGCCCCTTTCCAATTCACCTCACTCTAATCCAAAACAATCTGCCCCACTCCAATCCAAAACAATCTCCCCCACTCCAATCCAAAACAAGCTGCCCACTCCAGTTTAAAACAATATGCCCCTCTCCAATCCAAAACAATCTGACCCACTCTGATCTGCCACCCTCCAATCCAAAACAATCTGCCTCTCTCCAATGTCCCCTCCTCCAACCCAATACAATCTGCCCCACTCCAATCCGGCCCACTCCAATTCAAAACAATCTGCCCCTCTCCAATCTGGTTCCCTCCAATCCAAAACAATCTGCCTCACTCCAAACCCAAAACAGTCTGCCCCACTGCAATCTGCCCCACTCCAATCCATTCCAATCCATTCCTTTCCATTTCAAAACAACCTGCCCCACTCCAAGCCATTTCAATATCCTCCACTCCGTTATGGCCCACCTTGATCCAAAACAACCTGCCCCACTCCAACCAGACCCACTACAATCCTAAACAACCAATTCCAGTCCAAAACAATCTGCCCACTCCAATCCAATCTACTTCACCCCAATCCAACCTGCTCCATCCCAATTCACCCCACTCCAATCAATCAAAATCCACCCCCCTACAATCCAGTCCACCCCACCCCAATCCATTCCAATCCACCAAAATCCAGCCCAGTCCAATCTATCACATTCCAATCCAATCCACCTCACCCCAATCCACCACACCCCAATCCACTCTAGTCCAGACCACCCCACTTAAATCTACTCCACTCCAGTTCACCCTACTCCTCTCCAGTCTAATCCACCCTACTCCAAACCAACCCAACTCAACCCATCCTACTCCAATTCAACCACCCCCCCACTCCAACCCACCCCAATCCAACCCACTACACTCCAGTCATGAAACTACACTACACTCATCCCATCCTAGCCCAATTCAACTCACCCCACTCCAACCCACCCTCTCCAGTCAAGTCCACCGCCACCCAGTCCACCTCATTCCAATACAATCCAGTCCACTGCAATACAATCTACTTTAATCCACCCACTCAGTCCAGCCCACAATAATCCACCCTAGTCACTCGATTCCACCCCACCCCAAACCACCTTAATCCACCCCACTTCAATCCAGTACACCCCTCTCAAATACAATCCACCCCACACCAATCCAATCCACCCCAATGCACCCCACACCAACCCAATCCACCCCACTTCAGTCCACCCCACCCAATCCAATCCATCCACTCAATCCATTCTACCCCATCACACCCTAATTCACCCCATCACACCCTAATCCACCACATCTCAATCCTAATCCACCCCATCACACCCTAACTAACCACATCTCAATCCAATACACAACATCTCAATCCAATACACCCCTCTCAGTCCAGTCCATCCCACTCAATCCCATCTGCCCAACCTGACTCCAATCAAGTCCACTACTACCCAATCCACTCTACTCCAGTTGAATCCACCCCACTCCAAACCACCTTAATGTACCCCACTTTAATCCAGTACACCCCACTCCAAGCAATCCACCCCACACCAATCTAATCCACCCATCTTCATTAATCCACCCTTTTCCTATCCAATCCACCCCTCACCAATCAAATTCAATCCACCCCGCCCCACACCAATCCACTCCACTCCAACCCAATCCACTCCACTCCACCCCACCCCTATCCACTCAAATTCACCCCAATCCAACACACCCCAATCCAATCTACCCCACTCCAATTGACCCCACCCCAATCCACTCCATTACACCCCAATCAGCCCCACTCAATACAATCCACCCCACTCAATACAATCCACCCCACTCAATCCAGTCCACTCCACCCACTCCAGCCCACCCCACTCCAGTCCAGTCCACCTCACTCCAGTCTACCCCAGTCCAGTCCAATCCAATTCACCCCATGCAAATTCAATCTACCTCACCTCCGTGCAATCCACCTCAGTCAAATCCATAAATCCATCCCAGTCCAATCCACCCCACTCCAATCCAATCCACCCCACCCCTATCCAACCTATCCCAATTGGACCCACCCCATTTTAATCCACTCAATTCCACCCCCTCCACTCCAATCCAGCACACCCCATCAAAGGTCAGTCCACCCAACTCCAACACAATCCACCCCACTCCACCCCATTACAATCCACCCCAATCCAATCTACACCACCCTTGTTTAGTCCACCCCATCCCACCCCACTCCAATCCATCCACCCCACCACACTCCAATCCACTCCACCTCCATGCAATCCACCCTAATCCAATCCACCGCAATCCAATCTAGCACATGCCTCAACACTCCAATCCACCCCACTCCACCTCAATCCAATCCAGACCACTTCAATCCACCCACTCACTCCAATCCTCCACTCTATTCCAGTCCACCCTCTCTATTTCAATCCAATCCCCCCAACCTATCCCTGTTCAGTCCGCCCCACTCAATCCATCCAGCCTACCCCAATCCAATCCAATCCACCCCACTCCAATCCAATCCACCCCACTCCAGTCCAATCTAATCCAATGTACCCCACTCCAGTCCAATCTAATCTGACCCCCAGTCCAATCTAATCTACCCCACTCCAATCCAATCTACCCACCTCATCCAATCCACCCCATCACTCCAATTCAAACCACCCAATCCAATCTAATCTACCCACTCCACTCAATCAACCCCTTTCTACTCCATCCAGTCCACCCCATTCTTCTCCAATACAATCCACCCCATTCTGCTCCAATCCAACTCACCCCATTCTGCTTCACTCAATCCACCCCATTCTACTCCAATCCAATCCACCCCATTCTACTCCAATCCATTCCACCCCAACCCACTCCACTCCAATCCAACTCACTCCACTCCAATCCAATCCAATCCATTCCATCCTACTCCACTCCAATCTACCCATTTCTACTCCAATCCAATATACCCAACTGCCTCAACCCATTCCAACCCACTCCACCCTATTCCACTCCATTCCACTCTATGACACTCTGCCACTGAACCCTACTCCCCTGTACTCAACTCTACGACACTCTAATCCGCCTATTTCACTCTAAGACATTCAAACAAATCCAATCTGCCCCTCACTCCACACTGACACTTCACACCACTATGTTTTAGCCATATTGAACAGGAGCCACACTGGTGTACAACATGGCAAAACACATTGCCAAAGCCAATAGCTGTTGTATAGGCGAGACCTATTGGCTTTGCCAATGCTTGTTTTTCAAATGTTGTATGGGCGAGCAAATGTCCTATAGGTGCCTCTTTTATAAAATATTACATCAGTTTGTCTGAGCTAACATTTTGTCATGATTATCCCCCTTCCCTTATGCTAGGCTGTCCACCTTTAAGCCAAGAATTACCTCAATTGTGCTACTACCAGCAATTTGCCACTGGTGTCCACATACCAAGAATTATTTTTCTACAGGTTCTCTATATGCAATGATTCACCTCTACTATGCTTGTAGCATTTTACCACTGGTGGCCTTTATGCCAAGAATCAACCCCAGTGTGCCAGTGGTGGTATTTTGTTGCAGGTGTCTGTCATGTTTCAATTTGCTGAAAGTATGCCAGGACCAGTATTTTGCCCTGAGTGTCCCTATAAGACAATAATTACCTTCACTAAGCCTGGGCCATTGACACACTTGTGAGCATCCTATCATATTCTCAATTAGCCTCACATTCACTCACTCACACTCATTACTCCTCGTTTTTCTAACTTTGCATGTTTGATGCATTGTGCAAAGACTGCTTCTTCCAGCACAAAACCTATGCCCAAGAGAATGAACACACCCTTTTACTGCGGAGCAGGTGTGTGTGTGTTGGCGCATGGCTACTAACATTGCACCAGCGCATGGAGAGGGAAAAAAATTCACCATATCTTAGTATGGCATATTTCTTCTCTCTCCCTTTGATGCAAGGCAGTACAGCATCTTTGGTGCAGGGTTGCCTTGTTTCAAAGAATACTAAGGCCCTCATTATGACCCTAGCAGTCCGAAGACCGCCAGGGCCGTGGTGGGGGTCTCACCTCCGACGGGCCGGGGGTGAAGACTGCCACATCATGCCAGGGCAGTTGGACAGCAGGGCCGGAGATCAGCATCTCTGTCCCGGCGGTCCATCCAATACCACCGGTGGTATCATGAGTACCCTTTAGCACCGCCACAAAATCACTGGTAGAAAGGGTACCGGTGACAGGAATTTGCATTCCTGTCGAAGGTAGATGACTCCCCCTACCCCCATCTACCCAGGAACCCCTCCACCCCCCTTCCCTTACAACATTCCCATCCCCACCACCCGAATCCCACAGTAACTTCTTCATCTCCACGCTCCCGGTAGTGACCCCCTGCATACACATATCAGTCCCCACCCCAATCGCACGCACAAACGCAACACCCCTCAAATCCATACACTCACACACGCACAACACCCCCACTTACACACGCACTCACTACACCCCCTTTGACATGCATACACCATACATACACACCCAATACTTACCCCTGTCTACATGCATGCACACATGCTACCCGACCCAGCATTCACTTTCACCCACACACGCATCGCCATCACCACATTTACACACAGACACACATGCTTGCACAGACACCCTCTCCCTCCCCCATTCATGTCCCTCCCCCCATTCATGGCACGCATACACACGCTCACACACATCCATTCACACTCCCCACCCCCCTCTCCTTGCGGAGGACACTTACCTTGTCCGACGAGGTGCTTCTCCCTGAGAGGACAGGACCCGGCGTTCCCACCTCCGGCAGCGCCCCGCCATCAGGACACTGCCAGGCTCTAATACAGGTCGTAATGCAGCTAGCCGATTCCTTTTGGTGGGGCGGGGCCGACGGTGGAACCATCTCCTCGCCTCTGACCGCCAGCACGATCACTGGAGGATTTCCACCCAAATTGTGACGGAAATCCTTCAGTACTCGTAATATGGTGTTCAGAAGACCGCCCGCACTGGCGGTCTTCTGGCGCCTGTGGCTTCAGCGGTCTTAGGAAAAAAACACCAAAGTCATAATGAAGGCCTAAATCGGGGCCTCAATCTAAGACAATCTAACTCACTATCTGTCACTCACTCTAATTCACACACATGCTTACAGACACATGTGCACACATACTCTTACCAGCAAGCACTCACACAACCTACAATTAAAACCATTTTTACTTACCACATCTACCATCAAAGTACTGGTTCAAGCTAAGTGTGTTTCATTTTGCGTTACACTAATAGTGAATAATAGAACATTATTCACTGTTCCTATAATGAAGAACGGGCAGAAAATAAGGAATGGGGAACTGCCCCTTTGTTCTCGGCACTGATTTTGCCTCCTCTGAGCACAGGGGCCGGAAAGACAGTGTCAAGGGTGAATATTACATATTGATTCAATAGATCAAAAAGTCCTTTAGTCTGCATGACTCCAGCCCTCCTGTCATCAGCTGATGCTGTATTTTTCCGGTGCTGGCTGATGAGATGTGTGATGCGACCAATTTAATTCGTACATGCATTTGGGGGAGGGTGTTTAAATACGCATTTGTGCACGTCACTGTATTGATAAGAGTTCAATGAGATTAATGAAGGCTTGTGCCTTTACTTAAAAGTCTGAAATATAAATAGCTTTCAGGGGTTGGGTGTGCGATACGGAGAAAGAAAAGGCCCTATTATATCCAGGCCTTTTCTTCGGAGCATGTTTTCCCTCTTTTGGAATGAAACTAATTATGACTTTTACTGAAAGAAATGCTGCACAGTATTGTACTTTAGTTTTCAACTTTGATCAAAGAAGAAGATTATTGCTGCTAAAATATAGATTGCTCTCTTCTCAATTTCTCAATGTAAAGAGGAACATTGTTGATTAATCATTTCACAGCCAGAGTGTTTGTGCACCTCTATGCAGGAGTTAAAAAAAAAAATCTACATTGGGTTGGTTTAAGACATGTATGTGTTTTTTGTCGTTCGGCTCGTTCATGGCTATGTATTGGTGCCAGGAATCTCTTTCTCTCTCTCTCTCTCTATATATATATATATAAATTATTGCAGCCTGAAGATATAATAAAAAATGTGGAGATATTTTCATTTTGTTTTACAAATTTGCTAAATATTTTGATGCATTTCTCAAACTGACAAATATAAATCCTGAAATACTAACCAAGGAAATGGTGCCTCGAATGTTAAGAATCTTTCAATGACAAGTATGTGAAGGTTTTCATATGGAATATATTTTGAAAACTCAATTATGAAATATGAGCACAGAAGGAAGACAACTCCAGGACTAGATACAAGGTATAAAAAGTATATATTTTCCAATTCTGTTTGACACTAAGGAAACCATGAGGACTCCCTTGCCCTGCTTGGCTGTCTATTATAATACATTGAACATGGAATTTGTGAAATTTTTTGCATTTATTTTTTCAAACTATGGCAATTCTCTCCATTCTCCCTTAAGCATGAACGTATCTGTGGCAAGGCTTGTGTCTCCCCCAGCTTGTGTCCCTGGGTCTCTTCAACATGATGATGCCAGGCATGAATAGGTTTTCAAGGAGTTCCGGGTGTCCACAGGCAATAAGGTGGATGCAGTGCATTTTTTAAATTTCAAAAGCAAATACTAGCAAAATGCAGGTGTAGGCTACCTTCTCTTTGGTTACAGGTATCCAGTGGCCACTCCTCTGTTATAACAGAGGAGCATCGCCCTCCCCCTCACCCCGCTAAGAGCCAGCAGAGGTGAAAGTGAAGAATAAAATGATGATAAAACTATTTTATTGTCATTTATTTCTCCGTAGGGCTCTAGAGCCAGCCGAGTCTGGGGCAGGGCGGGCCTTTATACAGAAGGGAGTAGTAATGCGCACAGTAAGTGTGCATGTCAATTTGGCGGGCTGTCCAAGGACAGCCCACTTAGGCCAATCACGGGGCTGCCCTCATGCTGGTAAACAATATTTCCAACATGAAAGCAGTGTCTTGATTGGCATCTGGAAGCCTGCGCAGTGCATTACAGGCCTTGGGGAATTGGGACCGGAGCTGATGAAGACAGACCGCGGCCAGCAGTGGCAGGTAAGTACCTATTTTATTTTATTTATTATTTACTCCACACCGCTTATCATCACTAGCAGCTGCCACTGCTGGTATCAGCCATAGGAGTACGGGAACATAGTTCAAAAATATGTTTTATGCATCTACACATACTAAGGTTTCCATAGCTGTAGGACATACCTCCCTCATGCTGATTGGCTGGCAAGCAGATCAAACTGAATGTGAACTCTGTCAGATTGTTAACAATTATTTCCAAAATATGGTCATATATTCATTCAGGATCAAAGCTTTGCCAAGGCTTTATGGGCAGTGTCTTCCTCTAGGTCTCCTAAGAATGAGAATGCCGAACGCCTTAATTTTCTATTGGTCCAAGGCGCCACAGGTGAGAACCCGGGAGCAGTGAATTTAGGACATTTTGACAGCAACGGAAAGCGAAATGCCACTGTAGGCTACCTGTCTTTTGTTTGCAGGTATCACCCCTGGGCTATATGGAACAGCCATATATTTTTTACTTTGACACATCCTAAGGCATCTATCACTGGTTGCCAAGCCACCCTCGTCCTGACTAGTTGGTAGGACAATGTATCGAACAGGACATTCAACAGATTGTCTGCATTTTGTTCCCCAAAGCAAGGTAGTTAAATGGGATTTATTTTTCAAATTCAACTTCAGAAAAAATATTGGAATAAATATATTTATGTTAACTAAATATTTCATTCAAAATTAAGTTAATAGTGCAGTGGCGTATTTTTTAAAAATTGTGTTCTGCATCTAAAATAAACGTATAAAATAAATTTACCAGAGTATGTAACAAAAATATTTTTACTATTGTTTTTAGTGAAATAAACCTTTTTACTTTTCCCTATACTTTATCATAGGGAGACTCAGCAGTCAGGGTGGAGCTCTCCCCATGGTGAAATATATGGAATATTAAAAAAAGTTTAATATGCATTAATAAAAAGTCGCCTCCATATAAGGTTGTTAAGAAATAATCAGACCTGAAGAGTAGATAGACCTTCGTCATACCGAAAGTGCTGGACCATGTCCTGGTCACTAGTGTGGTTTATGCCCCTGGAGTGAATAAACAACCCTTTCTATCTACATTGTCCAAACTCTTTACCACATTGAGCGAGACAGATGTAGTGGTCAGTAGTGATTGGAACCTGGCTTTGGACCTGATGCTTGACAATTCAGGTACTGCAGGCTGGTGAAACAGTAACAATAGGACCCTGCTACTTGATATCATGAACAAACTTACCATCCATAATATCTGTTGATCCTTGCATTTGACAGAGAGGATTTATACTCTCATGTCCTGCTTGCACAATTCTTCATTCTGAATAAACTACTTCCTGTCTCCACGGATCTTACATCTTGTACTGCAACATTTTAAAGGAGGGTGTCTATCATTACCCCCTGTCCCAGTGAACATGACCAGCATTCAGTCTCCTCAGCACTGCTGCAGTGGGCGTCAGGCAAGACTTCCTGAATATGGATTTTCATGATGAACTTCAACCAGACAAGAAGAGAATTCAGAACAAGCTAGGCTTCAACAGTCTATGAAGTCGGTGACCTTTAGGTGTAAGAGGAACTCTTCCCCATATCTATTCTGCTGAAAAGCAACTGAAAAATATTCTTTAAACTCCTTTTTTATTGCAGAGGCTGAAAGTGCCCCAGTAAAATGAAAAGAGAGGCACTATGAACATGGAGCAGAAGCGTGCAGACCCTTGGCCCTGTGATGCGACATAGAAAAGGACAAACATCGATTAGTGAAATTTGTGGCCATACTGATGCATACTGTTAAGATCACAGATGCCTTGGTTTCATTTTATAAGGAGGACTTTGACTCCTGCTTTAATGACTCCATTCAGTGAGAAGTGGCTTTAATGGTGCACCTACGTCTTCCCTCTCTGATACTCAGTTGCAGGGCTCTATTACATGGTGAGATCACTGTGAAAGAAATTACAGAGGTTAAGGCCAACCCCTCACGTCTAAATCCTTGAAATAAAACGGGATTACAGGAGAATGTCCTAAGGCAGGAAAACGCTCCTTTCCCCTCCGTTGCATGCTGCTATTATAGAGACTGAACTTACAGATTTCATTTGCAATATCAAACAAGGGCATTTTCTCACTTATCCACAAAGCATGGGATAACCCCCTAGACTGTTCAAGCTATCATCCCATCACTCTAATTAATATAGATGTTAAACTTTTTATTAAAATATAAACCACCAGACTATCACAGGTTATTCCATTTATGATTCTTGAGTCACTGGTAGGATTTGACCTGTATGCTCCTCCTGAAATCAAATTTGAACTCCAGCACATATTCTGTTATAAACCAAAGACCTCCATCTAGCCCTCTTGCTAGATGCAGTGAAGCCCTTGGACAGGTTTGAGTGGGGCTACCTTTTCACCACCCTCTAGAGGGATAGCCTTATACAAGCTTTCATATCCAAGATACGTTGCCTTCTGATTCCCGGACAGTAAAATCAACAGTGGTGGATTTTATCAGGGTCTATCACAATAAAATGGGAGAGTCATCAAGGATGTCCCGTTTGTTACCTCATATTAGCTCCAGAACTATTATATATCACCATTCATAACTGGACGCACGTTGTTGCTACATTAGCTGTGTGAAATGAAGACAATATCTTGCTACCACTGACCAAACTAGAGTTGTCGCACCTTGCCGCTCCGACCCTGATATAGACTTATACAGTTTTCGGAATAAAATTGAGTAAATGTGAAACTAAGTTCACTTCATATACCACAACCAATAACAATCTTTGTGGGTACAAGATAAAGTGGGTTCCTCATGTTATATTTAGTATGTGGGGTTCCATGTTAATATGGGCCTAGAAAGAATATTAGACGACCATCTAACCTCGTTTCTTGCTCAAGCTTTAATTGGTTTCGCAAGATGACCCCCCCACCTTAGCCTATCTGTATAGGACAAGATCCACACAGTCAAAATGAACACAGAGCCTCATATAGCAGTGTGTTTGGCATGCTGCTGGTGAGGATCTCCAAGCCTCTACTAGTGCAAACAGAATCTGATATGGAATTACTACATCTGGATGGGAAGAGACCCAAGATAAAAACAGACAAATCGCACACAATCAGATGGCTGAGCCTCCCTCGTGTGGACCAATATTTGTCCTAATTGCCTTATTTTATCACCAACGCTACAGCACACCTGTAGTCTTACAATGGAAAGGGTATGCTATGTCACTCAGGTGGTGAGTCACTTTATATCTGCATAAATCATGAACATCCACATTGAATAAACCGGTATTTAGGGCTATACTGACCATTATAAGCAGGCACTTTGAAAATTGCAGGCTGACACTTTAGTACATAAATCCACACTAGTGTGGAAAAATGCTGTATCATTGGTGACTCAGTAGTTCACTGAAGTGACTGGAATGGTAAAGGGATCGTTCAGATTCATCTGCTATTGTCTACTAGAAAGCGAAAACCTTTTGTTTCTCTGTGTTCTGAATTTATGATTGTGTACACACATTTGTAATGCGACATTGCCTGAGACTCTGACCAGGGCCTTCACCCCATCGTAAACATGGATGAATTAACTTGCAGCCTACAGCCCTCCCAACACGTGGTGTCAAGCTAAAACAACATTCTGATAAACAACCAGCTTTTCTCAGCCATTGATTGCTGTTCCAGGCGGCTTTGCCAGGATGAGCTAGAACGTGAATACTCTGCTGACGAAAATTCCTCACTGTTACAGTCTCATGATAGATGTGTCAGCCAGTGGAAACCCACACTTCTTTGTTTTAAGACATTAGACAACCCCATTTTCATTTTATATAGGGCGCACTTGTCCCATCATCAAAAATTGTTGTGGAATGAGTGGGGCTGTGATTTGCTTCATATTATGAAACCACTGTTTGGGTAGAATGGACCATCAATAGTGTCCTAGATATAGTAAAATCTGCAGACCAGGCTATGTTACATGACATGACTGACATCACAGGATTATCTATGCATAGGAGATGGCATGCAACGTCGCTACTGGTGATATAGACCTGTATTCTCTGGCAGTGGAGGTGTCCTGTTGTTCCATCTCTCGATAAATGGGTGATGGAAACCTTTAGGATTGCACACTCTGGTCGACCTTTTTATTAGATTGACTTTCAGCTAGAGGTTACTCACCAGATATGGGAATTCTATCTTCTGCCACCTTGTTTCTTAAGAACTGGCCTACCATGCATGCATTACCATGAGGTCAACTGTCTTTTGTCTCCTCGAAGATTCCTAATAATTCTGTTTACTTCTTAATGCTCATCCCCACCACATAAACCACAAATGCTAATTATATAAGGGATAAAGTACTCCCTGCTGTGTATTATAAGTCATTGAGGAGTTTCATAAACATGTCTCTACATGTGTATGACACTCAAAGACTAATTTCCTTGATAAGGTTGTGGAACTCTGAGGTGACTTGCAATATCTTTACCATGTGTGCCAGGGGATACTTTATTTCATGTAGTACATGGTCACACTATCACCTTTCCCACAAACCATGTAAAACCTGGGTTCTTTGCTCTTTCATATGAAAGAGTAAGCATGTTTGCAAACATGAAGAATGAAAATAAAACCTTTAGTGCAAAATTAAACACATCAGAAACCTGTTAGATATTTGTGGCAGATATTAGAAGCAGGTCAATACAAATCAGATTGTTTTTATAAAGCTGCAGTAGCTCAGTATATGCAGAAAGATTCTAGGTTTTCTCTGTCTCAGGAGGGCAAAAAATAAACATATTCTTTCTGCTTGTCATTGGAAGCTATTAAAATAGAGCAGAAGAAAGAAAGGCAATGTTTTGTTTTTGTTGCTTTACATCTGCTTCACTTATGCTCTGTGAATTCACATGCCATCATTCACCTTGGCTGCTGACTCTGGCAGCCAACATTGTGACATCAGAACTTGACTGTAACACCTTTAATAGTCGAGTTCTGATGTCTTTTCTTTAAAATTGGCGACTGGATGCACCACAGGTCATCTATTATAAAGAAATCAGAGACTGCAGTTTATACCAGGATTATTGAATCCCATGTATTTTATAAAACTTTCACACCATATTAAAATTGGGCTGAGATTCATATATTTTATTTCACTGATTCTACTTGGTCCTGATGTACCACTTAAATTGTGTGTATCCTGCAAGCTCTGTTGCCCACCCTGTTCCTCCTCACCCACCTGCATGAGGATCTTTGCTTTTGGTGGAGCGATTTGATGATCAAGTTTAATAACACTTGTCTAATGTCTGCTTATAGTCGTTGGTTGCATTGGTCTGAGTTTTGTACGTAGTAGTGTTTCTGTCTATTCTAGGTGAATCCATATGCTACTCACTGGTCAAATAACAGCGCCTCCACCAGCTGAGGATTCCCACTTCTGGGCAGACAATTATAGCATATTACCGGTGGACTCTGCTGATTTACATGATGTGGTGCTTTAATACTAACTACCCAAAGACAGTAAGCATTCACATGCAGAGCTGCTCTATTCTCAAACTTTTCACGACACTTTCTATCTAAGTGTTGCAATACCACTGCACTTTGTTTACAGCATGCTTTGAAACTGCACACACCTCGCGCAACATCTCCAAAATAGGCAGGTATTAGTAAAGTTTATTTGTTAGTCAATATTAACTGTTCTAAATATCAAATAAAACCAGAAGCTTTACTAAGTAATCAATAAAATACAATCAGTGACATAAAAGGAAAAGTGTAAAACAGAGGTCAGTCATTGAAGATAAGTGCTAAATATATCTTCCCTCTGGGAATGTAATAGATGTCTCGGACAGGATTGTGATTCCACCTACTCGCATAGTGCCTAAAGTGACAGGTGGACGACCAGTAAAATACACAGAAGCACAATAGAAGGATGATAAAATAAAAACCAAAACACCAATTGTCAAATATAGCAATATGTCACAGGAAATGGACACTGAATGCCACTACCATCAGGAAGTGTAATAAAGGATGAATCCATGAAGACAGTAAATCTGCCTGCCTAAGTGGCTCCTACTGTAATACATTACTACACTGCTTGTGTCATACTGCTTAACGGCTGCATCCAAAACCTTGTCCATGACCTTTGTAAATCTGCCTGTCAGCCTGCCGCCTGACCCTTAAAATGAATTCTGAATGGCTTCAGATCAGGTCCTTATATTGAGATACCAAAAGGGCTTCCTGAGGAATTTCTTCCTCTCACAAAGAAATGCTGGGCATATGCAAAGAACGTGTACAAAAGATTCTGTAAAATATGGACAGAAACGACAGGCAGCACTTCTTAGACCATATTCTATTTGTGGTAATGTCCCTAAACTCAAAAGGGCCAAAACCGAGCCTTAAAAATTTGAGCTTTGTTTCCATGAATAGCGACAACATTAGGTACATTTGGGGTGCAGGTTCCGTTCAGATGATAACAATAAATGGGATGTGGCACTTTTATTTGTGGATTCCACAGGTCAGCAATTCTGATTCTTGTTTTGACTAGTCTGCTAAGAATTGATTTGAAGTTTTTAAAAGAGATGTCAAGGGTCCATGATGGAATCCTATATAGGTAGTCAAGGATTATCTGAAAGGCCAAGACCCAAGAGTTAGAAATAGAAGATAACATTTCAAGACCCAAATGACGTGTGAAGGTGCCTTTACCTGTCTTAATTAGTGTAAATCAAAGTTTTATTGAAGCATCATTTTGGGACAATGATCGTTCTATAAGACCAAACCCCAAACTCAATTGGGCTTGCCTAGCAGAGTTTGACTGTGCCCAGTATACCCTGCAGATTATTATTGATTCTTCGATGCTGGCTACAAAGAAATTGAACAAAATTGGCACCAACACCCATACCCGTTTCAAACCTTTGTTAATATAAACTTTTTTAGACAGGGTAGCATTTGCGATTTTTTTGAATATGTGGCTTTTGTGGCACTGAGGGCCCAATGTACTAACATTAGCAATAGCGATTTCCTAATAGGGATTTTCTGTGAATCTCAATTAGGAAATTGCTACTCCTAATGTATTAAAGTTTTAAATTATAATCAGCGATTCCTAGTGGGTCATAAAGCAACCTACCTCATGCCCATTGGGAACGGGCTCAGCAGATCACCATGTCTGTGATTGCTTTTAAATAAAGCAATCATTTTTTTGTTTGAACTGTTGTCTGTTTTCCTTAAATGATAATGGGATCTGTTCAAAAGAAAAAATGAAATATTCAGAATTATTTTTTTAAGAGCAGGCAGTTGTACAAAGAATCACTGCCTGCTCTTAAAAAATATTTGTTTTTACATAATCAAAGGTGGTGGGTCCCATGCAGATCCCTTTCCATTTGTGAATGATTACCACTACTTTTCAGTAGTCTGCAAAAAATGTATGTTTTACAACTGTAATTCAGTCACAAAAGATTAAGACCTACTACTGCTAATCGATAATTGGAAGCGGCTCCCTAAACATGCCTCTTAGAAAAACTGATTTGCAAACCAAAACTGTGATTCTGTAGAATTGCAGTTTGGTGTTTTTACATTCCAAAAATCATTTTTGCAGTTGCAAATGGCATAATTCTTTGAAACAGGCCATTTGAGACATCAAAAATGCTGCATATGTCAGTCTTCCTAAGTGTGTTATCTGCAAGTCCCCATTTGCTCAACGGATGCCCAGCCACAGCCCATCCTTTGGGGCTAAGGGGCCATGCCCCCTAGTTTTTTTGTCCCTCAATACGAGTGTCTGTCAGGCTGAACAAAGGTCAGCCTGACAGACACTCCTCATTTTCAGGTCAGGCAGCCAGGAGCTTGACGTGCCCTATTTGTGCAGGCTCCTAGCTGCCTGAGCTGAACATTGCTGGGTTGAAGTGGTCATAGCTTCTGTGGGTGTGACCTCCTCAGGTCAACAAAGGTCCTTGATGCCCTCCCCCTCAGTGATAAGGGATAGTGTCTCTCATTAACTCCGGCCTGGGCGCTTCAGTTTTAAGCCCTGAAGCACCGAGGGCCCAGTGTCAATCAGTGACACATCGTTACAAGTGAGATGAGGTCAGCTGTCTCAATGACCCCATCCCACTCTGTGACAAAGGTGGGGCTGCTGCCTTCCCTCATTGGCTGACCTAAGGTCTACCATTGAAGGACGGCAGTAGCCCCAACCCTCCTGGGACCTTCAAGGCTGAACTGCTGGTAAGTGTGTGTGTGTTTTTTTATATTAATGTTTGGTGCATGTGTTCTTGTATGTTTGAATATTTGGAAATTAGTGTTGTGAATGGATGTGTTTATGTGCACATGTGTGTAAATGAATGTGTGTGTATGTGTCCATGTGTGTCTTGTCCGCCCCCTCCTAAAATTACTGAAAGCCACAGTTTATGCCAGAGTATCTGTTGATATTTTCAAATGTTTTTTTGCAATTAACAAATCACACATGAAGAGGATTAGTGCTATTTGCAGAATGTATACAAGCAGTGCAAGAGCAACAATATTATCAATGGTGCTGCTATTCTTTGTAAATCCTGTTTGGAACCAGAGTATCAAGTTTCACATCCATGCCTATTCTCTCACATCTTCAAGAATCCAGGAGGTGAAATATTTTGCCTCAATATTCTGAAGAGCTATAGGCCTGTAATTTGACAGATAATTTTGCCCCTTTTTGTGAATTAGGTAAATATAGAAGCTCTGCCATGATGGAATAATTAAACAGGAGAAGTAGCAGTTCTCAAACTTGTGATTTAGAGAGCTAAGCCCGAAAGCCAGATTTATCCTAAAAATGATGGCACTTCTTCGGTGGCTCTGTCGCTCTGATATTGCAGAATTATCTTTCGCGATCTCAGTCCTTATCTATCGGGTGGGTTCTAAGTTGAATGGGAAGATGAGTTTGCAGATCTTGTTGACCACTACCTTGGCCCCCGGGTGAATTTCATGAAGTGCCTCTTGGGCTAAATTCAAAGTCGATAGCTCACTTTCCTTCTTTTCTTCCTTTGTTGTTTACAAGGTGGCTACATATTTCTCCCAAACCTTTGCTTCTAGATTATTCTTCAAAGGGCAGTCAGTTGGAGCTGAAAATTTGTTGATCCTTCTCCAGAACGTGCTGGAATCTTTAGAGTAGCATGTCATTTGTAGAAAGACCCAGATCCTTTCATTTTCAATTCTTTTGTCCTCCCATAACAATGTCTCATAATGATTATGCTGATTCATCAACTATTTCTTAATGTGTTCTGTTTCATGGTTTTATTTACTCAGTTTTCTGTACAGATTGTGGAGTTCTCTTTTCTCTGTTCGGAGGCTGAGCTTGAACATGGCATTTTCATGAGAGGATTAAAGGATATATTGCACTTACCTATCAACAGTTTAATCTTTCTGGCCAGCATGTCACCTAGTTGTCTCATTACATCTTTTCAGACCATATGAATTAAACGTGGAGCACCAAAAAAAAAGTACTTTGCCAATATATCCAACTCCCTCTGCACTTTTGCCCCGTTTGTCCTCTTCTCCATCATTCCAGAATGGTAGACACAGCTTACATAATTATCTAGGCAAATGCTCAAACATAGGCTACCAAGACCTACCAAAAGCATAGACAATCTCATTTTACATTCTCACCTTTGCCATCAGTCTTACCAAATCCACCTTCTTCTGGGCACTTTTCTTCTCTGTTCACACATCTCCCACATCTACCCCAAGTCTCCAGAATCCTACAACCCATTCAGCTTCAATCCTTACGATACATTGTAGATATTTTCGTGCAGCAAATTACCTTGCACCCTTCTTCTGTTGTCTCCTGGAAACAAAGAATCTGGATATTTTTTTCCTCCCTCACCGCATTTCCTCTTCACCATCTTTCATGTGACCAATTCTTCATTCCAACATTGCATTTAAAACATTAACAGTCTCTCTGCAAAGAAACTCCACCACGTCTCTTCTTTCATATGTCTGCATTTCTTATTGCAATACTGCTATTCTGGAACAGTTACACAACAAATAAAACATTTGCTGATGTCTCATTTTTACCAACTATTTTTACCTCTTGCTTTAAACTTTCAAAAGACTCAGACAGTATCACCATCAATAACCTCTATAATATCTGGTAATGAAGCTTCTGTTCTGTGTTGGAATTCAGCCACTTTTTCAGCATAACCCTTCCCTACTACAAGATCTCTCCTCCATCTTCATTTTGACAGATCTCCCGGCTGAATTATTTTCTGCCTATGAAAACAAACTCTTGACAGTTACGCCAACTTTGGGCATCACTGGGGCTAACTCCCTTGTCATTTCTTCTATTTTACAGATCTCCATCTGATCTAAATTTTCATTAGTTCCTTCAAGGGTTCCCTCCTTCTTTCCCCTAGAGAGAGAGAGCATCTTTTGGTGACATTATCTGATCAATATCTTACTCCTGTCAAGTGCTTGATTTACAAATCTTGTTTCCTTCCCTTGCCTTATGGACACCAAGAATATGTGTTAGATTGCCTCCCATCCAATGTTCCTAGATTCATTCTTCATTCCCTCTTTAACAGGACACCACTGACCTCAATTCATTACCACCTACTCAACATATAGAGAATCTTCCTCCTTTCACTCAATGAAGGTGCTAATTAACACTCCGCTCCTCAGCAAGCTGACAACAGCAATAGCTGCTCCGTCAGTCTCTCTCACTCAATAGCTGCAGCCTTTGTCCACTTCCACTAAAGGAAGCTTCTGATTAACTCTCCACTTCTCAACAAGCATAGGACTGCAAGCTCACTCTCTATTGGTCTCACCCGCTAATCCTTTCACCTGAAAAAGTGCTAAACCTGAGCACCTATGTTTCTTTTTGCCTTCACCAACATTAAGTATATGGTTTTGTTGTGTAGCACAGGCCGAGGAGCCTTTAAACCCTGCTTCTCAAACTTTGTGTTTCAAATTTGGTCCTGGAAATTTACACAAGGCCTAGAATTTCAAGAGTACTGCACAGAAGTCAATCCTCACTAGAAGTGGGTGAGCCCCTGGAGGCTAGAATATATCTCAAGCAAGGTGTTTGGCTCTGGTTCAGCCTTAGGTCCTCTAGGCCAAAAACAAACAGAATGTAATTGCAACTTCTGCATAACACCTCAGCATCTCCAGATCAATAAATCAGCCATCCCTTTTCCTAGTTCCCCTTGCTACCGACCTGAAGTGTGGCTGGCCAGCACCATGAGTTCTTTGCATTTTTGATTACCCCTTATTGGGAGGAGTGGGTGGAGGATGGTTCCAATGGGCTAGTTAACCTTTGACTGTTTCAAACCTGATAGGGCCCAGGATTGGCTCCTGTCACCTCGGTCCTCCTATATTTGATTTCCACCATTTTTTATTTCCATTTCAAGCACCATGAAGGAGAGCCCACGGAGAGCTATGGAGGATTTGACAAACCTATAGGGAAAAAGAAACAGAAAAAGACCGGCCCCAGCGACCCACCCCCTCTTTCTGCAACTTTCCTAGTTACTGCAATGCAATAAATGATTTGTATGCGTTTCTTAAGGCTCACTGATTAACAAGGGAAATGAGGAGCCTCTCTCTGCATTCCTTGGGTCTGACAATAGCCAAGATCTTTTGATTTTAGTAAATATATATATGTGTTTCAGGAAATCACTTCCCTTGTTCACAAAGTGATTTCCCGAAATGCGTTAAGTGGTACGTGTGCCATTAAAATTAACTGCAAGAAGCAACAATGTGACCAGGACTTTCTTTTTCCAACCGGCGGATATTTTGTAGTTGGGAGTAAGAGAATTTTGTGTGGATTTAATAGGGGTTTGCTGCCCCGTCCTGGTCTGCCGCGTGATGGCGAGAGGATTTGAGCAACTCTCTTTTTTGAAAAAAGTAAGGGGCATATTTATACTTTTTGACGCAAAACTGCACTAACGCAGTTTTTCGCCAAAAAAATTAGCGCCGGCTAACGCCATTCTGAAGCGCCATGCGGGCGCCGTATTTATTGAATGGCGTTAGCCGGCGTTAGCCGACCGGCGCTGCCTGGTGTGCGTGAAAAAAAACGACGTACACCAGGCAGCGCCGGCGTAGGGAAAAATGGCGTTTGGGCGTCTAAAAATGGGGCAAGTCAGGCTGAGGCAAAAAAATCGTCTTAACCCGATTTGCGTCATTTTTTTTGGGCGCCGAGACACCATTAACATGACTCCTGTCTTAGCAAAGACAGGAGTCATGCCCCCTTGCCCAATGGCCATGCCCAGGGGACCTATGTCCCCTGGGCATGGTCATTGGGCATAGTGGCATGTAGAGAGGCACAAATCAGGCCCCCCTATGCCACAATTTTTTTAAAAAAAAAATACTTACCACAACTTACCTTTTCTTCCCTGGGATATGTCCCTCCATCCTTGGGTGTCCTCCTGGGGTGGGCAAGGGTGGCAGGGGGTGTCCCTGGGGGCAGGGGAGGGCACCTCTGGGCTCATTCTGAGCCCACAGGTCCCTTAACGCCTGCCCTGACCCAGGCGTTAAAAAGAGGCGCAAATGTGGGGTTTTTTGCCCCGCCCACTCCCGGGCGTCATTTTTGCCCGGGAGTATAAATACCACGCACATGCCTGGGAGTCATTTTTTAAGACGGGAACGCCTACCTTGCATCTCATTAACGCAAGTAAGGTGTTCACGCCAAAAAATGACGCTAACTCCATGAACTTTGGCGCTAGACGCGTCTAACGCCAAAGTATAAATATGGAGTTCGTTTTGCGTAGAATTTGCGTCGAAAAAAACGACGCAAATTCGGCGCAAACTGAGTATAAATATGGCCCTAAATATATATACATATATATATATATATATATATATATATATATAAAGACTGAAAAAACAAAGGTTACAGGAACATCATAGTTAGGAAATAGAAGTAAAAAAACCTTGAAATTCACAAAAAAAGAAACTAAGGTTATTGGGGTGTTATAGTTGCTGACCATGTCACAAGTGATGTAATATGTGAGATCATAAGCAGTGCGATGCGGGTGCATAAATTACCTAAGGTAACTATAACTAAGGTAACTATAACTGCTGAATTCATATGGATTTGTATGTGTAAAATCTGAGCCTAACTATAACGTCCTTTTAAACTTTTTTTCCTTTTTTTAATGAATATATACATATGTAGCCATGAACAAGAATCTTCAGAGTTGAAACGCGGTGGTGTTTGTTGGCTTGGATTAAACACTGTAACTGTTTCAGGAAAAACAAAGTGACATGTATCTTAAAATGCCAAAGGTTACAGGGACATTATAGTTAGGCCCACATTTTAAACAAACAAAACCATATAAATTCACCTTTTATAGTTAGAGTTATCTGAAGTAACTATAACTTGTGCCCTAATTTAACTATAACTTGCACCCCTGCGTTGCAAAGTTTTTTCTTCAAAATGTTATTGTAAATATTATATTGATATTATCAACGATGTTACCAAAGATGTTATGAGTGCCGTAATTTGTGTGGTCATTAGCAGTGCATGGCTAGGCTGCAGATTTTTCTGGCGTTTAAAAGAAAATGCTTTTAAGCCCTGACGGGGTCCCTTTGGGACCCCAGCACAAGAACTAAGGAGTCAGGGTGTCCCGACCGTGGACCCTTTTCTTAATTTTCTGGAACTTGGCTTAAGGCGAGTCCCAATATGGCTGCCAACCCTTCCTTGTTGAAGTGTTGGCAACCAATCACATATCAGACGGGGGTAGTTGGATTCGTGGAGGATCGATATTTTTTAATCTCTAATTACTCAAAAACTACTGAATGTATTTACACCAAATCCCAAAAAGCACACTTTCTGGACCAAGAGCTAGCTTTCTGCCAAATTTGGAAGGTACTTCCAGCGGTTCGGGCTGTAGTCATGTTAAAAATCCCTATGGGAAAATGCATGGGGAAAATGTATTTTGCCCCCCCCCCCCTTTTTCTCTGCCATTGCTTGTTGGATTACCCTAAAACATTAAAGACAGCAGCTGAACCCACCTAAGTATACATTTTGAAAATTTCACAAAGATTTGTCAAAACAAAAAACGTTCTTCCTAAGAAAACAAGGTCCTAACTTTAACTACCTACTGGCCACCACCAGTACGTTATATATCTCCTACAGAGAGGGGCTTTCAGCCAGCCCCCCACATCCATTCGTCTGCTGTTGAGACATTTACATTTTTCTTCCACCCCCTACAGCATACAGTATGGGGCAATGGGTCAGTCCAATTCAGTAAGCAGCTGACTTCATTGTGAGTGATGACATTCGGATCTTTCGCAAGAAGCACATCCACAGTCAAAGTAGTTCTCTTCAGTGCCAGGGAATGTTAATTTAAAAAAACATATTGGCAAGCGCATGGTAGAAAAAACCATGGCAAAACAAACAATGACAAAGCCAGTGTCAGACCAATTAGCTATGCTTATGCTTGTTTTTTGTGGTGTGAAATATGCCACAGTGGTAAACAAAGGGGCAAACATTGTTAGATAGTGCGTATTGACCTCACTGTGGAAGCTGTCTTCACACAAGGAGCTTCCAGTGAACAGAACACTAATGCCACTTAGGCAATCTTCACCTTGTTGGGGGAAGTATTGTAGAAAAATACAAATGAAACAGCAATGTAATTTGCCAGTAAGTTTGTCTATCTACTATATCAATGTCTATATTTAATACAACTGGCAGGTGCACGATTGTCTTAGCACACTGAGCTATTTTAACAAGTTGCACTACTATCCCTGCAGTACATGCATTAGCTTTAAGAACTATGCGCCAGATGCACAACCATTATAGATTACGACCCACAATTTTTGAATTTTTGTGATTTGCAAATTGCAAGTTACAATCTCTAATGTACAACAGTGTCTTAAACACTGTTTGCTATTTGTGTATGGGTTGCAAGGGACCTTCCTCATTAATATTGATGAGGCAGGTCACATCTTGTAACCCATTAGGAATGGCCAGCATTTACAGAGATGGTGGCCTGCTGGAGTCAGCAGACCACTACTTCTGTGACTGTTTTTTCATTAAAGCAGTTTTTTTTATTTTATATGCAGCCCGTTTTCCTTAAAGGAATACTGGATGCATTACAAAAAAAATGTAGTTTCCTTTTAATTTTTTCAGAGAAGGAAGTGGTGCGTAGGAGCACTGCCTGCCCTGAAAATTTTTTGCTGCCCCATTCACAAAGGGGAAGGGGTACTTGAAGAAGGTAGTAACTGAGATTGTTTTTCAACTGCATTACCGGTCACAAAAACAATCATACATACACCTGCGACTCGCTCTTAGGAAAGGACACCCTTGGCACGCCCCTTCCTAATAGCAAGTCGCAAACCCTATTTTGTGAGTCTCGAAGAGGTGACCGACTTGCAAAATAGGGTTGGTACATGGTAGAAGGCCATTTATTGTCTGCAAACAGCAAATGTTGCTGTTTGCAATCACTAAATAGCTTTGTTCATCCGGCCCTGTGTTACTGGTATACAGATATGTGAATGGAAGAATGCAAAAGCAATTCTTAAGCTGGTGCCTTAACTTACTTAACTGTACTATTTCAATTGAAACCTGAAATCAGTGGCATTGTGGATCTCTGCAGCAGGCACATACATCAGCTGAGCTACTGGGGTTGGAACCAATGTAGGAGGCTGGCCTGGTTTGTAGTGGGTACTTAAGGTACTTACACCTTATACTAGGTCCAGTTATCCCTGATTGGTGAAATGTAGACAGTGTCTAGAAGCCAGGCTCCCTAGGGGTAGTGTGGATGAACAGCCAAGGCCTAACTAGGAGACATGCAAAGCTCATGCAACACCACTGTAGTCACTCAGCACTCACACACATGAAAGAAAATGCTCATGCCCTGATTTACACATTTTGATGCTAAACTGTGCTAACGCAGTTTAGCATCAAAAAGTATACCGCCGGCTAGCGCCATCCCAAGACGCCGGCCGGGCATCATATTTATGGTATGACAGTAGCCGGTGGTAAGGCTCGGCTAGCGTCCTGAAAAAGGACGCTAGCCGGGTGGGGGAGGGATAGAGGGAACAGGGAGTTTATCGTCAAAGGATGAGGCTAGTACGGGCAGAGGCATAAATAATGCCTCTAACCAGACTAGCGTCATTTTCTGACATTAAAACCCCATGGACATGACTCTTGTCTTACTTAAGACAGGAGTCATGCCCACCACCCCAATGGCCATGCCCTATTGGCATGGCCATTGGGCCCAGTGTCATGTAGGGGGGCCCAAGTTTCCTCGATTTAGAATATCATATGGGCCCCTGGATTGATATTGTGGTTCCAGAATTAGTTGTTTGCAATCTACAGGTGAACTGTAGTCAGGATTTCTTATAGAATCATCCTGATCTCCCATTTGGGCTGTCTTATTGTGATTTGTTACATGTACCTGTGGCACAGAGTCTTCATCTGGCCGTCCTGGATTTGGCCTTGCAACTGATCTATTTGGGGGCTCTGCTTTCGAGAGTGGTCTGGGAGATTCTACCATACCCTTTGCCCCTAATCTCACCCTTTCCAACTGTTTGATGGCAGACCCTCTTCCTTTTTTTACCTGAAGGTGATCCATTTGGGCCCCTGTTTGAGCCCCTTGGCGTTCAGCATATTCGGAATTGGTAACTGTAATAGTTATACTCTCGTCATCAAATGACCTCCTGTGGTTTACTGGAATAATACTTGGTCAGCTTTCACCTCCCATTGATGTGGTTTCAAATTCTGTGATTCCTGCTTGGTTGGATCTGTATCGTTTAAGTTTAGCGAATCTTGTTGGACCATGTTTTTTGTTATCCCCTCATTGGAGTTTGATTCATTCTGCTCCCTATGCTTTTGGTGAATGTGCCCCCTCTTTTGTGTGTTAAATAGTGGGAACAACTTGTTGGTCATTGGGCTGCTCTTTTTATTTTTATTTTGGTCATAAGACATTAATATTCCATTTCCTATGTCCAGGGTTAGAGCGGAGTTCATCTTTGTAGTTGGAGGGGCCATTAAGACACTCCCTTTTTCTTTCTTGCTTTCTGTTGTTTTCTCCTTTGTCTTTTTGTGGGAGGCTTTTCTAATTGTAGTGGGTAGACCGCAAATTTAGGGGAGGGGGAGGGAGTGTATTTATTTGAATCTCAGACTGACACCCTTCCTCCTTTTTAGGGGATTTTAATAGACATACTATTTCACTGAGCGCTCCCTCCTGCCCGCACCCCGGTTCTTCAAAAAGTTATATTTCCTTAACAATAATTTCCTCTGGGCACAAAGCTACTGTGTTGCCCATGTTTCTTATTTAGACCGGCCTCCTCCTGTTGTTGGGAAGGTTCTTGGGCTACAAATCCACCCCCTTTTATCATATTTTGATTTGCCTTAAGGTTTGTTATCATTGAATTTAAAGCCTCTGGGAGTGTGGCGAGCTTGTTGATTAAGGGCTCACAGGTGCAGTCTGATATTGTCATCTCTGCAACATTCTGACCTTGCTATATAAGGCTGTTTAAGTTAGCCAGCTTCTGATCTTTTCCTGCCACTGATTTGCCATGGCTTTCAGTATATTCACCTAGACGTCCATTTTTGAGGACTGATAAGACAGGGCGTCGAGAGTTAGTTGCAAAGTCTTAAAGAAGATATCCTATACAGCATTTTAATCCAGTTGGTTTTGGGTGTTTCGTGAAGGCATTATGTTCCCATTTACAGCCTCCTTCCTTTCGGAATCATCTATTTGATATGACAGAGCCATTTGAGGATATATCTTCAAGGGCAGAGGTGTACAGTTGAGAGTCTGAGGTAGCAGCTTGCTCTTCTTGTGGATTTCCCCACAAATCTTCCATCAGTGGTCCTTGAATGATGTGTACCATGGAGCTCAGATCCAATTGCAGATGAGAGGGATAACTAGGATTTCAATTTAATGAGCCTAGTTTAATGATATCGTCTGAAGTGTGAGTAATTTCTAGAATTAAGTTCTCCTTCTGCTCTTGGCCAGCCTCCTGTGGGCCCAATGTGGATAGTTGTAGCGTGGAGTCCATACCTCTTTTAATAATTACATTTACCTCAAAGGAAGGTTGGATTCCTATTTGTGGATGATTTTTCAGGGTTTCCAGAGATGGACAGTTGGAGGTAACTGGGGACGGCGATGATGACCAGAGGGTTAGTAGATCTAAGTTGCTGATTGAGCCTCAGGCATTTTCTTTAAGTTTATCGTCTGTTAGAATTGTGATATCACCAAGGGCAGATTTTTCAGTCACCCCCTCCTACTTGAGCCCCCTTATGTCACCTTGCTCATATAGCAAACTACCTTAACTTTTTATAGGGGAAATTGGATGAGGTAAAACCACAGAGCCATTAGGTATGGTGAGAATTGCATCCAAGGGATCCTTCAAGAAATCAAATTTATGGAGGATGTTCATTGATTTCTCAAACCTTTGAAAAAAGTGAGATATTGGAGGGATTAAAGACTGCTGCTCTTGCTTCGTTTTTGGTTTCTGTTTTATTACTGAAGGCGGAGATGAGGGTGTAGTGTACTTCTTATTCCTCTTAGTTTGTGGCTGAACAGTCCTTTCTTTCCCAGATCGCATCTTCAGCAGCCTAGAGGTTTTTCTTCTCCTTGTTTATATTTAATTACGCGCCGCCACACCTCGACGTTGAGGGGCACGAGCACGCGGGATCCTCCACTGCTATTGCAGGATCCTTCTGAGACTGCTAAGGACTTGAACGGTCTAAGGGGTCCCACTGAGTCTGGCTAGGGCTTTCACCAGTTTCCAGATAACCCTTGACACCGGCTATGCAGATGCGCTGCCACACCTCAACTATTTAGGGGCACGAGCATGCGCAAACTTCTTCAGTCTCCTCCTGAATCTTGCCGGGCCCACTGGAGAATCCACTTTATATCTGCTGTAGATCTGAGCGGCCCTGAGGGCTGGGCCTAGCTGGTCCTATTAGGCCTGGTTGACCTACTAGGGCTGTTGGGCATGTGACAGCTTGATAATTCAGTGTTTGGCGGCTTTGCAACTTGACACTCAGTATGGCGAGTGGGTCTCGTTCCGTCCCCACAAGCTGCACCCAGACCTGGCTGAGCGGCTTCTGTGGAGGCCTCAACTCACCTTTGGTGGCAATCGCCTACGACAGCCACACTCACCCGTACTTGCCGACACTGCCCTATGTTGAGCTTGTTCTGCTTATCCTGATCGCAGGTAAGACCGACCTGTGCAGCTTCCTCTGAAGTGGCCCACGCTGCAAGGGGGCCCGCTGCAGGGGCACCTGACCGGGATGGTGGGGGGCAGTCTATGAACAACTTCCTAGCTTCTTGATCCGCAACTTCACGGGTGCTGCACAGTGGTGGAGCAGGATGAGTCAGAGAAGCTGGTGGGACCGATGAATGTTGGGCAGCCTTCGCTGGGCAGCGTACCTCAAGAGTGCAGAAGCAGCACAGTGAAGCTCTCAGCCAAGCCTCCCAATCGCTCAGCCGCTTAGATTCATGCAGATGGAAAGCCCAGTAACACCCTGTCAGCTCATCTTAAGAACGCAGTATTTCTTTGTCTTCGACCTCAGGCAGCATGTCAACTCCAATAGCATAAAACCTCTCCTGCGATGTATGGTTTTCCTGATTGTCTTCTGACTGGGAAGTTTTTCAATGATGTTTGTCTTTTAGCACTTCTATGAAATCACAAGTCAGCTCTCTAAACACATTGTGTCTTTTTTTCTGAACTCTGGGATATTTATGTCAAAGCCCCCACCCGGCTAACACTTCTTGGTGCCGTCTTTTGTGGGATAATCTGCCTACCAAGTGTCCCAGATAAACCCCCTTCCCCTGCCCTATTTGCACTTTGAAGCATTGATAGTGAGGCCTGCCTTTTGCAGGGCCTCCAATACTTTCCAGAGGTGGATAAGGTGGTCATTCAAGGTGGAGCTGAAGACAGCAATATCATCAAGATATGCTGCAGTAAAAGCTTCCAGATCTTGTAGGACTGTGTTAACCAGACTCTGAAAAGTGGCAGGTGCATTCTTCAAAACAAAAGGCATAACAGTAAACTGATAAATCCGTTTTTGGTTTAGCCTCTTCTGATAGCATGGTCTGCCAGTACCCTGCAGTCAAGTCAAAAGTGCTGAGATACTTGGCAGATGCCAGTGTATCAATAAGCTCATCACCCTGGGTATAGGGTGAGCATCAGTCTTATTGACTGTGTTGAGCCCTTTGTAATCTACACAGAACCTCATCTCCTTTTTTCCATTTTGAGAATGAGGGTTGCGTACAAGCAACACTGCGCTGACCCAGGGGCTATCTGAGTGCTCAATCACTCCCAAGTCAAGCATCTTCTGAACCTCAGATTTAATACAGTCTCTGACATGGTCAGGTTGTCTGTAAATCTTACTTTTGACAGGTAAACTGTCTCCAGTATCTATGGTGTGTTCACACCAAGTGGTCTGACCAGGTGTCATAGAGAAAAGTTCAAAAAAAGGTTCCCGCAATCCTCCTTCTGCTTTTCAGAAAGACAGTCTACAAGAAAAACTCCTTCTACTGAGCCATCAGCTGAAGTGTTGGAGAAGAGATCAGGGAGAGGGTCGCTCTCATCTTCCTGTCCCTCATCAGTGGCCATGAAAAGGGTTAAGTCAGCCGTATCATAGTAGGGTTTCATGCGGTTCACATGAAGTACTCTAAGAGGACTTCTTGGAGTGTCTAGGTCCACTAAATAAGTGACCTCACCCTTCTTTTTCACTATTAGGTGTGGACCACTCCGTTTGTCCTGAAGTGCCCTGGGTGCCACAGGCTCCAGTACCCACACCTTCTGTCCTGGTTGGTACACTGTCAGGACAGCCTTCTGGTCATGCCATTGTTTCTGTAACTCCTGGTTGGCCTGAAGGTTTTTAGTGGCCTTTTTCATGTACTCCGCAATTCTTGATCTTAAGCCAAGTACATAAGCCACTATATCTTGTTTAGGGGGCTTCAAGGGTTGCTCCCACCCCTCTTTCACAAGAGTTAATTGATCCCTAACAGGGTGACCAAAAAGGAGTTCAAATTGGTTATAGCCCACTTCCTTCTGGGGTACCTCTCTATATGCAAAAATGAGGCATGGTAACAGGACATTCCATCTCCTTCTGAGCTTTTTAGATAGTCCCATAATAATACCTTTGAGAGTTTTATTAAACCTCTCAACCAACCCATTTGTCTGGGTATGGTACTGGGTGGTGAACATGTAGGTTGCCCCACACTCGTTCCAAATTGTTTTAAGGTATGCAGACATAAAGTTATTACCTCTGTCTGACACCCTGTCTTTTGGAAAGCCCACCGTGGAAATATTCACAGGAGGGCCTTTGACACTGCAGGAGCTGTAGTGGTCCTCAGAGGTATTGCTTCTGGATATCTTGTGGCATGGTCCACTACCACCAAGATAAACCTATTTATTGTCAGAAGCAGTAGGAGGGTCAAGGGGGCCAACAATGTCAATCCCTACCCTTTCAAAGGGCACCTCAACCACTGGCAGTGGGGTCAAGGGGGCCTTCAGGGTGCCACCAGTCTTACCACTGGCTTGGCAAGTGACACAAGAGCGACAAAGCTCTTTTGTGTATTCTGACATGTGAGGCCAGTGAAAGTGAGGGACCAGTCTGTCCCAAGTCTTGCTTTGCCCCAGATGTCCAGCAAGGGGAATGTCATGTGCCAATGTCAGAAGAAACTCCCTATACTGCAAGGGAATTACCAGTCGCGTGGTAGCACCAGGTTTTGGGTCCCTTGCCTCTGTGTATAGGAGATTAGTTTCACAGTACAATTTGTGAGTGTCACTGACATCCCTGCTTCCTGGTCGACAGCTTGCTGTCTTAAACCCTCAAGTGTGGGACAGGTCTGCTGAGCCACACTTAACTCCTCCCTGGCAGGCCCCCCTGCACCCAAAAGCTCAGCAGTGTCAGCCTGAAGCTCCTCTGGTGTAGATTCTGCACAGGGAGTAGACTCCTCCTCCTCAAAAGAGGAATCTTCAGTAGAGGGAGGGGTAGTGGATAACCTTTTACCCTTTCTACCCCTATTTTTTGGGAGCACTTGGTCCATTGTTCCAGGATCTAAGTTTCCCTGTCCTCTTTGCTTCTTGGCCTGAACACTGGTTAAGCAAAGATATCCCCATGAATGCCGAGCATTGCTGCATGACCTCTCAACTCCAATTCAGCCCAAGCTGAAGTCTCCAGATCATTGCCTAGTGGACACTCTACAAGTAGGTCCGTGGATACCAGAACTTTCTTTGGACCAGTAATCTTTCCCCCAGTTGAGATTAACAACAGCCATAGGGTGGCTAACAGTGTTATTATGGGCGTCAGTCACTTGGTACTGATGACCAAGTAGGTATTGCTCAGGGGCTACCAGTCTTTCCATCACCATTGTGACACTGGCACCTGAGTCTCTGTATGCCTCAACCTGAACACCATTTATTAGGGGTTCTTTCTTGTACTTATCCATATTAGGGGACAAGCAACAAGAGGTCAATGCCACCATCAAAGACTAAAACAGCCTCAGTGTTCTCCCTATTTAAACCAACTCCCACTACATTACCCATAGTGAGCCCTGCTACACCCTTAGACTGGCTATTGCTGTTTTTACCACCTGCTATGACTAGGGGCACTAGTGGAACCAGTGGGGGGTTGTGGTGGTAGGAGCTTTAGTGTTTTCCTTTGGACAAGTACTGTCACTTGCCCAATGACCTTTGTCTTTACACATGTAACACCAAGGCTTTTTATTCTGTTGGTTGGAAGAGGATTTAGACCCACCCCAGAGGATTTTTGTGGGCCTGATGAAGACTCCTTGTTTTTATCTTTGTCCCCACCTTTGTCATATGACTTACCATCCTTCTTCTTGTCTTTGTCACCCCCTGCATGAGCTTTCCTGCTCACCCTTGTTCTGACCCATTTGTCTGCCTTCTTTCCCAGTTCTTGGGGAGAGGTCAGATCTGAGTCTACCAAGTATTGGTGAAACAAATCAGACACACAGTTATTCAAAATATGCTCTCTCAAAATTAGATTATATAGACCCTCATAGTCAGACACTTTGCTGCCATGTGACCAACCTTCCAAAGCCTTCTCAGAACAGTCCACAAAGTCTATTCAATCTTGTGAAGACTTTTCTAGTTTCTCTGAACTTTATCCTGTATTGTTCAGTGGTTAAGCCAAATCCATCCAAGAGTGCAGTTTTAAGAATACTGTAGTTGTCTGGATCTTCTTCTCTGATAGTGGGAAGTCTGTCCCTCCCCTTGTCAGAAAAGGACAACCCCAGAAAAGCATGCCACTGCCTTTGAGGGACCCTCTGAAGTTTGCAGGACCTCTCACGTGCAGCAAACCACTTGTAGATATCATCCCCCACCTTGTATGGGGGACCAATTGTATGCAAGTTTCTAGAGTAAATGGTGTCCTCCCTAACTGCATAACTCCTGAAACTGCTGCTGCCACCATGGGGAACTAACTCCAACCTCTGCCTTTCCCTTTCCACAGCCAAGTCCTCCCTATTTAGGGCTAGCTGGTGCTGCTGCAGCCTCAGCCTGGTCTCCTCCAGTCACAGTTTCCTGAGCTCCCTATCTATGAAGTTATCACCTGGAGTTGAACCATGGGATCTCTCACAACCTGAGGTGATATGTGAATGGGCAGAGGTAGATTATTCCCTCACTTTACTAACCCTAGTAACCTGACCTCTAGGTGTGAAGGGAGCCCTCCCAGAGTGACTATCCCTCCCACTGCCAGACACACTAGAAGGGTTGCTAGGAGGAAGATCTTTGGAAGATCCCTCCTCTGAATCTGTAGGTTGATTCCCTGACTCTAAGGATGTGGAATCTTCCTCCTCCTTCGCATCCTGGCCACCAGTATGTTCCTGGTCATCCTAAATGAGGAGGCTCAGAAGAAAATGTTTGTTAGGGTTCTTCCCTACATCTAAGCTTCTCTCTGAGCAAAGCCCCTTAACTTCTTTGAAGGTCGTGCCCTCATAGGGAGTACCCGTGACCTCAGAGCTAGGCCTACCAGTATACATGATGTAGTGTGAGTGTTAGGAGAAACCTACCCTACCTAACTTCTAGTCTATTAGAAAGGAAAGTAAGAGACTAGACCCCTGTAACTAGGTATATTTGTAAAGCTGCAGGTACAGAGTACTCCTTCCTGTGGAAAGCACCGGTGACAGAGTGATAAGGCAATTGCAAGTACTTTTCCCACTGCTGCACCACCAATGTAGGAGGATGGCCTGGTTTGCAGTGGGTACCTAAGGTACTTACACCTTATACCAGGTCCAGTTATCCCTTATTAGTGAAATGTAGACAGTATCTAGAAGCCAAGCTCTCTGGGGTAGTGTGGATGAGCAGCCAAGAATTATCTAGGAGACATGCAAAGCCCATGCAATACTACTGTAGTCACACAGCACTCACACACATGAAAGAAAATACTCAGTCTTACAAAAATAAAGGTACTTTATTTTGGTGACACAATTGCCAAAAATACCATAGAGACTATACTTCCTTAGGAGGTAAACAATACACCAATTATATACACTAGTCTGCAGTAATAGCTGTAAAAACAGTAAGAAATCAGTGCAAATAGTGAAAATAACAAAAGTTTGAAATGGGCCTAGGGGGAACACAAACCATATACTAAGAAAGTGGAATGTGAAAATTGGTTTCCCACCTAGGCAAGTGTAGTGTGTAGAGGGGCACTGAGAGTCTTAGAAAACACCAAAGGTAAGTAATAGAACCCACCCCAGAGCACAGGAAAGCAGGAGTAAATCACAGTAACGTTCCTAGAACACACAAGAACATGAGAAAGAAGATTATGCAAGAACCAGAAGAGACTGCAAGACACCAACAATGGATTCCTGGACCTGAAGACCTGTGGAAGAAGGGGACCAAGAAGCACTAAAGAGTCGAGAGTGAACAGAACCCCCTGTTAACCCAGATGAAGGTGCGAAAGAAGAACCACCGGTGAAGAAGAACAGTCAGTACTCCACCCAAGAAGACAGATGCAGGTTCCTGGTTGGTACAGAAGATGTCCCACACCTGATGGAGGATTGCAGTCTGGTTTGCGCCACTGGATTCCGCCAACAAGCCTTCGCACATGCAAAGCTCAGGGTTAGCAGAAAATGGTGCTGCCTGGGACCAGGAGGGACCTGGTGGCCTCTACCCAGGAGAAGGAAACAGAGGGGACTCACAGCAATTCAGAGACCCCTCAGAAAATCAGGCAACATGCACAGGAGTCCCACAGCATGGGGACAAAGCAGATGCAAAAGGGATCCCACGCTGCCGGAGAACCACGCAGGATGGGGTGCGTCACAGGAAAGAGTGTTGGGGGCCAGAGCTGCAGAGTGCATGAAGAATTTTGTGGAAAGATGCAAGCAAGCCTTGGCAATTGCAAAACACGCGATTCATGGGGGTACTGTCTTGCCTCCACCAAAGTTGGACAGTTGGACGTCAGAACCGTCAGGACCACTTCAGTCTACCACCTGTGTTGCTGAATCCACGCACTTCTTCAGGAGAGGGGACCCAAGCCACCAGTCGTCGATGCAGAGGGGTGCCTGCTGAAGCAGGGAAGTGACTCCTTCACTTAAAGGGAGATTCCTTTGTTCTTCTGGTGCAGGCTGATGACTGGCTGTCCTCTGAGGATGCACGACTGGGAAACAGTGGCAGTTGTTGGCAGGAGCTGAAGATATAATGTTGCAGAAGTCATCTTTGCTTCTTTGTTTCAGAGGGTCCAGATGCAGTTTCTTCAGTAAGAAGGTAAAGTAAAGGATGCAGAGAATTCCTCCTGGAGTCTTGCAATCCGAATCTGAGGAAACACCCAGAGGAGGGACCCTAAATAGCCCTGAAAGGGAGATTGGTCAGCTACACAGGTAAGCACCTGTCAGGGGAGGGCTCTGACGTCACTCGCTGGCACTGGCCACTCAGATACTCCCAGTGTTACCTACCACCTTGGAATCCAGACGGCAAAATCCAGGGACCCTCTGGAGGAGCTCTGAGCAACACCCCTGGGGGTGGTGAAAGACAGGGGAGTGGTCACTCCCCTTTCCTTTGTCCAGTTTTACGCCAGAGCAGGGACTGGGGATCCCTGAACCGGTGTAGACTGGATTATGCAAGAAGGGAACCATATATGTCCTTCAAAGCATTTCCGGAGGCTCTGGGAGGCTACCCCTCCCATGCCTATAACACCTATTTCCAAGGGGAGAGGGTGTAACATCCCTCTTCCAAAGGAAATCCTTTTTTCTGCCTTCCTGGGCTTGAGCTGCTCAAACAGAAGCAGGGCAGAAACCTGTCTGCGAGGTGGCAGCAGCTGAGGCTGCCTGGAAAACCTCAGAAGTCTGTTATGGCTTTTCTGGAGGTCCTCTGAGGAGCCCCCAGAGTGCATGGAATCATACAACCAATGCTTGCAAAAGCCTTGGGGTATGATTCCAACATGTTTGATACCAAACAGGGCCATATTTGGAGTTACCATTATGAAGCTGTACATAGGTGGTGACCTATGTACAGTGCACATGTACAATGGTGTCCAGCACTCACAAAGTCTGAGTAAATGGTCCTGGACAATGTGGGAGCACCTCTGCTAGTGCAGGGGTGCCCTTACACACAGGTACTCTGCACCCAACCTTCAGGGTTGGAAGGCCTGACATATGGGTGACTTATAATGACCTGGTGCATTTTAAATGACAGTGAAAGGGTGCATGCACCATTTCACACAGGCTGCAATGGCAGTTCTGTAGAAGCCTTTGCATGGGCTCACTATGGGTGGCATAATGCCTACAGGGATCCCCTGGAACCCCAATGACCTAGGTACCACATGCTAGGGACTTATAAGGGGTGACCAGTATGCCAATTTTGGGTGAAATCCTGGGTAACCAGTATGCAGTGACAACATTTAGAGGAGAGAGAGCAAAATCATTGGGGTCCTGGTTAGCAGGATCCCAGTGAACACAGTCAAACACACTGAGATCAGGCAGAATTGGGGCGAACATGCCAAAAAGAGGGTACTTTCTTACAGCAACCCATTTGGAATGGCCAGAATTTACAGAGATGGTGGCCTGCTGGAGTCAGCAGACCATTATGTCTGTGACTGCTTTTTCATTAAAGCAGTTAATTTTTTTATATGCAGCCCGTTTTCCTTAAAGGAATACTGGATGCATTACAAACAAAAAATTAAAGTTTCCTTTTCATTTATTGAGAGAAGGAAGTGGTCCGTGGGAGCACTGACTGCTCTGAAAAAATGTTGGTGCCCTCATTCACAAAGGGGAAGGGGTACTTGAAGAAGGTGGTAACTGCGATTGTTTTGCGACTGCATTACTGGTCGCAAAACAATCATACATACACCTGCGACTTGCGTTTAGGGAAGGACGCCCTTGGCATGCCCCTTCCTAATAGCAAGTCGCAAACCCTATTTTTCGAGTCGGTAAGAGTTTACCGACTTGCAAAATAGGGTTGGTACATGGCTGAAGGCCATTTAGTGGCTACAAACAGCACATTTTGCTGTTTGCAGTCACTAAATAGCTTTGTACATCTGGCCCTATGCTACCGGTAGTCAGATCTATGAATGGAAGAATGCAAAAGCAATTCTTAAGATGGTGCCTTAACTTACTTAACTTTACTATTTCAATTGGAACCTGAAATCAGTGGCATTGTGGATGTCTGCAGCAGGCACATACATCAGCTGAGTTACTGGGATTGGAATCAGCGACCTGTACACAGATCTGTGTAGCAGATGCAGTTCCTATATTAGCGCATTCACTGCAGAATAGTGATTTTAAGTGATGTGGTATAGCCCTAAAACTTTAAGTAGGATCATTTGTTTTGATTTCATGTGTTTCTCTATCATGTTTATTAATAGTTTCTACTAAAACAGTAGGTAATTTCTAAAAAGAAGTGTTATAATTATCACATGCACATGTCAAAAATGCAGTTCTGCATTATACCTACTGAAACGTATTAACAGTCATTTTGTTTAAATTCACTGTAACATGAACATTGACAAAGATTATTAATGAGGAATTCATAATTCTGAATCTTACATGTGCCTTACATGATATAAATGAATGCAGCATTTTAATTCACTGTAGTTAGCCTATGTGAGGCCTTCAAGGCCCTGCCTTATAAAATGTGTAGGAAAATGTTTAGTCGTTCTGGCTAATGTCATGTTTCTTTTCAATGTCGTTCCCATCAAATGCTAGCTTGGAAATAGATGTCCTACTGTTTTATCCATAGTGAGCCTGAGAAATTAACCTTGAACCCTGCACATTGAGGAACTATGGAAATAGACTATATATAACTGTTTCAACCTGTATAGATCAGCTAAGATGGATCCATTCCTCAAGATGAACTTGGGAATATGTTGCAGTTGTATGTCACACGATGGACTTGGATTGGGCAGTGAAGTCTTCCGGTTGATGTTGTGTAGCTGATAGACGAATAATCAGTTACTTTGGACTTTAATATACCATTCCCCAGCTGGATTAGCAGTATTCTGCTTTCTACTTTTGCCCTGCCATTCTTTTTCCTGATTGACTTGGACTCAGAGGTACAGACCTTTTCCGTCACCTGGGACAACCAATGGTGATTCTGTATCTCTATAGTCTTGTTTTGAGAATCATTTACATTAATTTGAGCATTAGTCTGTAATAAAATCCTTAACTTTATCCCTGACTGGAGTTTTCCTCGTGTGACCACGTGGGTCATGGGTCATATTGTGTTTTTGAATCGTTATTCAGACCCATTGAAATTGTTAAGCAATTATATGGAAAATGCTTTACCAAATCAGGTAGAACAGTAGTGGTTTCTCCCACGAGGTGGAAAAATTTATTAGGCACAGTGTTAGGGAGTTAGGGAACTTTTGTCATGCAAATTTCCCACCCCAAAAATTTGTTTCGTTCAAAAGATTGATGGAGTTCCAGCGCTGTTCCTTTGCAACAGATGTGTGAGTATTATTAGGGTTTGGGCTTGCTTTGCTTTGGCTCAAGATTGTGATAAAGCATCCTGCTGTAAAGTGTTTTGCGGAGTTTTAGCAGTTTTGTGTGAATGTGGCTGTTCTGCTAAGAAGTTGTGTTGGTTAACAGGTCAATTGTGGCCTAAGATCCCAGGATAGCGCACAAGTGTAGAAGGCACTTGGTAAACTTTTTGTCTGCAGTGTAAGGTGCTTGTCATGAGATGTTGTTGGCAGTGGCAATAGTATTCCTTGTGTGAGTGTGCGTGGGTGGTACTACTGAATCCTGAGTGCATATGGAGAAACCGTATCAACTGGAGTGAGATCTGCTGGTCAAGTCTCATTTGATGTGTAATTGTGAAAGGATAGTGTCATAAGGAGAGGAAACACAGACTTACCTCTGAAGACGGAGTGGACAATCCCCCTTGGTATGTGCAGGGTGTCCAGGAGCCTGCTCCTGAACAAATCATTCTCTACTTAAAGCCATCTCCACAGGATCAGGCATGGCCGGGTAAGACATCTGGAAGCCACTCTACTTCATTCAACTTCCCAGAGTGGAGAAAAGAATAGGAGTCACAGGATTGGTACAGCAGGAATGAGAGTAAAAAAAACATCCCCTTTAAATATTTGGAGGTGTTTAAAGGTTTGCACGATGATCCAGAGAAGCAGAAGATTCTGAGAAGGTAGAGCAGGATCAAATAAGAAGCAGTGAGCGAGGAACCAAGAATAGCAAGACTAAAGTGTCAGGATGGCACTGTTAACGTAAACCGCTGTGCCACGTTTCTGGAGGAACATGGCTCACTCAGGTACCCGATCGGCTCCTGGGTAGGCAGAGGAGGTTGGGAAAGGAACTGGGTGGGACAGGTTAGGCAAACCATACTCAGAGCTCAAAAAGCTCACATTGGGATTGTGAGTTGGATGCAATAGTAAAAGGCACCCCAACCAAGCAGAACCTTTGCAAATGCACAGTAAGTTGTAATTTCTATGTGTTTTATTTTTGTATTGTCATTGTTGCTCTAGTGGTTGATAAATAGAGTATAAGCTAAATTCAACCACACAAAAGCCTGGCTATGCACATTGTGACAGAAGCACCAGATAGCTCTGAGCACAGGGTGGATATACCTCACTTGAGGACAAACCCTGAATCTGACAATGCTTAAAACCAACATTTACCTGAATTCTTCTCTTAAGGGGCACGATCCAGAACAGTGGTCCCGATGGCCAACACAGCTAAAAAGAAAGAGAATAAGAAATAATCAATGCAGTGATTCAAAACATCCCAAAACGTACGTGACCAACAAAAAACTAAATTAATCTAAGGGACAATACAGTTTCCTGTGATGATTCCAACATATCTGGACACATAGTCAGAAAGTGTAGCTCCGTACTGCTTTGAAGTGTTTGGTTACACTATCCTGTATTGAGCAGACAGGTTGTTAGTATTTGCTCACAATATTTAGCATTAGGTTTGCATGAAGAGTTAGTGTGAGAGAAATTGCACAGGAGGGTGAGCTGCTGCGAGAAGTAAGACTGACATTATTGTGTGTCGTGCTGGTATTGGTCGGTTGGTGTGAAGCCACGCTGGTGGATTACGTCACAGAGTGTCACGCTGTTATTGGTTGTTAACATCAAAAAAAGAATTGTGGGATGAGAGTTACTTCCTGATTGTGAATGACAAGCAGATTGTGAATTATTGAAACTAATTGAAAATGAAGTTCTTTAAAGCATTGAAAAGTCAGATGAAAGGAGATGTATTTATCCTGGTTAGAGAGGGAATAGAAACCCCACCTAAAGGTACTCCAGGTCATCATGTTTTGTCCGAGAAAAGTCTTCATGCATGTTTGTGGCTTGAACAATGGAATAAGATTACTGAGAAAAAAGGTGCATTAGCATCTCCTCGCTATGGAACATTTAATTTAACAATTATTGAGAACCTGAGGCGAGTACTTTATGAGATGAAACTGCCTCCTAGACCTGTACAATTTGAAGAGCTGAGAACTTGGGAACATATGGTTCATCAGAAACAGAGAGATAAGTGCAAGAGTACAATGGGGAGAGCAATATGGACAGTTGCAGATGCAAGATGGGATAATCACAAAAAGCTTGGGGAGCAGACATCATTAAGGGAGCTAGGTTGTATCCAGCCATTACTAGTCAAGGAGAAATCACTAAACCAAAAAGTAAGAAAAATATAGAAAAGGCAGAACTGGTAATAGGAACAGATACTAAAAAGAAAGCTGAAACTTAAGACTGTAGTTCACATGATGGTTTTATGAATCAATTATCATTAAATCATCCACCTCCATAAAATTCTGTGTGAATTAGAGTGACAGATGAAGAAGTGAGATATGTGACCTTTGATGTTCCTACTGCACCAGATGAACACATCCCTAATCAGATAGTGCCAGATCCAAATGTGAGTTCAGAAGGACAGACTCCCAATACAAAACAACCAGTTCAGGGCTTTGCCACAAATCAGTTAATACAGAGTTCTAACATGAATCAGCCTCCACAGGATTTTAATTCAAATCAGTGTGTGCAAAATTTCAGTCCACATCAGCCTGTGCAGAATTTTACCCCGGATCAAACAGGGAAAGCCTTATATACTACTTTGACAGGACAGACTGTAGGAATGCCAGTTACACAGAATCCAATTATTACCTTAGCCCAGTTCCAGTGACAATAGGCCCTGTTGTTCCTTTGTAGACATGCGCCAGGCATGACTGGGAATAATCAACACACATTAAGGGCCGTATTTATACTTTTTGACGCAAAACTGCGCTAACGCAGTTTTGCGTCAAAAAAATTAGCGCCGGCTAACGCCATTCTGAAGCGCCATGCGGGCGCCGTATTTATTGAATGGCGTTAGCCGGCGCTAGCAGACCGGCGCTGCCTGGTGTGCGTGGAAAAAAACCACGTACACCAGACAGCGCCGGCGTAGGGGGAAAATGGCGTATGGGCGTCTTAAAATGGGGCAAGTCAGGTTGCGTCGAAAAAATCGTCGTAACCCGACTTGCGCCATTTTTTTCGACGCCCATCCCCCATCAACATGACTCCTATCATTGTAAAGATAGGAGTCATGCCCCCTTGCCCAATGGCCATGCCCAGGGGACTTATGTCCCCTGGGCATGGTCATTGGGCATAGTGGCATGTAGGGGGGCACAAATCAGGCCCCCCTATGCCACAAAAAAAAAAAAAAAAAATACTTACCTGAACTTACCTTAATGTCCATGGGATGGGTCCCTCCGTCCTTGGGTGTCCTCCTGGGGTGGGCAAGGGTGGCAGGGGGGGTCCCTGGGGGCAGGGGAGGGCACTCTGGGCTCATTTTGAGCCCACTTGTCCCTTAACGCCATCCCTGACCCAGGCGTTAAAAAGCGGCGCAAATGCGCCGTTTTTGGCCACGCCCACTCCCGGGCGTCTCTTTTGCCCGGGAGTATAAATACCACGTAAAGGCCTGGGAGTCATTTTTTAAGACGGGAACGCCTCCCTTGCATATCATTAACGCAAGGAAGGGGTTCACGCTAAAAAATGACGCACACTCCGGGCACTTTGGCGCCCGAAGCGTCTAACGCCAGAGTATAAATATGGCGTAAGTTGGCGTTAGTTCTGCGTCGAATTTGCGTCGAAAAAAACGACGCAAATTCGGCGCAACCAGAGTATAAATATGGCCCTAAACGTCCTGAATGTTCAGAATGTCCCAAAATAGCCCAGTTGTTCAAATGGTTTTGCATCAAAGAGTGCACAGGGATTTGTGAGCCCAAGTGGTTCAGAGATAGGGAGAGTTCATTCTCTTCCTATACGCATTTCATATCCGACTTCAGTAACAAGTAAGACAGGATTTACCCTTTATGCAAAGTATTCTCAGAGATCTTCACCCTATTGTGTGTCCATACCAGAACAGATTTTATATATTGGATGCAGTACCCGGCATAGGAGATTACCCTTTAACACTGCAGAAGACATGTCTATTGTGAATACTTCAGATCAAGTAGTTGCTGGCCCTTCAACAGCAGAAGCAATGTCGAAGAATTCAAAAGGTTTGCAAGGTTTTACTGCTCAGCAATTAAATGATTGACTGAATAATTTGAGTCCTACAGGTGCAACACTTGGAACGAGTTGCAGTGCAGGAGCAGAATACACCCCAGAGAGAGATCGACCATTGGATATACCCAGACTAAAATTAAATTTTAGGCCCTCATTACGACCCTCGCAGTCGGTGATAGATTGGCGGTAATACCGCCAACTGGCCGGCGGTAATAAATATGAAAATATGACCACAGAGGAAGCAGCTCAGACAGACAGCCACTTTAACACACCGACCACCAGGGCGAAATCAACAGGCACCAAGGCGGTAACCGCCTACAGCCAGGGGGAAGACAATGTCTGGCCACTGTATTGTGAGACACCAATTCGCCGGGGCGGTATCAACGACATCAAAAGCCTGGCGGAAACAGAACACAGAAGGGAAATGACTCACCTGTGGAGACTCAGGGAAGAACCACGCCGCCATGGAGCCTGAGTTGCATGTGTTCCCCATGCTCTTCTACCTTCTGCTCCATTACGAACACCAGCGGCAGCGGAGACGACCACAGTGAGTACTGCCACCTAGCACACAGGGGAGGGGGATGAAAACACACACACCCGCAAGACCACGCCACAAACAGATGCAGTAACATTACATATTTACCCCGTACCCCTCAGAAACAATGCAAGGACAAAAGGAATTGATTAAAGTGAGTGTAATAAGATAAAATAGTATAAATATGTACATCCAAATCAAAAAGTATATGCATATTTACAAATGTAGGGACACTGCCCAGTCCTCAATGTCCGTGACCACTGCAGGGGCATCAGGTCAAAAATAGCCAGGCACCTCAGGGGGGCGGGGCACCTCAGCTGGAAGATGGTACAATGCCACTGGCCCTGGAGGGGCCAACATGCCCTGTGCTTGAACCTGGGGAGTGCAAGGCCACAGTCTCTCAAGTGGGTGATTTGCCCACTGCTTGGTCCTGGGGAGTACAAGGCCACAGTCTCTCAAGTGGTTGATTTGCCCACTGCTTGGTCCTGGGGAGTGCAAGGCCACAGTCTCTCAAGTGGGTGATTTGCCCACTGTTTGGTCCGGGGGAGTGCAAGGCCACAGTCTCTCAAGTGGGTGACTTCTTCCACTGGTTCTGGAGGGGGCATTGTGCCCAGTGAGCTTCATCCTGGGGAGGATGGGGTGAATGGATGGCTTCTCCACTGGTTCTGGAGGGGGCATTGTGCCCAGTGAGATTGTACGATGGAACACCGACTTTAAAAACAACTACTGCCTTAACAACGAGGTTGGAACACCGACCTCGTTCTTACTACTAATGATTTTACCACGAATGCCTTAACAACGATATTTCGTTGTAAAGGCATTCCTGATAAAAGCATTAGTAATAGGCACCATTCACCCTACATCCCTCACCCCACCCCCCCAACCCCACCCCAAAACCTAAAACCCCCTGACCCCCCGCCCCCTTCACAAAAACCAAAAACGCCCCACCCCCCAACCCCACCCCAAAACCTAAAACCCCCTGACCCACCACCCCCTCCCCAAAACCAAAAACGCCCAACCCCACCCCAAAACCTAAAACCCCCTGACCCCCCACCCCCTCCCCAAAACCAAAAACGCCCCACCCCCCAACCCCACCCCAAAACCTAAAACCCCCCACCCCAAAACCTAAAACCCCCCACTTACCTTAGTCGACCCCTTCTCACCTGCGTCGTCCTCCTTCGGCAACTCACTTCTTTGTACCTTAACCATGCATGTTCGTTGTTCAGAACATACGTAGTTAAGCCACAAAATAACAGAGTCGTGGTTAAAAAAAGCGTTGTTGCGCTTTTGTTAACCACGACTTTCGTAAAAAGAAAGTCGTAAAAAAAGGACGTTTCCCGCCCAGTGAGCTTCATCCCTTGGAGGATGGGATGAGTGGATGGCTTCTCCACTGGTTCTGGAGGGGGCATTGTGCCCAGTGAGCTTCATCCTGTGGAGGATGGAGTGAGTGGATTACTTCTCCACTGGTTCTGGAGGGGGCATTGTGCCTAGTGAGCTTCATCCTGGGAAGGGTGGGGTGAGTGGATGGCTTCCTCCACTGGGTCTGGAGGGGGCATTGTGCCCTGTGATGCAGATCTTGGGGAGTGCAAAGTCACAATCTCTCACCTGGGTTTCAAACCCACAGGATTTGCAGGGGCCAGGCCGCACAACAGCCCATGGACGCAGGACTACACACTGTCCGCCGGCAGTGACGGCTGCTCAGTGGTGGCAGTGGTGCTGCTAATGGTTGAGCTGGCAGTGGTGGGGGAGGCTCCAGCCCTTCCCCTTCAGCCTCGGACGGCTGCTCACTGGGGCTGCTGCTGCTGGCGGTGGTGCTGGTGGGGGAGCTGGCAGTGGTGGGGGAGGCTACAGCTCTTCCCTTGCAACCTCGGACGGCTGCCCACTGGGGCTGCTGCTGCTGGCGGTGATGCTGGTGGCGGTGCTGGCAGTGGTGGGGGAGGCTCCAGCCCATCCCCTGCAGCCTCGGACGGCTGAACCACTATGGTTGGTGGTGGGGTCTCCGACTGAGTCCCAGCACCAGGCCTCTTGTCCTTTCTGCCTGCTGGTGCAGGTCTCTTGCCCTTCCTGTCAGCAGCTGGGGATGGCTCCTTGATTGTTTTGGAAGCAGATGGGGACTGCTCCTTGCCCTTCCTTTTAGCAGTTGGGGGTGCCTCCTTGCCCTTCCTTGCAGCAGCTGGGGCTGCCTCCTTACCCTTCCTTGCAGCACTTGGTGCAGGCACCCTTTCAGTGTGGCTGCATGGTGCCCATGGACTGGGTGGCTGGGGTGCTTGCCTGGGTTTTGACCACCCTGGCCTGATGTGAGGGATGGAGGGAGGGCTATGGAAGAGGCCAATGTTTGCCAGGAAAAGCTTCTTAGGGACATTGGGGCGGGAAGAGGGAGATGGTTTGGGAGTGGAGGAAGAGGGAATGGTTGTAGGAGGTGTCAGTCTGCTGTGTTTGGGTGCCGGTGCATGGGCTGGATGCTGTTGTGAGGTGGATGGCTGTTGGGTGTCTGAGTGCTTGCGTTTGTGTACTTTGGGAGGAGGGGGCACAGACACAGTGGGAGAGGACACAGGGGACGTGTGCATGGAAGTGGGGGTGGCGACTGCCAGTGAGGGGCGTATGATGTTAGGTGTGCTGGTGACGGGGGTTGTGGATGAGGATGTAGTGCATGCGGGTGTGAGTGGAGATGAAACTGGGAGGGAAGTGGACGAGGAGGAGAAGGGAGCTACAGTGGAGGCAGTGGCTGTTAGTATGTCTGATTCTGGATGCTGTTTGTGTGACTGCCTGTGGGATGAAGTGTGGTGCTTGTGTTTGCCATGTCCACTCTTATTTGTTGACCTGGCTGCATGCTGGTCTGACTGTGTGCTTGGGAAAGGTTAGGGTTGAGGGGAATGGGATTAGGTAGAGGATGTTGAAGGGGGGGAGGGTGGAAACAGGGACAATGACTGCCATCAGAGAGGAGGCCAGAGCCTGGATTGATCTATGTTGGGCCGCCATGCCAATGTGAATGCCCTCCAGGAATGCATTTGTCTGTTGCATTTGAGCTGCCTGCTCCTGGCTAGCATTCACAATGGTTGACTGCCCAAAAGAGATGGATCGCAGGAGGTCAATAGCCTCCTCACTCAGGGCAGCATGGCTAATTGGGGCAGGGCCTGAGGTGCATGGGGCGAAGGAGATGCCCACCCTCCTGGGTGAGAGGGGAATGGGAAACCCGCTGAGGGGCTGCTGGGAGGGTGGTGGCTCTACCTGTAGCTGGGGTTGTCACAGAAGTGTCTGCCACCACCAGGGAGCTCCCATCAGAGAAGGTATCTGTGTCCGGACCTTCCCCTCCTGTCTCCATCGAGGTGCTCCCCTCGCCCTCCGTCCCACTGGTGCCCTCACTGTCGGTGGATTCGGCCTCCTGGGTCCTGTGGGATGCAGCTTCCTCGGTCGCCGGTGCCTCTGATCCTCCGCCAGATGATGCTAATGCACATAAGGACAGGGTGACAAAACAAAACAGGGGGACACACAAAGGATACACTTGGTCAATGGCCCCAACAACACCACAGTTGGCGTACATGACACACACACACACAGGGAACAGCCCTACACACTAGGCAATGCATTACGACTCACACATCTAGTCACCAGGCCATGGACAGGGACACCTAACACCAATTGCAGCATACCTGAGACCCACAGACCCCTGCCCAGAAGTGGATGCCTACTAGCTAGCTTGGAGTACTTTCACATCAGAACCCTGCCCAACATGGGACCAATTCTGCAATACCAGGCCTGGCCTAGGGGCACCCACAGGGCCCAAACCCACCACCCAGATCCCACCCTACCAGGCGCAAGTTGTATATTGGGGATCTGTACTCACCCTGTTGTGGCTGCTGTGATGCCCCCAAGCGCCCATCCAGCTCCGGATAGGCCACCACCAGAATGCGGGCCATCAGGGGCGTCAGGGTTCGACAGGCACCCCTTCCTCGTTGGAAGGCCATCCCCAACTGGGCCTCCGCGGTCTTCCATGCCCAGCGTCTCAGGTCCTCCCACTGTTTCTGACAGTGGGTGTTTCGCCTGCCGTAGACCCCCAGGGTCTGCATGTCCTTGGCAATAGCACGCCATATACCCTTCTTTTGATGGGAGCTGACCTGCAGAGAAATACACACAGGGAAAGGTATTAGTCCGACTGTCCTGCCTGTAACTCATGGCCCACCATGCCCCTTCCCATCCCCATTAGCACAGACATGGCCCACCATACATGCTGCATGCTGCCCAGGGCCCATCCACCACCCACCCCTTACATGAGGCCTTCACACACAGCACTCCATGCATTCACACCCCATGCTTCATAATCACAGCGTACTCACCTGTTGGTCTGGAGGCCCTTACAGCATTTGGTACTGGGGAAGGACCCCACCCACCAGTCACTCCAACTCCGCTGAGGTGAAGGCAGGGGCCACACAGCAGCACATGCAGTATAGGTCCTCTCCTGTTGAAGGTCAGGTAGCAAGTGAGGAATTAGATGGAAAATGGCGGTGACGTCCGTGGCGGTGCATACCGTCACCGCGTGCGTACATCACCATTGGCCACTGTACCCCATAGGGCCCAATGTTAACCAATGAGGAGTTGTACAGCAGTTTTCGACCGCCTCCAGCAATGGCGCACAATGTCAGCGGAATTACCTCATTTCCACCTGTCCCTCCATGCAGGACTAGCTGATGCCATTTCGGGGGACAGGCCATGGATCCTAACTGAGTCACAGTACACAAATGCATCACTTGGACATCTCCTACAAAATACTGTTACAATCACAACATGCATTGAACTGTAGTGGTTGGAATGTTGAGATAATAACCAGCTGCTCACTATTTTACCCCATAGTTTGCAACCGCTGTGGATGAATAGGAATTGGAGACATCCCCGTGTACAGACCCCTGGTGGACTTGGCAACAATGGAGGACAGGCACATTATCCTCACCTATAGACTTGACAGGGCCACAATCACGGAGCTGTGTGCCCCATTGGAGCCTGACTTAATCTCTGCTATCCGTCATCCCACCGAGATCGCCCCTCTTATGCAAGTGATATCAGTGCTCCAGTTACTGGCAACTGGCTCCTTCCGAATGACAGTGGGCTTGGCAGCAGGAATGTCTCAGTCAATGTTCTCAATAGTGCTGACCGGAGTGTTGTCTGCCCTGATTAAACACATGTGCAGCTACATCGTTTTCCCCCATGTGGAGGATTTGGCCACAGTGAAAGCTGATTTCTATGCAATGGGACATATCCCCAACATTATTGGGGCTATTGATGGAACACATATTGGATTTGTCCCCTCTTACCCACCTGCCGAAAAGAACAGGTGTTCAGAAATCGAAAGAGCTTTCACTCCAAGAATCTGTAGATGGTGTGTTTGGCGCACCAGTACATCTCCCACGTCAATGCAAAGTATCCTTGATCTGTGCATGATGACTTTATCCTGAGGAATAGAAGCATCCCAAATGTGATGGCTCAACTCCAGAGGCACCGGGTGTGGCTAATAGGTGAGCCTTGGATCCCACCCAGTATATGTTGGTGTATGAGTATGGTGTGGGCCCTAAGGGTTAGTGTGTGGCTAACAGTTGCCCCTCGATATTTGCAGGTGACTCTGGTTACCCCAACCCCTCATGGCTACTGACCCCTGTGAGGAATCCCAGGACAAGGGCAGAGGAACTTTACAATGAGGCACATGGGCGAACAAGAAGAATTATAGAGAGGACCTTTGGCCTCGTGAAGGCCAGGTTTTATTGTATCCCTCTAACAAGTGGATCCCTGTGCTACTCACCCAAGAAGGTCTGCCAGATCATCGTGGCATGCTGTATGTTGCACAACCTTGCCTTGCGTCACCAGGTGCCTTTCCTGCAGGAGGCTGGAGATGGCCGTGTGGCAGCAGTGGACCCTGTGGACAGTGAAGATGAGGAAGCAGAGGATGAGGACAACAGAAGTGCAATAATTTGTCAATACTTCCAATGACACACAGGTAAGACAGTGTAACTTCACATTGAATTGACAGTTTTGTGTTTGACATTGTCACTGGCAGGCTGTTTTTCCAACTTCCATGGCCACTCGCTATACCCTTTGGCATCTCTATTTGCAGATATTTGTGCCCCACTGTCGCTCCTGGTGTGTTGACTGTAGCCAACTACAGGTCTTTCCTATGTATACATTACTGTACAGTTAAATTGCAATGTTTAAACCTGGATAAACAAATACATGCTTAAATCATTTGACATACTCCATACTTGTATTTTTTTAAAGGGTGTTTATTGAAGTGTTAAGAAGTGGAAGGGGTAGTGGAAAGGGTTGGGATGATGATGGAGGAAAGTCCAGGATAGAGTTCAGTCTATTTGTACCACAGGTGCATTGTCCAGGGTGGCGTAGGAGGAAAGCAATGGCAGTTCAAGGTGGACAGGGTGACAGATTGGGACACAAGGGTGACAATCAGGAGAGTCTTATTTCCTGGCGGGGTCTCGGCAATAGTCTCTGGCTTCTTCCTGGATTGCAGGAAATGTTTGTGAGGTGGTTTTCCTTCTGCAGGGGGAGGGGTTCTGGTGACCTGTTGGTCCTGTAGCGGGGCCTCCTGTCCACTAGCGTCAGCGAAGGTGGAGGGCTGTTCGTCGGTTTGGCTAGTGTCAGGGGCCCGGTGGTGTGCCACTGCCTCCCTCACTGTGTTGGCCATGTCTGCCAGCACCCCTGCAACGGAGACCAGGGTGGTCTGTATGTCCTTCAAGTTCTCCCTGATGCACAGGTACTGTTCCTCCTGCAGCCACATGTTCTCCTGCAACTTGTCCAGTATCTGGCCCAGCGTATCCGGGGAATGTTGATATGCTCCCAGGATCTCAGTGAGTGCCCCCTGGACAGTCGGTTCCCTGGGCCTGTCCTCCCCCTGTTGCACAGCAGTCCTCCCAGCTTCCTTGTTGTACTGTGCCTCTGTCCCCTGAACTGTGTGCCCACTGCCACTGACCCCAGGTCCCTGATTGTCCTGTGTTTGTGGGGTTGCCTGGGGTCCCCGTAGTGGTGGACACACTGCTGATTGACGTGTCCTGCAGACAGAGGTATGGGCCCGCTGGGTGGGTACTGTGGTGGTGTTTCCTGATGGGGGGAGGCTCTGTGGTTGTGTGTAACTGTGCCTGGGTAACCGACTGTCCGGAGATCCCTGATGGGCCAGTTTGGTCATCCAGATCCATGCGACCAGAGCTGCTGTCATCACTGTGGGCCTCTTCTGGGGGGGACTGGATGTTGCTGGCACCTCTTCTCCAGTGACATTGGCTGGGGTACCTATGAGGATGTAAATGCACTGTTATTGTTTCTGCGTGTGACATATTGTGCATGGGTGTGTTGCCCTCTATGGTTGTTGTTGCCCTGGCAGATTTGCCTTTGTGTGAGTTGCTATTTGTTGGGCTAGGTGATTCTCTCCAATGTGCATGCAGAGCGGTGATAGGTGTCCATGCAGGTCTGTGAGGGGTGTCCATGCATTGGTGTTGCATGCAGTGCTTGGTATTCGGAAGAGTGGGTAGTGATGGTGGGGTATGTGGGAGGTGGTGAAGTGATGGGAGTGATGGTAAGGTTGGGGGTTTGTGATGGCATGTAGGTAAGGGGGGTGATAGCAATAGAGATTTGACTTACCTGCTGCCAGGCCCTCAGGATGCATGATTGCAAAGACTTGCTCCTCCCATGTTGTTAGATGTGGGGGAGGAGGTGGGGGTCCACCGCCAGTCCTCTGTACAGCTAGTTGGTGTCTTGCTGCCACAGAAAGCACCTTCCCCCGTAGGTTGTTCCACCTCTTCCTGATGTCATCCCTTGTTCTGGGGTGCTGTCCCACGGCGTTGACCCTGTCCACGATTCTCTGCCATAACTCCATCTTCCTAGCAATGGATGAGTGCTGCACCTGTGATTCAAATAGCTGTGGCTCTGCCTGGATGATTTCCTCCACAATGACCCTTTGCTCCTCCTCTGAGAATCTGGGGTGTTGTTGTGGTGCCATGGGTGTAGTGTGAGTGGTATGGGTGAGGGTGTGTGGAGTGATGTGTTGGGGTGTGTGATGTAAGGTGTGTGGATGGTGTATAGGTGATGGTGTTATGTGGCTCTGGTTGTGTGGGTGCTCTTGCTGTATTTCTCTCTTGTGGAAATTCTTTCTAGTCGTAAAGGGATGTGGGTAGTGTGAGTGTGTGTTTTATAGTGGTGTGGGTGTGGTGTGTGTATGGATGTCTGGCGTGTGTAGTTTGAAATGTCCAATGTAGTGTAGTTCTGTTTGAGTGTGTGTATTTTTAGCATGGCCGTATGTACTGCCAATGGTTTACCGCTATTGAATGTCCACCGCGGTGATTCGTGGGTCATAATGTTGTGGGCATAGTTCTGTTGGCGTAATCGTGTGGGTTTGGATGCTGCCAGTTTATCACTGACCTTTGTGCTGGCAGACTTGTATGTGTGTGGCTGTATAGTGACGGATTGGTATGTGTGTATCATAATATGCTTGGCGATTATCTGCTGCAGCGACGTTATGTTGGCGGCAATCGGCATGGCGGTAAGTGGGATTTACCGCCAATGTCATAATGAGAGCCTAAATGAGATGATACTCCAAACTGTAGACAAGGCTCATTTAGATGTTTACATGAGGACAAACTGCAGTTCATATATGAAGACATTACAAAATGCACAGGACAAGCCTTTGAGAGATTAACTGAAGTAGCTAAGAGATATATTGACTTAGAGAAATCAAAGCCTTTGAGGAGAAGTTACAGATTAGAATTCAGTGACAAGGATATATTGAACATGAGACCTCCTGGAATGAGATTTTAGATTAGAAAATGAATTTGTTAAATTCAGAAAAGGGGAGCTTTAGACAAGTGAGAAGGAAGATGGGCAAAGAAAAGAGAACAGAAGAAAATGAAAACAGATTTACCTCTGGCAGGAGTACAACAAAATGAGGGAAATGTGAAGATGCTTCCCATGAGTGAAAACACTGGTAGAGGATATGTTTTTGTTCCTTGGAGAAGAGTGATATTCTGTCCTTTGCAAATGGTTATCCGAAACTGACAGAGAAACCAGCAGAGTGGTATAAACAGATAGAGCGATTTGTGAAACTTTCTAAATGTTCGTGGGAAGATCTGAATACATTGAGATTGTGGTTCTGAGGGATTTGTGGATTGAGTGTAAGGTTGCTGTCGATTGGCCTGATAGTGAACCTTTTAGATGTTCAGTGGCAAATGTCCCGTCTGAAGAAGTGATGAAGTATGAGAAAGTGATTGGCTTTTTGAAAAACAAGGTGTCCCATAAAGATTTTGATTGGTTGCGAATTGACAGGTCAACTCAGCAATCTAAGAAGTTGATACATTTCTATATACAAGATTGTTGCAGGCTTTCAAGTATTTCAGTGTTACTGAGACCAGAGAGGCTAAAGAAATGGGACATTTTGTGTTCAGATTGTTCAGGGATTGAAGCCAGAAATAAATAACAATATTCATTAGCATTTGTTTTGTTGGCAGAAAACACCAATTGATGAGATCCTGTGGTATGCAAAATACTGCATCCCAACTGGAATTAAAGCAGAAAAGTTGAAGGAGAAGCTGATGGTGATGCTATTGAAAGTGTCACAGAAAGCTAATCAGAATAATCAGTTTGCAGGAAATACTGGTGGTAGGCTAGGAGTGCAACAACTGGGAGATTATAATTTCCAGCAGCAAGCTATAGGAAGTGATATTCCTTCAGATCAGAGTGGAGTTGTGGATGTGCAGACTTTGAAGAGAACTAATCTGTGTCACACATGTGGCAAGTTGGTCCATTAGAAGAGGGAGTGTCCCCTTAATGTAAAAACTAATCAGATGCAGAATAATGGAATGATATAAGTGCAAGGCAATAATCAAGTTCACATGTAAAAAGTTCAGAAGTCCCAAATCCACAATTTGAATGTGTCCCAGCTACAGCAGATGCAAGTTCCACAAGCCCCGATGTCCTAACAACAGAAACATGTTCCCAGACAAAATAAAAATCAGTTACAAATGTAGATGTGAATCAGTTGACAGCCCACTTTCTCTCAATTGATCTAATTGATGGTGATTTTTCAGCCATTTTTCAGTTAAGTTTCCTTATAGAAGAAGTGAAGTACATGCTTGGCATTTCGTTAGATGTGGATCAGCAGGGTCCATAGGTGAATGGTGATATGAATGGTCACCGTGTGTCATTTTTAGAAGACACAGGTGTCACGCACTCTACTGTCAGAACAGCAGAAGTACCTAACCTGCCCCTTTCAAGAAAGAGGATTCAAGTTGTAGGAGTTGCAAATAAGCAATTGCCCAACCCAGTAACAGAATCTGTCCTTGTAAAAATAGGTTCCTTTGAGGATGAACACCAATTTGTGGTGTGTGATTCAAGTCCTGTAAGTTTTCTTGGATTAAAGTTGCTATGGAAGTTAAATTGTTCCATCAGTTGTACCACACATGATATTGAGATCCATAGGAATGATGACAATGAAGAATTTAGAATTGTGAATCAAAAACTGAGTGTCACATAATACCCCATGTTGACTTGTAATGACTAAACCGAAGAATTAAAAGATACTGTGTCCTCTGAAGTTTGGGACTTTTCAGGAAAAGGGGTAGGACTCATTAAAGGTGTTGAGCCTATCAAGATAACTGTGAGCCTAACAAGAATGCTGTGTATCCGAGAATTGTTCCATACAACATGACACCTAAAACAATTGCAGGAATTTACCAAATGACTAGGTCCTTGATACAAAAGGGAATTCTAAGAGAGATAATGGGAAGTCCATGTAACTCTCCCATTATGGAACAGTGAAAGTCCAGTGGACACTGCATAGTCCAGGACCTGAGAAAGGTGAATGAAATTGTAGTCCCATGTTGTCCTGTGGTACCAAATCCAGCAGTGTATTAATTCAAAATTCCATGCGAAGCAGAGTGGTTCACCGTGATTGGCTTGTGCCAAGCATTTTTCTCCATACTGTTGCTTGAAGAGAGCTAGTTTCTCTTCGTGTTTCAGTTTGGCAGTGATGTTTTGGCAAGGTGCAGAGTCCCACAATGGTATACTGAGAGCCCTTCCATCTTTAGCCATCTTTAGCCAGATCTTGAAAAACAATCTGGAGTCACTTAAAATGCCCTACCATTCAGTTCTGGTTCAGTATATTGATGACCTACTCGTAGCTTCAAATTCTCAGGCAGCAAGCAGGAGAGATACAATTGCAATGTTGAACCACTTCATTGAGAATGGACATAAAGGGCCATATTTATACTTTTTGACGCAAAACTGCGCTAACGCAGTTTTGCGTCAAAAAAATCTGCGCCGGCTAACGCCATTTTGAAGCGCCGTGCGGGTGTCAAATTTATACTTTGACGTACGGCGGCGCAACCAACAGGTGGGAGTCATTATTTCGTGACGCACACAGCGGCGTTCCGTCGTTAAGGAAACCAACGTTAAGGCGACGCACATCACTGTGGGTCGATTTACGACAGCGCAATCTGGAAAGCGCTGTTTTTTTTCACGCTATTGCGTCAAATATTAGCGCGAAAACTGCCCTTTCAGCAGAGGAGAGCCAAAATGGATCCCAGATGCCACTACAGACCCCAGGAGGATGACAGCAGACCAGGAACCAGCCAGGAGGACCCATACAGGAACCAGGACATTTTTAGAAAAAAAAGAAAGTGTCGCTTCAGTGAAGAGGAGCAGGAGATCCTGGTGAAAGAGGTGACGGAACACCAGCACCAACTGTTCATCACCTCTAAATTGCCACTCAGTAGGAGAGAGGCCATATGGAAACAAATAGTGGACAAGATCAACAGTGTGGCTGAAGAACGCCTCACAGTCACTGAGTGTAAGAAACGCTGGCATGACTGCAAACGTAGGACAAAAGAGACAATGGCCAGGAACAGGAAGGCAGCAATGCAGACTGGAGGGGGGAGTCCAGCACAACAGGAGGCCCTGGACCACATGGAGGAGATGGTTGCAGCCGACATCCCGGAGGAGATCGTCACAGGGATTCAAGGACAGGACAGCGCAGACTATCACGACACAACGCACATGCAGGGTAAGTCGCATGGGGAATTATAATACTATAATGTTGACTGTAACAGGGGGGGGAATACCTACTACACAATGCATGTAAGTCTGCACATATATGAACTGGCATGGGTAAAGGGGCACGGCAGTGGGGCATGGCTAGCACAGACTGAAGCTGGGGCACGACAAAATACAGCAACAACAACAGTCCCATGGGGACATCCTGTAAGTACAACAATAGAGCCAAGGGAAAGCAGCGACAGGTGGGAAGGCCACTACCTCAAAGTCCCTATCAGTAATCCAGTAGCCAAAACAACAACTGCAATGTAACTGCCACAACAGTTGACAATAACACCTCTCATCTCTGTGCAGCTATAGTACCAAATGGCAGGAACCTCCCCATGGAACATACATACCCAAATTAGGGGGTGTGGATGACATCCGCAACTATTCATAGAAATAAGACAAAGGCACCAGTACACTCAAATGCCGAATTTCCATACCTGACACATACATAAGCCAAAGTAAACAGCAATAGGAGCCACACAGCACTAATGACACACACATGCTGCATACGTCAGGGTCCCTCAGGTGCCTGGCTAACAAGGCTACATCACTAATGTCATACTGCTCAGACAACACCTGAGGAGGGGACACAGGCAACTGGTCACTGAAACACACTTGCAAAGTCTGACAACCAAATAGGACCTTCATACGATAAACAGACCAATCCAATGAAACACGCATGACCCAACATCATCTTCAAACATCAACAATGTTTACATCCATACCACATCCTAACATTGACATGCATAGGAAATGCCACGTCACATGTACATTTCGGGCAATGTGAATAAAAAGTGTATGGGGCAAGTCCTGAGAGGCAAGTGTGCTGCCAGGGCATTCATAACACCCACAGTCAGTCAAAGTGTAGTGTGGTAAGTGTAACGTATACTTTGCGCATTAGTCTCAGGCTGTAGGCCTTTGTGCACCTTACCCTGAATGTACTTTTACTCATTTGCTCACATCTAAGATCCTCAGAGCACTTTGCACTAAATGCTTCTTATTGGCCTTCCTATCAGTTAAATTAGCAATTAGCCAGTCCTAGGGTGTTGTTAATTAGTCAAATCACACTGTTTTGCCTACTTCAGCACTGGAGTTTGCCAGAACATATTCACTCTGTGCCCCAGTCAAGGATACAGTCTGGTACTTTGCCGATAGATGTGGTAGGGGTTAAGATTTGCCATTCCTGCGTAGGGAAACTTTGTCATCACGATGACATATGACTTATAAGATCAATTCCTTGTCCCAAGACACGCAAGAGGGAGTTTCCAAACAGAGAATCACAATTAGACCCTGCCTGCCTTGCTGCTGATGCACAACCAGATCACAGGCCATTCCTCTGATATGAGGGATGATGTCTCCCCAGTGATTCAGACAGGGAAACTCCAAACTTAACATGCTGTGCTATAAATAGAACAAGCAGAGGGAGAGTAGAAACTGTTAGGCACCATGATAGCTGTGTACTAATGTCTTACTCTCCTGCGGACTATTTCAATTCTAACAGTTTCTATTGTTTGGGTTATTGTGGCTCACACCTAAATATCAACAAGTCAGTTGTACAATGAAATCTCATATTGAACAAATACTGTCTTTGTCATTTGTGTATGGGAACATACCGGAAAAGAGAGAATTGTGTATGATCTGAGTGACCACGACTTCCCTGAGAAGTTCCAAAGATGTCATGCGCTAGGATGTCTAAACATTCCTTTGCTGTGGGAGACCAGAGGCACTGCTAGTTAGTCAGAGCAAAAAGAAATATCAGGGTGACAGAGTTATTTACAAGTGGGTGAGACTTAGTCCCCCACACCATTAGCTATCCTGCTGCCTAGAAAGCCAGTAATCTCATGTAGGATAATGAGAGACCACCCAACAAAATGTCTCTCCATAACAATAGTTAAACATAGAGGGAAGAGTAGGACAAAAACATGCCTATTCCTAAATAATTACAAGGCAACAGCTAGAGGCAATCAGGCAGACAAGTCTGATAGCTCCATATCATACATGTGACACACAGGTGGGCCATAGGCCTACAACAATGCCCTATGACGGACAGCAGATACCAAGACAAACACAGAGCACAAAGTTAAGGCATCCAAAGGCTTGTATCTTAGTGCAAAATTGTCACAACACAGACACACTAATTGTACCCTGTTTCATTGCAGAGGAACATGGATCTCCTGCCGATATGCCTGTCCCTGAGTTCCCTGATGACATGGATGACGAGCCCATAAACATCCCACAGGAGACCATCCAAATGGTCCTTGAAAGCCTCCAAACCCCACCTTCAGTCACAAGGAGGAGCACAGAAGAAGCAGCCACCACAGGAGAACCACCTGCCACCCCAATTGTAAGACCTGCCAGCTCCAACACAGCTGAGGACTCTGACGACACTGGCACCAGCTTCGAAAGAACCGTCGTTGGGGTACAGCGGGAGCTGGCCAAGGAGGTGCGGGTGGGGATGCAAACGATGGCAGCCAGCCTTGAGGGGGTGCGTTTGTGCATGATGTCTACTGCTGATCAGGCAGCTGCTATACAAGGCCGAACATTGCTCTTGCAGGAACTTGTCAAAACACAGAAGGAAATCTGCACAGCTGTCATCCAGTTGACACAACAACTACAACTGCAATCCAGTCAACGTGTGCACGAATGCAACATAGAACCCCTCAGGGCCGACCTGGCTGCCTACCATCGTGATTTGGCTGCCATTCTCAAAAACCAGCAGGCCCTCCTTGCTGCAGTACTGCCCTTCATAACTCCACAGGGAGAAGCCCCCGGGATGTCTGCCTCCATGTCTTCTAACACTGAGGTGTGTGTTGCCCCTTCACAACCACCACCACCAAGAACACATCAGGCAACACACACATCAGAAGAAGAAGACATGGAACAGATAACATTCACACGGAAGAGTACCCGGAAGCACTAGTCCCTGCACCATGGCCTACTTTGACCAAGGTCCTACGTTTTGTCAAATGCCAGTCTCACTACAACTACACTCAATGACTGTTCGGCAATCCACTGTATGACTTGTCCCCATTGCCAGTGAATGTCTCTCTCCTACTATTTGCCGATTCCTGTCCCTCTGCACTGTCTGTGACATCACCCCAGCATGTCAGGAGCATCATCCACACCCCTTCTGTAGGATCACCATGTAAGAATGCACCAGAACGGACTCAGCAAACATGGTGAATGGACATTTTGCACTACACCACCTATAAATAAATAGCACTTGCACACCTATTGTGTCTCTGTGTCATTTCACACTTCAACTGTGCAGTACCTAACTCCAAAGTGGCTGTGTGGCAACCATGTAGATTCTCTATACTACTGTCCTGATTTCATGTATACTGAAACATCTATGCAGTGGCCAGGATTGCATCATAGCCTTACCATACTGAGGAAAATAACTGATGAAGGGACTAACCACACACAATCATGCTGTGTTGGACAGAATGATGCACCATCTATCGCTATTCTAGACAACTAATGGTGGCTGAGAAATGTAGGCACCATGCAATACTTAAATAAGAATTAATGCCGCGTAATGTAGGGAATCATGAACAAATTACACTGCATCAATCACCCTTACGGAGTATACTTCCATGAAGGAAAGTCATGCTGAATCAGTACACACATGATGTAGGTCAGCAATGAAAGCAACAATACAAGAGTGTGAAGAACTCCTCATCTACAAAGATCTCCCTGAACTTCACACTGCTGTCCGACCTATCAATTTGCCCACAATAACAAGACTGGAAGCACTCTTTGTGAAGTAGGATACATACCAAAACAAAACCTTGGTGATCAATGCACACTACCAATTGTGGATCTCCCAAATGGTGGATACTTAACAAGTTAGCACACGGGTAGCTGGCATGTTAAACCTCCATTTCCTGGGGATGGCGAGCATAGGATACAAATGTCATACTAAAACATTCTGCTACACTGATGTCAAGGCCATGATAAAGTAGCACCTAACGCATCATGTAAAGGGTTAACTATATATTTATTTCAATCGAGTAATACAAGAGGCAACTAAGGGAAAGGTAAACCTACACTAATCTAACCTGACTACTACTAACCCACAACTGTCCCTAACTAACCTAAGCTAAACTTACTCTACACATGTAACGAAACGATCTAAACATCAACCCCCCACCCACCATTATGAGACAGGACACATGCAGGACAACACTTACTAACCTACACACATACTATACTATCCTAAACAAACATATATATATATTTTTTTTAAACAGGAATCCCAGCATTGCCCCCCACCCACCCACCCACACAAAAAAATAAGATAGAAAGAATAAGGACCCCCCACCCTCTTCCCTAACACTAACTAAGCTAATTACCTATACTTATCCTAATACTAATCCCCAAAACCCAACTAACAGTAGAAAATAGGAAAGAGGTGAGAGGGGAGGGGTAAAAGTTCTAGAGGGCAAAAGTGCTACAGGTTCGCCCTCCGTAGTGTGCGCCTGATGGAGCGCACCCTCTTTTTAATGTAGCTCATGTCCTCCCTCAGGTTGTCCACCTTCTTGACCAACTTGTCCATTTTTCTGGTCAATGCCAGGAAGGCAGCTGGGTCCACAGGAGGGTCTGTGCTGGTTTGTGTGCCGGCGGAGGTTGATGTTGTTGCAGGAGTTGGTTGGCCACGGGACAGTCCTGCTACCACAATACGGCTGGGTCCAGGTCTGGAGGAAGATGCAGGGTCCATTGCTGCAGACGTTGCTGGGGCCACTTGGGCAGACCTGGTGGATGTGGTGTTGGTGGTTGCTGGTGGCAATGTAGGGGGAGCCTGTGGTGTGGCCCACCACGCCCCGGAGGCCCGATCAGAATGGTACTTGCGGGCCATCCTCCGGTACCCACACTGCACCTGCAGGATGTGCCTGTATCTCATGGCACGGCGCTCAAAATGGTGGCGATTTGCGGCACTCATGTTTGCAGCTCTGAAGAGAAAAGTCAAATATTTACCTTTGGAATTGGATTGGGTGGAATAGCACAATGGGTTATTTGTACATTACTAGAAATGTATTGGTTGCAGAAATTGTCACAACATAGTTCACGGAAAGGCTCAGAGGAAGTACATGTGAAGCATGCATACATAAGGGCATATCACACCTAGCATATCCATGTCTCTACATGATGGATGACATCACCCTAAACTACTCATCCAAATCATACCTAAGGCATCTGACATCATGGCTGCACCTCTTCCGCATACTGACTTCACTACATATGTCACTCTATGTGATAACAATCACACTCCTCACTCAATGCCATTTGTAAAAACTGGCTGTTTTGTACAGGATTATTTAGGTCCACTCACAAAGGTGAAGGGTTCCTATGGGGACCCCTTCCAGTTAGCAAGTGGGTTACCATCCCCTTCAAGTGGATGATAACTGCGACTCACTTTGCAACCACGTACTCGGTTGCAAATGGAATTGCATACCACTGTGAGTTGCAAATAGGACGGGAAAACCCCTTCCTATTTGGGATTTGGAAAAGCATTTTGCAAATATGTTCATAATCACCAAATACATTTCGTAATAGGAAACAAACGTTTGCAACTCACAAACAGAAATTTATGACATTTGCAACTTGTAAACAGTTTGCTACATCTGGCCCTAGGTACTAACTCAAGTCACAAAAGGCGTCAAGTACGTGTAACATACTGGTTGCTACAGTCCTAGGTACCCTGTTTCACATTAACATGCCAGTCTTTGAGGGTGGTGTGGGAAGAACAACCAACAATCCCATGTTCAATGCACACCCAGGAGTGTATAGAAAGTTCAACAAGTATGTGCCTTCACACACAACACCTATGAATGTCTAGCAACACGTTGGAGTCAGCCAAACATTGTCACATCCAAGGTCCACACATGTCAAAATGATATGACTTAGGCCAACATGACATACTATCAGTGAGGCATGTTTTACAACACACACAGAGGAGCTAGAACACCCATTCTCATGATTCGACAGAACACCTAGGCCATTGCACTCAAGTCACACACACTTCTAGTTCACCTTGTGGAAGTACATGCCCCCGGAAGATCCAACCTACAGTGTACACAGTGCATCCTCAACTAGGAAGAAGCACTTGTCATCAAAGCCATTTGCCTAAGCTATATGGGAGACTGTCAGTCTGATATGCAGACTCAGTTCATGCCAAGTCCCCGACCAAGTCTTACATTGACCAGTGTATTCCAAATGACTCATCCCATTCCCCATTGCGGCCCAACTGGAATGACCTACAGCCCCTAAATCTGAGAGATGGCTAGGTATTGCTTTACAGAAACAGAAGTCCTATTTGATATCACACTAAAACAACAATGCCAATGAACGGCCAGCGCATCAAATCATGAATTCTCTTGAACACACAGTAGTCCATCATGCATCATTACCAAACAATGAAAATAGCACTCAGGCAACACTCACTGTAGGTATCGGGGTACTCAAAATGTGCCACCTCTCCCACGGTGTACGGGGCTGGTCCACCTGTAAAGCATGAAAGGAAGAATATACTCAGACTGGGTGAACTGACAAATAATTTCAGTTACAATGACACTGTGTGAATATGACATGGTAATGATACACTTTCCCACATGCTCATACTGCATGGATGACTTTGTATTCAACATTAACATTGGATGAGTCTCCTGCTACAGTTACACACCCTACTACACACATGCAGTGGCCAGGACTGTCAGGTGTCGTCCAAGTTAACCCTCCATTAGTATGCCCCAACAATAATGTTATCCATACATCTCAGCATGTGCATCCCAGAGAGACATCCAAAAACTGGTTCCATGAGGACTGCATGACCACTCACAATCAAACAGGCTAGGTGGACATGTTCAACACACAGCAACCACACACACATGTGACATATCTGTGGACAACATATCTAACTTCATGTGACGTGAAGGCAAACCACATGTATAGCATCATCATGGGTTTCTAATTTTCTGTCTAGCTATGGCGTCTACATATGTAGGTATGTTGTTTCTACATGACTTACTCACTGGCCAATATGACCTGTAGAGTACAAATAGAGCCGTTAACGTGTTGCTTGTCTGACACAAATGCAACACTACATTACATACAGCTACAGGCATCTGTTATGTGTTGAAAAAATGAGCCATCTGACTGCTAGCATTGGTCTTCATTCACATTGTGCAACAAATACACATTAGGGCACATATGTATACCTTTGGAGCGCAGCATTTGCATCATTTTGTCATGCAGAGACGGGGCAAACTTGCAAAATACAGATATATGTTGTAAGTTGCTGCTGTTTTTGCGTGAAAATGTGGTGCAAAAATGGGGATATAAATGTATAAACATGGGCCTAGGTTTCCCTAGCATTACACACAGTCAGCTACTTATCTAGCAGATTGAGTAACAATCATCACATGTTCCCACACAGATTTCTATTATTCCCATGTCATTGATTTGTACTCACCAACATGGCCACCAGTCCAGCAGGTCCTGTTCCCTGGTTATCAGATCTGCCCAGCGGTGCTTCAATTGATGGACATTGCGCATGCTCCCGTAGACCCGGACCAGGTGATGGCGCACCTTCCCCCACCGGATTTTCCTTGCCTCCGTGTGATACCCCTTTATCTCACGGCACCCAGCCTCCAGCATCAGTGGGAGGAAATGGCAAACTAGCCATATGAATCCCCCCAATTCATCCTCACCCATCCTGGACAGGCGAGGCCTACCTGACATATTGACAGCAAGAAAAATTGACAAATGAAATAAGAAAGTAAAAGTGGGAAATGGGGAAAGGTAGAGGTGTGAAGGAAAAAGAAAAAGGAGAAAAATAGCCCAACTAACCCCAAAAACTATGCTACCCACAACAGACTCCCACAGACAATACAAACAAAAACAGGAATAGACAAAACTAGACTAAACAGACTGAGACAATGTTATGCAACAATAATAGAATCACAAAAAGACAAAATACAAGGTACACAGGACACAAAAGCAGTAAAACACAGGACAACACCTTTCACACAACCACACAGTCTAGATAAATCTGAGACTGCAAAGTGAAAGTGAAAGTTAACTCCCAGTACAGATTTTGTAAACAGGATATCCTATTACATCACTTCCTGCAGAAAATGGCCGCCGTTTTCATTTTCCCGTAATGCGTCATATTTTCACGCATACACAATTGTGCGTCATTTTTTTTTACGCATAACATTGCACATGATGCTGAGTCAAAAAATATGATATGAATATTAATAATTTTTTAATGTACATGAGATGTCCAACATATTGTCCATGTTGCGTCAAATTTACCACGCATACATCATGGGCGTCATATTTTTTCCACGTACACGAGTGCACGTGATGCTGAGTCAAAAAATATGATATGAATATTAATAATTTTTAATGTACATGAGATGTCCAACATATTGTCCATGTTGCGTCAAATTTACCACGCATACATCATGGGCGTCATATTTTTTCCACGTACACGAGTGCACATGATGCTGAGTCAAAAAATATGATATGAATATTAATAATTTTTACTGTACATGAGATGTCCAACATATTGTCCATGTTGCGTCAAATTTACCACACATACATCATGGGCGTCATATTTTTTCCACGTACACAAGTGCACATGATGCTGAGTCAAAAAATATGATATGAATATTAATAAATTTTTAATGTAGATGAGATGTCCAACATATTGTCCATGTTGCGTCAAATTTACCACGCATACATCATGGGCGTCATATTTTTTCCACGTACAGGAGTGCACATGATGCTGAGTCAAAAAAATATATGATGTAAATTATATTTTGATGGCTAAATATGCGAAACTTTTGGATACATTTATATTTGACTCTGCATTCTGTGCACTCATGTACGTGAACAAATTATGACGCCCATGCTGTATGCGTAGAATTTAGAGCAAATTTTTTTATTATGTCTTCATGTTTTTAACTTGGGGAAGGTGATTTGTCATGGTCAAACGGTGCTATGTGATACACATTTGTGGTTGGATATGACACATGTCCGTTGTTGTATGTATAGAAGGCATTCACACTGTAACATTTAGGATACGTTAAATAATGTATTAACCATATTTGGCCACATATTTTGGGTAATTGCTGATGGCTAATTTGAAATGATGGATGGGATACCATGATGTATTCCTTCTCCAAAATGTGTCCACAATTATGATGGTGATGCTTTTATCTATAGTCCTAACAGGGAGTGCAATAGTCACTTACAGATTTTATGCGGCTAACCATGTCCCATTATGAATTTGTGTTTCTGATTTGTGTTTGACTTTTGACATGTAGCCCACACATGTGCCTTATGCATGTGTTTAGTTCACAAGTACAAGATTCTTGTATGTTTGGGGGGCGGTAGAGGTGGACTTAGGCCCCCAGCACCCTAGGATTTGCCCATCCAGAATAGCTACTGTATCCATGGCTTTCATTTATTATATTATGGCAAACCTGCAGCAGCAGGCTAATGTAAGGCCATATGGTATGAATGACTGTTGACCATTCATTCATCTCATTAGCCCATTTGACGTTTGCAGTATTGATGATTTGGAGCAAACTTGCATACCATTTTCCAATGACTATGTTTGCAAGACTCTCAGCGTTCCTGATGTGCTGATGAAAATTATTTAGTTGTTGTCTGTGTCCCTTTCTGCATTACCTGGTTTAGTGGCATGTTACATTCTTCCTGCTAGGTTCAAACTGGGACACAACTGTGATGGTCTACTTTCAAATATTAGGTTGATTGTATGACATATGTGTACATGTGTGTGGGAATGTGGATCCACTATCACCTGTCTGGGTGTATGTTGTCACTGTGACTTCAAGGTCTTCTCCTGAGTTAGTGGCAGCTAATGTTGTTCCAATTGTGTATTGCTCATATCACACACTTGAGAGAAGCCATTGATGACATGGTCACGTACACATGGATGGTCCCACCCTGTCTCTGAACACGTGTGATGAGACTTTCAAATGATCTACATTTTTGGGCTGGGTGAGAGACTGTCTCAGGTGTTTGGATCAGGCATGTGGAATTGCCACATTTGTACTCCTGTTGGTCTCTGTGTATGGTAATGTATCATGTCACATCCTACCCTCTGTGCATACATTTGTGACGTTTATTTTTGTTGTGATGATTGTTATAGCATTCTTGCTCAATGAGACGACATTCTTCTTCGGCAATTTCAAACTAAAGGTGGTCAGAAATGCATAGGCCAAAGCATGATGTGGTGTTTGTTATCTATGTTTATTTACAATTGTGGAATACAAGTTATTATGATACATTAAGAAAAAAAAATATTGACAAGCTGTTGGCGCCTACGCACTCCTGCTGCCGTGTTAGGTTGTTCCCCCTCCTGTTGCAGGCCAGCATCCTCCTCTTCGTCATCCTCAGGCATGTCTGGGTCCAGTTCAAGGAGGGGAATGTTCCTTTTTACACAAATATTGTGCAATATGGCACAAGTGAGTATGATCTTACAGACCATCTCTGGGGAATAGAGTAGGCTACCGCCAGTGATGTCAAGGCAGCGGAACCTTGACTTTACGATCCAAAAGGTCCGCTCCACAATGCTGCGTGTCCTCTTGTGGGCGTCATTGTATGCCCGCTCAGCAGCAGTATTTGGGTTCCCAAATGGTGTCATTATCCAAGGCTGGATGCCATACCCCTGATCAGCTGAAAGAAAAACACAGTATGTGATTAATTAGATGTAGGAGGCACTGTTGTATAGATCTTTGATGGCAGTAGTTGTCTTGTGTTGTCTGTGACTCTTTTGTGTACTAATGTGACAACCTATGGTTGTTGGTGAAAACTTTTGCATTGAGTTTTTTTCCTTGGCTGATCAAGTGTTTGTTGGCTAACCGTTTGTCAGCAGGATGTATTTGTTTTTCCAGTACAGTGTGCCCTCCCTAGCATTGTGACTTGTGATACAGGTGTCCGTGTGTCCTCACTGGGGGTGAGATGATAGTTCCATGCAGAGTTGAAACATGAAAGTGTGGTTGAAAGGTTCATGTGAAAGTACCCAGGTCATCCCATACCTTAAAACTTATGCAATGTATTAGTGTACAGGTTATTGTGAGACTTCCAATTTGCAAGGTGACATTTAGGCAACCACACTCATTAATGTCTTCACATTAAGCTGTAGAGTAAATTCCAATGTGTGACAGGTTCAATGGTGACTTCTGAAACATGGCTAGTGATGTGAGTACCTCAGTGTGTTCCTGGTTAGGTGTTGCTATTGTGGTGTATGTGTTGTTTGTCCTAGAGGGTTTCTGTGCAGTGTGTATATCAGTTTGTTTTTTGTCCTTACCAACAAGTAGTCCATTTCCATACCGTCCATCCTGGAAGTGTTGGTTGATGGTGGAGTGACGGAAGATGAATGCGTCATGTACACTCCCAGGATATTTAGCCACAATGTTGCTGATCAGTCCTTGGTGATCGACTATGGCCTGCACGTTGATTGAATGTGTGTGCTTCTTGTTGCGGTAGAGGTGTTCAGTCGCTGCAGGTGGCACAAGGCGTACGTGTGTGCAGTCAATTGCACCAAGGACGTGCGGGAAGCCACTGATGGCGTAGAACCCCTGTTTAGTTGCCTGCTGCTTCTGCAGTGTGTTAGGGAAGCAGATGTGGCGGGGTGTCAGGCGAATGATGGCATCCAGTACTTTAGGCAGGAATGCGGAGAATGATGGTTGTGATATTCCACCAACCAGGGCACCAGTTGTCTGAAACGAGCCACTTGCCAGCAGGTGAAGTACGGCAAGCAGCTTTGTTTCTGTTGGGATAGTGCGGGGAGTCACTAAAGTGGGGGCCAAATGCTGTTCAATATTTCTCAGCAGCTGCTGAATGGCCTGCCAGTTCAACCGGTACCTCTGGATGATGTCCCGTTCCCTGAGGCCATGCAGGGTTGTTCTTGGGCGGAATATCCTCTCCTGCCTTCTGCGCTGTCTTTGGGGTCCCTGCTGTTGTTGTTGCAGCTGCTGTTGTTGCTGCAGGGCTCTGCGTCTACGTGCACGCTGAAGAAAAATCACCTCCATGTCTCCCTGTTGCTGCTCTGCTGCTCTGCTGCTCTGCTGCTCTGTTGTTTGTTCTGTGTGTTCTGATTAAGTTCAGGTGTGTTTGCCCCATTTCAACGCCTGCCATGACCCAGGCGTTAAAATTTGACGCTATTCGTGCTTTGCGTCATTTTTTAGCTCCGCCTACCGCCCGGGAGTCATTTTTGCCCGGAAGCATAAATACGACGCACCGCTGTGTGCGTGGTTTTTTGGACGGGAACGCCTACCCTGCATGTCATTAACGCAGGGCGGGGTGCCGCTTCCAGAAACTGACGCACATAGCGCCATTTTCCTTTTGCGCCGGCTCGGGCGTCAGAGTTTAAATATGGGGCAACGTTTGCGCTGAATGTGCGTCAAACATTTTGACGCACATTCGGCGCAAACGGAGTATAAATATGCCCCAAAATTTTGCCGACTAAATTGCAGTACTGTAAGAAAGAAGTGTTGTATTTATGTCACCATATTGAGGAAGGTGCAAGGAAGGTGTTGCAAGAAAGAATCTCAGCAATTTTGAAAATGAATCCCCCAAAGATGCAGAGAGAAGTCAGGATGTTTTGGGGAATGGTTGTCTACTGTCACCAGTGGATTCCAAACTTTTCTTTTTTGGCCAAACCTTTGCAGAGGCTGACACACAAAGATGTGACTGATCCAGTACCATTGGATGACAACTGCAAACGTGCCTTCACAGAGCTGAGAGAAAATCTCTGTTCTGGGAATGCCTGATGACAATAAATGTTTTACTTTATACTGCTGTGAGAGGGGGGATGTGCTCCCTCAGTTTGACTCAAATGCATGGAAATGCCAACAGACCTGTGTCATATTTTTCTACCACTCTTGATCCTGTGGCTTCAGCTTTGCCTGGTTGGCTTAAAGTTGTTGCAGCATTCAGGGCAGCACTGGACAGTGTGAAAGTATTGTTATGGGTCCTCCTTTGAATGTTTTTGGTCCTCTTTCCGTGGAAATTTTGTTTGCCTGCACCAAAATGCAGTATTTGACTAGTGCACGTCTTCCACTTTACGAGAAGGTGATACTAGCAGCAAAGAACATTTTTATAAATACTTTAAATCCAGCAAATCTACTGAAATTGCCTGTGAATAATAAAGATGTAAATGATGTTGATGAAATTGAGCACAATTGTCTAGATGTCAATGAACGTTGCACCAAGCCAAGACCAGATATCCAAGATATTACATTTCCAAAATCTGATTATGTAATGTTTGTTGATGGCTCCTGTTTAAGAGACAATGATAGTACCCTGAGAGCTGGTTAACAAGTTTGTACAGTTTCAGGTGTAATCAAAGCCTCACGGCTTCAAGGAGTCTTTTCTGTCCAAATATTTAAATTAGTTGCTCTTACAAGAGCATGTTGTGTTTCTGAACATCTTAAGTTGACAATTTTCACTGATAGTCAATATAGCTTTGGTGTAATTCACTACTTTGATCAGTTGCGGTCCCAGAGATGTTTTATGACCTCTTCTGGCTCATCTATTCACAAGGGAGATAAAGTGCATAATCTTTTGAATGCATTACAGTTCCCTGCCAATATTGTGGTTGTGAAGTGCTGTATACCGCAAAGCCACTGATAATGTAACTCTCAGGAACAACTCTGCCAATGAGGTGGCAAGATACTGTGCGCTCAATTTTACTGCCTTTAATGGGGAGTTCTCCAATGAGACAAATGATAAGACATGTCACAATCTTCTTTTAACTACTGCAGATACCCAGGAGGAAGTTAATAGGTTGCAGGAAGAGGTGCCAGTAAGAACAGCAGATTTCAGTTAGAGTAGGTTGTGTCAAAAGAAGTGAAGATGATGTTTGGGTTTCAAATGATGGAAGAGTTGTGATGCCTAACAGTTTGTTAGTGCCCATGGCTAGGCATTACCATAGACCAGCTCATGTTTGCTGTGATGCTATGGTTAGGACATTCAAACATGGTTAAATCCCAGATTCAGATTGACAGAGGCCCTTTGTCATAGGAGTGTCATATGTTAGCAGATTAATGAAGGTAAATGTACAGCGGTTACCCTGAGTCAGATAGAAAGGTCGGGAGGACCACTTTTCAACAGGTTGCAGCACGATTCTATTGAGATACCTGTTTGGTTATTATTTGCATTTTCTCTTGTTGGGTTGAGAATGACCTGACCAGGAGAAATGACAGTCTCACAGTTGTCAAATTGTGACTTAGAGAGCTGATTCTGAGGTTTGGCTTCCTGACTTATCTAAAATCAGGCTGAGGGACAAACTTCAGTAGTAAAGTCCTGAAATTATTATGTCCTGTGTTACAAGTTGAACAAAGACTACATTGCAGTTACAGGCTGGAAGCTTATGGATTGGTGGAGCAAGTTAATGGAACTTTGAAGTCCAGATTGATGAGTGTGTGCCTCCACCTCTCTGAAATGGCCGGATGCACTGTCTCTTGTTTTGATGAGTTTGCGCAGTACTCCAGACAGAAAAACTGGTGTGTTCCCACATGATAAAATTGCCAGCTGTACCTGCGAAAGCACTTGTGAACATCACAGATGAGTAGGTACTGGATTATTGCAAAGGACTAGCTACCGTTCAGCTGCAGCAGGAGCTCTTCTATGACCTGCTGAATATATCATGGTAAAAAAGCATGCACAGAAGTTCTGCTTAGAACTGTGGTAGAAGGGGACACACTAGGTTGTGCTGATGACTATGACAGCTGTTAAGTGTGCTGGTCCCCCTGGCTGGATACACACAGCTAATACTCACAAGGTTCCAGGTCCCCTTGATGATACAGCACCTGACCCTGAAGAGTTGGTTACAGTGAGACTGAGGGAACAGGTTAGTCAAGCTATTGAGGGTGCACAAGTAACAGATACAGCACAAATGCAGTATGAGGAGGGTCTGAGTGAGACATCAGTGTTTGTTACAGAAGTGATAAGACAGAAGCAGCTAGCTCCAAAAAGCTCAGATGCTGACGAAGGACCAGAGGCCAGATGTATACATTTTCCCAATACTGATTACCTAATTTGCGATTTGTTGTGAATCACAATTAAGTAATCGCTATTTGAATGTATGAAACTCCAGGAGTTTCATTTAGCGATTCCCAACGGCTCGCAAATCGACCTACCTTATTAATATTCATGAGGTAGGTCGCAATTTGTGACCCATTGTGAATGGCTACAATCACAAGGATGGTGGCCTGCTGGGCCCAGCAGACCACCATTTCTGTGAATGTTTTTAAATAAAGTAATCTATTTTTTTTAAATGCAGCTCGTTTTCCATAAAGGAAAACGGGATGCATTTAATAGAGAAAAATGAAAAGTTTTCTTTTCATTTTTTAAGTGTAGGCAGTGGTCTGTGGGACTACTGCCTGCTTTTACAAAAATGTTTTGGCTACCATTCACAAAGGGGAAGGGGTCCTTTGGGGATCCTTTCTCGTTTGCGAATGGGTTACCACCTACTTGAAGTAGGTGGTAAAATGCAAATGTTTTGCGACTCCATTTTGGTCAGAAAACATTCCTACATACCTCTGCGATTCGGTATTGGGAAGGGAAGCCTTTGACACACCCTTTCCTAATACAGAATCGATATGTAGTCGCAATTCCAATTTGCGATTCAGTAACAATATACCAAATCACATATTGGGATTCATACATACAAAAATGAATTTTTGCAATCGAAAACGGCTCATTTGGCCATTTGTGATTGCAAAAATGCATGATACATCTGGCCTGTAGTGCTGTACCAAAAATAGTTGTAACCGGAGACAAAAGGACAAATGAACAAACTGTGCTAGTAGTGCAAGTACCCCCAGCTATTCTAGACGAAATCGAAGAATCTGGTCCAAAGAATCTAGTCACAGTGACAGTGAAACAACTGGGAGGAAGAATTTGTAATCTTTTGTTTCAACAATATGTATCCAGTTGAACATTCTTGAATGTGTTCTTATGGCAGAACTGAACTTTGAAATTTTGTTGACACTTGAGGAACTGAGACATTATGGGGGTTATTCTAACTTTGGAGGAGTGTTAATCCGTCCCAAAAGTGACGGTAAAGTGACGGATATACCACCAGCCGTATTACGAGTTCCATAGGATATAATGGACTCGTAATACGGCTGGTGGTAAATCCATCGCTTTTCCGTCACTTTTGGGACGGATTAACACCTCCTCCAAAGTTAGAATAACCCCCTATATCCTGGATGTGTTTATTGGTGATTTTTGATTTGCAGATTATTTATAGGGTTTTTGATAATTTTTCCCTTTTTCTATTTTTCCATTTTTGATTTTTGGTCTGAAATTAGAGAACTCATGGAGTCAAATAGTAACAAGAGTAGTAAGCTTAAACACTTCTGTGTAGGAGTGTTAGTTGTGACCGTTAAGATGATTATTTTGTTGCTTATTCAATTTAATTTGCCCACGCCTATTAGTTCAGAGAAGTTTAAATCCACAAGTGCCCAACGTTCTACAAGCCCTATAGCAAACAAAAAGACCTTGTTCAAACGAGAGAGATTTACATGCAGATGGTTTCAGAGTGATCTGTCTACAGATGTATATTATAGACTACTGTATGGCTACATTAATACCATGGAAGTTAAAAATTGCTGCGTCTGCACTCAATTGCCTTCATCAGTTAGTGAGGGAATAACTTACCATATTAGCCCCCTGTCCTGCAGTATTTCTTGTACTTTGTTGCAGACTCTTTTGTATAAGCCAGTATATTTCCAATATTATTACTCTAATTACAGTTTGGTTTTCACAATCATCCCCATCATCAAACATTTGAGCAGCATTGCCAAAGTTAGAAACATTGACATAGTGGGAGGATTGTTTGAACCTACATTGAAATTTGGTACAGTCTATGCCCATAGAAACAATCTGATCTGTATTCTCACCCCAGTAAAAAAGAAGTTTATAGGACAAGTTGAAAACAGAAGAAGAACAATGGAAGCTAAGGTAGAGAAGGGAGTAGGACCGCATAGTTGGGGTAGAGAAGAAGAAGCCCATTTATTAGCAGGACATCTAGGATCCCTTGCCTTACACTGGCAACATGTATGTAAACTGTGTATATATAAACCTAAATCAAAAACTGACATGACATTTGTAGGGACTAGTGAATGTAGATGTGTTTTTGTTTAAAAGTGTTTGGACATTCATGTTAGTTGGACAAGGAGCCCCACCCCCCATACCAGGAGTTTATTTCATCTGTGGGGAAAAATGCTTATTATAAGCTACCTAAAGGATGGTATGGGACAAGTTATCTAGGAGTAGTCTTTCCAAAGATCTATCATGTTGATCATTTCAATGATCCTGTTTGGGATGAGAAGTCAAATACCCAACGTAAGAGAAGTGTCAGTGCTTCAGAGATAGTAGGAAATATTTTTGGTGTTATAATTTAATCTGTGGGACTGATTCTGAATGATCACAAGATAAGGAAGTTGTCAACAATTGTAGATAAGCTATCTATAGATACAGCATGTGCCTTCTTGTTAGTGGGCACAGAAAGGGTTGCCGTAAGATCAATGGTTTTACAAAATTTACTTGCTTTACACATCCTTCTTGTGAAAGAGAGCAAAGTTTGCAAGATGCTGCAGGTTTAACAATGTTGTACCTACATACCGGACAATAGTGAGGAGTTGAGAAAGTACATTGAAAATATGACAAATCTGAAAAAGGATTTGAAGGAGATAGAAACAACAGGTGCCTGGGAATCAATAGTGAGTGGTTTTTCAGTATTTGGAAAGTAGTTTGGAAGTTTAGGTAAATGAATTGTTGACAGTAGTTTGAGACTTGCATTGGTAATAGATTTGAGTGTCTTAGTTGCATTTGGTCTCTCCAAAAGTTATAAAAGAAGCTAGAAGAGATGAGAGCAAAGAAAGAAAAAAGAAAGGAAGAAATTGAGCTGGAGACTAGACAAAGTATCTATTACAGTGACATATTAAGCAGTTAAAGGCACTCAGAAAATCTTTCCTGGATTGACCTCAAAGAATTTGATCTGTTTTATTCATATAAGAGATTGTAGTCTGATGTGATGGCTTGATTCCCCATCTGAGGGGGGATTGATATAGTTGAAATGTTATTGGCACCTTTGATGTCACAGTAACCATCTAGATGTGACAGATTGCATTTTATTATTTGGAGTCCTAACAAAGTAACTGTAAAGTGCACAGAAAGCCTATGTTAAAGTACATTCACTGTAGAGTAGTGATTTTAAGAGATGTGGGCTAGCCCTAAAACTTTAAGTCTAATCATTGGTTTTGATTTCATATGTTTCTTTATCATGTTAATTAATAGTTTTTACTAAAACTATAATTCATTTCTAAAAAGAAGTGTTTTAAATGTCACAAGCAAATGTTAAAAATACAGTTCTCTATTATACCTAATGAAATGTATTGACAGAGTTATTTCATTTAAATCCACTGTAACATGAACACTGACAAAGATTATTAATGATGAATTGATAGTTCTGAATGGCATGTGTGTCTTGCTTGATATAAATGAATGTGCCATTTTTATTCACTTTAGTTAGTCTATGTGTGGCCTGCAAGGCCCTGTCTCATAAAATGTGTAGGGAAATAATCAGTCATTCTTGCTAATGTCATGTTTCTTTTAGATGTCATTCCCATCAAATGCTAACTGGGAAAGAGATGTCCTATTGTTTTACCCACAGTGAGCCTATGAAAGTAATCTTGAGCCCAGTACATTCAAGAACTGTGAGAATAGACTATATACAATTGTTTCAACCCATATAGATGTGCTAAGGTTGATGCAGTTCTCCTGATAGACTTGGGAATAAGTCCCTATTTTGCAGTTCCATGTCATGCAATACACTTTGATTGGACAGTGAAGTCTTCTGATAGATGTCATGCAGCTGATGGACAAATCATTAGTCACTTTGGACTTTAATATACCAATTCTCAGCTGGATTAGAAGCATTCTGCTTGCCACTTTTGCCAGGGCATTTTTTTTCCTGAATGCCTTCGACTCTGAGAGGTACAGATCGACTCTGAGAGGTACAGACCTCTTTGTCCTTAGCCTTCTTTTCCAATGCTTTTCTGAGACTTAGAAATATTTCACCCGGGCCTACGGACAAGACTCCTGACAGATCTTCTGAAAATCTGATGCCTTCCCTTTTTACCTACTTTTTGCCAACCTTGGTTGGCTACATTTTGCCCCAGGTGTCATTTTTCCAAATTCTTTTGTCCTCTATTTACTTTCTTTTTTGCCCTCATGTGTTTTAGCCCAGCACATGCAAATTTGAAACCTGCCAATTTGTAGAGTTTTCCCTTTATTCTAGCTAGCTAAGTTAGATGACTTTTAATTTCCTTTCATGCTGAAAAGAATTGAAGAGTGTTTGTTTTCAGATCATCAGATAATGCTGTTGATGCTTTGTATTGCTATCGTTGAGTGTTTAGTTATTTTGATGTCAGTTCGCTTTTAACTTTTTCATCACCTGGGACAACCCATGGTGATTCTGTATCTCTATAGTCTTGCTTTGAGAATCATTTATATTATTTTGAACCTGAGTTTGTAATAAAATCGTTAACTTTATCCCCGGCTGGAGTTTTCCTTGTGTGGCCACATGGATCATACTGTGTTTTTGAATTGTCGTTTGAGATTTGATGCCTAATCTTTCTACACCTTTATGCTGGGTGAAAAGACCCATTGACCTAATTAAAAGCATAATTGGAAAATGCTGTACCAATACAGATAGATCTTTGCAGCAGGTGGATTAACCTCCTGCATTATTTTCCTGTGATTCAAATCTGTGACTGATGAGATGAAAAGGGAATTCTAATGCTGGTGCATTTACATACTTTTAACCATTATGATTATTAGAACAGCTGATTAGAACAGGTGATCAGGGTTCTGTGCCGCAGTCCCAACTCTGTCACAGGACTGGGGCTGACACCTATAGCCTGCAGGTTACCCAAAGCTTGCTTATACATCAACTCCTTAAGCTATCTTACTGGGACACACCACTGTAAACTTTTTGGTGAGCAGATTTCATCTGCAAATTTATTACTCACCTGAAATAACGTATTTCAGCATCTGAGACAGGGCAGTGATAGAGTAAAACTCACTTTTCCCCAAAAGAATAGACTGTTCCTTCAGGTGGGAGAGAGCACAGACACGGAAGCACAGCTGATAAACTTTAGGGGGTTTGTTTTATGCTGAACCTCATGGGAGAGGTGGGAGCCCCATGCCTACATTTATGCTTCTATTTAATAAATTATTATTGCCATTTTGTTTTAATACAAACAAATATAACAGAGAAAACATTACACTTTCAAACTTCTACCCATATACAGCACAATGGAGAATGACAAGTATACACATGCCTATGCTGGCACACCAGAAATGCAGTTTTATACTCAGGCCCCTCCCTCACATGGAGTGCCTCGGTATTGCACACTCCATTCCCATATCTTTTTGTGACTTCTGTCTTTCATACCTGACCTCAGCGTGACGCTGTGTCTATTGCCCAAGCCATATTTGTCTCCTGCTTACCACCCCATCACTACCCACTGCCGACAGCAAAAAGGACAGTGCAACTTTCCAAATCATGTTAGAGAGTGCTGTTTAAAACCCCGGTGCTTTCAAATTGACTGTAGTAAATCACATAGGTGTGGACATTTGAAAGCTGCTCAAACCTTGCATCGGTGAACTGGAGCCCATCAAAACACCAGACTCAGCCTTGTCAGCTACTTAAAAAGTGCTTCCTTTGAAGGCCCCCACCAACCACAAAGACCTCAAAAAAGCCATAAACACCCACCACCAACTCATCAGGACCACTAGTAGGAATGTCATCCAGGAACGCATCTACAACAACAAACACTTCAGCAAACCGCTCTTCGCGATCATCAGCGAACTGACCAACCCCGAAGTGAACTCCACGGACATCCCCCCTCCCAATAACTCTGCAACAACCTCTCCACCTACTTCCACAACAAGATCTCAGACATCTACAACAGCTTCCCGGCTCAGAACCACCCCACACCCGCCACTGTCATACCCACCACCGAAGCCTCTCCGGACCCCCGCCACCTATTCTGTTGGTCCAACATCTCTGATGAAGAAACCCTCAATCTTGAACTCCATCCACTCCAGCTCACCCTCCGACCCCTGTCCCCAACACATCTTCAACAAAGCAGGCAGCACCATTGCTCCCAAACTCTGGCATATCATCAACCGCTCCTTCGAAACCGCCACCTTCCCAGAAATCTGGAAACATGCCGAAATCAGCCACTTATTGAAGAAGCCCACTGCAGACCCAGGTGACCTCAAGAACTTCCAGCCCATCTCTCTGCTCCCCTTCCCAGCGAAAATCATTGAAAAATCTGTCAACAGACAACTCACCAAACACATCGAAGACAACAACACCCTGGACTCTTCACAGTCAGGCTTCCACAGCACCGAGACCGCCCTCCTCACCGCCACAGATGACATTTGCATCCTCGCAGACAGGGGTGAGACCGCGGCTCTCATCCTCCTCGACCTGTCCGCCGCCTTCAACACCATCTCCCACCACACTCTAAGGACTCCTCTCCATGACGCCGACATCCGCAATAGGGCACTAGAATGGATCACCTCCTTCCTCACTGACAGGACCCAAAAGGTCCGACTCCCCTCCTTCTACTCAGAGGCCACAAAGATCAACTGCAGTGTCCCACAAGGCTCCTCACTGAGCCCCACTCTCTTCAACCTCTACTGAGTTAGATAAGTTTGGAGAAAATACATTTCTCCTTCTTTGTGCCTACCTCAAGGGAGTAATATTTTTGATGTAAAGCCCTGTCTACAAATGTTACTAGATAGAGCTTTGCATATTGAAAAACAGAGGTGGTTGCATTGGAATAACCATGGGACATGCTTGATGTAAAGTAATGCAAAGGATCACACAGTGCTGCATTATGTTACGTTCAGGCAACTTTCCACAGTTTGAATAATTTTTGGTGACTATGCACGAGAGGCGGGCAAACCACTGAACTCACAAGCCAGACTTGAGCCAAATGCCTGGCTCTGGCTCAGGTTGAGGTACTGTTGGGCTCTGGAGCCCAAAACGAGACAAGATTATAAGTGGCTTCTGCCTGCCACTCACACTCCACCCACTTGTTCCGAAAATTGAAGAAAACATGTTCATTTCTGACATAAAACAAAAGATGAAAGAGAAAAAAAGGGAAATCGATAGCCATCTCGTGGCTGAAAGATTCTATGTGAAAGCAGAAAATGTGGTATTTATGCTGGCTTTCCCACTTCAAATCAAATCAGGGTTTATAGAGTGCAACTACTCCCCCATAAGGGTCTCAATGCGCTAAGGGGGTTTGTCCTCTTAGATTCAGTTGAAGAGCCAGGTTTTAAGGTCCTTCCTGAATTGAGGTAGCGATGGTGACCGTCTGAGGTGCAGGGGCAGGGTGTTCCAGCTCTTTCCTGCGAGGTAGGTGAAGGAACGCCGACCTGCTGCGGTCTTCTGTATGCGGGCTACGGTAGCTAGTGCTTGTTGAGTGGAGCGGAGAGGTCTAGTGAGGGAATAGAAGGTGATGTGGTAGTTGTGGTAGAAGTGCCCTAGGTCATGGAGGGGCTTGTATGTGTGGACAAGGAGTTTGAAATTAATTATTTTCTCGATGGGAAGCTTGACCAAATTGTTTGACCTGGGCAAATATTTGATTTCACTATGCTTCTGTTTTGCAATTATTGCTTTAATAGCACTTTGCAATAGGGAGTTCAGGCTGTATGCTATACAAACAACTCTCTTGTGTCTGATTTAAGTAGATTACATTGTTGTTCCATGAAAGAATCAAGGCCAATCAATGTACATAACAACTGACTTGCCTCTTAATTCACTGATGTTGTTGTCAGCATGGCGTGCTGGATGGACAGCTGTCCTTTTTAATAAATACCTCTCAATGCAGTGGTGTAATCTGATGAAATAAGTTGGAAAACGTCAGCTTTAAAAAAAATTGAACAATCTTTATCATATTTTACAGGGTATTTGTTACACTATTAATTTGGAAACATTTCCAGGGCTCGCCTCAGGCATTGGCTCTTAGAGACCAGCCACCCCATTAGCTTGCCTCCAGCTTCGCTAGCTATCCCAGCCACACCATTGGTTCTGCTTGGGTACTTTATTGACCCGCCCACTTCTACACCAGTGCAAAGTATTGCTAAATCTGGCCCTATGTGTCATGCAGCTCTAAACCTTGATTTGAGCTGAGTAAATATGTACAAAATGTGGATGGGCACCACCTTTGCAGTCTCAACAAATTATTGTGTATACTGATGAAAACCAGAAATGCAGACGTGTATCAATTGATCAGTATTTTAACTTCAGTCTTGTTTGTTCCCTCCCTCACCGATGTTGTTTTGTGTGCCATGGGTGATAGCAGTACCAAAAAGAGACTCTATTTCTAGGGGAAAAAATTAAAGCATTTAGGGCCAGATGTACCAAAGGATTTTACCCATTCTGTGTCTATGGGAAAAAGCTTTCATACATATGGCCCTCAGTCATTTCTTTAACAACATGAACAATTTATCTATCAGGCTCTCAATTTCTGAATTGGTTCATGAATATGCAATGAATGCAATAGTTCCATCACAACAGCTCATGGTTAATAGAAATGACAAGGAGCCAAACCCCCAAAAGATATCCATGTGTTGGCAATAGAACCCCAAGCAGAAATAAGAGGAAACCATTCAGCCTTTTTTAAAGAGATTTAGGGGTCCCACATTTCTAGTATCACTCATATTTGAGTCATGTGAGTAATAATGGGCATATGTGTGCCTTTTTACGTTTTCTGGAAAGACTCCTGTTGTTAAAGAATTATAATGGCTGTTCTGGCTGATGTGGCAGCAGAGGGAGTTAAAAGAATGTTCTTGAAGATGTGTGAAAAGGGTCAGTGGGGCTGCCCGCTGGCCTGTTTGTTTTGGCAACATCCATAAATTCAGTTTATGATAGCTGTTTCAAGGAATGCAGTGGCTGGGATAGCCTATCCTTGGAGGGGAGTGTTGAAAATGGGTTGGTGCTGGTGGTTTTCCTTTGCTTCAAATGAGTCCAGCATGTCTGCTTTAAATGTGCAATGATGTGCCAGTTTGCCAGTAAATTCTTGAGAAATAGGTTAGTTCTCATAAATGTGATGTTTGTTCATGTTTTGCTACCTTGTTGATGGGGTTATACACATCTTCTATTGTCTTGGCCATAATTGTCTCTCCTTTTTATATACTGCACTAATTAAATTTTGTTAACTTTTTTGCAGCCCTAAACATCTTCTGTCATTTCTGCTCTCCTGTTGTGAGCGTGCTGGCAGTCATACCAATCTGCTAACACCATAGGAATGTCTCTGACCAGCTAGTGGTAGTACTGTTCCCTGCCAATGTGGTTTTGTCCGGCCAGCGCTGTAGTTTGCTTAACATACTTTAAATTATTTAAAGTCCCTATGCTATCAATTATTATTGACTCTTCTTTAACATCTGTCTTCTCTTTCACTATCTGTGGCTTCTGTTCAGCAGCCAACCTTTTGCTTTTGTGTCATCATTCCTTGTGCTAAGTGTCACTGAAAGTGAAAATCGACCTGTGCTCAACACAAAAAAACAACTTTGCACTTAACTTTGAACTTGAACTCGCTAAGCCATCTTTTTCATTCATTAAATCAATGTCAGCTGTCCCACTCACATCATCTGTTCACTACACTGTTTTCTGTTGTCAGCGCTTTGAAATCACTTCCCTCCTGTCTTTGGAGGTATCGGCCTTCCAAAAACTTCTTTTTCCCAAGTTTGAATAAACTTGCTCCTTTTCTACTTCCCTTTTCTTACTCAGTCTGTCCACTTTTTATTTCATGTTAGTGAATAGTCCCTTGCATAGCCCTTTAAATTACTCCTATTTCGGCTCTCTCAGGTCCATTTTGTTCATGTGACCCGCATCAGTTCTCTCTTTTCTCCTTCTTCATGAGTACATCATTACTACTTCTGCTTTTGGCTAGTATCTAGGCTCGTCTTTGAAATCTACTTCAGTGAAAGATTCTGAAAACAGTACCTTTGCATCATCCTTCCAGTAACCTTTCCATTTCCTATTGCCTGCTTCTTCATAAAATGTTGTTGTGGAATTAAAAAGATCTCCACGAATTGCTGTCTTCCACGTGCACAGTGCCATAGAAACAGTCACTCTAGTAAAATAGTAATTATTCACATCCAAGTTTTGTTTGAATTTTGTAGACATGGACCTAAATTCTCCTTACATAGAAAAGCTATTCAAACTATGCTTTCTTTAGCCTGCCTTTATGTTCTCCTTTCGCCGTGTAAGGAAAGTTGTTTTCCAAGTACATCATTCACCCATGAACATCTATCAAGTGTCTGTCATCTCTGATCTATCTACCAGTTTAAACACTATGGATTTTTGTACATTTTTGCGCTCCAATTCCTCTCTTCCAAACGGTTGCGCCATATAAATGGCGTTTCTTCATTTTCTTCTCTATTCTCCATTCTTTTCATTTTGTTGGTAGAGCCCCATATCACTTTCAATACCTCTTTACTAAGGTGCAAATAACTGCCTGTTTCAGTCTCTTCTTTACTTCATTCAAAATGATCGTTTTCTTCCATAGTATCTGTTTCAGAGATCCTCATTTAGATCACAATTGTCCATCCTCTTTTTCCCCTTTATCTCTTTTTAGTGCCTTCTGTCAATATTTCTATTCAGAGTATTCTTAACACTTTCTCTTTCTTGGCATTTTATCTTTTCTATTAATTTACTCTCTTATGTCAGTGCACTTTTTTAACAACTTTATTTAATGTTTTTACTGTTACAATCGTTATGCTATAAACTGGTTAAAGTTGGCATCAATACAGAAGTGCCAGTTGGTACAAATATTCCATACAATGGAAAAGAAGAACGAGCAAAATTCTGAAGCTCAGCCACCTCTTCTTTAGCCCATGAAAATCAGCCAGAGTCTACTATTGCTTGTGTGTTGCAGTCTGAGGAGTCTCGAAGTGGTGATGTCATAATATGTATGTCAGCCCTCCATATCAGGCCAAGGACCAGGGTGGGGGACGCAACTATAGTGCGATCCCGCCTCATATAGGTCTGAAAGGGGAGGCAGATTTTTGTGAACTTGTTCCCTTGGTCGGGCACCAGTGCTGTGAGTTTCTCCATGGCATAAATATTCCATAATATACTCCACCAGACATGTATAGATGGGTTAGTCAGTTATTTCCAGAACAGGGCAAGGGCGAGGCGTGCCACTGTTAGAAAATGCACGATTAGTTTTCCGGTCGGCATAGTTAAGGGAAACATGCTATTCAGGCCATGATGGCTAAGTAGGATCATTAAAGGGTCCATGGGAAGGGAAATAACCAGAATAGTACAAATGTGGGATAGTATAGTTGCCCAATAATCTTGAATACAGGCCCAAGTCCACCACATAAGGAAGAAGGTCCCCCGTTCACCGCATTCATTCCAACATGTGTCTAGGCCTCCAAACATTGCGAATAGTGTGTTGGTGAAATACACCATTTGGAAGCATTTTCCATGTGAAGTGCATTTGGAGCCTTTTGCTGCTCAGTCACATAAACGCTCCCAAGTATCCTGTGGGATTTCACGACCTATGTCCGCTTCCCACTTTAGTATATAGCTGTGTTTTGGGCTAGTGCCTAAGTTAGAGATTGCCCCCTGCAGGAGAGTGATGCCTTTATTTGTAACTTTTTCATGAAATAATTGTTCTAGGGCTGTTTTGTTCCGGCTGGCTTTGTCCTGAACATCCCTCCTGCTTGCCTAGTGTAATAATTGTGTTAAGTAATACTTGTCCTTACTGTGTAAACCCTATTCTGCCAATAGCTCATGTCAGTGGCATAGTTCTCTTTTAAAATAAAATTTGCCTACTGTGGGGGTCGGTGGCAGGTTGCCCAAAGTGGGGGTATGTTCCCCCCATTACGGTGAGCAAAACCTGGGTCAGCCATTCCCAGTGTGAAATCAGGATTGTGGATAATTGGAGTCATTAGTAATGGGAAAGATGTGGAGCCCCTTTTTCGAGTTATATGTTGCCAGTACCCTACCAGGGTATGAGTGAACTTGAGTTGGTGGCATGTGGAAGGACGCACCCATTGTGGAAGCCACAACAGGCCAGAGAGTGGGATTGAGCAGAAAAGTTGCTCGACATCCACCCAGGAGCAACTGCTTATGTTATAGCTCCAATCCAGAGCCGGGCAAAGCTGCACCCCAATAACGCAGGATCGAATGTTTGGAAACACCAACCCTCCATCTACTGTCAGTTTATAGAGTGTGCCCCTCAGACCCTAGGGGTTTGGTCCCTCTAGACGTTTGACAGCAGTTTCTTTTGGATCTGGTCTAAAATCACTGTGGAGAATTTGAGCGGTAGTGACTGTGCCAGATAGAGAAATCATGGTAAGAAATTCATTTTCATAGCGGTCATCCTACCTAGCCAGAAGATTTCCAGCATACCACAATGGTAAAGGCGCTTATCTAAAATGTCAAAGGGGTGGTATGTTATGCTGATACATTATTGTGAGTAAGTTGGAAATTTGCAGCGCAGATAGGCAATGATGAAGCTATTGATACAGTGTGTATGACAGTACCAATAATGGGCAACCCAATGCAGCTGGATTTTATATATTTCACAGAGAAGAGAGAGGCTTCCCTAAAGCATACCAATTCCTCCTTGAGAGAGAGAATGGAGGTGCATGGTTCCGTTAACAAACAGAGCACATCCTCAGCTTAAAGAGCCAGTTTGATTTTTTTGTCGCCTACCTTTGTCCCCTTAATATGTGGGTTAGCTTGCACTTTCTCGGCAATGGGCTCCACAGTCAGGGCCAAAATCAGTGGGAGAGTTGACAGCCATGTCTGGTGCCTCGCATGATTGAGAGTAGCAGGGACAATTTCCCATTTACTTTCAGCTCACTTGTTGTTCGTTTGAAATTAGCCAGGGTCATGTGTTTCAGAATGGGACCTCTAAGTATTTTATTCAGAAGATTTGTGAGATAGTGCAAATCGACCCAATCGAAAGCCCTTTTGGCATCAAGGGAGAACAAGACCATCGGGGTCCTGGTCCTCTTTGCCACTTTGATAAGAGAGACGTTAGTCTGGTGTTATCCCTGGCATGATGATTACAAATAAAACCGGTTTGTTGTGGAGAAATGAGAGTGTTCCAAATCAAATGCAGGTTGGAGACTATAATAGTTGCCATGATTTTCACACCAGTGTTCAGTAATGCTATGAGTTGGTAAGAAATGCGTAGCGTGGGTTTCTCCTGCGGTTTCAGTAGTAGGGAAATTAGGGACTCTAACTCTAAGTATACCACGTTAGATATCATCTTTATATATGACTAAAATCGTAGCTTGGAGCTAGTTAAGGCTTTGAAGAAAGAGGTCGGGAAACCATCCGTGTCAGGCACCTTTTGGGCTTGTAGCCCACGAATCATCTCCCAGACCTCTTCGGCCATTTGTGTTTTTGAGTGGCAGAAAAGCCTCTGGTCTCACTGGGCAAGGGTAACTGTCTAAATATTCATCTTGCACATCAGGTGAGAGATCGCTACTTTGGAAAATCACTGTATAGTATGCTGAGAAGGTAAGCAGAATGTCTGTAGTGGATGTATTGGTGGAGCCACTTTCGTCACAAATACTGTAAATGTGTTTACTGGTGTGTGCCTGCTTGTGTTTGTATGCTAATACTCTTTCAGCTTTGTTCTCTTTTTCATAGTAGGCGTGCTTCAGGTACAGTAATTTTTTGAGGCCTTGTCGCATTAACAGATGCTCCAACACGCCCAGCACTTTGCAAAGCTGTCTGAAGTGGGAGGGAATTGTCCTGTTTGTGAAGAGTTTCTAAGCGACCCAATTTCTGCTCTAAGTCAGCCTTCTTTTGTCTGTTTCGCCTTTCATGGGAGGAGGCATGGGAGAAGAGTTCTCCCCGGATGACCACAATAGTGGTGTCCCGTAGCACACTTTCTCATCTTCTGCTCATCATTTTCCTGGAAATAGCGTCACTATCACATCTTTTATGCAAAGTCTCTTAAAATAGGATATTGAAATGTCACCTAGTTAAGGAGCCAAGGCCTTTGAGCAGGAGGGTTGGGCAAGACTGTATCAAGGCTCAACCAGACTTAGTGATCAGAAAGGAATTTAGCTCCAATGTCATTGGAGGTTATCTGAGGGTGAAAGGCTACCAAAGTCAAGAATAAATCGATGAATGCATATGACCTGTGGACAGTGGAGTAAAATGGGAAGTCACTGTCCCTTTGGTGTTGTTGCTTCCAAATGTCTTCTAGGTTATGGTCCGTTATGCAGGAGGTGAGAGTGGGTAGTGGGTATATCTGACTGTGTCTGACTAGGGTGCAGTAGTGCAGTGGGGTGTTTGACTAGTTCTAGGTGGAGGATTGAGTTGAAGTCACCCCCTACGACAATGTGGCCCCTGGACGATGAGCAATTTGGGGCATGGTGGTTGCTTAAAAGCAGTCTTTTTCTTCAGTGGGGCCAAAAATGGAATGTTATTTGAGGGAGTCTGCCCTGGATGCTAACCATTATTCCCTCTCTTTCCTGGTGTTTGAATTCTGAGTCAAACAGCTGTCCACACCCCAATAGGATGGCCACCCCCTTTGACTTGGAAACAGCGATTGCTTGTAACTGCAAGGGGAACCAATAGGAGCAAAGTGTGGGGACATCCTTATGGAGAAAGTGAGACACCTAGGGGAGGGTTATATCTAACTCCTTGGCCTTCAGCCACTGCAGTAAGGCTCTTTTCTTTACAAAGGGAGTTAGGGTCATGGATACTTAAGGTGGCTAATGTTATATTCATCATGAGGGGGGTGAGGTCTGCTGGGTTAGTGGAAGCTCTGTTAAATAGTGAAGCTCAGGAGTATGGAAATGCGCTCTTTGTGCTTGTGGGACGGTGTCAGTATACTAGCGGGTGAAATGGAAGCATTAGTCAGCACATTGCATGTACCATCTAAGTTGTGAGTGATAGTGCAGTGAATAATTAACAATCTGCAAACAAGCGCACATCAACAAGAAAACAAAACTAAAAGAACTCTTGTATATGGAAGAGAGAGTATGCAAAGGTGTCCCTCTGGCGACCACAGAATGCCAGTCGTCGCATGGACCGAGGCTGGCTCCATGTAGACGAATGGAAACCCCCATGATTCATAAAGCAAAGTTCACAGGACAGTGGTGGTAAACTGAGGTGTTGTAAGCTTTGTGAAATATAAGTAAGGGGGACTGCAAAGGATAAGGCTACTGAGTCTTCAGGGAGCATGCCAGCATTAGCAGGCACTTCTGACCAGGGAAGCCTGAGTCACACCATGGGAGTCAATATTTGGTCAACCTGCTTCCATAGGAGTAGTTCATGTGGGTATCCACATTGTAAGGCAGTTCAATCCTCCTCCAAGGTGTCCGGTCGGGGTTCCTTAGTGCATTGGCATCACTGTCTACTCCATACCCTTCTGAGTCGGCCTGTGGTGGTGGTCTGCCAATCTCCTCTGATGTCTCCTCTGCACGGTGACCCTTGTCAAGCAGCTGAGTAGGTGGCAGGGGGGAGTCCCAGGATTTCCGTTGCTTCCGTTAACTTTGTGAGCCAGTGTTGGATGCCGTTATAGGATGAAAAGCACACTGATGTGGTGGCCACATCGATATGGGATATTTTTGATAAGGAGGCATGAGATGATGGGAGCAAAGTCTCAGTGCCGGGCCAGTGTTAGCAGTGAAATGTCTTCATGAAGGGAAATGGTGGTGTCCTGGAATTTGTATGTACTCTTTTTGTCTAGTATCCTTCATAAGGGCCTCATTCTTTGAGAAGAAATGAACTCTGCTGACGACATCCAGTGTCAGATTCGTTTTTTGTTGGAATGCCAACAGTAGCCCACACGAGTCTCAAGGGGGTCACAAGACAGACTTTGCAGAAGGTGTCGGAATAAGGCCTTTGCATATTTGGGGATCTCACTACTAGGCACTTCTTTAAGGATGCTACATATGTGAACATTGTTCCTCTTAGACCTGTTTTTGATGTCATCCAGGTTATTCCAGAAGTACTTACATTGGGTTTCAATGGCCATCATTCTGTTCACCAGCTCATACTGCTTGTGAGAGATCACGACCACTATGTTTACAACTTGCTTGAGACATGACTTTGTTCATTGCCAGGAATAATACAGTTCTAAGATAGACTTGGCGATGTCTTGGCACCAAGACGCCATGTCTTTGCAGAACTTTGTCTGCAGATCGAGGATATCCCCCTTGGTAGCAGATGGTCGTAAGCAGGATGATACATCCAGAGTAGTAGCATCGCTTCTGGAGGTTGTGTCAGATGATTGAAGGCAATGAGTAGTGTCTGCCTGTGGTGTCTGCAGCATGTCGCAGAAGCCATGCAAGCTGCACTGGAGATTTACATAGGTGCAGGAGCTAGTACACACCCCAAATTCCATTGTATAAATGGTTCCTACCTCTTAGTGACTCCTCCATAGGCAGAGACATCAGGCCCTCATGAGATTATTCCCCAGCCAGTCCCCACACTGCCTTCAATGTGGGCAGTGAGTGTGAGCAGCTGCTCCAGGTATACTGCTGCGTTGAGGTCTTGGAGCGAGCTCTAGCAGAGGTCCTCCATTCTTGACACTGTCATTCCAGTTCCGGTTCCACCTCACAACCCAATGCATGATGCGGTTCATTTGTAGAGCAATGGGGGCAGGTCGTTCATCCAGGGAACTGCTTCCTCTTGAAAATCCTGGCTCTTCCAATCACTGGGCAGCTGCGACCTCCCCACAGACCCTGGGTGGCCAACAAAACTTCAGTGGTGCCCCCCATGTAGGCAGGGTGCCGTACACTGTCAGTGGGGCTGATGGATGCTGCGGTGGAAGCAACGATCATGTAGCTGAGGTGGGGCGCTTCTTGTCAGGCCCTGACCCTGCCCACACCCCCCTGTCAGTACTCTTGAAGTTCTTCCATCCCTAAAGACTCTCCTCACTCTTTTTGCATTGCATTTTGACTTATATTCAACATCCATTTCCTGGCCACTTTGTCCTAAATTCCTTCACTGACACATTTACATCTTTCTCTGTTCACCTTTTCTCTTGTGCTCCTTTTTACTTATTTACCTTTCTATAACCCATCAGTAGAGAGTGCTATGCACATAACTAAATAAGTTAGCAGGTACCAATGCAGAAGCCTTTGATGGATTGGGTTCATAGGTGTGTCGTTATTACCTTCTATAGAAATTGCCCACCTTGGATGAAAAGCTTATGTTTCAGAACAGCGATAACCTCCTTGAAACACCCGGATTTCAAGAGACAAAAACTCATAAACCTCACCTAGAGTATGTAAGTCAATTTCACAACAGAAAAGAGCCAAAAATCCAACGCTTAAAGCAACATTTTCTATTGTCTAAGGCTTGACGCTCTTGGAGGGAATGTTTCAGAACTTATAGCCTACTTGCCAATGTCATTGATCCCATTATATTGTTTGCAGTTTTTAAAGCTGCTTTTATATTTTGTACTATTTATTGTAGTGGAGTATAGCATCATATTTTTATGCTACATATTGGTTTATGCATTCAGTTAGATTGTATGAAACAGTTCCTCTGAAAAGCTTTGTGCCATCCATTAGGTTTTGCCCACACTATCCAAAACAAAATATGTTTTCTTAACCTGCTCCGTGCGGAGAACGGATCCAAGCTGTTCTTCAAAGTGGTCCTTGTGTGCTGAGGATGGCTCCAAACCATTGTCACACATGCGGGCATCAGAGGGATTTCCTGTATCTAAAATTAGACTTGGAGCTGGGGAAGCTCCAAAGGCTAATTATGCTTTTCATTGAAATCACGATTGATAACGCGTCCAGCCCTTATAAATTACCTGTACCTGGACACGTTGGAGGTCGGTGGATCTTTTAACCGAGTCGGGCTCTCCTCATCCTAAAATAGTCGAGTCACTCAGATCAATAATCAATAACTATTGTAATCGGTAATCAATACTCAATTAATAGATCAATATAGCACATCAGAAATCAATAACAGTTGGTATTTCGGCGCACCATGACCTTTCAGTCATGAATAACCACACCAGTTTATTAAAAGTTAGTGAATTTATTTCCCTATATTAACAAAGCTAACACGATGTATATAAGTCTCAAAACCAAATGATATATGCATATGAACATTACTGGCTGTCCATAGCGGCGGAAGAAACGCAATCTATGCAAAATCTGGATAATGATACACTCAGTTATGGCAATACAAATCACTAATATGACTAACTGTATTTGACTAATTTCATACATTGGTCAGCATAACAAGATTTCAATTTAGCATGATAAATTGAATGAATACCTCGACTAACCTCTAATTAGCATTGGCATGTGGGGCTTCATGCAAAACGAATTTAGTCAACACAAATTTGGAAAACTTCTAACTAGGACCCTATCAAAATAGCAGTTGGTACCTAAAAGGAAAAACACAATGCATAATACATTTATCCTTTCATATTTACCAAATACAATCAGTATTCAAGAAAAGTCTTCGTCCTTCAGGTACCGGTTGATCAGCATGGGGCAAGTTTCAAAGGGGCAGAGTTAAGGGCAAGCTTCCTTGCAGCGGCAAGGAGAATGGGGCAAAGTTACTGCATGGGCAAGACGGGGCAAATCAAAGTTAAAGTCTCTAGGGTGAGAATTCTTAAAGTCTCTTTCTCTCAGATAGAGAAATGGGCATCAGGGTGTCGTCCAAAATGGAGTCTGGCATCTGGCTTCAAACTGGCATCGAGGAAAAATGTCTGACTTCTCTTTGTCCAGTGGGTTTAAGTAAGAAACATTCCAAATTCTGCAGGGTCTTCCATTGGAGGGTTCATAGGTTGGCTTCAAATTGTCCAATGAAAATTGTCTTTTACTAGCGCTCATTTATGCATACACTGTCCTTGGAGCCTTGGAACACAAGTTGTAACATGGGTTGCCAATTATTTTACTATCTGTACCTTCATTGTCCGCACCTGCAGACTGACCTTGTATCAAAGGGGATGAAACCGGCCTAGTACGAAACCTTGGAGATAAGTGTATCAGTCAGCTCTACTGGAAAAATACAACTTCAAGCAAGAATATATGTTTCATTAGTTCAAGGAAAAAGCCACGCAGTTAGAATTTGAGACCAGGCAACTAGGCCAAAGCCTGTTCTAAATTTAAGCTAAGCAAAACAGTTTTCAAACAAGAAATCATGGCATACATTTGCAATTATGACGGATTACTACATTTTCAATACTTCATGATTAATAAAGCTCGTTTACAATGATGTCGAACTACCCCGAGGGCACAATTTCACTCGTACATTATTTTCTTTACTAAAATCACACTTCATTATATGTTTTGATTACACGATATGTATGAATATATGTCGGACCTTCTTTTTCTGCGTCATCACGATCAGCGCAAATGGCACACTGACGTCATTTCTATGAAAAGTGAAATGAGCTTATCTTCTCTTTTCACTTTCACTGCATCGATTCTCGGTGTATATCTCAGCCCTTCTAGCACTGCTGCAGATGGAAGAGGTATCATTGGAAAGGGGAGAATCTCCCCTTTCCAATGAAATTATTCCCTAGTGGATCCCTGCTTCTGGATTGCCACAGGAGGGCGATCCACAGGCAGGGATCCATCCACTAGACAGCAGTGAGAGGGGGAGCAGCCCCTTGGGCAATGGCTGGTGCTCCCCACTGAAAATTTGAATAAGTACAGCAGTTGCCGCTTGCAGGAGGGTAAAAGGGTGTGCCGGCGTGTGGTGGGGGAGCGACATTTTTTTTTTTTTTTTTTAACTATCCTTTCTCGAGGCGACATTCAGTTCTGCTTCTCTTGCTGCCAGTATTTGCAGGCATAGGCACCCAGCCTGCCCTGTGGCTTATCCTAACACTGCTTTTAAGCTGCTTGCAGCATGAAAGCAGCGTTAGGATTGGGTGGAGTGCCCTGGATGGGTGGTTCGAGGCAGAGTGGAAGTCTCTGCCTGCTGTCTCCAACCCAGCAACACAGTATCAGGTTGGAGAGAGCCTAGTGTGCATGTGTGTTTGGCCAGCCTGAGACGGTCGGCCATACATATATGCACTCTCCCTAGGTCTCTGTCATGCCCCATGCCCCCCCCGTTTTACTATGGTTTTGTTGTAAAGGTTTTGCAGCTTCTGCTGCTGGCAGGAGGCAACGCTTCTCTGCCATAGCGGAGAAACCACCCCTGGTGTACAGTCTTTCTGCCTACTCTTGGGGGGGTAAATGGGAGCAAATCCCCTCATCTGCCCCCCGGGGGAATAAATCCCACTAGACACCAGGGATTACTTTTTTAATAATTGTAGGGATGGGGGCAAAACAGCATGGGCAAGACCATTCCACATCTGCTCCCCCAAAGGAGGCAGAAAGCCCACTAAACACCAGAGATAATTGTTTTCATTGTAGGTGTGGGGGCTGCCCAGCATAGGCATGGGCATGCTCTCACCCCCATAAATATCAGGAAACAGGCCCTTATTATAACATTGGTGGTAAAAACTGCCTATTGCCGCGGCGACAGCCGCCAAAAGACCATCGCCGCGGCTACTAGCCGTCCGCTCTAATATGACCACAGCCGGATTTCATCCACAAGAAGGGCGGAAATCCGGCTGATGGCGGTAAGGGGGCGCAGCTACCATCAGCAGCGCCACACCAGTAGACCGCCACCAGCCGTATTAGGAGAAATAATACGCTCTGGCGGTGTTCTGCTGGCGGGCGCTGCTGGCGGTAGCAGCGCCCCATCCCATCTCCTGCCGGAAGACACCCGGGATCCAGGTAATTCGGGTCTCCGACAGGGGAGGGGAGTGGGGGGTGTTGTGTGTATGTGTGGGGGTGTGTGCATGTATGTGTGTGCATGATTGCTGGTGTGTGCTGACTGTTGACTGCGTGCATGAATATACGGAAGTGTGAGTGAGTGTATATATAGTAATCGTGATGTTTAGAAGTGTGTGGATATGTGTGTGATTGGATTTTTGCATGTGTGTATGTATGCGTGAATGAGTGTGTGTCTGTGTGTGTGTGTGTGTGTGTGTGTGTGTGTGAAGGGGGGACGTGGATGTAGGGAGGGGTGGGGGGTTCTTTGGAAAGATGGCGGGAGGCCACCTATCAGTGACAGGGAACAAATTCCCTGTCACTGATAGGGCCAACTACCATAGTTTTTGTTGCGTTATGAACGCCACGAAAACCATGGTGGTGGGCGGGGTCATAATCCCGCAGGCAGCACAATGGCAGCCGCCGGGCTGGAGACCGATATCTCCAGCCCGGCGGCTGTTACCGAAATGGCGGTCGAAGTGGTACATTGGCAGGTTGAATTCAGCCAAACCGCCAATGTCATAATGTGGCAGTAAGTACCGCCAGCCTGTTGGTGGTACTACCGCCACATTATCGCCGACCACTGGGTTCATAATGACCCCTACAGTCTTTCCTCCCCCATGGGGCAGATGGGGTTAATAACCCTCATCTGCCCCCCAGGGGGACAGAACTCTCAATAGAGAACAGGTATTATGTTTTAATTGTAGAGGGGGAGGCTGCCCAGCATGGGCACGACCATGCCCCACACCCAAAACAAAAATAGGGAAACAGTTTTTCTGGCCTCCTTGAGAGGCAGATGGGGATAATTACCCCCCTATCCTCTGATGGGTGGCAAAAAGCCCACTAGAAACCAGAGATTTTTTTTTTATTGTACAGGTGGGGAATGCCCATCATGGGCATGGCCATGCTCCCACCCCTATAAAAATGGGGACAAGGGTCTTTTTTACCTCCTAAGTGACATAAAATAATGGGATGAGTCTTTCTTGGCCTAACACCAGGCCCCAGCCTAACCCCTAAAACCTCAACAGTCTTTCTGCTCCACTGCAGACTGAAGCATCTCATCCCAATGGCAAGCAAGAGGACATTTGATTCTTTTGGGTGTTGTTTTTACAAATTGGCCAGGAGTGTTTGCTTAGCTCCCAGTATCATCGCACTTGCAATGGTGAACAGCTGCATGTTTTGGGCGTGTGTAGGTTGCCACCTGGAAAAACCTTCCAGATCCTGACAGTTCTGAAAATTAGGTATCTGGGGGAGTCCAGGGTAGTGGGCTTCACAATACTCTGCACACCTCAAACGTTGACTAATAACACACATTTTCCTCACATTTCTGTGATGTAAACATCTAAAATCCACAGGAATCCATAACATTCCTACCACCCAACATTGCCGCACTTGTGCAGATAAACATCCTGTGCCACTGGAGCAATGCTTGATGGTAGGAATGTTGTGGATTCCTGAAGACTCTGAAACTTTCCTTCACAGATTTGCAAGGAAAATGTAAGATTTCAAGCAAAGTTTTAGGTTTACAGGACATTGTGGGTACAACAAGCTCTTATTGGATCTGTGCAAGTCACCCCCATCCTGGATTCGACCAGGTGTATAATTCTCAAAAATTTGCAGGTTACATCCTAGATTTCCTTAGTTGCCGGCTGAGGTACGGACAGAAAAACACAACTACCCACTCTGCAAAAACAGGTCATTTTTGAGTGGAAAAATGTGATGTATACATGTTGCATTATGGGCCGTTTCTTGCCACAGGCACTAGGCCTACCCACACAAGTGAGGTACCATTTTTATCAGAAGACCTAGGGGAATACTGGGTGGAAGGACATTTGTGGCTATCCTGCCTGCTGATTCCAGGACTTTCATTCGCTCACAGAAATGAGAGGAAATGTGTTTTTTTTAGTCCAAGTTTGAAGTTTGCAAGTAATTCTGGGTAAAACAACTGGTGAGAGCCACACAAGTCACCCCATCCTGGATTCATTTAGGTGTCTAGTTTTTCAAAGATATACAAGTTTGCAAGGTTTCCCTAGGTGCAAGCCGATCTAGGGCCCAAAAACCACAGCTACCCACTTTGCAAACAACAAGACAGTTTTGAGTGGAAACATTTGATGTATCCATGTTGCATTTTGAGCCATTTCCTGCTGTGGGGACAAGGCCTACCCACAAAAGTGAGTTACCATTTTTATCAGAAGACTTAGGGGAATGCTGAGTGGAAGGATGTTTGTGGATCCCTGCAGATTCCAGAACTTTCAATCACAGAAATATCAGGAGATTGTGTTTTTAGCCAAAGTTTGAGCTTTGCAAGGGATGCTTGAGCATGCCACACAAGTGACACCATTCTGAATTTCCCTAGGTGTCAAGTTTTCCACTATGTACAGGTTTTCTAGGTTTCTCTAGGTTCTGACTGGGCTAGGGCACAAAATCAACAGCTAGGTACTTTGCAAAAAAAGGGTTTGTTTTCAGTGGAAAAAGGTGGTGTCTATGTTGCGTTTTGGGCCATTTCTTGTTTTGGGCAATAGGCCTATCCACACAAGAGAGGTGCCATTTGTATTGGGAGACTTAGGATAACACAGAATAGTAGAAGAAGTGTTATTACCAGTTGTATTGCTCTGCATTTGCACCTTCCAAATGTAAGACAGTGTGTAAGAAAGATATAATTTTGAGAAATGCCCTTCAACTCTCATGCTAGTATGGGTACCCTCGAATTCAGAGATGTTGAAATAACCCCTGCGTCTAAACTCCATATCTTGTTTCCATTTCAGAAATGCATATGTTTCATTGATGCCTATTTTTCATTATTTATATTTTACCATATATATTGCTCTCTATCCTGTAGACAATGAAAAGCCATTGCGAGATGCAACTACGTTTCTGGCTCTGGGTACCCTGAGCTCTTAGAAAATCCACAAACCCTACATTTCCCCGCAACCAGAGGGGTTCAGCAGATGTAATGGCATATTGCTTTTGTATATTGGCCATTGTGATGAAAAGTTATGAAAAGGTATCGCAAATGCCTGCTTTGCCTACTGTAGGAGGCTGGCTCAGTTTATGGTGTACCCTATAATGAGTCCAGGCAACCCTTAGCGATAGTGAATAGGTGTCCTGATAACAGAAGCTCTCTATGGGTAGGTAGGACGAGCAGCTAAAACTTATCCAGGAGGAAAGTAAAGCACGTGCAATACCACAGTAGTCAGACAATAACTTAGTCACAAGAGAGAACCATAGAAGTGTTGCTAAAATAAAAGATACTTTATTACATCACTACTGACATTAGTCTATCTGCCTTTGGTGATATTACATACAATTACACACAAAAAATAACCATCAGAAATAGCATAGTAATATACAGGGCCCTAGGGGAGGGCCAAACCCTATACTAAAAAAGTGGAATGTGAAAGAGTGACTCAAGTGAAGCTAAGTGTGGTGGATAGCGAGGGACTTGGGGCAGTTAGGAACACCAGAAGTAAGTATAGTAAGTGACCCCAGCAACCAGGAGTAAGTCAGTTACCCACTCAGTTGTCCCTTGGCTAACACAGAGAGTAGTGGTTGGAGTTTGTGCAATTCAGAACCCTTCCCAGTGAACCCTGAGAAAGCCATCAGGCAAAAGGATGGCTGGAGAGTGCCCCCACCCCAGGATACCCAGTAGACAGGAGGACCTACACCAGGGACCCAGATGCAGAAAGGCAAAGAAACTCTCTCTGAAAACTGTGAATGCCTTGGATTGTCCAGCTGCTGTCACAACCCGTGAACCAGGCTGCTGGAACCCAGGGAGGTATTCCAGACATTGAGGGCCTGCAAAGAAAGGGAACAGAGTCCAGCACCCAAGGAGGTGCCCAGGTGGTGCAGGTGGCAATGCCCACCTTCCTTAAGATTAAATTCCTGCAAGTTAGTGGATGAAGAAGTCCAGCTGTGGGGTCCAGGAGCTGCTGAAGATCCCAGGAGTTACCTAGGAACTTTCCCTCGATGGTCACTAGATTAGAGGAGGGTTAGTGACCAGCCAGGTCATCAACAAGCATTGGCAAATGCAAACAAGAGCAGAAAAGGCGTTTGCAAAGTTTTGGAGACCAGCAAGGTCCAAGAGACTCTACCCAGGAGGTGGAGTCAGGGATGGCCCTCACCCTACAGGAATGCCAACAGAAGTCAATGAAGCCCCCACGAGTGACCCATAGGCGGAGGATACAGGGAATCACAAAGAGGCCTGACCAGCATGACAATACAGAAGCCCCACATCACAGGAGCTCCAGAACAGGGGCTGATATTTGGAATGGTGAGTGCTGGAGGCCGGGGTTTCGTGTTGCCTTAAGATCTCTTGGAGGAAGAGTCAACTGGCCTTGGCAAATGCAACAGTTCCGGTGCTCAGGGGTGCCAGTCCAGTGGCAGGAGCAAGTACCCACAGTCTCCCAAATTGGAAAAAAGACAAGACCCAGAGAAGGCCACAGACTCACCACCTGTGTTGCAAGATCATCGGATGTCCAGGGACAGCATACCCCACCAGCTGGTCAATGTTGTCTTGAGGTGCCTCTGGAAGCAAGGGAGTGACTCCTTCACTTCAAGGGAGATTCCTTCATGCTTCCTGGTGCAAACAGAGTCCTTCTGACCCTGAAGAATGCACAGTCTTGAATGTTCCAGAATTCTTGCAGGATCCAGGGAAACAATGTTGCAATGGCAGCCTTTCCACTGGAAGCAAACTTGTTTGGTTCCAGGGGAAGACCAGCAGCAGTTCCAGAGGACTGGGGCAGAAGATGCCTTGCAGAGAGTTCCTTGTAGAGTCTTGCTTGACGAATCTGAGGACCCATCCATGAGGGAGCCCTTAAATAACTCTAAAAGGGGGTTGGTCACTCTCTGTAATGACCCACCTATGAGAGGGGGTTACGATCGTCTGCCTGGCCTAACCAATCAAGTGGGCCCCCTGGCAGAGCTCTGGGCACCTCCCTAGGAGGAGGAGCTGGACAGATGGTGGTCACTCTCCTGTCCTTTGTTTAGTTTTGTGCCAGAGCGGGAAGAGGGGTTTCTTGAACTGGTGCAAATCTGATAATGCAAGGAGGGCACCAAATGTGCCCTTCATAGCATTCTGGTGGCACTCAGAGGCCACCCCACCCCAGCACTTAGACACCCAATACAGAAGGAGATGTGGTCACACCTCTCCCTTGCAGGAAATCCTTTCTTCTGCCCCTCCGGCCTGAGTCTGGCTCACCAGCAGGAGGGCAGAACAGTGTTTGGGGTCAGCAGCAGCGCGGGCTGGCAGCTAGACCCTGTAAGAGTGCACTGGCAGAAGTGGGTGATCCCCTAGGGCAGTGGTTCCCAAACTGCTGCACCATCAAAACTTGCCAGAGGTGCCGCACACAGTTTGTGAACCACTGAGCTATTTCCAGTGTGGACACAATAAAACTACAGCCAATGGTTCCCAAACTGTGTGCGGTGCCCCTTGCTAGTTTTGATGGCGCACCAGGGAGCCGCGGATCACAGTTTGGGAACCACTGCCCTAGGGAACCCCCAGAGTACATGGTATCATGCAACTAGCTCTGGAATCGGTGTAGTTGTATGATTCTAACATGTTTGATACCAAACATGCCTAGGTTCGGAGTAGCCATTATGTAATTGAACTACTCGTGTTGGCCAGTGTCCACTACAAACCTTCAGATGGGTTCCCTACACTTACAGAGTCCAGGAATTGGCCTGAGGTCTGTAGGAGTACCCTGCTCATGCAGGGGAACCTTCACACCTAGAGACATGCACCCTGCCCTTGGGCTGAAGGGCCTATCAGAGGGGTGACTTAAAATGCCTAAGTGCAGTGGTAAGGTATGGCAGTGCTGCAATGGCAGGCCTGCAGTCACAGTTTGCATGGGTTCCTATGGGTGGCATAATGCGTGCTGCAGCCTTTAGGGAACCAGTGGTGTACCAATGCCCTAGATACCTAGGTACCATATATTAGGGACTTGCATGGGTGCTAAATTTAAGGGGGAGAGCACTGGCACTGGGTTCCTGGTTAGCAGGATCCCGGTGCACTACAATCCAAAACAAACACCAGGCAAAAAAACAACCAGAACCCAGCTTACTACACTGACTAATTTTCAATATTTTTTTATTTCAACACTTAGGGGCAAGTTTTCACTGTGCCACTCTTGCTTCATTTTTTAACGCCTGCCTAGGGTAGTCATTAAAGTGATGCTAGGATATTTCCTATAGGCCTTCCTGAGATTTGCTGGACTAGCGTCAACATTTGTGGCGCTAGTCCAGCAAAGCGTCAAAATAGCATTAAAAATGTTGATGCTATTGTGCTAACGTGCGCCATGGAGCACTGTATTGTAAATACATCGCCACCATGGTGTCGTTAGGGGGGCGCAGGGTGACAAAATGTAACTGGTGCATCGGAGCTGATGCACTAGTTCCTTGTAAATATGCCAGGATTTTGTCATCTGCTGTTATAGTTAGAGTTGTTCCTTGTTTAATGCAAACAGGGCAGGGCATTTTCTTGTATTTTCAGGTTGTGCGGAGACAGTTTCTGGTACTTTAATAGGATTGTTGATGATCCCCTGTGTTTGTGCTTTTGCTTTTGTAAAGGCTCAGGAGTGAATTCGGATATTTTAAACTCACATAGAAAGTTTTATATTTGCATTCCCTAATTTAGGGTGTATTTTCAAAGGAATGTAATAACAGCCTTTTCTTGATTTTCCCAATTATTTCAACGCTGCTCACATAAAAATAGAAGCCATGTCAATGAGATATCAGTCAGATGAGAATCCTAGCAAAATGCGCTCGTTTTGTGCGAAACGTTTCTCAGTTTGGTAGCACGCATTTTCTTAAAGCCCAGATGTTTTAATCCACGACATATATTCAAAATATAGAACATTTTGCTCTGTAAGTGGGCACCAAAAATGTTACTTTTCTCAAATCCTCCAAAAAATCTATGCTTTTGTCGTAACATCTGCCATCAAACCCAAAATAACCTGCAGACATGCTGTGTTGCCAGGCTGGAACTTCCCTCGCCTTTGTATGGCTTCTGATAAGGAGCATTGTTCTACACGGCAGTCTGACCTGTGACCTTCTACGTGGGTCAAGGCTGATGCCCATGAGTGCTCGATGGCAAATATTTCACTTAAAATTCAAAGGTGACTAACAGAGGAGATGAAGTGTTTTACCCATTCAGCCATAAACGTGACTCAAAACAAATAGATAACACATTTTAAAGGATTGACCCTAGTCACAATGGTTTGAAAAGTAGGTGAAAGGGTGACAAAGCCTTTGATTCACCTTAACAAATTAAAAAACAACTTTGAACGTTCAATTCTTATAATGAAAAGTCTAGTTTGAGTCCGACCTCCTCTCCAGATTTTAGCTTGCCTCTTTCTCGGCCATTTCCTTCCCTGCTCCCTTTATGTTTCACTCTCCCTCTTTGTCTCTAGTTCTGGCCATTTCACAGTTTATCACCTTTACTTATATTCTTCATTTTGCCCTCCCTTCCCTCCAGCTATTCTATGTTTGCCGTGTGTTTCTAGAGCCGAGCGTTTATTCCCTTAGTTGTTCTCTTACAGGCTCATAAGCATCTACTGAGCCACGGCTATATTCCTGTACTATAATGTATTGTATTGTATGGTAGCATTTGTATAGCGATTACCCTATGGGCATTGTAGAGCTCAGCCACATAGGTAGCAAGTTACACCATGTAGGGGAGTCTAATTGGGAGGATGTTGTTTTGGTTGTGAGCCTATGTGCGAGGTATTTTCGTGTCGTCTCTGATGACCACTCAGGTGTGTTATAATGTTATGGGACACTGCTCATGGCGATGTGGTGGGTGAGAGTATGGGAGAGATAGACACAGAAATTAAAAATATATTATGTGCTAAGCAGCCTACCCACATAGGCAGCAGTGATAGGTGTGAGTATACCAAAAACAGGGGTAATCAGAGAGCCCGGTAATGCATATGGCAGAAATGTTGTTGAGTGAGTAAAATGGCTGTAAAAAGTGCAGAACAGGAATTAGGGACATAAGAGGTAGCTATTGTCCATTTGCATTTATTTTTACTGGGTTTACTGGCAGGGTTACTGCCTACTGGTGAATAAACATACACCTGGATGGAGGAAGGACATGGAAGAACAGTCGTGACTGGCACCCTGACAAGAACCTACACAAACTTTTGAAGGCCCACATTCTACTTATTCCTGTTATGCCAAAGGGAGCAAACGTTTTGAGCAGGGATTCATGCCTCAAGCCACTCCAAAGCTCCCAAAGGTGGACAAGTACCAGTTGGTGAGTCCTCTTTGGGTTGTGGCTCCGAACCCAGACAGACTGGCACCCTGCACATGCAAGCATGAGAGATGAAGTGCTTGGTAGGTTGATGCTCTGGCACCATAAGAGCAGAGTGCCCGGCCTCACGTTATCATGCTGTCCTCACTTCTCCATACAAGGCCAATACTATTCTTAGATCCTGAAGACCCTTACTCTGTCGTGTGTACTCAAGAAGGTATTCTCCTGACCTAGAATTTCCAAGAACAACTTCTACTTTCATTATTAGTAGTGAAAGATCTACTTTCATTACTAGTAGTAAATTACACTTTTGGGTAAAAAGAGGCAATGTGTTGAATGAAGACTTACCTGCTTTCATTGTTCCAAATAGGAGAGCATCCTGGCACCTTTTTGATAGTTTTTTTATTTTTCTAAAGCGAAAATGCATTAACATGCATTTTCGCATCGCACAAAAACATATTATAGCACGAAAAATTCTGTGTACAAGTTCATTCACCAGAGTGAACATTTTCTAGCTTTACTTCCAAAGCCGTAATATTCAAGCAAAGCCCAGCCTCCCTTTCTTCCACAAACTACCTGGCTAATAACTATACTTCACAGGTATACATAGTCAGTCATAGTCAGGTACCTTTGGCTACATTACCAAACAGCTGCACATCCCTCTCAATACAACAATAAACTAGACTCTGGCCAATCTCGTGTTTTAAATGAAGACTAGTAAAGCTTTCAGTCTTGGAGGACATGCTGTATATGGATGGCATTTTGGCAGGAGCCCCATTAATGAATCCCATGTCCCCTCAAAGTTCAAGATTTCCCCTGTCGCATTGTTCACCAGTTGTTCCAAAGCAACCATATCCCACAGTCCGCTCAACCATTTTAAAAACAATGGAGTATCTATATTTCTCAGCAGACGACTATTGCCAATGTAGCCCTCCTCAGCAACTCTACAGCATTATCCTATCTGATTTGGACACAAATCTCGGGTCTGGTTGACACAGTCCCAATAAATATAGATGTGGTGCCAATGTAGGGGCTAATCCAATATTTCCTTAAATGTCACAGCTACTTCTGATCAGAACTGTTTTATGTTTTTTGCAATCCCACTAAATATGAATCATTGTACCCCTTTGTCCACAGTGACACCAGAATGATGGGCTATCCGTGAAAAGCATTTTGTGAATCCTGGTGCGGTAATAGCGCAAACATTGCAGTATTTGTATTTTGATCTCCCTGGATTTTATGGAGAATTAATGTATTGTTAATATCACTTCAACGACTTTCCCACTCTCAAATTGCAATTTATTTATGGAAAGTTTTACTCCATTTAGTTTGAAATGTCCAGTTGGGTTTTTGTTATGAGTCTCACAGTATTGCTTACAACTTTAAAATAAGTCGCTTTTGAGATGTTAAGGTAGCTAGGAGTTTCTCATGCTGTTTTTCTTCAGTGGCTGCAAGCCTGATCTCTGCCTGCCTTACGCAATGCTGTATCTGTGTGGAGTGTATTTATTATATTCAACAATATGGAAATCCAACCTGCATTGCATGAATGACCTGATTACTAACTTATGGAATATATTTACTATAAATCTACAGCCGCCCTCTGTCCACCTTTCAAAGGGACCGCGTTGAATTCCCAGGAAAAATCTGGAACACAGTGAATAGGAGTGTATGGGGGTGGAAAAGTGGTAAGATGATCCCTGCTGACCAAAGTATCCCAAATGTGTAATGTGGTTTTAATCAGTGTGTCAAACATGCATTTCGGGGTTTATGCAGTATCTGCCACCAAGACTACGTCCCACGGTGATCTTACCATGAGTGCCCTCCCCATATGTGCCCACATTTATCTGTTTAGTTTTTTTGGAACACTAAATTATCACCCTGAGGTTTGCCACTTTGTAATAGAGTCAGATAGCTAAGAGGGCCTAAAAGAGGTAAAGTACTTGTGGAAGCATGTTCATTTTTATAATGTTTTTGCAACTGAAGTAGGTCTCACCTTAATGCACCAAAAAAGGAGGGATAGTTTATTTTATTTAGGTCTTGAATCTGTGGGGTAAGCTTGAGCCCCAGGTATTTAACATTTGTTTGAACCAACCTGAATGGAAAGGCTTTGCACAGAGCAGTCATCGCGGTGATGTGTTTATTTTATGCCCTGTTAAGTGCTTAATCTTTTGTTGGATTTAGACCCTTCAGTGTGTTTATCAGATCACCGAGGGTGAGAATGATATATTTCACAAAAAGACAAGCTTATATCCAATACAAAGTAAATTTTCTTTATATTATCTGAATCCCTTGTGTGAGAGGCCCGGAGTTCTTTGCTTATGGAAAATAGGAGGGGGGAGATGGGACATCTCTCTTGGGTCCTCCTCCCCAAGAGGTACAAGAAGGACCTTTGCCTATTAAATATCACTATGCAGAGGCATAGTTAGCCATGACCATAGCTACAAAGGGGATGACAATTCCTAAGTCGTCCAGGACCAGCCACGTGAAGATCAAGTTAGTCCTGTCAAAGGCCTTTGCAGCATCTAAGGAAACCAATAAGGCCAACAACGTTTTTTCTGACCTTCTGAACAAGGCGTACTATCCTTCTGATACTATTGTGTATCTGCTTTCCCTTTACGAAACCTGTTTGATCTGAATGTAGAATGCCTGGAAGATAGTCCTCCAACCTATTTGCCAGAATCTTTGAGGAGAGTTTAGCATTAAGGTTTAGGAGAGTAATTGGTCTGCAGGATGCATATTGCTGCAGATCTTTGACTTGATTCCAAATCACAGTGATGGCTGCTTCTTTCATTGAAAGAGATACCCTTCTCACCTCAGTGAAAGTATTTAATAGGAATGCCAATTTAGGTATCATTTCATTGCTATCTTGAAATAGGAGCATCCAGGTGGGCAGAGTATTCTTGTGAAACCTTAGTTAGATGGGCATTTCGAATATTCTCTTTTTGAGCAGCGGAATGTAGTCTTTCAGCTCTATATAGATTGTGATAGAAGTGTCTAAATTCCTCTAATTTGTCTGGAATCTGTTTCTCTAAAGGTGCCATCATCTTTATGGTTTTAATATGTAATTCTTACTTTTTTTTACCTAAAAGTCTTGCAAGAGGTGGGACTTTTTTATCATTTGATTCATAGGATTGTCGTTGGAGATTAACAAAAGTGAGTTCGGCCCTATTAATCGCAATGGCCCAGTTTCCAGTGTTTGTTTTCTTTAGGTATTTGAAACTCTTGATATTCACCACAACGTCTTGGAATTTCCCCCACTATACTGTCATAAAGGCATCCCAAATGGGGTCTCTACGAGCAGTGAGGAATGAAGGTGCCAGGTGTGTAAAGATGGGCCTACCAGTACATATCCTGTGGGAAGCCCTGACTGAATATATTGGAAAATTGTAATACATGCACACTTGGGACTCACAAAATGTGTTGACCTAGGTAAAGAGAGTTTTGTTTCCTAGACTGAAGGAACAATCTACTGCTAGGACAAAGACCCTCGCCCATCCTTAGGTGGCACGCTAAATCAACTTTATGGTGTGGGCTATGACTCTTCCACAGGGGAGGAGCTCTTCAGATCAATAGTCCCTGTGTGAGCAATGGTGTAAGTGAGGAGCAGAGAGCAAGGTGAAAAAAAGTATGTAAGATTACAACTGCCTCCTTTTGGATTTAAGACTAATTGGGTTGGATTGCACATTTCTCTAGCATTTTTGACTCTGATAAAGTCAATGATCCTAGTCCCAATAAGTGGCCTACTCTGCCTTTGGATATATCCGTTAGTGAGGTCAAATATGGTATACGGGCTAGCAAAGGAGGGAAAGCTCAGGGTCCGGACGGGGTACCTATAGACGTTTATAAAGCTGCGCCAGATGTCTGGGGCCCCCTTTTAACCATTGTTTTTAATGTTGCCGTGTGTGCCGAGGCCCCTGTAACTTGGGGTGAATCAATCATTGTGCCAATTCATAAAAAGGGAAGTAGATCTGACGCTAAGAATTACCGCCCGATCTCTCTCCTTGACTCTTCAGTCAAGGTTATGAGTAGAGTGATGTTAGTAAGATTAGAGGAATGGGCTGAGCAGGATAGCATACTGGCTGATAGCCAGTATGCTTTTAGGAAGGGACGAGGTACGCTCGACCAGTGCATCAATCTTGATCTACTGATCGGGAAGTATACTGAAGCGAAACCCGGTTCCCTGTATCTTTGTTTTGCTGACCTGAGCAGCGCATTCGATATGGTAGATCATTCCATTTTATGGCCAACTTTGTTAAATTTAGGAGCCCCAGAAGGCATAATCTTTTTCCTCGCTAGGTTATACGAGAAATTGAAAACCAATGTACGTTTTGGAACCAGAGGAGAATGTACTCCAAAAATCTGTGTTACACGAGGAATTAGACAGGGTTGTGTTTTAGCACCTCTTTTATTTATTTTATTTATTAATGGAATTGATGATATTTTAAAAAAGGTTAATGCTGATGCTCCTCAGATCAACGGTGTTCCGGTGCCGGTGTTACTATATGCCGACGACGACGTTTTACTCTCTCGAACACCTGTTGGATTACAACGACTAATGGACTAGTTTTTCCTCCTTTATTAAAGATAGAAAACTAGTAATTAATAAGGGAAAAACGCATACCATGACCTGCGGTGCTAAAGCCAAAACGTTAAATGCCTTTTTTATAGACGGCGAAAAGGTGCAACAGGTGGATAAATTTTGTTACCTAGGTATTACCTTCTCTAACGACAGGAAATGGAACAATGAATTTAATAACATCCGGAATAAAATGGCAAAAAATGCTTATGGTATTTATAGATTTGCTGCAAAAGTTGGGGATCGTCGAACCAGGGATATGCTCAAGATTTACCAAGCTAGATGTGTGACTATTGCTCTGTATGGGGCAGGAGTATGGGGTTATAGCTGTACCTACAACTTACAGTTGGAGGAAAATATGTTTTTAAAAAAGCTCCTGTTTTTGCCCATCTCTGCCTCAACTGAATTAAGCCACCGCGAATTAGCCATTAATTATTTAACTGATCTGATATCACTTAGACCATTGATGATCTGGCGGTCTTTCTGGCTTGGCGATGAGAAGCTACTTAACAGAACTATTGTTGAGGATTGCTTACGTTTGGATAAATATCGAGATATTCCCTGGGTTAAATATGTTGTTGTCTGTTTTTCAGACATTTTTAATCTGAATATTTTAAATAATCCTAGTGCAGCAACCACGATCTCCAAATCAGAAATGAAAAGTATATTTCTAACTTATGCAGAAAGGAAACGAGCAACCATAGCCGGATCATTGTCCTCCGTCATTTTTTATAATAGATACAATCTAATGGAGGGTTTTCCATCTTACCTAACTATGGTGACTAGGAATTCACATAAATTTGTGCTAACCAGACTAAGATTTGGGATGGCACATTGTTTAGTAGCCCATCCAAACATTAAGAAACACCCGAATGGGCCATGTAGGTGCGATAATGTATCTACACAGAGCACTGTGCACCTTCTGCTGTTCTGTAAACTGTATACATGTTTTCGTATAGTATTTTTGAAACCTCTGTTTGTTAAATACGGAACACGTACAGTTAAACATGCCATGGCTTTAATTTTTAATCTGCAATCGGCAGATATTTGTTTTTATACTGCCACCTTTTTAAATCAGTGCATCAATTCCAGGAAAAGTATGAGTTTTTAATGTATTTTATTATTCATTTTATATATTTATGAATGACCGTATGTATTACTTAATGAGCCATTAACTATAATTAATAACTGTAAGTTTTAATTGCAATGTCTTTGTAAATATGTACTGTTGTCTTTTTTTTCTTCCTTGTTCATGCTTTCATGGTCATTTATATGTGCCGAATAAAGCTTTATGAATTGAATTGATTTTCCAAGAGGTTTGGAACAAAATAAGTAGGGGTATTGTCAACCCTGCATTTACACTAGGGTGGATCATCCCTACTTTTTTTAATGGCAAGAACCTGCCTTACATTGACAGACAATGGAATTCTATGTGCCCTTGTTACTTTAAGAGATTTAGCCCTACTAAGCCTGACCACTACCAGAAATGATGCTCTATATTCCAGCTCAAACCAAAGCTTAATAGTTCAGTCGAGAAGTACCACAGGGGTGAGGTAGGCATCTGTTCCAACCAGAAGCACCCGGTAATGTGACCCATCAACACTGTGAGCCTCTGAAGCCCTTAGGCATGATACCGGTGAGTAACCTTGTGGTTAGAACCTCCTATGGTGCTCTGCCACCACTGCATCTGCAATCTGAGCTGCAATACATAGCAGATATGCCTTATGCGGCAACCACATGGTGCGCAGAACTCATTATTTCCCCTACATACCGACAAACATCATCAAGGCATGCCACTCTTTCTTCAGCTGCTTCAAGTAATCATAACACCCTGTGTCAGAGAACAGGCTTGCACGATCGATAACCGAACCAGCAAAATTGCCCTGTACCCAGAGTTAAAGGACAGCAGTTCTCCCACCTATACTAACATAATGCATCCAACACCACAGAGTCTATGAATTGGGAATCTACAACACTCAAAAGGGACCAATAATATACATAAGCACCAGTGCATTGTAAAAGCAAGTTTTGCACTTGGCTAAATCCTAGGTTAAAAACATGTGCAGGTGCAACACGGATTTCCCACAGACATTACCCCGCCAGCAGAACATAGAAGGTAGTAGAAGCATTTGTACTACGAGAACTCAGGTGAGCTTAATGCCACAGATGATCGAACCTCATTCTGCATGAATGTCTAATTCTTGTTCATAAAAAAAATACATCTGCAACCTATTTACAGTCAATGATACTTGTGCCGCCTGAACCAACAATTCTACTTCCATACCCACCTTCAAGAATAAGCCTTGGCTATTTTACACTCCTGCTTCCTGAATGTCAAAGCTTAAAAAGGTGACCCTTAGCACCAGTGAGCTCGCAGTTATATGTAATTTCTGCATTTCTAATTACTACAGATATTGCCTATCTGCAACTGCGTTACGCAGGCCCTGAAGAACTAACTTGACAAATGTTTTCCAGTTTGCTGAACAGTTGAGAATTGACTATTGTATAAGGCTCGTAGAATTAGATATGATGATGATTAGTAGGTTGTAGCAAGTAGAGGTTTTAGTTGATGAAAAGGTGGTATATCGTCATAACTGTTCATGAAAAGATCTTGCAAAAGATGTGATCCAACAAGGTGACATTGTCAGTGAACATCATGAAATCTAGGGCACAAAAGAGCGTGCAAACCTACAGAAAGGCTGGCGAACTCACACCTGGAGGCGCACAATGGCAGCGGTCGGATTAGTGTGAAAGCGAGGTCAGGAAAGAGTCATGGCCTTGCTGTCAGGAAAGAGTCATGGCCTTGCTGTCAGGAAAGAGTCATGGCCTTACTACAATGCTTTGATGTAGCAGGTTGTCCTCTATGTTTTTTGCAATCCCTCTTCTCTCACCTCTGGATTTGAGTACCCTGGTCCACTTCATAGATTTAATTTTATTTAAGTAGCTTCTAAGGATTATTCTGTTTTCTTTTCTGCGACTGTCTGTGTTTTACGCTGACAAAAGAAGGGCCTTCCAAATAAACATCCATTATATAATGCTCATCTCCACCCAAAAATACCCATTGTTCTGAGAGCAGCCAAAGGGCACAAACGAATGTGCAGTCCCAATTTTCTGTCCTGATAAAATATGATCCATCCCCCTTTTGTAGATTATAATACAATACTTCATTCTTCATAGCATGTGTAGGAGACAACAGAGGGTCTATTGACCTTGGCAATACTGACATGTCTGGCCCAAATGAATGCTCTTCTTGCACATATTGTATTCTATGGGCGAGGTCTGATAAATGTAGATAAAGTATCTTATCTTTGCAGCCATAAACATGATTCACAACAAATGCATGACTGCAGTTTGCCAGGTGGACTTGGACGGTGATAAGAAAAACAGATAAAAACATTTCAAGTCAAACACGAATTTACCTTTCAATGCAGAAAACATTATTGACGCAGATAGTACAGACTCACCTCTTGTGCATCCCCCCTTTCCGTTCTCTCATTCTCTCTGCCCGTTTCTTACGACCCTCCCTTCCCTTTCTGTCTTCCATGCGAGTCTCTTGGCCCTAAGGCTACATACAGAAGATGGCTTCTGTATACTACTCGTTTTGTTACATTTCGAAGATGAAAGGGGTAGAGACTACCAGGAACAACAACCCAAAGCCCGTTCAGTGGAATGCAGCATGATCAGGAGAATGTCTCCAGTGTAATCCTAGCACCACATCCCTATACCAGTGATACCCACAGTCACCTTGCTATGCCATATGTTTCTATTCTGTGATTAATTGTTCAAAACATTCAAAATATTGCTGTAACCGATTATCATACCAACGGCAGTCCTAAGCAAGTCAAATGGGCTTTCCAAATTGTAGGTAAATGTGGCGTTTGAATTCCAGAAACCTATCTTTCTAATTTCATTTTTTACAGTTTTTCTTCAGGTTTCCCTCACCTGGCTGCCTGCCCAACACTTGCTATTTTTCATTATCTCTCTTAGTGCCTGTCCCCGGGGTATGCCACGCTTTCTCCTTTAGTATTCAGGTTTGCCAATAAATAGGAGCAGTAGAATGCAAATCCATTTCAATCTGCCCCACTTTAATCTAAAGCAACCTACTACACTACAATGCTAAAAAAAATCTGTCCCACTCCAATCCAATCCTCCTCAACCCAGTCAAACTCACTCCATCCCAATTCACTCCACTCCAATCCACCATAATCCACCTCACTACAACCCAGTCCACCCCACACCAATCCAATCCAATCCAGCCCACCCCACTCCATTCATCCTGCCTACTCCAATCTTCCCACCCAATCCAATCCAACCCACCCTACTCCAATACAACCCACCCCACTCCAATCCAATGCACTCCACTCCAATCAAGTCCATCGCTACCCATTCCACCTCACTCCAATACAATTCACCCCACTCCAATACAATCCACTTTAATCCACCCTACTCAGTCCAACCCAGTCCATATTAATCCACCCTACTTCAGCCAAAACCACCCCACTGCAAACCACCTTAATCGACCCCACGTCAATCCAGTACACCAATCTCCAATCAATCCATCCCAGCCAATCCAATCCACCCACACCAATCCAATCGACCCCACTCCAATCCAATCCAGTCCACCCGCTTCAGTCCAGTCCACTCCAATCCACCCAATCCAATCCACCCCACCCCAGTCAAGTCCACCCCACCCCTATCCAATCCACACCAATCCAAACCACCCCTTCCCACCCTAATCCACCCCACTCCCCAAACCAATCCACCACACTCAATCCAATCCACCCATTCCCACCCTAACCCACCACACTCCATCTAATCCACCTCACTCCATTCCAATCCACCCCTCCAGGCCACCCCACTTCAGTCACCGCACTGCAGTCCAATCCAATCTACCTCACCTCAGTGCAATCCACCCCAGTCAAGTCCATTCCACCGCAACCCAGTCAAATCCACCTCCACCAGTCCACCCTAATCCACCCTACCCCATTTCAATCCACTCCACCCCACTCCAATCCACCTCACTCCACTCCAATCCACCACACTCTACCCCAATCCATACTACATCATCCCAGTTCAATCTGCAGCTCTCCAATCTATCCATTTTACCCCACTCCAATCCACCCCACTCCATCACAATCCACCCCACTACAATCCACCCCAACCCAATCCACTCCACCTTATTCCAGTTCAGTCCACCCCATTCCAATCCAATCCGTCTGCCCCAGCGCACTACAATCCACCCACCTCTATGCAATTCACCCTAATCCAATCCACATCAATCCAATCCAACATACCCCACCCCAATCCAGTCCACCCCCCACTCAAATACAATCCACCCCACCCCACTCCAATCAAATCCAAACCACCCACCTAATCCAATCTCATCCATCCCACTCAAATCCACCCCAGTCCAATCCACCTCACCCCATTTCAATCCACTCCACTTCAATCCAATCCACCCCACACCAATCCATCCCACTCCACCCAAGCCACCTTAATTCAACCCACCCCATTCTACTCCAATCCAATCTACTGCAATATCTCAATCCACTCCAACCCAATCCCACCCTATTCCACTCCACTCAACTCCACTCCACTCCATGACACTCTGCCACTGAATCCTACTCCCTTCTACTCACCTCTGCGACACTCTAATCCTCCTACTCCACTGCACAACATTCAGACAAATCCATTGTATGGCACTCTGCTCCCACTCCATTCTGACACTCCACGCCACTAACCATTTGTTTGGTGTGCTCCTGGTGGGGACTGTATGTCCCAGGAGACTCAAGAGGACGCATTGCTCAACGTGCTATAAAGCGCCTGCCAGAGAGACGCAGCGACGTCTCCCCGGGTGAAGAGAAACCCATCTTCATCCCTCATCGACCGTAGGAGGCAGACGACTCCCTCCCCATTTCAGCTTCCTTAATTGAGCCCCTTTGACTGTTTTCTTTGTAAGGCTTGGACAAATGAAAAATCGTGAGTAGTTTCACCCTGCGTAGTACGGTTACCACATTGACTTCTTTCTGGATTTTCTGCATTATTTTCTGCATCATTTCTCCTCGTTTGCTGCAGCATTGCTTAGATTTCCCACTGGGTGGGACTATGTCCCCAAACTTGCTCAAAACAAGAGGAGGGGTGCAACACGCACTTAAGGCACTTGGACTGTTTGCCCACATTTCTCCTGCTTCGCCGCTTCATTGCTTTGGCCTTTTTTCTTTTCCTAGTGTGTTTTATCTTACTTTTTACTTTTATTTTATGACCACTGAGAACATGGGAAACAGAAAATATCCATCCACCTTGGCTAAACCAAAATCTCCTGGTAAGTTGTGCACCTCAATAATAAATTATAGAACCGGGGACATAGGAGCAACTGACAAAGAAATCACAAGTGTTTAAGAAAGGCTAACTATGTGTAGTCAAGGTACAACTGATATTTTATCTCAGGATCACCCACAAGTTATTGATGCTAACAATTCCCCCAGGGCTACTGTAGAAAAGGCAGTAAATTGCTTTGTTCAAGACATTTCAGTTTGTAGTATTAAGATTTCTCTGTCTAACTTACATCTCTACCGCCTTTAAATCTCATGAAGACACTTGCGACCCATCCTCAAGTATTAGACATCGATTCTCTGAAGGGGCAATAGCAAACACCAAGGCTAAGAACTCTATTAAATCAACCAATACTAAGACTAGAATTCTAACCCCCAAGATATACTTTGAACATTTTAAGACACTGCTTTCTACAGTTAAAGCATTGGAATCATTGGTAAAGACCTTGTTAGACTCCTTTCCTGCAAGATTATCACATCAGTTGCTTGGATTTATTGAAGTCTAAGACAGCCCTTGTCTCCCCTTCTCATTAGTCTAATGTTAGCGTGGTGCCCTCTCCGACCCTTCCTATTCCCCGTTCTCAAACCACGAGTGCCTAACCATCCTCTCAGTCCTTTGTTTATGGTGTCAATATTTTACCCATGAATTGTAATACAGGGGTCCAACCACCTTTACATACTCCTGCCTGCGGCGTGAACATTCAGTCCATGAATCGCAATACGATTCAATCAACACTTCTCTAGTGAGTTTTGTTTACAGCAAGCAATCTACAGGAAAGATGTGTCGATTTGACTTTTTAGATTTCCAAAGTGACACGCTATGTGATAATCTTGGTAGATGTATCCACTTTACCTACAGTAGAAATTGGGAATTGCAACCTATAATCACTTCGCTACCCTAGCAACATTAGATGGGTTGATTGACTTGCTGTTGAATCATCTCAGGCCCTCATACCTGGTTATGATGAAGTCATAGTGGATGGAGGGTCACTACCAAATGCTTTACTAAACTCAGATAATGGTCGCAATAGGTCTAGTGTTTTTTCTAATCCTCCCTCAAATAACTTGGTTGATTGCTCTATTTGAGGTTTAGGATTGAGGAAACTCCACAACAATTGATCTATAGAGTCTTATGCTGGAATGTGGCACATCTAAATGCAAAGGTTAATACCATAGAATAACCGGACTTCATAACTCATTTCCAGATTTTATGTCTTCAAGAGACTTGGTTTACTGAGCCTATCCAAACTAATGGTTACAGAATCAATCATGCATCAACAGTGCCTTCCACCGCTAGCACAGCCAAGGGATGAGTTATGTATTTATATTTCAAATTGTTTGACTTTACCGAAATGATCAATCGCGATTATTACTTTCTGCTTTTAAATCATTGATATCATAAACTTGCCTTATCATCATCTTATGTTGGTTCATTTTTTAACAATGCATTATTGAGTGAATTCCTGACTGTCCTCGGCCAAGTCATTTGAGACCATGAGTCCATATGCAAGGGTGAGAAGAAGTCAGTTACTGTACTCTGGGGTAGTGACTTTAATATCTATTTATGTCCATTGTTAGCAAGCAAAATTTGTGGTCTGGCGGATATTTGTGATTGTGACCAATCCCCTTTTACCCATAATAGTTATGGTGACATATTAAATGATTTGCTGTTTAAATATGACCTTGCCTTCTGCAATGAACTCTTTGTCCCATTTATTTGTATCTTCAACACAAGTGGTGACAACATAGTTGTTGATTATATAATATCATCCTGCACACTTTCTTTGTTGTTACCCAATTTTGCCACTCATAGCATCTCTTTCAGTGATCACTAATCACAGGGTGTAAACCTTAATCCTAATTGATTGGTGACTTGAGTAAAGCCTGGCAAACCATGCCTTGTTGACGATACTGAGATAGCTACACAAAATGGTTTTACATTATGTTGGTCACAGGTTAATTTTAGCAATCTCTTGGAAAGACTGGTTGTTAAATATAGAGAAGCTTTTGAGACATGTAACTGATGCAGCCAGCCCCAATGGCATTCTTAAGGCCTTCCTTACCATCACAAAGGAGCTCAAGGAGTGTTTAACTGCTACCACGCTACAGTCAACCAGGGATAGACAAGGTTAGTTTGACTCCATTTGCTCCAAGGCTCACAAATGACTCAAAAAAGCTCTCCCCAAATCTCCAAGATGCATTCAGGCAGTGCAGATGCACAGACCAGGAGTACAGATTAGCTTTAAAAGGGAGGAAAAAAGATTAAAGGACAAAGCTTGGGAGTTTCTTACCAAAGCCAGCCTAAATAAAGAGATCACAGCTTTCTAGTGAGCCATAAACAGCTACTATGTAAGAGATGGCAGTGGCCTAAAATTGAAGGCTGCCAATACTAAAATTGATTGGGTGACTCATTTTACTAAAATCTACTCAAATCCTACCATAGTACTGACACGGCCAGTATCCCCAACCCAGAAGTTGTTCCAGTGAACTCCCCTTGTAATCTTGCTAGTCTCATATTCTGTCTAGATGATGTTAATAGAGGCCTCATGGCTAGTAAGGGTGGGAAAACACCAGGTTCTCACTGTATTCTTGTCAACCTTTACAAGGCAAATGTGTGTCTCTGGGGCCCCATATTGACCTTGGTGTTGGGGCGTGTTTTATTGAACACCTAGACAGAGTCACTAAATGTTGTCATCTATCGGAAGGGTGACTGTTCCAATCCAGCCTGCTATCATCCCATTTCATTACTTAATTAACTGGTGAAAGTTGTTGGTCATATTCTTTTGAATAGATTAGAAGGGTAGGATGAAAGTAATGAAATTATTTCAGACCTTCATTACAGCTGTTGCAGTGGCCCAGGAATGATTGAACAGGGACTAAGCTTCAACCTTCTAATGGGGAAGTACACTTTGATTGAAAAGTGTCATTTGTTTTTAGCTTCAGTTGATCTGTTCATCTCATTTTATTGTGTCTTGCATGACAAGTTGTGCACCATTGTGACAGAGCTTGGTGTGGACCCACTTATAATACAGGCCCTTAGGGAGTTGTATTCCGGTAGTAGGGCCAGGGTACAGTACTGCCTTAAGAGAGTATGTACCTACACATTTAACATAGAGAGGGGAGCTAGACAGGGTTGTCCTCACCCCCTTTTTAATTACCCAATGTGTTAAAAGCTTGGGCAATGTTTAGTGGAAAGTTATAGCAACCTCCTACCAATTTGGTCACTGCCCAGTTCCGGCCCTTCTCTATGCAGATGGTGCTGTCCTTATGGTTTGGACTCCTCTAGGTTTGCAACGGTTACTCACCCACTTTGTAGATTATATGCAGGATATAGGTATTCTAGTAAATCTAGGTAACATTTATAATAAAATGTGGGAGGAGATCCTTGATGTGGTGTGGCCTTATGACTGGTGGCACAAAGATTAACTTTACTTCATCTTTTTCTTATTTGAGCATTTTGTTTGAGAATTATGGATCCTGGAAACAGCCTTTTAATACCAGGAAGTTATACTTCATGAAGGCAACCACAGCACTGTCTAACTTTGCAACAAAACTTGGTAAGAAGCCCCCTAATAAAATGTTAATGCCAAGTGTCTGTTGCCAGCTCTATAAGGGATGGGAATTTGGGGATACAGCAATAGTAAACTCCCCCCTCAACTATTAGAAAATTCCTTTCTTAGGAATCTTCTCTCTGTACCCCAGAGCAGCTCCTCATTCATCTGCCATTCTGAACTTGGGGATCCCTTTATATCAGACACAGCCAGATTTCAGTCATTCCTTCACTGACATAAGTTTTGGAATACTAAATCTTGGGGTCATTGGGGATTGCCTTAAAACATCTTCCTTTTTTTCAAATCCCCTGGCTGTACATCAAAATAATCTGTCTGGACTTGGGACACCCTGAATATTTTGCCCTTTCTGACACATTAGAGTGTAACAGCTGAAGGGAATTAAAGAAAGCCTGTTTAACTTTGTTTTATGATCTTAGATTGACCACAGAATTTATAAAGTCTAGTCTTCTTAATAATCAAATTATTTTGGTCACATATGACATGCAAGTTTGTGTATAATGCCTGTCACAAGTTTGTTTTAACTTGCTTCAGAGTGGATATATTTTATTGTTTGACAGGCTTTCCTATTCTAAATGACTGGTCTGAAGCTTTAATAAAAAGTAATTGTGACAATACTTCAAATCAAAGAACTCTGCATATTGTCTTTTTTTGTAGATTTTACAAGGATTGAGGAAGAGTTCAATTTTGCCCATTTTACAAGAACTAAAACTTGCACAATGCCACCCTGCTTACTTGTTCCTGCAATATTTACCCACTTTACCTATCTGTTGCACTACCTCAAGTTATTTATGGGCAGTGATCCATTTTAGGAAATCTTTGTACATCTGTAATGATCCTGTTACGCTAGATGAATTCACATGTATTGCGCTGTTTGCACTTGATGATCACAATGTAATTTTAGCTGGTGTTCTTTTTTCTTCTTTAACTGATTTATGTATATTTGTTTTTATTCTCTTAGTGATACAATGTACTGTGTTTTGTATGCTTTTATGAATTTAACAAAAATTTAAATAAAGCTTATTTTGACTTTGACGTTATTAATTATAATTAGTCATCATAATCTTTCATAATACATTGATATTTTTTTTTAAATAGTACATATGCTTTGACTGTCTTCAATGTTTGGCAGCCGGGTTATTGTGCATTTTTTAAAATTTGCTGGTTACCTATTTTCCACCATTTATTCTGTTTGATTTGTATTCTTTCAATCACCAACCACTAGTCAAACCACAGTCATCATCTATACATGACACAAGACTGGTATCTGGTCAGAGATCGGCAAGTTTGCATGTACACTCTGCATCAATCTTACATTTTTACATCTTTGGGATTGATGTTTCAAGCAATTTCAATTTTATGATTTATAAACTTCCAGGATGACATCCATTCTTCAGACATGTTCAAACTGGCCTCCAGTTCAAATATCTTTAAAATGTTAACACAGATTTTTCTTTACAGATCTGGTGTTTTTCATCTACGATCGAAGTGTTTGTAGAAATTCTGAATTGATCAATTTGGACGAGTCAGGATCCACTAACGGGAACACAGGATCATTGACTGTCATGTATGTTTGATGATAAATAGGAGAAATATTTTGCAGTAATGATGAATGCTGACTGAATGCACGGTGCAGGGCAGAACCAAAAGATGTGAACCAATTTCCCTGTTTCATGTGCACATATTGGACAATTTCCAAAATGGATTTCATGTATTTTCTGAAGTTCTTTGGTGAGTGCTGATTTTGAAATATTTTATCATATATAAACATGTTTTCATAGTATCATCAGAAGAATCTGCAAAGTGAGTTTTCCTGGAATTGTTACAGTCGGTCAATTAGTACAATTCTTAATTTGAAGTATTATCTGCATTGTTTGACTTGCGCTATACAATTTTCATTAAGTTACTATACATAGAAGAAAAAGAGTTGATCTTTATTGTACCTGGTGAATTAAAACCATCACAATATAAAATACACACTAGACTTATTCAAAATTGCATTAAAAATCGCATACATAATACAAAAATTATCATTAATAAAAAGATCAACAAAAACATAAATAATTTCCTACTGGCCTCCAAGAGAGCTCGACAAATGCATTGAATGTACAACAGTGTCTCTTGTTTAGAAAAGTCTGCAGTTTGCATCAAACCATGTTATTTTCCATCTAGGAAAGGAACTTCAAATTCAAGTGGAGAGAGAAGTTACAGGGGTGATGAGAAGGAATAGAGTTCAAATTTAAAACAAGCCAGCCATGTGCTTTTTTTAGCCAAGGTGTTCTAGTCATTCGATTGCAAAACTCTTTTTATGTTCTTATTAAGCATCTGAAAATGGCTGGCGATGTTGTGGTACCCTACAAATCATTAAGGCTCACTTTATTTAATGATGATCCTAAATTTATCCTCCAAGAATTATTAGGTCTAGGGCATGCAATTTCTTGCCATATGTGATAATTCATAATATTCACTGTAGCTTCCTTTATTCTTTTAACGAGTTTGATGAATGTCCCTCACCAAACTAATTGCTGAGAAAGGAAGCCAAATTCCAGGCGTACTTGAAATTTCGTAGTGCTGTTTGCCAGCCTAAATAGCCATTTAAGTATAGAAAATTGTATAGAACCTAGTAATTTTGCATCCTCCACTCTACACATTTCAGATTCGTACGTCAGTGATGGAAGACGTTTACTGCTCATCACTCTGGGGGGTGTAATGACGGGATGTTTTAGCAGCATTTGCAATGCAACAGGTCTCGCATTTGCTCGAGTTAGAGCTATAAGCGATGTAAATGCCAATCCGGACTTTTCTTGCCACACAAATTGAAAGAAAAAAAACGAGCGCGGTCACACTGCAAGGAAAATAAAAAGATAAAGTAGTGCAGAAATCAGGCTGAAAACATGGAGCCTCGTATGTTTTCAGTAGTTGGTCAGTGCGCTCGAGGAGGGCTAAACACCAGAAAAGGCATGACTTATGCATGCCTTTCACTAATGAAATCAAGCGGATTTTAAAAGGCAAGTACACAAACCAATGAAAGTGACATGAGTGACATGGGCGTAGTTAAAAGCCCAAAGAGAGATTACGACAGGGATGGAGAGCTTGTGCGCTTGACCTGAAAAAACAATGACATAGATTTTGATTTAGCCACTTGCATATGGGCCTAGAAAGAATTGTGGTTTTCTAAAATGCCTCCTTAGCAAGTATATTTGGAAACACCTTCCTGTTTCTCTTCCAGATAGCATGTTACAGGCTTTTTGAAGTGATTTCAATGGACAAACCCTTATTCTTTTTCATAATAATTTCCACTTTATTTTCTTTTCTAAATATTGAAAAGGGGGAATCATACTCTGGAGCCCACCACTTTGGTGCACAATGTCATCTGCATATAGAGTTATAGGTGGAATTGGCAAGCCAGAGATTCATGTCAGTTATATATATGTTAACAAATAAGGGAGGAGAAATGCATCCTTTTTTTTATTTGACATTAGCCCAAATCCTTGTGTTTACCGTACTTCTGTTGCCCATTTTTACAACCACCCGTGTATCTGCATGAAACATATCAATTGCTTAAAGAGGAGCTGTTGAAATAATCTAGCCTTTAAGCTTCAACAATTGACCTTGCCTTGGAACCTTATCAAAGATTTCAAGTCTACAAAACAGGAATGGAGGGGAGGTTTCTCAGCATGAAACCTCTCTTCCGAGATGGCTAGAGCAGTCAGGTCTGTCCTTGTGCCAAAGCCTTGTTGCAATCTCATTTTATTCATCTGTATGAGATTTAACTGACCCTTCCAGACCTGTAAATGCTTCAATAGTAGTGATGCAAATGTTTTTGCCTCTATCTCTCTCAAGGTAATTAATAATATAATATCATAAAATTTCAGTTTCTGTAAATTTTGAGAAATCAAGCAGCATATTACATTTAGGAGTATTATTGCTAAGTTCTGGTTCAAGTTCTCTCCAAAATATTGTATCACATAGTATAAACAGAAGTCGTCTCTTACAAACATTAAGTTTCATCATTCATGTTGAATTGCAGCTCTTATGAGAGCATTGGAAGTTCACAATTAATTTATTTTATTTCAACTGACTAAAAATATGTGACAAGAGTTTTAGATGTCAATATTGTTCGACATGTGCAATAGGCAAATTAGTCTTTGCTAATGGGAATCATAAGACTCTCCTCAGCAATCAGAGGACATTCAGAACTAAATAAAAATATACATAATTATCAAATGGAGTTTAGACAACAATATGTTTTGGAATTACACTAAAAATAATCGAAAATCTTTACATTAGCTCAGACAAAATATACATTTAAATGATTGTCATCCTTGAGATTAATCACAACATTATTCTGGACCATACACTAAATTGTACACAGATTTTTTGCAATTATTGGACTGTAAATATTATGAGATACGCTCTCAAATTTAGTTCTAATATATGTCCACAAACATTATAGGTTAAGTATTTTGTTAATTTTGTATTTGTAGCTGTAAAACTATTTGATAGCACTAGTATCTGCATTTTGTAGGAATTTGTTCATTGACCTGTAATATTAAAACATATAGGTGGTCATTATGACCCTGGCGGTATTATAACCGCAGGGCCAAAACGACGGGAGCACCGCCAACAGGCTGGCGGTGCCTCCCGGCGTATTTTGACCATGGCGGTAGCGCCGCGGTCGCACCGCCGGTGCTGGCGGTTTACCGCCACATTGGCCCCGGGACTGGGGATTACGACCCCCCTACCGCCAGACTGTTTCTGGCAGTTTGCACCGCCAGGAAGAGGCTGGCGGTAAGGGGTGTCCTGGGGCCCCTGGGGGCCCCTGCACTGCCCATGCCACTGGGTAGTGCAGGGGCCCCCTAACAGGGCCCCGGCCAGCTTTTCACTGTCTGCATAGCAGAAAGTGAAAAGCGCGACGGGTGCAACTGCACCCGTCGCACGGCCACAACACCGCCGGCCGGTTCCATTAGGAGCCAGCTCCTATGTTGCGGCCTCATTCCCGCTGGCCCAACGGGAATGTCATAATGTCGTAATGACCCCCACAATCAGCTGAATGTCAACTTTGCTATTAACATATCTCATTAATAACATACTATAGTCAGCATATGCTGGGATACTGTTATGTCTCCCGTCCATCATTACTCAGGTATAAAAGAGTCATTTCAGACTGCCTTTACCCATGCTTAACTCAGCTAGTGCAAACTCTAGCATACACATAAGTCAACCATGCTAAGTACTACATTTTCGGGTTATGAGCTTATTTGAGTATAGTGATATAATTCTTATCCTGTGTCCAACTGTTTCTTATAAAAGCCATGGATAACCCAGTTGAAGAAAATCAAGAACAAGAGCAACAAATATCATCCTTTGGTCCAGCATTTGTAACTAATAGATCCACCACTTATCCATTGGACCTACTTTTTGTTTTTTGTTCTTCTGGCACTCACCCATGCCATTATTCTTGTGCCAGTAATCTTTCTTTTATTAGTCTTATTTCTCCAATGTGGAAACAACCCAACAATTCAAGAGGACCTTCTCCCGCTGTGCCAAGAGAACTAAACAAATGATGTTCAGTGTCAGATTCATGGCCAAGATATCCCCTATGCTCAACCGTCTTTTGCTATGTTGTCACATTTACACATTCTATTGCACAGTGGTCGGGTTCTCCTTTCCAGATAACTATACAAATGAAATGACTGATTTTCTTTTACAAATTGCTGGTCTCTCTGTCCTTTTCTCTTTTTTTTAAATCTTGTATTAACATTATTTTGAGGAGAGGCTGGTAGGAGGATTTGGAAGGAGGTTTCACATTTCCTATCAGATTAATACTGCAGTATGCCCCTCAGTATATCAATTATAAGGTAGACTCTGGAAAGACATAGCAAGGAAAACATTACATTTAATAATTCAGGAGTTACCTGTGCCAAACAGACAGAAGAAACTACAGAGCATATTAAAAGCCCCTAGCGTCACCTTAGCGCCACCATGGCAACAAAGTTTTGACACTAAGGCGGCGCTAAAGTGGCATTTCTGCCGCACCATATTCATAAAGTGCTGCAATGCATGCATTGTGCTACTTTGTAACCCCTTCCTCCACATTATGCCTGCGCCAGGTATAATGTATGCAAAGGGGTGTTCCGGTGCTAGGAGGCCCACAAAAATGGTGCAGTGAAACTTAAAAGATTTTTGGTGTCATTTTTAACACCTGCTCACAGAAGGAGTTAAAATGACGCTTCATGGTACACTATGGGCCTACTTGCACTTTGCTGCAGTAGTTTAAAAAATTTTCACTCTAGGATAATAAAGCGCCACAATGGCATAAAAAATGTTGACGCTATTGTGCTAACGACCACCATGGTGCGCCGTATTATAAATACGGCACAACCATGGTGTCGTTAAGTGCCGGTAGAGGGCACAGGAAAAGTGGCACACCATAGCTGATGCACCACTTTTTCTTAAATATGGGCCTACCTATTCTGAGGACGTAAGGGTGTGCCAGTATATTACTACTACTTCTTCCCAAATGTATAAACAAACCGACAACTGCTAAGACAATAAACAAATAATTCATTAAATGTTAATGTTTACCTCATTTCAAAATCCCTATTCAAACAACTAAAATGTATCATAAAACATCGTATGAATAGATGTTTCATCTTCTCACCATCATAACTACTAGGTAGGCCATGCTGCCAAGTACACATGTAACTTATCAAATTTAAAGGAGGAGGCACCTAGAAAAAGTGAAGACAATACAAAGATCAGTTTACTGTCAAGTCAGAAGCCACGATTTCTGAGCACAGGGCAGACCCCAAAAGAGATTGTTTGCTACTAGAAATTAACCTGATTCTTACAGCCAGTGTAGTTTATAAAGCTTTCTTGACTTTCCGGTGACTTTCCGGTTATTTCATAACATCTGCTTAATACGCCAAGCTTTCCCAGACTAATAGGTGAAATCAGGTGAGCCCAATAGATGCCACCATTTAGAGATAATACTTCTCTTTACCATCAGCAGTTGGGTGGCAGGTTCATTTTTAAAAGCCGGTGCAATGGTAATATCCAGAGATTCCTCATCAAGTAGTTCCTGAGATGACTTTAACTCATTCCTGTACTCACCTGTTCAAATATTGAGGGCAGGCCAACTGGTGATGTAACCTCCAGGCATCATGGCATAGAACATGGCTGGGAGTGACCAGAAGCGGTACATTGCTAGTCTTCGTTATACAGGGACGTCCTCTGATCTAGGCACAGCAGCTTAATAAGTGGTGCAGAAAAGGTTTCTTCTAACTTATCACAGGCAGAAGGGACTGGTAAAAAAGAAGCTGATACCGCAGTTAGGCAACTCAGATTTTCTGCTTGCTCTTACAAATATTGTTATGCATGGTAAAATGAAGGCATAGGCAGGTGTATAACCAAGTAAAAATAGAAGCCATGTGAGTGATAACTGAGCCAGCTACAAGCTAATACTGAACTATTTGTTTCAGTACGCACCCATACATGGAAACATTGCGGCCCATATTTATGGAGCATTAGCATCGCTTTAGGGTCATTTATTTTGTTGCTAAAGCAGCACCAACTTAACTCCATATTTATATTATGACGCTAGACCCATCTAGCCTCACAATATATACAGTAGGGTTAGAACCATTTCTAGGAAGCGCCAACCCACCTTGCATCAATGAGATGCAAGGTTGGCATTCCCTTCCTAAAAATGTTGCTACCACCCCAGCACCATATTTAACACCCAACGCAGGAATGACACGCAACTAGGAGGCTGGCCCTAAAGCCTTGTCAGACCAGGCGTTAATGTGATGGTAGGCCAATTTCCATGGGGAAACACCATGGAATGGGCACGAAAAAGCCCACCCCAATCCCCAGCATCACCACCTCACACATCAAAGGGACAGTACAGGAGGAGGGAGCCCATCCCAGGCAAGTTGCAGGTAAGTGCATGTGTATGTGTGTGGTGTGCCACTGGGGTCCCCTTACATGGGCCCCCCTGGCTGGCACTGGGTATGTTGGGCTTGTCCTGGGGACACTGGTCCCCTGTGGTGGGCATTGGGGTGGTGTTATGACTCCTGTCTATTCATAGACAGGAGTCATTTTTTGGCTGCTTGTGCTGGCTAACAGCAGATTTTTTGCCGCTAATCAGCCTACCATCATTTTTGACCCATTAGCGCCATTTCTTCTAATGCCATCCCTCACCGGTTAGTATCTTTTTTGAGACACTAGCCATTCCTTAGTGCCATAGTGCATCATTTCTTAACCCCTTAGCTGCTGGGCCGTTCCCCCCCCCAGTGCTGAGCCCTTTTTAGGCTATTTGGGGTAGTTCGCGCTTAGGCCTTCATAACTTTTTGTCCACATAAGCTATCCACGCCAAATTTGCGCCCTTTTTTTCCACCATCCTAGGGATTCTAATGGTACCCAGAGTTCATGGTTTCCCCTGGAGGAGACCAAGAAATTAGCCAAAATACAGTGAAAATTTCGTTTTTTCCAAACAAATTGGAAAAAAGCGCTGCCGAAGAAGGCTTGTGGTTTTTTCCCTGAAAATGACATCAACAAAGGGTTTCTGGTGCTAAAATCACCATCTTCCCACCTTTCAGGAACGGGCAGACTTGAATCAGAAAACCACATTTTTCAACACAAATTCGGCATTTTACTGGGACATACCCTATTTTTACTATTTTTGGTGCTTTCAGCCTCCTTCCAGTTAGTGACAGGAATGGGTGTGAAACCAATGCTGGATCCCGGAAAGCTAAACATTTCTGAAAACTAGACAAAATTCTGAATTCAGTACGGGGTCATTTGTGTAGATCCTACAAGGTTTTCCTACAGAAAATAACAGCTGAAATAAAAAAAATACTGAAATTGAGCTGAAAACAACAGCCATTTATCTTTATGTTTTACTCTGTAACTTTTTCCTGCGATGTCAGATTTTTGAAAGCAATATACCGTTATGTCTGCTGGACTCTTCTGGTTGCGGGGATATAAAGGGCTTGTAGGTTCATCAAGAACCCTAGGTACCCAGAGCCAATAAATGAGCTGCACCCTGCAGTTGGTTTTCATTCTATACTGGGCATACAGCAATTAATTTGCTGAAATATGAAGAGTGAAAAATAGGTATCAAGAAAACCTTTGCATTTCCAAAATGGGCTCAAGATAAGGTTTTGAGGAGCAGTGGTTATTTGCACATCTCTGAATTCCGGGGTGCCCATACTAGCAGGGTATTTCTCAAATAGACATCTTTTTTACACACTCTCTAATATTTGGAAGGAAACAATGTAGAGAAAGATAAGGGGCAATAACACTTGTTTGGCTATTCTATGTTCCCCCAAGTCTCCCGATAAAAATGATACCTCACTTGTGTGGGTAGGCCTAGCGCCCGCAACAGGAAATGCCCCAAAACACAATGTGGACACATCCCATTTTTTAACAGAAAACAGAGCTGTTTTTTGCAAAGTGCCTACCTGTAGATTTTGGCCTCTAGCTCAGCCGTCACCTAGGGAAACCTACCAACCCTGTGCATTTTTGAAAACTAGAGACCTAGGTGAATCCAAGATGGGGTGACTTGTGGGGCTCTGACCAGGTTCTGTTACCCAGAATCCTTTGCAAACCTCAAAATGTGGCTAAAATAACACATTTTCCTCATATTTCTGTGACAGAAAGTTCTCGAATCTGAGAGGAGCCACAAATTTCCTTCCACCCAGCGTTCCTCCAAGTCTCCCGATAAAAATGATACCTCACTTGTGTGGGTAGGCCTAGCGCCCGCGACAGGAAATGCCCCAAAACACAACGTGGACACATCCCATTTTTTGACAGAAAACAGAGCTGTTTTTTGCAAAGTGCCTACCTGTAGATTTTGGCCTCTAGCTCAGCCGTCACCTAGGGAAACCTACCAACCCTGTGCATTTTTGAAAACTAGAGACCTAGGTGAATCCAAGATGGGGTGACTTGTGGGGCTCTGACCAGGTTCTGTTACCCAAAATCCGTTGCAAACCTCAAAATGTGGCTAAAATAACACGTTTTCCTCACATTTCGGTGACAGAAAGTTCTGGAATCTGAGAGGAGCCACAAATGTCCTTCCACGCAGCGTTCCCCCAAGTCTCCCGATAAAAATGATACCTCACTTGTGTGGGTAGGCCTAGCACCCGCGACAGGAAATGCCCCAAAACACAACGTGAACACATCCCATTTTTTCATAGAAAACAGTGCCTACCTGTGGATTTTGGCCTCTAGCTGAGCCGCCACCTGGGGAAACCTAGCAAACCCGCGCATTTTTGAAAACTAGAAACCCAGGGGAATCCAAGATGGGGTGACTTGTGGGGCTCTGACCAGGTTCTGTTACCCAGAATCCTTTGCAAACATCAAAATGTGGCCAAAAAAACACTTTTTACTCTCATTTCAGTGACAGAAAGTTCTGGAATCTGAGAGGAGCCACAAATTTCCTTCCACCCAGCATTCCCCCAAGTCTCCCGATAAAAATGGTACCTCACTTGTGTGGGTAGGCCTGGTACCCGCGACAGGAATAGATCACACAACGGTCAATGTTGGTCCTTACATGAGGCAGCTGTTGACCCTGGGGTGATCCATTCCTGACGCAGGCACTAGGTGTAGGCACTCAAGTGGGGTAGTGTTTTTATCAGAACAGGTGAGGAATAACTGGGTGGTAGGAATTTTGTGGATCCCAGCATATTCCTGTAGTTTGTGTGACAGAAATGCGAGAAAAATAGAGTTTTTATTCAACAATTCAGCTTTGCAGGGTATTCTGGGTAAGAAAACTTTGGGGAATCCACACAAGTCACACCTCTGTGGACTCCTCCGAATGTCTAGTTTCCAGAAATGTTTGGGTTTAGTGTGTTTCTCTATACGGCCGCCGAACCCAGGACCAAAAACACAGGTGCCTGCCTTACAAAACCAGTTTGTTTTGCCATAGATAATTTTGATGTCTCTACAATACGATTTGGGCGGTGGAATTTGGGGCTGAACTAAATTGGGGAGCTCCCAAGAGAGCACTCTCTCTCTCTCTCTGCTTGCCGCCGCATTCACCTGCTCTCTGGGTTGGGCTAACCCACTATTATCCATTTGCACAGACTGCTTGCGAAGGGACAGCAGGACTGTCCTCATCACCTCCCTCATAATGTACTGGAAGAGTAGTTATCGAATGGGACTCCTCCGACTGAAAAATCACTCCCGGAGTCTGCGCCATTGTCCTATCCCTCAGATGCTGTCTCAGTATCTGATGTCTCAGTCTCTGATCCTATGTCAGAGCTGTCCTCTATAACCCGAGTGACGGCAGCAGTCATTCATCAAGATGCCATCTCTGCTATTGGCTAAACTGTTGCTCTAAAACACTAGCCTACGTAGACAGTCACAAAATCGATGGTGTGTGTGAGATACGTGCAACAGTAGAGGCCACCTTACCTTCGCTTCTTCCCTCAATCAGCACGTTCTTTCAAGACACTCAAAAAACAGCTTGTCACATACCATTCGTCACAGTCTTTAGCACCTCCTGCGACCAGTCCAACAATCATTATTGGTGCTCCCACTCCCTCCTACTCGGATTCCCTCATTACCACCCAGCAAAAGTGCCCTTCATCTCTCCATAGCCGCCTTCCACCCCGCACATACATTTCATTTGTTTTATAGCGCAGGTAATGGCTGACTTTACTAATGTACTCAGCTATTTACATAAAATACAGATTTGCTCTTTGCAGTAGGCATATAAACCTTCTGCGCTTTATTATGGCACTAAAACTGCCACTAGACAAGTCTGACCCTTTTGTAGCAGAAACATAATCACAATACTTACTTGACTTTTTTATTGCTGCCTAAAAGCTACAGTTGAAAAGCGTCAGTTGAAGTATGTGCATTGCTTTGAAGACGCAAGCTGCAACTGCAGGACAACTGGTGGCAAATCTATATATATATATATATATATATATATATATATATATATATATATATATCACTTTTATATGTGGGTCTGGTTTTCCTGGGGGCCGATCGCAGGGAAACCACACACATATTGACAAAAGTGATATATATATATATATATATATATATATATATATATATATATATATATATATATAAATCTATCTCTATATATATATCTATCTACATAGATATATCTATAGATAGATCTATAGATATATATAGATATATATACATATATCTATATATATCTATAGATCTATCTATAGATATATCCATGTACATAGATATATCTACATAGATATATCTATATATATAGATCTATATATATATACACACATATATATATATATAGATATATATTTTTTTTAGTTGTATGGTTTCCTTGGGGGCCAAAATGCCCCCCAGGGAAACCCTACAACAACTAAAAAAAATATTGCCCCCACAGGGGGTCGCCCTGCCCACGGGCGACCCACTGTCCATTTTTTTTTTTTTTTAACACAAATTTGCCCCGGGCAGGGGGCGCGATAGCGCTCCCCCCAGGGAGCACCTACCTTTAAAAAAATATATATATATGCCCCCGGGGGTCTGCCCGTTTTCCGAGGGAGCCGACCCCCCCAAGTGAAATCCCTGGTGTCTAGTGGTGTTTCCTGGCCCCCGATCGCAGCTGTGCTGCGATCTTTTCAGAAGGCCTCGTAAGAAAGGGGAGACTCTCCACTTTCTTACGAGGCCTTCCTGAAACTGTTTCCTGGCCTCCGATCGCAGCTGTGCTGCGGTCGTGTTTCCTGGCCCCCGATCGCAGCACAGCTGCGATCGGGGGCCAGGAAACACTTTCAGGAAGGCCTCGTAAGAAAGGGGAGAGTCTCCCCTTTCTTACAAGGCCTTCCCGAACGTGGGGAAGGCCGTTTGTGGCAGTTTTCCCCATTGGAGCAGGAAGTGGCCGCAAGGCTGCTTCCTGCTCCGATGGGGAAATCAACATTGTAACGTCACAAAGGGGCGGGTGGGGGGTAGGGGTGAGACACGGATAAAAAAAAGGGATGAAAAAAAAATGGTGACGGCCACTGGTCGTGACCCGCACCAGGGAGGTAGTGTGGGCGTCGGCCAGTGGCCAACGCCCGCACTTAAGCGGTTAAATATGGCGCATGGATGGATTTAGGGAATGGTTTTACCTTGTGTTAAAAAAATAAACGCAATTTTTCATGTATATGGGCCTGAGCTTTTCACATTCATGCATTTCCAAACCATGAATCTGATTTGTTTGCAACAGAAATTCCAGATCTCCAAAGAAACAAACAATTCACACTGGGTCCCATTATCTCCTGTTAGAATCACAAGCATGTGCACAGAGGCCTCCAACTTTACAGGTTGCCTCATGAAAGCAGAATGTACCCCTCAGTAGATATTTGCTCAAATGATGACAGACTGGTCCATGATGTCTTGTCTGACTTTACTTACTGCCAAAGTATGTTATTATGGACACAATGACGAGGCAAACCATATTTGATATAAATGAAGTGTTGTTACAGTAAGGGTTATATCCCTTCCAGTTCCGATTGAGGTGGGGTCATGAAATGCATTGCTTTATAGTAAGTTTTGTATACAGTCGCAGATCCATTGTTTTCTAATTGTTTCTAATTGTAATATTGGCTCTAGGACATTATTCTCTTGTCAGTTCTTGTAACAGTCTTATTTCTCCTGTATGAACACAACCCAGGAAGTCATGTATTGTATTTACTTTAATAAAACAAAACAATATTTATTCTGAGCATTTATAATACATTAAAATCATAAAGAGACATCACCTATGTTGTTTTGTGTAGTTTGTTCTTATTTGCAATTCCTAGAAGTGACTTTGTGAAAAGTCAACATCCTATTTCTGGAAAAATGAGTCATAAAGGATCTACACACCCCAGTCCAATTTTTAAATTGCTTTGGACAGGAGCTCTTTGTGAAAGTTCTTCCAATCTGTCCCTTTAAGTGCTTTGGATCTATGTTACTTAATTGTCCCATTTAATGCTTTTTTGATGCATTAATTATCACAGTCCATAGATTTGTAATAATCTCCTTAGTTTCAGACACTGAAGAGGTGCATTTCGACTTCTCCATAGGGACATGATTCTATTAAAAAAAAGTATGGATGTTGCTTTGTTCAATTCTTCGAAATCATGGGGCAATTAGGCCCATATTTATACTTTTTCTGCACAGCACTTGCGTCACTTTTTGACGCAAAAGCAGCTCAAACTTACAAAATATAATTGTATTTTGTAAGTTTGAAGTTTGCGTCGCTTTTGCGTAAAAAATTTACGTAAATGCGGCACTATAAAAAAGTATAAATATGGGCCCTAGTGCCCTTTAATATTCCTGATGGTCGACGTAAGCTCTTCTCATACCCTAGGGAGTGACCGGTTTTAAATGAATCTTATACGCCAAGGTATATTTTCTGCAGGCAAATCCTTCCTATTTGTGCATAAAGCAGCTTTAGTCAGACTGCATAACACGTCTTTTACGTCACAGGCTCTTTCTTTAGCTGCTGTTTATGGTAGCAGAACCCAGCATGGTTCTAGGCCTCTCTACTGCTGCTAGCCTGACAGCACTGGGACTGGGAAGTCTGCCAACTTGCCGAATTGTGCAGCGTTTATATCGAACTCGTGTCAATGCTTACTTCTGAGTGTACTGTCAACACCAAGAAACACTTCTATCCTTAATGCTGCTTTTTTTAAAAGCACTTCGCTAATGAGACATCGTTCCCACTATTATACGCCACATTGGCCTGTTTTACCTAGCATAGGGAGGGAGATTAAATAAAGCTAACCAGACATTTACCCAAGTTTCTACTAGCATTGTTCTAATAATATGGCAACATCGGTGGAATAAGAAAGTGCCTTTTCGGTGAAAATACATCTTTTTATTGACAAGAATTTCCAGTTTCAAAGAAAGCATGGGTTCCATAATACAAAGATCCATTGCTTCAAAAGAATAATATATTTAAATTATTTTTCCTTGAAATACATTCATCTACTGTTTTACTTCCCAAATAATAATTTTACTCCCAACTTCTAGCAGTAGGATGTAAAATACTGTCACTTGAAAACCTTGTTTAGAGCCCCTGGCCACCCATCATCTACCGTCTCTAAAATTTGCAAAGGACCCACGTCTGGGCATGCCCTGGTCACTTAGGGTGAACATAGCAACACGAAAAGATGATGGGCGGAGTGCTGAAACTTTTTAAACACTCACCCCCAGTCACAGCTGGACTGTTCCAATGGGGAGCAGGGTTAAGACAGATTTGCATATGGCTGGGTCCAAACTGGAGTGTAGTGGCGAGCAAAATAACAATGGATTTAACCCAGATCTGTGACTGGGGGTGAGTGTTTGAAAAGTTTCAAGACTCCATCCATTATTTTATTTTGTGATGTGGCTATGTGCACCTTAAATGGCTATGGTATGCCCAAATGGGGGTCCCTTGCCTGCTGTGCCACTGGATTCAAGCTAGCCTGGCTGATAAGGGGTGATACCCTGAAACCGGTCCCAGGATGCTTGTTTCTGGTCCAGGGAGGCCCTGGCTTGGCAGTTCGGGCTGAACTGTTCCCATGGGGAGAAGGGTCAAGACTGATTCGCATATGGCTGGGTCCAAACTGGGGTGACATGGCAAGCAAAATAAAGATTGATTTAACCCAGATCTGTGACTGGAGGTGAGTGTTTGAAAAGTATCAACATTCCATTCATCATTTCATTTTGTGATGTGGCTATGTGTGCCATAAGTGGCTAGGGTATGCCCAGATGAGGGTCCCTTGTTCGTGTGCCACTGAATTCAAGGTAGCCTGGCTGATGAGGGTTGATACCCTGAAACCAGTCCCAGGATGTTTGCTTCTGGGTCAGGGAGGGCCTGATTTGGCAGTTTGTGCTGGACTGTTCCCAGGGGGAGCAGGGTCAAGATTGATTTGCATATGGCTGGGTGTAAACTGGGGTGACGTGACGAGCAAAATAACAATGGATTTTACCCCGACCCGTGACAGGGGTTGCATGTTTGAAAAGTTTCAACACTCCATCCATCATTTTATTTTTTTATTTTGAGATGTTGCTATATCCTGTTATCAAATCATGAAGAGACTACAGTTTGGATTACCATTTTTTAGGTCCAAGACCATAAAGAAGGATTTAATCCCATATATGAGTTTACACTAGTTCGCTTCATGCATTTTATTCAGTCATGTATCTGTCTTGGACAGGATCTGATCTCTTTCCCTGCTTGCTCCTTTAGTGCACTGTAACATTCTGTTATCAACACTGTTCTGTTTCTCTGTATTCTGTGGTGACTCTTTTTGTATTTCCATGTTACTTGTGTTAGACACATCTTCTTTACATAAGTCAGTGGTGCAAAGCAAGGCCTCCCAGCCAGTTACTGTTTTGTGCCACAACGCAGAGCAAAACAAATCTATCTTCCTGGCTAAAGTTGATTTTCCCTCAATGTAGCCACCACCCAGTGTTTTATTCTCTAGAATATGCGTCAGAGAAGCCGGGGTGGGGAAGCCACTTTTCCACCTTGTTTTATGAGTGTTCTGTTTGTCTATTTTCCTGAATCTTATTTGAAGGCCAGACACAGGAGGATAAGGTGTGTTATCTGTCAGCCATAAACATGATGCACAAATAACACATTTTAAAGAACGGCTCCGGGGATTATTGGTTGCAAAATAGGTAAGGGGTCACATGCATGACGTCTTTCATTTTCATCTGCAACAGTCACAATGTTACAAAGTGGCATAAACGTCCAATTAATTCCTCCCTCTGCATGCCTCCCATATCACAGTTTGCTTCATGTTTTCTGGTTCAAATATTGCATTTCGTAGTTCATTCCTCCTTTACCCATGAGACTAAACTTTCAGAACATAGCTGCTTTAAACTGTTGGCCGGTCAAATATTTGGTGGTCAACGCACTGTCTAACACGGCAGCAACCATCGGTCTCAGTCTGAATATAATATATTTACGTTTCTGCCACCCTTTCCTTTTAAACTTGTCAATTACTAACACTGTCCTTGTGTACAGCGCTGCCCTTGAACGAAAACATTTAAGCACATCTAAACTTCTACAGGTTAACGATTCTTGAGACCTGTGGAAAAAGCTACTTGGTCTCTGTCATGTAATGATGTTTGTGTCGTTCATGATGAACCTACTGTAGTGTATTCCTACTCTAAAGGGTTTGGGTCAGCGACCTTCAGCCATTGGCTTCTTTGTCTCAGGAATCCTCATCCAGCGCCTTGAGACATTGTCACTCACACCTTGGATCAGTCCACACAAGAAGTTGGCTCTCAACTTTGTTTCTAATGACTGTTTAGGTGGATTTTTCGGTCTCCATTAGAATGCATAACAGACTATTTCACACTATGTCATCGCTCATTGAATTCTTTAGTTCACTCATGCCTTGATTTCACGAGGAAATCCATATTTTAATTGATTTTCCCTGCAGCAGGCACTTTTAGGCCTGGCTTACATACAACTTCAGCTGTTTCGCCAACCTCAGGTAGTCAATAAAAAAATTAATAAATAAAAAAACATACATAGAGGGGTTTTCAGTCAGCCCTCTTCATCTATCTATTCAGCTCTCGTTCACATTTTACTTCTGCTCACCACAATCTACAGCAATAGGTCACCAAACTTCGGTCACCTGCTTAAAAACAAGGACACTTCAATGCTAGGGCTATAGGCCTCATATTTTAAGTTTCTGGTACCTTTTTCTTCAATTTTTTTAGTGAGCTTTCTGCATTTAAAATATGCCCTCGGGTTACAATAATTCAAATCCAATTGTTTATTTTGTGTGTGCTAATCAGATTCATATTTTCTTATTCTCTGCATGATAGGAAGCACCTTTACTGTTGTATTAATTAAAGTTATATGTGAGGGTTAGTTTTCAAATTAAACACTTTATTGTAATATATCGCCACACGTTTGGGCAGTGGTATGTTCTGGTATTTTTCCTTCTTTGAATTTTTGTGCCAAAATGTCTCAATATTTTTAAATAAAATCATCACACCATCTTGCCATGCCAGGCCAGGCCAGGCCAGACCTGTTGGCTTTTCCAAAGCTTGTTTCTGCTATTGTCAGTGCTTGAATGCAAGCATAAAGGCTTTAGTCCTTGACAACACGTGTTATTCGTGTTGTTCTTTTTCTAACTCAACAAGGCTGTCACTTTCCAGCAAGCCTTCTCCCAATAGGCTCTCTTCTTTACCATTCTCAGGCCCAGATGTATTAAAAGTCACGCCGTACAACGCTGTGTTAATCTTAGGTGCTGCATTGCATAAATGATGAACAAATTCAGAGCATCCTTTTTATAAATAGGTACAACCTAAAGATAAAATATTCAATTATTGCACCATAAAACCCATCTTGAAGCAACATTAATCATTGTGCTGTGGCGCACCTGGCTAGTTTTGATGGCGCACAGTTTGGGAACCACTGCCTTAAGACCACAGAAAATCCTCCACAACTGCAGATTTTCACAACTTGCAAGCAATTCTTAGAATCAGTAGGTGCATTTTATAGTTTTAGTTGTCTTTTGTTGCACTTCAGTAGGTGTGCATAGAACTTTGATATCGTAACCTGACATGAAGATTAAAGAAATAGACCTATATGTTTTCCCATAGACACAGAATGGGGAAGACACGTGATACATCAGGCCCATAGGGAGGTGATAGCTAAGTGGATTTAATGCTTAAATTGTTCACACTGTACAGGTGGTTTTACATATGTGCTTTTACATATGTGTTTTTACATATGGTTTCATTATAATCAGGGCTCCTGGTTTTGTGGTATATATATTTATTTTTACATTTCCATCCGTATTTATTCATATTTATTTTTTGCTAATGTTATATGTATTTACCCATGTTTATTTTAGGTTTTGTGAACACGGATAGCTGAAACTAATATATTTCCACATTTGTTTAAGCAATTAATCTACATTCTTATTTGAACATCTGTCAGGTTTCAGAGATATGAAGACCAACAGATGATAAATCAAAACACATATAAGAAAATGTGAAACTTTTTAGTATTCAATCTTATGCATATATACTGCTGTTTAAGCCTTATTTCTAACATTTCTTTTTTTTCTAACCCCCTTACCTTTCAATCCACATAGCTATGGGCCTAACAAGTCATGATTGCCAGTGTTTAGAATCCCTCAAAAACAGCCTGATAATCGTTTCGATCCACATTTAAAAAGAAATACAGGAAGGAAAATAAATGTTTTTCTGTTTGTATTTTCTGTAAAAATCAGTAAAAACTGAAACAGTGAGCCTTAATTATAATACAGCAAATCAAAATAAAAGAATTAAATATATCATAAAATCGGTAATGGTAGAAATTATAATAATACTGAGGGGAGCATTATTTAATTCCACTGGAGGTTCTGGTGGTCCTATCTACTGTGGGTGGCATTTATCTGACTAAATTAAAGTGAATGTTTCCTTTGTCTTCTATTTATTTATTAATATCCTGTATTTATAAAGAAGATCACAAAGCTAGGAGCTGCCACAGAGCACTTTCTGTGGGACAACAAAAATATTGAAGTAGCATGAATAGTTTTTTAGGTCAAGCTATGAAGAGTTCTAATCTAATGTGATTTGACAAACCACTGACACTGTCTTCTAATGCCTTGCACCAGTCTAGGAAGAAAAAAAAGTGGATTAAGCCTTATGCAACTGATGAGACTAAAGTGCCTTGGATAGATCTGATGGGGTCCGAGATGAAGGTAGAGTTTTAATTTTTGTCTGAGTTTAATTGGTGGTTCTTCAGGTCTTTCTGTACCCTTCCAACATGTTTTGGAAGTCCTAGGTGTGCATGCAAGTTGTTCCATAGAGACAACTTTGAGTACTCTGAATTAATTGTGTATGTGTAGCCCCCAGTTGAGAACGTTGTGCCAGGATGCCCTAAGGTACCCCAAAGACCGGAAAAGCTGTAGGATCTTGAAAAGATATCTCCTTGCACAGGTATGCAACTGCATGCATTTCAGGCATAATAGGTGACCTTTCTTTGACAAGAGGCAATGATAGTGTTTGAGGGTTGGTTTGATATGATCATAGCATTGCAAGGTGAAGGTGACCTACGCAGTCTAGTTCTGAGTCTTTTGGAGTTTGATAAAATCCTTTTTAGACACTCTTGTAAACGTTTTAGGAGTCATCCATGGGATAATACAACCATGACACATGGAAGGTTATTTTTTGTTGAATTGTCAACTGAAGGAGAAGTCCACAAAGTTATACTAGTTGATAAAATACATTATTTTTCACATAACTAACTTGGCACATCTTCCATGCTGGGTCTCTGTCTTCTAAATGATACATTGACAAGACAGCCAAAATAAATCAAATCAGGAATCACATGTCAACTTTAACTCAGGAGAGATATATCTAACAATAATCGGGAATCACTTCTTAAACATAAATACTAGTAATGCTTGAAATGTAACTTTCGGAGAAGAGTTTTCCTTTAAGGATCCTGGGCAGCTTTTAAAAAAGGTTCTTCATTTAAAAGCAATCACAGGCATTGTAGTCTGATCCCCTTTGCAAGCCAAAATCCACTTAATTGTGACCATTCGGAATGCCTCACACAATTTGCAATCTACATAACGAATGTTATTTAGGAATGTCGGATAGTGACTCACTCCTGTTCGTAATTTTGCAAGCTAACATATAAGTACATAGTTCGCTTTGTAAAATTCTATACTGATCACAAAAATGTCAGTCACAAATTGCGACTAGAACAATGATATATTTGGGCAGGTATGCTGATATTGTTAACCACAGATCACGTGAGAAAGCCCCCGCCTGAATAACTTCTATAAAAAGCAGTGGCAATGATAATAAACAAGCTTGAATCTTGGAGAGCTGCACAAAAACCTATTCATCAGTCTTCTACTTAAAATTGGATTCCATTTCCCTGCAGCAATTAGTAACCTAGCTAACACGCACTTTATTTGCTTCTCGGTCTAATAACATTTTTATGTGCTACTTTTGCCTTCTTTTGTGAGAGTCGATATTTTTCTTTGCTTTTTACACTTCGTTCGTGAGGAGACATAGGTGTTTGTTATTTTTGGACGCCCCTGTTATTAACCAAACCTCATGCTTTTAATTACAACAAACGAGGTAGGTAACCTCAGTATAATTCTACATAAACTTGTGCAAGTCTCTTAGCCTGAAAGCATGAGGCTGAATTTAGAGCACTTAGTTTTCACTTCTATAATGCATTTTTTCTGAATAACGTGGTCTTCGGCCAATACACCTTTTTTCTGGAAGCAGCATCTGAACATATTTGGTTGTGCAACTACAGAACTGAAGAAACTTGGCTGAATTAACTACCTCTAATTTATATCAACATAGATTAGTTTTTCAAACGTTTGCCAAAAAGGCCTCGATCATGACGTTTAATATAAATGAATAATAATCACCACACCCAGTAAGTGCCAATAACCTGATGTCTGTAATTACCGGGTATATTAAATGCCACCTATTCCGATGTGTGAAGTTTCCATGTTGCATGTTTCGTCTTTTATAGTAATTTATTTTAGACAAATGTTGCCCTGTATTTTCCTGACAAAATGTGTCAGTGGGAAATTTAGGGTGTGTGGCATTTGGCCCCCAACAAACTGCAATTACCACAAAAATTGGAATCCCGCTTCAGCCTCCAGCTCCTGGTTGCTCACAGACAGGGGTTTCAAATGAAGGCTATCAGCTAGCAGTGAAAATATACTGTTTGTGATGTGTTTGCTAATTTTTCCTAGTAATCTAAGTTTTCCTTCTAGGCTTCATTATAAAGTTGTTGTTAGAGGTCTACCAGTGAAGCACTATGCTGCAACCAGCGCTCCCATACTACCCACCAAAGAATGGTGGTGAGTGGGGAAGGAATGGTAACTTTCACCAAACCCATGTAGTGGCCGACCAATACATCTTGAGTGCATGTGTGACTCATTTGTCACACAGATAAGGTACATTGCCAGTGTTATCGATCACCAGGTTTCTATTCATTGGATTTGTCAGAATAGCATGACTATAGTTTAGATATAAAGTATAATTCAATCACACCTTGATTTCCTGGCATAATTGTGGCAGCAGCCATAGAGAAAATAGCAACTCCGCCCACAACTTGCTGGTGCTTTGATTGCTTTACGATATGTTTAATCAGCATGTGAATGCCACATTTATTTTTTTGGAATGATCTTGTTGCACTTTTAGAATCTGGTAAGCCTTTTCGCATGGTTTAGGGATTCCTCATTGACTGTAGCCATAGTGGTCTTGCTTCACTATGTGCTTTTTCAGTGAAGTTAAGATCAGACTGCTGGATGTATAGGTGATGTATGAGACTTTATTAGTGCCACTGAAATCTGTTACATCCATACTGAGAGTTTACCATAGGTGGCAAGCCACCTGAGGAAGGTGGTGCACTCATCATTCAGACAGGCAGCATGTTGCAGGATGCAGTCGTGGCTTGCTCCTGTTTAAAAGGGTGGGGCCGGGGGGGAGCGGGACATTTAGTAATAAAAATAAAAAAAAATAAAAAAAACTTACCTCATCCGTCCGCAGCTGCGACGCGCTGCTCCTCTTTCCCTCATGGTCGCTACAGGAACAGTCTCCCAGCCTGCCCTGCGCCAATCCTGACACTGCTAAGAGCATGGCAGACTGGGAGCCTGTGTAGGCTCTCGCCAGACTGGAGAAAGCTTACAGAGCAGTTGTGTTTGGCCGGCCCGAGACGGCCGGCCAAACACACATGTGCTCTGAAGGGAGTGTTCTGTGCACTCCCCTCCGAGGCTGTCATCCCCTATGCCCCACTTCTTTCACCATGAAGGAACAATAAACCTAGTTTAATATTCCTTTGTGGTGAAAGCTTCGCAGCTTCTGTTGCTGGCGGGTGGAGGGGACGCTCCTCTGCCCTTATGGAGGAGCCACCCCTGGCAGGATGCCACACTCAACATGTAGCTGGGCATCCTTGCGACAAAAACACACCAGCATTTCCGTTGTCATCTGGAAGGGTGATCCCTGACCACAAGGATTGTCTGCAGGGAAGAGCAATGCCAGAACATTCTGAATCAGAAAGATGTCTAAGATGCCAAATTTGTGCTTCTTCTGTGTCATGTTAGCATAGAGGGGTGTGGTTAAGCCTTATGGATTGTCATTTCTGAGATGGTGGTCAGTCTAGGAATTTCTGCTTGACAATCCCAATTTAAGATTAAGCCGAGTCATTTCCTTTGATGCAAGTTTCTGTTTCTTCTCCTTTGATGTCAGTTTCTGTTTGAATATTTAGGGGACATTAACAAGTTGTTAATGCATCATAATTCACTAATTCACTTATCTTTTTGTCAAGTTCCTCACTGACTTGCTACCATTTTTGTCCCTGAATTTTGTTCCTCGCAGGCAGAATTCAATTTGGAGTTTCTATCGGAAGCCTTTGTTTGACCCCGTCCCCTTCCCTGGTAGCTAGTGTAAGCACCTTGCTTATCTACTTCTCCAGAATGTTCAGCTTCAATCAAAAAGACAGAAGAGTGCTGTGGACCCTTTGTGTCATTTTCATCCTAACTGGAACCCTTTTAAAAGGACACTTGAAATATTTAGGGGGTCATTATGAGTTTGGCGAACCGAAAAGGCCATCCGCTAACTCTCATGGTCAGGTTACCACCTGTGCTGTCCTTTTCCCGCTGGCCCCATTAACAGTTTCCTGCTGTGTCAGTGGGCAGAAACAGAGTTTCTAACGCCTGGCCCAGTGGGAAGCGGCCTACATCATTGATGCCAGCTCATAATAGAGCCAGCGACAATGCTGTAGTGCATAGGGTGCACCAGCACCCATCGCAATTTTTACTGTCTGCAAAGCAGACATTGAAAACTGCAACGGGGCTGGCCAGGGGGGCCCCTGCACTGCCCATGCCGAGTGCATGGGCAGTGCACAGGCCCCCATGGGGCACCCTGCACCCCGTCCCCACCAGCCTTTACATTGCAGGGCTACCGCAATGTAAGTGCCGGCACGGGGGGACTCGTAATCCCCGGAGCAGCGCTACCTGCAGTGCTGCCCTGGCAGATTAGGACGGCCAGCCCCTCCAGCGGAGGAGAAGTGGCGGTGCTAGTGGTCCGACCATGTCGCAACCCCGCAGGCGTAATGTGGCTGTCGGACTGCCACATTGGCTGCTGTCTGACCACCACCATGGCCGTGGCAGTCTTAAGACTGCCAGGGTAATAATGAGGCCCTTAATGTGTACTACTAAGTACACTGTGGCACAGTGATTACGAGTCGCCCTTTCCTTGAGCAACAGGACTTTCACAGCATCCAGTCTTTGGCAATAGTATCCTTTCCCAGTTACGTAGCAATAGATATGTGGTGCACTATTGGTGTGCTATAGTTCATGTAGCACCTTATGATCATTGTAGTAGGCAAAGTTGTTTGAGGAATCAGGTGTGTTGGGTGGACATTTTAGCTACTCACAGGAATCTGGAAACATGTTGTGCACACAAGTTTGAGATATAATATGACGTAGTTGTTCTGTTGGCTTTGTGAGGGAAGAAGGCGTGAGTAAGGCATGTGCTATTACAATGGCAATACTTTGCTGATGATGTGGATTTTAGAGTAGATTTTTGGTGCAACAATATCAGCAATAACAATATATATTACTTAGACTGCACATGTTTCAATAGGTTATTACAAGCATTGAAAACAACAGTTCATAGGTCACCAACACTCTCAAATTAGGAGAAGGCAGATGAAACAGTAAGAATGTTTCCTATGTTCAGTCATGTACCACAGCTGAAGGTATATTGCTGTGGTATGCTACCTTTTCATAGCTTATACTAAGGGTTTGCCTGTGAGAGATTCAGTTCTTCAAAATGCATTCACAGCCTTCTGTGGAACTTGTTAAATTCTGATAGTAGTAACCTTTCCATCATTACTAATTGACATAGCTTTAAAGAATGTACATAGGTCACTGAGGATGGAATGGTTAACTTAGTTTAGACAAAATTGTTGTATGGGCTCATTGCAACAGTTCTCTGGTTGAGATTGGTTGTGATGAAATATTTACCTAAAGCTGTGATATATAAGTTGCTTGAGGATCCTACCAGCATGCATTAAATCTCTTAAACATTGTCAGTGGCAAGACACTTAAGTAAAGTGTTGACATATAACTAGCTTGATTATCCTGTAGGCGTACAGACAAGAAATAAACATTTACAAAAGGCAGAATCTATACGTATTTGCATCTACCTTGCCAGGTCTCTCAAGAGACGGGAAAAAGGTAAAAAAGTGTTAGTGAGATATTTCAGTGAAAGTTTTTGGAAGAATTGAAGGTTTATATGTTTAATGTAGTTTTCACTTTTAGACTGCTTCTGCTTTCTGGCACAATATGACTGCTAAATGGACGTGACGTCACCTCTGTATAGAAAAGTGTAGAATATATAACCGGACTTGCAGTTACTTTTCTATGGTGCTAATGAGTGAGACCTTCTTGATTATTGCTTGCAGGTGCTTTGTTTTTATGACCACAGTGTTTCTTGCTTCATGTTATTCCTCCATTAGACATCGCACCAATGGTTTATGATTTCTTACAAGTTGCACTTGGGATGTGGCTTGGCACAGTACATTTACAATTTCCTTATCGTTTTACTTTTTGATGTTTATGTGGATTTGTATACATGTTTGGAGGCTTGATAAAGTCCATGGGATGAAACATATGTCAGCTGCTGCTTTGTGAAGGTTGAATCAAAATCCATATTGACCTGTGAAAATAAACCAGTACTTCATTACAAGGAACCAGACTGTCTGATTGAAACTCAATCTACTTTTGGACAGCCTGCTTGGGGATTCTGTTGTGTTAGTTGTTCACAGCAGGTGGTGGCTGCTTGTAGAGGGTTGGATGCAGACCCCCCACTGATCAAAGGACATGTGCAGGGGAGAGGTGGTTGGTTGCCCTTACCAGGATTGTGCACAAAGGCCCTGTCAGGATCAACCGTGAGAGGGTTGGTGGCAGGCCGTTTGACCCCTCACAAGTGAAGACTATGTGCAGTGGGGGAGTTAAATATGATTTTAAAAATCCAAGAAATTTACTGAAAAAAACAAAGGTTAAAGTGATGTGATAGTTAGGTATAGGTAGTAAGATAGTCCCTAGGTTGAAGTTTTAAAGTTATAGTTAGGTGTAGTTAAGGATCTTAGCTCATAATAAAACATTTTTAAAAATTCACAAAAAAAAACAAAGGCTATAATAATTTTATAGTTAGGTGTTGAAATAAGATAACAATATTTAAAAACCAAAGAAACACTGAAATTCACCTGTATTGTTTTCTGAGCAAAATACAAATTGTGCCCCCACCATGCAGTGGTTATGACCTCACATATTGCATCACTCATGAAATGTTAAATGATATCATTGATGACATCACTGAAGACATCTCAAATGGATTAATTGATGAAATCACACAGGGCATCATGCAATCATTGGGACACTGTCCTACAGGGTTGGCAGGTGTTGGGCAGGTATGTAAAAGTTAGTGAAGTTTGTCGAGGCAGGTGAGGCAGATATTGTGCAATTGTTTGTATCGATGTGGGAGAAGTTTGAATAGTGCCTCTTTGTAGCTGGAGAGCAAGTAGAGGTCTTTGAGATGTGGGTGGTGTGGGTGTGGGTGGATTGTGAGTGTGAATCTGGCAGCTGAGTTCTCTATGGTCTGGAGTATTCTGGTTAGTTGTGCATTAATTCCTACATAGAGGGAGTTGCATTGTCTTGCTAGTGTTGAGGGCCTGGGTGATGGGCAGCCACTTAAAAATCTTCTTGAGCATCGTGAGTGTGAATAAACAGGAGGCAAAGGCTGCTTTCACTCGGCCTGTCACAACGAGCTGGTTGTTAACTACCATTCCAAGGTACTTTGCATGGGTGGTTGGGTTGGGTGTGGGTCCGTGATCAGCAGGCCTCCTGGTGGAGTCCCATAGGGAGGTGTCTTTGGCAAAGATGACTGCTTCCGTCTTGTCTTTCTTAAGCTTGAGGCAGTTTGTTTTCTTCTATCTGATAATTTTAGACATGCAGACGGAGAAATTGGTCTAGGTGTTTGATGTTTTGATGGAGAGGAAGAGGAGGAGTTTCTGCATAGTATATACTGTTTGTTCCACGGTCATGAATGATGCTGGTGAGTGGGGCAATGGAGGCCTAAGGCAAACAACCTTAGAGCCATGCTGCCAACGCCAGGGTGAGGTAAGCTATCTTTAAGTGTGTCACCCCTACATTACTCAACAATATGTCTCAAAATCTTCAACAAAGTTCTGGAAAAAAACATCCATTCCTTATAAATGTCCTTATTCCATAGAAATTTCCATCGTACTGTATTACAACTATTTAACATGAGGATAATCTCTTGTCAACCAAAGCTTTGGTCTTTCTAGCAGATTTTGGAGCAGGCTTTGACTTCACCCTCAACCTACTTTCAAACATACCTCTATGATGGGGGTCATGTGTGATTTTTGAATACCTCTCTGCCGTGCATTACTAAGTGAAGGTAAATTAGTGTCAGGCTTGCAAGGCAGTTCTGAAGTCTGCTTCAAGGGAAAGGTTCACTTTGTGGAGCAGAATACCTTGTCATCAGATGGTTTGTGTCTTTTTGTAGCTTAATAGTATAAAGCTGAGAGGAGTGTCAATGTAGACTACTTGAAATGTTGTGAAATTGAATAGTTGTATTAAAGCCATCAAGGTTCATTGTTGAAAGTCATTTGTAGTTATCTTCTTCACACAAAGTGATATAAAATGAAGTAGTTTATTGTAGTCAAATAATCATGTATCAACAGGGGCACAGGTGTAGTTGGCACTCATGGAATGCAATGCTTATGACATTCCTCCATTCCATGATGTATCAACACTCCATCTAACAAATCATAACACATCTCCCCTTTTTTTATAAAAAGAAATACAACTTCTTATTTCAATTTAACCATGGACCATTACTTACATACGGTCATTATTCAATAACACCAACTCTCCCACCAACACAAAAATAGATTCATACATACAATAAAAAAATCAAGAGAAAACAATTATATATAAAAAATAAAGTTTATATTAAAATACATTAACCTCCCTTATATCTGTCTGAAAAAATCTTATCATTTTTTGGTGTAAATCTGATTTGAGCCTTTCTTCTTACAGAATTATCCAGCTTATCCATTCTTGAATCATCACATGCCCTTTTCCAGGTAATGTTACTGTAGGCATCAGGAATTATTGACACACAGGTAGTGCTCCAGCAATTGCCATCTGACAACTTCATAGAATTCTTCCATAACTCACCTGAGTTGGTTCTTTAAATTTAGATAGACCCTTCCCAACCAAAATAGAATTTTTAACACGCACCCAGTCTTACATTCTTTCTATTTTCTAACACTTCTTTTCAATTCCATTCTTTCCAAATTGGTAAAATTAGACTTCCTTTCAGCATATCTCTACCATTCACAAATATCTCCTTTTTCAAAAACAGTTGAACCACTCAAAAAGGGCAAAAGTTTAATCACAGCTTTCCTCCCGCTCATCAATTCAGATGCAGTTCTGCCATTGACAGTGTGTGGTGTAGTGTAGTGTGACCAAACCAACTCCTTGACACCCTCACCTGCATCCATATTGCTTCTAATAGTGGACTGCGCACATTCCACCAACACTTTATTGAAGTATTCTGCCTACCCATTATGTAGCCCAAACATAATAGCCAACCAGATCCACTCTGCTACCCTCAAATGCCATAGTAAAAATGTCTGGTGGCAACAAAGTTCTGCATGGCCAAAACTGATTACATTTCTTTTGGACCACTATGGTGATTTGGGTCCTAGTATCAACCATTAATCTGACCATCTTTCCTTCAATTATAACATACATACATCACTTATGACATTGATGCATTCCATGATGCATCTACACTCCAACTAACACATCATCACACCATTCCTGCATTCATTTTCTTTGATTGTCACTGTGTTGAGGGGGTTGAGCTTCAAACAGAACTAAAACGTCCAGGCTTAAATGGTGGCAAGGATGTCTTTGAAGTATGATGTAATTTCCTGGTGTGATTTGTAGACAAAGGTAGGGTGTGTCTACATACCCATACTTCTTGATGTCCTAGTCATTCAGAAGGTGTCACAGTGTCCTTTCCTCAGGATCTGCACGTCGCTGAACAAAAGGCCCACCTTCAGGCGTCATCAACTCAGAAAGCTATTATAGCACAGAGTTATGGTGAAGCCAGTCGGGGGAAGGGAATTAGGGTAGGGAACAGCAGGGAGAGAGATCTGAAAAGAAAAGGTTAGAACAATATGCATTTACTCATTCATAGGAATGCAACTTATCAATAGACTCTTGACTAAATGCGTCCACGAGATATCAGATGGAGACCCCTTTTAAAATGAGGGCAAAGCCCCTTCTTTGAAACATGGAACAAGAATAAACTACGACCACAGAAACAAAAGATGTCAAGAGCTTTGGACTATGATTACACTCAGAATATCAATCCTGTAACATCTCTGCATTCACAACATAAATATTTGACCATGAACTGGAAAATCTCAAAGAATTAAATATGCTTTTTACATCTTAAAGTTTCTCAAAGAACAATGAAAACTATGATTTGCCTATCTCCAAAAAAATACTTTCACATTCACAACTATAAAGACTGAAAAGGTTTTACTCATTGAACTTGAAGCACTTTACTTATAATACCAGGAAGCGCTTTTACTTGTCTTGCCTTAAAGCGCTATGCTCATTATACTAAGGGGGCGCTTTTACTCAAGTGGCCTAAATCACTTTGATTGTTGTGCCAAGAACTTTTTACTCCCGTGAATTGAAGCGCTTTGATTTTCGTGCCAAGAGCGCTTTACACCTGTGAACTGAAGCGCTTGAATTGTCGTGCCAAGAGCGCTTTACATCTGTGAACTGAAACTCTTGAATTGCTGTGCCAAGAACACTTTACATCTATGAACTGAAGCGCTTGAATTCTCATGCCAAGAGCGCTTTACATCTGTGAACTGAAGCGCTTGAATTGTCGTGCCAAGAGTGCTTTACATCTGTGAACTGAAGCACTTGGATTGCTGTGCCAAGGACACTTTACATCTATAAACTGAAGCGCTTGAATTGTCGTGCCAAGAGCGCTTTACATCTGTGAACTTAAGCGCTTGAATTGTCGTGCCAAGAGTGCTTTACATCTGTGAACTGAAGCGCCTGAATTGCCGTGCCAAGAGCACTTTACATCCGTGAACTGAAGCGCTTGAGTTGCCGTGCCAAAAGCGCTTTACATCTGTGAACTGAATCGCTTGAATTGCTGTGCAAAGAGCGCTTTACACCTGTGCTCTGAAATACCTTTGATCGTTGCGGCAAGGCCGCTGTACTCTAAAAACTGAAAACACTTTGCTCGTTATCCTAAGGGGCGCTTTACCTTTTGGAAGTAACAACTTCCTCCTAACTTGGATTCAGCAAGGCCTTACCGCTACGAGTACGACCTACTTGTTTTTGAATGCACCATGGAAACAAGGATACTTTGGTTGGATGACACTCTGCCATTCAGGAACTCTGCTCTTCTCCAGAGAAACCCCCACGAGGTCTGGCTGCATCGAAGTCTTCAAAATAGTGAGCAAAGTGCTTGGGTGTGGCTGGGCTTTATAGGCCTGCCACACCCCAAGATGGCTGCTGCCTCTAAAAACATGGCAATTGTAGTCCTTTTATAGAATAGCACTGATAAGTACATCTTGTCCACCAATGTCCTGAACCTGCAGCTCTATGAGCTTTGCCACAGGGCAGATGATGCTGATGGTCACCTTTGGAACAAGAGGGGATGACAAGTGGGGCGCACAAAGCGCTGCAGAGTCACGGAGCGGAGTTTCGGGCGAGACCTGGACCACGCATGGCCTTATTCCTGAAAGAAGGTCTCTGATAGGTCCCTCTTATAGATTCAACATTGCTTGACATAGGATGGATCCTTGAGGGGCTCTGCAGGGCATTGTAATGAAGGACAGTTCCATTGAAGTCTAGTCTTATAGAAATGTTGATGACTAGGGTCCAGAGAGATCCAGAAAAACGAGGAGACGTGTCACCATTGTCTGGAGTCTACTTGAATAGTGGTTGTGGAGGAGCTGCTTTGGGTCTAGCGCCAGACTTATAGTCTTGGAGGAATGTGTTGTTCTTGATTTTGCATGGAGTTGGACGGCATTCAGTGGTGATTTCCTTTTCAATGATGATACCCAGAAATGGAAAGCATGTGATCAGTTGGTGGTTATTCAAATTGTCAAGTTACACAGTAGGTTGCTGCAAGAGGATTAGAATCTTTCTGGTTTTGATAGAGAAGGGCTTCAATATTGTTTCTGGAATGATGTTGCCTCCATTGGATATGAAAGTGAGAAAACTTAAGATGTCCTTAAGGAACTGGGGTTGGAGGGAACCTACACTGAGCTGATATAACATGATACTATTCAAGACATAGATGTGCATTTCTCTTTTAATCTGTTGAAGGGTGGGTTAGGGGAATATTCACAAAATGTTTAACTGCAAATATGCTGCCCTTGGCTTCTTGTGTGCTTTATTGTGTAAATGTGTTGAATCAGAAGAAGAGGTTAAAATTGGTAGTGGGTGTCAGCTCTAGTCTAGAAACTGTAGTTGAAGTTCAGAGAGTACATTGGCTTCAGTATTAGATGCAGAGGCTAGGGTGAAAATTTCAAGTTATATGGTGTTAGTGGAAAAAGCTCTTAAATAACTTGTACTACTCCTTGGATGGTTTTGCTAGTTCTCTGAGAGCAGGTCTGTGGCTGATGTACAGTAGAAAAGATAGAAGTAGGTGGCCGTGTAGAATGGTCATTCAGGGGGTAGTGGTCTGTGCAAGGTGAAGTTGGTATTGACTGTTCAGAGGAAGTCCATAGATTTTCCATTTAATTGGGTTGGTAAAGTGGCAAGTTGTTTGATAGCAATCATTTCTATCAGTTGCTAGAATGTTCAGGAAGCCTTCGTTCAATGTCTTGTCTGTTCAAGATAGTTCAAGTAGTGTTGAGGTCAGAGGTCTCAGATGGAAATATGTGAGTAGTCACAGATGGGCAGTATACCAGGTGGAAGGTGACTGCTTGGAGAGTAAGAGGATAGGATCTTAAAGGAGTTGTTGGGCATTTGTTGCACGATTGTTCAACACCATGTGGCTCTTTGTGCTCTTTTCATGGAAAACTACAATGTTGAGTATGGTTGTAAGTGTGCAAGCTAGGCTTTCATGATTACAATGCTATCATTGTAATGAGTGCTTACAGTGTCTCCTTTTCTGATGTACGAAGGACTATGGAGTCTGCTAAGCGGTGAATGTTCAGTGTTTTTGTTCAGTGATATGGTATGAGATATTTTGATGAGATTATTTGGATTGTGTGACCATAAGTGTATGGGGTGTTTGTGTAATGTTTGTGAGTCTGAAATAGTTGATGAGTCAAGGTATGGGTGAAAGTCACATGCATAGTGAGTGATTATGCTGAAAAGGGCATAGCCTATTTATTTTACACAGGTAAATGATAGGCAAATGGATGTTCCCTTATATAATATTGTTTCCTCAAAGGATTTTTTTTCTCCGCAAAAGCCTTTTTCTTGCACCCATATTAAATAAAGGGGTGTTTCTTCCCCTTTACCCAACCCAACTGTACTCCAATTCAGGAAAATAGCTTGGTGGTTGGGCTGTCCATCTTCAGAGTCTGAGGTTTAAATCCATCCATTGGCCAATCAGAATAACTACTGTTCGATTTACATATTGAACGGGAAAATCACAGTCCATCGTGGCAGAGGTAGAGCCGTCATACTTGCACTTCCACTCTGCAGACGGCCATCAATCCTCAGTCATTGGATCACACTCCATCCGTGTTGGTGTGGTGGATTCTGTCCACCAATTTTATATATGGCTGTCATTGGGGTGGCTGCAGACTGGTGTCCCGTCAGAGTACTTAGGTCTCAGACTCTTTTTGGCATGGTATACACTTATGTAATAAAGACGGATGGATAAGTCATGCACCTGGTATTAATCACACTTGCAGAGCACACTACAAACCACACCCCATGCCATACCATGATCATTTGCCTTCCAAGCAGCAGAAGCTAGGTGTTTGTTTGGAACTCTACTTAGCATTCCCTGTTTCTTTATTTTTGTTTCAATTTAGTCTACAGATAGTTTGTTTTTCTACTTTAACTTATTTTTCAATGTTAAACAATGACTGGTTAAGAAATCCCAGATTCACTGACACTGAATGAACAGCCATGATGGATGAGATCAATAGGGTAGAGTCACACTTGTTTGTAGCCCTTGTCCAAAGTACACCTATTACTCAGAAAAGGAAAATGTGGGATAGAATTGTCTCAAGAGTGAATGCTGTATTAAACAGCAAGCATTTACATGAGAAAATCAGGAAGTACTGGAATGATCTGCAGAGGAAGGTAAGGTCCCTTGCTTTCAAAGCCCACATGGCATCCCAACAGACTAGTGGTGGGTCTCCCAGGCCTATGAACCTCTTGCCCTGGGAGGAAATGTTGTATGGGATCCTACACACTGAAGGCTTTGTAGGAATCTCTGGTGGAGTGGAGGAAGGTAAGTGCAGGCACTGTATATTACAGAGCAACCTATGTTTTATTTATTTTCTTGCAGAGTGTCTTTTAAATTGCCAACAAGGTATTGTAAAGCTATTTTTTCAAAAAATATATTGCTAAACTTCAGATATGTGTTTTAGGAGTTCAAATTATTTACAAAACTCTAAGGAATCAGCATTTTTTAACCTCTATTCTTTTTCAGTCTGCTGCCCCTACAGCTATATATATGTACTTCAGGCATATGTTTTGTCATGCCTTAATGTATTAATACTGAATATAGCTTAATTTGATATCTCCCTCTCAGCATACTATATCTTGAACTCATAAGACATCTATTTAAGGGTCATATTTTGAAAATAATCCATGTGTCGAATTTTCAAAACTGATCTACTTTAATAAGGGTTAATTGTGTTTGTGGTGTCACACTGTCATTGTCTCATCAGGTACAAAGGGAATGTTCTGCCACAGGTCAATGTTGTGCAGCATACAACAGAGCAGTGTTATCTTGCAAACTTTCTCAGGTGAGTAGAGGAGGGCTCCACCAGATTTATATAGACACAGAAATGTAGCTTTCAGGAGCCTAAAAGCCCGCTCCTCAGGTCTATGAGTTCTACCATGTATTTAAGTTGAGCGGAGTTCCACTAGCATTGTTGGATTTCTCAGTGGTGGGTGTATTAGGATAAAGTCTCCTACAAAACATAACATATGACTATAATTTAAGATTCTAAAAGGTTAGATTGCAAGGTTAACATTATAATATTATTGGATTTTACCAACAAGCCAAGCACTTACGTTTCCAAGTTGTGCCATTTGCAGTTGTATGCTGCTATTTCGTAGCACACAGGAATCATGGGTAGATCCAGGAAAGCAGGAATACATGCTAGTGATATATAGATCAGGTAGGGAGACAAACCACTTGCGCATTTTTTGAATGAAAGATTTTCCTGTTGCAGTACACTTGCTCCTTGTTGTGTTGTGGTACCCAGGCAATGGTGGTCATTATGACCCTGGCGGTCTTCTGACCGCCAGGGTTAAACTTGCGGTTTTTCCGCCAACAAACTGGCGGCAGTGACTGCCAAATTATGACCATGGTGGTGATCCCTCCCATAGACAGCCAATGTACCACACCAACCGCCAGCACGGTACGAACACTGAACACAGTGGTAGCTACCTACAGGCAGGCAGAAGACAAAGATCAGCCCACCATATTATGACATAGCACATCACCATGATTTCCGGGGCGGTATCAATGACACCAAAAGCCTGGTGAAAACACATCATATAAAAGGAGCCACTCACATCCAGGGACACACAGGAGTCCGCGGCCGCCATGGAACCTGAATTGCAAGTATTCCTGATGCTGTACCACGCCATGGCCATCCTGGAGCACCAACACCAATGAAGACGACGATGGTGAGTACAGCCACCTGGTACACAAGGGTGGGGGGGGAGTGACACACACACACACAACACACACCAGACACACACATCACCCAGAAACACATGCACCGGAATAAACAGTAACAGAAACCTGGAGTAAATAAAAGCAGGACACATACACAGTTCCAATCACTGTATTCCTTTTTTATGAATATGTAAAATGCAAAAACATGCACAACTGCAAAAATAAATGAATGGAGGCCCAAAGGCCAGTCCAAAGTCACTAATGCCCACAGAGAAAAGGGCAAGCCCCAACTTGACTCCTGACAGCATCGGGACTCCACTGTTCATGGGCATCATGTTGGAAATGGGCAGGCACCTCAGGGGGTGAGGGGACGGGTGGCGGTTGCAACTCATTGTGAGGGGGCTCCAAGCCCACTGGTTCTGGAGGGGGTTTCCTGCCCACAAGTTGATGAGGGGGCTGGCTGCCCACCGGTTCTAGAGGGGGATTCCTGCCCACAGGATGCAGAGGGGGATTCCTTCCCACAGGTTGATGAGGGGGCTGGTGCCCACTGGTTCTGGAGGGGGCTTCCTGCCCGCAGAATGAGGAGGGGGCTGGCTGACAATTGGTAGATGAGGGGGCTAGCTGCCCACTGGTTCTGGAGAGGGCTTCCTTTCCACAGGATGAGGAGGAGACTTCCTGCCCACATGTTGATGATGGGGCTGGCTGCCCACTGGTTCTGGAGGGTGCTTCCTGCTCACAGGATGAGGAGGGGGCTTGCTGCCCACAGGTTGATGAGGGGGCTGGCTGCCCACTGGTTCTGGAGGGGGCTCCTTGCCCACAGGATGAGGAGGGGGCTTCCTGCCCACATGCTGCTGAGGGGTCTGGCTGCCCACTGGTTCTGGAGGGTGCTTCCTGCTTACAGGATGAGGAGGGGGCTTCCTGCCCACATGTTGATGAGGAGTCTGGCTCGCCACTGGTTCCAGAGGGGGATTCCTGCCCACAGGATGAGGAGGGGGCATCCTGCCCACAGGTTAATGAGGGGGCTGACTGCCCACTGGTTCTGGAGGAGGATTCCTGCCCACAGGATGAGGACGGGCTGGCTGACCACAGATTGATGACGGGGCTGGCTGACCACAGATTGATGACGGGGCTGGCTTCCCACTGGTTCTGGAGGGGGCTCCTAGCCCACAGGATGAGGAGGGGGCTTGCTGCCCACAGGTTGATGAGAGGGCTTCCTGCCCACATGTTGATGACTGGGCTGGCTGCCCACTGGTTCTGAAGAGAGCTTCCTGCCCACAGGATGAGGTGGGGACTTCCTGCCCACAAGTTGATGAGGGGGCTGGCTGCCCACCGGTATTGGAGGGGGCTTCCTGCCCACAGGAAGAGGAGGGGGCTGGATGACCACTGGTAACTGATGATGCCCCTGGGCCTATGGTTCCAGATGCTGCTCCTGGGCATCTGGTTCCGGGTGCTGCTCCATGGCCTCTGGTTCCAGATGCTGCTCCATGGCCACAATATAGTGGGCCTCCTTGTCCAGGGATTTCTGGGGGGGCTCCTTGGCCTTTGATGTCTGGTGGGCCTCCTTGGCCTTTGATTTCTGGGGGGCCTCCTTGAGCATGGATTTCTGGGGGCCTCCTTGGCCTTGGATGTCTAGGCGGCCTCCTTGGCCTTTGAATTATGGGTGGCCTCCTTGGGCAGGGACTTCGCTGGGGCAACCTTGGGCCTGGGTTTTAGAGATGGTCCTATTGTCTTGCCAGTCTGTTTGGGGGAGGTGGCACTTTAGCCCTTCGTTTGGGGCAGGATGTGGGAGGAGGGATGGGAGTGGAGATAGAGTGAGTGGTTGTAGGAGGAGGCGGTGTGCTGGACTTGGGGTCAGGTGCCTGGACAGTGTGCATGTGTGAGGTGGATGACTGCTGGGCAAATGAGTGTGAGCATGTGTGTGTTACTGGAGAGGGAGGCAGACAGGGTGGGGAAGGATAAACAGGACGTGTGTATGTATATTGTGGTAGTGTCTGCAAGTGAGGTGGGCGTGCTGCATGGTGTGGTGGTGACTGCACATGTGGTGTGGGGGGTGCATGTCTGCGGGTCTGCTGTTGTGGTGACTGTGGGCAAGGCTGTGCAGGTAGCAGGATCTGGGACTGTTGATGCAGTGCATGCAGGTGTGAGTAAAGTATATGATTGTGAGGGAGGAGGAGGAGGGGGAGAGAGTGGAGGCAGTGGGTGATGTGTGTGCATCTGTCTGTTGGCTGTGTGAGTGCTTGGGGACTGAAGTGTGCTGCTTGTGTTTGTCTATGCAAGTCTTGCGTGTTGTTTTGAGTGCATGCTTGTCTGAAAGTGTGCGTGGGATGGGTTGGGGGTGAGAAAAGTGGGACAGGGTAGTGGTACTTGGAGGGGAGACGGTTGAAACAGGGACACTGGCTGCCATCAGTGAAGAGGCCAGAGCCTGAAACGATCTCTGTAGGGCCGCGAACCCACTGTGGATGCCCTCCAGGAAGGCACTGCATTGCTGCATCGGGTATGGCAGCCCCTGGATGGCATTCACAATGATTGACTGCCATACAGAGATGGATCTTAGGAGGTCAATAGCCTCCTCACTGAGGGCAGCAAGGCTGACTGGGGTACGGCCTGAGATGCCAGGGGCGAAGGAGATGTCCGCCTTCCTGGGTGAGCAGGCATGGGCAACTCGGTGGGGGGCTACTGGGAGTGCAGTGCTGGTACAGGGGTGGCGGTAGAACATGTACCTTGGGTGGTCCCAGAGGGGTCTGCCACCACCAGGAAGCTCCCATCGGAGGATGAATCAGAGTCAGTGGTGTCACCTCCTGTCCCCGTCATAGTGCTCCCCTCGCCCTCCTTCCCACTGGTCTCCTCGGCGTCGGTGGACTCAGCCTTCTGGCTCCTGTGGGCTGCAGCTCCCTCACTCGCCGGTGCCCCTGCTCCTTCGCCAGATGATGCTAATGCACACATGGACAGGATGACAAAAGGAGAAAAGGGGGAGAGAGAAAGGGACCACAGGGTCAATCTCAGCACCAACAGCACAGATCACAGACACATCACTGTCACACACTGAGACTGAGATTGGGCAGTATGAACCACACTGACATTCCATTGACTAAGTACCACAGCAGGTAGGAGCCAAACACTGCCAGCCACACATCAACTGTGACCAGCTAAACCGTGCCTGACATGGGAAGCCACCTACCTAGCTATCTAATACATGCTTTACACCCTATTATCCTGAGTTGTACCACTCAACAATATCTGAACTGGGGCATCCACCGACTAGTACCCTGCACCCAAATCCCATGTCATGCAACAGAGATGGTTGACATACACACTGTACTCACCCCATTGTGGCTCTGGTGATGCCCTCAAGTGTCCATCCAGTACTGGGTAGGCCACCGCCAGTATGCGGGTCATCAGGGGGGTCAGGTTCCGACAGGCACCCCGGCCTCATTGGGAGGTCATCCCCAGCTGGGCCTCGGCGGTCTTCCGGCCCCAGCGTCTCAGGTCCTCCCACTGTTTGCTGCAGTGGGTGCTCCACCTGCTATAGACCTCCAGGGTCCATGCGTCCTTGGAGATTACACACCACAATCCCTTCTTCTGATGGGTGCTGACCTGCAGAGGAAACAGAAGATGGGACACCATGAACCTGACAATCCAGCCTGTCACACATATGGCCCACAAAAAGCATTTCCCTTCATCCGGCACACACATGACCCATACCCCTGTATTGACGCTGCCACCAGCTGTACCCCCCCACCCGACACACTGCCAGAGCACACAAACACATCTCCATGCAGTCATGTCGCATGCAACGTACCCATGGTGTACTCACCTGTTGGTCTGGAGGCCCATACAACTGGCCATACTGGTGTAGGACCCTGTCCACGAGGCACTCCAAATTCTCCGACATGAAAGGTGGGGCCCTTTCCCCTGTAGCACGAGCCATGGCTGGTTCCAGACACCGGAATCAAGTGAAGTGTTAGAAAGGAAATGGCGGTCACGCTGATCATCACTGGTTCCCATACTCCATAGAGGGCCATGTTAGCCAATGAGGAATTTCATGACGGTGTGGACCACCTTCCGCCATGACGCCAATGCCAGTGGTGTGAGGTCACTTCCACCTGTCCCTGAATACAGGACAGGCAGATGCCATTTTCTAATGCTGGTACTCATGTACAGATTATTTCATGCATCATTGTAGTCAAATGTACTCACCTACAGAGTTCCAGTGTCCAACATACAAACATGCTCTATGCACACGGCTGTAGTGTGTTCACGGTTCCTGTTGACACTCCTTTTCTACATTTCAGTCCCTTAGGTACCAACCACTGCAGAGGAATAGGAGGAGGCAAGTTCCCATGTACAGATCCCTTGTGGACTTGGCTACACTGGAGGACCGGCACATCATACTCACCTATCGTTTAGACAGGGCCACATGTCACAGGGCTGTGTGAACAATTAGAGCCTGATATGATACCTGCTATTCATAGCAGCACAGCTATCCCCCCTCTTGTGCAGGTACACTGTGCGCTCAATTTCCTGGCAACATGCTCTTTCCAGCTGACAATGGGCTTGGCTGCAGGGATGTCACAGCCAATGTTCTCGATTGTGCTTGCAAGGGTTTTGTCTGCCTTGCTCAAACACATGTGCAGTTACATCGCATTCCCCCACATAGATGATTTACCCACTGTGAAGGCTGGATTCTATGCAATGGGACATATACCTCATGTTATTGGGGCCATTGACGGGACCCAGATTGCCTTTGTCCCCCCCAGGGCCAATGAACAGGTGTACAGGAATCAGAAGACTTTCCACTCACTCAATGTCCAGATGGTGTGCCTGGCTGACCAGTACATCTCCCATGTCACTACCAAGTATCCAGGGTCGGTGCATGATGCCCTTTGTCCTGAGGAACAGCAGTGTCCCACAGCTGATGGCACAACTACAGAGGCACAGAGTGTGGCTAATAGGTGAGCCTGCGTCCCAACCCAATGTTTGTCATTGTACACCTTCAGAAGTCATGGCCCATGCCATTTCACAGGGCTAATGTGTGTCCCTTACTTCTTGCAGGTGATTCCGGCTATCCAAACCTGTCCTGGCTCATTGCCCCTGTTAGGAATCCGAGAACATGGGCTGAAAATAGGTACAATGATGCCCATGGGCAAACCAGGAGGATTGTTGAAAGGACCTTTGGTCTCCTGAATGCTAGGTTCAGATGCCTCCATCTGACAGGTGGATCCCTCTGCTACTCCCTGAGAAGGTCTTCAGAATCATTGTTGTGTGCTGCATGTTGCACAATTTGGCTCTTAGGCAGCATGTACCCTATCTGCAGGAGGAGGGGGGTGACTATGCAGCTGTGGCAGCAGTGGACACTGAGGTCAGTGAGGAGGAGGAAGAGGATGTGGACAACAGGTCACATTTGATTCAGCAGTACTTCCAATGACACTTAGGTAAGACTATTGAACTAAGCAATACTACATTTTAGTGTTGTCACTTTGTGACTGCAGCATGATAACAGTCATTCCCTTTGCATCCCACCTGACTGTCCCCTATATCTTCCCTTATTGCAGATGTTGGTGTTGTTCCGACAGTGTACTGCTGTGATGTGTACAGACTGCTGAGACACATTTGTTGGATGGGTCAACATGTTACTGGACATTTACACAGGATCATGCAGTTCTTTACGGTTTGTTACATTGTACATTACCTGTAGATAAAACTTTATTTCTCAAGTTGGGTCCAAGGGTGTTTATTCAAAAGTGTTCTACAATGAAAAGTGCAATAGAGTGGGGTGATGGTTGGGAATAGTCCAGGGTAGTGATCCATTCTGTTTGCAGCACAGGTCCAGTGTCCAAGGGGCCATAGAAAGGAGAGCAGTGGCAGTTCAAAGTGGACAAGGTGACGCAGTGAAACACAAGGGGGACAATCAGGAAGGGCTCATTTTCTTGCAGGTGTCTTAGCAAGTGTCTCTGGTGTCTGTCTGGGTCACAGGTAACATTTGCGGGGTGGTTCACCTTCTGTAGGGGAGGGGTTCTGGTGGCCTGTGGGACCTGTGGCAGGGCCTCCTGTCCACTAGCTGCAGCAGATGTTGATGGCTGCTGAGTGGAGTGGGTAGTGGAAGTGGACAGCTGGTGTGCTCTGTTCTCCCGCATGGTATTCGCCATGTCACCCAGAACCCCTACAATGGGGCCATGTTGGCATGTAGGTCCTGCAACTGCTGCATCATCTTCTGGTGGTGTCCCGCCTGCAGCCGCTGGTTCTCCTGCATGATGGTGATCACCTGGCCCATCCTGTCCTGAGATTGTTGGCATGCCCAGAGGACATGTGTGAGTGCCTCCTGGGCAGTTGGTTCCCTGAGCCTGTCCTTACCATGGCCCACAGCTGTATTCCGAGTGTCCCTGGCCCCCTGTGCCTGTGTCCCCTGAACGGTGTGCCCACTGCCACTGACCCCAGGACCCTCATTGTCTTGGCTGTGAGGTGTGAACTAGGGTCCCTGTACAGGTGGGCACACTGCTGATTGACGTGTCCTGGGGACAGAGGTCTGGGGACATTGGGTGGCTGCTGTGGTGTTGGATACTGAGGGGGAGGCTCTGTTGTGTACTGGGTTTGGGCTGGTATATCTGACTGACCAGTGGTCGCTAATGGGCCAGGGAGTTCATCCAGATCCAGATCTCCAGAGTTGCTGTCATCATTGGGGGCATCTTCTGGTGGGGGACTGGGTAGCCGTGGCACCTCCTCCCCGCTGAGATTGGCTGGGGCACCTGTGGGGATGTAAGTGGTGTATTATGCTACATGTCTGTGACATATTCTGCATCCCTAGCTTCTCCTATATTGTTGCTGTTGCCCTGCCACCTTTGTTTGTGTATGGTGATGTATTGTGGGATTGTTAGTTCTCCATGCTGTGCATGCATTGGTGGTGGGTGTACATGCAAGGCTAGAAGGGATGTGCATGCAGTGGGTATAGCATGCAGAGCTTGGCGTTTAATCAATTGTGGTGGTGCACTGTGTGGGATGGAGTGGAGTGATGGGTTTCAGGGTGAGGGGTGGTGGTGGTGGTGGTGTCATGCAGGTATGGGGGGATAGGTAGTAAAATTGACTCACCAGTGTCCAGTCCTCCGGCAACCCTAGTGAGTCCCTCAGGATACAGGAGTGCCTGCTCCTCCCATGCTGTCAGCTGTGGGTGGGAGGTGGGGGTCCACCGCCAGTCCTCTGAATGGCGAGCTGGTGCCTTGCTGCTATGGAACATACCTTGCCCCGTAGGTCATTCCACCTCTTCTTGATGTCGTCCCTTGTTTGTGGATGCTGTCCCATGGGTTCACCCGGTCCATGATTGTCCACCATAGCTTCATCTTCCTGGCAATGGATATCTGCTGGATGTGTGCTCCAGACAGCTGTGGCTCTACCCTGACTATTTCCTCAACCATGACCCACAACTCCTCATCAGTGAAACGTGGGTGCCTTTGTGGGGACATGGGTGTTGTGTTGTGTGTGTTGTGCAGGGGTGTTGAATTATGTGGTGGGTGTGTGGTGCGTGACGATTGAATGGTTGGTTGTGGTGTGTGTGTGAAGTTGCCTCTGTGATTTGCGTGGCTAGCTATTGTGGTCTTTTTGTGTTAGCAAAGGATTGTAGGTGATGTGTTTTATAGTGCTGTTGGTGGGTGTGTGGGGTAGGTGTAATTGTGTCAGGTGTGGGGTTTTTGTTCTGGCCAATGTTGTCTTGTTTTGTCTTTGGTTGGCCTTATCCGCTGCAGCGGTGTTCACCGGTTACTGTCATTGAATGTCTGCTGCGGTGATTGGTGGGTCATTATTTGGAGGGCGTAGTGTTGGTGGCGTAACGATATGGGTGGTAGCACCAACAGTTTACCATGTTCAGTGGCTCTTGTGGATTTGTGGTTGTGGTTGTGGCTGTTTTCTGTCGATTTTGTATGTCTGTGTCATAATGTGGTGGACAAATGTCTGCTTCCGCAGCGGTATGCTGGCGGTAATCAGCACAGCGGATTCGGTAATTTCCGCCAAGGTCATAATGAGGGGCAATGTGTGTCCCATCAATGGCACCCATGACACCAAGTGCTTAAAATTCTGTATTCACATAGTTCAATACTTATGCAGTACTGGGAAGTGGAAAAGCTGTTCTTTTGTGTCAGTATCACTGCTCTGAATTTGTGTTGAACACCACTAAAGGTTGCTTGGGACATACCATTGTAGTGTCCTACAGTATGTGGGAAAGATGTGGTGGCAGCAAAATGCACAACTGCCATAGTTTTCAGCAGTGGAGTGATTCTTGTAAGATTTCAGTTCAGTGGCAGGAATTAAGCTCAAGCTGATGGCATAAATGCAAGAAAATTTGGCAGTTTAGGTGATTTTTTTGGATAATATTATGCTCTTCAGTGGCAGCAAGTTCAGGAAAAGGCGGTAACATTTGAGGCTGTTGTCATTGCACTTTGTCAGGGTTGTTCTGTGGAGGTTGCGAAATGTTGTGGAAATGCAAATTTCAGAAATATAAAAATACTTGTAAATTAAATAATAAACATGAATTATGGTTAGTAATTACATTCTTATGGAATCCAAGAACATTATGAAGCCTACACTCACATTGCAACTCATACATATAACTTTAAATGTACCGTTACATGTGTGTACAAAAGGAGTTTCAATATGCATTTTGTAATGTATACTTCACTATAATGAAATAAAACACAAAAATAAACTAATACACCCAGTAGACCATATTTCATTTAAATCTGTCTAAGTAAATCAGACATAAAGAATCTGAACTTTTTTATTCTGAATGATGCTTCTATTTTTAAATTTAAATTTAAAAATCTGCCAAGGGAGGTGTAAATCTTACAGCGTTGCATATAGAAAGTATTAGGTTTCATCAAAATCACATTTTTGAGGTTGACAATGTTTTCGTAACATAAACTGCTATTTTAGGTTTCTAGGACTTTGTTTATTTTTTTCAAATATTCCATCTGGGAATGAAGAGTGTCTGGCCTCTGTATTGTGACATGCGGGAATAAGATATGTCGTAGATATAACCTACTCGAAAGCACCGCAAACCCATAAATTAGCTTTTGGGAGATTGCTTTGGCAATATCCAAAGGGTTTCGAATATGTTGGTTGATGCATGCTGACGTCACAGTGATGTTCGCCTTCTCTAAAGTATTTTCAGCTTTGGTACTGTTACGACCTTTTCTGAGTTAGCTGCCCCACCAGAACTGTTGGAAACCATCGTGGAATCTACTGGTGACAGGGCCCCTAATTTCACTCTCAATGAGTTAGAGATTCTCCCGGATAAGGCCTGCCCTAGTGTATCCAAATATATGGGACACCACAGCTACAGGTAAGGGCATTATTAACATAGGATTTCTGCTTATCAATACAATTTTATATTTCACAGATAGACCCTATAAGGTGTCATTTAAGCATTGTTTAGATGTGACACGTTATAATAATTTCAGCAGAACAATAGTTGCTTTGCATTAAATAAAAGTAGCTACTCACATTTACATTGCTAGGTGGTTCTATTAGGTTCTATTATTTGAAAACTGAATAAATGCATTTAATGCAAGAATATATCACTGTTGTAAGTGCAATGTGCTAACGCGGTGGTGTGTCATGCTTGGGCAATGTTACCTTGCAGATAAATTATAATATGAAACATTACTAGGCAGTTATGTTTACTCTGCATATGTAAGTTAGAAACAGTTGCCGAAAAAAACAGGAAAAAATCGTATTTTTCTATATGATGATACTATCTATACACTATTTAAATGAGAAACACATTGACAGGGTTTGGGACGCACATCCAATGTGGCCTAGACATACACATACATTAGTAAGTATAGATATATATATATATATATATATATATATATATATATATATATATCACAAAAGTCTCAATATTACAGCGCCCGCAGCTTTTGAAGGAACAGAGGATCCAAACATCAATCAACAAAGAAAAGACTGCGCTGACGCTCGAAATATGGATCACCAAGCGCTTTAATGCAGATTACAAAGTGGCAGCTTCATTAGTGTCCCCTTAAAGACAAGCATCCAGTGATTCAGTAATCTTAGTAAAAATACATTTCCCACTTGAAAACAAGTAAAAATAAGGTCAGGCTGAAATGCTTAGTATTTCAATCACAGCTTAATGCATTCGAAAGGCATTGCAGTCATTGTTGAAATACAATCATTTCCAACCTGTGTTTACTCACAAACTGTGCTGCCAAAATCACTTTCAAAATTCAAGAGTCTTGATAGAAATAAATTCCCCCGAATGCACCTTGAAAACAAGTGAAAATGAAATCAGACTGAAGTGCTTCGTATTTCAAGCACAGCTAATGCATTCCAAAAGGCATTGAAGTCCAAGCTGAAATAATTAGAGTCATTTCCAACATGTGTTTGCTCAAAATGTTTCTTTGCTGCCACAATCACTTCTAATATCTTTTGCTGGTCGGTCTCTAAAGCCAGCAAACGGCGATATAAATACCCCTCTCACCTCCCTTGCTCTCCTTCATTTGTCATTCATATAAGTTACACCCTTTTCTTCTCTCGTGGAGGAGGCAGGTCAGGCCCCCACTTTAATCCGAGGCACAAAAGTCTCCATATTACAGGGGCCCAGGACCCTTCAGGGCAGCCTCAGCTTTTGAAAGAACAGAGGATCAAATCATCAAATAATCAAAGACTGCGCTGATGCTCTTTATATGAATGACCAGGTGCTTTATTGCACATTACAAAGTTGCAGCCTCATTAATGTCCTGATGCATTTCGTCTCTCACGGGACCCTTTCGCACAGGTGAGCAACATGTGTAAGGTAAAGTGGTCATGAGCCTTTGAAGGCAAGCACCCAGTGATGCAGTAATCTTAGTTATTTCTTTTTCCCATAATGCACTTTGAAAACAAGTAAAAACAAGGTCAGGCTGTATTGCTTAGTATTTCATTCACAGCGTGATGCATTCAAAAGGCCCTAAGTGCCCTGAAGTGTCCAAGGGTAACTATAACTCGCGCCCCTGCCATACACAGTTTTTTCATCAAACATTTTACTGCAAATATTTCCTTGATATTATCAATAATGCTATAAAAAATGTCATGAGAGGCGTAATTTGTGGGTTAATTAGCAGTGCATGGTGAGAGCGAGATTTATAAATTACCTTAGGGCACAAGTTATACTTATTTGAGATAACTCTAACTGCAACAGGTGAATTTCTATGGTTTGTACGTTTAAAATGAGAGCCTAACTATGACGTTCCTGTAACCTTTGGTGTTTCAAGTGAATTTTTTATGTTTTTTTTAATTGTATTTCCTGACTATAAATTCTCTGTAACCTTTGTTTTTCAGTGAATTTCTATGTTTTTTCTTACATATAGTAATTTTTATTACTAAACGTTAATCTAACCACCGCCGCACACAAACGATTTTTTTGTACTTCAGTTGGAAAGGAGAGACACAGGATTGTTGAGTTGTGAAAGCACAGTTTTTTGAGGAATGATACCCCTAAATTGCCTGTGTTCTATTTGATACCTAAGATCCATAAGAATGCTAAGAGACCTCCAGGGAGGCTGATTACTGGTGTGAAGGAAAGCTTCTTTGAGAATGTGTTGCAGTATATGGACTCTTTTCTTAGACCATTTGTTCAAAATGTACCCTACTATCTTAAAGATAGTACTGACTTCTTGAAGAACATTTTTGACATGCCCTGGGAGGAATGGTTGCTTCTACTTACACTTGATGTGACCTCCCTGTACACCAGCATTAGACATGAGGATGGGCTCAGGACAATGGAATATTTTTTAAGAGCAAGACCTATAAGATTTTACAAACATAGCAAAATGTTGATGACTATGGTAAAGAGGTGTTTGGAGCACAATATTTTCTTTTTTGACAATCAGATCTTTGAACAGCTACAAGGGACTGCTATGGGGACTTGTTTTGCCCCCAGAAATTCAAATCTGCATATGAGCTGGTGGGAGGAGCAGATCCTCAGCATCCCACTCCTGAATAGGTGGCACCCATATATAGTTTTATGGCTGCTTTTCATTGATGATATTTTTGCAATCTGGAGGAGTGATAAGAATGGTGTGGCCTATTTTGTGACAGAATTGAACAGGAATGATTTGAATCTAAAATTTACGAGTAATATAAGTGAACAAGAAATGGAATTTCTAGATGTGAAGGTGCATCTGGTGCAATAGAGATTAGAGACAGTGATATACAGAAAGCCTACAGCATTGATAAATGCTATACCGTTTGAGGAATTAGTGAGAACTAAAAGAATTTGCACTACTCAAGTCAGTTTTGTAAGAGAGAAGATAAAAGGTTCTACAGAGGTTGAAAGAAAGAGGATACAAAAGAGAAATACTTAATAATGCTTGCAGAAAAATTGAGCCGATAAAGAGGGAAGATCTGATTTTCAATGAATCATCTAAGAAAAATGAAAAGATCATAGAACATAGGTTCATCATCACGTATAGTACATTTTGAGATGCACCTGTCCTCAAATTTATTTGGGAAGTACTACCCTACAAGTTCATAAGCAAGCGCTGTAGCATTTACCTGCTATAAAAAACAGGTACCTTATATACCCAGTGGCGAAGCACATGAATGAGGTACATGAGGGCAGACTATAGGATTTAAAGTAATCCGTAATTGATGGTGTAAAAAATAATCTGAGGGGAGGAAACAGAGAAAAGAATTAAAGAATCATGAAATAAAAGTACATCATATCTTTTGACAGTAAAGAGCCAAGGGTAATGAACTCAGGGGAAGACATGTATATCCATGTGTGAATGATATGGGTCCCTGTTTACAGACCATTTTACCATTTTAACATTTGTATATGTTTTATTCAGTAATGCAGTTCAAACTGTTTGGGATTTTACAATGCACACGTTCAAGTTGAAGGGTAATTTTAAAAAGTTGTTTATTTTTTTTACATATTAGATGCTGAGGGTTGACGGTAGAAGATGCGAAGGAGATATGATATCTGATATGCCCACTACGGCTGAATTGGGTACTGATCTGTAAGGTGACAAATTTACTAAGGATTTATTGTATTCGTGGCAATTCTTTTACAGTCGCTTGTGATAAGGAACACTAAGTTTAAACAAACATTGTGATTATGAGACAACTGAACACTTTTCTGACGTTATATTGAAGACACAGTAGAAGGTTAGAACGTATCAATGATATTTTGCATTCGGTTGATCTCATTATAAGGCTGTGCCGAGCAACCAGAGCGTACTGAAAAAATATTTGTTGTTTCTTCAGTGAATATATGAATTACTTTTTTCACTTTGATGAAGTCACATATTGTTATTGTGCAAGTTATAGCAGTGTGCGATTTTTCCTTCCTGCCCTCAACAGTGTGGAGTTTTTTGTTTGTTGTCAATACACTGATATATATAGACAGGCATGAAGTTACGGATCATGAGTGATAACTTCTGAACTCAATTATATGTGTTTATATATACTTATGCTACGCACAAATATGTTGACATGTGTGTATACCCCAAATCAGGTAAATTAAACTAAGGTGGTTGAGTATGTCCCATTCATATGTTGACAAAAATCTTATGAAAGTTGTTCTTGTAATTGACCTCAATAAATGATGGTTTTTTAAAGTTCTTTATATAAATCTGGTGAGACCGCTAACACTTGTTCTACAATGTATATGTTTTTTCATTTTTTTAGGGCAGCCCCCATCACAGGAAGGGCATCTGGAGGGCCACTGTAGCAAAAGTGTAGACCTTGGGGGTCCATAGATGATGTAGCAAGCATTGTCCTGAGCCATGAGAGGACCTACGTCATTGGAGCCAAGATGGTAGCTGAGGTCCAGCTGAGGAAGTCCTGCCAGCAGCAGAAGCAGGTGTGGTGGACCGTGACCCACCCAATGGCCTGCATATTGCCAATGGTCCATCGCCTGCTTGATGGGGAACTGAAGACCAGAGAATAGCAACAAGGGGGTACATATGATGTTCTGTGTGTGGGCTTTTGCATGAATTAACTTATTTTTGTAGACCAAGTGCATAAATGGGACTATGGGGGTTATTCTAACTTTGGAGGAGTGTTAATCCGTCCCAAAAGTGACGGTAAAGTGACGGATATACCACCAGCCGTATTACGAGTTCCATAGGGTATAATGGACTCATAATAAGGCTGGTGGTAAATCCGTCACTTTTCCGTCACTTTTGGGACGGATTAACACCTCCTCCAAAGTTAGAATAACCCCCTATATGTTGTGCCAGTGCAGCACTGAAAACCCATTTATGTTGCAGTAAGCAAATAGGCCTAGATTTATGAAAAGTGGTGTTGCACCTAGTGCAGTGCCACTTTTCTTGTTCCCCCCCCTAAAATATGGTGCACCATGGCAGTAGTCAGGGAGACTAGCATTATAATTTTTTCCGCTAGTCCAGCGCTCTGCATGACTAGCGTCAAACATTTTTACACTAATCCTGCATTGAACACAATGGGAGCCTCTTTTTAACGTCTGCACTTAGATGGCCTTAAAAAATGCTGATAAAAATGGTGCAAAGTAATCTCATAGATTCCTTTGTGGCAATTTTACAGCCCCCCTAGCGCTCGAACATCCCCCTTGCATAGGCACAGACATAATGTGGTGCAAGGGGTTACAAATTGGTGCAATACAAGCACTGTGCCACTTTGTAAATGTGGCATGACATTTTCGCCCTTCCAGGGCCACATTAGCATAAACAAAATGAACCTAATTTTCGGTTGGAATGGTGCTAGGCCACCATAAATCTGGAGCATAATATGCAAGTATGTTGCATTTGTATACCTATTTCTATATATTCACTCATGCCAAAGTGATTTCCTTAAGTTTGATGTTTTTTGACATGGAACTGACAGATATGTATATGTGAGGACGGTGTGCACAGTTAATCACATGTGGCATATCAAAATATATATGCAATGTATTCTTAACATTTTATTACATCAATATGAAACAGTGCCCATGAAGGAATATTTCAAGCTAAAATTGTGACACATATTTGTGCATTGTTTTCTATGAACAAATGCTGTGTGATATAGAAAAGGTTCTCAAATACATATTACTCAGATTACATTTTAAAATGTTAAGTAGATGTTTTCAGAATATGAAAAGTGTACACCAGAAAGAAACATGTTTTTGGTATAAATGTAGACATTTTCCCTGCCAGTATATTTCATTAGTATGATAACACAATATGACCACAGATCCTTTCACAAGGGCTCAATTCACAAAGGTAAACTGTAACTTTAGTTTAAATGTAGGGTCTTTTGGTGTGGACGGAGTAAGTTTACAAGTTGTATATATATGACTGTGGAATCTCTGCACTCGTGGCAGAAACAATGCACACATAAAGTTTAGACATGCCTATCTTTTTTATGTGCGGTGTCTCTGCCACAAGATAAGAGACTATGCAGTCTTACATATACTACATGTAAAATTAATTTGTACATACCAAATAAACCTAAACTTTCACTAAAGTGTAAGCTTAATTCAGGCTTAATTCAGGCTGTGAGTGTGTCAGATTACTAAATGTAAAAGTTAGTGTGCCCTGAAAACTATCACACATACACACATACACACATACACACACATCCAGGATGGCCACTTTTGGCCTACCTATGCATATTCACAATGTGTATGGTGATTATAAAACAATCAGATGTGTTCAACTGTTTTCAGACAGCTGAAAGAGGACAAACCCTGCAGGTGACAAATGTGTATGCCAATGCTCTGTGAAGAATAGTTATAGACATCACCATTAAATCAGTGTGACATCCAGTGGTACATTAAAGTGGTTATATGTTCATACATCTTCACATGCACCAGCCTGGACAATGACCTGCATACTGGATTCATCTGGGGCAATTTAGGGTAAGTACTGTAGAAAATGTAGGATTGGACAAAGGATGTAGGTTGCAATAAGTATTAACATTGAAATTTACTGCAGAGCCAGGACCATGTAGGCCTCAACTATTGATACAGATTATATAGAGGTGTGTTCCATCTGAAGTGGTAAATGAGCAGTAGTAAAACAAAGTCAGAGATTGTGTACATACATGCACACAGACTTAACCTTGAATGATAGAGCTAACTTGAAATGTAAAGGAGCATGTTTAACTATATTTGCTGGTTCACAGACATTACTATAAGTCTAATGATACATTTGTGCTATGCACAGCAGATCAATGGTTGTAAGTTTTGAAATGGTTTTACAAATGGTTTTATGTAACAAACCTTGCGTACATGTGGGCTCATAATTTTTGATCTCTGTTATCAGGGTCCTCCAGAACAAATGAGTTAGATGTTGGCCAGGAAGGTGGGGAAGTAGATTTCTGCTGGAAGTCTGAAGGTGGCACCAACGAATCGAAGGGCCCAGTGGCACGGAGGGTGGCTAGGCTGGAAAGGAGGACTCACCGTCATCAGACTCAGAGGCCTCCATAGCAAACCAGCCCCAAGTGGTGGTAGACCCAACACCATCGTCCACCACCACCAGGAATATTAGCACCTTACCCACTGTTCCACCCAATATTGGCTAGCTCCCAGCCCCTAAGATGGCTGGGGTCTCTTTCACCCCAGGCACCTCTGCTCCTGCCCCAGTCCATCCAGCTGTGATGTCTGAGGAGGTTCTGGGTGTGCTGCGCAGCCTTTCTCCTGGCCACACTGCACTGTTGGTTGCCATCCATGGGGGTCAGTCACCAGTTAACTGAGTTACTGACCTTCCAGGATGGCATCCACTGTGTAGTGTGATATACAAATGGGCATGGCACACCTAGGAACCTCAATCATCACTACCTCTCACTAACCACCCTCTACACCTTCCTCCTAAGATTCTTCCTTTTCCCTAACGCACCCTCCCTTTACAATAAGCCGACCAACATAAGCCACTATCTCCACACCCACATCCTAAGGCAAACACAAACTCATAGACGCACACACAGACAGTCATAGTATGAAGAAAAACATAGACACATACGTTCATATGTAGACACAGATACTATCAACACACCTGCAACCACCAGTACAGCCTCAACCACCGTCACACCCACAAGCACCACAACACATTTAGTGACCACCACAACCACAATTACCACCATATCCTCAACCACCACCATAACCACACCCATAGCCATCACCACACCTACAACCACCACCACAACCAGCACACTCATAACCACCACCACATCTATAACCATCACCAAATACTCCCACCACACCCACAACCACAGTTGCAACCACCACCACAACAACATCCAGCCAAACAGCCTCACAAAAACAATCCACACCACAGAGACAAAGACCCTCAGACAAGCACAAACCATCACCCAAACAAACACCAGAGGAACACACTCAGACAAGAACACACCATCATCCAAAAAAACACAGAAACACATGCTCTCAAACAAGCACACACCATTACCTAAATAAATGCCACAGAGACACTAACCCTCAGACAAGCACACACCCGAACCCAAACAAACTCCACAAAACCAAACACCCAAGGTCACAACATCCACAAGACAGACATATTCATCCCAATCAAAGACTTCACCCATAAGACAGTATACACCAGAACACACACCCAAAAGCAGAACCACACATCACCATGACACTTCTGACACACACTCTGCTGCACAACAACACGCACAAACACCCACCACTGTAACTGCACCTATACGCTCTAGTTCCCACACTCTTCTTACACTCACTTCATTCCCCATTCCTCCTCCTTCCCAAACTACCCCTACTTCTCCCAAACCCCTGAAGAAAAGATCTACCCCGCCTCCCGATGAATACATTGAGGTAATGGCTGCCATCTGTATGGTCATGGTATGACACATTCCCCTTTGTGAGGAGGTCATTGGGATGTCATTGATTATGGAGGCAAGCTTAATACATGTGATTGTATTCCTGCACTTATATTTTGTATTCCTGTTTGGTTTAACTTGTTTCATTTATTAAGAATATTATTTCAACACTTTTAGTTTGAGAGAGGTATCCCATTCCATAATACATTTTATTTTTCCTTCTAAACTGTTTTCTTCTGATGTACACAGACACATTGTTCGGAATGTATGTGATTTTAAACCATTTACAAGTGGAGTACATACTCCATGTGTTTTGGAGTCTAAGTTGAGCTTTGTTATTCTGCTCTTAGTAATACCTACCTATGTGCTGCACACTATTTAATGACACCCCGCTAATTTTACATATTTCTAATCTCGACTGCAAATATTCTGTAATAGCATGCAAAAGTATTTTCTATTCCCACTACTTCAGTGGTTCCCACAACAAGTGCTTTTAGGAAATAAGTTACATCAGATGCACAGGCCCTGCGTACATTGATGTACAGTTTTCTGCACATGTAAAAGTCAATATGATCTTGCAGATAGGTGTAAGTCAAATGTAAATAGCATATTATTTTCGAATTGGATTGCATATGTAAAGGAGCCGTATGAATGAAATATGTCAGGCATATTCAGATAACAGGACAGGTGAGGGGGAACATTTATTGGTTTCACCGTTCAGACAGAACCAAATTAAAAAATCAATGGAAATATAAATAATACTCTGGTAACCCATTACATATGTGTGTACTTTCGTCATTTTTATCTACAGATTAGATAGATAGTAGATTATGAAACTTTTTTATTTGAGGTCTATGGCACACACTTAAAGGTGTGAGTGTGCCACCAATGTTGCAGAGACTTTGCTTAACATTATTCATTTTCATAGCATTGAAATGTTGTCATCTAAAGTTTATATTTCTATGTGCTTCCATCTAAATTACGGATGATGACACCATGTACCCAATTTGATGGACTTTTTATATGTCCATAACGTGTCTGCCCATATATACACCTTGTGTAATTCATATTACAGTTCAACAATAAAGTTTTATCAGTTTGGCAGATATCACAAATTAAATGTGCTTTTAAAAAGTTGAAGTTAAGATTTGCAGTACAATCAACAGAATAGGTTAATTATATGTATGGCCACAATAACAGATACTTTATTACAATACCATACATTTAGGAGAAATTACCTCCTATTACGGCACCAATGTGGTGAGTCTTCATCCATATCCAAGAGCAGGTATGCACCACATTGCAACATCATGTACATTGTGACTACAGGAGTACAAGAGGTAGGTAACAGTAGCTTTCCCCCTTTTATTCGCTTGAAAACATAAAGAGTGAAATCTTGTTTACACTCACAATATCTTGTGCAGTTACCAGTCAGCAAGTGACAATCTGCCATTACTAAAAGGCAGAGAAAAAACTGTAAATCGTCCATTAGTGCTTCATGTAGACTGGATGAGTAGATTTGCAAAGAATTGGGTCCCTCTGCACTTTCAAATGAAATGTCAGTGTTGAATTTGCAACATCAGTTTTGATCACATCCTTCACTTTACAGTCATATAAATGCCAAAACAAATGGACTCAGTAATGAATGACAAATCTCACTAATACTTTACTTCCATCCTCGTTCAACCCTCTCCCCGCCCCATCTCGTCCCTTCCTTGACCCATAAGTAATGCAAGCTTGATCACCAGGCAAGTCTCCTAAATGTCTAATTTGGATCCATAATCGTGTTTGCTAATCAGATACAGAACTAACATGTGTAAAAGTGCTGTGCATAGAACATGTGTGCCATGCAACAAGCATTGCACTTCTTTCTATCCGTTTGAGTGTACTCATTTCATAAGTTATGTCTGCAAACATACTGCTTAACAGAGTACAATAAAAGAACGATTAACAATGTTGTCAAGCTCTCACAATGTTTGAAGTGAGATAAGAAAGGTATATAAATTCAGTTTTAAAATGTATAGTAAAAGCATCACAAGTTCATCATTGAGAGTGGTGTGCTACAATCAGGAGTAATCTGTCACATTACCATAAGTGGTGATAACGTTACCACATTAGGAAGGTCCAGTGTGACCCATGGATTCAGGAGCTGTGGCTTACATTACCACAATCGGTCTTACTTTCTGGATTTCTAATTAGCACTTCAATTTTGTTGGCAGTGACCTACTGTGTTATTTTGATGATGCAATTCAGTATTATCATATCTCATTAATGAAGTATTGCACCTTTTCTCCAAATCAGCATAACAGCTGGTTACTGCTCATATTCCTCATTTCTACAGTGCAGTCTATTTTTCACTTAGACCCCATTTCTTTAATTTTCTCCTTCCATTTCAATAACGGAAAGTATCTAATAGGGCGGATAATACTCCCATTTCAAGATGGTAGCCAAGAACCCTTTTGTTTTCTCAAGCATTTTTCTGCTTTCTTTTGTATCCAATATGGCAGAATCCAAACTGTTCCCCAATTTAAGATGGTTGCCATAAAACACACCACAAAATACACAGCAACGACTGTGATAAAGGGTTCAGTCATGTATGCAGAAGGCTTAATTTAAGATGAGCAAAGCAAGCACTAGCATCTGCTCGCTGAAAAGCAGACCACTTGGGACGCTCCCCTGAGTCAAGGATGGCCCCTCCTTATATTTGAATTTGTGACCAGGAGCCTGAAAAGTAATTACTCATGCTCTGTTGGATTCTGGATTCTGCTTCTCCTGATAACTTTTATTTTAGCAGGCAAACTGAATTTTTTAAATGATACCAATATAGCTTGTCTATCTCTATGTCTCAGTATTATTGGCAATTGTTTGCGAAATTCATGCTTTCAATATATTGTAAGTGGATATTTTCTGTTTCACTGAGATTTTTCTGTAAAATGGCCCCTGAATCCTGTCTTATGTAAATAAGGTTTTATATTTTCTTAAAGGGCACCTTGATACTTTAGAATCATTTTTCTTGAGCTAACTTATTTGTGAATTGGTATTTCCTAAAAAGTGTGTGCTCTTAAAACAGCATGTTGCAAATTAGGCATGTTTTTTCATATATTTACAGCTTTTTGAACATTTGGATCATGCATCGGATCCCCATTAACGTAATTATTGATTCCTTTCAAAAGATCTTCTACTTAGGCTGATCACAGCAAATTCCTAGTTGTATCCCTTTTACCATGTACCGCTGAGGTAGTGGTTTTTTACACATCAACATGCATATTCACGAAAATATAGAATTCTGAGTTATCCATTTCTGTCTCACAGAGTTTTAGACCAGGCATGTATCACTTAGGTCTCTGCATTAAATCGTTCTTTATTATTAATTATTGTTCTTTTACCTTTTCTTTCTTTGTTCTTTATTTATTAATTATATTTTTTATTTTTTCTTCTACTTCTTTCTTTTAGTTTTTCTTCTCTTTTATACATTTCCTTCCGGGTTTTCTTACATGTTGTACATAATTTAGTCCCTTGGTCGTTTTGACCTTCAAATATATATGATGGATTATATTTGCTTCTTCAGCCTTGAGAAAGCCCCCAGGCTACTTTGGCACCATGGAGCGAAACATGTGTTGGCTTTGTGTCCATAAATATTGATCAGATATGTATTCATAAAAATTGATCATACAATGTGTGTCTTAAATAAATAGTCAAATCTTATATGTCATGACTCAATCTTCTGCCCTATTTACAGTGGGTATTACTCACCCGTCTCAGGTACTCCTTTCACTGTGGCTCCTTGCCGCCTTGAACACTCCAAGACTTCACCCTACTACTAGGCCTGAACCGTTGACCATCATGTGTGTTGCTATGCAAGTTTCATCTACTTTGCACCTGCAGATATCACATGCCCTCTTGGTAGGAAGCTGGCCTGGTATGTGGTGAGCAACTATGGTGTTTTTCACCTTATACCAGGTCCAGGGATCCCCTATTAGTGAGGTGTAGGCAGTGTCTAGGAAGCCAGGGCTCTCTAGAGGTAGCTGTGAATGAGCAACCAAGACCTAGCTACGAGAAATGCAAAGCTTATGCAATACCACTATAGTCACTCAGCATTTACACACAGTGTTACAAAAATAAAGGTACTTTATCATGGTAACACAAATACTAAAATACTGTATAGGCAATACTCTACTAGCAGGTGAGTAAACACACTATTATATACACCTTAGTAATCAAGAATAGGCATAGAAAGCAATAGAAAATAGTGAAATAACAGTATACAGTATAATAGAGACCCTGGGGGAGACCAAACCATATACTAAGTGTATGGAATGCGAATAGCAGGACCCCACCCAAGGAAGTGGAGTCTGTAGACAAGAGTTGGAGGAACTAGGAACCCTAAAAGGTAAGTACCAGAGTGCTCCCCAGCAACCAGGAGAGAAGAGGTAAGTACCTGGTTTTTCTCAAACCCACAGGTAAATTTTGTAAAAGGACTGTGCAAGACCCAAGCAAGACTGGAAGAAACAGAAGATGGATCCTGACAGAAGAGAACCTGCAAATGAAGGGGACCAAACCCAGTTCCAGTTGAAGTGTCCGGTTGGGGCAGGAGAACCTACCCACCCTTCTGGAGATGCAGGAACAGGTCTATGGTGAAGACCAGGAGTCGGCTATGCCGCAGAGGAGCAGAAGAAGAGTTCCAGAAGTGATACAGTTGATGTCCCATATCGGAAGAACAGTTGCAGTCAGGCAGTGGTGTGGAAAAACCACCAACAAGCTTTGGTCAACAAACCTTGGTAAAGGCAAGAGTTGCAGAAGAAGAGTTGCAGAGCTGCTGGGGACCAGGAAGGTCCAAGGGGACTCAACCCAAGGAGGGAGCGCCAAGTGAACCTCAGCAGTGAGGAGAGCAAGAATTTGAGGATGCAGCCCTCACAGGCAACTCACAGGCAGCAGGCACAGGAGTCGCAGTGAGACCCACTTAGCACACCTGGAGAGGAGTCTCATGTCACTGGAGCAGCAGACAGGAACTGTGCTTTGCAGCTAAGAGTGCTTGAGGCCGGGGCTACATGGAGCTTGCAGATCCCTTGAAAGAAGAGCCTACAAGCCTTGGTAGCTGCAAGAGTTGCTGTGCCCAGGGGTACTGTCCTGCAAAGAGAGGCAAAGACTCACTACCTCCCAACTTAGACAGCTTGTAGAGGGGACCGACAGGACCACTCCAGACCACCACTTGTGTTGCAGGATCCCTGCAGAGTTGCAGGAGAGAGGATCCACGCAGCAGGTCATTGATGCACTTGGTGCTTGCGGGTGCTGGGGAGTAACTCCTTCAACTCCAAGGCAGATTCCGCCTTGCTACTTGGTGCAGACTGAAGACTTGCCACCCTCAGAGGATTCACAGCCAGGGAAATGTTGCAGTTGCTTGAAGGAGCCATAGAAACAATGTTGCATAGCGAAGTCATCGCTGGAGCTGCATATTGTATGTTCCTGTAAACATTTCAGAGGTGTCCTGCTGGAATCTTGCTCATCAAATCTGAAGACCCACCCAAGAGGGAGACCCTAAATAGCCCTGGAAGGGGGATTCATAACCTAGCAAGGTGACCACCTATCAGGAGGGGGCTGTGACAACACCTTCCTGACCTGGCCACTCAGATGCTCCCAGGGGCCTCTGTCCACCTTGGTTTCAAGATGGCAGAATCAAGTGACCACCTAAAGGAGCACTGGGCACCACCCCTGGGGTGGTGATGGACAGGGGAGTGGAAACTCCCCTTTCCATTGTCCAGTTTCTTCCCAGAGCACGGACCGGGGGTCCTTGGACTAGTGCAAACCGGTTTATGCAAAGTGGGCACCAAATGTGCCCTTCAAAGCATACCAGTGGCTTGGGCCCAAGCTATGTAACACCTATTTCCAAAGGGAGAGGGTGTTGCCTCCCTCTCCCAAAGACAATCCTTTGTTCTGCCTTCCTGGGCTTGAGCTGTTTAAGCAGCAGGAGGGCAGAAACCTATCTGGAGGATGGCAGCAGCTCAGGCTGCCTTGGAAAACCCTGAAAACTGGTAAGAGCAAAGCTGGAGGTCATCTAAGGAGCCCCCAGAGTGCATGGAACCATACAACCAATGTTGGAAACAGTATTGGGGTATGATTCTGACATGTTTGATACCAAACATGCCCAGGTTCGGATTTACCATGTAGCTGGACATAGCAAGTGACCTATGTCCAGTGCACAGGTAAAATGGCTTTTCTGCACTCACGAAGTCCAGGAAAATGGAGCTGGAGTTTGTGGGGGCACCTCTGCTCATGCAGGGGTGCCCTCACACAAAGGTACTTGCACCCTGTTCTCTGGGCTAGGAGGGTGACTTAGAGTGACCTGGTGCAGTGACCTGTTGTCAAAGGGTGCATGCACCTTTTCACGCATGCTGCAGTGGCAGGCCTGCAGACACATTTTACATGGACTCCCATTGGGTGGCACAATACATGCTGTAGCCCATGGGGAACCCCTAGTGCCCCTATGCCCTGGGTACCCAAGTACCAAATACTCAGGACTTACATGGAGGCATCAGTATGCCAATTGTGGGGTGCACAAAGTCAGGAACAACCAAATTTAGAGGGAGCTAGCACAGTCACTGGGGTCCTGGTTAGCAGGATCCTAGTGAACACAGTCAAAAACACACTGACAGCACGCAAAAAGTGGGGGTAACCATGCCAAAATGAGGGTACTTTCCTACATTCTTAAGAATAGTCATGTTTCCATTGTGAACCATTAGGTTGCACCATCATGCACTTGGGTTCTGTTTTACTTGTTGTTGTCAATTACTGTTTGCACCTGATTCCTGTTAAGAAATGCCTGTTCGTTTGTAACAAATGAAACATGACTTTTCCCAGGTTCCTTTGGAAGCCTCCACGAGACATGTGTCCTTCTGGAACACTCTTGGCTTCTGGTATAAATAGCCTCTCTAAACTTTCATTGGAGCTTGTCATTCCAAGATTTCAGGTCCTTTCCAGTGACTCTGAGATCCTGACTCCCAAGAACCCTCCAGTGTCTCCCTCCATGAGCTACGATTCCACCTCTTCTTAAACTTCTAGTCACAACCCGCCTGCAACATCTGAACTCCTGTAAAGTGCTTTCCAGATTAAGTACTTGCCCCCAGGTTAGTGTGCACTGATCTTAGTAGTTATTGAAGGCCTGTAGGTGTCCCTCACTGCTCTTGCCTCTGGACTCTTTTCTCAAGTCTTAGTTTTATGAACTGTGTTACTCATTGACTAGAGACTATCTCCTGAACCAACGTACGCCTCCAGTTTATGTACTGAGCGTGACCGTGTTTTCTAATCTACCTTGGGAGTGCTTATGACTCAAGTCTTGAGCTGCGTGTTACCATGTTTTCCAGTGAACCTTGGTAGTGCCCTCAACTCCAACCTGTGTACCCAATGTAATCCTGTTTCTCGATTGCCTTGAGAGTGCCTCTTAACTCTAATCCATGTTACCAACCCAGCCTTGGAAGTATCAATGATTCCAACCTTATGACTCGAGGTAATCTTGTGTCATGTATTGTTGTGTTTTCAAGTGTAAATGATATATAGAATATAATCCTGGGAGCGTTAATAACTCCAACCGCGTGACAAGAACAATTATATTTCATATGAATATATATTATCAAGTCTTGACCTATGTATAGAGCACAACCTTGGTGGAGTCCTGTCTTGTCTTGTTTCAAATTCATGTATTTCTGAATGTAAGTTATTTTTTAAAGTAACCTGGACTCAAACATACCTTGAGAGTTGTTTAACTTCCAACCTATGTGCCCAAGGAAACCTGTTTTTCTATTTTCTTTTGAATGTGTCTGATTCCAAAATATGTACCGAGTATTGGTTTTGGAGTGCCATTAATTCCAATTTATGTTTTGAAATTTCCATGGAGTGACTTAACTCTACCTAGTACTTCTAGTTCTTCTTCAAGATTTCCAGAAGATTCCTGTAGAGTATCTGATTCCTCTGCTCCCATGTTATGATTATTTAAGAAACTTGTAAGTATGAAATACAGAAAGTATTGAATTGTAAACTGTGTAGTGAATCTATACATTGATGGTAATTGCTTTTTGTTTGACATTTCCAGTGCACTGTATTTTCATGATAAACAGAAGTGCAAATACCCATTTTCGATTAAATCAGACGGTCAAGAATTAACGACCCTGTTAAGTAGACTAGTACTGTTGCAGAGCAGAATCAGTACTGCAAGTTTTCTCATTTGTTATTTTGTCCCTTCTAGAAGTCAGTGAATACTAGGAGTTCTAGGCTTGCCTTCTTCTAGATTTGGGAGGTGGGGCTTAGCATTGGCTCCAGTGTTGTTCCTGTGGTTCCAACCAGGTGAGTATGTGACAGATATCTTACTGACATTTTCTTGAAGTTGGTGTAAGAATTATTCTAGGGAGTTTGCTTTGGCAAACCTAAATCAAGAAATCATGGAATTTGTTTGTATTTGTTGTGAATTCGACCAGTCTCTTTCTATTTATAATGTATTTGCATCTCACTGATCTACACTTACCCTAATTGGAATTTTAGGTTTTGAGCTTTACCAAAAAGGATGCATTTACAATTAATGAATTAACAATATGTCAGGGTATTATTGGACAAAGACTTCAAATACACAGCCCATTTTCTTACATTACCCGTGAAAAAAACAATGCCATGTGTCTAGAGCAAAAGAGTTTCCAGGACACAAACCCCAAAAACCTGCACACTCCCTAACTTGATCATGCGCTGTAATCAGTTCCCTTTGACTCCATAAGAAAAGTCAAACATGGAGGCAGAACCCTAAGGACATGGGCCACATTCTCTAGAACAGCAACAAATCTCTCACTGAGACCAGAACTCACTAGCCAACTAATGAGGAAAAGCTTGAAAACTACTATGCTCTGAGACTGCTTTGGTGTTTACTTGTTTTATTAATATTGCTACTCCACCCATTTTTCTGTATTGACTGCAATAGCATACTTTAAGGAAAAATGATGTCAGCTGCAGATTGGTCCCTAGATTACCTCTCCACATCTGGGCACCACCAGAAACCTCTCTGAAGTCTGCCACTATCTACTGGACACACATGCAGACTGAAGCAAGCAGATATAAGGAAATATGCTACACCTGCCAACTCATAATTGAAAAATTTGTTAACACATACTTGTTTTTGTGCTTGAAGGATGACAGTGGCAATTCAGCTGGTTTTCGTGATGCCTTAGCTTTGCTCTGCTTTGCAGGCTCTTACATTGGTTTCTAAAGAAATGTGCAGTGGAAGAATAAAGAATCCTCCAAGTCAATTAAACTGCAACAGAATGCGGAAGCTTGTCATAGTATAGTGTGTAACATATGGATTCCGTACCAGTAATATTCATTGCTTGGTACTCTAAGTCTTCCTTACCATAGCCATTTCTTATTGAGGTGAGCCCTCCCCCAGGAGAAAGACAATTTACCTGTCCCCTTTGAAAACAGTCTTCCCGTAACTCTATGATTTGAGTTAAATACATCCGAGCCAGACATAGCCACAGCCACCCCGGAGGGCTACAAACTCCAATGCAAAGACAGACTTAACAAACCCGGAGGCGGCATCGCCATCCTCCACCGAGACACCATCAAGGTCACCACCAACACCCTTCACACCCTCAACAACGCAGAACACATGCACTTCCTCATGCACATCAACAACACCACCACCCTCAGAGGCACACTCATATACAGACCCCCTGGACCACGCCCCTCCTTCTGCGACACCATCGCTGACACCATCAGCACGCACGCTCTCACCTCCATAGACTACATACTCCTCTGCGACTTTAACTTCCACCTGGAAAACCCCCTAGACCACAACTCCTCCTCCCTCCTGGACAACCTCACCAACCTGGGACTCAAACAACTGGTTACTGCCCCCACCCACTCGGCTGGACAACCACTCGACGCCATTTTCACCACAAGCCAACACGTCACCTACACCCACACCACCAAACTCCAATGGACAGACCACCATTGCGTCCACTTCTCCTACAACAAACCACCCACACACCACCATCAACACACCACCTCCTACCGCATGTGGGACAAGATCCCCACGGAACACCTGAACTCCCAACTGACACAAACTCCCCCACCCACACCACCGACCCCAACATCACCGCACACAACCTCAAGAAATGGATCACCACCTGTGCCGACGCTCTAGCGCCCCTCAAAAAAAACATCACCACCCGCAATATCAAGAACGCCCCATGGTTCACCACTGAACTCCACGAGTCCAAACGCAAATGCCGCAAAGCAGAGAAAACCTGGAGACAAGAACCCTCCGCCACAAACCTCTCCGCCCTCAAAACCACCACACGCATCCACCACCAACTCATACGCACCACCAAAAGAGCACACTACAAGGAACGTATTGACAACAACTCCCAAAGCAGCAAAGAACTCTTTACCATCATCAAAGAGCTCTCCAAACCCAAAGCCAGCAACCAAGACCCCACCCACACACAAACCCTCTGCAACTCCCTCTCAAATTATTTCCACTGCAAAATCCAGGACATACACAACAGCTTCATACCACACACACCCTCCACACACAACCCCCACCCACCCAACACAAACCCACCACATTCACCCCACAACCTACTCACCACCTGGGCCTCCACCACCGACGAAGAAACTGAAAAGACAATTAACTCCATTCACTCTGGCTCCCCCTCTGACCCATGCCCCCACCGAATATACAACAAGGCCAGTCCCGCCATAGCCCCTAAACTCCGAGCCATAATCAACAGCTCATTCGCAACCGCCACCTTCCCTGACCTCTGGAAACATGCAAAAGTTACTGCGCTCCTAAAAAAAACCAAAGCCAACCCAGACGACCTCTCCAACTACCGCCCCATCTCCCTCCTCCCTTTCCCAGCCAAGGTCACGGAAAAACTAGTCAACTCCCGCCTATCCCACTTCCTCGAGACAAATCACACACTTGACCCCTCCCAATCTTGGTTCCGCAAGAACCGCAGCACGGAAACCGCTCTCATCGCCGGCACCGACGAAATCAGATCCAGAGTCGACATGCGCGAGACCGTAGCACTCATACTCCTCAACTTCTCCGCAGCCTTTGACACTGTCTGCCACCACACACTCCTTACACGACTCCACGACGCCGGGATCCACCACCAAGCCCTGGACTGGCTCACCTCCTTCCTTACTGACAGAACCCAAAAAGTCCGTCTCCCACCCTTCCAATCCTCCGCCACCAAAATCACATGCGGAGTCCCACAAGGCTCCTCCCTCAGCCCCACACTTTTTAACATCTACATGGCCCCACTAGCCAACATCCTCAAACCCCACGGCACCACCATCCTCTCAGACGCTGATGACACACAACTCATTTTTTCCCTCACCCGCAACCCCACCACCGCCAAATCCAACCTACACGCTGCACTCCTTGACACCACTGCCTGGATGACAGCCAACCACCTGAAGCTCAACTCCAACAAATCCGAAATAATCATTTTTGGTCCTCACAAAAACACTTGGGACCCCTCATGGTGGCCCACCACATTAGGCCCAGCACCCACCCCCGCAAACCACGCACGCAACCTCGGCATCATCATGGACCCCTCCCTCTCTATGACCCAACAAATCAACGCCCTCACATCCTCATGTTTTAACACACTCCGCACACTGAAGAAAACAATCAACTGGATCCCCACAGAGACCAGAAAGACAGTTACCCACGCACTCATCAGCAGCAGGCTTGACTACGGCAACGCCCTCTACGCCGGCACCACACAAAAACTCAAATGCAAACTACAACGAATCCAGAACTCAGCAGCACGACTTATCCTCGACCTGCCCCGACATGAACACATCTCACCACACCTCAATTCCCTCCACTGGCTCCCCATAGACAAAAGGATCACCTTTAAGATCCTCATCCACGCGCACAAATCCCTCCACAACACCGGCCCAACCTACCTCAACGAGAGAGTGACCTTCCACACTCCCTCACGCCACCTCCGCTCCGCCGACCTCTCCCTTGCCACAGTCCCCCGCATCGAACACACCACCACGGGGGCAGATCCTTCTCCTATCTGGCACCCAATGCCTGGAACTCCCTCCACACCCACCTCCGCAAGACCCAGGACCTCCTACTCTTCAGAAAAAAACTTCAAACCTGGCTTTTCGAACAGTGATCCCCCCCACCCCCCAGCGCCTTAAGACCCTAACGGGTGAGTAGCGCGCTCTATAAATCTCTTTGATTGATTGATTGATTGATTGAAATATTCTCTTTTTTAAAATAAGGTCCTCTTCTACCAGTTAATATGGAAAACCCCAGCATTCATTAGCCAGCCAAGCAGCTGTCTTGGATAACGGCCACAAATTACCTTGGTAAGGATACAAAATCCAAGGACTGTGATGAGGAAGACCTGGATTTACATCAGGTAAGATCCCACCTTATTTATTTAATTTATACAATGTGCTGATTTATTTATTATGGAATTCGTATTGCACAGTTCGAACTACATGGGCATTGGAGTACTTAACATGTAACATCTGGCTATGTGAGAAAGTAAGAACATCCAACTAGAGGGAACTAGCCTCAAGGGCAGCAGAATACTATGGCCCTCATTCTGACCTTGGCGGGCGGCGAAGGCCGCCCGCCAAAGTCCCGCCGTCAGGTTACCGTTCCGCGGTCGAAAGACCGCGGCGGTAATTCTGACTTTCCCGCTGGGCTGGCGGGCGGTCGCCTTCAGACCGCCAGCCAGCCCAGCGGGAAAGAGGCTTCCACGATGAAGCCGGCTCGGAATCGAGCCGGCGGAGTGGAAGCTGTGCGACGGGTGCAGTTGCACCCGTCGCGTATTTCACTGTCTGCGCAGCAGACAGTGAAATACATGTAGGGGCCCTCTTACGGGGGCCCCTGCAATGCCCATGCCAGTGGCATGGGCACTGCAGGGGCCCCCAGGGGCCCCGCGACCCCCCCTACCGCCATCCGGATCTCGGCGGTCCGACCGCCGGGATCTGGATGGCGGTAGGGGGGGTCGGAATCCCCGCGGCGGTGCAGCAAGCTGCGCCGCCGCGGAGGATTCAATGGGGCCGCGGTACACTGGCGGGACCCCGCCAGTGGTGCCGGTCCGACCGCGGCGGTAAAAATCCCCATCCCCATCGGCCTGTCGGCGGTGCTCCCGCGGTCCTCCGCCCTGGCGGTCAAAGACCGCCAGGGTCAGAATGACCACCTATGTGTGTACCACTATAATACATGAGAACGTCAGCACAGTGTTGGGGAAAGGTACGTTCATTTTGTGGTTTCAGGAAGTTCAAGCAGGTAAGTTTTTAGAACCTTAAGGAAGTCTAAGAAGCTTGAATTAAGTCTGTATTCAATGAGGACATGGTTCCAGGTTCTGGTAGCTTGGCAGAAGACTGGTTGAGAGGTGTTGATTATATGGTGATGGGTATTTCTAGAAGGAGAGTACATTTGCCTCTGCCGTTTATGTGTTCTCCTGCGGTGTGGAGTTTCTTTGACCATCTTCAATGTTACAGTTGTGACATGTTGAAGATGTACCAAAGCATTGTTGACCGCCATCCAACCACAATGGACACAACTTAACCTCGGGCTGTGAACAAAGTGCATTATGTGCACACACCACAAATATCATGGTAGGAGAAGGCCTAAGAGGCTATCCTGTAAATTATACAGTTAAGAAATCACCTGAATCACAAAAATTATACCAGGCTATAGATCTTTAAACCAAAAAGAACCTATAGCTAGTATATCATACCAAACCGTCCACAATGATGTAATACTATTAGTAGGTAAGAAAGAACGTTCGGAAAATTATACAGGAAGAGACTGTAAACCTCCAGAGCCAAATAAATGGCAATGTGCTGGGCAAGAAAGCCATTGTTGTGAAAATTGAAAACACTTCTGTCACACAAGTGAAGTATTTCCCAGGTTCTCTGGTACTTTGAAATACATTGATCATGTTTCAGACATAACGGAAAATGTAATCTTTCAATTGTTATGACAAGCCCTCAAGGCAATGTTCCACAGCATTCTCTGCCAGCCAAACCCTGTGCACCAAATCAACGATCACGTGAAATACATTTAAAATGCATGATAAAAAAATACCAAAATCGAAAAAGGTGCTATAACTCAAACTAAGAAAAAACAAAGCAGTGATCGTGGATATCCTTCAATTAATCTCAAGCACTGGTAATTTATCTGCCTGTATTACAATCCACTTCTCTTTTGCTCTCTGTGGCATGGCATACAGGGACCAACCATGCGTGCATCAATCTTGCCCACTCCTTAGAGCATACACAGTTAAGCAGGCCAGTTGGCAACGAAACCTCTGTATAGGAAAACAGGCATGCATGAGGTCCATGTCAGAACATACATGCAGCATTTAGAGGATGTCACTGAGAAAAACAAAAAAGTGATCAATGGAATGCTTGAATTACTCTCAGCCACTCTGGTCTGTATTCCAGTCCCTCCTTCTTATACTCTCTGCCCCCCCCCCCTTCACCCACGCAGACAGGCACAAACCATTTTCAAATCAGGCACAACCCAACCACAAAGGAACTCATTAGGGCTCAGGTTTTACCTAATTGATCCACAGCAAATCGACCTGTTTCACCTTGAGAACAGAGTGAAGTCAACAAGAAGTCATGCATAATGTGGACTCAGTGTATCAGAAACAGGAGTAATTCACAGAGTGTGCGTGTGCCTCCATATCTAACGTTGCTAATTCATCATGCATTTTAAGGCATTTTATGTATTTTTATCTGTCATGATTTACTCTTATGGTGTCGATCTGTATTTTTTATCTTCCACTATTTATATTCCTGTTTTCAGGTCCTGCCTTTAAGTCAGCAATAGCTGTCTCTCCAGTGTATTGTTTTTCAAAAAAATCATATACATGATACATTCAAAGAGGGGCTTTTTGTCAGACAGCGTATCCATTGGTATTTCAAACTCTTATTCACATTTTGCTTTTACCCACCATAAACAGCATGGAGCTCCCTTCACTCTGAGTGCACAAAAACCTGTGCACAATTTTCACATCCACGTAAAATCGGTCCGTTCTCTTCAGTGAAAGAGCAGGTTCAAATTGTACTATTTGTATTGGTATTTTTAATGTTAAATACCGGCTACTTATTATGCCTGCATTCTGGGCCCAGTTAGATGGTGATTTATTCGCTGTTTTCTTTTTAAAGTTATTGTTTTAATGTCTTCAAGAAACATTCTAACATTATAGCTGCCTATGATTTGAGTGTTTGGTCAGGTGTTGATTTCCTCTTGTCCACCTTCACAAATAATGATAATAAAATGTTGGAGCCACTGAAAGGCTTGTTAGGCAGTAGTAAAACGGCCACAGCAGTGTTTTTTTTAATCAGTTTTTTGCATGCATGTGTAGGCCAGGCTTAGGTGTCAGTGTTTTTTTGGTAGCAAATCCTGCAATAGAAAATTACAAAAAATACGGCACCAACTTCCAAAGGCTACACCTATTGGCTTTGCCTATTCTTGTTTCATTTTGAGGTTAATTGAGGTTAATTTGATTCTAAATAATACTATCTGCTTAATGCCAAGTTTTCTTTGAATTTTACAAATTGAAAAGAAAGAGGGAGACCCAACTGGGTGCCAACCATACATTACTGTGAAGTCAATGCATCAGAAACAGAAGTAGTTCACACAACGTGTATGTGCCTTAAGGAGACAACAGCTTAAACCTCTGCAAGTTTCTTTAAAGGTGCTGTATGAACCTCATTGCTGCAAGGAGGAAGAAAGCACCACACATAACTAAATGGGCTCAAAGACCTTTATGCAGTCATTGTGTAGACAAACAATATGGACTTGTGTAGAAAGCACAAGGACCATATCGCTTAAAGTGAGCACTGGAGGCTGCCACAGTTTTCGGCTGACAGGTGCCTTAAATGGTTGAAGAGATGGAGTAATGCTATGTTACCTCCTTAGAAAGGTGCTGCTTGTCACAGGAATTTTCAAGACATGTTGCTTTTGGCTAGAAAAAGAACAGCACTTGTTGACATATCTAAGGTAGAGAACTAAACATAACACAATTATTACCACAAACCAACATACGCCAGAATTACAGCTTAACATGGCACAACAAAGCTGCACATAAAACAAAATTACATTGCAATGATGTAGCACAAAAAAGACACCAACACAAAAAACAACAGAACAGGTCACCTTCATAAAGAAATACCACACACCTCCAGGATCCTGTTTTCATAATACAGCGGTAATACATGTTCACAGCACTACCTTTAGAACGCCAGTCAAAATTGCTTTGTGATCCGGCTAGATGTCTTTTATAGCTCTCACCATCAGAGTTATAGTTTGCTCCAGTGAATCTACCCTTATAAATGGAATTATTACACACTGAATCCGGCTTGCCCATTGCAATGAACAGCAGGTCAGTGTGATAGCAAAAACAGGTACCAATCTGAGCTGTCCTACTGGCTTACCCCTTGACTGAGGATAGGTGTGTCTTAACACAAACCAGGAAGACATGTCAATAAACCCCTAGGCGTGTGCTGTATTTGATAGATAGGAAGCACCCATTGTAAAGTCCCTCAGTGAAATGAACATACGTCACAACTGGAAATATGTTGAACGCCGGTAAAAGCTATATGATAGACACGAGGACATCATGCCATCATACAGCTCACAACATAGCAAGAAGACTGATGAATCCTGTTCAATAGACGTCTCATCCTATAAAAGATGAAGCACAAAGAGAACATGAAGAACCCAAGGCATGGACAATCGGTATTTCGGGTGCTTCTGTTTGCAGTTCATGACAACAGACTGTGCAGCATTCACTCATTCAACCAGAAGCTCTGTGTAGAGGTCAATTTTTGGCAAATTCAAAGTTTCGTAACAAACTGACAAGGCATCTGAGGACCAGGAAAATACGTTACTTAATAAAATCACGTGATTTAGTCAGTGCCGTTGTGTAGTATTTGTGTTTACGATTTGACATATTGAGCGGGCACGCTGTTTATGGGATGCACGTCTGGATTAATTTCCCTAAATTCTAATTTATGGACACAAAGGAAAAGGTTGTTGATGATAATTACTGTTTCAGGAATTTTATGTAACAAACACTCGCTTTTTCTACGTGCACTTCTCGATTAAACATTCCAAATCATTCTCACTGAAAAGTCTTCAGCATGACCTAGCCTAATTCATTTCATACGGACATATCACTGACAAATGGCTTCAGCTGTTATGTTTTTACATTGTTTGGCCTTATCCCCCGTAAGTGACATTGTAGAGTCCACATAGCCCTGTCAAAGGTGGGACTCCATGTGCCCTCTACTGACCAGGGCATACTTTGGACAGGAGAGAGATGGATTAAAGTAGAGTGATATGGGTGACTGGATACCAATTTTCTTTCAATTTGCAGTGGGAGTAGGTGGTAAATGCATAAGCTAGACATCCGGTATACTTTATTTTATATTAGGGATTGGGGACAATAAGATAAGTAGTGTGGTAGGATGGGGTTTTGTTATTGGGTTTGATGGAAAACAGTATTGGTGGGGGCAGGAGGCAAGGGACTGGGGAGGCTAGGCCATTTTGTTTACAGCTCCCCCATCACTCCTCTACCGTTGTCTAGCTGTGAAAAATCAGAGGCAGGTGATTTCAGTGAGCCATACATGTCATAAGATTATAATATGTAAAAGTGAATAACAAGGATGTTTTCTCCTCCAGGTTCTCAGTGACATAAAAGAGAATCTGAGCTTCACTTTTGCTGTCTATTTGATGTCACTCAGAATCTCTTGGGTGAAAAACATCTCTGTTATTCATTCATTCATTCATTTAACTTTATTTCGGTGTGTAAAAACAAACCATTAAAGTACAATCCACAACAAAGAAAGAAAGGACTTCTAAAAATACGGAGTCAATAATAAAATACAAAAGGTAAAAGTACAGTTAAAAGGGGCAAGACAGGTTTTAAAAACAAACAAGAAATAAGCAGTCAGATAAACATCACTTAATATAATGAAAAACAATACTCAAAAATGAAAATAATTCTCTAAATCAGCACTAGTTAAAAAATATAATACACCAATATCTGAATACTGTGGAGCAATCACACATCCAATTTGATAAATATAAATAGATAAGTCTAAAAATTAGTTCCCCACTCTTGCTCCTTGAAATTGCTGAACTCAGATATCATAATAATACAAGAATTTTCCCCTTTTTCCCCCAATTAAAAAAGCTGTCTGGGTGGATTATTTTCGCTTTAAAATTCTCACGGCATAAAATAATGGAACAGTTCCATAGGTCTATAAATAATCCATAAGGACCCAAGCCAAGATCCATGTCCTGTGCAAAAAAAGCTACAGTCATTCATCCAAGTCAGATAAATATACATAAATAATACTAGACAATAACTACATCATTTTATCCCTTAAACTTGCTAATCTCAACCTCCAGATAGACTCTGTTATTCACCGCTACATTTCTACAATTCTACGTGTTGAAAATGGATGTCAAATCGGCAGCTTCCAACAAATTCTTCACCTAAAAAGTTATTTTGAGCTTTAGTTAAAAAATGGGTTTTGGATCTAAGATTGGGCATTGCTCTTCAGTGAAAAGGGCAACACGATTATCGGTACATAACTATTCAACCGGATATGATCCTTTTCAGCAAGTACACCTCATCTCTTCTGCTTTTGATCAGAAATCTTCAACTGAGATGTCATACTTATTCAAGCAAGATGGGAACGGGTTATAGTGTGGCATACTAGATAGAGTAGAATTGAAACATCCAGAGCTGATACAATGCTTTCCATGAACATTGCCTGAAAAGTCCCCCCAATTCAAGTAAATGTTCAAATGTTCAAATTTCTGCATTCATCAGAGACCTAGGGCCACATGCACAAAGGTGTTTAACGGCAGAATCTGGCCATTTGTGACTACTAAAGACCTTTTTCTATGTATTAGTCCTATTTTGTGATTCAGTAACCTATTAGAAAAATCGCAAAATAGGGTTTGTGATTTGAAATTAGGAAGATGTGTGTTAAGGGTGTACCTTCCTAATAGCAACTCACAGGGGGATGTATGAATGTTTTGTGCCTGGAATGTGGTCACAAAACATTGGCAGTTTACCACCAACTTCAAGTTGGTTGTAACCCATTAGCAAATAGGAAGGGGTTCCCACCCAATAAACCCCTTCCTCTATGTGAACGTGGACACAAACATTTTTAAGACCAGGCAGTGGTCTCATGTACCACTGCCTACTCTTAAAAAATGAAAAGAAAACTTTTAATTTTTGTTTTTGAAATAAATCCTAGAAAACAGGCTGCATTTAAAAATAAAATGTGTTTTTGAAAAAGCAATCACAGACATGATGGTCTGCTCACCCTAGCAGGCCTCCATCCCTGTGATTCCAGGCCATTCCAAATGGGTCGCAAATTGAGACCTAGCTCATAAATATTGATGAGGTAGGTTCCTATGTGAGCCACAGCAAATCACTAAATGTGTCTGAGACAAATAGTACATAGTTGTTTGTGACTTCCTAATTGCATATCACAAAGATTCGCAATTAGGAAGTCGCAAACGGGATTCTTCGTACATGTGACCCCAAGTGATGTTAATTGCCCCAAACGGGCCATAATCAATCAATTGCAATTTGACTATTTGTGCCAGTATGCACCACCTGTGTACCAGTAGAGCTGCTGTCCAATAGTTTACTCCAAGATTTGGAACAAATGTTCTGGGGCAGTACCTGTCTCTCTAGACAGAGACTAGCCATGTGCCAATTACTCTTGGCCCAGCCGCAATAAGAACAGCCCAACCAGTAAGATTCCTGTACCTCACTAAAATTGCACACATTCATTAATACATTATTACATCTAGGTGCCTCTATCTGAGACTATTTTCTTTTATCTAAAAAAAGCAACAACTTTTTAAACGTTCCTGAATTCAGTTTTAAAACATGGCCCCTAAAGTTTAATAATAGTCTCAACATTCCTGCTTCTATGGAGAGGGCAAAGGTTTGGTCAGCCTAAAAGAGTATTGGTGAATGAACCTGAAACATCATTATCATCTGACTATTTCCATTTGCCGTACCCAATAAATGACTGAAGAAGCTGCTGCTGTACACTATTGTATGATCCTAATGAAGAGAAAAACACCATCCAATTTGAATCATTCTAAACTCATCTTTACTTTCAAGATCAGTCAAAACAGTGTGACAGCCTGTGCCTTGATTCATGAGTTTTCCACAGGTCAGAATAAAGAAGAAATGTGTAGTTAACAGTATGGTATTCTGTATTCCAACATGTAAAAGTTGGCATTGAGAGGTAAAACTGCGGAAGAAAGAACTGTACCTATGTGGTAACAGTACTTCCCCTGGGTGATTTTACTTCATGATAATTCAGAAAAGGGTCCTCCTTACAGATCATGGAAGGGGAGTTCCTCAGCACTACTTAATCTGGAATTCTCAATACCACTGAGTACAGCGGTAGTGCCACACCATTATATATATATATATATATATATATATATATATATATATAGATAGATATATATATATATATATATATATCTATTTCGATATATATATACACACATATATTAGCAGAAAAAACCCACTAGACCAGCTACATCCACCTAACAAGGCTGGTGCGAAAAAAACGGTAGTGGTGTCCGTTTTGAAATATGAAAAAAGTTTTTCTGCACTTACTCAGAAAAAGAAGAAAAAGATTGCACTCGACATGTCCACTCCTCAAAAAATAAAGTTTTATTTGCAAAAATATATGTTCTCCATAAGGAAGCAAACTAACTCAAAGGCAATGCGTTTCAACACTGAAGTGTCTTCATCATGGCCAAATTGGAAAAACCTGAGCAGATTTATATGTATATATATATATATATATATATATATAATTCTATCCTTACCATGTATATAGGTCACTGCATAGTTATCATATCAGTTATTTGATTAGATGCTTATTTATCTATCATAATATGTAAATATTATCATAACTATTTTACCTACAAGTGCATCACTGTGGGAACATTGGGAAAAATATAAAAAGGTATAAACATACATAAATTAGCTTAAACTACAGAAAAATTGAAAGTCTGAGTTTATACTTGGAATAGCTAGATGTGTCTGAGACACATTAATAAATCGCTGTTTGTGACTTCCTAATTGCAAATCTCAAAACTCAAGTTCTTTAGGCATGTATTTTCCAAAGGAGGGATGATTCTGGATCCTGATAAAGTGTAAGTGCCATTAGCTAACAATCCCCCACAAGATGTCTCCATGGTACGATCATTGTGCATGGCCAGCTATTGTTCAAGGCACATTCATGACTTTGCCATAGTGAGAGTCCCTAAGCGAGATCTGACATAACAAAGTGTCCAGTTCTGATGGTCCTATGAACGTGACCACAGCTTCAAAAGCCTAAAGCATTCAATTCAAAATGTGACTGAGTTACCTTACTTTAATCTGAAACTGCACACTGAGATCACTGTTGATGCAAGCCCGGAGGGGCTGAGTGCAATCGTTGCTCAGCATAATGGAGATCCAAATGCTCAGAGACATATTGAGGCATATGCCAGCCAAAACATGTTGAACACAGAACTTGCCTACTCGCAGCCAAAAAAGAGAGTTTAGCTGTAGCATGGGCCTGTGAGCATTTCCTGTGAGCATTTTCACGTGGTTCTGCATGGAATCCATTTCACAATCATCACAGACCACCAAGCGCTGCTCACCATATTCTGAAATCCAAAGGCCAAGCTACTCTCTTCCATGAAAGTTGGAGGTTGCATTTACAAGAATACGATTATACAATTGTGCATAAGTCAGGAAAGTATCAAAACCTTGCTGACTATTTCTCACAAGTATCCCTACAGCAGCACAGCTCAACGTCAAAAACTGTTGAGGAATACATCAACTTTATTGTAAAGGTGAGCATGAAAGCGGCTCTGTCCATCGAACAGGTTGCTGCTGCTACGAATGGTGATAAAAACATGTTTGTCCTTAAAAACACAATTTCAGCACAATCATGGAGACAGAGGCCCTCATTACGAGGCCTCGCTGTTGCCTCGCTGTGGCGGTCTCAATGCAGCAGAGCAGGCGGTAAAGACTGCTGCATTAGAAGTTGTGGGGTTTGGCAGAAGCACCGACACGGCTGGTGGTGAGCACCTCCAACCCAGGTGCAGGCCTCAGCCTGCCGGCCGGATTACAAAGCTGCAAACCGCCAGGTTTTCCATGGCGGTCACCCCACCATGAAAACCCAGGTGGAAACTCACCTGGTGACAGGAATCCCCATTCCTGTTGCTGGCACACACACCCCCACACGTCCACACACATGCACCCACACACGGCCACACTCTTAGAAACTCGCACCCCACTCACCCACGCACTAACTACATACACCCCCATTCCCTCGGAGACACACACTCTGACACTCACACTGAAACACGCATTCAGGCACACCCATGCAAACGCGCACACAAACACCCCCATTTGCGCACACACACTCACACAGTCACATTCAATTGCATACACGCATGCATTCACAGCCCCCTTCCCTCCACATACTCGCACTCATATTACACCCCCTCCACATACTCGCACTCATACTACACCCCCTATGCATACTCACACTCATACTACACCTGTAGGAAGTTGGTTCTGTATGCACTATTTCAAAGTAAGGAATAGTATGCACAGAGTCCAAGGGTTCCCCTTAGAGGTAAGATAGTGGCAAAAAGAGATAATACTAATGCTCTATTTTGTGGTAGTGTGGTCGAGCAGTAGGCTTATCAAAGGAGTAGTGTTAAGCATTTGTTGTACATACACAAGCAATAAATGAGGAACACACACTCAAAGACAATTCCAGGCCAATAGGTTTTTGTTGGAAAATGGGTTGCTGGTAAGGGCAGGTAGGTACCTACACCTAGCAACAAGCCACTAACCTCCACTTAGGTCCAGTTAGGTCTCAGTAAATTAACCCCATCTCAACCCTTGGTAGCTTGGCAACGAGCGTCAAGGCTTAACTTAGGAGACAGTGTGTAAAGCATTCAAATATCACAAAACAGTAATTAAATAAAACACAGGAAACAGTTTAAAAATCCAAAACCAATTTATAAAAATAGTTTATATTTTTATCTTTAAAATGACACAAAAACGAATAGAATCGGATAAAGGGAACCGGAGATATGAATTTTTAAAGAATTATTATTTTTCTAGCGCTTAGAAACAAAAAGCGCCAATCGGGTCATCTGGTTGCACCTCGACCGGGGCAAAGTCAAAGTTTCAGGCCGACCGCGATGGAGCCCTGCTCGGCTACAGGTCGCGGGAGGCCTCGGTTAAAAAGTTACCTTCTGACTTAGTCTTTATTTTGAAGATTTTCTTCACCGGGACGAACCTGCCAGTCCAATCCGACCTCCTGGAGCCCTTCTCCGGATACGCGATGCTGGATTCCTCGGTGGAGATTTTTACCTTCGGACTTAGTCGTTTTTTCGAGGTGAAAATCCTTCGACCGGGGTAAACCTGGATCTTGATCCGACGTCCATGGAGCCCTTCTCGGATACGATGGCTGAAAGGTCCCGGTTAACTTTTTACCTTCGGACTTAGTCTCTTTTTCGGAGATTTTTCTTTACCGGGACAAACCACCAAATCAGGCCGGGTCGCGGTTGAGGCAAGCCGGCTAGAATTGCCGCAGCGAGTCGGTCCCTCTATGGAGCTTCTTTAACAAAAATTCTCAAATCTTCTCCAAACTTCTGGGGCTTCACCCAGATGTCCTTTTAAGGTTCTTTTGGGGTCCACAGCTCACCCCAAGGGTCCAGAAGTTCTGTGATGGTCCTTGGGGGGTGCAGACTACAACTCCCAGAATGCACCTGGCGCAAACTCCTTTTTGGCCACTGGGCAGTGGTCAGCTGGTCGCTTTCTTCAGGAGTTGGTGCAGGGGACTCTGGTTAGCAATTTTTCACCTGTAGCAAACAGGGAGTCCCTCCTTGAACCAGTTGAAGCCAGGCAAAGTCCTTCTTGTGGTGAAGCCCAAGTGTGCAGCTGGTGCAGTCCTTCTGAGTGCAGGTTCCAGGTGCAGGCCAGGGGTCCAGCAGGGCAGTCCTTCTTCTCCTTTAGTTCTTTTCTTCTTGAAATCTGGCGGGGATCTGAGGTGTGGGTGCAGGTCTGCCAGTTTTATCCTTGCTCCTGGGTGAAAAGCAGGGGGGTCCTGGTTCTCCAATCAGGTACAGGGTCGTCCCCCTGTGATGACCACTTCCTGGGAAGTGTGGCAAAAATCCATCCCAGAAGGCAACATTCTCTAAAAATCCATTATGGCTGAATCTGATTTTTGGAGGTTACATCTGGCTGAGCCCACCCACTGGTGTGGCTAAAAATCATAAACACACCCGTCTCCTGCCCTCTCCTAATCTAATCAGGGGGCACCTAGTTGTCTGGGGTTGCAGGATGTGGGGGTGTTGCTGGGTGCTCCAAATGTCCTTCTCTGCCTTTGAAGACCAGTTTGGCAGCCCTCCCCCTTCCTGCCTCACCATCTGCTGAGGGGAGATTCTCTCCCACAAGCACATTCCTTTGTGTGAAGCCAGGCCACTTCACACCTCATCAAGGCAGCTTGACTAAGCTGCTGCAGGCTCGCCAATCAGAGCACAGCAGCCAAAACAATGCAGGGCTGAAATTGGCAACTTTTTAGGTAAAGTCTAAAACTTTTTACCTGAACAAGTTATATTAAATCCCACAACTGGAAGTTGTGGGATTTATTACAACAATTAATTTGATACCAAATTCTTGGTATGCAACATTTAAGGAGACTTTAAAATTTGAAATAAAGTCTCCCCATTCTAGCCTATGAAGGCCATTTACTACCATGACGGAAAAACGAATTTGGCTGTTTTTACCTCACCAGGGCTTATAAAACTATTTTTATAAAGTCCCTGCTTATAGTTACATGGCACCCAGCCCTAGGGGCACATAGGGCACACCTTAGGGGTGACTTATATGTAAAAATAAGGTAGTTTAAGACTTTGGAACTACTTTTAATTCCAAAGTCGAATTTGCATATAACTTTAATTTAAAAGCAGCCAGCAAGGCAGGCCTGCCTTTAAAATGACACTGGGCACCTCAGCAGTGCACCTATGGGTGCACTACCTATGCTGTGGTCCCTAAACCTACATGCCCTACCATATACTAGGGACTTATAGGTAGGTTAACTTAGCCAATTATAATTAGCCTAATTTGCATATTGATTTTACACAGAGCACAGGCCCTGGGACTGGTTAGCAGTACCCAGGGCACCATCAGAGTCAGGAAAACACCAGCAAAAAGTGGAAAATGGGGGCAAAAAGTTAGGGGGCCTCTGCAATCAGCCCTGTTTTCTCACAGTTTTTGTATAGAAAAATATATTTTCTTAGTTTATTTTAAGAACCAAAGGTTCAAGATTTACATGTAATACTTCAAAAGAAAGGTATTGCAGGTAGGTACTTTAGGAACTTTGAATTATCAAAATAGCATATAAAGTTTTCACATAAATCACATATAGCTATTTTAAAACTAGACAGTGCAATTTTCAACAGTTCCTGGGGGGAGTAAGGGTTAGTTAGTTTTTGCAGGTAAGAAAACCACCTACGGGGTTCAAGTTTGGGTCCAAGGTAGCCCACCGTTGGGGGTTCAGGGCAACCCCAAAGTTACCACACCAGCAGCTCAGGGCCGGTCAGGTGCAGAGGTCAAAGTGGTGCCCAAAACACATAGGCTTCAATGGAGAAGGGGGTGCCCCGGTTCCAGTCTGCCAGCATGTAAGTACCCGCGTCTTCGGAGGGCAGACCAGGGGGGTTTTGTAGGGCACCGGGGGGGACACAAGTCCACACAAAAAGTACACCCTCAGCAGCACGGGGCGGCCGGGTGCATTGTGCAAACAAGCGTCGGGTTTGCAATAGAAATCAATGGGAGACCAAGGGGTCTCTCCAGGGATGCAGGCATTTAAGGGGGGGGCTCCTTGGGGTAGCCACCACCTGGGCAAGGGAGAGGGCCACCTGGGGGTCGCTCCTGCACTGGAGGTCGGATCCTTCAGGCCCTGGGGGCTGCGGGTGCAGAGTCTTTACCAGGCGTCGGATCTTAGAGGCAGGTAGTCGTGGTCAGGGGGAGCCTCGGGATTCCCTCTGCAGGCGTCGCTGTGGGGGCTCAGGGGGGCAACTCTGGCTACTCATTGTCTCGCAGTCGCCGGGGAGTCCTCCCTGAAGTGATTGTTCTCCACAAGTCGAGCCGGGGGCGTCGGGTGCAGAGTGTCAAGTCTCACGCTTCCGGCGGGAAACGCAAGTTGTTGCAAAGTTGCTTCTTTGTAGCAAAGCCGCAGTCTGGGGTGAACAGAGCCGCTGTTCTCGGGAGTTCTTGATCCTTCTAGATGCAGGGCAGTCCTCTGAGGCTTCAGAGGTCGCTGGTCCCTGGGGAGAGCGTCGCTGGAGCAGTGTCTTTAGAAGTGGGGAAACAGGCCGGTAGAGCTGGGGCCAGAGCAGTTGGTGTCTCTGTCTTCTCTGCAGGGTTTTTCAGCTTAGCAGTCCTCTTCTTCTTAGGTTGCAGGAATCTGAGTTCCTAGGTTCTGGGGAGCCCTTAAATACTAAATGTAAGGGTGTGTTTAGGTCTGGGGTGTTAGTAGCCAATGGCTTCTAGCCCTGAGGGTGGGTACACCCTCTTTGTGCCTCCTCCCGAGGGGAGGGGGGCACATTCCTATCCCTATTGGGGAATCCTCCATCTGCAAGATGGAGGATTTCTAAAAGTCAGAGTCACCTCAGCTCAGGACACCTTAGGGGCTGTCCTGACTGGCCAGTGACTCCTCCTTGTTTTTCTCATTATCTCCTCCGGCCTTGCCGCCAAAAGTGGGGCCGTGGCCGGAGGGGGCGGGCAACTCCACTAGCTGGTGTGCCCTGTGGTGCTGTAACAAAGGGGGTGAGCCTTTGAGGCTCACCGCCAGGTATTACAGTTCCTGCAGGGGGAGGTGTGAAGCACCTCCACCCAGTACAGGCTTTGTTACTAGCCACAGTGTGACAAAGGCACTCTCCCCATGTGGCCAGCATCATGTCTGGTGTGTGGCAGGCTGCTAGAACTAGTCAGCCTACACGGATAGTCGGTTAAGGTTTCAGGGGGCACCTCTAAGGTGCCCTCTGGGGTGTAGGTTACAATAAAATGTACACTGGCATCAGTGTGCATTTATTGTGCTGAGAAGTTTGATACCAAACTTCACAGTTTTCAGTGTAGCCATTATGGTGCTGTGGAGTTCGTGCATGACAGACTCCCAGACCATATACTCTTTTGGCTACCCTGCACTTACAATGTCTAAGGTTTTGCTTAGACACTGTAGGGGCACAGTGCTTATGCACTGGTGCCCTCACCTATGGCAGAGTGCACCCTGCCTTAGGGCTGTAAGGCCTGCTAGAGGGGTGACTTATCTATACTGCATAGGCAGTGTGAGGTTGGCATGGCACCCTGAGGGGAGTGCCATGTCGACTTACTCGTTTTGGTCCTCACTAGCACAGCTGGCAAGCTGGCAAGCAGTGTGTCTGTGCTGAGTGAGGGGTCCCCAGGGTGGCATAAGATATGCTGCAGCCCTTAGAGACCTTCCCTGGCATCAGGGCCCTTGATACCAGGGGTACCAGTTACAAGGGACTTACCTGGATGCCAGGGTGTGCCAATTGTGGAAACAAAAGTACAGGTTAGGGAAAGAACACTGGTGCTGGGACCTGGTTAGCAGGCCCCAGCACACTTTCAAATCAAAACTTAGCATCAGCAAAGGCAAAAAGTCAGGGGGTAACCATGCCAAGGAGGCATTTCCTTACAACACCCCACTCCCCTGCTGCATACTCACACGCTGATCATTGGCCCCCGCAGCTCCAGAAGATGCTGTTCCACCTGAAAGCCTTGATCAGACATTAGGCCCTGTACACTAGGGGTCCACCCAGGGTACAGCTCAACTAAATCATATCATATGGTCTGGTCGAACTGTGCGACCACCTAGACAGCGGATCCAAGAAGTGTAATGCTGCTATTTGTTCATGTCTTTTTGTTTGTGTCTTTTAACAAAGGGGGAGATGTAGTGCCGTAGAACTGTGAGCATTAGGACTGCGCTGCCCAGGGCGGACTGAATGAAGGGGTTATGCAATATTTATACTGTGTGGTCGGTAACGGTTATTGAGATAAAGAGAAGTTCTTGAATGTTGGATGGTGATGAATAAAGGCGCTAACTACAAACGCTGTGTGTGGCGTCTTCTTGTACATGCTCCAGTGCTGTGGAGGATGCGGCAGCTCTCTTTACTAGTCAAATCGTCCCCTGACTTGTAATGGGGGCCCAGGTCAGCATGAGGGGGTTGCTGCCCATTTGAGTATGAAGTGCTCGCTGAAATGATGTGAAGTTGCAGCATTAATGCTGCACGGTGTGGACTCGAGTACAGACAATGAATCATGACTGCTTCTACTCACAACATGTTACACTCGGGTCACTTTCTCTTATTTTGATCTGATTATGACCATGACCAACGTATCTCCACCACGAAACATTATGAAGTTTTTACTATATCTGAAGCAGAGACTACGTACCGCTTAAAAGAAGCCTGCAAACGAGTTTTTAATATCGCGAACGTGACGTTTTCTATAAAATACAGCTAGCACCTCCTCCCTCCGCCGGCCCGGGCTCTGTTTATCTGCTTTTAGTAGCGGTTTTTGTTTACCGGGAAATGATTGGGGAAGCTTATCTACTGACCTGACAGCAAACTGTGGACTTTTTACCAGATTGGTGAGGGGAGAGGGGGAGGAGTAGTACGAAAAACGAGCCTATTAACATGCAGGCGTTAAGGCGTCTTATCGTTGTCCGCGGAGGAGTAATTGCCTTGCCGACACTAAAAAGTGCTTCTCTGGCAGAGACTGCGAACACGTTTTATGTTGCAGTTTAATTTGCTTCACTTGTTGCAACAACCTTTCTCGGGAACCTAGGCTAATTTCCAGCACAATGGGCCATTGTTTTCTTCACTGCAGCAAATTCTGGGTCGCCTCATTATTTTGCAGTGTACACATGGGCTGTGGGAGGTCTATAAAGAAGGGTCTGTTTTCTCTAAAATGTGCGAAACCCAGTTGTATAAATGGCTTGGCTGAATGTCCAAACTGCAGTCCTGAGAGTTCCACTTGGGAAAATTACAATTCCCAGAGCCCTTGTCTTTGCTTCCTGCCCTTGGAGGCGCTCATGAGGTGCCAAAACGACAAAAAATGGATACTTGCCAACAGACAGTTCTAGTTGCTACTAAAACCAGAGGTTAAGGCAGTGTTCTTCAAACTTTTTAATGCCGCGCCCCCCAGTTGATCTGTATAATGCTTCTTCTGGCCAGACCCAGACCCTGACCCTACCCCCTCCCCCACCCCCGTGATCACTTGAGGCCCCCCTAGGCACAGTTTGAAGACCCCTGGGGTACGGCCACTGTAGCTGCTCTGCTCTTCAGTTGCATTTCGAACAGGTTCACCATAAATATTACAACATGGACAACAGGATGCAAGGACAGCACATTACTTACACACCACCCTCACACATGCAGGCCCTTAGTTATACTTTTTTTAGCGCCGCATTTGAGCCGCTTTTTGATACAAAAAAGCGGCACAAACTTACAAAATACAATTGTATTTTGTAAGTTTGCGCCGATTTGAGTAAAAAAATTAGGCAAATGCGCCACCAAAAAAGTAGAAATATGGGCTGCAGTACGAAGACACGCAGTGATGACACCTCTAAACACAACACAAACGTGTACACTCTCATAGCATGCCACTACCTCTGAACCACACAGATGCATTTTCATCCAATAATGAATCCTAAGAAACTATCAGTGCTTGAGAAGTTAAAAGTAAGGTGAAACAGTGGAGTCTGGCAAGGAGAATCCCTATATAAAGGTTGCACAAGCTTAACTACCATAGCTTTGCAATATGAGCCTATCTTGACCACCTGTCAAGAAAGGCTGCTCAGTGACTGAGATGATGAGCATATGAAACTGCAAGAGGAAGTCATCAAACTATGGCATAAGTAATCAGAGTACAACAGACTCTTACATTGACGTTTTAGAAGAAATGGACAGTAGAAAGGAATTCCCTCAGGTTCGAAGTGAAACTGATTGTGATGGCCAGCACAGATGCAGTTAGTGCACAAATGGGTTCAGGCATTTAGGAGGCAGATACAAGTCCAGCTAGCATCGCGGTTTGCACAGATGATTATGAATTAATCATCTGGGTAGAGTAACAAAGCTAGAAAGTGCTGAGGAACAGATGAAAGGCGACTGTCCATTCATGGTATGTCTGGTCTGGTCTAGTTGCAGAAATTACATACCTGGGAGGTGATCAGAGCCCAATATCACAAGGAGAAAAAGATTAAACAAGACTAACCGGAACCAATTTCTTGATACTATCCTGGGGAAGACCAGCTGAAAAAGGACCACAAAGCTTAGGGCCTGATTCAGAGCTTAGCAGTAACCCGTTCATTGTCATGGCAGTACACCTTATGTAAACATTGGCAGTCCCATAGCTGAAAGCCTGCATTCGAAATGCCGTCTCTGCCAAGAGACACCACCCACGTCAACAGCGGGTGTGGGAAAATGGATTCCGGAAGGATGCCAGCCAGCCTTCCTGCCGTGCAGCTTAGGATGTGCCTTACCACCAAGCAAAAAGTGGCGGTCCAACCTCCATTTCTGAGTTGGAGGATTGGGGGGAAAGGGGTGAAAACTCACCTTTTTTCCCCATTCCACCTCTGTATTTGACTGGACATGACTGGACAACACCTGCAGTCACTGCTGGCACCACCCCGTTGTCAGAATATTTAATTAGTGCACTAGTCAGCATATTTCATTAGTGCATTAGTGATGTAAAGTAAGTGGAAAAGCTGTCTCTATAATGGCCTGTAAATTCTGGCATGGTTCATCCATAAGTTTAGAAATTAATTCTTGCAGCATTCGACAACTCCACTTTTGCGAATATTAATTGACAGGCAGTAACATATTTTGATACAAGTTGTTGTCAATCTCCTTTGAGTTCAGTTACTAATTTCGGGTACATTCAATACATTTGTAGAAGCATTTGATGATTTGCAATTTTGGGTGACAAATAATTTATGAGAATTAATGATCTCTATGATGCATATTTTTTATAACTGATGAATTAATGATGTTGCTCTTAAAAGTATTTGATTTTAATGTTTAGAAGTGTGTTTATGAACGTAGTTTAGTTATGTCACATTTTCATGTGAGACACCATTTCATTAAAATGGATGCAGATCTCTAGTTCATTCCCCTTTCCAATCAATGTCTCTCTGCGAGTCTTGTCTCCCCACATTTCCTGTGGAGCACAGTGTATCGCAGTGATACTATAAGTGTGCCCCAGGGGCCACATGCAGCCCTTTTGATCAACAGCAGCACAGGACTGCTCTTTACTCAACTCAGCAATAACATTAAAAAGATATTAAACAAAGAGCCACGCCTTTATTTAAATGTTACTTGAAGTTAAAGAACGGAAGACTGTAGGTTGTCCTACGATCTTACCTTTTGGAACACCTTCATGTTTATAGACATCTTGCTGCAAAAGGGAATAAATATGATAAAGTCTCTGCAAAATTCAAAAAGTGTATTTCATTAACATGCAGCAACATTTCACCTTAGTACATCAAATTATATCAGTTCACTGAGATTTTTTTAAAGTGATAGTTTTCAAACATGAATTTAAAAAAATGTCTTCTCTCCACACCCTCTTCCCTACCATGTCACCAATGCCAATAGTGAACCAAGAGGCAAGCCAATTGTTATGGGCACTCTTTGGGTGGCCTGTGGTCCTAATATACATGAACAACAGTATAGTTTATGGAATCAAATACATTTTATAGCGCACATTTTGAAGTCATGTATTTCAAGGTCCTCTTATATGTGATCCTGAAGAAAAAGTCAAGAAAGTGAAATAAAAGAATTGCCTAGGATCGCACAAGTTGTTAAAGTGGGGGAAGGTAGGATTAATCCCAGGTTTTACGATTTCACATTGTGCAGTTTAGCCACTAGATGTATATGCTTCCTTCCCCCTACACCTACCTTCCACCCCAGAACTCCCCTGCCCCCACCTTGACCACTACCCTCTTGCAGCCCTCAATCATATCCCAGACAAAAAGTTTTGGCCCCTGGGAAAATGTTAGCGAGTATCCATGGTGTATTGTGACATAGATACTAACTTGTCTTGTAGAGCAGAGCATGTTTTGTGAATGAAGCTTCCTATTATGTACCTGATGTTTCACTCTGAAGGCCATCCTATGGAAGTTCCGATGTAGGCCTGCAGAAAACATTAATACATGAACCCTTTGTTTTAGACTATTTCATATTGCTTTCTGTATCTCCAGACTGTTGTTTCTGAGGAAGTTAGCAGAATAATACTTCTACCTTAGAAATGGATTAGTACTAAGGAGTCTTAAAATTATGATCTTGCTATTGAACTAATGATCATGTTATGCTGAGTCTACAGTGTTTGCTAATTGTTTATATATAAAATGTTATAAAAACCCTGGTTTTGGAAGTTTGGGTGTGACATCTCATTCTCCTCCAGAGACTCTCTTTAAATCAGATTTTTCTTCTCCTTTTATGATGTTGTCAGTTCTCTTCATGAGCCTGACATCGAGATATTTAAGGGTCTTTTCTAATTAACTAGGTTTTACTGATTTCTGAATTCTGATTTTGTATTTGGCATGTGAGCATTCATAGGCTTTACTGCATTTATCTGTATTGCTCATAACAATATTTCACTAATAAAACTTTAACCTTTATTGTGATCTGGAACTCAGTTATTAAGTGGTTCCAGTTACTATTTGATCTTACTCTCTCAAACTGATGGGTTTAATGTTGTGGGTGGTATTGACTCTTGCTACACAATCAATTGGAATGGAGGTGAAACATAAGAGGTAAAATTTAGGGTTCAGTGAATTATTAGAGTTCAGTGAAATATTGGGGTTCGGACTCCCACAAATTTGGTAGCAGAGGATGTTTTGCCTAAGAGCACATCGTCTTTAGAAGGGGTCCCCAAAAGATGTCCTGTAATTTTTGAGTCTTTAATGCCCAGTCCGAGGGGAAAAGGAGTTTTTGGAAATTAGCCAAATCGTCCTGCATTGGATCATCCTAAGAAGTGACTAACTCTGCCAGCTGCACTTTCCTGAATGATTTGTAGTGTAAGTATGGATAGGCACAAATTGATTTTGTGAGTGTACATTGAAGTATGAGTCTGTGAGATGGATTTCTGTTCCTGTGTTGAGTTGATATCTAACTGATGAGATTGATGATGACGTGAATTCATAAGTGAGCTTTTGAATTCTAAACATCCTTCATATACAGACTAGCAGATACAACACTTACTACTGCAGGGGTTGACACAGGTGTTGAGGGATGTAGGCCCTCATTTTGACATCGGCGGTAAGTACCGCTCACCACCATGCTGACTGCCGCCAACATACAACTGCCGCAGCAGATTACCATCACCCATATTATGACCCACACTTAGCAATCCGTCACTATACAGCCACACACACAAGTCTGCCAGCCCAAAGGTCAGTGATAAACTGGCGGTAGCAAAACCCACACTGTTACGCCAACAGAACTACGCCCACAACATTATGACCCACGAATCACTGCGGCAGACATTAAATGGTGGTAAACCATTGGGGCTACACACCGCTGCACTCAAAACACACACACACACACATACAAAACAACACTACAATGGACAATTTGAATAACACACACCTGACACCCATACACACACCACACCCACACCACTATAAAACACCCACCCACATTACCCACAACTCTTTACGACTAAAAACAATTGCCACAAGGGAGATAGCAAGACCACAGACAAGACCACAGCCACACACCACTATCACCTATACACCATCCATGCAACTTACATCACACACCCCAACACATCACCCCACACACCCTCACCCACACCACTCACACTACATCCAAGGCACCACAACAACACCCCAGGTTCTCAGAGGAGGAGCTAAGGGTCATGGTGGAGGAAATCATCCGGGTAGAGTCACAGCTATTTGGATCACAGGTGCAGCAGATATCTATTGCAAGGAAGATGGAGCTATGGCGGAGAATAGTGGACAGGGTCAATGCCGTGGGACAACACCCCAGAACAAGGGATGACATCAGGAAGAAGTGGAACGACCTACGGCGGAATGTGCGTTCCACAGCAGCAAGACACCAACTAGCTGGACAGAGGACTACCGGTGGACCCCCACCTCCTCCCCCACAACTAACAACATGGGAGGAGCAAGTCTTGGCAATCATGCATCCTGAGGGTCTGGCAGAAGTAGGAGGAGGACTGGACTCTTTCAAGTCAACTCTCTATTACTATCACCCCCCTACCTGCATGCCATCACAAACACCTACCCTTACCCTTACTCCCATCACTCCGCCACCTCACACGCACCCCACCATCACAACCCACCCCTCCCAATACCAAGCCCTGCATGTAACAGCAATGCCCGGACCCCATCACAGACCTGCATGGACACCCATCACTAAAGCATGCACACTAGAGAGAATCACCTAGCCGACATAATACCTACTCACACAAGGCAAAACTGACAGGGCAATAACAACCATAGAGGGCAACACACCCATGCACAAGATGACACACACTGAAACAATACCACTGCATTAATGTCCCCACAGGTCCCCCACCCAACGTCACCAGAGAGGAGGTGCCAGCAACATCCAGTCCTCCCCCCCCCAGAAGAGGCCCACAGTGATGACAGCAGCTCTGGACGCCTCGATCTGGATGACCAACCTGGCCCATCAGGGATCTCCTGACAGTCGGTAACCCAGGCACAGTCCCATACTACCACAGAGCCTCCCCCTCAGGAAACACCAGCACAGTACCCACCCAGCGGGCCCATACCTCCGTCGCCAGGACACATCTATCAGCAGTGTGTCCACCACTCCAGGGACCCCACGCCACCCCACAAACACAGGACGATCAGGGACCTGGGGTCAGTGGGCACACGGTTCAGGGGACAGAGGCACAGGACAACAGGGAAGTTGGAAGACTACTGTGTGACAGGAGGAGGACAGGCCCAGTGAACTGACTCTCTAGGATGCACTCACCAACATCCTGAGAGCATACCACCATTCCCGGGAGACAATGGGCCAGATACTGGACAAGTTGCAGGACATCCAGGGACATTACCTGGGGATCATGGAGGCCTTGAAGGACATCAACACCACCCTGGTCACCATTGCAGGGGTGCTGGCAGACATGAGCAACACCATGAGGGAGGCAGTGGCACACCACCGGGCCCCTGACACGAGCCAAACCGATGAACAGCCTTCCACCTCCACTGCTGCTAGTGGACAGGAGGCCCTTCCACAACAACAATAGGCAACCAGCACCCCACCCCCTGCAGAAGGAGAACCACCCTGCAAACGGTCCCTGCGATCCAGGCAGAAGCTGGAGACTATTGTGACGACCCCCGTCAGGAAATAAGACTCTCCTGATTGTCACCTTTGTGTCCCACTCTGTCACCCTGTCCACCTTGAACTGCCATTGCTCCACTTCCTATGCCCCCTTGGATAATGCACCTGTGATACAAATAGACTGGACTCTGTCCTGGACATTCCTTCACCATCACCCCAGTCCATTGCACATCCCCCTCTACTTATTAGCACTTAAATAAACTCCATTTGAATTAATACAAGTATGGAGTCTGTCAAATGACTGAAATATGTATTCTTTTAACAAGCTTGAAGCACTGCAATACAACTGTACACTAATGTATACGTAGGAATGGCCTGTAGTTGGCTGCAGTCAACACACCAGGAGCGATAGTGGGGCACAAATATCTGTAAATAGAGATGTCAAAGGGTACAGTAAGTGGCCATAGAAGTGGGAAAATCAGCCTGCCAGTGACAATATCAAACACAAAACTGTCAATGCAAAGTGAAATTACAGTGTCTTACCTGTGTGTCATTGGAAGTATTGTAGTGTTATAGCACTTCTGTTGTCCTCATCCTCATCCTCTGCCCCCTCATCTTCACTGTCCACAGGGTCCACTGCTGCCACATGACCATCTCCAGCCTCACCCTCGTGCAGAAAAGGCACCTGGCGACGAAAGGCAAGGTAGCGCAACACACAGCATGCCACAATGATCTGGCAGACCTTCTTGGGTGAGTAGTACAGGGATCCACCTGTTAGATGAAGGCAAAGAAACCTGGCAACGAAACCTGGCCTTCAGGAGGCCGAATGTCCTTTCAGATATTCTTCTTGTTCGCCCATGTGCCTCATTGTAACATTCATCTTCACTTGCCCAGGGATTCCTCACAGGGGTCAGTAGCCAGGAGAGATTGGGGTAACCAGAGTCACCTGCAAATATCGAGGGACAATTGTTAGACACACACTAATCCTTAGGGCCCACACCATACCCATACACCAACACCTACTGGGTGGGAACTAGGGTTCACCTATTAGCCACACCCGGTGCCTCTGGAGTTGAGTCATCACATATGGTATGCTGCTATTCCTCAGGATTAAGGAATCATGCACATTCCCAGGACCCAGCACCCAGGATGCTTTGCATTGACATGGGAGATGTACTGGTCTGCCAGGCACACTATCTGCACATTCAGAGAGTGAAAGCTCTTTCGATTTCTGAACACCTGTTCATTTCTCTGGGGAGGACAAATGCTTTATGTGTACCATCTATTGCACAAATTACGTTGGGGATATGTCCCATTGCACAGAAGTCAGCTTTCACTTTGGCCAAATCCTCCACCTGGTTGAAAACGATGTAGCTGCACATGTGTTTTATCAGGGCAGACAACACTCTGGTGAGCACTATTGAGACATTCCTGCTGCCAAGCCCACTGTCACTTTGAAGGAGCCAGTCACCAGGAAATGGAGCACTGATAGCACTTGCACAAGAGGGGGAATCCCGGTGGGGTGACAGATAGAAGATATCAAGTCAGGCTCCAATCGGGCACACAGCTCTGTGATTGTAGCCCTGTCCAGTCTAGGTGAGGATAATGTGCATGTCCTCCATTGTTGCAAAGTCCCACAGGGGCCTGTACACATGGGGGATGCCTCCATCTCCTATTCTTCTGCAGCAGTTGCAATCTAGGGGGCAAACGGTGAGCAGCTGGTCAGTATTCCATATTTCCAAACACTACACTGCATTGCATGTTTTGACTGTAACTGTATATTGATGGATAGGCCCAAATGTTGCCTATGTGCAAGGTGACACCGTTAGGTGCCATGGGCTGCCCCCCCCGAAATGGCATCCGCCTGTCCTGTATGGAGGGACATGTGGAAATGAGGTAATTCCGCTGACGTTGTGCGCCATTGCGTTAGGCTCTCGAGAACCGGTGTGGAACTCCTCATTGGATACCATTGGGCCCTATGGGTTACAGTGGCCAATGGTGATGTACACCAGTGGTGACGGTACGCACAGCCGCGGATGTGACCGCTATTTTCTATCTGTTCACTCACTTGTTACCTGACCTTCAACAGGAGAGGACCTACACTGCAAGTGCTGCTTTGACCTATGTCTGGAACCGACCATGGCTGGTGTCAATGGGGAAAGGGCCCCTGCCTTCACCGCTGCGGAGTTGTTGAGACTGGTGGATGGGGTCCTACCCCAGTACCAAATGCTGTATGGGCCTCCAGACCAACAGGTGAGTCCACTGTGAGTACAATGCATGGGGCATGAATGCATGGAGTGCTGTGTGTGAGGGCCTCATGTAGGGAGGGATTGGTGGAAGGGCCCTGGGCAACGTGCTGCATGTATGATGGGCAATGTCTGTGTGTAAGGGGATGTGAGGGCTATGGTGGGCCATGAGTGTAACAGGCAGGACAGTCTGAGTGATTCCTTTTCCTATGTGTATTTCTCTGCAGGTCAGCACCCATCAAAAAAAGGATATATGGCGTGCCATCGCCAAGGACGTGCAGACTCTGTCGCAAACGGTGCAAGGACATGAGACGCTGGGCATGGAAAACAGCGGAGGCCCAGCTGGGAATGGCCTCCCAACAAGGAATGGGTGCCCCTCGAACCCTGACCCCCTTCATGGCCTGCATACTGGCGATGGCCTATCCAGAGCTGGATGGGCGCTTGGGGGCATCATAGCAGCCACAAGGGTGTGAGTACAGTACCCTAATATTCTATTTGCATGTGGTGGATTGGCATCTGGGTGGGGGATGTGGGCCTGTAGGTGCCCCTAAACCAGGCCGGATATTGCAGGGTAGGGCCCATGTTGGGCAGGTCTGATGTACACCTCCTCCAACCAAGCTAGTAAGCATCGACTACTGGGCAGGTGTCTGTGGGTCTCAGGTATGCTGCAATTGGTGTTATGGATCCCTGTCCATGGGCTGGTGACTAGCATTGTGACTGTTAGTGTATTGCCTAGTGCGTTCCCAGTTCCCTGTGTGTGCTTTGTTGCCGCCATTGACCAAGGGTATCCTTTGTCTCTCTCTCCCCCCTTTTTGTTTTGTCACCATGTCCTTATGTGTATTAGCATCAACTGGCAGAGTAGCAGAGGCACCAGCAACGGGGAGAGCTGCATCCCACAGGGCCCAGGAGGCCAAATCCATTGACGGTGAGGGCACCAGTGGGACGGAGGCAGCACAACAGCGGGGCCTGGAGGGGATAGTTCGGACAGAGATACCTCCTCTGATGGAAGCTCCCTGGTGGTGGCGGACACCTCTGTGCCCACCCCAACTACAGGTACAGCCGCCACCCCCCATACCAGCACTGCCCTCCCAGCAGCCCCTCAGCGTGTTTCCCCTGCCCGCTCCACCAAGGAGGGTGGGCATCTCCTTCGTCACAGGCACCTCAGGCCCTGCCCCAGTTAGCCCTGCTGCCCTGAGAGAGGAGGCTATTGACCTCCGGCGATCCATCTCTTTGGGCAGTCAACCATTGTAAATGCCATCCAGGGGCTGGAAGCCCATTTGCAACAAACAAAAGCATTCCTGGAGGGCATTCACTGTGGCATGGCGGTCCAACAGAGATCAATTTAGGGTCTGGCCTCCTCCCTGATGGGAGCCATTGTCCCTGTTTCTAGCCTCCCCCCTCCAACTTCCTCTGCCCAACCCCATTCCCCTCAATCCCAACCTATCCCAAGCACACAGGCAGACCAGCATGCACCCAGGACAACACACAAGAGTGGCACAGGCAAACACAAGCACCACACATCATCCCACAGACACTCACACAAACACCATCCAGATGCAGACATACCAACATCCACTGCGTCCACTGTCTCCCCCTTCTCCTCCTCGTCCAACTCCCTCCCAGTAGCATCTACACTCACACCTGCATGCACTACATCCTCATCTACTACAACCATCACGCCTATCACTACACACCCCTCACTGGCAGTCACCAACACACATCCATGCACACGTCCTCTGTATCCCCTCCCACTGTGTCTGTCCGCCCTCCTCCCAAAGTACACAAACGCAAATACTCAGACACCCCACAGTCTTCCACCTCACAACAGCATCCAGCCCATGCACCTGCACCCAAACACAGCAAACAGACACCTCCTACAACCACTCCCTCATCCTCCACTCCCAAACCTTTACCCTCTTCCCTCCCCAATGTCCCTGAGAAGCTTTTCCTCTCCACCCTTGACCTCTTCCCTACCAATACCCCCTGTCCTTCACGTTGGGCCAGGGTGGTCAGAACCCAGGCCAGCACCCCAGCCACCCAGTCCACGGCCATAGTAGTGTTGACAGCTACTTCAGGTGGGAGAGGATCCTGGGCACCGGGCAGCAATACTGACAGGGTGCCTGCACCAGGTGCATCAAGGAAGGGCAAGGAGGCACCACCAGCTGCAACAGGGAAGGGCAGGGAGGCACCACCACCAGCATCTAGGAAGGACAAGGAGGTCCCACCAGCTGCAGGAGGGAAGGGCAAGGAGGCACCCCCAGCTGCTACAGAGAAGGGCAAGGAGCAATCCCCGGCTGCTGACAGGAAGGGCAAGGGGCCTGCACCAGCAGGCAGGAAGGACATGAGGCCTGGTGCTGGGACTTATTCGGAGCCCTCACCACCAACCATGGTGGTTCTGCCGTCCGAGGCTGCAGGGGAAGGGCTGGAGCCCACCACTGCCAGCACCACCACAAGCACCACTGCCAGCAGCAGCAGCCCCAGTGGGCTGCCGTCCGAGGCTGCAGGGGATGGGCTGGATCCTCCCCCCACCACTGCCAGAACCGCCACCAGCACCACTGCCAGCACCGCCACCAGTACCACTGCCAGCAGCAGCAGCCCCAGTGGGAAGCCATCCGAGGCTGCAGGGGATGGGCCGGAGCCTTCCCCCACCACTGCCAGCCCCCCGTCTTCCAGCTGAGGTGCCCCCCTGTTCCCCATCCCCTTGAGGAGCCTGTGTATTTTCGACCTGATGCCCCTGCAGTGTTCTCTCTGTGTTGTTGCAGGAGTGAGGTGGGGCCTTGGCCTGTGTGTTTTGGCCCTGTGTCCCACGGACACTGAGGACTGGGCAGTGTCCCTCCATTTGTAAATATGTATATACATTTGTATTTTGATGCACTTATTCATGCTATTTTATCGTATTACACTCACTTTCTTCCAATCATTTTGTCCTTGCATTATTCCTGAGGGCTACGGGGTGGACATGTAATTTTTGTGCATCTGATTGTGTGTATGGTGTTGGAGATGGGGGTGTTGCGTGTTGCTTGTTGCGTGTGTGTGTTCCTCTCTTTTTCCTCCCCCATCCCGTGTGTGCTAGGCGGCAGTACTCACTGTGGTCGTCTTCACCGGCGTTGCTGCATAGAATGCAGGAAAAGGTAGACGAGCATCGGAAATATGTGCAACTTGGGACCCATGTCGTCGTGGTTGTTCCCTGAGTCTCCAGAGGTGAATACTTTGACTTCTGTGCAGTATTTCCGCCATGCTTTTGATGTCATTGGTACCACCCCGGAAAAGGTGGCGGATAGGCCTGTCGTAATACAGTGGGTGGTACATTGTCTTCCGCCTGGCTGTTGGTGGTTACCGCCGTGGTGCTTGTTGATACCAATGTGGCGGTCAGTGTGTTAAAGTGGCTGTCTGTCTGAGCGGTTTCTGCTGTGGTCATAATTCCATTTTTGTTACCACCTGCCTGTTGGCGATATTACCGCTGCTTTCTCACCGACCGCCAGGGTTGTAATGAGGGGCATAGTGTGGTAGCACAAACTCTTACTAGAGTGATACCAATGCACAGAGAGAGTTGACAGTGCCAGTAGCAGTGCCCAGTAAAAGTAGAGGTGCACCATCAGAAGTTCATACCCAGGCTGGTGCACATGTGAGAACAGTGATAATTGAGGTGTCACCTAAAGAAATTTGCATAGGTATTTTGAAAATTTAATTTGGTGAAATGCTGCAGAGTAACATTGAGTTAAATAGACTATTGATTTACAATGCTGATGAAATGAGAGACTTCTTTAAAACTTCATTTAATAGTAGTATTTGCATACGTAACAACAAGCCACAAGAGTAACACAGACATTCGACATTCTACATCCAATAGATACAAAAGTGATGGGACAAATTAAGAAGAAATTGAGGTGAGCAGCTAGGTAGAAGGAGGAAAGACAATGAGAGAGTAAACTTAATATCATTGAAGAGAAAGTTGACCGTCCAGAAGAAAAATTCCAAAAGGTAGTTCAGGACAAATGACATCAATTTCGACAAAGAGGAGCTGACCAGGTGGACCCTGGAATTCAAGTCAATTTTGACTTAAATCCAACCCTGGACCCTGGAGGTATGTGATGCGTGGGTATTTGAGTCAGAGCAGCCTGGCGTGAGAAATTATCAGTTGTCAGTCAATAATTTCAAAGCAGCTCTCATATATTTTTGGGACTGGAGGTTATTAGTTGTAAAGAGGTGTACAATTAAGAGTTCACATCACAGAAACACATGTCTTGCAGCCAACCAGTAATAGTAGGAAGTGTGCTACTACCCCAATGGGGCACCACCTTCTGTTTAGGCAAAAGAAGGGCGATAGAGACAAGTCACCTTGAGCCAATGGGCAACGGTTTGATGTATCCTAGTAAGGCCATCAAAAGATTTGGATCTATTGGATGCTAAAGTATGAGTTAGCGTGGCAAAGATTGTTTCCCAATATGCTTTGATCTTCACAGTTCCATGTGAGGTGAGCAAAGTCTGCCTGCTCCCCTCTGCATTTTGGACAGTGGTGTGGCCTATTATGCCCCAGTTTAGCTAGTGCTTTGGGGATGGTGCATGCCCTGTGTACAAATTTGTAGTGTAAAAGCTTAGGCCTATGATTATTAGAGACAAGTTTGGTTTGGGTGCATCATTTGTACCAACTCTTATCTGGGATAGAGTAGCCCAGATCATGTTCCCAGGCAGCTCTTGATCATTCGACACCTATGGGAAGCTTTTGTACCAAAAGGCGGTGAAGGTGGGAGATAAGGTTTCTGCTGTCTGGCGCAATAATTACTGTTGTAAGTGGAGTGAATTCTGGGGGATCTTCTGGGTATGTTGATAAGATTTCACGGAGCATGCAGTGTAACCCATGGAGCATAAACCCACCTATGGGGTTAGGAGGATCGCCCTCCAGCAGCAAAGCTCTACAGCGAATCATGCCGTTAGTAAATAAGTCACCCATAATGTGTAAGTTGTGTGTTGTGAGTGTCCGTTGCACCAACCGTTCCAGAGTAAGGGGGAGCCAGGGTTTATTATTAAGGAGCAACTGTGTAACTAGCAATAATGACTTGTCAGCTAGTTTCCCCAGGTCTAGTATGTAGGTCTAGTATGTAGCGCCCCTCGGGGTCCAAGACACATTTTTGTAGTATAACTGGCATGCTTTTGTGTATTAAAATGCAGACTCCTTGTGAGTATTTACTGTAGTGGGAGAAGTATCGGTTTGCACCCCACTGGGAGGCATAAGTACAGTCTTGCCTTTGCGGCAAGTAAGTCTCCTGCAGGAAGGTCAGTTTGACCGCATGTCTATTCGGGTATGCGAGAACTTGTTTTCCTTTCCTCTATTAACATTATTATAAATAGGAAAGAATAAGTAATGTTCCCTTAGTTGTATGCGATGTTGTCATGTAGGTAAGACAAGCGCGGTCTATGGCCAGACGGGGAGCCGGAGGATAATAAGTGCAAGGGTACAATTGTGACTAATGGTAAAACAAACAAACTGTTAGCATACTCAACCCTCCCCCATCCATACCAAGCTGAACAGAGGCCAGCAAGTTTCCGAAACCCAAAACAACATTATAAATACAAGTATTGTGGTGTACACCTAGAGGGTGTGACAACGCCCAGGTGGGGGCCATCGCCCTAGATGTCGGAGCTTCTGCTCTGACATGAAATTCGGGACATGCATCAGAGGATTCTAAGCAGAAAAAAAAGCAGAGGAAACCCCTCATGGTCAATGATAGCGGAAGTAGAGTTGATGATAAGTCTACTTCGACACCAGAAGGAATCTGCAGCCAAGTGATTACGTTGCAGTGGGGGTGGGGTAGTGAAGCTGGAAGGGCCACACACAGTCATGGCTCCGGCTTTGAGTTCAGTGTAGCTGAAGAGGAGGGACCAGTGAATGGCGAATGGACAGGTGAGGATCCATCAAGCTTGTGCTGTTTGCAGAACTCAGTAGCCTCCACCGGGGTACAAAACACATAATGGCGGCTCTCCATCTCCACCTGTGGCTGCACTGGATACAGCATACTACACTTGAGGCCATGATTCTGGAGGGCTTTTTTCACATCGACAAATTTACGCTGCATGTCTTGTACCAGCTGGGTGAAGTCTGGATATATTGACAAGGTAGTGCCCTAATAATACACCAGACCCCTCTCCCAGGCCAGATGCGGGGCTGTGTCATGATCTCCATAAGTGAGAAGCCTGGCAATGACCGGATGAGGGGGTGCTCCAGGTATGGGTTGCGGTCCAAGTGATCTATGTGCTTTTCAACAACAAAGGTATCTGTAAAAGAGTCTCTGAAAAATAATTCAGTTAAGGGCTTCTCAATGAAGAGGTCTCTGCGGCCAGTGTTAGTGGTTTCCGCCAGGCCAATAGTATACAAATTATTGTGGCGGGGCTGGGCCTCCAAAACTTAATTCTTCGCCACAGTTGTTTTATGTATCCTTTCCACCCTCTCAAGACGTTTGAGGGTATCAGTGTTTCCTCTTCAATCTTGGAGATTCTGCATTCTGCCTCATCAATTCTAGAGGCATGAAGTTCAAGGCGTTCAAAGTGGTGAAACAGTGCATCAAAGCTTGCGTTGATGGCCTGGAATCATGCTCTATGGTCAGCCATAATCTCCACAGTTCCATCCAGCAGGCCAGCATTATCAGTATCTGTATGAGGTCCCACTGCCCCTGGGGTTGGAGACTGTTGTGGTGGGCCACGTGCCACATCAAAAGTAAGCTGTCTCTTTTGGGGTCCCCACAGCCTATTGTGACTGCCTGATTGCCCCATGTCCCTGCTCAGGCAGGGAGAAGGTTGGAGTGGGAATGCAGTGCACCAGGTTTGCCGCGCTGGTAAAGGGTGGAATAGTGTGATATCTCAAGTGTGGAGAAGGCAGAAGGTGAATGGAAATATGTAATGACACTTTCTTCCAGGCGCAGATGGTGTGTTTCTGGCTACAGAGGCCACCTCCTTATCAATGAGAGGATGCTGCCAGTTGGCAGCACCGCCACACACACCACACAGCACTCCCGGAACACGCTGACAGGAGTTGCAGGAGACAAGCCGCTGGGCTAAGGCCCCAGTTGCATTCCGCTCATCAGGTACCCCGGGGCACCAGGTACACAGGAGAGATTGCCACGCACACCGCGGCCTGACCCTCAGCCTCACCTGCAGGCCCTGTCCCTGTGGGCCCTCTGGAGACTACATTAGGCAGCTGTGTAAAGCGCAAGGAATCACTGGCCCTTCCTCAAAACCCCCCAGGCAGTGCGGCAGATCTAAGCAGAGTATCCAGTGGCGGGCATTTTATGGGAGGTATGGGGTATCCTCATGTAGAGTTTATGGCCAAAGGCAGCAGTGAAAGGGCGATGGTTCCTGGAGCTTGAACGTCACATGGCCAACTTGGTCCGAGGCTTGGACATGCCCCCGAAAAAATGAGTTACTTAATAAAAGAAGTGGCCAGATGTGCAAATGAACCACAAGTAATTAGGGGAACTAGCTGATGATTTCGAAGTTTACATCAGTAAGATTAAAAATGTGAAACTAAAATTATAAAATGGATTTGACACATGATGATATTAAAGAGATGAGTGTGATTACATTAAGAGCTCATGTTAAATGTCTAATTGAGAAAACTCTGGGTTGGATGGATTTGAAGGAATAGAGAGAAAGATAGAAGAAAGGGACAGCAAATTTAAAGAGAATGAAAGGGATCAAGGGTAAGGCAAGAGGTGTCACAAGTCACTGTGAGGTGTGAGTAAGCTCAGTTTTAGAATATCCTTTGAGAGAGGTTAAGGGAGGAAATCTTGTGCATGTTCTGTGGACACAGGCTGATTTGTATGCATTGACGCATCATTTTTTGAAGTTGCGAGAGGACCCAAGAAAAGTGTATGATAAGATACAGAAGCTGAAACACATTTCTCTGATGTAATGGATGGATTTACATTTGCTGTTTGAAATTGTGTTTCCTGGAGATTTATAGTTGGAATGTAAGGTTGATGTTGGAGGGCTGACACAAGAACCAGCTAGAATTGGTTGTAATAGTACACCAGCTACAGAAGTAGCAGACAAATATAAAGCTGTGATTGAGTATTTTGAAAAAATTGGTTCCTGAGAAGGATATAAATTGGCATAAAATTCTGAGAACCACGCAGAAGCCAAAAGATTCAGGGCATTCCTCATTCAAAAATCTGATGCATATTTATAGGAAACATAGGGGGTCATTACAACCCTGGCGGATGGCGGAGAACCGGCGGTAAGACCGCCAACAGGCTGGCAGTCTTACCTTGGTGTATTGTGACCATGGTGGTTACCGCCATGGTCAACCGCCGGTTCTCCGTCCCGCCCGCCAGGGCGGAGACGACCGCACGGCTGGAGACCGGAGTCTCCAGCCCGGCAGCTGTCAGTATACCGCCGGCAGTATTTGGACCCGGCTTACCGCCGTCGATTTACAGCGGTTTGCGGTGGCGGAAAGCACTATCAGTGCCAGGGAATTCCTTCCCTGGCACTGAAAGGGGTCTCCCCCACCCCCCACCCCACCCCGACTCCCTCCCCTACACCTCCCACCACCCCTGTCACCCCCCAAAGGTGGCAGGGCCCCCCTCCCCACCCCGACCCCCAACATAACATTACTCACACACACCCGACACACATGCAGGCACCACCAACACACACACGCACACACCCCGACATACATGCCTACATCCACACACACAGTCAGACACGCACACCCACATTCAAACATACACGCACACATCCATACAGACATGCCCACAGACATACATGCACTCATTCCCATACACACAACACCCCCGCAAGCATACACGCACTCACACACCCCCTCTACATACACACACGCACACCCCCATGCACGCACACATCACCCAACACCCCTCCACACCCTCCCCTAACGGACAATCAACTTACCTGGTTCGTCGATCCTCCGGGAGGGGACGGGAGCCATGGGGGCAGCTCCGCCGACACCACACCGCCAACAGAACACCGCCACGGCGATTCACAGGACGTGATTCGCTGGGCGGTGTTCTGTTGGCGTGGCGGTGGAGGTGGAGCAACCTCCACTTCCCCGCCGCCCGCAAGTATGGCTGTTGGCGGCTCTCCATCGGAATAACGATGGAGAGCAGCCAACAGTCATAATACGCCGAGCGGCAAACCGCCTGCACAGGCGGTCTTCCGCACGGCGGTCTTGCAAAAAGACCGCTGAGCTTGTAATGACCCCCATAGTGGGGTCGAAAATCCTGAGAAAGTGTTTTCATTTCTGATTTCTTAATCGGATTGAAGCCACCGATTAGTAATCATATTCAACAGAGTGAATTGTAGTGGCAGGCTAAGGGAATAAATGAGATTTTGATGTTGGCATAAAATACCAGTGACTATTTTGAGGCAAAGCATAAAAAGCTCAAGATAAAGCTAATGATTGCCCAGACAAAGCAGTATGAGAAAAGGTTGCAGAATCAAATGGTTTCAAATATGAATTTTGGGCAAAATTGAATGAATCAAGTGCAATGCAAGGTGGTAAAAGTGACAGAATGAATGTGAATATTAAAATAATGAAAAAGAATACAGGAAGAGGGAGTGTTGACAGAATCACAATAGCATTCAGGTCAATGTAGAACAGATTATGTGGATACAGAGAAATAATCTTATGTTGAACATGCAGAATTAAGAGCAGATTGTGCAGAATCAGAAACTGTTTTAAGAGCCAATGCCAACAGCTCCAGTGATGTGGTAAAACATGAGGAAGAAAATGCAGGGTATGAACAGTACGCAATGGTTTTGAGTGATGAGTTGGCAGGTAGTATTTCACTATAACTTGCATATGTACCTTCTCCAGCTGCACTAAAGTCAATAACTGATGACATTGTGCTAGAGTATTTCAAAGGTCTGGCTGAAATGGAGAAATCTGTCTCTCATAAGGTGAATGTGGCAACAGAGGACTGTAGACACATTCCCTGTCATGGGCTAAGTCCTGGTCTCTGGGTTGTCATCTGCACACACCTGAAAGGGATGTTTAGATGAGAGAGGAAAGGGACCATACCAGGTGATATTGATGATCAACAGCACTGTGAAATGTGCGGTGTGCCTCAGTGGATCCACGCTGCTCACACGAAGAGAGTGAAAGTACCTGAAACAGTGGATGAGTCGAGTGATCAAGGCACACAGGTGGTCATTACAACCCTGGCGGTCGGTGTTAAAGCGGCGGTAAGACCGCCAACAGGCCGGCGGTAAAGATTTTGCAATTACGACCGTGGCGGAAAACGCCAACAAAGACAGTCACTTTAGCACTCCGACCGCCACGGCGGTACAAACAAACAGTGCGGCGGTCACTGCCAACAGACAGGCGGAGGACAAAGTACCGCCCACAGTATCACAACAGGCCAATCCGCCACCTTTTCCGTGGCGGATTCACCGCGGATAAAAACACGGCGGAAACAGGATTCTGAAGGGAAAACGCTCACCTCTACACACCCCACGAGGAACTAGGACACCATGGAGCCGGAACTCCAAATTCTCCCTGCGATAGTCTTCCTGCTCCTCTACCAGGAGCACGAACGCCGGCGGCGAAGACCACGGTGAGTACTGCACCTACGACACAGGGGAGGGAAAAAACAGGGACACACACACGCAACACCTCCACTCCCAACCTCACCCACTACAACACACACACTAATACAGCATGACACATTACAGTTACATCCCCCAAACCCCTCGGAAGAATGCAAAGACAAAAGCAAATGAGTGTAGCCATTGTAATATATTAAAATCAAGTATGCAAAAATATATGTATACACCATTAACAAAATATACACCAAGCATAGTAGTCCAGGTAGTGCTCCAATTAAGTCCGTGGAACACTGGGCCCACACGGTATGGGCGAGGCCCACACAAGATCCCTGACCATGGCGGAGAGAATACTGCAGGGGCATCAAAGAGCAAGAAAACAGGCACCTCGGGGGAAGGAAAGGGGGGGCACCTCAGCCGGTTGAGTGCACGACACCAAATCCACGAGAGGGCCACATGCCCACTGTTCAATCCTGGGGAGTGCAAAGCCACAGTCTCTCAAGTCTCTACAGTGGGTGGTTTGCCCAGTGTTCCATCCTGGGGAGTGCAAAGCCACAGTCTCTCAAGTATCTACAGTGGGTGGTTTGCCCACTGTTCCATCCTGGGGAGTGCAAAGCCACAGTCTCTTAAGTCTCTACAGTGGGTGGGTTGCCCACTGCTTTATCCTGGGGAGTGCAAAGCCACAGTCTCTCAAGTCTCGACAGTGGGTGGGTTGCCCACTGCTTTATCCTGGGAAGTGCAAAGCCACAGTCTCGCAAGTCTATACAGTGGGTGGGTTGCCCACTGTTCCATCCTGGGGAGTGCAAAGCCACAGTCTCTCAAGTGTATAACAGTGTCCACTGGTTCTGGAGGGGGCTTGGTGCCCAGAGTGCTTCATCCTGCTAAGGACAGAGGTAGTGGATGTATCTCTCCACTGGTTCTGGAGGGGGCTTTGTGCCCAGAGTGCTTCATCCTGCTAAGGACAGAGATAGTGGATGTATCTCTCCACTGGTTCTGGAGGGGGCATGGTGCCCAGAGTGCTTCATTCTGCCCGTGACGGACTCAGTAGCGTCAGTGCTCTTGGCGCTCATGGGCCAGCGTTGCTCGAGGCGGCAGTGCCCTGTTCAGCGGTGCTTGAGACGGCGGTGCCCTGTTCAGCAGTGCTTGAGATGGCAGTGCCCTGTTCAGTGGTGCTTGAGACGGCGGTGCCCTGTTCAGCAGTGCTTGAGGCGGCGGTGCCCTCTTCAGCGGTGCTTGAGGCGGCGGTGCCCTGTTCAGCGGTGCTTGGAGCGGCTGTCTCCTTTGCAGTGACTCAGCTGCTGGTGGTCCTTCATGGCCCAGTGGGGCTTGTGCTGGCGGTCCTCTCTAGCCCAGCGGGCTTGTGCTGGCGGTCCTCTCTGTCCCAGTGGGGCTTGTGCTGGCGGTCCTCTCTAGCCCAGCGGGGCGGTCGTCTCTGTCCCAGCGGGGCTTGTGCTGGTGGTCCTCTCTGTCCCAGTGGGGATGATGGCTGTGGCCTCCTGGTCAGCGGGGATGATGGCTGTGGCCTCCTGGTCAGCGGGGATGACGGCTGTGGCCTCCTGGGCAGCGGGGATGATGGCTGTGGCCTCCTGTGTAGCGGGGATGATGGCGGTCTCCTCTGCCGTGCTGCTCTTGCCAGACTTTCCTGGTTTCTTGTGTCCCTTCCCCACCTTGGAAGGTGTCGCAGCTGACTCCACACTCCCACCGGGACCCCTGGGAGCGGCTTTGGTGGCTGGAGTCTTCCTCCTCTCCCGCCGGGCACTGGCCAACTTATGATGCTTCACAGGTGGGGGACTGTCTGTGCTGTAGCTCTGTGCCACACTGGCTGCCCTGGTGGCCAGTGCACTCCAGATTCCGGTGACTACAGGCACCACTGGTCCCGGAGATGTTGTGGCTGAGGTGCTAGTTCGGGACTTATGAGACGGACGGGGTGGGGGAGGTGTGGGAAAGAGGTCAAGGTTGGACAGGAAAAGTTTTTTGGAGACACTGGGACGGGTAGCTGGAGGGGGTTTGGGAGTGGAGGAAGAGGTTGTGGTTGTAGGAGGTGTTCGTTTGCTGACTTTGGGTGAAGGTGCATGCGCTGGAGGCTGTCGTGAGGTGGATGGCTGTTGGGTGGGTGTGTGCCTGCATTTGTTTATCTTGGGAGGTGGCGTCACAGACACACTGGGAGAGGACACAGGGGACGTGTGAATGGTATTGGGGTGGTGACTGCACGTGAGCAGGGTGTGGTGGTGGGTGTGCTGGTGATGGCAGTTGTGGCTGTAGATGTAGTGAATGCAGGTGTGAGTGTAGATGAGACTGGGAGGGAGACGAGGAGGAGGGGGACACAGTGGAGGCAGTGGACGTTGGTGTGTCTGCATGTGTCTGATGCTTGCGTGAGTGCCTGTGGGATGTGTGGTGCTTATGTTTGCCTGAGCTTCCCTTGTGTGTTGACATGTTTGCATGCTGGTCTAACGGTGTGCTTGGGATAGGCTGGGGTACAGGGGATTGGGTCTGGGTGGAGAAAGTTGGAGGGGGGAGGCTAGACACAGGGACAATGGCTGCCATCAGTGCTGAGGCCTGAGTCTGAAAAGCTCGCTGAAGGGCCGCCTGACCAGGAGGAACGCCCTCCAGGAATGCATTGGTTTGTTGCAACTGACTTTCGACACCCTGGATGGCATTCAAAATGGTAGACTGCCCAACAGTGAGGGACCTGAGGAGGTCAATGGCCTCCTCACTGAGGGCAGCAGGGGTGACTGGGGCAGGGGCTGAGGTGCCTGGGGCGAAGGTGATGCTCACCCTCCCGGTTAGCGGGCACGGGGCAAAGGCTGAGGGGCTGCTGGGAGGGCGGTGCTGGAAGGGGGCGTGGCGGCTGTACCTGTAGATGGGGGGCACATATGTTGCCGCCACCACAAGTGAGCTCCCATCAGAGGACGAGTCCATGTCGCTGGTCTCAGCTCCTGTCCCCGCCGTGGACCTCCCCTCGCCACCGTCCCACTGGTGAAGTCCTAGTCCGTAGTGTGGCCCTCCATGGCCATGTGGGATGCAGCCCCCTCGTGCTCCGTTGCCAATGCTCCTCCGCCTGATGATGCTAATGCACACAAGAACAGGGAGACCACAAAAAGGGGGGAGACGACAGAAGAAAGACATGTTGAGTGCATGCATTACGACACAGAATCCCCCTGCACTATGCCGCGCTCTTGGGCTCCACTGTTCAATTCCTGGGAAATGGCCTACTAGGCTATGGACGACATCTACACACATGGATGACACAGGGGCATGACTAGGTGTACTTGCCACTCTACAGAGGTGCGGTGGGGTGCCACATGGCCTGCCTTACGGAGGGACCTTGCCTACGGAACTCGCCCTGGCCTAGGGAAACCCACAGCCCACCTCCCCCACCCAGACCCCTCCACTGCACGCAAAATCAGCAGGATGAGAGTGTACTCACCCCCTTGTGGCTGCTGTAATGCCCTCAATCGCCCATCCAACTCCGGGTACGCCACCGCCAGGATCCTGAACATCAGGGGGGTCATCCCCAGCTGAGCCTTCGCTGTCTTCTTGCTCCAGCGGCGAATGTCCTCCCATCTTTTCCGGCAGTGGGTGCTCCATCTGTGGTAGACCCCCAAAGTCCGGACGTCATTCGCGATGGCACGCCAAATATATTTTTCTGGTGGGCGCTGACCTACATGATTTGTACAGGGGGAAGAGAAACTTATTACCAACTGCACCGTCACAGTCATTGGCCCCCCTCCCTACCCTTGGCATGTGGGACATGCACTCACCGTCGTTTCATGCAGGCTGCACTCTCCCCCCTTCCTCCTTACATCCACCCCTCTCCACACAGGCATAGCCCATACAGCATGCTCCCAGTGTACTTACCTGTTTGTCTGGAGGACCATAGAGTAGCGTGTACTGGGGGAGGACCCCATCCACGAGTTTCTCCAACTCCTCCGATGTGAAGGCAGGGACACTTTCCCCAGACACTCAAGCCATTGTCTATTCCAGACCGAGGTCACAGCAGCACTTGCAGTGTAGGTCCTCTCCTGTTGAAGATCAGGTATCAAGTGATTGAACATATAGAAAATGGCGGTCACGTCCGCAGCGGTGTGTACCGTCAATGTTAACCAATGCAGCATTGCGCCGCGGTCTTTGACCGCCTACTGCGACGGTGTACAACGCCAGCGCAGTTACCTCACATCCATTTGTCCCACTTTAGAGGTCAGGCAGCCGCCAGTTCAAGGGCCCACATGGCTTCATTTTTAACATACCTAGGCCTAGACTCAACACACATAGAGGCCACTTTTTAGATTATGATTGGTGTCCTGTGTAAGCTGTGGGTACATACCTCTGAGTTGATTGACTCTGTGCTCGCTGATGTCTTTCATAGGCACCGTCCGCTGGGACATGTGAGGAGATGGAGGCATCCTCGGGTGTACCGACCGTTGGTGGACCTGTCGACAATGGAGGAAAGACATGTGATCATCACCTACAGGCTTGACCGTGCCACAATCCAGGAATTGTGTACCCGGCTGGAGCCAGACCTGATGTCAGCTATCCGCCATCCTACAGAAATCCCCCCTCAAGTGCAGGTGCTGTCAGTGCTACATTTCCTTGCAAGTGGGTCATTTCAAACAACAGTGGCCATAGCATCAGGGATGTCCCAGCCTATGTTTTCCAACGTGTTGTCCAGAGTGTTGTCTGCCCTGCTGAAACACATGCAGAGCTACATCGTTTTCCCTCAGGTGGAGGATTTGCCTACAGTGAAAGCTGATTTCTATGCCCTGGGACATATCCCCAACCTCATAGGTGCCATTGATGGGACACATGTGGCTTTGGTCCCCCTCCACAGGAGTGAACAGGTGTACAGAAACCGGAAGAGCTATCATTCTATGAATGTACAGATGGTATGTTTGGCAGACCAGTACATCTCCCATGTGAATGCCAAGTTCCCTGGCTCAGTGCACGACGCCTACATTCTGCGGAATAGCAGCATCCCATATGTGATGGGTCAACTCCAGAGGCACCGTGTGTGGCTATTAGGTGAGCACCTGGAAGCAAGACAGTGGGAATGGTTGTCTGGGTCTGGGGATATCCCTACAGGTTAGTGTGTGTCTAACAGTTGTCCCTCGCCATTTGCAGGTGACTCTGGTTACCCCAACCTGTCATGGCTACTGACCCCAGTGAGGAATCCCAGGACAAGGGCAGAGGAACGCTACAATGAGGCCCATGGGCAAACTAGGAGAGTGATCAAGGGACCTTCGGCCTCCTGAAGGCGAGGTTCAGGTGCCTCCACATGACAGGTGGATCCCTATTCTACTCACCAAAGAAGGTGTGCCAGATCATCGTGGTCTGCTGTATGCTTCACAACTTGGCTTTACGATGACAGGTGCCTTTTCTGCAAGAGGATGGTCCAGATGGCGGTGTTGTTGCAGCTGTGGAGCCTGTGGACAGTGAAGACGAGGAAGCAGAAGAAGAAGACATGGACAGCAGGGACTCAGTGATCCAGCAATATTTCCAGTGAAACACAGGTAAGAATACAAACCTGCCTACTACATGTACTTAAACACTACTACCTCTCTACTGTCTGTTGTTTTCACCCAGTGTATGGTCACTGAGTTGTCACTTTCCCTTACTATTTCACAGATGTGGGTCCCAATGTGTGACATCTGCTTTGATTCCTCATGGACTAGAGCTGTGTGACATAGGTATGTTGACATTACAAATGAAAGAGCTTTTTGCCACAGTAATTGCTAATACAGTATTCCGAAATCACAGACTGACTCCAGATTGTTTTGTGCTTTAAGGGTGTTTATTTCAGTGCTAAATATTGGAGGGGGTAGCAAAATGGTGAGGGGTGATGGTGGAGGAATGCCCATGGCAGAGTCCAGTCTATTAGTCTCAAAGGTGCATTGCCCTAATGGGCATAGGAAGTGGAGCTGGGGCAGTTTAAGGATGGACAGGGTGACAAAGTGGGACAGTAGGATGATATTCAGGGTGGTCTCATTTCTTGGCGGGGGTCTTGGCATCGTTCTCTGTCTTTGTCCTGGTACTTAGGGACCGTTTGCGAGGTGGTTCTCCCTCTGCAGGGGGTGGGGTGCTGGTGTGGTTGTCCTGTGGCGGTGCCTCCTGTCCATTACCACCGGCGGAGGTGGTGGGCAGTTCATTGTCCAGGCTAGTGTCAGGGGCCCCTTGTAGTGCCACAGTGTCTTCCCTGGTGTTGAAAACTTCCTTCAGCACCCCTACGATGGTGTCCAGGGTGGAATTGATGGCTCTGAGTTCCTCCCTGAAGCCCGAATACTGTTCCTCCTGCAGGCGCTGGGTGTCCTGAAACTTGGCCAGTACCGTTGCCATCGTCTCCTGGTAGTGGTGGTAGGCTCCTATGATGGAGGAGAGGGCCTCGTGGAGAGTGGGTTCTCTGGGCCTGTCCGCCCCCTGTCGCACAGCAGCCCTCCCAGTTCCCCTGTGTTCCTGGGCCTCCGTCCCCTGGACCGTGTGCCCACTACCACTGCCCCCAGGTCCCTGTTGTTGGGGTGGCAGGTTAGCCTGGGTTCCCTGTAGTGGTGGACACACTGCTGATTGACGTGTCCTGGGGACGGAGGTATGGGCCCGCTGGGTGGGTGTTGTGCTGGTGTTTCCAGAGGGGGGAAGGTCTGTGGTAGCCTGTGACTGTGTTATATGAACCGACTGTCCTGAGGTCCCCGATGGGCGGGGCTGGTCATCTAGATCCAGTTGGACAGAGGTGCTGTCATCACTGTGGGCCTCTTCTGTTGGTGGTGTGGACATGTGTGGACCCTCCTGTCTGGTGATGTTGGGTAGGGGTCCTGCAGGGGTATAAAAGGATGTTTATTACATCTGCAATAGGTGGGTGACCGTGTATCCCAGTGCTTGCATTCCTGTGTGGGACCTTGTGTGATGATGGTTTAGGGGTGTGTATGGGTATGTGCAGTGGGCATCCTTTAGTGATGGGTGTCCATGCTTTGTTGTTGCATGCAGGGCTTGGTGTTAGGATGTGTGGTTTGTGATGTTGGGACATTTGTGAGGAGTTAGAGTGATGGGGTGAGGGTGAGGGTGAGGGTGAGGGTGGGGGTTGTGCAGGCATGCAGGTAGGGTGGGGGATGTAATAGTTAAGATGTAACTTACCAGAGTCCATTCCTCCACCTACTCCTGCGAGGCCCTCAGGATGCAGAATCGCCAAGACCTGCACCTCCCATGTTGTTAGTTGTGGGGGAGGAGGTGGGGGTCCGCCGCCAGTCCGCTGAACCGCAAGGTGGTGTCTTGAGACCACGGAACGCACCTTCCCCCGTAGGTCGTTCCACCTCTTCCTGATGTCCTCCCGATTTCTTGGGTGCTGTCCCACTGCGTTGACCCTGTCCACTATTTTTCGCCATAGCTCCATCTTCCTTGCAATGGAGGTGTGCTGCACCTGTGCTCCGAATAGCTCCAGGCGATTTCCTTCACCATGACCCTGAGCTCCTCCTCCAAGAACCTGGGGTGTCTTTGCCGTGCCATGAAGTGGTGTAGGTGATGTGTAGGGTGGTGTGTGGGGTGATAAGTGTGCTGATATGTAGTGGTGTGTAGTGTGAGGTGCTTAGAAGTTATGTGGGTGATGTTGTTGTGTGCCTGTGGATGCTAGTATTGTTGATGGTGGTGTCTCTCTCTGGCCTTCTCTCAGTAATTGTGGTCGTAGGGGTTTGTGGGTGATGTGGGTGTGTGTTTTATATTGTATTGGGTGTGTGGGAGTGGTGGGTGTATGTGTAGCAGGTGTGTGTATTTCGATTTGTCCAACGTGGATGTGTTTTGTAAGAGTGTGTGTATTTTGAGCGCTGCGGTGTGTACCGCCAATGGAATACCACGGTTGAAAGACCGCCGCGTGGATTCATGGGTTGTGATAGTGTGGGCGTATTTCTGTTGGCGTGACGGTGGAGGTTTTGTTTTCGCCAGTTTATCACTGACCTTTGGTGTGGCGGACTTGTGTGGGTGTCTGAATTTTGGCGGATTCCGTGCTGCGGGTCATAATAGCTGTGGCGGATTTCCGCTGCCGCGGCGGTGTGTTGGCGGTCTTCTGCACGGCGATAAGCAGCTTTTAACGCCAATGTTGTAATGACCGCCACAGTCTTCTTGAAGTCAAGCTCAAAGACAAGTTTGAGTTTGCAGAATTAATCCAGATGGTGGTGCCGATTTTTCAGAAGCTAGTGAAGATAAAGTACCAAAGCAAATAGAAAGGTGAAGTTTCAGGTGAGCAAGAGTTCTGATGAAGAACCGGAAACTCCTGAAGTACAATTTCAAGATAACGGTCAAAGTGAAGAGCAATTACATTACAACTAACAAAATCATGAGTGGCATGAGGAAGATGTAGCCTCTGACATAGGAGGTAAAAAGTTGCAGTTGAAAATCAAATTTGCAAAGTCCCCCCGGGAAAGAACAAGTTCTATGTGAAGAGAGCAAGCAGAGACAAAGCTGCTCAGGGCGCAGGCTCACGTTCAAGGTTGAGTTCAGGTCTGAGCTCTATACAAAGTTCATTGGAAAACAATGAGCTAAAGACTGTTGCTGATAACGAAAATAGTGAGGAAGAAATTCAAAGGAAGAGAAGCACTGTGAGCCTGAAAGATATCCTTGGATTCAGAAACTAGTCAGAGTGAATCACCAATTGCAAAAAGATAAATAAAAAGGATAGTTGCAAATCAAAAATATGCTTTGCATGAATTGGTATATTTAGCTGCAGTAACTGAGAAAGAAGATAAGATCGATGATGATTATTCTTTGGTGAATAAGTGCCAGTACAAGTTTGAGAATGAGTAAGAGACTGCTGCTGAGACAGAGGAAGAAGCAACTTGATGGTGAAATAGAGAGTGTTGAATAAAAGTGAATTACAGATCTGATGATAAAGAAACATTGAATAAAGATTTCTTTAAGTGCCTTGATCTAAAGAGGCTGAAATTAATGAATTTTGCTAAAACCTTTGAAACAAATAAGTGAATTTTTCCTGACAAAAAAGAAGAAATGAAAACTGAAATCTTGTTTTTAATTTGGTTTTTATTTTTGATCTAATAAAATAAGAAGAAAAGAAAACAAATATTGTTTTAAAAAAGAATTTAGTTGATTTCTGAATTTTACAGTGACAAGGATTTTTGTCTCAATGGAAGATTAACTATATTATATAAAATTAGAGGGATAGTATTTCATATTAAAATATTGGTGGTTTTAGTGGGGCTGTTGTTGTGCTTATTGATTCATGTGGGATATGTTTAAGAACATGTTGATATAAATGTTGAGGGTTCAACTAAATATGATGATTTGAAACAAGATGTACCAGTACATAAAGAGCATTTAGTTAGTGTTTTTAACCATAATGTGTAAGCCAAAATAATTAGAGAATACACTGACATATTGAAGGTTAGTAGATATGCTTATCTGCCTACGTCTGCTGGAGAGGGATTGACGTATCTCCATCTCATATTCTTTATTTTGCAGTGATTTTGTTCTAATTTTTAATCATGATTAATTTATTTTTCCTCAATTGACTGACTTTAATTGAGAATTTGCTTATTAATGAAGATAATAGAGAAACAAGATATAGTAAGTATTTGAGAGTAATTGCACAGGTATGATACTAACCTGGTTAAAGTTATTACTTCCTTTCTTTCTTTTGAGTAGTGAGGAACCCGATTTTATGAGTGAATATAATGAGAGAGAAGTGAGAGTGGTGAGAAGGGGGAGGACCACAAGATGGCTTTGAAAGAAATCAGAGAAGAAGAAGAATTTAGATTGTGGTGTTTATATCCTAGATTAAGAATGGAGGAAGAAAGAAGAGGTGATGTGTGCATGGTAAGACTTAGCTCCACAGAAGGAAATAAGGTAGAATTTGTAGGAGAGAGCATGCGTGACAGATCCTATGAAGTTAGTAGAAACAATTTACTTGGTGGAGAACCCATTACGAAGGGAATTTATTATGTTTGTGAAAACATTGCTTATTTTAATTTGTGAGAAATTGGGCTGACTCATGTTATTTCGCTTTAGTTTTTCCTAGAGTTTGTGATACAGATGAATTGAGTGATGAACACAGACTGATGGGAATGAGGCAAAGTTTTAGGCAAGTAGTCTTAGATATATTAAATGCTATTATACCATTTATTGGAGAGGAAATGAATGATTTAAAAATTAGACACTTGCCCACAGTAGTAGACAGGCTTGCTATCGATACAGCAGAAACGTTTAAGCTAGTTAATGTAGAAATGGTAACAATTGGGCTATGGTTAAGCAAAATTGTCTTGCTTTAGATATTCTTTTGGCAAAAGAATGCAAAGTCTGTAAGGTGATTTATGCTAGAAGGTGTGACCCTGATAATAGTGTGGATTGGTTGGTTCCTTTATTACCAAGAGGACTAATTTAACTCATCAGATTAGATCTCTGGACAAAACTTGACTTGTGGGAAGTTGCAAACTTTGGTTTATTTAGTGGGGGTGTGGTTTGGTGAGGTTGTTGAGTGGCTAGCTAATATAAGTGGTGTTCTTCAATCACTTCTTACTCCTGTAATAATCATAATGATGTATGCAATTGTTCTGTTACTTTTACTAAAATTATTGAAGTATATTATTAGTAGAGCCAGAAATAAAGTGAAAGGTAAAAATGGACTGATGAAGAGAAAAAGGTCAGTGAAATGGAAATGGAGGATTTCAAGGATCAAACAAACATGATGGAGAAAAACCTTCAACTACCTAAGAAGATGAAGACGTCTACTAATTGATGTCTGGCTAATACATTTTATTAATGTTTTTTTTGTGATTATTAAAACATAATCTGAGAGAAAGATTGTAGAAGCTTTTTATGATGTGTAATTCTAGCTGACAAATAATTTGAGAAAATTCATGATTTCTATGATCCATATGGTGGTAACTCATTAATTCATGATGTGCTTAGAATGTTTTGATTTTATTATTTAGAAGTCTGTTAATTAATTTAGTTGAGTTATGCCACATTTTCGTGTGAGACACCATTTTACTGAAGTGGATGCAGTTCTCTAGTGTTTTGCCCAACATTTTCCCACTTATTCCCCCTCCCAATCAATTTCCCTCTAGATGTCAAAAGCAAAGAGCAGGAATGTGCTGTATCTATGGCATACAGTGCATTCCTTTCCTACTACGATGGCAGCTTTTTAGCAGCCTAGTATCAACACAGGCACCCTTTGAGGCAGGATTCTTTTTGTGGAGGAAGCACAAAAACAATCCTGGAAAGCTTTTTCCTCTTCCTGTGTGTCTGCAGAATGCAGCAAACACAGCAAGGAGAAACAAACATTTTCAATGCAACGGGTCTCGCATTTGTTCGAGTTAGAGCTATTAACGTTGTAAAGCAAAAAAAACACGCACGCAATAGCGCTATTTAAAATGCAGCGCGACCGCACTGAGTGGAAAATAAACAGATAAAGCAGTCCAGACCCCAGGCTGAAAACATCGAGCCTCGTATGTTTTTAGTACTTCACCGGTGCTGTATAGGTGGGCTAAACACCGGAAAAGGCATGACATATGCATGAAAAGGCATGACGTATGCACGCCTTTCACAAATGAAAGCAAGCGGATTTTAAAAGGCAAGCCCACGAACCAATGTAAGTGACTGACATGGACTGGGTGTGCTTTAAAGCCCAAAGAGAGATAACAGAATGTACAGAGCGCTTTGCTCATGCCCATAAAAATGAGAAGAAATAATGTTATTTCTCCTCATTACACCTCCCTTGTAAGGTTTTGCCACATCCCCAGGTTTTCAAGGTCTTGTAAATCTGGTGATGTGTCAAAATCCATGGGTGTTTTGTGGAAACACCCAACACAACATCCATGGAACGCCTCCCTTGTGCAGAGTAAGGTAACGCAGTGATTTGCGATGCCTTACTCCATATCTCTGAGGCCATTCAAAGCCATGCAAAGCGATTTGTGTGGCCTCAGAGATATCATTTCAAGGTTTGCACTGCCGTTGCATCACAAAAAGTGATGCAATGGTGGTGCAAGGGGCTCACAAATATGCCCCTAAATGTATAACTTGAGGCCTAGATTTTGTGTTGGGGTTGCCTACATTTTTGGGCACAGCCCCAATGCAAAATCTCACTTGTTAAATCTCATAATGTACTGAAATCTAGTCGTAATAGAACTGCTAAACATATGTCTGAGGTATTAATATCTGATGCCACTTCTTGTGAGTCATGGGTTGTGAAGACAAGTGGGATGTCACAAGTGTGAAATCAAGCATGGTGATGTCATGTACCATGATTTCACTTGCATACTGCCTAACTTGGTTAGTCCCGCCACATCTTTTTTTAGGACTTGTGCCCTGAAAGGGTGCTATATTCCAGCCCTGTTAATTACCCAGCTGTTCCAGCACGCAGAGTCCTGTGGACCTCTCACCCCCAACAGGATCAGTTGCTGCCGGGCATTCTGTGGTAATTCTGCCAGACTTCTGTTCTGCATCATTGGTGATAGACTCACAGTTGTGATGTTTCCCTGTTTGAGGCCTAAGTAGGTCAGCATGGGACTTGTTATCTTGATTTTATAATGGGGCAAAGATATCTACAAGCCCCAGAATGCAAAGACAAAAAACATGAACGTGGGCCCATATTTATGAAATGTTTGCGGCATGTTAGCGTAATTTTTTTTTCTGCTAAAGCGGCGCTAACCTAACTCCACTTTTATATTTTTATGCTAGACCCATCTATTATTGTTATCTACTACTATTATTAATATTGGAGTTAGCACCATTTCTAGGAAGCGCCAACCCACCTTGCGTCAATGTAATGCAAGCTAGGCGTTGCTCATGCCTGTGCCGGGGAAACATGATAGCTCTGTAGACTGCACGGACAGGAGGATATTCCCTTTCTGTGCCCTGTATGTGACCAAGCCTGACAGCGCAACACAGACCCACCCCTCTTCCATTTTTCGCCCTGTGAGGTGCCAAGACTTCTGCCTGCCTCTTTCCGTGCACTGTGCACGTTGCCTAGTTTGTGATGCTGCTGAGTACGTGGCCAACTGTAAAAAATGTCTCCAAAGTGAGCATTCCTCAGCACTCTGCCTCTCCACCCACCCTGCTCACAGCTCAGGTTCCCGGCCAGGGCGCTTTCTCATAGAGGAAACCTTTGGGGAGTAGTATCCTTCCTTGGTACAAGAGTTCCAAAACTATGGCCTAGTCTACGTCTGACACTAAAAGGCAACTTTGGATTATCTGCTTTTACTACATTAAAAAAAAGTATTTCCGCAGGGTCCGTTTTGAAGAATGTTCGGATATTTTGCAAACGGCATTTGAAGCCTGGAAAATTACACAGTATTATCGCACACCTAGGTTTTTCAGCCTAGCAGTGCCGACAGACTACAGGTTTAACAAAGTTAAACTCATTGCAACTTATTTTCTTGTCCACTGTCCTTTTGCACAAAGAATAAATGTAATTTGTGGACTTTGTGTTTCTGTTTTGTGTTGTGCTTATAGTGAAATATATTGCCCCACTTAACTTTGCATGTGCCTTAAATCTATGCTAAATAAGAATCTTATTTGATAATTTGGTTAATCTTTGTTGAAAACAAATTTACAAAGCTGTCAAGCTCAGAATTCTAGTTCAATTCAAGAGACAGATGGAAAAACAACAGGAAAATTCATAGAGGCAAAGAAATAATGGGAAATAAATAGCAACGGAAAAATATTAGGAAATGCCCAGCGGGAAAAGTGTTGGAGTGCAAACATTGGGGGTCATTACGACCCTGGCGGACGGCGGAGAAGCGGCGGTAAGACTGCCAACAGGCTGGCGGTCTAATTTTTGCAATTATGACAATGGCGGTTACCGCCATGGTCATCAGCCGCTTCTCCGTTCCGCCCGCCAGGGCAGAGATGACCGCTGGGCTGGAGACCTGGGTCTCCAGCCCGGCGGTCGTCACTATACCGCCGGCGGTATTTGGACCCGGCTGACCGCCATGGATTTCATGCGGTTTAGAACCGCCATGAAATCCATGGCGGTATGCACTATCAGTGCCAGGGAACTCCTTCCCTGGCACTGATAGGGGTCTCCCCCACCCCCACCCCGACTCCCTCCTCTACACCCCTCACCACCCCTGTCACCCCCCAAAGGTGGCAGGACCCCCTTCCCCACCCCGACCTCCAACATCACATCACTCATTCACACACAACACGCACGCAGGCACCACCAACACACATACACGCACACACACCGACATACATGCCAACATCCACACACACAGTCAGACACGCACACCCACATTCAAACATACATGCACACATCCATACAGACATACCTACAGACAGACATGCACTCTTTCCCAAACACACAACACCCCCGCAAGCATACACACACTCACACACCCCCTCTACATACACACACGCACACCCCCATGCACGCACACTGGTCCGTCGATCCTCCGGGAGGGGACGGGATCCATGGGGGCTGCTCCGCCGACACCACACCGTCAACGGAACACCGCCACGCCGAATCACAGGACGTGATTCGGGGGGCGGTGTTCTGTTGATGTGGCGGTGGAGGTGGAGCAACCTCCACTTTCCCGCCGCCCGGCAGTATGGCTGTTGGTGGCTCTCCATCCGAAAAAGGACAGAGAGCTGCCAACAGTCATAATACGTTGAGCGGAAAACCGCCACCACTGGTGGTCTTCAGCACGGCGGTCCCTCGGCGGTCTTGACAAAAGACCACCGAGGTCAAAATGACCCTCTATATTACTAAAAATTGTAACACTAAAGCATAATGAAACAACACGTATTAAAAGGTTAAAGTGAAAAACTGTGTGTTTTGGAAAATATGATCACCTTGGTGTCAGCCAAATTGTGGTTTGACACAATAATTAAGAACTGTCTAATGAAAATGTATTTTGTTTATTCATAATGAAATGTAATGAAAAATGAATATTATTATGTACTAAAAGGATTAATGGTTTACAATTACAAAATGTTTTATTCTTCTTGTTTTAGCATTGGTTTTAAAAAGGCCTAACATTTTGGTAATTTTCCAGAGGCAATGTGTTAAAATTTGAACTCTGCAACTTATGGCCCTCATTATGACATTGGCGGTAAGTACTGCTTACCGTCATGCTGACTGCCGCCAACATACCGCCTCTGCAGTGGATCACCGCTACCCATATTATGACACACACATAGTAATCCATCACTATACACCCACACACACAAGTCTGCCAGCCCAAAGGTTGGCGATAAACTGGCGGTAGCAAAACCCACACCGTTACGCCAACAGAACAAAGCCCACAACATTATGACCCACGAATCACCACGGCGGACATTCAATGATGGTAAACCAGTGGCGGTACATACCGCAGCGCTCAAAATACACACACACATACAAAACAATACTACATGGGACAATTCAAACTACACACACCTGACACCCATTCACACCCACACCACTATAAAACACACACCCACATTACCCACAACCTTTTACGACTATAAACAAGTGCCACAAGGGAGCTAGCAAGACCACAGTCAAGACCACAGCCACACACCACCACCACCTGTACACCATCCACGCACCTTACATCACACACCCCAACACATCACCCTACACACCCTCACCCACACCACTCACGCTACCCCCATGGCACCACAACAACACCCGAGGCTCTCAGAGGAGGAGCAAAGGGTCATGGTGGAGGAAATCATCCGGGTAGAGCCACAGCTATTCGGGTCACAGATGCAGCAGACATCCATTGCAAGGAAGATGGAGCTATGGTAGAGAATCGTGGACAGGGTCAACGCCGTGGGACAGCACCCCAGAACAAGGGATGACATCAGGAAGAGGTGGAATGACCTACAGGGGCAGGTGCATTCTGTGGCAGCAAGACACCAACTAGCTGTACAGAGGACTGGCGGTAGACCCCTACCTCCTCCCCCACAACCCACAACATGGGAGCAGCAAGTCTTGGCAATCATGCATCCTGAGGGCCTGGCAGGAGTAGGAGGAGGACTGGATGCTAGTAAGTCAAATCTCTATTACTATCACATCCCTACCTGCATGTGATCACATACCCCTAGCCTTACCCTCACCCTCATCACTCCACCACCTCCCACACACCCCACCATCACAACCCACCCATCCCAATACCAAGCCCTGCATGCAACACCAATGCATGGACACCCATCACAGATCTCCATGGACACCTATCACTAAAGCATGCACACTTGAAGGAAACAGCTAGCCCACCAAATAACAGCTCACACAAGGCAAAGCTGCCAGGGCAAAAACAATCTTAGAGGGCAACACACCCATGCACAAGATGTCACACGCAGAAACAATAACACTGCATTTACATCCCCACAGGTCCCCCACTCAACATCACAGGAGAGGAGGTGCCAGCAACATCCAGTCCCCTCCAGAAGAGGCCCACAGTAATGACAGCAGGTCTGGATGCCTGGATCTGGATGACCAACCTGGCCCATCAGGGATCTCTGGACAGTCGGTTACCCAGACACAGTCCCATACGACCACAGAGCCTCCCCGTCAGGAAACACCAGCACAGTGTCCACCACTACAGGGACCCCAGGCCACCCCACAAACAGGACAATTAGGGACCTGGGGTCAGTGGCAGTGGGCACACGGTTCAGGGGAGAGAGGCACAGGACAACAGGGAAGCTGGGAGGACTGCTGTGTAACAGGGGAAGGACAGGCCAGGGAACCGACTCTCCAGGAGGCACGCACCAAGATCCTGGGAGCATACCACCATTCCCAGGAGACAATGGGCCAGATACTGGACAAAATGCAGGTGAACTAGCGGCTGCAGGAGGGACAGTACTTGGAGATCAGGGCGGACTTGAAGGACATAAACACCACCCTGATCACCATTGCAGGTGTGCTGGCAGACATGGCCAACACTATGAGGGAGGCAGTGGCACACCACCAGGCCTCTACCACTAGCCAAACCGATGAACAGCCCTCCACCTCTGCTGCCGCTTGTGGACAGGAGGCCCTGCCATAGGACCAACAGGCCACCAGCACCCTTCCCCTTGCAGAAGGAGAACCACCTCACAAACATTCCCTGCGATCCAGGCAGAAGCCAGAGACTATTGCCTCCGCCAGGAAATAAGACTCTCCTGAATGTAACCCTTGTGTCCCACTCTGTAACTCTGTCCACCTTGAACTGCCATTGCTCCCCTTCCTATGCCGCTTTGGACAATGGACCTGTGATCCACATAGACTGGACTCTATACTGGACGTTCCTCCACCATCAACCCAGCCCATTGCACATCCCCCTCTACTTATTAGCACTTAAATAAACACCCTTTAAAAAAAAATACAAGTATGGAGTATGTCAAATGATTTAACTATTTATTTGTTTAGCAAGGTATAAACACTGCAATACAACTCTACAGTAATGTATACATAGGAATGACCTGTAGTTGGCTGAATTCAACACACCAGGAGCAATAGTGGGGCACAAATATCTGCAAATAGAGATGCCAAAGTGTACGGTGAGTGGGCATAGAAGTGGGATAATCAGCCTGCCAGTGACAATGTCAAACACAAAACTGTCAATTATAAGTGAAGTTACACTGTCTTACCTGTGTGTCATTGGAAGGATTGACAAATGATTACACTTCTGCTGTCCTCCTCCTCATCCTCTGCCTCCTCATCTTCACTGTCCACAGGGTCCACTGCTGCCACACGCCCATCTCCAGCCTCATCCTCCTGCATAAAAGGCACCTAGTGATGCAAGGCAAGGTTGTGCAACATAGAGCATGCCACAATGATCTGGCAGACCTTATTGGGTCAGTGGCACAGGGACCCGCCTGTGAGATGGAGGCAACAAAACCTAGCCTTCAGGAGGCCAAATGTCCTCTCTATAATTCTTCTTGTTTGCCCATGTGCCTCATTTTAACGTTCCTCTGCCCTTGTCCTGGGATTCCTCACAGGGGTCATTAGACATGAGAGGTTGGGGTAACCAGAGTCACCTGCAGATATCGAGGGACAACTGTTAGCCACACAGCAACCCTTAGGGCCCACACCATACCCATACACCAACATCCACTGGCTGGGAAACAAGGCTCACCTCTGAGCCACAACCGGTGCCTCTGGAAATGACCCATCACATATGGGATGCTGCTATTCCTCAGGATAAAGGCATTATGCACATACCCAGGATACTTTGCATTGACATGGGAGATGTACTGGTCCGCCAGGCACACTATCTGCACATTCATTGAGTGAAAGCTCTTTTGATTTTTTAATACCTGTTCATTTCTCTGGGGGGGGGGGACAAATGCAATATGCGTACCATCAATTTCCTCAATAATGTTGGGGATAGTCCCATTGCATAGAAATTCGCTTTCACTGTGGCCAAATCCTCCATCTGGGGGAAAACAATATAGCTGCGCATGTGTTTAATCAGGGCAGACAACACTCTGGTCAGCACTATTGGGAACATTGGCTGTGACATTCCTGAGGCCAAGCCCACTGTCACTTGGAAGGACCCAGTTGCCAGGAAATGGAGCACTGACAGCACTTGCACAAGAGGGGGATCCCGGTGGGAATACAGATAGTAGATATCAGGTCAGGCTCCGATTGGGCACAGAGCTCTGTGATTGTGGCCCTGTCCAGTCTATAGGTGAGGATAATGTGTCTGTCCTCCATTGTTGCCAAGCCCACCAGGAGTCTTTACACAGGGGTGTCTCCATTTCCTATTCATCTGCAGCGCTTGCGATCTATGGGGCAAAACGGTGAGCAGCTGGTCAGTATCTCATATTTCCAAACACTACACTTCATTGCATGTTGTGATTGTAACAATATATTGTTGGATATGTCCAAAAGGTGCAGATGTGTACTGTGACGCAGTTAGGTGCCATGTCCTGCCCCCCCTAAAAATGGTATCCGCCTGTTCTGTAAGGAGGGACATGTGGAAATGAGGTAATTCCGCTGACGTTGTGCACCGTTGCGGGAGGTGGTCGAGAACCACCATGCAACTCCTCATTGGTTATCATTGGGCCCTATGGGTTACAGTGGTCAATGGTGATGTATGCCAGCAGTGACGGTACGCACCCCTGCGGACGTGACTGCCATTTTCTATCTGTTCACTCACTTGCTAACTGACCTTCAACAGGAGAGGATCTACACTGCATGTGCTGCTGTGACCTGTGTCTGGAATCGACCATGGCTCGTGTCACTGGGGAAAGGGCCCCTGCCTTCATCGCAGCTTAGTTGGAGAGCCTGGTAGATGGTGTCCTATCTCAGTACCGAATGCTGTATGGGCCTCCAGACCAACAGGTGAGCACACTGTGGGCAGGATGCATGGGGCATGAATGCATAGAGTGCTCTATGTGAAGGCCTCATGTAGGGGGGGTTGGTGGAAGGGCCCTGGGCAGCGTGCTGCATGTATGTGTGGCCATGTCTGTGCATAAGGGGATGTGAAGGGCCATGGTGGGCCATGAGGGTAACAGGCAGGACGGTTGGACTAATATCTTTCCCTGTGTCCATTTCCCTGCAGGTCAGCACCCATCATAAAAAGGGTATACGGTGTGCCATTGCCAAGTACGTGCGGACCCTGGAGGTCTATTGCAGGCAGAGCACCCACTGTCGGAAACGGTGGGAGGACCTGAGACGCCGGGTATGGAAGACGGCGGAGGCCTAGCTGAGGATGGCCCTTCCAATGAGGAAGGGGTGCCCGTCAAACCCTGACCCCCTGATAGCCTGCATACTGGCGGTGGCCTGTCCGGAGCTGGATGGGTGCTTGGGTGCATCACAGCACCCACAAGGGGGTGAGTACAGTGCCCCGATATACTACTTGTGTGTGGTGGGGTGGTATCCAGGTGGGGGAAGTGGGCCTGTGGGTGCCCCTAGGCCAGGCTGGATATTGCATGGTAGGTTCCATGTTGGGCAGGGTCTCATGTAAACTTCCTCCAACCAAGCTAATAGGTATCCACTACTGGGCAGGGGTCTGTGGGCAGTCAACCATTGTAAATGCCATCCAGGGGCTGGCAGCCCAAATGCAACACGCCAGGCGGGCGCCTTATTTATTGATTGACGTTAGCCGGTGCTGAGCTCTGGTTAGAGTAAAAAAAAATGACTCTAACCAGGCAGCGCAGACGTAGGGAGGAATGGGGGTTGTGCGTCAAAAAATGGTGCAAGTCAGGTTAGAGTAAAAAATCATGGCTATAACCGTACCTGCACCATTTTTTGATGCACAACCCCCATTGAAATGACTCCTGTCTTAGGAAAGACAGGAGTCATGCCCCCCTGCCCAATGGCCATGCCCAGGGGACTTCTGTCCCCAGGGCATGGTCAATAGGCACAGTGGCATGCAGGGAGGCCCAAGTTAGGCTATGCCACTTAAAAAAAAAAAAAAATTACTTACCTCTTCTTACCTGGGATGGGTCCCCCCCTCCATGGATGTCCTCCAGGGGTGGGCGAGGGTGGCAGGGTATGTCCATGGGGGCAGGCAAGGGCACCTGTGGACTGCTTCCATGGTCAGAGACCATGGAATTGTGCCCACAGGTATCTTAACGCCTGCCCTCACCCAGGTGTTAAAAAACGGCGCAAATCAGGCTGTGCACCATTTTTTAAGGCCCACCCCCTCCTGTGCGTCAAAATGACACGGGAGTATAAACAAGGCGCACATGCCTTAAGGTCATTTTTTGGAAGGGAACGCCTACCTTGCATGCCATTAACGCAAGCCGGTTTCACGCATCCAGGAAATGACGCACACTGCTGAATTTTGACGTTCGCGGGGTCGGGTGTCAAAGTATAAATATGGTGTTAGGTTTGCACCAACTTTGCGTCAAAAATCTTAACGCAAATTTGGCGCAAACAGAGTGTAAATATCCCCCTTAGGACAGCATGATGAGTCGGCAGGATCAACGCACACAATGTCGGAATGGGCTATGTACGCTCATGTTGAAATTTAAAATGAAGGAGTTTATGTTTGTGGTTAACTGATATAAGTTTTGTTTGGGAACAGCAATAACACCAAATCTTGTCAGATGTAGGCTAACCCAAATCTGTCCCCCAGGTTGCATTGATTTGCAGAGTAGTGTCAAATAGGCATGATAAAGTCGAGATACCAATCGATTCTGTCCGGATCCGAGATGACAAGCGTCAATGGTGGAAAATCATTCAGGGCTAGGGGGTAAGAAGGGATACTATAGCGCAAAGTGTTATGTAATTGATGCAGCATAAAATTATCCATTTGAGTGGCGTCAAGGAAGTGGGTATCGTCTGTGTGTGTCAAGACATTGACAAATGAGAATAGATTCCCTACAGTATGGTGGTCTTGTCGAAGTAAAGTACACTGAACACGTTTTTCCCATGGAAGGGGGAGCCAGGGATTATCAGACAGTGGTGTGGCAGGGAAACAATGTGCCCAAGGTTGATGGCCTTACAGATACACTCAAACAATAAACTACTCGACTATGCAGCAGATGTGCAGAAAATGTGGCAGGCTGGACCGATTGGGGTGATATGCAGTGGTCTATGTGTCCAATCACACCTCAAAAAGGTTATCAGTTCGAGGTTTATCTCTGCCAGGCTAGCTTATCCATCAAGAGAAGACCCATCAACATTCGAGCAGGTAGGGCAGCTTTGTGATCAATATATTTTTCTACAATGTCTTTCATTCTTTAATTGTGCCCCTTATAGGATATTGGCAATAGGATGATGTTTCGTATGATATGTGCATTTGTTACTCAAGACAATAAACTCGATAATCAATATTTAAAACAGGCCTTACTTTTTTTGCCAGCATTCTACGACCTAGCTTTGATTTGTGCATTCCCAGAACCTAATTTGATGTCCATACTTTATTGCATTCTACATTTAAATAAAATGTCTGTTCAGGGAATAATCTGGTACCCAGGAATACCTTTTTGCGTCCTGCCCTTGTATTGCATTATGAAGAATAAATCTATGGGCCTGATTTAAAGTTTGGTGGAGGGTCACTCCGTCACAAACGTGACAGGTATCCCCTCTCCATAATGACGATCTCCATTGGCTATAATGGGATTGTAAAACAACGGAAGGGATATCCATCACCTTTGTGACAGAGCAACCCCCTCCGCAAGACTAAATCAAGCCCTACGTGCTCAAGCAAGGGTAACCCTATGTCCTAGGCTAATCTTAACCATGTTACTTGGAATTTCCAAAGTCCTGTATATGCAATCAGGAAAGGAGGAGGTAGCAGACTTTGTTGGAAGGTAGAAAGAGAAGGCAGAGCATGTCCATATTATTCATCCCCTGGTAAAGTAGTAGGCGGATATGTTGAAAAGTTTTAATTTGGAAATATAGTTCAAATTTGGACCGATTTTTAATGCCAAGAGAGAGAAAACAATTCATAGAGAGTGGGAGGGATAGGGTTTCAAATTTTTAGAGCACATGCAGAAAAAAGTTTAGATTATTGTCAAATGTTTCTCAAATGCAGGCAGTTCCAGGAGAGGGAACTATGGGCCAAGATCGGAGGGTAAAGTGAAACTCCAACATCTACAATTTTATGTTCCAGTGAAATTGTTTTGTATATGCATTTGCTTAAATAAATAACCCTTATCAAGAGGAAAATTGGGGTAACATGGTCATAGTCATTCCACTATGTGGAAGGCACATTTAAGTGGGATTAATTGCACCCAAGCAGTACCCTTAAACTCCCATAACCATGATTCAGTAGAATTATGGAGAGATATTTTTTCTGGGCTTAAATATTTAGGGCCTGATTTTAAAAAAGTGGCGCTGCACTCACTGCAGCGCCACATTTCTTGCGCCCCTTAGTGTCCCCCTAACACCACCATGTGTGTGCCGTATCTAAAATACAGCGCACAATGGCAGTAATTAGGGAAACTAGCGTCAAACATTTTGACGCTAGTTCAGAGATTTGCAGGATTAGTGTAAAAAATGTTGACGCTAATCCTGCAAAGCCTATTGAGGCCCTTTGTAAGCAATGGTATGTCTCAATTTAACACCTGCTCTGAGCAGACGTTAAAAGTTCTGAAAAAATGACCCAAATAAATCTTTTTGATTTCTTTGCATCATTTTTTCAGCCCCCCCATGGGGGAATGCCCCCTTTGCATACATTATGCCTGGCATAGGCATAATGTAAGACAAAAGGTTATTAAGTGGCGCAATGCATGCATTGTGCCACTTTGTAAATTTGGCACTGCGATTTTGGCCTTGTTGGGCCATATTAGCATAAAATAAAAATGATGCTAATGTGGCACAAGGAGGTGCTAGGGGCTCTTAAATCTGCCCCTCAATCTGTCTCAAGAGTCTTAGCTGAAATTGAACACTCTTGGCTATTAGACTAATATGGGTATAGACATGTAGTCTTTGCACTCAAGGATTTTCAGCGAATTAAGCTAAGGTTGGACAAGAATGTTCATGTGTGAAGTAGATTAGAACACATAGAACACATGGAACACACGGAAGGGTGAATTCTGATTTGGGTGTAATTCAGCTCAATATCAGGACCGCACAGGTCTTTTCATTACACTCTGGATTTCCCTGGTGGGTGGGATGTCAGTTTTGAAAGCACAGGGTAGTTCCTGGTTCTTCTGTCACTTTCCTCAGCTGCCTGAGGTTATTTGCAGCAGGCATGAGAAGGCTTCTAGATAGACAGAAAGAGAGTTAGGAGCAGAAAGGATGAGAGAAAGCAACAAGAGAGCGGAGAGGAGTGAGAGTGAATGGATGAATGGAAAAAGACAGATTGCACGAGTGGACAAGTCGATCGGGGCCGGTTGAGCATTTTTGCCAGGGCTGCTTTTGGCTCCCTGGTCTGGCCCTGCTCAATATTTCAGCACCTCTTGGAGTTACAAATAATGGGACCAATATTAACTTCAGAGGGGTGGAAATTCTACCCATTACATAATTTGGAGGATTAACAAACAAAAATGCCATGATTTTGTGGGTAAAACTTCACAATTTGTCATCTCAATAGAGTAGGTAACTGCTGATACAGCCCCATTTAGAACATCAGAAACAATCATAATGGGATCCCTAGTATCATAATACTTCCGGTTCAAGGAATTCGAAACAAGAGTTCAGATGTAAGTTGCTAACGCGCCTGGTCCTTAGTAAGTAAACTTACAGGGGACACGTATAGGCCGATGAACCTTTTGATTTGCATGGAGTATCCTAGCTATGGTGTAACCAATGTGCATCAATAATCAATACACAAAACCAATAGCCAATAAGCAGACATTAGTCAATAGTAAATAACATCAATATTCATGAATAACCAAAACTCAATATATGTTTTGTGCCATTTTTTCCCCTATTGGTTACAATACTAAGTCATGAAGTTAATGCAAACTTTATTCAAATCCAAGCCAAGATTAATTCATTGGTGACCACCAATAACATATCTAATCAGCATTTGAGAAAACATGGGTTCTAATGCTTCAGCGTAAGCCAATAACAATGACAATGAATATGTTAACATGAGTAGTAAGCAAATCAGTCCATCAATCATTGTCACCATTTATGTCAACGTCTCAGAATAGGAGCCCTTCCTAACCCAGAGTAGCATTAGCATGTGGGACTTCATGCGAAAACAGTTTAGAACATGAATTTGGAAAAACATCTAGCCTAAGACAGAAACTGTAATACAGTGTAGTTGGTACCTAGAAAGGAAAGGCATAAAAGTCAATCAGTCACATTGTAACAGCTATCTATCCATGGTATGGATCAGCAACAAAGTCATTCTTCGTCTTCAGGTAATCAATCGATCAGCATCGCATCAGGCTCTCAAGAGCTTGAGCCCAATGACAGAATCTCAAATTTCTTTGGTCTCGTAGTCTCTCTCTGGACATCTACACCTAACATCTCTCCCTCAGCTCTGAAGTTTTTCCTCCTTTGTCACAGCATTATATAAAAGTCACCCAGACTATCCCCCAATTCCTAATTGGTCAATTAGTCACCAGTTATGGCTCTACCCAATAATTTCAGCTCTTCAAATCTATGAATTCTAGTATTACACGGTTCTCAAGGTGTTGATTGGTTCACTGTACGATGTCCTCATCATCTGGCTCGTCAGGTATCAAAAATGTTGCATCTTCTTCTCCTGTCAGTGTCTCCATTGTTCGAGTCCTGGGAAAGTACATCTTGTCTGCTTTACACAGACCTTGTTACATTTATGATTCCATAACCTCCTGTCTGTCAGTTCACGCATAAGATTTTTGCTGAGCAGATTTCATTAAACAATAAGAAGTTCAGGGTCAGTTCAGCACATTAGCTTCTCTACATTGCGCTAGTAATTCAGCTTCTGCATGAGGCCTGGCAAAACTAGGCCATAACTTTGGCTAAGTTAACTAATATAATGCAAAACCCCGTTATATATCTCAATATGACATACTACTATATTATTTTAATACATTTTCTATATTTCATTCATGTTATTCATTTTATCAGTACATTTGTGAATCTTGGTGACCACTCTCTGAGGGCACATTTTCAAATGTGCACATTAATTTTCTACATTATTTATTTCTACATATTATTATTATTATTCAAAATGCATAAACACTCATTTAATATCCCTAATTAGCATATCTGCTTCAGCAAATCCTCCCTCATCTAAATGACTAAATATGTCATCATACTACTTTTCCCATCAACATTTTCACAGCTCTATTTTTTCAGTATTTTTTCTCCTTCTCAAATCTTCCCTATAAATTCTTTCCCTGTTTCGTTCTTAACTCCTCTGATTATATTTATACCTTTTCAATTTAATCTTTTGACACAATTTACATAAATCCCATAATCCTAATATGCAAGCAATCACAATTAATATTCCCTGTATGATTTTTAATAATACCCCATTCCAAATGCTACTAAGCCAATTTTCCACTAAAGCAAATCATTTTCCAACCTTTTCCCAAACACCTGGTTCCTTCAATTCCTTCAAATCCTTACTTGAGTTAGTCAGGTTAGTAAGTAAGTCTCTTATCTCTTTACTATTGTTAGGAATATAAAAGCAGCAATGCCTAGAGTTAATAATTTTACAGACTCCGCCGTCCTTCGCTA